>NC_140594.1:660746386-663146386 GCF_964204655.1 Triturus cristatus
AACTGACCAAAGTTCTCACATTCCTATACACCTCATCTGGACTTAACTGAGACTTGTGTGCCTGTGTATGAATGTCATATAGTATAGTCGGGGCCTTTTCCCTGTTATAAACTTGCTCCCACAGTGAGATGAGTCGTCCAGCCATGTGTGCTAATGCGTGCTGCTGCATCACTGGTTCGTAATCTGTCATAGTGCTCCATATGTCAGACAGGGTATAAATAGTTTGCCGCATCCATTGGGATGCCTGTGCCGCAATGGTTTCCTTCTCCTCTGCCCCTAAAGCTGATCGAGTGAACAGCCTCTTGCCGTCTAATGAGCCGGCCGGATGTACTGGAGTTGAAACAGCTGCAAAAGGAGTTGCACTCGCGGAAGAGGAGGTCATGGCAGAGGGAGAATGTATGGCCCCCGGTGTCAACTGAGGAGCTTCAGCTGCTGTGGCTGACAACAAATTGGGTAATAAAGCTATAACTTCCGAGACAGAGGAAGTCAGCCGAGAGAGATCAGTGACAGGCGTGAGGGAGGGAGGCTAAGGCGCCGATGCAACCAGAGTTGCTGTGGAGGCAACTAGAGCCGGCGTAGGGGTGACTGTCCCTGCCACCACTGATACACTAGCCGTGGATGCCTCCGGATATAATCGTTGCGGGACATAAGGGGGCGGTGGCCGCATGTCCAACAGGTCTTCTATTTCATCCTCCGCATTAGGTCGAGCCACGTAACTTTTATCGACCTTCAATCTAAACTCCCGATTCATACAATCGACCCCTTTCTCTGCCCTAGCCCTGTCATAGGCTACAGCTTTCTGAGTTATGGTCTGGCCAGCCTTAGCTCTCGCTAGTTTCTCCCCCCTCATCCGTCTTTGCTTGGCTTCTTTCTGCCAGGCGTTTAAGGCATCAAACATAGATTGCCTACTGCGCCTAGAAAATAGTTGTTCCTGTAAAAAGGCAATTTTCTTTTCGTCAAATGAACCAGTCTTTGGCCACTGTAACTCTTCATTACCTTTAGTATACTTATGCCACAAGGTGTTGAACAATATGGGAGCAATTCCATGCTTCACATACATGAAATGACTAGGGCTGCCCTCAGGAGGAGCAGGCTGACTCTCAGCCAAACGAGAGTCGCTGGTCCGGCAACACCAACCAAAACAATTCAATTTGCTAAAACATAACATGTTGGTTAGCAGACAGACACAAATAACATATAACAGACTTTACACCACAGATAACATGTATGTCGACATTACTCTCTGCAGTTCAACCTATCCAAACTTGATGCATCCAAACAAACGAACCGAGCCCGTCGACTCCCGTTCGTGGAGAATTATTCAAAAGGATCAACAGAATCACAACAAGCAGTCTCCCAACAGACTGGCAAGAGGCTGTCAGACAGGGGTAACCAGAGACTGGACTACGGACCATCCCATGACCTCCCTGGTTCGCCACTGAGACTGTTCTGATGTAGTCCAAGCCGTACTTCAGATATGTCTCATGGCTACCCAGTTACAGCCACAGGCTTTTCCCGAGCGCAATCCAGCCGTGTATTACTCACAGGTAACAACTAGGCATCTGATCAGTATCTCAGAATATCACAAAAGATCCGCGGAGTCTCTACAGTCAGTCCCTACCGGACCACCCTGCAAGACCTCCGTAATTCTCCTAGGGTACTCACGACCCCTCAAATCAAATACAGTTAACTGTTCCAAATGCACCGCTTAACAGCGCGTGCTTCAAACAAATGCACCGCTCAACAGCGCATGCTTCAAACAAACAAATTACTCACCGGGTGCACCCAGGTACGAATGTCCGTTCTCCGCTGCCAACTTCTTACAACCAACACGGTCAGCTCCTGGGTTTAAGCCCGTAGGACCCCGGTGAAGGGCGACTAGCAGCAGAGGGCACCCCGATCGGGAGCACGGAGTGGACGTCAAGCTCCCCTCCGCCCACCCGGCCAAGACGCCCTCGATCCCACCACCCGAATACGGGGGAGGAAAGACCCTATCACGGGGTCCCTTCGTGGTCGCCAACTGAAGTAATCTAAATAGTAATCCCAAGGGACACACTTACCAGTGGCCCGCAATACTAAGTCAATAATAAGCAGTTGGCAACGTAGAAGGTTCAAGCGTTTATTGGCCACAACAGAACTCTACATAGAGGAGCCTCATCGATCTTCACCCATCAGGTGCGCCGAGGAAGACTGTTGGCCCCTTGACAAGATCACACTTATATACATAACAGACTCAGCATACAAAGCATTGTAAGTGGAAAAACACCAGTTAGCCGTAGAGCTCCTAAATGAGCTCATACCATCTGCACACATAAGGTTACTATCTTCTACAGAGAAGGTCGGCAGGGTGACTCCCTTTCGTCTCGGGCACAGAGGAATTTCGCCTAATACTCCCTACTGCAGATGTGACCTTGGGCCTCAGCCGTAAATACAATTCACCCTGTCTCTAGGCTGGTACGAGCTAAATCATACAGACGGTGTTCAGAGAGAACCACGTGATCTGAGGCACGACTGGTCATGATCCAAGATGGCCGCAGTATGGCTTTTCAGCCCTTTCTATCATACCAGGCACGGAGACCAAATGGGCCATCTTATAAAGCAGTTCTCGATACATATGGCGTAGAGATACAGCCCAAGATACGTTATGCTAACTTCACATGCTGACTTGAATCCCACAGTTCACCTTGTTCAATTGCACACAACTCGCCCACATGACATGGAGGGTTCATGTTGGTCCAATGTAGCAGATGACTGTGGACTTTACTCTGGACATTTCATCTACCAGCACTTCCAACTCTAATGTGAACTTTGGATTCCAAACCCAATGTACAGCACCCACCATCCTGTGCACTTTCCCAACACGTGTTTGAAAATAAACTTACCAGTACACCATACTTGCCTCTGTTGTGATTCCAACTTGTCATGTGTCATGGAGATGTCGATCTGCTACACAACACAGTGCATGCCAATACTGCAACAATGTGACCAACGTTAGGTGAGTCATGGTGATGTGACACAAGTGAAGGAAAAACACCTCTATGGCAACACAACACATACTCACCATGGCCATGTTACTCATTCCACACAATGATGTTGACCTGAAACACATAGGTATGCACAAACACAACACCTATCCACAGTCATTGGTAACAAGTCCACAGGTGAGGTAATCAAATGTCACTCAGATGTGGGAAGACAACGCACCAAACAAAGCATAGTACAGACTCATTGCACATCAGCAACATGTTTATTCCACAATAGTTGCAAGGCAATTGTACGTTACAGTGGACACACGGTCACAGAGTGTCTGAGAACTGTAGTCCAGGGATGTGTGGCACATCACTTGATGTCAATTGACTTCTCCCATACTGGTGTCGGATTCTGGGTGTTGGGGGTCAGTGTTGAACAAACAACAGGCAAATTATCCTGTGAAGGACAGACACAAGACACAGTCAAAAGCACAGCAGAACAGGAGAGAAATGAAAATGTCATGTTTGTGAACCATTGATGCCTGTAGAAACATAACTTACATTGTGTGTCTCTTCCAAACACAGGTGGTGCTGGGGACCCAGCACCGAATGAAGAGGATTCCCAGTCCCAGACTCTGGTGGACACTGAGCTCTCTGGTTTGACTCTGTCTCTTTTCTCTTCGGATGACGACGACCAACCTGGCCCCTCCAGTGTGAGTCATCATGCAGCACCAGCAGCATCAACATCTGCACCCCCTGTACCCACGCCTCCAGCATCTGGAAACTGACAGGGAACCCCTGCCAACACGGACAGACCAAGGCCACTGAACACCCACAGCACAGGGACACAGGACCCCCCGGAAGCTACAGCAAACACCACCAGCAACACCACCCAAGGGGTCCCAGTGTCACCTGTATGGCCCACCGCTGGTCCTGCCCGTGTGGATAGGGGTGCTGGGAGGGGTGAGAGGCAGAGGGCGCACCTTGCAGAAGGGTCTGGACTGCATGATGACCCCCAACTGGCACGCATCATAGATGCGTACCTGGATAGCACCGTTGGATTTGGCCAGGTAGTCGGGATCCTCAAGGACATACAACAGGAGCAGGCTGCCCACCATGCCTGCATGGAGGCAAAGTGGGATGCCCTTACTGCGGTGCATCGGGACATACTCCAATGCCTCCGCCAGATCAACACAAACCTGTCCACACCTCCCTGTGTGGCCACAACATCTGTTGCAACACCATCTGCCAGTGCCCCAGGGAGGGAGGAGGACTCTGGCGGAGAGTCCCCTGCACTGCAGAGGCCTGCACCTGAGGATCCCCCCCAAGAAGAAGAGGTGTCATCCGAAGAAGGACATGTGAGAGGCAGATATCCCAGCACATCCCCCAGGGCCTCTAAACCTGTTCTGGACAATGTTCTTTGTGTGCAACCCGTTCATCTTGTTCAATCGCACACAACTCGCCCACATGACATGGAGGGTTCATGTTGGTCCAATGTAGCAGATGACTGTGGACTTTACTCTGGACATTTCATCTACCAGCACTTCCAAGTCTGATGTGAACTTTGGATTCCAAACCCAATGTACAGCACCCACCATCCTGTGCACTTTCCCCACATGTGCCTCATTGTAGCGCATCTCGGCTGGTGTCACAGGGTTCCTGAGGGGTGTCAGCAACCACTGCATGTTTGGGTATCCGGAGTCACCTACACACAAAAAAATAAACAGGTAGCTGAGTTTTGTAGGAGTGCGGAATACAACATTGCCAAACACACACAATGGTAAACAGTCAGTACACACCGACAAGCCAGGCTCGCTAATCTGGCATCTGTGACATCAGCGTTGCAATGCGACTACTCCACATTATGTAGGCATCGTGCGCAGAACCGGGGAACCGTGCACACACATGTGTGATACACATGTCTGCAAGACATACCATCAGAGCATTGATCGAGTGGAAATGTTTCCTGTTCCGGTATGCCTGCTCATGTGCCTGTGGTGGTATCAGGGCCACATGTGTCCCATCAATAGATCCGATGACGTTCGGCATCCTCCCCAGTGTAAAAAAGGCATCCTTTATTTCAGGGAGTTCAGCTGGGCTAGGGAACTTGATGGTCAAGGAAATGCAACATCCCTTCCAAGACATCGTGAAGCACACGACTAAACATAGTTTGCGACATCCCACCTGCTGTAGCCACAGTGTACTGGAAGGTACCAGTAGCAAAGAAGTGCAGGACTGCCATCACCTTCACCTCTGGGGTCAGTGCTGTAGGGTATGTCCGGCCAGGTAGCAGATGTGGTGCCAACTGCTCCGCCAACTCCTCAATCAGTGGCCTGGTGAAGCGGTACCGTCGGATGCAGTCACGTTCCTGCATGGTTTCAAGGTCTGGAACGGTCAATGGACAGCTGGTGCCCTGCAGAACAGAGATGATCAAAGGAAGATTGTCGGTTCATCCACCCATGTGGCCATGACCAGGCTCAATATCACAGGATACATCATGACATTACACAATGTACTGAGGTGTGTGCTGTTGGGCATGGACACATATGTCACCTACATGACCATCACCTCACATCTCAATTCCACATGTCCACATAAGTCCCATGTAGTGCAATGGCCAATCATTGGGCTGTGTCACCCGACCTATGTACTGCAGTGACGTTACAAACACACACCACAGTGACAAGTGAGCCCTGATGTCTTCCAGACATCACAGATCTTTGCCATGCAGATACCCAGGGTCCCTGTATTGCCACATCGACACTGGCATGGACATGGCGTATCACGTACACACCACAAGGCAAGCATGAGTCCCACAGGTAGTGGCCACTGTTGTCCCTGCAGGCCCTACATGTACAACACACACACACCATCAAGGTTGCTGCATATACCACATGGATGTGGAGACTGTTCCCCATTGGGCACATTTGATCATCCACATCTGAGACACAACATGCACACAGACTGTGGGTGCACATCTGAATGGTGGCTAAAGGTCTCACTGTGACGTACATGCCATCACCCAATATAACAAGGGGAACCCCTGAGAGGTAAATGTAGGTAGGAAATCAGGGGAAAATAGAAAATTAACAGAGAAAAAACCTTTCTCTACCTATATGTTTCAAAGTGTACACCGTATCATCTATTTAAGCACTGACACTCCAACTGGACCGACAAACAGAACATTTAACACATTAGACAGAGAATATTCATTCTTGAATTTTATTTTTCGTTTTTATCTAAGTCAAAAAGATTAATTCAATGCAATTATTTATTAACAATTTATGAATAATACATTAAAATGACCAAAAAAATGTTTTATATGCAAAAGTGTTGGACAAACTCAGAGAAGGCTCCAAACAAAGTCATTCACAACATACTCTCAGACTCACACAAATATCATACAGCACCATAAATACATACATCACACTTATGCAAACAGTAAACTAAATAAACACGAAGGCCCTACAAGCAAAGAAATCAATGTTTGAAAATCAGTATATAAATACTCAATGCTGTGCATAATTGTACATATTCTATTATAATTTCAAATAAGATTTCAAAATTTGAAAAAAAAGGAAGTTAGGAGGGCCTCATTGAATGCCATCACCCCCAGGACTCAGGGTGTATGTGACATGTCCTAAACATATCCAACCTTCAAGTGTGTCCGTCACTCATGCCCATTACTGTACATTTTCACATCACAGTGGTAATGTGCACAACACACAAAGGATTCTGCCCCCATGAATACGTGCCCACCCTGGTAGTGGCTGAACAAAAGTGACACACAACAAACCAAATGTTACCCCTCCACAGGGAATGCAGCCTTAAATGGCATGGAACACTGTGTGGCCAATGCTGTAGTGTGGTAGGTGTGCACATGTGTCCCTGGCAAGTAATTGTGTGTTGAATCTGTCAAATAGTCACACCAATGAGGTCCGACACGGGTGACAATGCATACGCAATGCAAGGTTCATGACCGAGCCGTGCGTACGCTTTGCCATTGACTGCAATGAGGTCCGACGCGGGTGACAATGCGTACGCATTGCACGGTTCATGACCGAGCTGTGCGTACGCTTTGCCATTGACTGCAATGAGGTCCGACGCGGGTGACAATGCTTACGCATTGCACGGTTCATGACCGAGCCATGCGTACGCTTTGCCATTGACTGCAATGAGGTCCGACGTGGGTGACTATCATGCATGCGCATCGGGCAGGCATGGTCCGAGACAGGCGTACGCCTTGGCCATTGAATCGTATAGAGACGGGTGCATGTGTATTTTCAAAATACGTATTGTACAGTCAGTTGACCGAGCCGGGCGCACCCATTGACTCTGGACTGTCGTGGAGACGGATGCGGATTCAAAACTTGTACGAGTTGTGCGTTGAAAATTCAGTTGGATGCCTACAACAATGTTGCAATTCCTAGGGTTTCATGAAGGTGAAGATTTGAACGATGCGGAAGACGTGTACAAGTCTTTCATTTCCATGGATTGGCCAGAATTATAGAATGCAACCGTGTTGGACCTATCACTGGGGACACATGGCACAGAGTCTGCCTCTGCAACACAGATATAAGGCTGGCTGGCCCCCAGGGAGCTCACTTGCCTGCAGTACATGCTACTGGACCACATCCCTGCTACCACTGCTGTTGTCTCTGCATCCTCTGGCTCCTGCTATGGCACGTACTCTGGAGAGGGCCCCAGCCTTCACTGAGGAGGAGAACCAGGCCCTGCTAGACGGGCTCCTTCCACAGTACAGCAAGCTGTATGGGAAACCAGGGGAGCAGGTGAGTGTGCAGTCCACTGCCTTCCTAATTATGCATGTTGTCTGACTAGCAGTACTAGCAGTGTGTACACCAGTGGCAAGCATTCTCACTGAGTACTTTCATCCTCCAAAGTGTGTAGGTACATGTAATGAACAGGTGTTCTGCAGCTAACGTGCATTAGTGCAAGCTTAAACTTCCCAGGCATTGTTAACATGTCAGACATGCAGGTTATTTGTCCTTTCCCATGGTTGCACTACCTGTGTAACTCATTTTCCATTGTGATGATGACATGTCTATCCAAATGTGTGCAGCACAAATATGGGGCATGTGTGTTAATGTACTTTTAACTTTGTCATCCTCACAGATTGATGCCCACCAGAAGCAGGAGATATGGCTGACCATCGCCCGGGCAGTTCGTTCGGTGGGGTCTACAAGCGCCGGATCCGCAACTGCCAAAAGAGGTGGCAGGACCTTCGGGGCTGGACCCGGAGAATAGCTAGAGTCGAGCTGAAGCTGTCACCTCCACGCAGGAGGGGCGGACACTGGACCCTGACTCCCCACATGCTGCAGATCCTGGCGGTGGTCTTCCCGGACCTGGATAGGCAGCTGAAGACCAGTCAGCAGCAAGGAGGGGGTAAGTCCATGCCTAATCTGTGTACTATGTCTGACATGCTAATTGCAGTCTTTTGGCCTGGTCACACTTCCACATTACGTAGGTCTTGTAGTCCAATACTCAGGACCATCAATTGTGTGATGCACCCTCCTCATCTGTTCCACAGGTGTGGCCCCTACAGTCTGTTGCTTGTGTCACTAGGGCACTGTGTCCCTGCAGTCAGCTATGCTTCAGCTTCCGTACAGCATCTGTTCCCGTGACTCTGTTGTGTGTTTCATGGGTGGTTCAATTGTTTACCCAATGCCTGGGATCTGACATGTGATCTGTGTGTGCCCTTGATATGTGTTCCAATTGCTGGTCTGACTCGCCGCATGTGGCTGGGGTATTTCAAACAAAGCCATGCAGCAGGGGACTCCAATTTGTGTGCCTCAGGAGTATGTATATAAAGTATGTCACACTTGCTTAGCCACCTGACTACTGTTCAGGGCCAAACACTGTTTCACGTAGACCTGGGCAGTCATGCCTCCTCAAGGGCATTTAGAAACACTCTGTAATCCCACTCCTGTGTATCAACTTACAGGTTGTGCTTAGTGACATGTGCCTTCAGGTGTCTGCCTCTGTGTCATTATGGTGTGGCTTCCTGTTACGTACAACTGGGGTGTCCGTGATTTTGAGGGTCAGCAGGACATCTGAGATGTGACTGTGAGAGACAAGACCTGTGTGACATATAGGTGTGTGATCATCTGACAGCGCACAATGGTGAATGCAACTGTGTACTTTAGGCAGCTGGGTTACATGCACGGCAGACTGTGATGTGCTAATGTACAGGGAGTTGTGTTTGCAGAGACTCATATGTCTGATTTGCATGATGTGGGGTCTTCTGGGTCCTGGATATGTTGTTTGCCGGGGATGGGCAAGTGCACTTGTCATCTGCAGAGTTAGCTTTACCCCTGAGCTATGATTGTGACACAGTGCATACTGTTGTTGTCTGGATGCCCTGCCCCTGTGACAGGAGACTGTGTTCACTGACTTTCCAGGCATGCCAGTGCCATGGCATTTAACTTGCTATGAGTGATCCTGCATTGGGTTCAAGTGTGCACCATGCACCCCATTGTGGCATTGACTATCAGAACATGAGAACATCATAGTGTGTGTTGCTGGCATGCATCACAAGCATGTGAAATGAGTCTCTGCCCATCCCTTCATCCGGACACCTGTACTGAGTCAGTGGCAAGAGATGTGCTGTGTGTATAGTGACATACTCCTACATGTTCACTTGCATTTCCAACTAATGTGCTGGTGGTGCATGTCGGCACATTGGGGTATTAGCATCCAACATGCAACAGACATATGGGTGCAAGTCAAGGAGGGATATGTGTGCCATGGTTGATGTTGAGAATGACAATTGGCTTATTCTAAACAGTGTTGGCACTTTGAGCAGTGTTCAGCTGATGATGCCAGGGCTTGCCCTGTGATGTGATGTACTCACTGTGGTGTGTGCAGTCAGTGCATGTGACTGATGTTGTTCTCTTTCTTCCTATTCCTATCCAGATACATCCACAGGAGGGGACAGCTCCACGGACCAGGAGGAGCCACAGCGCCTGACAGGGACAGAAGGAGAGGAGTCGGGGCACCCAGTAGCACGGAGGGCGAGTGGAGCCACACCGAGGAGTCCTCAGCACCATTTACCCCAGCTGAGGGCCACAGCAGCTCTGAGGATGACTCCCTTGTGGAGGAGGGTGTCAGCAGCCACCAAACCCCAGCTAGTGAGGCTGTCCCCGCCACCGCCCCCACCACCACCATCACCACCCTCCCATCGGCTCCCATCCCAGAGGTCCGTGGAGGCTCCCGTGTTCTGGAGCATGTCACCTTTGTGCCACTCACTGCACCCCCTGCCCCTGTGTCCCCTGCTGCCCTGAGTGAGGAGTCTGTGAACTTACTTAGACAGATCCATGTAGGGCAGACATCGATGCTGAGTGTCCTCCATGCACACACCAGGCTGTTGACACAACTGGTGTCATTCATGAAGGACATTTCATCGGGCATGTGTGCCCTACAGAGGACCAATTAGTCTGTGACCTCCTCCCTAATGGCAGCAGTGTCCCTCCTCCAACAGTCCCACACCCCTCCTACCCCTGCACCACCCACGATTCCTAGCAGCCTAACTGTCCCAAGCACACACACACATGCACATTCTCACAAACCCACAGACACGGGCAGCACACAAACACCCAAACCAAGGGCTAGACGTGCACACAAGCAAGCACAGGGGACTGATACCACACTCACAGGGGATGGTTTGCAGACACACACACAGTCATCCACAACCACTCCGCAGTCCTCCGAAACCTCTCCCTCCCAGCCCCCTTCCCTTGCCTCACCTGCAACCCCATCTCCACAGAAGCTCTTCATCTGTGACCTTGGGCTCTTCCCCACCGACCCAGCAGATCCAGATTACAAGGGGAAGTCCCCACACATAGAGGGGAGTGCCCCTCACACCCGGACACCCTCCCCGAGGCGCAGTCAGACTGAGGCCCCCACCCTCAAGTCCCCCCGGAGCCGGAAGAGCAAGACCCCACCGCCGCCACGCAGCTCCAAGGCGAAATCTCCATCCTCCATCCACCAGGCCACCACTCCAGAGGTTCCCCTGCCACACCCTGCCCTGGGTTCCCCCACCCACAGATACACCATCACCAAAATGCTGAGGCCCTCCCCCACCACTTGCTCCTCCACCCCCGGTCAGACGGTTAGTGCCACTGATGTGGGGACCGTGTCCCCCCCTCAGTCCTGCTGACCTCACCTGCACCCCATTCCGCTCACATGGATTTAGGCACTGCAGTGGAGTCCACGACCACCCCATCTGACTTGGGCACTGCAGTGGGGACCCAATCCACTCCATCTGACCTACCCACTGAAGTTGTGCCGGCACCCACCCCATCTGACTTGTGCCCCACAGTTGTGACTGCACCCACCACTTCAGTCAGCTCCACTGCAGTTGCAAGTGACTCTCCCGCATCCACCACCCCTTCACTGACTCCTTCTGCTGCGCCCTGATCCTGTCCCTGCGGTGCCTGGCCTGTCCCTATGTATGCCCCTCCGAGGGGATGTCCCCTGTCCTTACCAGTGCAGGCAAGCAACGTGTGACAGTTGTCACTCAAGTTCACTCCTTGTCATTTGATAATGGACTGGCCATTGGCCTTTTGTTTGAACGGACGTTTAACTTTTCATATGCTGAATAAAGCTTTTTTCTTTATCCTTGTGAACTTGATTTAGCTGTACATTAGGTTGATGATGTTTAGCATGCCCTTGCACCTGTAATGCTTGGTTTCCAATGTTGAATACTGAGGTGTTGATGTGAGGTACTCCATGTGGTCCATGAGATATGTATCCTATTCTGGTCGGTATCCATGTCATCCTTTGCAGCTAACTGGGTGTGTCATGATCAACAATTTGTGGACATCTCTGTGAACATTTAATTTGCATGGTCACATCTGTGGCTTGCACCCATGCAGATATGATGTGCTACCCATTATCCAATTTGTCTATTTCCCTGACTTTGGGCGCATCACCACTGGACCTACAGGTGTGGGCATCATTGGTATAGGGGCAACTGGGTCCTCTGTGCAACTTTCTGTACATATGTGTTGAGTATGTGCAGATGACTTAGGGGAGACTCCCGTACCCAGGCTGTTGTAACCAGAGCCTTCATTGTGTGGTAACTGATGGCAGACTGACCAAGTGTTCTGCTGACATGAGTGAGACGTGCTGTGACTATGTTTGGCACAGCTGGGCTTCCACAGGAGTTGGCTCCCCTCAAGTAAGTGTGTTGTTCCGTGACATAGCCTGGGCCCATGGTGTGTGTTGTGTGAGCATGTGTGTGTGTGTCCACATTCCTTTTCATACACAGGCAGTGTTCCCTTGATATGTTCCTGTTGTTTATGCTTGCTGAGTGGTACTGTGTTCATCCCACAACTTTGCCATGGGCTACCAGATGTGTGGGTGTATGACACACTACTGTTAATTGGTGTTTCATCATTGGGAGTTTTCATTTCTGAGTTGTGGTGATGTTGTCAGACGCAGATGGGACACATTCAGGGGTCCCCAAGGCACTTGTAAGTTCGCAATATCATGTAGTTGTCCCTAGGTGATACCTTTCACTGATTGAGACATGTGTATGTGTGTGTGACTGCTCCCACTTGTCGGGTTCAGGGATGCAATGTTTGCAGGTGTCAGCATGTGTGCCTTTTGGTTCTCCTTGGCTTCTGCATTGTACAGGGACTGTGGGAGGTATTCTGAAGGTTACGTGAGCTTTGACATCATGGCCAGGTACCGCATACCGTGCAGTATGTCTGTCATTTACCAGGGTTGTAAACTGTCCTTGTGTGATGAGTCTGTGCACCTTAGTTCCTCCCAACATTCCTGTGATTGTCATGGGTGCATGTGCAATGTCACCTGTCCATATGGGCTTCACAGATGCACATTGTTGCAGTTCAGGGTTGTGTGGTGTTGAGGGTGGACTGATGTAAATGTTTGCATGGATGGACCCCTAGCTCCCGTTTGTCCATGGATGACGGGCCATGCGGAGTGATTTGTGTTTGTGTAGATGTGATGTACGTTTGTGGCACAGGACACATGTCTGGTTTTAAAAGTTTGTAAGACATCTACCTTTGTCATCACAGTGGAGGTGTCATGCATGCTTGTGTCACCCCAATGTCTGGTCCCTGGGGGTAGTGCTGCTGTGTGTCAGTCTCTTGCTGTGTTAGTTTGTGTTCATTCCAGCTTGTGTCACATGTGTCTTTTGTGCTCCCTCTCATCTCACAATGCCTGATTGCCCACTAAGAGGGTCCCAGTGATGGTTTACTTTTGTATGGCACTGTGTCCACATCTGTGTCACTGTGGTTCAGCCCCCCTCATGTGTTGTGTAGTTGCCTGGGGATAATGAGACACACACACACATGTTGTGTCAGATGTGCAGTGTGAGGTTGCCTGTTTGTGTTTGTGCATCTGCATCAGCGCATTGGTATTGCTGTTGTGGGCCATTGTCTGGATGCTGTTTCTGTGATTTTCCCTGCTGTCCCAGTGAGTCATATCACATCATTCTGCACATTCATCCTGGTTGTTAGGTGCCATTGCTGGCATGGAATGGGAGTTTTTGACCTGACACCTACAGTCTGTTTTGATTAGTGTGTCTATTTTCGAGATGTGTGTATGCTTTGTGATGGTCACTTCTGCTCTTGTGTCGTACACTGTATGCATTGTCAGCCCCCATGTGTGGTGCTTGTCTGCACATGGCCGAGAGTATTTTTTGTTTTCACAGCACTGTTAGCCTCACCACATCTCTGTGGGTATGGGACACAACCACTAGTTTGCCCCAAAAGTGTTTAATGTGTTGGGACCGGGATTCATAAATGCTGTTTGGCATTTGCAGCTTTGACCATGATGACACTTACCTTTTGGTCACTGAGATGAGGGGGGGTTTAGACCCCATCACCACAATGCTCGACATTTGCTGCATTTTGGAACCGCGCACTTAACTTTTGTTCTACACAGTGAGGGGGTGTTATTTTTTACATTGACACAGTGCTATAGTGATGCTTCCCTTGTGCAGGTCACACTCATTTTTTGGTCACACATGTGCTGGTAGTTATATTGTATGTTCGAAGTCATAATCACTGTTGTGGGCATTTGTCACAGACTACACACCGTTGTCATGATGTTAGGGGGGATGTATTTTGCTGACATACCTAATGTTGGAGTATGATGGATGTGTGGCGCATCACCCATCCTATGGGTGGGGCTGGCAGGGGTGATGGGCAGCAGGTCCCCTATGATTGGGGCTGGCAGGGGTGATGTGCAGCATAAGCCCAATGAGTGGTTGTGGCAGAGGTGATGGGCAGCAGGTCCCCTATGAGTGGGGGTGGCAGGGGTGATGGGCAGCAGGTCCCCTATGGGTAGGGGTGGCAGGGGTGATGGGCAGCAGGTCCCCTATGAGTGGGAGTGGCAGGGGGGATGGGCAGCAGGTCCCCTATGGGTGGGGGTGGCAGGGGTGATGGGGGTGATGGGGGTGATGGGCAGCAGGTCCCCTATGGGTGGGGGTGGCAGGGGTGATGGGCAGCAGGTCCCCTATGGGTGGGGGTGGCAGGGGTGATGGGCAGCAGGTCACCTATGGGTGGGGGTGGTAGGGGTGATGAGCAGCAGGTCCTCTATGGGTGGGGATGGCAGGGGTGATGGGCAGCAGGTCCCCTATGAGTGGGGGTGGCAGGGGTGATTGGCAACATAAGCCCTAAGAGTGGTGGTGGCAGGGGTGATGGGCAATATAAGCCCTATGAGTGGGGGTGGCAGGGGTGATGGGCAACAGGTCCCCAATGGGTGGGGGTGGCAGGGGTGATGGGAAGCAGGTCCCGAATGAGTGGGGGTGGCAGGGGTAATGGGCAGCAGGTCCCCTATGGGTGGGGGTGGCAGGGGTGATGGGCAGCAGGTCCCCTATGAGTGGGGGTGACAGAGGTGCTGGCCATACAACCCCTATGGTGGCCTGTTGTTAGTGACCAGGATATGGATCCCTGTGTGTGTGTGTGCCATTATGCGAGTACGTGTCGTTTGTTTGTGTGGTAGGTGTCTGACTTACCTTCTGCACCGTCCGCGTCTGTTCCTGATCTGGTCATAGATGTAGAGTACTGGTATGACCTGCGCGATGGGATTCATGATGTGTTCGTCTCGTACACGCTGCTTGTTGCTCCGTATCGTACCCGTTGCAAGCTGGTCTGTCTCGTATCCGTGGATTGAGTTGTGGCACGAATCGTAGCTGATATGCTTCTTTTCTGGATGCTGTGACGTGCCGTACGCGGTGACCCGTCCGGCGCGTAGGAAGCACGCATCGTATTTGTCAGGGTGGAAACTGCTATGGATACTGCTTCCGGGCGACTCGGTTCGGCGTTAGGAGTTGCGGCTCGGACGGAGAATGGAGCTTGAATCACAGCCTACGTGTCGGTCGAGTTTTTGGCAGAGCTGCCCTACCCGGATCGGAATCGACCCTATAGTTGTTAATTAATGTTAATTATTTGATATTTATTTTTGGGTAATTGTTTCGTTTTGTATGTGTTGTTTTTACTTTTAAAGGGGTAAAGGGTGGGTATTAAATACATTTTAATTACTTTATTATTAGTTGTTAATAGTAATAGTTTTTAATTAGAAAATAAGTTTTAATTGTGTTTTAATATTTTATAGTTTCATTTAGGTGTGTGTTGTGGATATTCTAGTGTTAAAGTGGTGCAGTCAATTAATGTTTATCAGTTTTTTATTCATAATATTTTTTCTTTGATTATTAATTATGTTATCTATGGAAGAAAATGTAATTAAAAATGTTGAAGTGTTTTGTTATTGGTGTGGTGTTATAGGGTAGGAAATAAAATAAATACATTTATGTATTAACCCCTTCGCCGCGGCAGGAATTCCGCCGTGGCGCTGGGGGGGGGGGGGGGTTTGGGGGCAGGTGCGGTGGCGCTGTGCTCGTGACGGAACCACTCCGTCACGAGACACGGTTGAGCTGTGCTCATGACGGAGTGGTTCCGTCACGTCTCCGCCCACTGCGCTAATCGCCCGCACAGGCGGGGAATTAGCGCCGCGTGGGCGGAGCGGCCGCCAACGGCCGCAGCATGACGGAACCACTCCGTCATGAGCACAGCGCAACCGTGGCTCATGACGGAGTGGTTCCATCATGAGCGGGGAAGGGGTTAATTAATGTTTTTGTTTGTAAATATTTTCTAGTTTAAAAGAATTATTTTTTATAAATGTATTTATTATTTTATTTTATACATTATTTGCAGATTTTTGTTATCTGTAATTAATATTATATTATGGTTTCTTTTTATGGGGAACAACCTTTACAACGCAACTTTTACAACGCACTACACTTACAACGCATTTTTTACAACGCAACATCCATTACAACGCATTCCATTACATAGCATGACACTACAACGCATTTTTAAAAACTACCTTTACAACGCATTCCATTACATCGCATACTACCTTTACAACGCATACCATTACAACGCATAATATTACACTACACTATCCAACACTTACCCTACTGTTGCACCCCCTGGAGTTAGAATAGTAATTTTTACCCCTATACTCTCCAACACTTACCCTACTGTTGCACCCCTGGAGTTAGAATAGTAATTTTTACCCCTATACTATCCAACACTTACCCTACTGTTGCACCCCCTGGAGTTAGAATAGTAATTTTTACCCCTATACTATCCAACACTTACCCTAATGTTGCACCCCCTGGAGTTAGAATAGTAATTTTTACCCCTATACTATCCAACACTTACCCTACTGTTGCACCCCCTGGAGTTAGAATAGCAATTTTTACCCCTATACTATCCAATACTTACCCTACTTTTGCACCCCCTGGAGTT
The DNA here is from genome assembly GCF_964204655.1 of Triturus cristatus. Lineage (NCBI taxonomy): Eukaryota > Metazoa > Chordata > Amphibia > Caudata > Salamandridae > Triturus > Triturus cristatus. The sequence goes on from NC_140594.1 coordinate 660,763,161, forward strand.
AGAATAGTAATTTTTACCCCTATACTATCCAACACTTACCCTACTGTTGCACCCCCTGGAGTTAGAATAGTAATTTTTACCCCTATACTATCCAACACTTTCCCTACTGTTGCACCCCCTGGAGTTAGAATAGTAATTTTTACCCCTATACTATCCAACACTTACCCTACTGTTGCACCCCCTGGAGTTAGAAAAGTAATTTTTACCCCTATACTATCTAATATTTACCTTAAATGCAATTTAATATTATGCGTTGTAATGGTATGCGTTGTAAAGGTAGTATGCGTTGTAATGGAATGCGTTGTAAAGGTAGTTTTTAAAAATGCGTTGTAGTGTCATGCTATGTAATGGAATGCGTTGTAATGGATTTTGTGTTGTAAAAAATGCGTTGTAAGTGCATGCGTTGTAAAAGTGTGCGTTGTAACGACATACATCCTCTTTTTATATATTTAATATATCAGATTTTTCATTTTTTTCAATATTGTTTATTTATTTTTATGATTTAAAAAAAAAAGTTTTTGTGTTACTGTTTGAGTGTGAATAGTAATTTTTGACTCTCCGCTATCCAACACTTTCCCTAATGTTGCACTCTTTGGAGTGGGAATAATATTTTTTACCACTCAGCCTTCCAGCACTTTCCTTCTGTTCCACTCACTGGAGTTGGAATAGTAATTTTTACCCATCCGCTATGTAACACTTTCCCTACTGTTGCACTCACTGGAGTTGGAATAGTAATTTTTACCCCTCCGCTATCCAACACATTCCCTACTGTTGCACTCACCGTAGTGGGAATAGGCATTTTCACCCCTACGCTATTCAACACTTATCCTACTGTTGCATTTGGTGGAGTGGGAATAGTCATTTTTACCCCTCCGCTATCCAACACTTTCTCTACTGTTGCTCTCACTGGAGTGGGAATAGTACATTTTACCCCTTTGCTATCCAACACTTTCCCTATTGTTGCACTCACTGGAGTTGGAATAGTAATTTTTACCCCTCGGCTATCAAGCACTTTCCCTACTGTTGCACTCACTGGAGTGGGTATAGTAATTTTTACCCCTACGCTATCCAACGCTTTCCCTACTGTTGCACTCTTTGGAGTGGGAATAGTAATTTTTACCCCTCTGCTATCCAACAATTTCCCAACTGTTGCACTCACTGTAGTTGGAATAGTAAATGTAATCCCTCTGCTATTCAACATTTACCCAACTTTTGCACTCAGTGGAGTGGGAATAGTTATTTTTACCCCTTTTCTATCCAACACTTTCCCTACTGTTGCACTGATTGTACTGTGAAATCTAAGTTTAAATATTTTGTAATAGTTTAATGTTTTCATTTATTATAGAATTTTGTTTTTTATATTTTAAATCATTAATATATATTGATGTTTCGTATATTATTTTAAACTTTTAATATAAAAATAATAGTTTATTAATGGTTTTAAAGTAAATATACATGCATAAATTATTATGTTTGTGTGTTTATTTGTTTATTAAGTTTATCGTTTATATTTTATTAAAATGAATATAAAATGTATTTTATTTTGTTAAAATTATATTTAATATTTAATATATATTATTTTATTTTATATTTATAAAAAGTCGACATTTTATACATCTATATTTTTTACATTGTTTTTTTAGTCAATATTTTTGTACTTACCTCTTTAAGTACAGGAGTCGATATTTTTGTTGTCTCTATCTTTTACTCGCTATTTTTTACATCGATATTTTTTACATCAATGTTTTTGTCAGTTAACCGTCTAATGGGAAGCATTCAAAGAGGTGATCAGTGAATAGCTGCCACAATTCGTGTCAGGTCACAGCTGCAAGAGCACTTATACTCAGGAAACACATTAGAATGCACTTAAGAGGGAACTCTTGACGAATCTGGAGGTTGGGGACCAGCTCTGGGAGGTGAAAGAACACCTCTTGGAACTCCTTGCGTGCCTTAAGGGCTATTACTAAAAGCAATACTTGTCAACGATGCACAATGAGAGGGACATGGCCTGGAGGCCATTAGCATGGCTCAATAGGTCTCCCAGTCCCATATTAGGAATCAGAAACGAGACAGGCACTCACAAAAAGAAATCAATGGCACCTTCAAAGCATACATCAACATGCTAAATTCTTTGTGGGAGCACACTGATACTTCAGGAATTAGTGAGTATATTGGTGTGGCTGATTCCACTAGATTACCCCATGATGATGGGGAGGATATGGGCTCAGAGCTCATGGTACAGGAAGCCGGGCAGTTATTAAGGAGCTGGCTGAGACCAAGTGCCCGGAACGGATCACTTGCCAATTGACTTTTTTGCATCCTATTTGGGTGTGCTAGCACCCAACCTCACAGCATTGTTTGGCAAAGCTTGCTGACTGGGCAGCCTGCCCCCTACAATGAGAGAGGCGCTTATTATCTCCCTTCTGAAAAAAGGGAAATACCCTGTATTGGTCTCTTCCTATGGGCCACTGAACAAGATCCTGGTAAATGGTTCTTACCCAAGATAAATGGCCTAATACATCCAGATAGGACTGGATTACTCCCTAAGAGCAGCACAATGCCTAATATTTGGAGGTTAATCCAAGTGTTGCATCAAAATCTTCCAAATTGCACTAAGGGGCTGGCGCTTTCTGTTGATCTGGTAAAGCCTTCCAATCCCTTCAGTGGAAGAACCTGTACGTGGTAGTCGGGGAAATGGAGCTGGGTCACTGATTCCTCAAATGGACTAGATTACTTTACACCGCCCTGCTAGCCCAAATTACAACCGGGGACCTCATATTAGATAGTTGCATGACTGAGAGGGCTATGAGACAAGGACATTCCCTTTCTCTTCAGTCCTATTTGCCATTGCATGGAACCACTAGCTTGTACTGTACAGCAAGAGCAAGACGGATTGGGTTGAGGAGGACAAACTATATGTCTCTCTATACGCTGATGAAATACTACTGTAAATGAGGGGCAAGGAGAGGGACATGTAGGACCAGTGTCTGCTCTAAATACTTTGGCAAGTTGTGTGGCATAAAGGTGAATCGGACTAAACCAAGCAGATATTCGATGTATGCATCCCTTGTATTTGATACACCCCAGGCACTGTGAGATAGATTGCAGTGGGAACCTACTACCTTCAAATACCAGAGGAGCACGTTTTGGAGGGTAACATGAGAACTGCAATGACTTCTCTCAGGCAGGTCATTGGGTTCTGGACAACTCTCCCCCTGTCAGGTATGGGCGTGTGGCGCTCTCTGAAATGGTCATGCTCCCCAGGTTGCAATGCTTTTTCTCTGCCCTGCCTATACAAATACCCAAGCTGATATTCTGGGAACTAATGCTTACAGGCTTGATCTGGGGTGGTACACAAAGCAGCATATCTTGAAATTGAAACTCTCAATAAACAAAGGAGGGCTTGCAATGTCAGACTTCAAAATATACTACTGGCTGTACAATTGGAGTGCATGGCTAGGTGGAGGGCAGAGGTCTCATGTGCAATCAGAACTGGGGGTCCGAGGGAGCCCCAAAGAGCATCCACCACTAGGTTGACATTAAATCCTGCCCTACAGCAGCTATCATTTCCTGAAGACATTCTGGTGGGCATGGCACATTACACGAGGGCGCTACATTGAACCCGGACCAGAGTTCCTTATTACAGATCGATATGTCTGCAGGCATTGAAATTGACCTCACACCTCAATAGTTGGGCAGGCCTGCAGGAGTGGGAGGAGAATAGACTCATGACAGCTGGGAAGTTATATGTAGGGGGTACTTTTTGCTGATTTTTCAGTGCTGAGGGATGCCGATGGACTCTCAGATGGTCACTTCCTGCTCCATGGGTCGGTTGTGGCTACTATGCATACACAGTGATGTTTTGGATAGCTAGAACCCATCCAGCCTAAATGTCTAGATAGACTATATTCCAAAGATGGCAGGTATAGAGCAAGAAAGCTATTGTATCAGTACCTGATTTTACATTCCAAAACAACTCTGCGCACACTACAAAGCAAATGAGGAAAGATATGGGCTCCCCGTTAGGCAATGACCACCACTTGAGGGTGCTGGACCTAACTCTTAAAATATTACGCAATCCGCGGTCAAGCTCTTATAGTATTACTTTATGCACAGAGTGTTTAAACCCCAAGAGGATTAATTGCACGTACCCGGAGGCACATGCAGAATGCGCTAGATATCATATAGTTGGGTCTGAATTTTTTCATATGGTGTGTAGTCTCCTGGGCTGACTGAGTATTGGAAACAACACTATGCTTTATAACAGTAGCCACAGATAGGACTATTTTGAATACAACACAGGTGTGTCTGCTCAGGCTCTATCCAAGAACTAAGGGTAACCAAGTGACAATTATATTTGTTGACCCAACCGTTTTTTTGTTAAATTTTTATTGATGCAATAACAAAAGTATCAAAGTTACAGTGGAGCATAAGATGGAACAATAGAATAATAAAGTGTATAACATCAAAAAATATGATAATAGGAGCAATCTAATTCAGAGATAATAAGGAGAAAGGAAAGGAGATCATCTTATGGTTGAGAAATGAATTAGAAGAATAAGGGTACATATTAGGACAGATAGAAACTAGAATAAAAGTTTTAAAGATAAGGAATAAGAGAGGAGAAAAATAGAGGAAAGAAAATGAAAAGGTCAAACAGTTTCAAATTCGGTGCAACGTCACGAAAATCAGTAGAAATAGATCCAAGAAATACATTTTGAACTGATAATGCTATATTACAATGAAATATCTTGGAAGATATGGACCACATGGGTTTCCAAAATTTAAAAACATTGGGACAGTAAAATAGTAAATGTAACAATGTACCATCCGTGGAGAGACAAGACCAACAAAGGTGAGAGGAAGAGGGATTAATCTTATGGATATGAACAGGAGTGCAAACAGCTCTGTTGTAGAGAAACAATAAAGATTGAGTAATGTTAGCAGCTTTTGAGGTAGTAAACATTTTTTGCCGTAGTTTATTCCATCTATTGGTGGAAAGGGACGGAGTGAGGTCTTGTTCCCAAGCTAATTCAATAGCGGATTTTGGCCTATCAGATGTGGGAGTGGATAGAAGCTTGTATATAATAGAGGCTTTGGGAGTGGAATTGGGAGTAATGGTGGCCAAAGGGGTCAAGGGTGTAAAAGGTTTACATGGAATGGTGTCATCAGGAGAGAATTTTGACAACAAAAATGGTTGTAGGGCATTAAATATTTGTGAGTATTGGGAAGAGTAGGATAGAGGTAAGTTATAACGTTGTTGTAGTGCAGTAAAGGGTATGACAGAGTTATGAGATACAAGTTGATAAACATGAAAAATTCCCCTTCTCTTTCCAGTGTTTGAAGTAGAATGATTTGTGTCAGAATTTAATGAATTTTTTATACCAAATAGAAGACGTAAGGAACTCTTGTTGAAAGGAGGTACCTTCTGTGAACAATGAATATATCAAATGTTGAGAGTATTTTAAGATGGGATAATGAGAAATAAAGGTACAGTTAGTCATTGAACAAATGTCAGAAAAGGAAAACTCATGTGGTAAGGAACGCTCAAAATAGATCCATCTGGGCATCGGTGAAATGTAAGTCTGTTTATTTAAAGCATAGAATTGTCTAAGTAAAAAAACAGTATGATATAATTTAAAATTAGGAAATCTTACACCTCCTTCAATTTTTGGTTTAATTAATTTAGACAGGGCAATACGAGAAGGCTTATTATTCCACAGGAATTTAATGCAGAGATAGTTAAGTTGTTTAAAATAATAATTAGGGATTTTGAATGGTAACATAGAAAGTAAAAAAAGAATGAGAGGAACTATCATCATTTTATTAGTATCTAGTCTACCCCACCAAGAAAGAAAAAGAGGGGACCGGGAATTAAATGAGTTGGGATCTTGAGTTTTAGTGCATTAAAATTATGTAAAAGAGTATGAGGGATGTTAGAGGAGAACCATACACCCAGATATTTAATTTTAGAGGGACACCATTTGAAATTTGTGTCGGGAAACATATATTGATAACAGGTGGAATTTCAAGGTAATAACACCGTTTTAGAAATGTTTTATTTGGATCCAGAAACTTTAGAGTATTAGTCAATTTCCTGTAGGAATGGGGGTAAAGCAGTAGAGGGGTTGGAGAGATAGATCAAAATATAATCTGCATAAGCAGACAGTTTGATTTCATGAGATTTATGTTTGAAACCAGTTATTAGAGGGTTATGTCGAATGCATTCAAGGAAGGGTTCAAGACATAAAAGAAATAGAAGAGGGGAAAGTGGACAACCTTGCCTGGTACCTCTATGTAGGTTGAAATAGGGAGATAGGAGACCGTTAACAGCAATAGATGCGCGGGGTTCAAGATACAACAACTTAATCAATTAAATAAATGTAGATCCGAAATCGAACCAGTGAAGAGTTTTGAACATGAATAGCCAATTTACACGATCAAATGCTTTTTCAGCTTCAAGAGATAATGCAGCTAGAGGGTCAAGATAGTTTTTCCCCAATGCAAGCATATTAGATAACATCCTAGAGTTATCATAAGTAAGCCAACCTCTCATAAAACCGGATTGGTCGGATTTGATTAATAGGGGTATAACGGTATCCAATATAGAAGCAAGAATTTTCGCAAAAATGTTACAATCATAATTAATTAATGATATAGGGCGATAATTTCAACAAAGGGTATGGTCTTTATCGGTTTAGGGATGATTATAATGAGGGCATCTAAAAAATATCCCTTAGGTTTTGATTTAGAAATGAAGGAATTAAAAAGTTCAAGTAGACGAGGGGCAAAAATAGAGGAGAAAGTAAAGATTAGTTCAATAGAAAAATCGTCTGGGCTGGGAGCCCTGGCCCTCCTCAAAGATTTAATGGCATCAAGGATCTCTTGGAGAGATATATCTTTTTAAAGGAGAGACATTTCATCAGTTACAGACGGAGGAGAGGGAAGATAATCAAAGAAAGATTGAGTATCACTAGCAGAAGGAGAAGTATCATCCATACAAAGAGAATGATAGTAGGATTGGAAAGCATTAACGATATCAGAATCAGAATGAAGTAATTTATTAGTAGTAGTGGTACGAATAGGGCCAATGGTTTTCTTTTCCATTTTGATTTTTAAATAGTTAGCCAACATTTTACCTGCTTTGTTTTGACCCCCGTGATATTTGGATTTTATTTTAAGTAAAATATTACACGTATCAACAGTAGCTAATTTATCTAAGTCAGATTTTGCCTTAATGAGGTCACGAAGGTGTGAAGGAGAATTAGATGTAAAGAAAGAGTGTTCTAGAGATTTAATGTGTTTGAGAGTAGAGATATACTTGGAGTTTAGTAATATCTTCTTTTTGGCCATGTATGTAATGGTGAAAGCCCTCAGGATGCCTTAAAGGCGTCCCAGTTATTGTGAATAGAAGTATCACTAGCTTTACTGAACAGAAAGAATTCATTTATGAAAGAGGTGGCCTCAGATATATCGGATTGGTCGGATAGGAGAAAATTGTTAAATCTCCACCGGCCATGTTTGGAGTTGGTAAGGGAAAGATCAAATGACTAAGAAACAGGAGCATGGTCAGTAATAAAGATGGATCCACTTTCTGAGTATTGAACAAGGGTAATAGGGATTTTGAAACTAAAATATAATCAATACGTGACATCGTATGGTGAACATTAGAGAACAAAGTTAATTCATATTGATCAAGGCTGCGGATTTTCCACACATCAAAAAGTGGGCGAGAAGCAATAGCAGATTGAAATGATTTATGAGATTTGTCCGGTTTAAATTTACATTTTGATTTTCTGTCGGAAAAAGGATCAAGTCAATTGTTAAAGTCCCCAGCAACAATAATATTGGGATTGGAAATGGAAGATAATTTAAGTTTAATCGTGTTCCAAAAATCAGGGTCAGGTTTAACTGGTCCATAAATATTGAAGAAAGTGATTACTTTATTATGGACCTTGGCCTGGAGTATTGCCCATCGTCCATTTATATAATTTTCAGTAGACAAAATGTGAATTTGTAATGTTTTATGGCAGAGAATTGCAACCCCACCCTAGAGGTTAACCGCAGGCAAAAAACAACCAGGCCGACCCATTGGCGTTTAAGTTTAAGAGACTCATCATCAGTAAAATGGGTTTCTTGTAAAAAAGCAATTAAGCAATTTGACAATTTAACTTTGATAAATGGGAGAGTACCTTCTGATGCTTGACAGGGTGACCCAGACCACGAACATTCCATGATACAACATTAAGCATATATCACTTTAGAGACAAGGGTACAGGAACAATGATGACACACTACAGAGACAACAATGGGTGGAAAAAAACACTGTTTAGCAATAATGAGGGAATAATTTGGAAATATAAAAAACATAAATGGAGTAACCATGAAGACAAAAAGACACCAATCAATAGGAAATGATACAAAAAAATTGAAAAAATAATAATTGATAAGGAGTTATGCAGAATGAAGAAGATGACACAAAAGCACAAATGCGCATGCATATAGGAAAAAGTAAGAAAAGATAAACAAAAATAGGAGAGATGAGGGAAGGAGGACAAAAGAAAGAGGAAAAAATAGTTAGAAGGAGAGAAAGAAAGAAATGACAGATCAAAGACAAAAAGCCAGATCTGTAAGAAGCAGAATAAGAAATAGAAACCGGGATTGTCCGCACTCAAGGGCAAGACAGACAATACTGAAACACGGAGAGGAAGAGGATAAGAAAATCATTGCGAAAAGAATATAAAATATAGCATAAGAAGAATAATAAGAGAGCAATTATTTATCTGGACCGCTGGGGACTTCAAGAAATGAGGAGCATTTGGAGCTATACAAGAGACAACAGTAACAATTGCAAAACAGGAGCAATGAACATTTTAATAATATCGGAGCATAAGAAGTTCAGGAAAATTGAACAGAGGTGTCCATAGGAGGTCGAGCAATAGAATGTAGAAATTGTTTTAGCAGGAGATGATCTTCAAAGGTACGGGAGACACCTTCATGTGTGATCTTGCAGAAACAAGGATGCAGGATGCCATAGCGGATATTCATAGATCTCATTTGAGGCTGTAGGGCCAAAAATTCTTTGCACCTGGCGTTGGTAGCATTGGAGAGGTCTTGTGAAATGAAGATGTTATGGCCTGACCAAACAAGACAACGCTTCTCCCTTGCAGTTTTGAGAACATGCATCAAGTCTGTAAACTCAAGAAACAGCATAATTATGCCGCGTGGCTTGGTAGAATGAGGTTGTGGACGACCAAGGCGATGAGCTCGTTGAATGTTGAAGGGAGCTGAAGACTGAAGATCTAGGAGGTCATCCATGAATTTCTTCAAAAAAGAAAGGAGATCTGGACCTTCGGCATTCTCCGGTAAACCATACAAGTGAAGATTGTTCCTTCTATTACGATTTTCTAAATCCTAGGTGTGGAGTTTGAGCTCATGAATTTCCTGTTCTAACAAAGGAATTTTAGTGGTCGCGTCTTGAAGGTTACTTATTCGCTGCTCCATTTCGGTCATTTTACCTTCCATGTTAATCCATTGATCTTCAATCTATTGTAATTTTTCGTTGGTGGCGGTCATGAAAGGCCTCAAAGCACAAATTTCCTCCAAGATGGAATCCAAGACCGGTTTGGAACATGATTGAATAGGCGATGGAGGGTCATTCTTGACTCTTTTTGGTTTGGCGCCAGATGAAGAGGAAGGAACCACAGTTACACCCAGAGTCTGGCCCGGAGAGGGAACTAGAGACGTTAGGGCACTAGAGAATGGTCAGCCTCCAACCAAAGCTATGAACCACAGAAAGGACCGTCCCTAGTTGTGTCTAAGAGATGCCCAATTTAGTGGGGGCAAATCACAAAAATTGACGGACTGGCATCACACACCACCAGGTGTCATGCGTCACCGGGGAGGAGGCTGGACGCATGCAGCACTAGGTTTTCTAGCGGGGAGTACGCCTTGAACTAATGTGGCCACAAGGATTTCCCCCCTACCCCTCCCATGGGGCAAATAGGTTTTTCCAATAGGGTTTCTCTAAACAAGTGGCAGCTGGCTATAGGCTTACGCCCCCAGTGGTAAGATTTGAGCCCAATATTTAAGGTCCTGACAAATGCCACGTACCCAAGTGGACAATACAGGCAGAAACATGTTGACCCCCTCTCAACAATCACTGATTCACAGCGGCGACGGGATGATAAGGTCCCCACTCACCGCACTTATATATTTTAATCCCACATAGTAACCCCATAGAATAAAAATTGTTCAGGTATACTATGATGGTTTTTAAATTCACTCACTCCTTTTTTTGTTTGGGCCCCCACTTAGTTTAGAAGTGCATCCCTGTCTCCAGGTGTATGCCCGCCCTCTATCAAACACGGTTTTTAGAGGGCGAGGACTGCCAGATGAAGAGGACCTCGCAGAAGCAGTGGATTTGTTGGCCATCTTAGTAAAGTGAACTTGACGTTGTGATGTAGGATAAGTTTAAATAGTAGAGATCCTTCCCATATATGAAAGACACAAAAATTATGGAGAGCACTCAGTCGAGCAGCTATTTCATATACAATATGATGAACCAATCCCGACCCTCCAGAAGACAACTCACTGGTGAGAAAAATATGAGGCCACGCAACAACAGTCATAGGTAAGTAGTGGAAGTGAAGATAACCTGTAGATTGATTAATGACACCAGTCCTGAGAGGTTATCACATCACCAAGTGCTTGTTGCGCAAAATAGGATATTAACAACCTAACCTTTGGATGGTATAGTAATACGTAGGCATACCTATCTATGAGAACGCGTATAATAAAGGTGGCCACAAGCAAGCATGCTTAATAGTAAAATAGATAAAGGTAGTTGGTAGTTGGCAGTAGAGAGAAGAGGCTCCGAGTGTTAAAGGATGCCAGAAAACAATTAGTAGTGTTCATTCAGCATTCACCCGTGATGATTTCCTCACACGCAGCAGCCGCCAAGCATACAAAATGGCGGCCGTTCGCATTCGTGAGGCGGAAGAGATTTGCCGTCAAAAGTATGTAAAGACAAGTGTCTCACGTTCAAAAAATAGATCAAATGGTAGCTGCCATAAAGCTGGTGATGTCCACTACCTTTAGGCACTGGAACAGGGCACCACAGCGGTCGAAATCCTCTTCCTGACTCCGCGTCGCATCGGCGCTCAGACGGGAGCTGCCATCTTGCGCGGTGCGGTAGCCACGCCCCCTTGACCTAACAGTTTTATCCTGCCCAACAACAGATATGCATGATCTGGAACAGTATGGTGGGCCCTTGCAGCTGATAAGTGGAACTGAAGAAGTTGGCTGAATGTGAGGACAGTGCCTTGGGGAAATATTTAAGGAGGGGTATTAGACAGTCACACGTGGCAGCTGCCTGGGCCAGCACCCTAGAGACTATGCCTAAGAATGATGGGGCTGGTAGAGTGGTTATTGCTGAAGAAGTCAAGATGGAGGCCTGAAGGCCCCTCACACTTTTCTCAGGACCATGAATCCTTACAATGGGGAAGAGCTGTGCAGTGAAGGGTATACTGTGTGTGTGGCCAATATTACATGCCCCACATAACCTTTGACATCTCAGTGATATGGCTAGGCTGCACCCAACATTCACCTACATGGCGCTTGTTGTATTCTTCTTGGTACTACTCTCAGGGGTCTCCTTGCCAACAGTATTGTTGAGTCCTCGTTAGGGTTGCTTTTACTTCTTTCCTTGAATATACAGACCTGCCTATAATAAGTTCACTTTTCCTTTGTGATACATCACCCCAGCTGTGGGTAAAATGTACAAATGGCTGGTACTCACTAATATGGCTTATAATGCAGTTTGATAGTAAATGCACTTTTGCTGTTCAAATGCATGATGGTCTCTGCCATACCAACTAATACCCGGTCTGCCATTAACAATGCAGGTTCCACGGCCTTTAGGGGTGGGAGTTTAAATAATGAAACTATGCCCAAACCGGTTAACACTGCCTAGACTACGAATCAAATGAAGGCTAGTTCTAAACCCACACCTTTGCCCCAGTCAAGTACCTCTAAGTATACTGATGTTACTTTGGCTCAGGATTCTGTGAGGGGCGGTCATAATCCAACTACACAGTCTAAACCAAGTATTGGTGCATCGGGGAGTGTTATAAACAATTCTTCCACCCACCCGCAGAATGTTACCAAGCTGGCTCCCCTCAGTACTGACTTACCCCTAGAAGCTACCCCCTACACTATCATTCTAACAGGTGTAGCTCCAGTTTTGGGGAGTCTACCGGTGTCCCACGGGGATCTCAAAAATAAAGTTGTTTATTGGTTAAACAAAAATAGACCCCTTCCACCCTCCTCTGCCACGAAGATCCTGAGTGTGAGAAGAGTGAACTGGGTGGGTCATTGTCCGAAGGACCTGGAGGGGGATTGTGATATCATAAACTTTAGGGATCCATGGGTGGTGGATTTCATACGCAGGGAAGCTAGGTTTGGGAGATTGGGAGATGTGCAGTCACTGGGCCTTAGCTATTTTTATCCCAAAAGACATGGTGTGCCCCACAATAACCCTTTAATATCACAAAGAACTGCCGGGAGATTACCAGTAGACGGGGTTCTATTTTCTCCTTTTTTCCCCCAACTGTGTAATCATTTCGAACCCCTATCTGGTTTGGAGGGTATCGATTGACTTAATCCCGTACTTGGTGGAGGGAGTCACCCTAGCAATCATGTAAAGGGGGTAGTTGGTGTATATAGTATGGTACGTCCAACTAGCCAGGAGGGTGGACCCTCCGAGAAAGGGCTGGGGGTGGCTATTGCCAGTGATGTAGATGGCAACATGATGGGTGGCTCCTATTCCTCCGATGGTGGGGTGATAGGTGTAGAGCCGAGTGCCCTGAATCTAGTAGTTCCTGCTAGCCAGGATACGGTACTTAAAATGGCCTCATGGAATATTGCTGGGCTGAAGGGGCGGATTGGTTCAAAAGACTGGGCTGATTTTATCGATACCTTTGATATTTTGGCTTTTCAAGAGAGTTGGGCCCCTGATCCAATATTTAGGGCAGGCTTTCTAAATTTCTATAAACCAGCCCTACAGGGTACAAGAGGTCGAGCGTCAAGGGGCCTGGGTTAGGCAATCTATCAGTTATAGCCCGACAGAAATTTTAGTGAATAACCCGGATATTTTGGGGATTAGGTTATGTAGGGAGAACCATCAGGCCATTATTGTTATTAATGTTTATGCCCGAGGACGATCTGGTGGGCGTTCACCGCAAATCATGAAATGAAATGAAATGAAATGAATGAAATGAAAATGAAATGAATGAAATGAAATGAATGAAATGAAATGAAATGAAATGAAAAAGAATTTCTAAAGCGCATGGCTGCCCTTGAGCGTCCCAGCGCTACGAGTACACACAGACAGACCTCCTCTGAGCCGCATCCAGAGATGTTAGTCATTCTGGGGGAAAAGGAACGTTTTAAGGGATTTTCGGAATCTGGTCAAGCTAGGTTCTTTCCTCATTGATGTTGGGAGGGAGTTCCATAGCTGACCCGCGTTTATTGAAAAGCGGCGTCCTCCGGTCCTTGTTCTTTTTGCTCTCGGGATAGCTACCAGGTTTTCCTCGCCAGAGCGGAGCGTTCGTACTGATTTGTAAGGGCGGATCAGATCTCTGAGGATCGGAGGGCCTGTGCCTTGGAGGACTCTGAACACTGTACAGAGCGCTTTGAATTTCACTCTCGCTCTTACGGGCAGCCAATGGAGCGCTTTCAAGGCCGGTTTTGCTGACGTTCTTCTAGGTGTGTTCGTCAGCAGTCTTGCAGCTGCATTCTGTGCCCTCTGGAGCACGTTCAAGGTGTATTCCGGTGCAGCCAGGAAAAGGGCGTTGTTATAATCCAGTCTTGACAGAATAAGGCCCTGTACCAGCAATTTCCTAGAGTCTAATGGGAGTAAGGGCATAACTTTCCGTATTGAGCGGAGCAGCCCATAGCAACACCCTGCAGTTATTTTCGCCTGAGTGTGCATCGACAGCTCCGGTTCAAGCCAGACGCCGAGACTTTTTATGGATCCCTTCGGGGTCGGAGGATCTCCTAAACAAGTCGGCCACATACATTTGGGGAGGGAGGTGCAGAGATTTCCCAGCAACATCACCTCGGTTTTGGAGGCATTAAGCTTGAGTCTTGAATCGGCCATCCATGCCATGATGTTGGTAAGGCAGGCGGCAAACTTCTCACCATGGCTTTCTGCGAGCGAGAGCGAAACAATCAATTGGGTGTCATCCGCGTACGTTGCGAGTTTCACTCCAAAGGGTGCGACCTCCCCCTCCAGTGGGGCCATGTAGACGTTAAAAAGCGTAGGGCTCAGTGAAGAGCCCTGCGGGACACCACACTGAAGGGGGGTGGGCACTGATCTATAGTTGCCCTCGCACACTTGATATGTTCGATCACTCAAGAATGACATTAGCCAGGTGAGCGCCAGGCCTCTTACTCCCAGCTCCTCCAACCGGTGGATCAAGATCTTATGATCCACCGTATCAAATGCCGCGCTCAGATCCAGGAGGACCAGGGCTGCTGATCCTCCTGAATCTAAGATGCACCTGCCCTCTTCTACCATGGTGATCAGCGCCGAGTCAGTGCCTTGACCGGGCCGAAAGCCAGTCTGGGTGTGCCGTAACAACTCGTTAGATTCCAAAAAGGACGAGAGTTGCCGGTTAACCCATTTCTCAGCAATCTTTCCCATCCCTGGCAGTAAGGAGATTGGCCGAAAGTTGGACAAATCGGTGGGATCAAGCCCCGCTTTTTTTAGCAGGGCTTTTACTATAGCCTGCTTCCAACTGGGGGGGACCTTGGCGGCGGCAAAGGAAGCATTGAGTAGATCTACTGCCGGTCCCGCTATGACATCCATAAACTGCTTTAGGATGTACATAGGCATGGGATCCGTCGGAGAGCCACTTTTTTGCGCGGCCAACTCTTTACAGAAAGCTTCCCTGGTGATCGGGGCAAACTTGTCCAGCACGGCTCTATCAGTGGCCAGACGGCTCTCCCCCAAGGGCAGGCTCTGACGGGACACGGGGAGGCCGGCTATGATGTTTTGAATTTTCTGGTCAAAGTACTGGGCCAGAAGGTTACAGCGGTCCGTACTCCCCTCTGAGGGTTCTGGAGATACTGGAACTTTGAGCAGCTCTTTGAGAATTTTATAGGTTTCCCTTGAAGAATTGGTTGATGATTTTATCCTATTTTCAAGGTAGGCCGCTTTGGTGGCATTGCGCGCCACTTTATAAGTTCTCATGGCTGCCCTGTACTCTTCTTTGGAGTTTCCTGCCCAGTTTTTCCGCCAGTCACGTTCTTTCTTTTTACAAATTTTTCTCAGAAGACCCAGCTCTGGGGTGAACCATAAGGATTTGGGGCCCCCCGTCTTCCTGTTGGCTATTTTCAGGGGAAGTACCGCGTCTAAAGCTGTGCTGAGCCATTCGCAGAAAGCCTCATCTGCCTCTATAGGATCCCTATTAAGCACCGGGATGGTATGTGTCATCTTGCGTGTAAGATCGCCGACCGGGAGTTTCGACCATGCCCTTACTGGTACTTGTGCTGTGGCTGCCGGGAGAGATGGGGGAGCTGTAACAAAACCCAGTTGAAAGGGGATCAGGAAGTGATCCGTCCAAGGGAGAGGCAAGGACGGTGACATGGAAAGACGGGGAAGATTAGAAAACACCGTATCCAATAAATGGCCCTTGACGTGGGTGGGCTCCTGATTATGGAGGGTGATGTTCCCCAGCCCAAGTTCAGATCTAAGGTCGTTTGCAGCTTTATCCTCCGCTGAATCGAAATGTAGGTTTAAATCTCCAAGCAGGAGAAAGTTGGGTGCCGACGCTATTAGCAATTGGGCCTCTTCAAGCAGAGAGTTCGCGAACTGCTTGATGTTGCCCGGAGGCCGGTAAATCAGCAACCCCGACAGTGAGTCGTTGGGGGACAATTGAATCTTAAAGCTACAACTTTCCGCATCCAGGATAGACCCTTCAGCGGCCCTACATGTCAAAATATCTCTATATATAATGGCCAGCCCGCCCCCTCTGCCTCGCGGTCTGTGCAAGCAAAAGATACAAAATCCGGGGGGAAGAGCGTTCGCCATGTCAAAATCCGAACTGTCAGATGTCCAAGTTTCCAACAAAAATAGCACATCAAGCTTGTGATCCAAAATCAGATGGTGGATGTGTAAGGAGTGCCTAGGTAAAGATCTACAGTTCAGGAGGGCTAGTCGAAGTGGTTCCCTAGGGGGGGGAGCATTCTGGGCCTCTTTACTTTCCGTAGTACATAGAGCACAGGCTTTGAAGAGCACATCCAACCTCAATCCCCTCGGACAGAGGCAGGAGGCTTTGGGGCAGAGAGACATAAGTTGTTCTTGCGAGTATGTGAGAGGCCCTCGCTTTGTTTTGGGCAGCATGTCTGGCCCTAGGTCCGTACGGGCCCGGACGGGCCCAGACGGGCTTGCCTCTGGCGCGCCTCCGGCGCGCCATCGGCGCGCCCGCTGCGCCCGCCCGCTGCGCCCGCCCGCTGCGCCCGCCCGCTGCGCGGACGAGTGAGTGCGGCCATTTATGAGGCGCGAGGTCCTGTGTTCGCCCTCACACTAGAGCGCAAAATGCCCTCTTCCCAATCCAAGATGGCGGGACCTTCCGGTTTAGACTTAGGTTACCGGAGGTCATTCAGAGCCCAGAAACGGCTCGAAAATGCCCCCACCAGCTAATATGACCAGGCGGTGTGACAAGGAGTAAATTTAAAAATTAAAACAAATTTTCCAAACCAACATCAAAAATAACGTTTTTAAAAGCAATTTCGGCTCTGTGGTGCCGTGTGGTGCCCGGCTAAGCTCCCTGTGAGTGTCAGGGGAGCCGCCTATGTGTACAGGCTGCGCCCGAGGCTCTTGCCTTAATTTATAGCACGAGGTCCTGTGTTCACCCTCTTCCCAATCCAAGATGGCGGGACCTTCCGGTTTAGACTTAGGTTACCGGAGGTCATTCAGAGCCCAGAAACGGCTCGAAAATGCCCCCACCAGCTAATATGACCAGGCGGTGTGACAAGGAGTAAATTTAAAAATTAAAACAAATTTTCCAAACCAACATCAAAAATAACGTTTTTAAAAGCAATTTCGGCTCTGTGGTGCCGTGTGGTGCCCGGCTAAGCTCCCTGTGAGTGTCAGGGGAGCCGCCTATGTGTAGAGGAGTTGGACTCGTACCTTGAACTGCTTGGGAGAGACAAAATAATTCTTATAGCTGGGGATCTAAACTGCACCTTTGAACCCTTATTATGTGAGGGTGCGAGTCTGGGATCTGATGAGGATGCAGTGTGGAATATCCCGTCGTTGTCTCTGAATAGTATCAAAAAGGGTTCTGAGGCAGCATTGCACTGGTCAGGATTGTGCCTGGAGTGGGGCTTGAGAGCAGCTAATGGTCGTACCCCCTCGGATAAGGCTGGCCTCCCGACTTTTGATAATGGGGTTAGCAAAAGTCGAATTGATTATATCTTGGTTAAAATGGAGTATTGGTCCCTCTTGGAGGACATGGAAGTTGTGGTTCGCCCGGAGAGCGACCATAATCCATTGTTTCTAAGGCTTAAGCTTCCAGGTGGCCCTAAAAGGTCCTCCGTAGCCCAGTGTATTACTGCAGAGGCCATTTTGACTAATGATAGGAGGCTTAAATGGTGTTGGGTTGTGGCGGACCCTGCCCTGTTAGATGGCATTTCGCTGGAAGTTACATCTACTCTGAGTGCCATATCGAATTTATCCCCCAACCTGGAGGCATCAAATCAGATTTGTAACCTTCACGAACAGTGCTTTACTAAGCTTAAGGCCCTATTAACTCTTCCTATAAAGCAAGGAAAAGCGAAAGCTATAGGCTGCCGCAAAAATTGGTATAATACAAAATGTAGGGAAGCACATAATGGGCTAATAAAAGCTATTAAATCCAGGGTTAATTGTGATATTAAATTAGCTCGCCAAATGTACAAGAAGGCCCAGTGGGAGGCAAAGAGGGAGTGGGATGAGAACCATTGGACTAACCTCTATGAGGCTTGTTTATCCTCAAATCAGGTTAAGTTCTGGGAAGTAGTGAAATGGGGTAGGAACCCCGATTCTCAAACCCCAATAAATTATGTCCCTGTGGAAGCATGGGTGGATTTTTTTTTCAACCCAGTTTAAGGATCCTGATCTAGAATCTCATAATGTCCCAGGGAACAGGATATCTCCACCCACCTCCCCTGGTAATTCATTAGTGTTTACGAAGGCTGATACGGAGTCAGCCCTACGTTTGGTCCAAGCAGGGAAAGCTCCCGGGATGGATTGCATCCCGGCAGACCTTTTTAAAACTGATCTCCAACTCTGGATTCCCTACATAACTCAGATTGCAAATGCAATAGCGAGGGGGGCTAGGATACCAGAGTCTTGGAAAGGGGCGGAAATTCTTCCCATTTTTAAAAAGGGGGACCGTTCGGTCCCGGGGAATTATCGCCCTATTAGTCTTATCGACTCTTTGCATAAAATTGTTGCTAGAATGGTCCTTGCTAGAGTTCAAGGGTGGATGGTGATGGAGAACATTCTCTCCCCATTACAGGCTGGCTTCAGATCAGGCACTAGCACCATCGACCAGGTTTTCAGATTTACTCTGATTTACTGGAAGGTGGTGCTGTTGGGCGGAGGGTCCATCTATGCCGCCTTTGTGGACCTTAAGTCCGCTTTCGATCTTGTGCCTAGGGCAAAACTGTGGGCAGTCTTGGGCAACCTAGGTTTGCCGTTGGATCTCCTTGAACTTATTATTAGATTGCACGAGGGCAACTTTGCAAGGGTGAGGTGGGGAGCCCGAGGGCAGGTGACGGATAGTTTCCCCGTAACGCGAGGTGTTCGCCAGGGGTGCGTTCTGGCACCCACCCTTTTTCTATTGTTTATTGACCAGATGGTGAAGTTCTTTGTTAACACCCCGAGTGATGCACCCATATTGGGTGGGACTAAATTCCCTATGCTCATCTTTGCAGATGACACTTTACTCCTCTCAAAGACTCGAAGGGGGCTGCAAACAGCAATAAATAGGTTTGAGGAGTTTTGTCAAGTTAACAATCTGCAAATTAATGTGAGCAAGACCAAATTTATGGTCCTAACAAAAAATCGCCCTATCAAAAGCCACATTAGTATGAATGGCGTCAGACTTGAGCAAGTGGAACTTATGACCTACCTTGGAGTAACTTTAGATTATCGTCTACGCTGGAAACCCCAGGTTGAAGCTCTTCAACTAAGATTCGCCCGCCTTTCGGGCTGCCTAATCCAGGAGCAAAAAACGTCTTTAACTAAACGGGTTACACCTGCACTTAAGATCTATGAGGCCAAAATTAGCTCTGCCATTTTGTATGGGGCTGACTTGTGGGGGTATATGGATTTGACCCCCTTGGTAAAAGTCCAAAATAAATTTATGCGCAAACTGGTAGGACTTCCCCAATCCACACTGATCAAACCCCTCTTATTAGATATGGGCTGTAAGTCCATTAATGAGATGGCTCGATATCGGTTAGTTGCATTGTGGAGACGGCTCTGGACATCGCCGGATCTCAGTCTCTTTGCCAGTGAACTGGCGGAAGTTAGATCATTTCTGGGAACATACCTTGGCTACGTGAGGTGAAACTAATTTTGGAAGATATGGGTCTCAGCCAACTTTGGGTTTCCTCGGGTTCTTCTGTATTCCGCCCTAAACAAGATTTTAAAGCACTTTATTGGGCTTCCGTCAGACTTCTTACCGTTGCGCGGTCAGATGCTGTTACCCTAACAGGTAGATTTTTGGTATATAAAACAGATCCCTTCTTGAAAAACTATTGAGACATCATCACTAAGAGTCTGGGCAAAAAACTATACCATCAGTTTAGAGTCGAGTCTTTACCCGTAAGGTCCTTCTCCAGGAAATGGTCTGGTTCAAATGAATCTTGTCCATGGTGTAGTGACCACAAGGAGAGTGTGGGACCCTTCATTTTTTGCATGCCCTGCTTATCATGCCCCTAGACATAGATGGATTAGGCCTATTTGTCAAAGGCTGAAAATGAGAGGGAGCTCAGAGGCTTTGTGGACTTTGCAAACTAATACCTCGGAGACTGTGGTAATAGGTGTTGCAAAGTTCCTTGGGTGGGCTTGGGTTATCAGAGCCAGACATCTCCAGGTATCCTGATTGTTTTCTTTTTTGTAAGGGTTTTCATACATTAAGTCTATAAAATATTGTTTAATGCTTTCTTAATGATGAACTGTATTGAATATAGGTGGGTTTTTAATCTTTTTAATGTAATGTCAGTCAGTCAGTCAGTCAGTCAGAAAACTTTATTTCGGCTAAAAGCCATAAAAGTTCATACCACATAAAACAGTACCAACAAGGTTAAAAAGGGTAATACATAGTTTTAAATATAAATGTTAAATAAAAAGAAGAAAACAATGAGTAGAATAGTTAATAACACATGGATTGCCTGAATGTGGTAATAGTCGTCTTCTAATCAACCACATTGAAAACAAGAATTTGGCAATCACCGTAACATATAAGGGAGAAGAATCGTACTTCAGCAGCCTGAACAGATCCCTGTAATTCCTAGCCCCCGTGTTATTTGCGAGTTGGATAATCCATCTTCGACGGGGGACTTTATAGGCAGGACAAAAAAGTATAGCGTGGACCTTGGTTTCGTCAGAAGCACTACACCCAGGACAGGGTTTCCAAACAGAGCCAGCCCACTTATTCGTTCTTGAGTGGAGCGGGAGAGAACCATGCCTGAATTGCAAGAATAATTTTTGGGCAGTAACCGGGTGGATCAGATCTATTACTGGCTCTGAGCTATAGGCAGTTTTTATCTCGAAAAAAGCCGAGGTCAAATTAGCAGTCTTAACTGATCGAATAGCCTGGGTCAGGTTATGTTCCTCCAAGGTTTTTGCCAATGATCTTTTTGAAACAGAAGGGCAAGAGTCCTCAGGTGTGAGCCAGAGGTCTTCTCTTCCTATCTCCCTCAGCAATTTTTTTATGTAGGCTAGCCAAGGGATGGCACCTGCCTTTGGTATCAACAGGATGGATTTTATTTCCTCCTGAAAATTTGCGAGTTCAGGGGTGCTCCATATTCGACGCCAATACATTACTGGTCTGGAAGCGACCAGGTCTGCAATGGGATTAATACCTAGGTCCATCCTAAGCGGTTGGATGGGAGTACTCATTGGGAGTGCAAATAGTTGTCTTAAAAATTGATTTTCTGACTTGGATAAAATCTGGGCTGAGTTATGGCCCCATAGTTCAGCTCCATAAACTACCACCCCCCTAGCCTGGGTTTTATAAATCTCCACCAGAGGGCTAATTAGTTTTAATTGACTATTTTTATACATCTTTGTGATTCCCCCTGATATCTGCGCAAGTTTTAAATTTACTTTTAAAATCTGGGGGCCCCAGGTCATTTTATTGTTGAGTGTCAGGCCCAGGTAGTCAAAGAGGTTCACCCGTTCTAAGGGCAAACCGTCCAATTTTGGGATAGGGCGGTTAATAGTATCTGCGTGGAGGACCATATATTTGGTCTTACTCACGTTAATGACTAAATTCCTTTTCCTGCAAAATGTCGCAAATCCGTCCAGGACTCTTTCCATCCCCATGGGAGTCCTGGAGAGAAGCAGAGTGTCGTCTGCAAACATTAATGCAGGAATTTTCCTACCTGCCAGCTTAGGAGCATCTATGTCTCCTAGAGCCAGAATATCCTCAACCAGCCCATTTAAGAAGAGGGAGAAAAGAGTTGGGGCTAAGACGCACCCCTGTCTGACTCCCTTCTCAACTCTGAAGGGGTGCGTAAGTTCTCCATTAAGTCCAAACCTGACTCTAGCAAAAGTATCTTTATGTAACTGCTCGAGTAGGTCACAGAGATAAAGAGGTGCTCCCATCCCTTTTAGTAGCTCCCACAACTGGCTACGATCCACCGTGTCGAAGGCAGACTTTAGGTCAACAAACGTGAGATAAAGGCTGCCCCCTTCTAGAATGATAGTTTTCCAGTGGATCATTTGCAGCCTAAACAGTTGGTCCACAGTTGACATTTTGGCTCTAAAGCCCACCTGCAGAGGGGTTAAAATATTAAAGTCCTCCATCCAGGTTTGCAGTCTCCCCAAAAGAATGCGCGCAAAAATCTTCTGGGAGACTTCAATTAGGCTGATAGGCCTATAGTTTGCCGGATCCAGGGGAGAACCCTTTTTGTGTATTGGTATGATCTCGGCACCAGCCCATGTAGAAGGTAGCAGCATTCCAGCTAGGATTGCATTAAAAAGACCATATAGATATGGCACCCAGATGTCAGGCTCGCTTTTATAGAGATCGCCTGGGATCTTGTCTAGACCTGGCGCTTTGTTTGGTAGGACTTTACTAAGAGCCACTCTAACTTCTCTAAGGGTGCACCTCTGGGCCAGACCCGAAATAGGGGATGGACAAGCGTTAGGGTTGGGAAAGAGATTGTTTGCTACCGGAGGCTTAGAAGCATACAGGGCTTCAAAGTAACCACGCCATATTTCTTCCCCAAGATTAGGTTGAAAAGCTTGGTTAGGACGTGACGATCCTGTTTTCACTAAACTCCAGAACGATCTTGAGTCCCTATTCTTAAGTGCTAGAGAGATCTCCTCCCATCTACTTATTTCCCATTCTTTTTTTGCTTCGTTGGTAATTTTCTTAAAGTAAGCCCTCGCTTCCTTAATTAATGGCTTGTCCCCATTCTTAATGGTTATCAGGAGCGATGACTTTGCTTCCCTGCAAGATTTGTTAAACCAGGTGATGTTTTCCCTCATAGATGCCGGATTTCTCCTGATTTCCCGGCTAAAATGGGTTTCTAGAGTACCACAGAGTTCTAGATGGGTTGCTCCAATCAGATCCAAATCCATGTGAGCCTTTGGCAAGTTGGCTTCTCTCATAGATTCCTCCAAAAGGGGATAAATATCAGTGTACATGGCACAAAGATTCCTTTGGGATTGGGCCATCTTTTCCCATCTAACTCTTCGAGCACCACAGGCTATAACCAAGGGTGCTAGTATGGGTAAATAATTTACGGAGACATGGCAATTGGTGAAACCCTCCATGGATACAGCAATGGGATTGTGGTCATTTTCGCAACGTTTATTAACTTGAAAGTCCATAATCCTTGGCCACAGGCCCATGCTGAGCATAATATAGTCAATAATGGAGTTTTGGCCATTTCTTTCAAATGTTGGGTTACCTGGGTTGTCTGCTGGGAGCCTGCCATTACATGCCCGCAGCGAGAAGGTAAGTGCAATCGAAGAGAGCTGGAGAACCAGTGGAGTCCAAGCCTTCGTGGGATAGGTGTTAGCTGGAGGTATTGCCCTCACTTCGTCCTCTTCCTGAGATACTGGGGTAATCAACCCATTCAGGGGTTCAAAGTGGCAGTTGAAATCTCCACCAATTATAAGGTGATCAGTGTTGGTAATTGTGGTCAAAAATACCTCTAAACTAGTCAAAGCAGGGGACACTTGGCCATAATTCACTGGACGGGAATAGATGTTTATCAGGCACAGCTCATGGTTATTCCGAAAGGTGATAGCTAAGCACATAATGTCCGGAGAGTCAGTGCTAATTTTCCTGGTAGAACATCACAAATGTGTTCGTACCCAGATGGACAGCCCTCCCGATGGCCTTCCCCCATTTGGCCTTACAGCGGGTTCCCAGAAAGTAGCGAACCCTAAGCGATGATAAGGCTTCAGTGCCCAGGTTTCCTGGAATAGGCAAAGGTCATGTTTGTCAATGAATTCCCCCCAGTCGGGGACTTCTAATAGACGAGATAATCCCGCCACATTCCAGGATAGAATTTTTAGCCCCTCAACCCGAATGGTGGATGGTGTAACGGGGTGTAGCCGATGGGGGGTAGATACAATTCCCAGGGTAGTGCTTGAATTGTCCCTAGTATTGTCTACTAGCCCTAATTCTATGGGAGGCTCAGGAGGTAACGTGTTGGTGAGGGAAATAGCAGGATAGGACACAGTTGTCTTAGAAGGTAATGTCTCCGCTGGCTTCAACTGAATCTGGTGGGTTATCCCTTTTTTACAGCTTCCGCCCCAATGGGGAGTCGAGGTCAAAGCGAGGGAAGTTCTCAAACCAACGTCTGATCTCGAGGTGTTCCCTTCTTTATGAGACTTTCGACATTCAGGAGTTGCTACAGACAGTCTTGCGGGTGCCCCCCCAACTTTCAAAGCATTCCCAGCTTCCCGGGTCCTCCAATTTTCATAGCCCAGGGATACTTGGGGTTATGGAGAAGGAACCCGACTCAACCTAGGCTCCATCTGCGTTGGGGCAATATGCCCATAATCAAGGTCGGGCATCAGTCAATCGATGCAGTCCAAGAGGCTAAACCTGTTATGGCAAGGAATATTATAACGTATGGAATATGTATCGGCCTCTTTGGTTCCACTGGGGCCAGGTCCCATCCCCGCTCTTCCCCATTGAGAGTTAGCTATGTCCCTCCTATGATTGGATACTCCTAACGGATAAAAATAGGATAAAAAGGGAGTATGAATTCCATCAGCCATATTAGGCCGCCCCCCCTCCCCCACATATTTTACCACCCTAGGGTCTCTAAAATTTACAACAATGCAATCTCCCCTTAATGTAATGTAATGTATTCATGTATTATTGCTCCTTTGTTGTACTGCCTTTTATGATATTAAATCGAAATAAAGACATATGAACCTGAACCTGCATGATGGTCATATATTTGACAATAATCGCCCCTTGCATAACTATTTGTGCACATAAATCTGCTAATCAAATGTTGTTAAAAAATAGAGTCTTATAAAGTTATGATTGGAACAAACTCTTTGGGACATGTATTAGGCATATTCAGCATTGTGCAATGCCCATTTGGTTGTGCATAGCCCCAACAATGCTCCAAACGCTAATTGTCTTCTTGCACCTTCAACAACTTCTTCTTGCCAGAAAATCTGACAATCACAAATTAGAGTACATTTGTGTCAGAACTGGCTTTGGGTGCACAAATTGCCCATCCTTATCGGAATGGCCTTCACCTATTTTAATCAATGAAATATGGTATGAGATTGGAGTCACTAACTTTTAGCAAGATACTGTCCTCCATTTTGCTGACCTTACCATTCATATGGCCTGTTTTCTAGAGGAAAACCTATCAGATAGATTCCAGTGAGATCAGAAAGCAGAAGCAGCCTTTCTGAAAATGAAACATGTGGTCATTTCTATCTCTCGAGGGATGCACTCTGATACTTCTAAGTGCTTTAATGCCTCCGACAGAAAATGATGGGGATATTCTGCTTCATCTACGAGATGATCACTATTGTGAACACACTGGGACTGATTCACAAAAACAATTGCACTTTTGAGTAAGTTTGCACTTTGGCGTAAGTTTACTACTTTCGGTATTCACAAATACCGAGAGTAAATTTACTCTGAAAATGTAAGTTACATGTCTCAATCCTGAGTAAACCAATTGGCCTACTCTGGTGTGGATGGGTCACGCCCCACCCCCAAACCCCTCTGTGACCTTCTCTAAGCAGGTCTTGCTCCTCCATGATCCCATCACCCTTTAGGAGTAAGCTTGCCCTTGTTCCGGCCTACTTCCCTGTGTCTCTCCCACATTTACTGCTAAAACCTATAATTACGTGTGCGGAGTGTGGTTTGTGAATTAAGCCTCATGGGTTTTATTTATCCCATACTTTGCTTCCTAGTGAAAACATTGCTCCATCATCAACAGGAACTCTTAGCTATGAAAAGAGCATATAAAAATTGGACATATTTGGTACTTGTGTCCTAGGTAACTTTTTGATATTTGCACAGATCATCATAATTTGCATCTCTCAATAGCAAGCAATGCAGAAATAAATGACAGACACTACAGGCTTACCTTTCTTGACAATCTGACTTCACTTTGAAATGCCTACTCAGTAGTAAAAACATACTTACTAACACTCTATCTCCCAGACAATAAGAAAATATTGAAGAAGCCCTTTTCAGAATGAATGATTGTGTCACATTTCCATTTGTCCAGAAATTTCTTATGAAACCTACAGACTGATACAAATATGTTCTATAAAAACTCTATATATGATATAATTGTAGCAGGAAACAAAGCTATAAGGACCAGCCTAGACAAGTCCCTTGTTATCATTAGTAGCTGCCTGTTCGACAAAATGTCACATCATACATTCTGTCTGGTTCTATTTGTGCCCACAACAACCATCACATCAAAAGACGTCTGAGCTGCTGAGACTTGCCTTAACCCTCTGACTTTGGCATACAGCACCCACAAATTTTCTAACTGGCAAATTCTGGAGAGCTGGTGGAATCTCAGGCAGTAGTTGATGAATGTTGGTCCTTTATTGTGCAGGACTTTTTAGTTTTAGGCGTGGGTCAGCATCTTGAATTGGCATCCTTTGCGGATAGGAACTCAGTGGAGTTTCTTTAGGTGAGGAGGGATGTGGTTTGATTTGGGGATGTCAAGAATGAGTCTGGTCACTGAGTTCTGTATGGTCTGCAGTCTCTTCAGGAGGTGTGAGATGATTCCAACTTAGAGCATATTGCCGTAGTCAGAGTGGCAAGTGACAAGGGCTTAAGTGACAGTGCATCTGGTGGAGACTGGGAACTATTTGAAGATCTTTCGGAGCATGCGAAGAGTGAGGAAGCAGGCGGAGGAGACTTCATTGATTTGGATTTTCATGGTAAGTTTGCTGTCCAGGATGATGCTGAGGTTCTGAGCATGGTCTGTGAGAAGGGGCGAGGGTCTGAGTTTGGCAGGCCACCAGGAGTTGTTCCACAGGGAGGTGTGGTTCCCAAAGATCAGAACTTCTGCCTTGTCTGTGTTGAGTTTGAGGCAGTTGTCTTGCATCCAGTCGGCGACGCTGGTTAAATACCAGTGGAAGTTGGCCCTCGTGGTGGCTGGGACTTTGAAAAGAGAGAGGATGAGCTGGAAGGCATCTGCGTAGGAGATGTGGTTCCATCTATGGGCTCTGGCGATGTTGGCCAGGAGGGTCATGTGGGTGTTGAACAGTGTAGGGCTGAGAGATGACCCTTGAGAGATGCTGCAGATGATGTTCTTAGGTTCCTAGGTGAAGGGTGGAAGGCGGATCCTCTGTCTTCTTCTGGTGAGGAAGGAAGCATTCCAATTGAGGGCAAACTCTTGGATTAAGATCTAATGAAGCCTCTTGACCAGAGTGTGTTGGGACACAGTGTTGAAAGCTGCTGAGAGGTCAAGGATGATCAGGATGGCTGCTTCTCCCTGGTCTAGGAAGGTCCTGAAGTCGTCAGTGCTATAGTTCATGCAGATTCTGGATTGGGATGAGTCCAGCAGATCTTTGTTTTCCAGGAATTCTGTGAGTTGGGGCTTCTTCAAGGACTTTGGTGGGAAAGCGGAGCAGGAACATGGGCTGGTAGTTCTTGAGGTCGTTGGTGTCTGCCGATGGTTTCTTGATGAGGGGTTTGAGTTCACCGTGTTTTCATTCTTCTGAGAAGGTGGCCAAGGTGTTGGTAGTTTTGAAGATGGCTGTGAGCTTATAGCTGATGGTCCTGTTTCTGAGGTGGAACATGTGGTGGGTCAGGGGTCCGTGAGTGCTCCTAGTGGATGGAGTTCATGATGGCTTTGGTACTCTGAGTGGTGAGCTGGTCCTAGGTGGTGATCTGGTGGTCGGGGGTTCGCTTCAGCGGGAGTGAAGAGACTGAAGATGTCATGGACAGGGGGGTTGGGGTTCGAAGTGTTTATAGATGGTGGAGATCTTGTCATGGAAGAAGTCTGCCAGGGTGTTTCAGAGTTCTTGAGAGGAGGTGATGAAGTTTCCAGCTGCTGAGTGGTTGGAGAACTCCCTGACAATGAGGAAGAGTTCCTTACTGTGGTTGGAGCTGGTTTTGGTGCAGTTGGCTAGGGTGTTCCTTTTAGTCTCTTTCAGGAGTCAGTGGTAGTGGTTGAGCACTGTCTTGGAGGTGGTGCGGTCTGTGCGTTCCTTGCTGGTGCATCATTTCCTTTGTAGTTGCTTGCAGTTACATTTCATGGTTCTCGGTTCCGAGATGCACCAGCTGGCAAGTTTGGCGGATCTCTTGAGTTTGGTGGGTTTTGATAGGGCGCGGTTGGTGATCCATGTAATAAAGATCCTGACCATTTGTTACAAGTTGTTTGTGGTGTCCGGGTGGGAGACATTGAGTGCGTTGGTCCATTGGCTTTCGGATAGGATACTTTGTTCCAGCAGCGGTGTGGGGTGCTGGGCAGCTTGGTGGCGGTGCTGGGGGCTGCTGTGATGGTCAAGTGGACGATTGAGTGGTCCTTCCAGGTGAGCTTGGTGACATGACTGTACTTGACTCTGTTGTTGGCTATGAAATTCGGGTTGAATGTGTGTCCTGTGTAGTGTGTGGGGTCAGTGACTAGTTAGGTGAGTCAAATGTTGGTAATGCTTTTTTGGAGGTTGACTGTGTTGGCGCCGTCGAGGTGAAAATGTAGGTCTCTGAGGAAGATGTAGTATTTGGTGTCGATCACTTCTGGAGCAATGAATTCAGGGATGGCGTTGCAGAAGCCGGGGGGTGGTCTTGGGGTCTGTAGGTCAGGGTGCCTCTGATGACGTTTTGGCCATCTGTCTTGAGTTGGAAGTTCAGGTTTTCCATGATAGGGGAGGTGTTATCTGTGGCAGTGGTGAGGTGGATGGTTTCTTTGTGGAGGATGGTGATTCCATCTCTGTGTTTTTTTGATGTGATCCTGGTGTGCTATCTTGTAGCCATTGGGCATGGTTGTGGCGATGTCGGATGCGATTGAGCCAGGTCTTGGTGAGGGAGATGACCTTGGGGTGAGAGAGGTGATGGTGTTCCAGATCTCAGTGGCATATTTGCAGAGCAATTGGCATTGAGCAGGAGGTAGTGGAGTTGTTCAGATGCAGTTGTGGTTGACATGGTGGTGGCATGAGCGGGTGCTCTGGTGTTGCAGGATAAGAGACAGTGGTATCATGCTAAAGGTCCTACCGTGGATCATGGAGTGGTGCAGCAGCATTTGCTGCGTAGTCTGGAGTCCAGGGCTATGAGCTCAGCGACAGTGTATATGCGGGTGCCGGGAAATCCAGGGAGCCGGGTGCTGGGTGAGGTCCAGGCACAGACAGGCTTGTCTTTAGTTCACCAATGGCATGCCTGCACTGCGGCCTCAATAAAGTATGTCCTGGGTGGGAGGGCGAGGTGCTGGGAAGTGGGAAGCAGGAGGTGGGAGGCGGGAGCGGCGCAAATGGAGGGAAGTGAGCACGGCGGCAGCACGCTGCAAAAGGGTACAAAAAAAGCAAAATCACATGTTAAAATAATAGGCCCAAAATATGGCAGAAAAGGAAGGTTGAGAACGGGGAAACCACAATTAAAATTTAATACAGGGACAGGTTCACAACAACGAGGCACAGAAAATTAAGGAAAACGGAGGGCTGGAGACAGAAACTCACAAATGCAACAATGTGATACTGCTGATGCAGAGAACAACAGTAGATTGAAAACAAAACCCAGAGGGAAAACCAGGAATTAGCACTGGGTTTACAGCAGCGGGGGAGCTGGTACACGGACCTGCTCAATGGGGTTACACTGTGGCCTCCATTCAGTAGGAGGGGGGCAGTCGGGAGGCGGGAAGCAGGAGCAGTGCGAATGGTGGACAGTTAGCTGCGAGGTGGCTCACTGCAAAAGTGTTCAAAAAAGGAAAATCCCAGTTTAAAACAATAGGAAAAAAATATGGCAGAAAAGGAAATCTGAGAACGGGGAAACACAATTGCAACTAGATAGAGGCACAAGTTCACAACAATAAGGTACAGAAAATTTATTAAACCAGAGGGCTGGAGACAGAAACTCCGAAATGCAACAATGTGACAATGCTGATGCAGAAAACAACAGCAGATTGAAAAGGAAACACAGAGGAAAATTAAAGAATAAGCACTGGGTTTACGGAGGCAGGGGCAGCTGGTACACAGACCTGCTCTGATATCCTTTGTTGAATGGCCTCTCCTCTTTCTCCTTCTTAACTTATTGTGGATGGTAATCTAGACTATGGGGCTGCTGCTGTTTGTGATGACTTTTTTCTCCTTGGTTTAAAATAGCTTCTCGTGAATTGGAAGTGTACCATGCCTTTGACAGATCCTGAGAACCTGCCACAACAGTGTAGGAACTGCCTCATGCCATCCATCTACTGTGCCTTCCATTGGAAAATCAGTGTTATGTTTGGAGGAGATGCTATTGTGCCCTGTAATGCAAAACCATCACTGCTATGAATCCTTTGTGGTGCCTGGAACCATTGTGGCTCTCCACTGCCCATGACTTGCAGCTTGAGTTGGAATACGTTTCTCATTCTACAATCAAGTGTATGTAAATCTAGTTGGATCACAATTACCTGCCTCTCAGCCGTAACAGACAATGACGTCCCAGAACCAGCAGCTATTGCTGATCCAGATCCGGGATCCAGGCCTCCCCCATGGACACATTCAACAGTACCAGCAGATTATCTGCTTTCTGTCAACCTGCAGGTGGAGGTGGAAGTTTTTATTTCCACTTCCAGGAGGCATCAGCCCACATTTTGATGGATGTAGGCCCAGATCTCTGTACTGGGGTGAATGTATGACATTGTTCTGCATTCTGTCCATCAACTGTTGTTTTTGCATTTGTCACCCCGAGTGGGACGGGTATGCTCAGACGTGTGTCCCGTGCTCTCCATGCCACCGGAGTTAAGCTATCCTGGCTGAAGAAGGGTGAAACCCCGAAACCGGTCCTAGGGTGCTTGGTTCCAGTCCAGGGAGGACCTGGCTTGGCAGTTCGGGCTGGACTGTTCCCATGAGGCACAGGGTCAAGACTGATTTGCATATGGCTGGGTTCAAACTGGAATGGCATGGTGAGCAAAAAAACGATGGATTTAGGCCCAGATCTCTGTACTTGGGTGAATGTATGACATTGTTCTGCATTCTATCCATCAACTGTTGTTTTTGCATTTGTCACCCCAAGTGTGATGGGTATACTCAGATGTGAGTCCCGTGCTCTCCATGCCACTGGAGTCAAGCTATCCTGGCCGAAGAGGGGTGAAACCCCGAAACCGGTCCTAGGATGCTTGGTTCCAGTCCAGGAAGGACCTGGCTTGGCAGTTCGGGCTGGACTGTTCCCACTGAGGCACAGGGTCAAGACGGGTTTGTTTATGGCTGGGTTCAAACTGGAATGGCATGGTGAGCAAAAAAACAATCGATTTAGGCCCAGATCTCTGTACTGGGGTGAATGTATGACATTGTTCTGCATTCTGTCCATCAACTGTTGTTTTTGCATTTGTCACCCCACGAGTGAGACGGGTATGCTCAGACGTGAGTCCCGTGCTCTCCATGCCACTGGAGTCAAGCTATCCTGGCTGAAGAGGGGTGAAACCCCGAAACCGGTCCTAGGATGCTCGGTTCCAGTCCAGGGAGGACCTGGCTTGGCAGTTCGGGCTGGACTGTTCTCATGAGGCACAGGGTCAAGACTGATTTGCATATGGCTTGCAGTTTTGAGAACATGCATCAAGTCTGTAAACTCAAGAAACTGCATAATTATGCCGCGGGGCTTGGTAGAATGAGGTTGTGGACGACAAAGGCGATGAGCTCGTTGAATGTTGAAGGGAGCTGAAGACTGAAGATCTAGGAGGTCATCCATGAATTTCTTCAAAAAAGAAAGGAGATCTGGACCTTCGGCATTCTCCGGTAAACCGTACAAGTGAAGATTGTTCCTTCTACTACGATTTTCTAAATCCTAGGTGTGGAGTTTGAGCTTATGAATTTCCTCTTCTAACAAAGGGATTTTAGTGGTCACGTCTTGAAGGTTACTTATTCGCTGCTCCATTTCGGTCATTTTACCTTCCATGTTAATCCATTGATCTTCAATCTATTGTAATTTTTCGTTGGTGGCGGTCATGAAAGGCCTCAAAGCGCAAATTTCCTCCAAGATGGAATCCAAGACCGGTTTGGAACATGATTGAATAGGCGATGGAGGGTCATTCTTGACTCTTTTTGGTTTGGCGCCAGATGAAGAGGACCTCGCAGAAGCAGTGGATTTGTTGGCCATCTTAGTAAAGTGAACTTGACGTCGTGATGTAGGATAAGTTTAAATAGTAGAGATCCTTCCCATATATGAAAGACACAAAAATTATGGAGAGCTCTCAGTCGAGCAGCTATTTCATATACAATATGATGAACCAATCACAACCCTCCAGAAGACACCTCTCTGAGATGAAATATGAGGCCACGCAACTACAGTCATAGGTAAGTAGTGGAAGTGAAGATAACCTGTAGAATGATTAATGACACCAGTCCTGAGAGGTTATCACATCACCAAGTGCTTGTTGCGCAAAATAGGATATTAACAACCTAACCTTTGGATGGTATAGCAATACGTAGGCATACCTATCTATGAGAACGCGTATAATAAAGGTGGCCACAAGCAAGCATGCTTAATAGTAACATAGATAAAGGTAGTTGGTAGTTGGCAGTAGAGAGAAGAGGCTCCGAGTGTTAAAGGATGCCAGAAAACAATTAGTAGTGTTCATTCAGCATTCACCCGTGATGATTTCCTCACACGCAGCAGCCACCAAGCATACAAAATGGCGGCCGTTCGCATTCGTTAGGCAGAAGAGATTTGCCGTCAAAAGTATATAAAGACAAGTGTCTCATGTTCAAAAAATAGACCAAATGGTAGCTGCCATAAAGCTGGTGACGTCCGCTACCTTTAGGCACTGGAACAGGGCACCACAGCGGTCGAAATCCTCTTCCTGACTCCGCGTCGCATCGGCGCTCAGACGGGAGCTGCCATCTTGCGCGGTGCGGTAGCCACGCCCCCTTGACCTAACAGTTTTATCCTGCCCAACAACAGATATGCATGATCTGGAACAGTATGGTGGGCCCTTGCAGCTGATAAGTGGAACTGAAGAAGTTGGCTGAATATGAGGACAGTGCCTTGGGGAAATATTTAAGGAGGGGTATTAGACAGTCACACGTGGCAGCTGCCTGGGCCAGCACCCTAGAGACTATGCCAAAGAATGATGGGGCTGGTAGAGTGGTTATTGCTGAAGAAGTCAAGATGGAGGACTGAAGGCCCCTCACACTTTTCTCAGGACCATGAATCCTTACAATGGGGAAGAGCTGTGCAGTGAAGGGCATACTGTGCGTGTGGCCAATATTACATGCCCCACATAACCTTTGACATCTCAGTGATATGGCTAGGCTGCACCCAACATTCACCTACATGGCGCTTGTTGTATTCTTCTTGGTACTACTCTCAGGGGTCTCCTTGCCAACAGTATTGTTGAGTCCTCGTTAGGGTTGCTTTTACTTCTTTCCTTGAATATACAGACCTGCCTATAATAAGTTCACTTTTCCTTTGTGATACATCACCCAGCTGTGGGTAAAATGTACAAATGACGGGTACTCACTAATATGGCTTATAATGCAGTTTGATAGTAAATGCACTTTTGCTGTTCAAATGCATGATGGTCATATCTTTGACAATAATCGCCCCTTGCATAACTATTTGTGCACATAAATCTGCTAATCAAATGTTGTTAAAAAATAGAGTCTTATAAAGTTATGATTGGAACAAACTCTTTGGGACATGTATTAGGAATATTCAGCATTGTGCAATGCCCATTTGGTTGTGCATAGCCCCAACAATGCTCCAAACGCCAATTGTCTTCTTGCACCTTCAACAACTTCTTCTTGCCAGAAAACCTGACAAATACAACTTCACAAATTAGAGTACATTTGTTTCAGAACTGGCTTTGGGTGCACAAATTGCCCATCCTTATCGGAATGGCCTTCACCTATTTTAATCAATGAAAAATGGTATGAGATTGGAGTCACTAACTTTTAGCAAGATACTGTCCTCCATTTTGCTGACCTTACCATTCATATGGCCTGTTCTCTAGAGGAAAACCTATCACATAGATTCCAGTGAGATCAGAAAGCAGAAGCAGCCTTTCTGAAAATGAAACATGTGGTCATTTCTATCTCTCGAGGGATGCACTCTGATACTTCTAAGTGCTTTAATGCCTCTGACAGAAACTGAAGGGGTGTTGGACCTGTCAGCCCTAGGGTGGTCTTCCCTTCTATTTTTGATCGTGCCTCATTTTTTCCACCCTCATTTTTATGTTGGACTTAGGTCTCCGGGCGCCTTTTCATTGCCAATCAGTGTTAAGGTGCAGGTGCTCCCTTCTCCCAAGATGGCTGCCACAGGCCCCTGCTACTGCAGAGTGGTCTTCATTAGTAGCACCCTAGCTGCCAGGAGCGGCTGGAACCCCACAACAATGTTGCAACACTAGCCCGCCTTTTTTGTCCCATAGGTAGAATGGGGAAGCTCCTGGAATGTGCTGGAACCTCCTAGAAGGGAGGTGTGGTTTTACTTTTGCCGCCTTGGCTAGAGGTCACCTGACCTAGGGCTACTTAAGTGAGGGAGGGAACTTTTTCTAGTCAGTTGGCCAGTGGGGTAAAGCAGAGCTGGAGAATCCCTGCAGGAGTTTTAGGCGGTAGGGCCTAGCCAGGGACTTATGCCTCTGAGAGTGACAGGATCTAGGTGCTGCCTCTTAAGTGAGTGAGGGATCCTGTAAAACCCACTGATCTTGCCCAGCAGTAGGAGGACCCAGGGAACCTCTGCCCAGCCTGACTAGGAAGGACATAGTCGCCAACTCAATCCCTACCCCCCAGGAAAGGAACCCCCCAAGGGCGCCAGAGACATCTGCACTATCAAGAATTCAGGTAGCAACTGAATGCAGAAACTGAATGCTGAAACCTCATGTCACGACATGCTGAAACTGAATGCTGAGACTGCATGCCAGAACTGACAACTGAAACTTATTGCCAAAGCAGATTGTGGAATTGCTGGGGATCGACCAGGTATTAGCGCTGTGACCCCTGCGCTCCCTGACCTGGCCTGGGATCCCCTGCAGCAAGCCCCGTCGAGCGCGGACCTCTCCGCTTAATTTGACCCCCCCCCCCTTGTGGAGTGCGGGGACCAGAGCGCGCTCACCGCTGCGGCCCGGAAGCCTGAAGTGTGCATCATCACCCCTCATCGTGTCGAAGCCCGCGGAGAAGCCCGGGGCCCGTCGCTGCCGTCGCAGCTGCTGGTGAAGGTGTATGGGGCCGTGGCCTGCCCCCGTCGCGGAGGGACCGACTGCGGAGTTCGGAGCTGGTGGGGACGCCTCAAGACGTCAAGATCAAGGTAAGCCCGGGAGGCTTGGGCCGGACCCGGTGCGCCCCCTACAGGCCGGGAGCCGCACCGCACCCTGAGACCCTGGTTCCCCTCCGTGGGAGTTCCCCCGTTCCCTCAAGACTTTTGACACCCCGCCGAGGGATTGCCCCTCGTCTCCGAGACTGTCGAGCAGCGTTGTGCCCCACGAACTGCACCAAAGTACTTGAAGCTCGATTAATGCGAGTAGCGCTATGTTCGCAAGCTGGGCTCGGAAGCGTTCCATGCTTAATTATTACGAGTAACGCTATGTTTGCAGGCTTTGCTCTGAAGTGCCCGATGCTCCATTATTGCGATTAACGCTATGTTCGCAAGCTTTGCTCGGAAGGGTTTAATGCTCAATTATTACGAGTAACGCTGTGTTGGTAAGCTTTGCTCTAAAGTGTTTAATGCTCAATTATTACGAGTAACGCTGTGTTGGTAAGCTTTGCTCTAAAGTGTTTAATGCTCAATTATTACGAGTAACGCTGTGTTGGTAAGCTTTGCTCTAAAGTGTTCGATGCTCAACTATTACGAGTAACGCTGTGTTGGTAAGCTTTGCTCTAAAGTGTTCAATGCCCCATTATTACGAGTACCGCTGTGTTGGTAGGCTTTGCTCTAAAGCGGTCAAGGTTCCAGTATCACAAGTAACGCTGTGTTCGCAGGCTCTGCTCTGGAGAGTTCGAAGCTCACTTAGTACGAGTAATGCTGTGTCCACAGGCTCTGCTCACAAGGATTCACAGCGCAATTATCACGAGTAGCGCTG
This sequence comes from Triturus cristatus, assembly GCF_964204655.1. NCBI lineage: Eukaryota > Metazoa > Chordata > Amphibia > Caudata > Salamandridae > Triturus > Triturus cristatus. Next base: position 660,799,113 of record NC_140594.1, read on the forward strand.
AGTTCTAGAGCGCTGTTCCAGATTGTATCAGGTACTCCCTACAGCACTGCTATGGTTGATGGGTGCAACATATGCTAATCGCTAATGAACTGCATTGACATCTAATGAATTGCATTTACCGTTAATGAACTGCAGTGACATCTAATGAATTGCACTTACATATAATGAACTGCATTTACATCTGATGACTTGCATTTACATACACTGAACTGTCTTTATGCCTATCTGCTTGGATAAACTTGAGTTATTGCATAAACCCTACAGTGTGGCGTCCCTTATTGTGTGCGTTCTCTGCTTCAGAGGGGGTGTGTGTTGTATGGTCGCTTTACACAAAAGCCTTTGGGTGCCCAGCCGCTCGAGTCACGTTACCCCCTTAGGGCTTGGTGACCCCAGGTCTTACATTGTTGGCGAGCGGTGGGATTAGGACCTGTGACCATACAGCACCCTTCCGGGAAGCGGAGGGCGCCACAATTAAACGCCTAGTGTATTTAAGCTCTGCAGCTGTTATTACTGCACTGATTACATTCCACTGTCCAGACTGAGGGTGTAGAAATCCTGGTTAGCTTGCAACTGTCACCCATCTCCTAGAATTTTTTTTCTTCCTTAGTATCTAGGTCCCCACCTGTCACGATGGAGTTCCGGTTAGCCGACCTCGAGGGGTACACTGTAAGGCAACTGAGGGAATTCGGGCAGGGGATGGGGATGCCTGGGGTGCGGAGGGCCTCAAGGACCGGAACTCCGTACCGCCTTAAGGGCATGGGTAGAGGCCCACCCAGAAGGGAGAGAGGATGAGGGACAGGAGGCGCCAGAAGCACCTCAGGAGGAGAGCGCCCAGGAAGTACTAGACATCCTCAATGTAGATGTGTCTGAAAATGTGCCCCCAGGGAGACATTCTGGGGCCAGTAGTAGGACAGGGTCTAGTAGGAGTGCGTCTCCATAGGAGTATGAGGACAGGAGGGAGGAGAGGCAGTTAAAGTGGGAGCTAGCGAAATTGGAACATGAAAGAGAGAGAAAGAGAAAACAGGAAATGGGAAATGGAGGAAAAGAAGCTGGCGCACGAGCTTCAGCTGAAGGAGTTGGAGCTGCGCGCCCTCCAGTTAAACGCATCCAATAAGGACAATGGTGGCAGCGTACCAAGAGAGTCCCATGAGTCAAAATAAATTTTACCTACCCAAAGAAGTCATTGCCAGCTACACAGTGGGGGATGATATTGCCAAGTGGTTGGAAGCATACGAGGTGGCCTTGACTGCCCATGGGGTTCCCGAGAGCAATTGGGGAGGGGGCTTGTATCGCTATATACCTCCCAATGTCAGGGACACCCTATTATACTTAACCAAGGCGGATCAGGTCAGGTATGCCCCGATGAAAGAGGCCTTACTCAAGAAATTTGGTCTCAACCCCGAGAGGTACAGGCAGAAATTCCGTGGCAGCCATAAGCTGTCCACACAGACGTGGGTGGATTTTTTTGACTATGCCCGCAAGGCACTAGATGGTTGGGTGCGTGGCAGCGAGGTGCAGGACTATCAAGGGGTGTACAATCTTTTTTTATGGGAGCACCTCTTGGATAAGTGCTTTCCGGAGCTGCGCCAACATCTGGTGGACCGCAAGTTAACGGATCCCCGTGAGCTTGCGGAGGAGGCAGATATTTGGGTGAGCACCCGGGTGTCTCACAAGGGCCCTGGGGGAGATGGCTCGAAAGGCGGACAGGGTTTCCCCCAGAAGAAAGAGGGGAGAGATAAAAAGGTGGAGTTCTCAAAAGGCCCCCTAAATAAGTTTGGGAAAGGAGTAGGAACCCCACCCCCGTCCAATTCCCCAAAACCCACTTACCCTGACAGGAGTCAGCAGCCAAGGATTGTGAGGTGCTACGAATGTGGGGAGATTGGACACTACAAAGGAGATCCCAAGTGTCGCAAGCGACCCCCAGCCCCACCGGGCGGGAAGAGCCCCGGGGTAAGTAGTGTAGCGCTTGGGGTGGAGTTGCCCTTAGATAGGGAAGGGGAGTGGACAGGCCTGACCCTGGTTTCACTCGGGGATAGAGAGGTGGTCCCCGTAGTGTCCCTGCCCCCGAACACTGCTAAATATCAGCAGAGGGTGAAAGTTAACAGGGAGGAGGTGGAGGCTCTGAGGGACACAGGAGCCAGCATGACCACTGTAGTGAGGCGGCTGGTGTCCCCAGACCAAGTCGTCCCCGAGGAGTTCCATCCGGCCGTATTGGCTGACGGCAGTGTGAGTCACTATCCAGTGGCTCGTGTTCCATTTGAGTGGGGAGGAGTCAAAGGCCTACTGAGAGTTGCGGTGAGCCCTGCCTTGCCTGTGGGGTGCTTGCTAGGGAACGACCTGGAGCACATCAAGTGGAAAGATGTCGAGTTTCGATCGCATACCGAGATGCTGGGATTACCAGGGTGGACTTGCGTAGTCACGCGGTCCATGGCTGCCCGGCATGGAACTCAACCCGGGTTGGAGCCTGGAATCATGGCCCAACCCAACGCCAAGAGTGGAAAGAAGAAGGTGGTAGAGGACACGCCCCGTGAGATGGATGGGGAGGCCGCAGAGGTGCCCCCGGAGTCCGCGGAGGTGGATGTCGTTCCCGTGGGGGACTTGCCGACCCTTGCCGACTGGCATGTGGAAGGAGGGCCTACCCGGGAGGAGTTTTGTCAGGCACAAAGGGCGTGCCCCACGCTTGAAGGCATGCGGCGACAGGCCGAAGCCCAAGTGGCCAGTCAGGAGGCGGGCGGATATCATGTGTATTGGGAGGATGGTCTCCTGTACAGTGAGCCTAAGGTGCCGGTACATGGATCTTCGAGGGCCATAGTGGTCCCCCAATGTTACCGGGCCTTCCTGCTGGAGTTAGCGCACGAGATACCCTTAGCCGGACATCTGGGCCAGGACAAAACCTTTGCGCGGTTGGTCCCACATTTTTATTGGCCCAGGATGAGGATCGCCTCAGACACCTTTTGTAAGACCTGTAAGTCTTGTCCGGCAAGTGGCAAGACTGGGACTAAATTGAAGGTCCCTTTGGAACCGCTCCCGGTGGTCGGGACCCCTTTTTAGAGGGTCGGCATAGATATTGTTGGGCCGTTGGACCCTCCGACCGCAGCGGGACACCGGTTCATTCTGGTCTTGGTGGACCACGCCACTCGGTACCCAGAGGCTATTCCTCTGAGGACCATCACTGCACCGGTGGTGGCGCAGGCACTATTGGGAATTTTTACCCGAGTGGGATTCCCCAAGGTCGTGGTGTCGGACAGAGGCACAAATTTCATGTCGGCCTATATGCAGGCCATGTGGAAGGAGTGTGGAGTGATATACTGGTTCTCCACTCCTTACCACCCCCAGACTAACTGGCTCGTAGAGCGCTTCAACAAAACCTTGAAGGGAATGATCCGGAGCCTGCCAGAGGGCTTGAGGCGTAAATGGGACGTCCTCCTCCCCTGCTTGTTGTTCTCCTACCGGGAGGTACCGCAGAAGGGAGTCGGGTTCAGCCCGTTTGAGTTGCTCTATGGCCATACCGTTAGGGGTCCCCTCAGTTTAGTGAAAGAGGGGTGGGAGAAGACTTCGCAGAAGCTTCCCCGTGACATTGTCAGCTACATGCTGGCGTTCCGCAGCCAGATGGCCAAGCTGTGGAAGGCGGCCTCAGAGAACCTAGAGGCTAGCCAGACCGTTATGAAGGAGTGGTACGACCGCAACGCTCGGACGGTCGAGTTGGACGTTGGACAGAAGGTGTGGGTCATGGAACCTGGGGAGCTTTGTGCCCTCCAGGACTGGTGGACTGGTCCGTATGACATTGTGGAGCGACGAGGCCAGACCACATACGTAGTGGATCTAAAGACCCCCCGACAGCCCCTGTGGGTATTCCACGTCAACCGCCTGAAGCCGCACCATGAGCGATCAGAGCTTGCTCTCCTTATGGTGACGGATGGGAGCGAAGAGGAAGAGAGTGAAGCTCTTCCTGACCTTCTAGCGGTAAAGGAGAAGGATGGCTCGGTAGAAGGTGTAGTCCTTTCCCCATCCTTGACCCCAGAGCAACAGAGGGACTGCCGCCATGTCCTGGGACAGTTTGCCTCGTTGTTCTCCCTCACGCCTGGAATCACTCATCTGTGTACCCATGATGTGAACACAGGGGACAGCCCCCCGGTGAAGAACAAGTCTTACCGGCTCTCTGACTGAGTGAAGGATAGCATCCAGCGTGAGGTAGCCAAGATGTTGGAGCTGGGGGTGATAGAACCTTCCAGCAGCCCGTGGGCTAGTCCGTTGGTGTTGGTGCCGAAAGCGGCCCCACCGGGTACCACACCGGAACTTCGGTTTTGTGTGGACTACAGGGGGTTGAACTCTGTCACGAAGACAGATGCTCACCCCATCCCACGAGCGGACGAGCTGGTGGACCGGCTGGGAGCAGCCCGGTACCTCAGCACCATTGATCTAACATCCGGATATTGGCAGATTGCCATGGCCGATGGAGCAAGGGAGAAGACAGCATTCTCCATCCCCGAGGGCCACTTTCAGTTCCGAGTGATGCCCTTTGGGCTCAAAAATGCTCCGGCCACATTCCAGCGGTTAGTGAATCAGGTACTATCTGGTCTGGAGTCCTTCTCAGCGGCATACCTGGATGACATAGCTGTCTTCAGCAGCACCTGGGAGGACCATCTGCAGCACCTCCAGGAGGTATTGCAGGCGCTGCAACGCGCTGGCCTAACCGTTATAGCCAGCAAGTGCCAGATTGGACAGGGATCTGTCGTGTACCTGGGACACCTGGTGGGCGGAGGTAAGGTGCAACCCCTCCAGGCCAAAATAGAAACCATCTTGGCTTGGGAGCCCCCCAAGACCCAAACAGAGGTCCGAGCTTTCCTCGGCCTCACTGGGTATTACCGCCGGTTCATCAAGGGATATGGTACTATCGTAACCCCCTTGACGGAATTAACCTCGAAGAAGCAGCCTCGCAAGGTTAAATGGACAGCTGCTTGCCAGGAGGCATTTGACACGCTGAAACATGCGATGTGTACCGCTCCAGTACTCGCAACTCCAGATTTCAGTAAGGAATTCATTGTACAGACAGACGCCTCAGAGCACGGCATAGGTGCGGTGCTCTTGCAACTCAACACCGAGGGCCAAGATCAACCTGTGGCCTTCATCTCCAGAAGACTCCTCCCTCGGGAACGGCGATGGAGCACCATTGAGAGAGAAGCCTTCGCGGTGGTCTGGGCTCTGAAGAAGTTGAGGCCATATCTCTTTGGAACTCACTTCCTAATTCAGACTGACCACCGCCCCCTTCGCTGGCTCATGCAGATGAGAGGCGAAAACCCCAAGTTGTTGAGGTGGTCCATTTCCCTACAGGGGATGGACTTTCGGGTGGAACATCGGCCCGGAGTTGACCACGCCAATGCTGACGGTCTCTCCAGGTTTTGCCGCCTTAGCGATGAGAACTGCCTAGAGGTTGGGTAGCTCTCCCCTCTTTCGACTGAGGGGGACGCGTGTTGGACCTGTCAGCCCTAAGGTGGTCTCCCCTTCTATTTTTGATCGTGCCTCATTTTTTCCACCCTCATTTTTATGTTGGACTTAGGTCTCCGGGCGCCTTTTCATTGCCAATCAGTGTTAAGGTGCAGGTGCTCCCTTCTCCCAAGATGGCTGCCACAGGCCCCTGCTACTGCAGAGTGGTCTTCATTAGTAGCACCCTAGCTGCCAGGAGCTGGCTGGAACCCCACAACAATGTTGCAACACCAGCCCGCCTTTTTTGTCCCATAGGTAGAATGGGGAAGCTCCTAGAATGTGCTGGAACCTTCTAGAAGGGAGGTGTGGTTTTACTTTTGCCGCCTTGGCTAGAGGTCACCTGACCTAGGACTAATTAAGTGAGGGAGGGAACTTTTTCTAGTCAGTTGGCCAGTGGGGTAAAGCAGAGCTGGAGAATCCACGCAGGAGTTTTAGGCGGTAGGGCCTAGCCAGGGACTTATGCCTCTGAGAGTGACAGGATCTAGGTGCTGCCTCTTAAGTGAGTGAGGGATCCTGTAAAACCCACTGATCTTGCCCAGCAGTAGGAGGACCCAGGAAACCTCTGCCCAGCCTGACTAGGAAGGACCTAGTCGCCAACTCAATCCCTACCCCCAGGAACAGAACCTCCCAAGGGCGCCAGAGACATCTGCGCTATCAAGAATTCAGGTAGCAACTGAATGCAGAAACTGAATGCAGAAACTGAATGCAGAAACTGAATGCTGAAACCTCATGTCACGACATGCTGAAACTGAATGCTGAGACTGCATGCCAGAACTGACAACTGAAACTTATTGCCAAATATGATTGTGGAATTGCTGGGGATCGACCCCTAACCTGGCCTGGGATCCCCTGCAGAAAGCCCTGTCGAGCGCGGACCTCTCCGCTTAATTTGACCCCCCCCTTGTGGAGTGCAGGTGCTGCAGATCGGCGCATATAAAATCTCCCTGCTTCCACGGACAGAGTAATTCCACAGTCACACACGCAATCACTCATCATACGCTAGGGCCCATAACACTAAATTCACGCTATTACTCTATCCACACTGAATATAGGAGAGAAAACCTAAACCAATCTGCATCTACAATGAGGTCAATGCGACCTTGATGACATTGCCTTGAGTCATGATTTTAAACACAGGGAAATACATTTGAAACTCAATAAATGACAAAGGAATAAACACCCGACACCGGTATTCAAACAAATGCTTGTTTATCTAAATTAATTCATATGAAAATCAATCATTAGCAAAATCGTTATTCTCATAGTTACCTATTCTAGCTAAATGGGTCAGGACTGGTAAAGTCTCTCGAGCTGCCGTCCTCTGCACGAAGTCCAAAACGCAATGACCGCAAGGAACACGATGAATGTGAAGAGCGCAATGAACATGAACCCTCTCTATTCTAACATTTTTATAGGAAAAATATCAAATTAAAAGTTACAAACAACTGTTGAATATCCGTTGAGCCACTGTGCAGAGCGAGCAGGAAAGGAAGTCTCTTGGTTACATTTAGAAATCCTCCGCTCAGGAAAAATCACAAAAATAAAAAGACGGAAGAAGGAAACTCGAGTTTGCAAATGTTTCTTTCGTATAAGTTCTTCCTTGATATCTTAGCAGCGCCACCGCAGCATTGTCATTGTTCATTGTGGCTTTATCCTTGTCCAAGGACAGTTGGATTCGTTCCCAGAGCTGCTGTCCTCACGGAAAACTTTCTACCCAGGCAAAGGCTGTGGTCAGGTGACTCTCGACCATGTTCAGCAAGGCCTCTCGTCAAAATTCAATCACTCGAGCGCAGGCTGTAAATGGCAGCCATCTTGTTTTAGGCCAAAACGGACCATCTTAATTAAAAAAAAAACATAAACAACGTTACCACATCATAATGATTGTACAGTGTTAAACCCCACTAATACCCTTATGTGTATGTGCTTATCTAGCCTTCTGCAACGCATTAAAGCATTAGTACACATTATTTTAAACACACAAACACAAAACAAATAGCACTTGTAAATAAATTCGCATGTTATTATTAAGCAACATATATGCATCCCACATATAGTTTCTCTCATTAGTAAATGTTGGTTAATCAAAGCAAAACAAACTATTAATTGGTTGTTTCAAATTAGTGTTTTTAAATCAAAACATATAGACAAAACTGGAGCTTAAAACTCGATACATTTTCAACAGAAAACTCTGCTCCAGCAATCCCCCCTTTGATGATATCTTATCACCACAAAAACCAACCCAAAAAGAAAAATTTAGTCCCAATTTTGAGGAGAAATTGAAAATGTCTTTTATGAACATTAAACACCAGACTCTCTCACATCATCCCTCTGAGACTCCAAGTAAACACTCTCCCTTAATTCTTCTAATTCTATTTCTTGTGGGTCTCTCCTTGACCTCTTTTGTTTCTTTTCAGCATTGCTTCTAATTATTCTCTTTTTCCCTCCCCTGTTTTTACAACACAAACACCCCAATCTTAGTATCAATAAAGCAGCAATTATGCATGTCAAAGGAAATAATATTTTACCAATAATGGTACTACCTATCCCAGCAATAAAACTCTTAACAGCAACTATTTTATTAGCTATTTTAGTCCAGATACTTTCAGCTTCAAGTGGTACTAATTCTTCATGCAAATCAGTAATATTTCTGATATAGACCTTTAGGTCTCTGCTTTCGTCAGGAATGTAAGTGCAACAATGTTGAACTTTCAGCATTACGCAGACTCCACCCTCCTTGGCTTATAGAATATCAAGGGCAAGTCGATTTTGCATAGACATGGCACGTACGGCAATCATCTCCGTATTTACCAAAAGAAACCCTCCAGCGGTACTTGTCGATAAGCGATCCACCACTGTTGACAGTTTCCGAATCCCATACGCATTCAAAGAAATTCCCACTGCTGGAATTAAAGCTCCAAAAATGTCACCCACTATTTCTGACCAAGTTTCTCTCTTAAAACGTGTTAGTAAATTAATGTGTTCTACATCTTCTATTCTATCTATATGAAAAATCTTTGGAAAGACCAGGCCCACATAACACGTGCCATACCAATGGTCAGGCAACTTGTAATAAGCCTTGTTCCCACAAACATAATACACTCCTGGGAAAACTGGATCTTCACCACCTTTAAAACCCCATCCTGTTGCAATGAAGTATGTATCATGACACTCACTAGTACCAACAAAATATGTATCATATTGGGATCTTTTCCTGGTAATGCATAGTTTACCCTTCTGTGGTGCATCTAAAGCCAAAGTTGGACTGGCCCCATTCCTCAATTCCTTTCCCATCTCAATGTCCCAAATTGTCTCACTCACTTTATATTTCCCTGCCTTCTCATGCATGCTCATTCTCCTTTCCTCTACCATGTTTAGGAAAGCTTTCTCCTCTTCTTTCAGACTGCAAGTTAAATTATTTCTAAAAATGTAATCTAACGTTAATTCTTCTTTCTCAATAAAAATCTCACCAAAAATGTTAACTTCTTTAGCCGGATTCAGCTTTTTGTCCATAGGCAATTGCCCAAAAAGGTTATCTTTGTTAGACATCTCATAATCTATTTTCCCTAACAAATAAAAAACACTACTTAACACACTACATGAAATCCCATACGTAGCTGGTAAATGATGATAAGTAACACCCTCTGAAACAGATGCAGGTAATTGCATACAAACATAGCAATCCCTAACTTCCATTGTCTTTACGTATTCGTACAACAACTTTGAAAAAACATTGCTAGAAAAATCATTAATTGACCTATCTTTATGCACGTAAATGTTACTAATTTTAGTTGGAACTACTTTCTGTGAATTCTTTCCTACATTAGTCACATTCTCAGTATGTATTCCTAAAGCGTCTAATGTAACCCTAAAGGTAACTAATAAAGCTAAAACACCCCATAATAGCATTAATAATCCAGTACAGCAGCAGCACATTTTACACCATCTTTTCAAGAAGGCACATCTACTTTGATTATTCTCTATGTTAGCCATTTTATTACTTTGGCAGTGTCTTTTGACTTAGCCTCTTCTACTCCACTACCGAGTTTTAAACTCTAGATTATTTCACACTGCTAATTTCAGATTTTCTTCTTTTCACTTTTCTCCAAGTGACTCTTTCAATTCACTCAGTTTGGATTTTCATCATTTTTCACTTCTTCCTCAGCAACATCAAATTGTATTAGATCATCAACAACATCCTGTGCATCCGACTCTTCTCCAATGTCAGTCAGGATAACTTTCAGTATTCCAACCGATTTCTCCTCAACCACTTCCCGTACGGTCCACTCTGGATTTCCTTGACTATCTGCCTCTTCACCTTCAGACAGTGCCACGTACGTCCATTCCGGTGACCTATACTTCTGGTTAGGTTTTCTGATTCTCTTGATCTCCTCTGGTTCTTTTGAGACCTTTTGTTTTTCACCTTTTGCTTGATTCTGACTAGACACCTCGTTCACCTGTTCAGCTTTCGATGAATTTGCTCGTGTCAGTCTGTACCTCAGTCTCTTTATCCTGTTGAGCCAAATATCTCCTCTTACAACCCTTTTTGGTCTCACCTCCTTGTTGTTTCTTTCTCCGATCCAAGTTCTCTTTCTCAGAACTCGACCCTCTGATTTTTCATTGACACTTTCATCCGATTCTGTCTCATTTGCCTCTTGTTCTTCAACAATTTTCTTTCGCTCCACAGTCTTTCCCACCACTGATTGAGACTTCCCTAACTCTGTCCCTCCTCGGATCTCCGACACGCAATCTTCTTGCTGTCTACTTGTCCCTTCACCTAGCTTATCAGGAATGTTCCCTACACCTCCTCGGGGGTCTTCCGCAATCTGTCCCTCTCTAACTTCTTCTGACCCTGCTTCCTCAGGCATAATCTCAAGTGGATTTACAACTTCTTCATCTGATTCAGGTGTAGTCTCTGTGGAACTGCTCCTTTCTCTTCTACCACCTGTTGGAACCTCAGGCACTCTAACAGAATCTGATCTCTCCTCTGAGACTCTCAATGTTTCTCTTGAAGCCTCCCTCGGAAAAGGGAAAGAATCACTCAACTCTCTTTCTCCTTCACCCCTGTCAGGATTTTCCCCCCTTCTCACTGGTTCAGTTTCTGCATCATCACTGGAATCTGACTCTTCAAAATACTCCTTACCAGTCCCATCCTTTGGATTTGGAACTCTCAGAGTATGACTCGCATGCACCCAGTTTTTCACACCAGCACACTTTACTGCAGTTGTCGTAGTCAGAATGACTTGTCTTGGCCTTCCCCACCTTGGAACCAAGCAATTTCTTCTTCTGTGTACCTTAATCCTCACCCAGTCCCCTGGACTCAGATCATGGGCTTGCTTCTTCTCAAGTGTAGTAGCGTCTTCTCCAACCTGGTGAAACACAGAATGAACTGCGTCAGCCAGGCCCTTACAGTAATCCAAAATCATGTCATCAGTTATTGTCATCAATTTGTTGACAGGCACAAATGCATGTCTCATCGCACGTCCCATTAAGATTTCGTGCGGACTCAAACCTGTGGTTCTATCTGGAGTAGACCTAATAGTCATCAGCACTAGAGGCAAGACATCAGGCCATTTCATTCCAGTGGCTAAACACATTTTACCAATTCGATTTTTTATTGTGCCGTTCATCTGTTCAACGACGCCAGAAGCCTCTGGTCTGTATGCACAATGTAGCTTCTGCTGTATGCTCAATGCCTCACAAATTAAACCCATGAGCTCATTATAGAAGTGTCCACCTCTAGCAGACTCAATCGTCACTGGGAACCCGTACCTAGGAATCAATTGCCTTAACAGTAACTTTGCAACTGTTATTCCATCATTTCTCCTGGTCGGATAGGCCTCCACCCATCTTGAGAACAAACAGACTACCACTAGAACATACCTCAATTTGTTCACTTGGGGCATTTCAATGAAATCTATTTGCATTCTGGTAAAAGGACCTCCTTCTCTGCCTATTGTTCCTAGGCTCACCACCGTCTTTTTCCCAGTATTGAACTGTTGACAAATCAAACATCTCTGACAGATGCTCTCTGCAATCAATCTGAACTTTGCATTGTACCAGGTTTGCTTAAAGGACCTAATCATTGCGTCCCTTCCCAGATGTCCTTGGCCATGATACATTCTTGCCATTGTCGACAGCATTGAATTAGGCATGACTGGTCTACCATCTCTATAGATCCAAACATGATCTGTTTCTCTTGGGGCACAACCTGCCTTAATCCAATCTCTCATTTCCTCATCTCCTGCCTCATCCTGCAACTGCTTCACTTCATCCCACGTTTCTAGGACATTAGTAAACATCACAGAACAAAAAGACATTTCCCTCTCTCGTGCCCTGTTAATCGAATGATTGTTCTTAGCACAATATTGTGCTATGTCGTTGGCAAATCTATTACCAAGAGTAACAAAATCATCTCCTTGTCCATGAGCAGCACACTTCACAACTGCTAACTCCTTAGGCAGCTGTATAGCCTCAAGCAATTTTCCAATCACTTCAGCATTCTTTATTGGAGTCCCATTTGACGTCAAGAAACCTCTCTGTAGCCAAAGCTGGCCGAAATCATGAACAACTCCAAATCCGTACTGACTATCAGTCATCACAGTCACTCTCAGATTCTTTCCAATTTTGCAAGCTTTCGTCAATGCCACCAATTCAGCCACTTGAGCAGATCTCACTCCTTTCAAAGGCGAAGCTTCCATGACTTCTGAAACCTTGCACACTGCATATGCTGCACTCAGCACACCATCATCAGTCCTCAGACATGATCCATCCACGAACAACACATGATCACTCTCAGGCAACGGCAAATCTCTTATGTCTGGTCTTGGTTTCGTGCAGTAGTCAAGCACATCCAAACAATCATGATCAACATCATCTCCCACATTTACATTGTCAGCATCTGGTAACAACGTTGCTGGATTCACATTCACACATCTCTCAAGAGTCACGTTTGATGCTCCCAGAATGATTTTCTCATATTTAGTCAACCGACTATGTGACATGTACTGAGTCCTGCTTCTTGTCAAAAGAATTGCCACATCATGAGGTACGAACACCCTTACAGGATATCCCATTATTATGCCCTCACTCTGTTCCAAGCTTCTGCATGTAGCAGCTACTGCTTTCAGGCAACCTGGCAAACCCACAGCTACAGGGTCAAGTGTCGATGAGAAGTACGCAATCGGCCTTCTCAGCTGTCCATGCTTCTGAATTAACACTGAAAGTGCACAACCATTTCTCTCACTGCAATACAACTCAAACTATTTCTCATAGTCTGGCATTCCCAAAGCAGGGGCTTCACACATTCTGCTTTTTAACTCTTCAAATGCTGCCATTTGTTCTCCATCTAGCTCCAATGGGTCTCTCACCTCACTTTTTGTCAGCTTAATCAGTGGCTTTGCTATCAGGGAGAAATTACTTATCCACTGACGACAATAACCCACCATCCCCAGAAACATCCTCACCTCTCTCTGAGTCATCGGGGCTCTCATTCCTCTGATAATTTTGATCCTGTCATCAGTCACCTTTCTCAGACCTTTTTCAATATTGTGTCCAAGATAATGCACCTCTTTTTTGCAAAATTGCAATTTGGCTGGAGATACTTTTAACCCTCCATCTGCCAGATGATTCAGTAAAGCTATGGTATCTACTTCACAAGCTTCACGTGTCTTCGATGCCACAAGTAAGTCATCGATGTACTGCACTAGTACTGAGCTTTCAGGCATGATCAAACTCTCCAATGATTTTTTCAACAACTGATTGAATATCGAAGGACTCTCTGTATACCCCTGTGGGATACGACACCATGCTAAAATACGCTGGCCAAACCGGAATGCAAAAATCGGCTGGCTGTCATGATGCAATGGAATTGAAAAGAAAGCATGACACAAATCAATTACTGTGTACCACTCAGCATCATGAGGAATCTGATACAAAATCACTGAAGGATTTGGCACAATGGGACAACATGCCACCACAATTTTGTTAACTTTTCTCAAATCCTGTACAATCCTGAACTTTCCATTAGGTTTCTTCAGCCCCATTATCGGTGAATTACACGGGCTACTCAGTAACTCTCTCAAAACACCCTGTTGAATCATCTTGTCAATTATAGGAGTAATTCCCTCAATTATTTCTGGTGTCAGTCTGTACTGTAGGATATTAGGGTAAGTGATTCCCTCTTTCACTGAAATCTTCACTGGATCCACATTATTCATCAATCCCACATCTTCTCCAGTAAAATACCAAACTGCTGTTTTCACTGTGTGTCTCAACTCTTGAGGCAAATCATCTGCATTAAACACAGCATATGTACCAACAATCTCACTCTCTCTATTATCTAGAGTCATCCGGTACAAGACATCCTCATCTGGTGTCTCAAAAGCTATTCCATCCGGAGTACAGAAAATTGTACAATTCATCTTGCACAATAGGTCCCTACCTAACAAGTTCACTGGACTAGTGTCACAGACTACGAATCTGTGCATGTCTGAAAATTTCCCTATTCTTACCCTTACTGGTTCGGTAAGTCGAGTCTTAATCTGTGTATTGGCTACACCAACTACTTGGATTGCTTCGTCCGAGAGAGGAAGATTTCTAATATCTGCTGACCTGACAGTTGATCTTGTCGCACCTGTGTCTACTAAAAAAGTAACACTCTCCCCATTTATTTTCCCATCTACAAATGGTCCTGCCTGGTCTATTTCTAGAGTTGCACCAAGTATGCACTCTTCTTCCTCTCTTCGGCACCGTCAATAGTCCCCTTCAGACTCACTCCCCTCATTCTTTAACCAGTACTGCTGTACCAGGTTAGAAGGTCTCGGTTTGTTTACCTGCTCATCATTGTAGAATCCTGAGTCCTGGTTATACTTTTGGGACCCTCTATTCTGCGGCAAGGGCGGTTTTGGCTCTTGACTCTGCTGTCTGACAACCTTCTGCTGTTGCTGCTGTTGATTACACCCCTCGTTCTGCACCTGTTGATTTAATGGTTTATTTTCATTACTCACTAATGGTGGATTGGTACACTCGGATCTCCAATGCCCCAATTGTCCGCAGTTGTGACAAGGGAACTTCTTTTTTGTCTCCTCTAAATTCCCCTTTCCTTTTCCTGCAAATCTAGGTCTAATTCCTGGATTATTTACCTGTTCCATCAACTGTGCTTCTTGCCTTTCAGCAACTTTCACCTGTGCCCACATTGCTTTCTCTTTCAGTTTTCTCTGCTTTGCCTCAATCTCATCACTGAAGTACTTTGCATGTCTCAGGATTTCATCAATCCTTTTACTCTGCCAATCAACTGTATGCTCTCGAATCCTTTCACTGATTTCAGGTCTCAGGCCATATACAAATCTGTATACAAAATGACTCAAATCCTTGTCACCCAGGTGTTTGTCTCCACTGAACTGTTTAAAAGCCAGTATCAGCCTTTCGTAAAAAGCATGAACTGATTCTTTTGCTTCCTGATGTGTTCGATCTATCTTAACCCAGTCTGTTTCTTTTGGGGGTACTTTATTTTTCAGGAACACAATTACCTGCTCATATTTTTTCATAACCTCTGGATCTGGTGCTCCTGTTTTCGGATCTCTTGGATACTCCTTAGCAGGCCAATCTACAACTATTTTACACTCTGCCCACAAGTCTGCTGGAACAATTATATCAAACAGACTATTCAGGTCAATCCACAGCACTTTTGACAATTTCACAAACCTGTCTACCTGCCTATACCACTCGACGGGCTTTTCTCTCAGTCGAGGAAAATCATTCGTAAATGATAAAATATCCTGTCTAGTCCATGGGACATGTACATATCCTCCTCCAGGAATTTCTCTCATAGGATAAGCATCCACTGTTTTCTCCTTTTCTCTCACAGGGAAAGCTGAGTAAGTCCTGTCCACTGAATCTTCCCTTTTCTTGTACCATCTACCCTTCCACTTTTCTACATCACCCCATTTTCGCAATAAGGCAATCATTTCCTTAATTTTTCCTGTTCTGCCGACACCATTTAGATTTTCAATATCTTTGTCTGTAAAATCCACCCTGTAAGGCTTCTGCAAAGCTTTCACTTTATCCATGTCAACTCCTTGTTCATTCGCTATTGCTTTTAACCTGTCATGTGTACTCTTAGCCCTCCAGGTAATGCTTTTGCACATGAATAACAACTCTCCATCATGATGATTTTTGAGTATATCTGTAGGAATTGTCCCTGCAATTAGCTCCTCCAATTATATGCGCAACCTGGCTACATCAATTGCCTGTGAATCTTTATCTTTCTTTTGAAGAACTTTCAACCAATCATTCAGATCTTCAGCTGTTATTTCAGTAGACCTTTTCACTGCACCCACTTGTTCTGTCATCCTCTGTGGTTCCAAAATTGTTCCTCCCAAACAACCAGTATTCAATCCTGAATTAGGCTGCACTTCTAGTCCTTCACTACATGTGTCATGTCTCGACTGCCTCGAATCATTTCCTCCTGTTCTCACTCTTGGTTCCTCCAAAGTACAAGTACCAACCAAACCATTTCCAACATAAGGAACTGTCAAACCATTTTCACCCATTCTTTGTTTATCAAAAATAGGCACAACCGGACCGATAGTTACAGGCACTGTAACTGCTTCAAGATTTTTCGTCAGCTCGCGGATTTTCTCAGTCAGCTCAGATGTTGTTCTGGCTAATTCTCTTGTTTTCTCTTCACTGACTCGATTCTCTCTCTCTCGCTCTCTCTCTCTCTCCCTTCCCGTGAAAGAGCTACCACTTTTCAGATCAGGTGTCACAACTTCAGTTTTAATAATTCGCAAAGTATCTCTCACAGGAGTAGAAACTGGCGTACTCTCTTCTGGTTCTGGTCTATACGGAGGTGGTCTCTTGTAAATCATGTCATCCAAGACCTCATCCTCGTAATCATTAGCCCCATACCTTCTCACTTCCGTATCAGGCACCTTTCCTGCACCTTTCCTCCCTTCCGCTTCTTCAACAGTTCTCATAGGATATAATCCCTCTGACATACTAGCATCTCGCCATCTCCTCATTCGATCATGATGAGTCTCACGATCATATTTTCTTCCAAAAAAGGACCTATAATTGCCTCCATTCGTCTGCTTTTCCCGCTCATGCACCTCATCTTCCCATTCCACCAACGCCTCGAACTGTGTCGGCCTTGGTCTAGGCTCTAGACACATCATTTTTTCCCGTAAATTTCTTAACACGGCCAGATTAAATGAACCATGTTCTGGGAATGCTAAGACACCATCATCCTTAGTATACTTAGCCCAGTTATCCAACCATATACAGGTATGATACCCATATTTCGCAACCATGAAGGATGCAGGAGTTCTCGTCGGAGGTAGCAATTCACCCTCTCTAGTTATCACGTTTTTATCTTTGTCGAACCACCTTTTTATTTTACCGAACAAAGATTTTTTCTTCTTTTCCTCCGGTTGGTAATACATTTTAATGTTTACCAATATTCTCTAGTCGCTTCCGTACAGTTACGGATCTTTTGTCCAATAACAGCGCGACTCACACCAACGCACCAATCCTGGAGCGTCTACGTCACTCTGCACTCCTTCCAATCCCTGCGCGGCTCACACCAACGCACCAATCCTAGCGCGAGCACTGTTCTGATCCACTACCCAATCACAGCGCGGTCTGAATGACGTCAGCAGTCGCTGCAGTCGCTTCTGCTCTTGTCTCCTGTCACTCGTCTACCCCTCCTTTACAAAGCCTCCTCAGTAGACTTCGTTTCAGATTCTACAAAATCTATTAGTTACAACATATAAACATCTCCATTGTCTGCTTCGCTACCCACAGAATAGTAAAGAAAATCTTTCTCACAAGAATCCCGCTTCTCTCTAGAACAGCGCTTACTTCTGCTCCAACACGGAATAATCACTTTCGTTGACACAGTAGCACATCCCTCTACTCTGCCCTTCTAACATGCATCCATTAACTGTTTCCTCTAGGACTGCTCCAAAGAATCTCACAATCAATTAAATGCTCATACATTCACGCACTTTCGCACCAGAAAATATAGCACATGCACACAGAATCCTGCCTTTCCTGAGAACAGCAACCAGTCTGTCCCACTACAGAATTATAACACGCGTTAACCAAGCAGCGCTTACCTCTGCCCAGTCCTTCAGACAAGCTCAGAGAATACCTATTACTCCTCCCGCGATAAGCTTTAACGGCGAACCTTACGGATCCCTGGGACTTAAGACCAGAGTTTCACAGATAACATTCGCTACCATCCACACTCCTTTTATACCGAAAATATATCCCTATTAGTAACACACGACGATGTCACTCATCCGAACCCAGACAATGTGACGCGCAACTTCAATTGTCACACGTTTTTCCCCGCATACGTACAGGGCCAACAATCCCGTTTTCCCGAGAGCAGCACCTACTTCCCTCTGCCCTACTACGGAACCGTCACCAGCTCCCAAGTTCCAGAAGCCGTACACACTACATAGAACTTAATACAACGACTTCAACATATAGTATTAGTACATCTACCAACATCAATCAATAATCAATAAATCAAAAGCCTTTGTACAAGCAATCTAATCAGATCAAGACAATGATCAAACCATCATACTGCTACCAGGAAACTGCTGCAGATCGGCGCATATAAAATCTCCCTGCTTCCACGGACAGAGTAATTCCACAGTCACACACGCAATCACTCATCATACGCTAGGGCCCATAACACTAAATTCACGCTATTACTCTATCCACACTGAATATAGGAGAGAAAACCTAAACCAATCTGCATCTACAATGAGGTCAATGCGACCTTGATGACATTGCCTTGAGTCATGATTTTAAACACAGGGAAATACATTTGAAACTCAATAAATGACAAAGGAATAAACACCCGACACCGGTATTCAAACAAATGCTTGTTTATCTAAATTAATTCATATGAAAATCAATCATTAGCAAAATCGTTATTCTCATAGTTACCTATTCTAGCTAAATGGGTCAGGACTGGTAAAGTCTCTCGAGCTGCCGTCCTCAGCACGAAGTCCAAAACGCAATGACCGCAAGGAACACGATGAATGTGAAGAGCGCAATGAACATGGACCCTCTCTAGTCTAACATTTTTATAGGAAAAATATCAAATTAAAAGTTACAAACAACTGTTGAATATCCGTTGAGCCACTGTGCAGAGCGAGCAGGAAAGGAAGTCTCTTGGTTACATTTAGAAATCCTCCGCTCAGAAAAAATCACAAAAATAAAAAGACGGAAGAAGGAAACTCGAGTTTGCAAATGTTTCTTTCGTATAAGTTCTTCCTTGATATCTTAGCAGAGCCACCGCAGCATTGTCATTGTTCATTGTGGCTTTATCCTTGTCCAAGGACAGTTGGATTCGTTCCCAGAGCTGCTGTCCTCACGGAAAACTTTCTACCCAGGCAAAGGCTGTGGTCAGGTGACTCTCGACCATGTTCAGCAAGGCCTCTCGTCAAAATTCAATCACTCGAGCGCAGGCTGTAAATGGCAGCCATCTTGTTTTAGGCCAAAACGGACCATCTTAATTAAAAAAAAAACACAAACAACGTTACCACATCATAATGATTGTACAGTGTTAAACCCCACTAATACCCTTATGTGTATGTGCTTATCTAGCCTTCTGCAACGCATTAAAGCATTAGTACACATTATTTTAAACACACAAACACAAAACAAATAGCACTTGTACATAAATTTGCATGTCATTATTAAGCAACATATATGCATCCCACGTATAGTTTCTCTCATTAGTAAATGTTGGTTAATCAAAGCAAAACAAACTATTAATTGGTTGTTTCAAATTAGTGTTTTTAAATCAAAACATATAGACAAAACTGGAGCTTAAAACTCGATAAATTTTCAACAGAAAACTCTGCTCCAGCACGGGGACCAGAGCGCGCTCACCGCTGCGGCCCGGAAGCCTGAAGTGTGTATCATCACCCCTCATCGTGTCGAGGCCCGCGGAGAAGCCCGGGGCCCCGTCGCTGCCGTCGCAGCTGCTGGTGAAGGTGTGTGGGGCCGTGGCCTGCCCCCGTTGCGGAAGGACCGACTGCGGAGTTCGGAGCTGGTGGGGACGCCTCAAGACGTCGAGATCAAGGTCGAGGCTTGAGCCGGACCCGGTGCGCCCCCTACAGGCCGGGAGGCGCACCGCACCCTGAGACCCTGGTTCCCCTCCGTGGGAGTTCCCCCGTTCCCTCAAGACTTTTGACACCCCGCCGAGGGATTGCCCCTCTTCTCCGAGACTGTGCCCCACGAACTGCACCAAAGTACTTGAAGCTCGATTAATGCGAGTAGCGCTATGTTCGCAGGCTGGGCTCGGAAGCGTTCCATGCTTAATTATTACGAGTGACGCTATGTTTGCAGTCTTTGCTCTGAAGTGCCCGATGCTCCATTATTGCGATTAACGCTATGTTCGCAAGCTTTGCTCGGAAGGGTTTAATGCTCAATTATTACGAGTAACGCTGTTTTGGTAAGCTTTGCTCTAAAGTGTTTAATGCTCAATTATTACGAGTAACGCTGTGTTGGTAAGCTTTGCTCTAAAGTGTTTAATGCTCAATTATTACGAGTAACGCTGTGTTAGTAAGCTTTGCTCTAAAGTGTTCGATGCTCAGCTATTACGAGTAACGCTGTGTTGGTAAGCTTTGCTCTAAAGTGTTCAATGCCCCATTATTACGAGTACCGCTGTGTTGGTAGGCTTTGCTCTAAAGCGATCAAGGCTCCAGTATCACAAGTAACGCTGTGTTCGCAGGCTCTGCTCTGGAGAGTTCGAAGCTCACTTAGTACGAGTAATGCTGTGTCCACAGGCTCTGCTCACAAGGATTCACGGCGCAATTATCACGAGTAGCGCTGGGTTCTAGAGCGCTGTTCCAGATTGTATCAGGTACTCCCTACAGCACTGCTATGGTTGATGGGTGCAACATATGCTAATCGCTAATGAACTGCATTGACATCTAATGAATTGCATTTACCGTTAATGAACTGCAGTGACATCTAATGAATTGCACTTACATATAATGAACTGCATTTACATCTGATGACTTGCATTTACATACACTGAACTGTCTTTATGCCTATCTGCTTGGATAAACTTGTGTTATTGCATAAACCCTACAGTGTGGCGTCCCTTATTGTGTGCGTTCCCTGCTTCAGAGGGGGTGTGTGTTGAATGGTCGCTTTACACAAAAGCCTTTGGGTGCCCAGCCGCTCGAGTCACGTTACCCCCTTAGGGCTTGGTGACCCCAGGTCTTACATGGGGCTATTCTGCTTCATCTACGAGATGATCACTATTGTGAACACACTGGGACTGATTCACAAAAGCAATTGCACTTTTGAGTAAGTTTGCACTTTGGCGTAAGTTTACTACTTTCGGTATTCACAAATACCGAGAGTAAATTTACTCTGAAAATGTAAGTTACATGTCTCCATCCTGAGTAAACCAATTGGCCTACTCTGGTGTGGATGGGTCACGTCCCACCCCCAAACCCCTCTGTGACCTTCTCTAAGCAGGTCTTGCTCCTCCATGATCCCATCACCCTTTAGGAGTAAGCTTGCCCTTGTTCCGGCCTACTTCCCTGTGTCTCTCCCACATTTACTGCTAAAACCTATAATTACATGTGCGGAGTGTGGTTTGTGAATTAAGCCTCATGGGTTTTATTTATCCCATACTTTGCTTCCTAGTGAAAACATTGCTCCATCATCAACAGGAACTCTTAGCTATGAAAAGAGCATATAAAAATTGGACATAATTGGTACTTGTGTCCTAGGTAACTTTTTGATATTTGCACAGATCATCATAATTTGCATCTCTCAATAGCAAGCAATGCAGAAATAAATGACAGACACTACAGGCTTACCTTTCTTGACAATCTGACTTCACTGTGAAATGCCTACTCAGTAGTAAAAACATACTTACTAACACTCTATCTCCCAGACAATAAGAAAATATTGAAGAAGCCCTTTTCAGAATGAATGATTGTGTCACATTTCCATTTGTCCAGAAATGTCTTATGAAACCTACAGACTGATACAAATATGTTCTATAAAGACTCTATATATGATATAATTGTAGCAGGAAACAAAGCTATAAGGACCAGCCTAGACTAGTCCCTTGTTATCATTAGTAGCTGCCTGTTCGACAAAATGTCACATCATACATTCTGTCTGGTTCTATTTGTGCCCACAACAACCATCACATCAAAAGACGTCTGAGCTGCTGAGACTTGCCTGAACCCTCTGACTTTGGCATACAGCACCCACGAATTTTCTAACTGGCAAATTCTGGAAAGCTGGTGGAATCTCAGGCAGTAGTTTATGAATGTTGGTCCTTTATTGTGCAGGACTTTTTAGGCGTGGGTCAGCATCTTGAATTGGCATCCTCTGTGGATAGGAACTCAGTGGAGTTTATTTAGGTGAGGAGGGATGTGGTTTGATTTGGGGATGTCAAGAATGAGTCTGGTCACTGAGTTCTGTATGGTCTGCAGTCTCTTCAGGAGGTGTGAGATGATTCCAACTTAGAGCGCATTGCCGTAGTCAGAGGGGCTAGTGACAAGGGTTTAAGTGACAGTGCATATGGTGGAGACTGGGAGCTATTTGAAGATCTTTCGGAGCATGCGAAGAGTGAGGAAGCAGGCGGAGGAGACTTCATTGATTTGGATTTTCATGGTAAGTTTGCTGTCCAGGATGATGCTGAGGTTCTGAGCATGGTCTGTGAGAAGGGGCGAGGGTCTGAGTTTGGCAGGCCACCAGGAGTTGTTCCACAGGGAGGTGTGGTTCCCAAAGATCAGAACTTCTGCCTTGTCTGTGTTGAGTTTGAGGCAGTTGTCTTGCATCCAGTCGGTGACGCTGGTTAAATACCAGTGGAAGTTGGCCCTCGTGGTGGCTGGGACTTTGAAAAGAGAGAGGATGAGCTGGAAGGCAACTGCATAGGAGATGTGGTTCCGTCTATGGGCTCTGGCGATGTTGGCCAGGAGGGTCATGTGGGTGTTGAACAGTGTAGGGCTGAGAGATGACCCTTGAGAGATGCTGCAGATGATGTTC
Source organism: Triturus cristatus (assembly GCF_964204655.1). Classification (NCBI taxonomy): domain Eukaryota; kingdom Metazoa; phylum Chordata; class Amphibia; order Caudata; family Salamandridae; genus Triturus; species Triturus cristatus. The sequence continues at coordinate 660,821,640 of NC_140594.1, forward strand.
TTAGGTTCCTAGGTGAAGGGTGGAAGGCGGATCCTCTGTGTTCTTCTGGTGAGGAAGGAAGCATTCCAATTGAGGGCAACCTCTTGGAATAAGATCTAATGAAGCCTCATGACCAGAGTGTGTTGGGAAACAGTGTTGAAAGCTGCTGAGAGGTCAAGGATGATCAGGATGGCTGCTTCTCCCTGGTCTAGGAAGGTCCTGATGTCGTCAGTGCTATAGTTCATGCAGATTCTGGATTGGGATGAGTCCAGCAGATCTTTGTTTTCCAGGAAATTCTGTGAGTTGGGGCTTCTTCAAGGACTTTGGTGGGAAAGCGGAGCAGGAACATGGGCTGGTAGTTCTTGAGGTCGTTGGTGTCTGCCGATGGTTTCTTGATGAGGGGTTTGAGTTCACTGTGTTTTCATTCTTCTGAGAAGGTGGCCAAGGTGTTGGTAGTTTTGAAGATGGCTGTGAGCTTATAGCTGATGGTCCTGTTTCTGAGGTGGAACATGTGGTGGGTCAAGGGTCCGTGAGTGCTCCTAGTGGATGGAGTTCATGATGGCTGTGGTACTCTGAGTGGTGAGCTGGTCCTAGGTGGTGATCTGGTGGTCGGGGGTTCGCTTCAGCGGGAGTGAAGAGACTGAAGATGTCATGGACAGGGGGGTTGGGGTTCGAAGTGTTTATAGATGGGGATGATCTTGTCATGGAAGAAGTCTGCCAGGGTGTTTCAGAGTTCTTGAGAGGAGGTGATGAAGTTTCCAGCTGCTGAGTGGTTGGAGATCTCCCTGACAATGAGGAAGAGTTCCATACTGTGGTTGGAGCTGGTTTTGGTGCAGTTGGCTAGGGTGTTCCTTTTAGTCTCTTTCAGGAGTCAGTGGTAGTGGTTGAGCACTGTCTTGGAGGTGGTGCGGTCTGTGCATTCCTTGCTGGTGCATCATTTCCTTTGTAGTTGCTTGCAGTTACATTTTAAGGTTCTCGGTTCCGAGATGCACCAGCTGGCAAGTTTGGCGGATCTCTTGAGTTTGGTGGGTTTGATAGGGCGCAGTTGGTAATCCATGTAATAAAGTTCCTGACCATTTGTTACAAGTTGGTTGTGGTGTCCGGGTGGGAGACATTGAGTGCGTTGGTCCATTGGCTTTCGGATAGGATACTTTGTTCCAGCAGCGGTGTGGGGTGCTGGGCAGCTTGGTGGCGGTGCTGGGGGCTGCTGTGATGGTCAAGTGGACGATTGAGTGGTCCTTCCAGGTGAGCTTGGTGACATGACTGTACTTGACTCTGTTGTTGGCTGTGAAATTCGGGTTGAATGTGTGTCCTGTGTAGTGTGTGGGGTCAGTGACTAGTTAGGTGAGTCAAATGTTGGTAATGCTTTTGTGGAGGTTGACTGTGTTGGCGTCGTCGAGGTGAAAATGTAGTTCTCTGAGGAAGATGTAGTATTTAGTGTCGATCACTTCTGGAGCAATGAATTCAGGGATGGCGTCGCAGAAGCCGGGGGATGGTCTTGGGGTCTGAAGGTCAGGGTGCCTCTGATGACATTTTGGCCATCTGTCTTGAGTTGGAAGTTCAGGTTTTCCATGATAAGGGAGGTGTCATCTGTGGCAGTGGTGAGGTGGATGGTTTCTTTGTGGATGATGGTGATTCCATCTCTGTGTTTTTTTGATGTGATCCTGGTGTGCTATCTTGTGGCCATTGGGCATGGTTGTGGCGATGTCGGATGCGATTGAGCCAGGTCTTGGTGAGGGAGATGACCTTGGGGTGAGAGAGGTGATGGTGTCCCAGATCTCAGTGGCATATTTGCAGAGCAATTGGCATTGAGCAGGAGGCAGTGGAGTTGTTCAGATGCAGTTGTGGTTGACATGGTGGTGGCATGAGCGAGTGCTCTGGTGTTGCAGGAGAAGAGACAGTGGTATCATGCTAAAGGTCCTACCGTGGATCATGGAGTGGTGCGGCAGCATTTGTTGCGTAGTCTGGAGTCCAGGGCTATGAGCTCAGCGACAGTGTATATGCGGGTGCCGGGAAATCCAGGGAGCCGGGTGCTGGGTGAGGTCCAGGCACTGACAGGCTTGTCTTTAGTTCACCAATGGCATGCCTGCACTGCAGCCTCAATAAAGTATGTCCTGGGTGGGAGGGCGAGGTGCTGGGAAGTGGGAAGCAGGAGGTGGGAGGTGGGAGGTGGGAGGCGGGAGCGGCGCAAACGGAGGGAAGTGAGCACGGCGGCAGCACGCTGCAAAAGGGTACAAAAAAAGCAAAATCACATGTTAAAATAATAGGCCCAAAATATGGCAGAAAAGGAAGGTTGAGAATGGGGAAACCACAATTAAAATGTAATACAGGGACAGGTTCACAACAACGTGGCACAGAAAATTAACAAAAACGGAGGGCTGGAGACAGAAACTCACAAATGCAACAATGTGACACTGCTGATGCAGAGAACAACAGTAGATTGAAAACAAAACCCAGAGGGAAAACCAGGAATTAGCACTGGGTTTACAGCAGCGGGGGAGCTGGTACACGGACCTGCTCAATGGGGTTACACTGTGGCCTCCATTCAGTAGGAGGGGGGCAGTCGGGAGGCGGGAAGCAGGAGCAGTGCGAATGGTGGACAGTTAGCTGCGAGGTGGCTCACTGCAAAAGTGTACAAAAAAGGGAAATCCCAGTTTAAAACAATAGGAAAAAAATATGGCAGAAAAGGAAGTCTGAGAACGGGGAAACACAATTGCAACTAGATAGAGGCACAAGTTCACAACAATAAGGTACAGAAAATGTATTAAAACAGAGGGCTGGAGACAGAAACTCCGAAATGCAACAATGTGACAATGCTGATGCAGAAAACAACAGCAGATTGAAAAGGAAACACAGAGGAAAAATCAAGAATAAGCACTGGGTTTACGGAGGCAGGGGCAGCTGGTACACAGACCTGCTCTGATATCCTTTGTTGAATGGCCTCTCCTCTTTCTCCTTCTTAACTTATTGTGGATGGTAATCTAGACTATGGGGCTGCTGCTGTTTGTAATGACTTTTTTCTCCTTGGTTTAAAATAGCTTCTCGTGAATTGGAAGTGTACCATGCCTGTGACAGATCCTGAGAACCTGCCACAACAGTGTAGGAACTGCCTCATGCCATCCATCTACTGTGCCTTCCATTGGAAAATCAGTGTTATGTTTGGAGGAGATGCTATTGTGCCCTGTAATGCAAAAACATCACTGCTATGAATCCTTTGTGGTGCCTGGAACCATTGTGTCTCTCCACTGCCCATGACTTGCAGCTTGAGCTGGAATACGCTTCTCATTCTACAATCAAGTGTATGTAAATCTAGTTGGATCACAATTACCTGCCTCTCAGCCGTAACAGACAATGACGTCCCAGAACCAGCAGCTATTGCTGATCCAGATCCGGGATCCAGGCCTCCCCCATGGACACATTCAACAGTACCAGCAGGTTATCTGCTTTCTGTCAACCTGCAGGTGGAGGTGGAAGTTTTTATTTCCACTTCCAGGAGGTATCATCCCACATTTTGATGGATTTAGGCCCAGATCTCTGTACTGGGGTGAATGTATGACATTGTTCTGCATTCTGTCCATCAACTGTTGTTTTTGCATTTGTCACCCCGAGTGGGACGGGTATGCTCAGACGTGAGTCCCGTGCTCTCCATGCCACTGGAGTCAAGCTATCCTGACTGAAGAGGGGTGAAACCCCGAAACCGGTCCTAGGATGCTTGGTTCCAGTCCATGGAGGACCTGGCTTGGCAGTTCGGGCTGGACTGTTCCCATGAGGCACAGGATCAAGACTGATTTGCATATGGCTGGGTTCAAACTGGAATGGCATGGTGAGCAAAAAAATGATGGATATAGGCCCATATCTCTGTACTGGGGTGAATGTATGACATTGTTCTGCATTCTGTCCATCAACTGTAGTTTTTGCATTTGTCACCCCGAGTGAGACGGGTATGCTCAGACGTGAGTCCCGTGCTCTCCATGCCACTGGAGTCAAGCTATCCTGGCTGAAGAGGGGTGAAACCCCGAAACCGGTCCTAGGATGCTTGGTTCCAGTCCAGGGAGGACCTGGCTTGGCAGTTTGGGCTGGACTGTTCCCATGAGGCACAGGGTCAAGACTGATTTGCATATGGCTGGGTTCAAACTGGAATGGCATGGTGAGCAAATAACCGATGGATTTAGGCCCAGATCTCTGAAATGGGGTGAATGTATGACATTGTTCTGCATTCTGTCCATCAACTGTTGTTTTTGCACATTTTGGGTGAGGCTTGCGCTGGAGAAAAACAAAGTCAGGATTTAAAGCATAACACAGTGATTAGGGTTGCCTATACTAATAAGACGTCATTACTACCTAAAGGAAACCTTTTGAGCAATCTTAGAATAATGAAAGATTGAGAATAAAACAATAAGGTTATAAACCTATGCGAGCAGGTGTTATGAAACTATTTGATTCCCATTCATGGCTCAATATGCTAAATTAAGAGGATTGTAACTTTTGAACTGCAAGCAATGAAAAGATCTCTGAGGCAAAAGCCATAACCCACTGAGCTATCTACATAAAATACAAATCTGTACTCTGCATTACCCCTCTACCCTACTTTATGATATCAAACCTATCAATAGACAAAACACAGATGTCTCCAGCAATTGCACTAGCCACCAGAGTTATCGTGCCTCTTTTAATATGTCCTGAAAGTTGCGGAGCACACAAAGAGCTAAGGAGCAGCCACCATAATCCTGTAAGATATTTTAAAATACTGACTGCTTGTAACCAGTTAAGTAAGCCAAAATTGATTTACTGTTACATTTGTCCTTGTTGCCAAATTCTTTGCAGCAGTGTTTTAATTAAAATATAAATATATATTGGATGGTTTGGCACCAAAAAACATAATGGCTTCCTTTGTCAGAGCTCCGTGTGCGTCCGGGATAACTTTAGAGATGTGAGCCACAACATAGAAAGTTGCTCATCATCCTCTGCTGATTCTAAGTATTTTTTTTGCTAATTCCCCCTGCTATATCTGCCATTTTATGGTTGAGGAGACACCGATAGCAGAATGAGTGCATGGAGTACTGCCAGTTTAACCACCCACTTGGAATCTGGCCTCTCTTTTCTTGAAAACGCAGTTTTAGCCACCCCTCTGCTTCTGTGGACGAGAGTCATGTGACCCCCTTGCAAAACCAGATCGCTTTGTGATAGGTAATTTTGATGTCTCACAATACGTTTTGTGCCCTTGCCTGTCTCGGGTACTTGGCCCACCCACACAAGTGAGGTACCATTTTTATTGGTAGACCTGGGAGAACGCTGGGTATAAGGAAAGTTATGTCAGCCCGGTGATCCCACAACTTTTCCACACAGAAATTTGAGAAAAATGTGATTGTTTCAGCAAAATTTGAGGTTTGCAGGGGATTCTGAGTAGGGAAACGTTGGGGGGTACACGCAGGCCATACCTCCCTGTACTCCCCCGGGTCTCTAGTTTTCAGAAATGTTTGGAGTTGGTAGGTTTCCCTAGATGGCTGCCGACCCCGGGATCAAAAACGCAGATGCCCCCTATCTATTAGAAAACGTCCTGGTTTTGAAAGGGGGCATCTGATTTTTTGGTCCCGCATTCGGCGGCCATGGGGGGAAACCTACCAAACCCAGACATTTCTGAAAACTAGACACCCGGGGGAGTCCAGGGAGGTACGGCTTGTGTGTACCCCTGTTATAATAAAAATTGTTTGTGTTCACGCACTGCTTTATGTAAGTTAGCATTCGCTGTGCCATTTTCTACTTGGGCGCCCTTTTAGGCTGTTCGAAAATGATCTTGTTAAATTACCAGAAATGTCCCACCCTGAGTTTCGTTTCTTCTGTTAGGTTCTGTTTCAGTAATGAGCACATCATTTATGTCAGCACATAGTTTTCTCAACAGATCGAGGCTCTCTCCCTCTTGTCTGGTGACGGGCCCGAATGGAACGACCATGGAACTGAGATACTATGTGAAAGATAGAAATGCTGAAATCTGTATTTTGTATTTCACTGTTTAGCTGCACCTACCTGGAAAATTCCACTGAGGGCGGGTTTTAGCCCATTTCGAAATGTTCATAATGTATCTTTATGCTTGTCAATTTCAGTCCTCTCTGCAGTACTCCTAGCGATTGGGCAGACCGGGCTCCGCTCTGAGTGTATATGAAATAAATAGTTATTGGTTTGTATTCTCTACTGCCTGACCAACTCTTCAATTGGTATAGAAGGCTGAGAGGTGGTCATTAGTGACCCGAGTGGCCCTAATCAGGCCATTTCCTTCAGTTGGCGCCCGTCCCTTGTCCGTAGTGGAGGGGAGGACGAGAGCATCGTCAGGTCGGTCTGAAGGTTCAGGGATCCCTGCACAAAGAGTTCGGTACTCACACCTGGTGCCTCTGTCCCACCGGACGTGTGTCCCGTGTTCGGGCTGGACTGTTCCCCTTGGGCGCAGGGTTACGATTGATTTGCATATGGCTGTGTCCAAACTGGAATGGCATGGTGAGCAAAAAAACGAGGGATTTAGATCCAGATCTCGGTACTGGGGTGAATGTATGACATTGTTCTGCATTCTATCAATCAATTGTTGTTTTTGCACTTGTCACCCCGAGTGGGACGGGTATGCCCAGACGTGGGTCCCGTGCTCTCCATGCCACTGGAGTCAAGCTAGCCTGGCTGATGAGGGCTGAAAGCCTGAAACCAGTCCTAGGATGCTTGTTTCCAGTCCAGGGAGGACCTGGCCTGGCATTTCGAGCTGGACTGTTCCCATTGGGCGCAGGGTCAAGACTGATTTGCATATGGCTGGGTCCAAACTGGAATGGCATGGTGAGTAAATAAATGATGGATTTAGGCCCAGATCTCTGTACTGGGGTGAATGTATGACATTGCTCTGCATTCTGTCGACCAGTTGTTGTTTTTGCATTTGTCACCCCAAGTGGGACGGGTATGCCCAGACGTGGGTACCGTGCTCTCCATGCCACTGAAGTCAAGATACCCTGGCTGATGAGGGCTGAAAGCCCAAAAACGGACCTAGGATGCTTGTTTCCATTCCAGGGAAAACCTGGCCTGGCAGTTCGGGCTGGACTGTTCCCATTGGGTGCAGGGTCAAAACTGATTTGCATATGGCTCGGTCCAAACTGGAATGGCATGGTGAGCAAAAAAACGATGGATTTAGGCCCAGATCTCTGGACTGGGGTGAATGTATGACATTGTTCTGCATTCTGTCCATCAATTGTTTTTGCATTTGTCACCCCGAGTGGGATGGGTATGCCCAGACGTGGGTCCTGTGCTCTCCATGCCACTGGAGTCAAGCTATCCTGGCTTATGAGGGCTGAAAGCCCAAAACCGGTCCTAGGATGCTTGTTTCCAGTCCAGGGAGGACCTGGCCTGACAGTTCGGGCTGGAATGTTCCCATTGGGCGCAGGGTCAAGACTGATTTGAATATGGCTGGGTCCAAACTGGAATGGCATGGTGAGCAAAAAAAAGATGGATTTAGGCCCAGATCTCTGTACTGGGGTGAGGGAAGAGGTGTGGCGCAGCGGCCAGGGCAACTGATGCCGGACGCTGGGGATCACGGTTTGATCCCCGGCACCAGTGGCTGGTCAGCCCAGCACCATGTGACTCTGGGCAATAGCTTGCTTAATCTTCCCGATGGCCCCCAGCGCCGGGATGCCTACGGGTAGCTGTGCGCTTTACAAATACTGGATTTTACATTTTTATGTATGACATTGTTCTGCATTCTGTCCATCAATTGTTGTTTTTACAAATATATGAGGGACAATGCTGAGTTGCAGTGGCCTTTGACGGGCAATTTTGATGAACAAAAAATTGGGTTTTTACAGGAATAGTTATTTAAGAAAAGAAGTAGATAGTCCATGTTTGACTCCCTCAGGACTTGGCAGAAGAAGGTCAGACAGAGGCGGTTAAAGATGGAGAGGGATGCACAGAAGGAAAAAATGCAAACGTTGACACAGAAAGCTGTGGGATATGATAGAGAAATACAAGAATCAGGAATTGAATGTGAAGATAGGAGATTCCAGTTGCATATTGATAAGTCTTACTTAGCCAAAGAGGAAGACAATACTTTCGCAGAGGAGTTGTTAGATACTCGAACCCTGTCTCCTTATGCCCCGCAGAGAATATATCCCACAGTTCCTTTACAACAACAGCCGTCTGTTTCATCTGTTCCGGTTTCTCCCGTGTCTACGGCTGTTATTTTGATAGCTGCGGTCACGGAGCCCCTGCTCCTTCTTTGTCCACGCCATTCCTGATGACTGTGACCTCTAGTACCTCTACTGTTTCAACACCCATGTCTTCTGTTCTTTCTCCTCCGGTATAACCATCGGCTACGGTTGAACCTATCGATACCTTCTATGGTTATTCATCCCCTGTCATTTGTGGATGCTGCCACGCCAGTACGAGGGTTTGAGGATAGAGATTGGGGTGAATTCAGGGAGCAAATAGGCCTGTTAGTGCGATCCTCGGGTAGGGGATGAAGAGAAACAAGTAATAGCTGGCCAGGCTGCGCGGTGGGCTCGTAATGCAATTTATGGCGTTGAGGATATTTGGGAAACTATGCGAGGTGTTGAACCGTTTCTACAGCAACATGCCCTTAAACAAATGTCCGCTACATTGATTAGTCTCTGGCAAACGCAATTTGGGACAGACGCGCCCCAAAGTTTATGGGGGGAGCGAAGACCCATGCCCAAGGGGCCAAGGGGCCGCTCCCCCCTCCCTGGTGGCTAGTGGGTGGATCCCTGCTTGGGGATCGCCATCCTGGAGCAATCCCCAAGCAGGGATCCACTAGGGAGGGGTACCATTGGAAAAGGGAAATTCTTCTGTTTCCAGTGATACCTCTCCCAAGTGTTTCGGTGCTCGGGGGCTGAGATAGCCCCACAGGCACCGAGACAATGAAACTGAAACTAAGTTTCAGTTTCATTTTCAATGCAATGACATCAGCACGACATGCGCGGGATCGTCATTGCAATGAAAATGCAAAACGGCATCGGGAGGTTGGGGAAGCTCTTCCCCAACCTCCCGAGGCCAATTAAAAAAAAGGAAAGGAGAGGATTTAATGCCCCTGTTCTCATGACGAAATGGTGCTCATGACGGAATAATTCCGTCATGAGCACCGAAAGGGTTATTGCCGTCGGAGATCATTTTCCCAGGTGAGATATTTCAAGGGCTGGGACTGACCATAAGTCATTCTCTTCCCCTGAGAGGGACAGGATATCGAGACCTAAAGGCTTGAGCAGACAATTAAAGTCACCCCTCACAGTAAATATATTTAAAGGCCAGCTTGAGACTCTGAGGACCCAGGTTCTGGGTGAGTAGGGTGGGTTTGTAAGCCATTCAAAACAGTAGGCTGCGCAACGTGGATGCCTTGGACGGTTGCCTGAAAGTAGATAACTAGTCCTCCGCTTGGGCAGCCCTAGAGAGCATTGTTTGTGGCAGGGACAGAGTAGTTAATGAGTCCTGGTATTGTTGTCAGCCCATGTTACCTGCAGTATAATTGTTTGAAAAGAAAGTAAGTAATTTAGTGTCTCATGATCTGCCAGTTTATCAAGCAAGCCTTTGATGTTCCAGGAACAAATCTGAAGCATCCTGATGAAGGCAAGTGATGCTGGAGCTAAAATGCTCATTCATAAACGTTGGTTGGTTCAAAGTGCCTGGGAGCCAGCTCCAATCGTTGATGTTAAATGGACCCCTAGTTCCCCGCGGCGGATGTGAGGTGCCTTGGTGGCTGGGTGGTGGTGATTTGCTTTGTGCGCTTCTTAAGTGTGAGATGGGAACGTTGTTAGAAGTAAGCACCTGGTTAGCTGGTTGCATGAGTAGGATTGGCGGGTACGCCACTTCTATATTTGATGATACCTGGATGCCCCAGTTTTTTAAAACTTCTGTGGCTCCCAATACCTTGCTTTCGGCTGTGCTAGAGGTCCAGGTCACCTTAGAGGTTTTGTTTATGTGACCTGGGCTGGATGGAAGGAACATAACCGAGGCAATGTCAGCTGTGGACAAGTTAGCAGTTTCCAGTATTTGACTTGTTAGACGAAGGATGTTGCCTCGGTTCAGTAAATCAAAGCAGCCTCTTACTTTGTGTTCTGGATACATTAGGGCAGTCCAATTGCTGTCCATGTCGAAAAGGGGGGGGGGGTTTATAAGCTCAGTTGAGGCACATGCTGTGACCTGAGGTAGCTTAATATCAGTGGCTGGTAGGGAAGTCCTTGCTGCTCGCCCGGCCAATGTTCTATCTTTTTTGTAAGTTTCCTGAGACACTGAGTATGCAAGGACAAAGTGGTCTGAGTAATTAAACAAGCATTGGCAAAGACTGCAGATCGTACGCTTGCATTTAAGCACTGACAGAAGGAATACAAAAGTGTGCTAAAGTGCAAAAGAGTTTAAAAAGATTGCCCTGTGTGTTGAGTGCATGGATGAGATAAAGAAATAAATGTGTAACAAAATAGTGAACTTTGCATGTAAATTTGCCCCTCATGATTCCGCTGGAGGCAGAAGGATAAACCCAAAGGACAACATAAAGAAGGGACATATGTGAATTGGTTCAATAAGTGATTGACAATGTTTGAAGGCAAGTGGCTTATGGTTCCTAAGCCAAAGAAGCCAAAGATTGAAGGAGGCCCAACCAGAGCCTCTTGGACTATGTTTAATATGTTTACCATTACACGTTAAATCTGAAAATAGCCGTAACAGTGCATTAAATGCTTTAAAATGGTAAAATCTCCACAGAATGTGCCACCTTTTCCAAGACATCCTCCCCAGGCCTTCTCCCCTTTGTACGTGTACCTCCGAACTGTCTCCCTACTCGCTGTACTCCGAACCCTTTCTTCGGACACTAGCCTCACCCAAAAAATGCACCATTCTGGGCCTCTGGAAATGAATGGATTTTCCAAAACTCAGTCTAAAGCATCTACTTGACAGCGCCCAAGTAGATAACGCGTTCTCTGAACTCTGGTGGTAGGCTGGAAATCCCAGCAGCCTCTATGCTCATTTGTGGACGTTGGAATGGTGGCGGTCAGGGTACGGCCGAGAAGAAAGGCGAACATTGTTTGCTTTTAAACCAAGTGTCCTGCTCCCCCCTTTTCTTAAAGAATAAGGTTACTGAAGATTACACTCTGAAGAGGGAAATTCCCAGAGTAAGCCTCTCGAACAAAGAAACCACCTCTACTCCAAAGCTACTGACGAGGCTGCCAAGTAACACTTGTTCCGGACAGCGAGGGCCCAGGGGTGGGGGTATTTGGCGGGTTAGACCGGGGAGGGAATAAATCCGAAAGATATTGGGAAATTCCAAAGGGTAAACATTGCCTGGTCAGTGCTCCTGCTTACACAGCTAATCCTGCCCCTTTATAAGGAGAGCGGCGCGCGGCCAGGGCGCCACTCTCGCAGGGGGACAGATTGTGATCGACGCACGTGAGAGGCAGAAGGATGATCCCCGTGTTCCGCGCGGCGCTGGCCCTCGCCGTTCTGGGTAAGAGGCGGCGCAGAGACGCACGTCACGTCTGGGGGACTTTAGACTGCGAGGGGCACAGATCGGCACCAGCACAATATAGTCTGCTTCCGAATTCTGATTTAAGAATTTAGTGTGATACTGAGTATCATTAAACTGGATGATAGTAACACCAGTTTTTTTCCAACGTTTAGAAACGACGGAAGCGAGTTATGAAGAGCTATATTCATACATAGTATTACTATTGTGGCTACAGGTCCAGTGAGAGTGATATTTTTAACAACGTGGTTTAATTATATACCTTGTTTTTTATATTGTGATATTTCAGTGTCTTTGGATTACATTATGTAGACAAATGCAACCTGCCGGTTTCCTTTAATTGAAGGGAAGCAAGACTGCAAATCCTAGACTGCATCCAGTGTAGAGTATATGAATTAATGTTAGGGGCGAGGGGGGGCGTGATCATATGGTTTAATCTCACAAGAGTACAATTGTTTCAGCGCAAGGCTTCTTGGCACCTACCTTTGTATTCTGATACTTGGAATGGACCATGGTTCATTCGATATGTTTCTAAAACTACAACCTCCATAATGCAATAGCTTGTCGAATGAAAGGCCACAAGAAATGCTGGCGGCATATATATGACTGCGGGTCATGCTTTATTTCTCCAGGAGACATCCAAACTTGGATCTGATCAGTGCTCTGTGCATCGGCAGATCGCACCTCTCAGGCGTTTGCCTTGTTGCATGCGATGATTAAAGATAGCTTGGGTTAACGGTGCTTCTTGCTTAGACTCTAGCAGTGCGGCATCGTTACTAAGCAAATCGTGCAAGACACAAAGAAGTTGGTATTACAATTGATGACACTAACACGTCACCAGTCCAAGAGCTAGGTTTTCTTTCTGCAGATCATTGTAATCTGGTATTTTGCATCAAGTCCATAGCACGAGTGGCGTTTGAGTAGACAACAAGGACAGTGTCTCTCCACAAAATGTGCAAGGGGGGGGGGGGGGGCGTTGTGTCTTCTTGGGACTATGCCCACTTTTGTGAATGGGCTGTGGGGTTCCCTTGCGGCAAATTATCAGTGTTGTTATTACTTTGTGTACCCATTGTATTCTATTGTCTATGCTTTAAAAGTGTCCCTTTGGGGCACATTTACACCTTTATGCTGCATCCACAGTGTATCTGAGATTGTTCCAGCAGGGTTGGAGTAGAGCGCTTGCTTTAGCTCCTGCATGTCAACAGGGGGCGCAGCTTACCAATTAGTACCCAACCTGACCTTGTATTCATGTCATTGACCTTGAAGGATGAGTTGATCTTGCTGGCACCTGAACCGTTGAGGTCTCTCTAAGGACTCAAAGGACTCTCACCAGTGCTTACCTCACGTAAACATTTCGGTTGTGAAGTTACTCCCAACGATGTCACTTCGTACAGAAAAGGCTCGAGACACCCACCCCTGCTCTGTCGGGCTTTAGACTGCCCCCTGGAGAATTTAAGATGGTTCGTTCCGTAGGCAGCACAACTTGTCCGTTAGTAACCTTGTGGAGCGTCAGAGCATTATAACATGGGCACTAACAGGCTGGAATCGGGCCATTCGGACCAGTGGGACTCGCTGCAGGTCATGCTTGAGGTGCACTAGTAGAGCGCAGTATGAGGCCTAGTACTGGGGGTCGGGGGGGGGGGGGGGGGTGCTGCAAGTCAGAGAAGACGGGCAGCAGCAGGTCTGTGCAGTGGAAGCAGCGGAATACCAGGACTGCGGTGCACTTGCAGACCCGTGAACAGGTCCCAGCTCTCGGGCACCAGGGGTGCCAGTGGTCAGGGCTGAGGTACATTGACAGCGCTGTGTGCAGCCGGCTGCTGCACTCACAGTGGTTGCTGTAGGGCGGCCTCTGCTTCCGCTTTGAAGTGCACCATGCAGTGGCTGTGCACGCAATACTAGAACAGCCGTGCTCAGGTCTGAGCAGCACTGCCGCTGGCAGAGATGTGCGGGATTCCCACAGCAGGTGGGTTTCAGGTTAAGATTAAGGCGCACTGCACACGCAGACCTGGGTGGAAGTTGAACCCACTGTTGGAATAAGAGTCGTTCTGAACAGCTATTACTGAGATACATTAGCCGAGCTGTCCACAGTAGGGTTCTAGAGCTCGAGAGTTCGTGAATCAGATTCGACCTTGAGCGCTATGTTTGAGAACACCTTACCGGTGAGGACTTTTGGTGCAGCGGCAGAGCTCAGTGGGGTCTGTGAAAGACCGCTAGAGCTGCCAGGCTGCCCACCGTCCCCCGTGACACCTTCAGCCAGTCCTGGATTTTATTATTTATTTGCTTTCAGTCTTATATAGCACAAACTTGGCCGAAGGGCATCAGAGCGCTTTACATGAACGTCAAATGACACTACTCAAGGTCAGATTCAAATATATATATATATATATATATATTTTAGGCACATGGAGATTTAGTGGTTTGCCCAAAATCACAGGATGTCAAAGCCACACCTTTTCCCCTCACCTAATCTCATTTTGCGCATTTAATGTAATAACTGTAATAGTAAAAAAAAAAAGAAAACTGCTAAAATGCAAGTTACTGTTGGCTGTGAAGCACAGCGAATGCAAAATAAAGCAATGGTCTGCTGTAAGGCATGCTGCTGGTTCTGCAATTTGTAAACTCTTTCCTTACTTGCTGTAAGGATTAAAAACATACGTGTGTCGCTATGCCATGCTACTTTGCATGTACATTTTTTAGGAAGCAGGCATGGAAGTATCCTGGCTCCTTCCAGTAGGTCGACAGGCTCTCCTCTGGCGCCTGTAGTGATTTACAAGCTGGCCAAGAGTAGGGGTTGCACATTGTTTATTTAAGTGTGCCAGCCAGTAATGAGATTCCCAAGAGACTGTCTGATCCAGCGATTCCTAACCTGTGGACTTCTGTGGATCCCCAATGAATCTTCACCGGAATCCGGGACCCCCCACTAAGTCATCATTGGAGGGCGTGCAGCCCAGACCCAAGACATTTATACGATTTGGACCTCACAATAACCAAATCCCAGCAAGAAAAGGGCCCTTACCCACAAGTTAACGCTGGCTGGAGGTGTCACACACGGCATAAGGTCAGTTGACAGCGAAATGTTCTAGGTCAGTGAAGCTTGTTATACCTGAGGAGTGGAAGCTCAAAGAATGAAAATAGCTTTTTCAGATTTAGTATTTTGATACTCCTTTTTCCCCAGGGTGAGCTAATCCGGGGGTTGTTTGGGAATACAAATTATTCGTTATTTGTTGCACGAGGCTGGAGTGTGGTGTGCAATGCAATGGAAAGACAAAATTGCATGTTTTTTTTAAAAGTTTATTTATCAGTTACCAACTTTACAGTACATAACATCGACTCAGTCACATACCAGAGAAATATAAACATCATTGTTTGCCATCATTTTGCTGTCATCAATAATCGTTTTTGCCTATCCTATTTATTGTATGAAGTGAGTCAGAAAAGTTAATCCTACAAACATATATGTTAGTTTCGCAATGACGAATTTTTAACCGATGCATGTATTATTCTGACAGGAACATCATATAGTATTATAATAGGGCGATGCATTGTGAACATTAGACTCGTCATTGTGTAATTGCATAAAATACAATCTCAATCGGGCCCATATGTCTTTGGGTCTGTATGAATTGTGCTGCATGTTTGCAAAAAGTTCTGACCTGGCACTGTAGCCAGTGCCACTCCTGAGCCAGCTTGATCGCATGGGTATGGGTCCCTTTAGCCAGTGTAGGGCTATCTCCCGTTTGACCATCAACAATACCACTGTGTTGACCTTGGCATTTTTGCTATGTAGCCCATCACTGAAAAGCACAGTGTGGTAGGAATTTTTTGAATAGCAATGTGAGATGCCTCAGTCAAGACCGGCCTCCAGTAGGCAGCCACGCATTGACCTGCACATTACAAGTGAAAAAAGTCAGGCTGGGGTTGATGACAGAGGGCACACTCATAAGTATTGTCAAATCTATGTAAGCTAACAGAGGTATAGGTTAGCCCACACAAACACTTACATACCATTCACACATCCATACAAACACCCCCACACCCGCTCACTCACCCATACAGCCATTCACACAGACATTCACTCTCCAATACACTCTCACACCAACTCATCTAACCAAACCCCCACTCAAACAGCCACTCACTTACCCATACACCCACTTACACACCTAATCACTCACTTGTACTGCCATTCAGGCACCCACCCACTCACCCATGCAGTCACTCACGCATCAACTCACCCACCCATACAGCTACTTCCACAGCACTCACTCACCCATACAGCCACTGACACACCCACTCGCTAACCAATACAGCCACTCACTAACCCACACATCTACTCAGAAACCCACTTTAACACCCATACCTTCAGTCACACACCCACTCACACAACCCATACAACCACACACACACCCACTCACACAAGGCAAGGATACAGTCACACAACCACTCAGATCACACATGTTAGAAATAGTATCACTCAGTAATACAGAAGGAAGAGTAATTTAACTCATGCAGTAGCTTAGTATATATCTTAAAGTCTCAGAAACTTTTACAAAATACTTACACTCACTGGATGATGTCATGAGTGATGTCATTTGAGATGTCATCAGTGAATTCATTGACCATGTCATGCGTGATGTATTATGTGAGGTCCTAAGCAGCACATTGCGGGGGCATGAGTTATAGTTAGTTCAGGTAACTATAACTGCTGAATTTCTCTGGGTTTGTATGAGTAAAATCTGACTCTAACTATAACGTTGTTGCAAACTTTGTTTTTGTGTGTGAATTTTTAAGGTTTTTTAAATTCTATTTGCTTACTATAGCGTCCTTGTAACCTTTGTGTTGTTTTCAGTGAATTTCTAAGGTTTTTTAAATGTTAATTCCTAACTATAATGTCCCTCTAACCTTTGTTTTTTTAGTGGATTTTGTAAGTTTTTTTAACTAGCAGGCACATTTGCAGAGTGGTGGAGAAAGGGGGCTGGGCTTTCAACCAGCTCTCAGGAATTCCACTGTGTAGGCCTTACAGGTGGTACCAGGCGCACTTCTTGGCCCCCAAGGTCTGTCTGGAGCCAAGGGAACTTTATACCCCAACTAGTTGTGCACCAGAAGGCACGTTTGCAGAGTGGTGGAGAAAAGGTGAGTGGCCTCTGACAACTTCCCAGCAATCCTGCTGTGTGGGACTTACTGGAGGTAACGGGGGGGGGGGGTAGTTGGCCCCCCTGGACGTCCTTGGGGGCCAACTACCCCTCCTATTACCTCAAGTAAGTCCCATACAACAGTATTGCTGAGATCTGATAGCAGGTGTTGCTGACTTTCTCCACCACTCTGCAAACACACCTCCTGATGCACTACTTGTAGGGGGATGAGGTCCCCTTGTCTGTTGAGGCTCGTTGGGGGCTAATAACCCCTCCTGTTATCTCCAGCAACTTCCACACAGTGGATTTGCTGAGAGGTTTTCGGTGGCCTCGCCATCTTTCTCCTCCACTCTGCAAAACCGCCTCTTAGCGCACTACTATTTGGGGGATGGAGTCCCATTGGCTGTTGAGGGTCCTTGGGAGTCAACTAGCCCTCCTGTTACCTCCAGTAAGCACCACACAGTTGGATTGCTGAGAGGTGGTCAGAGGCCATGCCCCCTTCCTCCATCACTCTGTAAATGAACCTCCTGGTGAACTACTATTTGGGGGATGAAGTCCCCTTGGCTCTTTGGGGTCCTTTGGGGCCAACTAGCCCTCCTGTTACCTCCAGTATGGCCCACACAGCGGATTGCTAGAACGTTGTTAGAGGACATGCCCCCTTTCTCCACCACTCTGAAAACACGCCTCCTAGCACACTACTGGTTGGGGGAAAAAAAATCCACCTTAGTCCTGAGGCCCTCAGCAGTAAAGTGGATTTAATTCCCCAAGCAGAAGTGCGCCAGGAGGCGCATTTGCGAAAGGAAAAGGGGGCATGTCCTTCAAGTCCTCTCAGCAATCCCACTGGCTGGGACTTACTGGAGGTAACATGAGGGCTTGTTGGCCCCCAAAGACCTTCAGCATTCCAGGGGATTTAATTCCCCAACTACCACTGTGCCAGGAGGCACGTTTGCAGAGTGTTGGTAAAGGCGGCGTTGACCTCCGGTAACTTGCCAGAATTAAAAAAAACTTTTTTTCGTTTTCGGAAAAGGGGCTGCGTAACCCCCTTTCCCTCCACTGATTCTGGCCCCGGGGACCCCATCCCCCGGGGACAGTGCTTTTTTTAAATTGGGAGGGGGTGCACGGCTTCCCTCTCTGTATTGATTATGGCCCTGGGGATCCCATCCACTGGGGCCCAGCCTTTATCTTTATTTTTTTTTAAAAGAAGGGGGCTGCTTGCCCCCCCTTACCTGTGCCACTTTTGGCCTCAGAGACTCCATCCCATGGGGCCTGCCCTTTATTTGTATTCTTTTGTTTTAAAGAGAGGAGGACCGCGCAACCCCCCTCCCCAGGCCTATTTCGCCCCTGGACACTCCATCCCCGGGGCAGCCCTTTACTAATAAATTTTTTTATAAAGTAGGGGGATGCATCGGCCCCTCCCCAGGCCTATTTCAGCCCCGGGGACCCCATTCTCCAGTGCCAGGCCTTCACCTTTTCTTTAAAAGGGGAGGGGGGCCAGCGGGGCCCCCTTTCCCGGGCCGATATTGCCTTGGGACCCCATCCCCGGGGCAAGGTCTCTTATTGAGAACCGGGGAGCCTCAAGGCCCGGAGTCCCTGCCCATTCCCCGCCTCCTGTGGGAGCCAGCATTGCTTTTGGACAAAGGGAGCTGCAAACATGCAGCTTCCTCTGTCGAAAAGCAATTCTCCTCCACCTAATGGAAACAAGAGCATTTTTACTGCTCTTGCTTCCATGAAGTAGAGCAGAGTTTTCTCCCGCCAAGCCATTGCAAACTGCAATGTCCCAGGGGTTGGCACCCCTGGACATTGCTGGAGCTGGCCCTAGGGGGTGGCAGTCCCCAGAGTCATTTACGGCTCCAGGAGGGGGCCGCACACCCCCCTCCATCTTGGAAATAGCCCCGGGGAGGTGGCAATCCCCGGGGCTGCGTGGGGGGCTGGAGTCCCCCACGCATCCTATTTAAATATATCCTCTGGAAGGTGGCAGTCCCAGTGGCTGTGTTGCTCACCCGCTTTTCAAATAATTAGCCCTGGGGAAGTGATGGTCTCCAGGGCTGCGTAGGGGGGGGCTGGAGCCCCCAACTCATTATAATAAAAAATAGTACTGGGGAGGTGGCGGTCCCAGTGGCTGCGGGGCCCCAGCATTTTTCTTATTGTCCCCGGGACCTGGCCCACCCGGGGCCTAAATTAAACGAAGTGTGGGAGCCCGCAAATCATTTAAAAAACATTTCAGCTGGATTTTTCGGCCCAATGCGACTTCCGCCGAAAATGTTACAAAAATGCTCTTTTTTGGCCGTGGGGGTCCCAAACAGACCTAGGGGGATCAGGGTGTTTCTGCCCTGCCCCCTTTTCTTTTTTTTAAATGTTTTTGATTGTGACCCGGTTCAACCGAGTCACAAGATGGTTGCCAACACTTCCTGGTTTGAAGTGTTGGCAGACAATCAGATCTCATGCACGAGATCGGCAGGGTTCGCGGATCCACAGTGGCCACAGCTGTATTACAGAGAAATCTTAAAATTTCTTGAGAGCTACTGAACTGCCATTTCATCGATCGGTAACGCTTCCCAGGGGCTGAAAATCTCCATGAAGTGAGTATGAGAGAGGTTGTCTGGGAAAGTATGTGGTTCTCTCAGTCACTGTATAGATGAGTGAGTATATGTATAAGTAAGTGAGTGGCTGTGTGAGTAATTGTATGGGTGAGTTAGTGGCTGTATGACTGACTGTATGGGTGAGCGAGGCGGTGTGTGATTAACTTATTTACTGTGTCTGTAGCTGTATACGTGTATGACTGGATTTTGTAAGTGTCTCTGTCTCTATAACTGGATCTGTGACTGGCTGTATTGGTAAATGAGTAGATGTATGAGTGTCATATGTGAGTTACTGGGTCTGTTAGTGGCTGTATGGGTGAGTTGATGTGTTACTGATGTATGGATCAGTGACAAGATGTGTGAGTGTTTGTATATGTTCTGTGAATGAGTTTGTTAATTATTGTATGTAGTGGGTGTGTAACATTTTTTATGGGGGTGTAAGTGGGTGTGTTAGTATTTCTCTGGATGATGTCATCAGTGATGTCATTTCAGATGTCATCAGTGATGTCACTGATCATGTCGTGAGTGATGTAATATGTGAGGTCTTAAGCAATGCATTGCGGGGGCACGAGTTATAGTTAGCTCACTGCTGAATTTCTTCAGTTTTGTACGAGTGAAATGTCAGCCTAACTACAACATCCCTGGAACCTTTGTTTTTTTTCTGTGAATTTCTAAGGTTTTTATTAATCTATTACCTATCAATAACTGCCCTGTAACCTTTGTTTTTTCCAGGGAATATATATATATTATCTACTGGCGGTCGCCAGTAGATAGTTATAGTTAGGACCGAGTTTCCATAGGAAATCTCAAAATTCTATTTTGAATAACTTTGGCGCCGATTGACGAATCCTCGCGAAATTTTCAAAACGAATGCGGCGCTCTGCTCCGCTCCTACCCTGAAAGTCTCGGGGTGATTCGTCAAGCGGGGGCCGAGAAAAAGGGGGGGTCCCAAAACGCGTTTTCCCCATGGATTTTTCCATAGGGACTTTAGTCGCAGCTACAGCCCGAACGGCTGAACAGAATTACGTGAAATTTGGCAGAGAGGTAGCCATAAGGTCCATGAAGTGCCTTTTGCAGGTTTGGTGTAAATCTGATCAGTATTTCCAGAGAAAATAGCATTTAAATCAATATATATATCTGTACGCGCGCAGCGTGCGCGCTGGGTGCGCGCACCTTGCCGTGCGCGAGCGCAATTCTGATTGGTTGTTAGATCTTAGTAAACATTCGAATCGGTCGAAACCAGGAAGTGTCGGCCGCCATTTTGTCTCTCGCACTCTGAGGGGGTGAAAAACAAATGTGGAGAATGTGAAAAGGGGGCAGGGTGAACAGTTCCTGACCCCCTAGCCGTGGTCAGGGGGTCCCAGAAGGACCCCCAAGGGCAAAAATTTTTGTAATGTTTTTTTTCGAAAAATCGCAGAGTGCGCGCACCCTGCGCGCACCACCCAAACGGAAAAAATTCTGCGAAGTTCGCGCAGCGTGCGCGCACTCCGTGATTTTTAGAAAAAAAAAATGTATTTGGCCCTTGGGGGCGAAGTGCTCCGTGCCCACGGCACGAACTGCGCAAAGTGTGTGCGAGTGCTTGCCCTCTGTGCGCGCACGGTGCGCAAAGTGCACCGAGCGCGCAGGGCACAAACTGCGTAAAATGGGCGCGCGGTGCGCGAAGGGCACCGTGCGCGCGCCGTGAAAACGTTTTGTTTAAAAAAATATATTAAAAAATACATAACTTAGCATTTAAAAAACCGTACAAATTCACTGAAAAAACCATAGGTTTCACACACGTTATAGTTAGGAATTAGCATTTAAAAAACCTTGCAAATTCACTTAAAAAACCATAGGTTTCACACATGTTATAGTTAGCTGGGCATTTCCCTCGTAAAAAACCAATGAAATTCCCCTGTTATAGTTAGTGCAGGCAACTATAACTCACGCGACCACAATCCGCTGCTGATGACGTCAGATATTACATCACTGATGACATATGTGTCTTTCTGAAAAAAAAAAAATATAATATATGTATAGCTAAAGATGAATGGAAGAAGACATGGGTAAATAAGTGTCTAAATACAGTGATGTAATATCTGACGTCATCAGCAGCGGATTGCGGTCGCGTGAGTTATAGTTGCCTGCACTAACTATAACGGGGGAATTTCATTGGTTTTTTACGAGGGAAATGCCCAGCTAACTATAACATGTGTGAAACCTATGGTTTTTTAAGTGAATATATATATTACCTACTGGCGGTCGCCAGTAGGTAGTTATAGTTAGGACCACGTTTCCATAGGAAATCCGCAACATTCTATTTTGAATAACTTTGGCGCCGGTCGACGAATCCTCGCGAATGTTTCAAAATAGGTGGGGCGCTACGCTCCGCTCCTACCCTGAAAGTCTCGGGGGGATTCGTCAAGCGGGGGCTGAGATAAAAGGGGGGTCCCAAAACGCGTTTTTCCCATGCATTTTTCCATAGGACCTTTAGACACAGCTACAGCCCGAACGGCTGAACAGAATTACTTGAAATTTGGCAGAGAGGTAGTCCTCAGGTCAAGGAAGTGCCTTTTGTAGGTTTGGTGTAAATCTGTTCAGTAGATTCAGAGAAAATAGCCTTTAAATCAATATATATATCTGAGCCAGCTTACGGTGCGCTTACGGTGCGCTTACCGTACGCGTATGGTGGCGTGCGCGAGCGCGATTTTGATTGGCTGTTAGATCTTAGTAAACATTCGAATCGGTCGAAACCAGGAAGCGGCGGCCGCCATTTTCTCTCTCGCTCTCTGAGTTGGGCAGCAAAAACGATGCCAAAAAATGTCTAAAGAGGCAGTTTCTTGAGATCCTAACCACCCAGCATTGATATAGGGGTCCCCAAACAACCCCCAAGCCCAAAAAAAAAAAATTTTTTTTTCGGAAAATCGGCGATTACGCTTACCGTACGCGTACGGTAAAAAAATTTTTTAAAAAAAATTATCCACACCCTCCCCACCCCGTGTGCAAATGGTGCCCGAAGGGCACCATTTGTGCATGGCTTATTACAGGTAAGAAATAAACAAAGAATACATTTCACAAAGATGCGCATAATATGTCCCCCATGTGCGCACGGTGCGCGAAGCGCATCGTGCGTACATGGCCCATCCCGCATAACGTGGGCACGCGGTGCGCGCAGCGCACCGCGTGACCACCGTGCGTGCACGGCACTAACTGCGTAAAGTGGGCGCGCGGTGCGCGAAGCGCACCGTGCGCGCACGGAACGAACTGCGTTAACTGGGCGCGCACGCCACGAATGGCGTAAAGTAACTTAGCATTTAAAAAAACCGTACGAATTCACTGAAAAAACCATAGGTTTCACACACGTTATAGTTAGGAATTAGCATTTAAAAAACCTTGCAAATTCACTGAAAAAACCATAGGTTTCACACATGTTATAGTTAGCTGGACATTTTATTGATAAAAACCCAATGAAATTCCCCCGTTATAGTTAGTGCAGGCAACTATAACTCACGCGACCGCAATCTTCTGCTGATGACATATGTGTCTTTATGAAAAAAAAATATTTGTAATATATGTATAGCTAAAATTTAATGGAAGAAGACATGGGCAAATAAGTGTCTAAATACAGTATTAGCATCAGCAGAGGATTGCGGTCGCGTGAGTTATAGTTGCCTGCACTAACTATAACGGGGGAATTTCATTGGGTTTTTATCAATAAAATGTCCAGCTAACTATAACATGTGTGAAACCTATGGTTTTTTCAGTGAATATATATATATATATAACTTATATATATAACTTATATATATATATAACATATATATATATATGCATGTATGTACACACACACATATATATATTATATTGTTGCATTTTGTCTCATCATGTTTTGTTTTACTTTATTTTGCTTTGCTTTATTTCATTTCAATTCAACCTCCAACATTGAGTGTTATTGGACAAAAGGGTCATGTCTCTTTTATAAATAAAGTTTTGTTGATAGAGGTGTAGATTGTAGAGTATGCTCCTTTAAATGGGACTCTGCACACATATCTCTATGGCCCTGTGAAAGGCTACGGCCGAAACGCATAGGTCACCTCTCGCTGCTGGTGCACTTGGTGTTATTACCAAAAAATTAGAATAAATCTGTCTTGAAGGATCGATTGGATGTGCCGTGTTCTATGTTCTGCACCGTTCGAATGCGATGCTCTGGCGTATCAAGAACCAACTGTTTATGCAAATATATATATATATATATATATATATATATATATATATATATATATATATTACCTACTGGCGGTCGCCAGTAGGTAGTCATAGTTAGGACCCTGTTTCCATAGGAAATCCGCAACATTCTATTTGGAATAACTTTGGCGCCGGTTGACGAATCCTCGCGAAATTTGCAAAACTAATGGGGCGCTACGCTCCGCTCCTACCCTGAAAGTCTCGGGGTGATTCGTCAAGCGGGGGCTGAGATAAAAGGGGGGTCCCAAAACGCGTTTTTTCCATGCATTTTTCCATAGGACCTTTAGACACAGCTACAGCCCGAACGGCTTAACAGAGTTACTTGAAATTTGGCAGAGAGGTAGTCCTCAGGTCAAGGAAGTGCCTTTTGTAGGTTTGGTGTAAATCTGTTCAGTAGTTCCTGAGAAAATAGCATTTAAATCAATATATATATCTGAGCCAGCTTACGGTGCGCTTACCGTGCGCTTACGGTACGCGTACGGTGGCGTGCGCGAGCGCGATTTCGATTGGCTGTTAGATCTAAGTAAACATTCGAATCGGTCGAAACCAGGAAGCGGCGGCCGCCATTTTCTCTCTCCCACTCTGAGTGGGGCAACAAAAACAATGGCAAAAAACATCTAAAGGGGCAGTGTATTCAGTTCCTAACCACCTAGCATTGATGTAGGTGTCCTCAAAGAACCACCAAGGCCAAAAATTCAATTTTATTTTTTTTCGAAAAATCGCCGATTACGCTTACCGTACGCGTACGGTAAAAATTAATTAAAAAAAAAAACTATCCACACTATCCACACCCTGTGCAAATGGTACCCGAAGGGCAGCATTTGTGAATGTCTTATCAGATAATGAAAATATGAAAGATTACCTTTCCCAACGAAGCGCATAATATGTCCTCCATGTGCGCACGGTGCGCGAAGCGCATCGTGCGTACATGGCCCATCCCGCGTAACGTGTGACCACCGTGCGTGCACGGCACTAACTGCGTAAAGTGGGCGCGCGAAGCGCACGGTGCGCGCACGGAACGGACTGCGTTAACTGGGCGCGCACGCCACGAATGGCGTAAAGTAACTTAGCATTTAAAAAAACGTACAAATTCACTGAAAAAACCATAGGTTTCACACACGTTATAGTTAGGAATTAGCATTTAAAAAACCTTGCAAATTCACTGAAAAAACCCTAGGTTTCACACATGTTATAGTTAGCTGGACATTTTACTGATAAAAAACCAATGAAATTCCCCTGTTATAGTTAGTGCAGGCAACTATAACTCACGCGACCGCAATCCTCTGCTGATGCTAATACTGTATTTAGACAATTATTTGCCCATGTCTTCTTCCATTAAATTTTAGCTATACATATATTACAAATATTTTTTTTTCATAAAGACACATATGTCATCAGCAGAGGATTGCGGTCGCGTGAGTTATAGTTGCCTGCACTAACTATAACGGGGGAATTTCATTGGTTTTTTATCAGTAAAATGTCCAGCTAACTATAACATGTGTGAAACCTATGGTTTTTTCAGTGAATATATATATATATATATATATTCGTTGATGGCACACCAGGCTGCACAGCCCATGCCAGTCATTATTAGTCTTCATCACTATAGCCACAGCGGCCCTGGAATATGGGCGTTTTTTAAATTAGGCTATTGCCTCTGTTTCAACAACTGTGTGTGGTATCAGTGGCTGTGGAAGGTACCAGTAGACCACATAAAAGTTGCGAGCGGATAAACAGTATAGCTCGTGTCGGGTCTTGCCAATCTGCCCTTGGATAGTGGTAGGGTTATAATTTCCCATCTGAATCTTGGCTGACCCCCGGCCCATATTAGTGTAACAAGCTCAGACTTTACATATGGTGTTTTGTCAAGGGATTGGTATATTTGTAGAGACATAAAGAAACTTGGGTATCACCACATGATTGCAACCCTGCTTGCAATGAGTGTATATCTGATTTTCTTCAGTTTATCACAATGCTAGGGTAGCCACCAAATTTGGTAACCTCACAGAGCACAAGCATACGGTTTTCCCCCGGGTCTTTTATAAGCAGCAAACATGAGTATATTCAATTGTCTCTGCAAGAATGCTACCCATCTATGAGCATGATGTTGTCTCAGCTTACATGCCAGAGGCTCCATGGCAATGGCAAAGAGGAGCATAGACGTGCCGCTGCCCTGCTGGTATCGAAAGTGTTTTATTATTAAGAATTTGTGCAGGCCGAGATGTGTATAAAAGCTATATCATGAATAGTATTTGGGTTCCCAGTCCAATCCTCCGCCACACAGTGTGCAAAAATGCCACAAAATGGCATGTTTAAGTTTGATGTAGAGTTTCAGTGACATAGTGCATTATGGGTAAGATTAATTTAAGAATGAAGGTATCGCAGCTCTGGCCCACATGCAGGCAAGGTTGATAAGGGTGGGCCGATCCAGAAGGGGAGGAGATCAAGTAGGGCGAGAGTAGAAAGTGGGCCGTAGACGAATAATAGAATCCAGAAGCAGAGGAAAATGGGAAAAATGGGACTCACACAAATGGGTTGTTAAAGCCATGAGGGAGTGTTGATTTGTTTAAGGTGTTGAGAAGGTAATGTTTAATATGTTTTAGGCCATAGGGTTTTATTTAGACTTTGGCCCATAGGATGCACTCTGTCAAAACAAGGTGGATCACCTATCTGCCAAATTATAGGCACCATAGGCTCTAATACACCTGCAATGCTGTGGACGGGAGAACTGCCATGTCTGATACTTAGGCCCTGATTATGATTTTGGCAGTCTGACTGCTGGACTGACGCTGCAGCGGTTGGGAGAACGCTGCCAAGCCAGAGGCATCCCGATGCCGTATTAGAGCACTAGTGCCGGACTGGCGGTGTGTCGGGCGGTGGTGGCACAGCGGTGGCATGCTTTGGCTCATAAAGAAAGCCTAAAACACATACCACCACAGGGCAGCGCTACTTGCACATCCGTGCACTGTTGCCATGCACCATGTCATGCATGGCACACAGTGCACTCTCGACAGTGCTGACATTGAGGGGCACATCATAACAAGGGCGGCGGAAAGGCAGGTCGTGCTCAGCACTGTGGTGCAGGCATCGGCACAGCCTTCATAGACCGCCGCTTTCTCCACCACCGCAGGGTCCGAGATCCTGGTGTTGGCGGTGGTCTTGTGGTGGTCTGACAGCATGCCTCGTAATTGGGCGGTTGGACCGCCGAGGAGGCGAGAGTCGTACTGCCAATGCAGGTACAGTGGTCCCAAGACCGCCATTCTTGTAATCAGGCCCATAGTATTCCAACTGCAAACTCTAAATAAGGCCCATAGTTCAGTTTGGAAAAGGGGGCAGGGAGAGCATTATTGTAGCACTCTATTACATTTTCAAATTACAAGCAACGTTTTTGCAACCTGTGTTGTCCTGTCTGTACCCAAATCATTCTTTGTGGTCAGTTTCAATTGTGCATGAATATCTTGCACTGTTTTCTAAGGAACTTATTTTAATGTTCCTTCCTTTGTTCCTTTCAGCTTCCTTGCTCCAACCCAGCTTCCTTTTTCATTCTCCGCAATGATTCCCTATTCTTTTATCATTCCTTCTTCATCCTTACCTTCAATCCTCCTGGCACTTCCACTTCATATTTTCTCACAAATTGACCATCTCTACAATCCTCGCCTCTCTGTACTTTTACGTGTCGTTACCCAAAGCCCCCTTTCACCACATTTTATCTTATTTTTCACTCTTTCCCCAAGCCTCCCTTTTCTATTTGCCCCTCTACCAATTCTTTTTGTTATTTCATTGTCTTCCTCTGTCTTTTTTCTTCCCTCTTGTCAAATCCCATTCATTTACTGTCTTCTGTTTTCCACAGTATGCTGCCTGGCAGATCCGGTGCCCAAGAATGACATCCGGTGGTGCACGATTTCAGAGCCAGAGTTCAAGAAATGTCTGGCATTTAAAGAGGCCGTAAAGGACTGCAAACTCAGCTGTGTGTCAAGGACCAACACTCATGCTTGCATTAAATCCATTTCGGTATGTATGCATGTATGTAAAGTTAGCAACACAACATCAGTGCCACCAATAATGAATACACGTTTTACTACTTAGGGTAATTGTGCGATCGACTGCCGCTGCTGCAAAATACTAGGTTTCAGGGTTTCAGTGTGGGGCAAAATATGCAAGTGATGCATAAAGTAAAGCATTGTTAATTGTTACAGATCTCACATTACCCCCACCACTGTGACCACTAATAGCCCTAGCATTACCACCACAATCCTTATCACCACCATGGCTAGCATTGCCATATCATTACTATCATAACTGCCATTATCAACACTTGTACAACCACAACCCTTACCCACCAGCACCACAATACAGCAATATATGTGGCAAAACCAAAATCATACCCCAAAACACCCATCACAGAAACAGAATCAAGCATCATGTGTTCACATATTCATCATCATATGTCATGGCAATACAGATTTCATGATACGCCAATATGAACATGTGCTCCATCATACCCAACATCATACTCCAACACAAAATATCACATGCCAACACAACCACCACTATACAATACGCCACCACACCCACAATCATATGTCCAGACAACTAACATCATCTGCCAACGCACTCATTTTCATTCATTCATACAATCCACATCATAAACTAACATACCCAACATCATAGTGCAACATGCCCACTGTTGTATATCCACACAACCAACATCATATGTCAACATACAAAATAAAAAATAAAAAAGCATTGTTATTAACTTAAACCCAAAGCTAAAATGGAGTTACATGTGATTAATATGTTAACAGCGACTTCCACAAAGCAGTTGTAATGAAATTCAGAAGTTAAGATGCTGGCTTCACCTTGTGTGCCATCTACAGCATACTAAATTAGGGTGCCCAAACCCCTGCTGTGCACGGCCAAAGGTCGTATGCTAGGGGTAGGTAAGGTGCCTGCGGGGAATTGAGTGCCTGCGGTGAAGGGGGATTTGGATGCAGGGCTTGGCCATAAGCCTGGCCCAGCGTTTAACCCCCCGCTGTGCATGGGTAAAGGAGGTATGGCAGCCACTAGTAGTTGGGTGCAGGGCCCTGCGCCCAACCCCACACCGCACAGGGCAGTTGACATTTTACTTTAAATTGAAAAAGCATAGAAATTCACTGAAAAAAAACTAAGGTTAAAGGGACATTATAGGTAGGTGAAAATGTCAGTTAAAGCATACAGAGGCAGATTTACAAGCCCCTTGCGTCACTTTTGCACCACCATTGCGTCACTTTTGTGACGTAGCGGCGGAGGATAAAATTCGGCCAATTTACAGTTGTGACATCTATGGAGATGCGTCACGTTGGAAAGCCCTGCGTCACATTATACCTGCGCCAGGTATAATGTATGGTATGCAGGGTAGGCGTTCCCATGCAAAAAGCCACGTAGAACTGGCACAGTGAAATTTACAAGATTTCACTGCGTCATTCTACGCCTTCACTGCGTCAAAATCCCTACGCCTGCTCAGACCAGGCGTAAGCATTAACACAGGGCTTTTTACATGGGACCTACCTATGTTTTCTGGCGCATTGCTGGAGTTGCGTCACTTTTGTGACCAACTCCAACAATGCTTTACTTTTGCTCCAACAGATGCGTCAGAATTTCTGACGCATCTGTAATTCCTTGCAACATGCTGCACTGTATTGTAAATACAGTGCATCCATGGTGGCGCAAAGACATTTGGAGCTGACGCAAGGAAACTGACGCATCTATGCAGATGTGTTAGTTCCTTGTAAATCTGCCCCAAAGTTTTAAAGGAACAAAACAACAGAAAACCACCAGTTATATTTATCGCAAGTACTTATAACTCATGCCCTAAAGTAACTCTAGCTCATGGCTTTGCCATGCATTGCTAATCACCTCACATATTACATCACTCATTACATGTTCTATGACATAATTGATAACATCATTGCAACATCTGAAATAATATCATCGATGACAACACTGTGCATGGTAGGGTTGCAAGTTAAAGTTACTTTGGGGCACAAGTTATAGTTACTTGAGATAACTATACCTGGTAAATTTCAGTGGTTTTGTTATTTTAAAATTAAGTTGCAACTGACATTTTCACCTAATGATAGCGTCCCACTTTAACCTTTCTTTTTATATATATATATGAGAGATTCTGGAGAGTTCCATGACCGGCGGAATTCGGCACGTTGCATAAATTTTAGCGCTGAGAGCTTGTTCTGCGCTGTAAATTCAGCACAAACGCCACCATGCTGCTTCTTTCTGCCGCTCAACTACATCTTCTACTTGAGCAGTAACTTTCTCAACACAAACGGGAGCAACCTACCATGACTACCCCCATTGAGAAATCTCGCTAGGTGGCATTCTAACATGACTTTCTTGCTCGCGCTTGCCAACTTAATGTTGGTGGAGCATTTCTGTGACTCTGCGCTCCAAGCGGAGCACGGAGTGGGCAAAATTCTGCAAACTTTTTCGGCGGAGCGGAGTTTATCGCCCACCCCTAATAATGATGAACCAAGGACAGTTCAAGGACCCAAATGAAAATAATAAAATCAATAAAAAAGGGACCTGATTATTTATAGGCTGTTATGAGCAGGCCCTGACTGATGCCTTGGCTATCTGGCCAATCTGCACTGTACATGCCTAAATGCTGTGTGTACAAGGTATTGCTCACTTGCATGGGTACAGGACCTGGCCTTTGTGCTCAGCCAAAGGCCATGAGCAGCACAAGTGCATAGCAGGCAAATGCAGTATACCATAAAACCCCTCTAAACCTTACTGAAAATCCCCTAAATTCACCTAACAATAAGCACTGATTGGAGCTGGAAATAGAATTTTTACCTTTTGTGAATAAATTGTTGTTAAAGCAGCGGACAGTGGTAAGGGCAGGTGGATTTATGTTATTCTGTGGCTGCAAAGTTTACTGCATCATTTTAGATCTACCACATTTGCCACATAATTTTCTGATTTCACAAAAATGTTTCTAGCTCAAATAAATGAACAACATGAGATTTTCTATTTTAACTCAAATAGGGATCAGGTTCCCTGCTAAACAGAAAACAGATGACCAGAATCACATAATACTTGGCAGGAAAGTAGATCATCACTCAAGGAAGTTCCTTTTGTTGGCTTTGTGCAAATCCATTCAGTAGTTTACAAGGAATTAGTGTTAAAAGTAACCCTGGGCGTAGTTCGCGAAGTAGCACTACGCGAGCTACGCGTAGCACTTCGCGAACTGCGTAGTACCCTGTTCGCACTGTGCAAGATGTCGTTTTCAATGATTGCACAGTGCGGACAAGCAACCGGCACTGTGCAATCATTGAAAACGGCATCTTGCACAGTGCGAGCTGTAGTTTTCTGCTGCTCGAGTAGATTTTTACTCGAGCGACAGCTTTCTCAACGCGGATTGGTAGTTTCTCATCGCGAGCGGTCGCGAGCATACGCGATCACTCGCAATGAGAAACCTGACATCCTCGTGTTGAGAATCTCGCCAGGAGGTTTATTTTCCATGCTCGCGATCGCCAACTTGATGTTGCTGATCGCAAACGAGGAAAAAGTCTCGCCGGGATGTCATTTTGCTTGCTCGCGGTCGCCAACTTGATGTTGAGGACTGCGAGCAAGCAAAAAATGACCGCTGCACTACGCAACACTACGCTACGCGTGTTTGCACTCTGCTACGTGCAATTCGCGTAGTGCGAAGTAGCGCAAACTTCGCAAACTACGCGAGCGTAGCGTAGTGCTTTGTCCAGGCTTAGTTAAAAGCATGCAGTGAGAAGACCACAAGTTCATGTGGCCTGTCATTTAAACTAATGACCTCTGGACAGTTAATTCACAAATGGTTTGTGAAACCAGGTTTGCGGACTATTCACAGACCAATTTAGCATCTTCAGAAAGCCTACAGATTAGAAATTCTTCCCAGTATTGAGAGTTCTGACTTCTATGTTGCATTCAATATTATCCTTTGTTTTGCAGGAATTTGAGGCAGACGCAATATGTCTGGATGGTGGACATGTTTATGATGCTGGCCTTGCACCCTACAATCTGCAGCCTATAATGGTTGAAGATTACGGAACTGAGAAAGGTATGCTCTTAATAATGTTATCTGTATACATGGGATTAAGTGCCACCTACCAGAGGCTTTCCTTTTTTAAAATAGAGAATTCAGGGCCGAATGTACTAACGTTAGGAATACCGATGTCCTAATTGCGATTCCCTGAGAACTGCAATTTGGAAATCGGTATTCCTAATGTATACAACTCTTTTGAGTTTCATTAGCAATTCTTAGTGGGTCGCAAATAGACCTACCATATGCATATTAATGAGGTAGGTCGCAATTGCGACCTATTAAGAATTGCAGCCATCACAGGGACGGTGGCCTGCTGAGGTCAGCAGACCACTATGTGTGTGATTGTTTTCTAATAAAGCAATATATATATATATTTTTAATTCAGCCCATTTTCCTTTGAGGAAAATGGACTGTCTTTAAAAAGAAGGAAATAAACTTTGCAGTTTCCTTTTATAAGAGTAGGCAGTGGTTTGTGGGACAAGTGCCTGCTTTTTACTGGTATTCCATTCTCAAAGGGGAAGGGTCCCTGTGTACCCCTTCACATTTGCAAATGAGTTACCACCTCCTTCAAGGAGTCACTAAAATATAAATGTTTTATGACCGTAATTTGGCCACAAATCATTCATACATCCCATTCAGATTCTGTATTTGGAAGGGATGCCCAAAGCACGCCCCTTCCTAATACAGTCTCTCAAACACAAATTGCGATTCGGCAACGTGTTACCGAATCGCAGTTTGAGTTTTGTACATATGTTAAAGCATTTTGGGTGGAAACGGCCCGATCGGTTGTTTCCAACCTCAAAAATGCTTTGTGCATGTGGCTCGATGTTCCATATTATCATGGTCATTTGCAGGTATGGCGTTCAGTTCTAAAATTTGGGGTAACTTCTAGTCAGAGCTTAATTTGTGCCGGTGTTTGCCAGTACTCAGCACCAGCACTTAATTCTTAACACCAGCACTTGTTTATGACAGACTACCACATATTTGGTTGGTGCACTCCTAACTAGTCTAATCTCACAATGTTAGGAGCATTTGCTTAAAGTTGTGTGCGGACCAGCTTCTAGCACAGACTAGATGCTGGACAAAGCCACATCATGGCTCACCTTTTGCTGTTGATCCTTTGGTTTTGCATGGTGTCTTATGATTTATCACCTGAAAAGGGAGGAACTGAAGATTAGAAGCCAAGAGAAAATAGTAAAGGAAAATTAATGACTTTGGTTAGGAAATATCCTTTAAACTCAACACTGAACAAATCGAACCTTTTGTACAGAGAAACAAGTCAACCAACTTCACCAAATTATGCATGCCCTGCTCACTTTAATCTTTGCCTTTTTTCATGTCTCATTTACAGCAGTAAATCCTAAGGAACACTCAAAGGCCTTGGTGGGGAAAGCTGATTGGTAAAATCTGCATTTTAAACTAGTCAGAATTGACAAGGCTGTGACGAAAACTAAGTAGCATGGTAGTTATCTAAAAACTACTATTTCCGGAAATTGACTTTCACTAAAAAGAGTAGGTGTAGGGGAGTAGTGGAAATCT
This sequence comes from Triturus cristatus, assembly GCF_964204655.1. Classification (NCBI taxonomy): domain Eukaryota; kingdom Metazoa; phylum Chordata; class Amphibia; order Caudata; family Salamandridae; genus Triturus; species Triturus cristatus. The sequence continues at coordinate 660,854,652 of NC_140594.1, forward strand.
CTGCTGTATCTGGAACGATACATGAGCATCAGGGGTAACAGACTATATTTCAGGGATTTGATTTTTGATCTTTAAACTTTAATGCTGCTAAAAAGGAACACAGGCTCAGTTGTTTAGCTATTAGGCTTAATCCTGATTCAATTCTTAGGGTGAGATGTGGAAAAAATAGAGATACAGAAAATCAGAGCATCATGCGTTATTATGGTATGACTTTGCTTGTAAAAATAGTGTTTAAATGACAAGCTCCAGAACTTACATCTAAAATTTCTTCGGTGATCTACTGTGGTGGTGCCTTAGCATCAAAGTATAGATAATAGTTGTTAGAAACAGGGTTTCTTATTGGCTAGGGTATGTACCTAAGAAAGGCAGAACCAACCACTCTAGCTAGTCAGGGTAAGGTGAGTTTCACACCCATGATAACCGCTGCTCACCCCCCTGGTAGCTTGGCAGAGCAGTCAGGCTTATCCCAGAGGCAATGTGTAAAGCATTTGTGCAACACACACACACACCAGTGACACACTAGGCACACCACAAAAAGAGACTGAACACAATGGTATATCAAAATTGTCCTTTGTATTATATAAACATAACACACATAAGACCATAAATCACTGCATAGCATGTAAAACACATTGTGAGAAGGTGCCACCTTCTCACACACATTATACCACATAACATAAATCACTGCACCACTAGGAGCTTGTGATAAAGATGCACATAAGTTTATAAATCACTTGATAGTAGGTCCAAACACATTATACCACAATTACACGGATTACTTGTGCCAGTAGGCACTTGTCATCAAAATGCACATAGACCCTAAATCATCATCACTTTGCCAACTAGGCAATTGTCATATCACATTTAGGGCAATAATCACTTTTGTAATATGTAAAATGCATATAAGACCCCATTCACAAAAATCAGCTAGCCAACCAGGAAGTGTAGGGGGCAAGGCATGTGGTATACTTTCTTCAATAGCTATCAGCTGCACATTTCAAAAGGAAAGCATTACCTAAGTAACATTGTGCACGCTATTATTGTCCCTTGTATATGTCCCCATTACCCCAGGAGCAGCCTCTGTGCTCCTAATACCCACAATACAGTGGGGAACACACCAGTGTGGGTCCAGATGCATCTGGGGTCCTATCAGGGGCTATCCGTTAATTATGGAGGGAAAGGCGCCGGGGCAGGATCGGGACCTCCGTCGAGGCATACCCCCATCCCGCTCTTCAATGTTGTGGAAGACCGTCCTGGGCTCGTCCCACAATGGCCGCCAGAGTAATTAATGCCGCCCAGGTAAGCGTGCAGCAAGGAGGGGCTGGCTGCCTGTGAGTGCGCGGCACAGCTATTACTAGTAGGGAGACTCTCTGGGGAAGCCTCGCTGGGCCCTCTCTTCCTTCCTCACAGCGCCTCGTGGCTACCCTAGTGACAGCGCCACAGTCAGAATAAAGTCGGGCCGCCCAGCCCCGGGGGTGAAGACGTTTGCTGGTCGTAGCCCTCGCAGGGCTCAGGCCTCATCTTTCTGTGGGAGCAGAGGAAATTCTCTGGCCTCCCCCTCCGCTCTGGCACACAGCGATGGCTGCCCCCTAACAACCCTCGATCCCGGGCCTTCAGGAGGTGCTTGGTTGGGGATTTACGGCTGCCGTTTCTCCCGGCGGCCACATTGGGGACTCCGTCCTTCTTTCTCACTCCGGGACAGGCAGGCAGTGCAGGGCTGGGCACTCTCTGCTCCTAGTGTCGGCCCAGATACCACTGCAACACGGGCTTCCTCTTTTGGAAGAATTGGCTCCCTGCAGTGCAACCAAGGGAGCACAGAGTCACTTTCCTGCCAGGCAAGCCCAGGGCGCTTTTTAAGCAGATAAAGCACCCAGTAATCCCCAGATAAATGAGACTCCTCTGCAGCGCAGGGGAGATCAAAAACAGCACCAGGGATTCCAAAAGCAAAAGGAATTCACAAGAAAACTAAAACACAAGGTAGGATGAACACAGTGCTCACCATGCGCTGCTTGGCCACTTCCTAAAAGAACAGTACAGTCCCATCTCCTGCTCCAGGAAAGTTGAATGTAGCCAGTATGTTCCTGTAAGTCTTTTGTATCCCTGAGACTTTCAACAGGAGGCCAGCACACACAAGCCCTTGGAGAATTTTAACAAGCAGGATACCACAGCAGTGCAGAAAAAGTCAGTCCTTTTCCTCCACCACAGACAGAAGCAGCAACTGCAGGCCAACCCCGCACAGCACACAGGAAAGGGGCCATACTCCTCCTTACAGCTATTCAGCTCTTCTTCTTGGCAGGGTCCTTTTGTTCCTGGAAGTAATCTAAACTCTTGGGGTTTTAGGTGTAATACTTATACCCCAAAATGTCTTTGTTCTCTTTGTGGCAAGGGTCTCTGAACCCAGTTCAAACCAGTTCTGCCCTCACTGGTGCAGCATGGCCACAGGGGCCAGAGACAGCATGGTGCAAAAGAAGACACAGCCTATTGAGGTGTAAATACAACTCTCCCCAATGCAGACCATGTCTATTCAGGCCTGCAATGAGTCACCCAGGCAAGGCAGGGCGCACCTCAACCCCCCCAGTAACTGTCTAGAGTGAATGCACATCTCAGCTCCTGTCACTCACACACTAGACGCTGAATACACAAGCAGCTAGAGGCACACAGTAAGAAAATGCCCACTTTCTAAAAGTGGCATTTTCAAACACAGGATTTAAAAACCACCTTCACGAAAAGGTGTGTTAATAGTTCAGAGAGTCTAAACTTAATTTTCCTATCTTGTCCCTATTGCAAGTTACACATGTAAAAATGTTACAGTTCAACTCCAATGATAAGCCTATGGGACAGATAGCCTTTCAACGGAGAAAAACGAATTACACAGTATTTCACTATCAGAACATGTCACACACACTAGTACATGTCCTACCTTTCACATACACTCACCCTGTCCATGGGGGTAACTTGGGCCTACCTTAGGAGTGCCTTATATGTAAGGAAAGGGAAGGTTTCGGCCTGGAAGTGGGTGACTTGCCAGGACAACATGGCAGTACACAACTGCGCCCGCAGACACTACAGTGGTATGTCTGAGATACATTTACAGGGCTAGTCAAGTAGGTGGTACAACCCGTGCTGCAAGATCACTAGTAGCATTTGATTTACAGGCCCGGGCACACACTGTGCACTTTACTAGGTACTTACCAGTAAATCAAATATGCCAATCATGGATCACCAATCATTGTCACTATTTATACAGAGAGCATATGCACTTTAGCACAGGTTAGCAGTGGTAAAGTGCCCAGAATTCTATAGCCAACAAAAACAGGGTCCGAAAAATAGGAGGCAAAAGACAAAAAGTTTGGGGCTAAACCTGTCAAAAGGTCCAGGTCTAACAATAGTCAGATCAAGTCACTTCATTTAAAACATTATTAGTGAACAGAAAGATTATTTTGCCTCCAATAATCAGGTTGCAGCTATCACTGTATTAACAACCACATCACTCTCTAGTTTCCTTTCTAGTTTACTTATGTATTCATTTTATTGTTCTCATAGTGGTAGCTCGTGTCTCCATAGCACTGAAGCTAATGGTCAATCAATCTAAACAGTTTCTTGCTTGCCTTGTGAGTAAGAAGATGACAGCAATCCCAAAATTGTGGGATGTCAGTCACTTCTGTGGGCATCACGATTGTATGATGAATTAGTAGCCAGGGCCGGACTGGCCGTAGCGGGCACTGGGGTTTCCCCGGTAGGCTGCTAAGGTGGGGGACGGTTTTGGGCCCCTGGGGGCAGTTTGTAGGTCTCGCCTGAGCCAGCGCTTTAGCGCTGCTCTGGCGAGAGCTATAGAAAACGGGGATTTGGAAGTGCAAACGAGTGCTTTTCAGGCCCCCAACTACAGTGCATGTGCGCCGGGAGCGCGCGCACCATTTGGCAGCCTGCGTGTACATTTCGCGGGCGCTTTGATGTTCTCAGTGAGCTGCGCGGCCACTGCGAACATCAAAGCGCCTGCGAAATGATTACTTTCACTTTAACGTTCGCACCTACTTGGCAGACTGGTTCTCTGTTGCTCTTTCCTCCTCTGCTCTCTCTCCTCAGAGTCCGTCCCTCCCCCAGTTGCAGCAGCTGGCATTACACGGGGGAAGGTGACTCTTCGTGCCTACCAAAAAACAAGCATTGGCATAGCCAATAGGTCTCGCTTATGGGACCTTATAAGTATTTAGTTATGCAACTGTTGCATAGTTAAACACTTATAAGGTCCCAAAAGTGAGACCTATTGGCTATGCCAATGCTTGTTGTTACTGGGAGTCGGCAATATCGGTCCCCTGTAACTAAATCGGCCGAAACCGGACCTCGAAAACCTGCTCAGCTGCACTCCCCCTCACCCCAGGCGGGCCCAGCTGAGCAGTTTGCCAGGGCCGGTTTCTGTTCCCAGTCAGGCCCTGTTAGTAGCACTTGATAACTTCACCAGTGGACGCTGTAATGTTAGGCGCCAGGCAGAACGTCAGGGCGAGAATGCATACTCTACATCAAGATCCGCAAAACAGACGTTTGAACTGACCCTGTTCGAGAGGAGACTCCTAAAATGGCTTTATTTTACATGTCCCCTGCCTAAAATAGCCTCTACTTCAAACATTTCCCCGATTCGTTTTTAAATTTTTCTCTTTCCAGTTTCAAACCGCAGGCATGTATGCCAGAAGGTTTGGCAAAGTAAGGTCCAATATCAAAGGCTCTGAACTACAGCCTGTTACCCTGGTATGCTCATGTCTTTTTCGAAATACAGCAAAGATTTCAATTCTTCGCCTACACCCACACTTTTTAGTGAAAGTCAGTACACGGAAATAGTGGATTGTAAATAAATACCTTTCTCCTAAGCCTGCATAATGGTGAGGTTGGTTGACTTGTTTTATGTACAAAATGTGAAGCTTTGATTTCCGATTTGTTCAGTGTTGATTTCATAGGACATGTGCCAAGTCCTTCATCTTCCTTAGCAGTTTTCTCTTAGTTTCTCTTTTTAATCTTTAGTTCTCTTTTTTCAGGTGATAAGACACCATTCAAAACCAAGGATCAAAAGCAAAAGTTGGGTTATGTGGCGGTGTACAACACCAAGTCTGTGATAGCAGCGGGTGCGCAGAAACCTTAAAACAAATGTTCTTGACGTTGTGAGATTAGGTTAGGAGCGCACCAACCCAACATTTATGTTAATGATGGGTATAATATAATTCTTGAAAGACGCATGCAGGCCATTTAAATTAGTTAGACTCCACTCCAGGCCTCACTGGAAAATATAATTCATGCAACACTACTGCAGGGCCATGCAACACTACTTCAGGCAGCACAGTACTTAATTTGTAGAAAAATAAGTGCCAGGGCCTAAGGTACTTCTTCATGCGGCCGCTGTAGCATGCAGCACCCGCTGCCACTGCCAGCACTGCCAAATGCCATCACACTTCTTCCAGTGCAACCATTTGGACTATTCCAAGTGGCCCAAAGTTGTAATAATGTCTAAAATTGCAGCTATTATACTTTTTGGGTACAGTATATTTAATTGATGTCTTGTGCGCAAAAATAGTCTGACTGCCGCCATCTGAAGGTGTGCTTCTGAAATAGTTAATTATTGCAGGGTTTGCCACAGTAACTGGGCATAGTGTTGCTCTGTCGCAGGAAATACATTTATGTGCAGCCACAGAACCCTTTGCCACTGAGGAACTTGTCCTCATCATATCCAGGAATGCTCGCTAGTGTGTTAAGTCTCATGGGTAATGTCTCCATGTGATCCCGTTGGCAGGAACACTGGAGGAGTGTTTCTGCTGAGAACCTGCTGAGCATGAAGTGATCTGTGGGCCAACACATTCCGCCTCTCCAGGCCCTCTGCAGTCCAATTGCCTTCCTCTGCGCAGACGCTTCAGGCTCTCTTTCCGTTTCCCCCATGCAGAGACTGACACCTGCTACTATGCCGTGGCTGTGGCGAAAAAGGGGACAGATATCAAATTTACAGAACTAAAGGGCAAGAAGTCGTGTCACACCGGGCTGGATAAGACCGCAGGCTGGAACATGCCCATAGGCACACTGATTGAACAGAAACAAATCACCTGGGCAGGAAGTGACGACGAGCCATTACAAAGAAGTAAGTATTATCACATGCCGACTTATCTAGTGCTGTAATTCCCTGGCACACGCTCCTCTTCTCTTTCTGTGTCAGCCTTAGCAATGAACTTTTCATTTCAATAAAATGTTTTCATAACATACGTCACTAACAGGTGCTTTTAGCCAACCCTTGTCACCCATTTTGAGTCATTAACATTTATTTTCCACCCACTACAGCATATAGTATGGGGACATAGGTCAGCCCACTTCAGCCATTGGCTACCTTCACTGTGAGTGACAGCATTCTGCCCATTCAAAAGGAGCACAAACAAAGTAGTTATCCTATTTGCCAAGGACTTCTTTGGCAATGTGTGTTATTTTGATACTAAACATATATTTTTGTCCTTAGCCGTTGTGGTTTTTTTCAGATTGAAAAGTGCCCAGGAGGTTCCGCAATATTATAATTTTGCAAAAATCATGAGAAAGTAAAACAAGCATGAAAAGAAGAAAAGGCCCGGGGCCAACCCCAGAACTTGTGGCCTAGCTAATGCATGTTTATCCTCATAATACCTCTTACTATTCCTAGATTGGAGAGCCCCCTCACTAAACATTCCTCATGCCCCTCAACCTTGGATAATAGCACCCACTGATACTTCAGGAGTGAGAGCATCCATAGGCACTGCTGTGCCAGAGCCCTTCATTGTATACCTCAACCACACATGGGCAGCCTAGAATGCAACACCCACATCTCTGTCAATGTACTTCAGTGCAGATCTTTGGATCACAATGATATTCAACGGCTGAGGAGGTCATTTAGAGTTTGACATTGTGGAAGTACTGCCATACATTGGTAGTGCTTCACCCCATTTAGAGGCGGGGAAGCTGCTGGGTGCCTGCCGGCGCATCCTTAGACAGACTGATGGGCCACATCAACATGGCACCCTGCTGGCTATACAGCATTCATGAAATTGGTACCTCTGGACTAACAGATGCACATTTGTTAAAAAAAATCCATCCCAGGAAGGCAGGGGTCTCTAATCATAGCAGGCAATCCTCTGCCATAGAAGCACAGACCAGGGTCCCTGGCTGTGTTGGTAGACTGGCAGGCCACATGTTAAGAGCTAAATGGAGCGCTGAGACTCCTGCAGACAGCTTTGCCAGTGCGACTGAATGCTGCCAGTAGGCACACTGCTATGCTGTAATACCTCTGTACTGGAGAAATACACTCCCTTGATTCCATTACCTCAAACAAGTGAAAGCTGCTCAATTAAATGACCTTCTGGGCATGCACCATTTGCATTGAGAAGCCAGTGCATGTTGATAGTTCTGTAGAGATATCCACTGATTGTGCGAGGATGGAAAATCTTGTGCCAGCACTATATGCATAAACCTGTGATAAAATCACGTGTTCGACCTAGAAGAAACTTGACTTGGCGCTGCAATGAGCACCCATCTTTTTGTTTGGGTTATACCTGCCTCGGTTGTACTTCTATTTGCCACCAATGCAGGTGATTTTATTTTGGGAGGAGGGGTCCAATTGGTTTGTTTTAGCTGTGCTTTCGGCAATTAGGTTAAATTATTTTACGTGTAAATCATCTCCTAAGCTAACTGTAGGCGCTCAGCATAGTAACTAATTCAAAAGGGGAAAAGATAGTCGGAAATTCAAGGAGTTGTCCTCTATGTCATTGAGGTTGTCCAATCAAAGTCTTTCATTGGCCCAGAAGGTCTAAATCGTACAGTTCCTTGAAGCATTTTAAAGCCATAAACGAATAGGGTCTTATCTCATGATCCTATACTCAATTTAGTTTAATCCCACCGAGAAAAGTTTATCTAGGACTATATCTGGTTCTAACCCAGTCCCAAAGATATTTAATGCTACAGGGTGAAACAAATGGAACCACGGCAGTTTAACCATCCACCGTCTGGTCCATTAAACCAGGGCCCTGGGACATCCCCTCCGACCAGCTATCAGGACTAGCCCTCCTCATACCACAGAACTCGGTTTAGGCACTTTATAAAACATGGCATCCTGCAATTCTACTTCCTGCACAACACAGTACACACAAGAACCCCTAAATGATAGCTTCCCTAACCTGATAATAAGCCATGCCAAGGACTTGACAAGGCAATCATCAGTGGCGTAGGAAGGGGTGTGCGGTTGGTGCTGGCCGCACGGGGTGTCATCACTGAGGGGGGTGTCAACATGGCAAAAATAGGTGTTTTTATACACATATTTTTGCCATTTTGTCAAGCTGGGGGTGACAACAAAAATCACTGAGGGGGGTGACAAAATGACAAAATTATGTGTTTTAAACACATATGTTTGCCATTTTGTCAAGCCGGGGGTGACAAGAAAGTTTCCGCACTGGGTACCACCCGACCTTGCTACGCCACTGCCAATCATATCACTTTAATCTTATTGTGCTACAATATATCATATTCACACCTGGCACTCTTTGTTCTTGCCCCAATAGGCATGCTACGTTTGAAGGTGTCAAGTATTATTAATATAAAACATTTGTTAAGCGCAACTGCAACCCAGCAGGTACCCTGGCCGTACAGAACATAAGCCTGACCATCAGTAGCGGTCCTTTGCGCGCGCTGCATCGCAAAATGCGATGCAGCTGTACTTACCTTCGTTCATCCATATTCCGGTGTTTACATTTCCCTGCCCCGCCTCACTGCCCCACCGAACTCCCTCCATGGACCGCTACTGCTGACCATCCTGGAGAGAAGCTACAGCTGGATAATCCGCTTTTTCCAGGAGTTTCCTGAATGATAAATGGTCCTAGTCAGTTGAATGTGTGTTGATATACTATTCCACAGTCTGGGTCCCTGAGCTGAATAGGCTCTGCCCCCGACTCTTGCTTTCTTTTACCTAGCAATCTGGAGTTTAGGTAAGGAGGCTGAGCAGAGTAATCTGCCTGGTTGGTAATCAGACAGATTAGTAAGAAATTTAGCAGCAGAATCAAACATAAAATGCCCCGTCCTATGCGTTGCTCGGTGCCACTCTTGCTCAGACTCCTTATAGTTTTCCCTTGTTGCTTTATTCTTTCAACCTGGATTAGCCTTGTGTGAATCCTGAGTTAATCCATATATAGTCTCCTGGTGGCTTAAAAGTACTTTGAAGGGCTTGGCCCACCGCTGCCCTTGGTCAGCTCCATACAGTGACTCATCAGTGGATAACAACGCCTTCCAGGGGTTTGGGTAACTATTGCTCACAGGTGGACTCCAACTTGACACATCTAAGAAAGCCAACTGACCTCTCTTACCTCCCTCCAACACAAACTGTTTGAAAGATATGTCATCCTTATAGATCTCCAACACTAGTGAAGAGAGCTACCAGTATCACAAACGGATCTTCTGGGTGAACGCCATTTAGCGCTCCTTTTGGGGATTAACATTGCCTCCAACAGGTTGTTTCAGTGTTGGATCTGGGTGAACACCACAACACTCCGATAGAGGTTCAACATTGTGTCCATCTAGCCGCCATCGACCGCTTCTGGGTGAACAATACCACACTTCATTTGGTGCTCAACAGTGCTTCCAATGGGCTACCTCCGAGCCTCCGGTTGAATGGCACAACTATTCTTTAAGGGTAACCCGCTCTTTCAAGAGGTTGCCCACTGTTGCCTCTGAGTGAAAACGATACAGCACTCTGATTGGAGGATTAACAATGCCTCCCACAGGTTGGCCTGTATCACCTTTCTATGAAACAGTTCAACACTTCTGGGGGCTGAGCTGTGCCTTCAGTGGGTTATTCCTCTGTCACCCCTATGTTAACACTACACAGCACTGCTACTGTGGCTTAACAAGAACTTCATATGGTCTCTGCCTCATAATACTTCTGTAGGAGTCCATATAGTGTACTGGTCAACCAGGGTCGGAATGGCCTGTAGGGCAATCAGGCTGTGCCCGATGGGCTGGCCTTACAGATCAGTGTATGGGATGTTTTGTTTAGCAGCTTTTGGCCTGTTTTATGGCCATGTGGCCCTGTTTTTACTGTTGATTTCCCCAATATTAACCCAATCATTACATGCAGCAAGCAGAAATACTTACATTCTCCCACACCATGAAAAATACTTTTACAGCATGTCTTTACAAGCTTAAAACTGGCCTGATTTGCAAAGGTGAGCCACGTTGTAGCTATCTGGATCGCTAACGGGGGACCCTTTTATATTGGGGCCCAGGAATATATTTGTCCCAGTCCAAACCCTGTGGTCCACGGATGCACATCAATGGTGGATTTGTCAAAATTCCCATGCTCTGCTGAGCACTAACAAGCCTGTAGACTGATCTCCTGTGGTGGATATATTTGTGCATGTAAGCTTGTGATAATGTGATATCACAAAAAGTACCAAATGCCCAACAAATGGCATGATAGGGTGTTTAGCATAGCCAAGAGGACGCAGTGCACAATGAACTGACATGACTGAAAGTTTAATGATTGAATGCTAACTATCTCGAATGAACATGAGCAACTGTCATTTCCCATGAGTCTTCACATTTATAGTGCCCTGTGTATCCCACCGAGGAACATGCCAACAGTCTGAAAAGCACTTAAGTGCCACGTCGGGAGCTGTAAGCAGGATTTAAATATAAATCAAATAGAATATTTTATTTTGTTGGTTTTGAGGAGGAGAACATAAGGTGACATGAGCCATGTCGCCTCATGCTATACTTCAGAGCCCAGTACCTGTTAGAAAAAGATAAACTCATCAGATTGATGACTAACCTTGTGTTAATTGAATAAAATCCCAGGTCTGGGAATATCTGAAAAAGCGAATTGTAAACTCCAGTGGCAGTGCTTTACATATTCCTGTTGGTGCCAAAACTCATACTGGGAATGATCATCATCAGACTTTGACATAGAATAATTAAATGAAAGTTAGAAAAAGGAGAAAGAATGAGGAATTCTAAAATAGTAAAAGAGTGACAAATGTAGAAAAGCAGGAATTAATAAGAACCTGCAAGAGTGGGATGCAGATGAAGGAAATGTAGGGTGGTGGAATAAAGAGGCTTCGGATGGAATCAAGGCTAGACAGATTCGACATTCTGGAACATGTGATCCATAGTGACCTCCTAGCACTATATGGGGCACCTTCATTTTTTGTTGTTGTTTTTTTACAAATTAACTGTCCAGTGGTATTAGAAGACTCTGTTTCCTGTGATTAGTCCAATAGATGCCAGTTTCAGAGCTGTGGAACTTGTAAGAGTATTAGTATTTTCTTTGATATACGTGGACGTTGCTGTGGTAAGTTGACTGGAGGCACATTTGGGGTTTCTAGGTTCTGAATAATTTAAAGAGTTAGCTAGAGGCTGAAGAATGGATCACCATGGGCAACTGTTAGATCATTTTCTGAACTTGTATTTTGCTTCATGGTGATCCACAAGAGCAGAAATGTTAAGACAGTGTTCGGTAACATGCATCAGCTCATGCTGAAGATGGCGTGGCTGTCCAGTGTTGTGCTCACTGCAGCTTTCTGAGGGTCTTTCCACTGAGACGTGGGGGTTGTATGAGGTGACATCTTGGAGTCAGCCTCTAGACAGAATTTCTTTTTTCCAGGATGCCACCTTGTCTGCCTAAAATACTTTCTTCATTTCCTCATCCAGCTGTTTCAAAGTTCTTCCTTGAATCCTGCGTCCCCGGTGCCAAGGAAGCCAATCTCTGCAGCTTGTGCAAAGGAAAAGGCGAATATAAGTGTTCCCGCTCTGACAACGAGCCCTACTACAACTACGATGGAGCCTTCATGTGAGTAACCCGCCTTCGTTTTTAATACCATTGCTTGCGTGTGGGCATCTGAAGAGAAGGTTGCTAATGAGGAACTGACACTGAGTGTTCCAGGCACATCCTGAGACAGAAAGAGGCCACACTCTCCAAACACAGCCACTTTATCTGCAATGATGGGGTGCCACATTATGAGAAATGATGCCCCCTGCAGATATTTGTGAGGGTCCGCCATGATTCACTTACACTGGACGCTTCATAGATATGCACTCTCCTATGGCCAAACACAGATAAGAAATTTGGACTGAACAGTCCCCTTTTGGGCCATACTGTCCCTTATGGTTCCGGGTCAACACTCATTTGCATATAGGTGGTTCCTGTCTGTAATGTCTCATGTATGGAATGTAATACCTCCACAGTAATTCATTACCAGTGGTTCATATTATTTCAAGCGTTTCCATCCATCTCTTTTATGCCGCCAACGTGAGTCACCCTGATTAGCACACCTGTGCCCAGACGTGAGTCCCAGCTCACATGGCCACATGACCTCAAGCCTCACCAACAAAGTACAACAGAAATCCGATGTGTCTATGAGTGCTCCTGTTTCTGTTGAGAGGCAACGTGGCAACTGTTCAGCACACTGCGGCAGACACAAGCTTCATCTATGAATGTTTGTTCCTTGTCTGATGATGCACAGATATTACTGGGGTTCAGATTGTTTCAAGCATTACTAGCCATTATTTTGTGTCTACCCAAGTTAAATATCAAGACAGTCTATGTTGGGTTTTATTGTATATAAAGGTGGCTACGGGAATAACCTGGGAAATGGCTCTACTGTAGTGGTGTTCTATGGAGAGCACCTTACAACAATAAATGTACTCCACTTCTAGTATTTGTTAGTCTTAAACCTGGCCCTAAGAGGCAGAAGGCTAAGGGATTAGGGGCAACATAATGGTGGTAAACAGGTTTAAAATGCAGGATGTAAGTTGGTGTGATAACTTGTGTGGAAGCTGCAGAGTGTGGAACCTGAGAGGAATGCAGTGTGTGAGTCTGGTAGGGTAACCCCAGTGTAAAGAGGCTATAATTGTGCAAAAGTAGTCCGTAAAGACAGCAGTAAGAACTAATATCCAGTGTAGGAGTGAAACTGCATAGTGGTGTCTACCCTCCCTGACAATGTCGCGTAAACCCACAGTGCTCAGGTTGTCCGAGGGTTCTTCTGGCTGCTGGCCATACTAATAATCAACAGCAGGAGATCACCTCTGCTGCCTAGAATGTATGTGGCCCTTCCCATCGCTATGCTAATCCAAAATATGAAATGTGCTTCGACCAGAACACTTTACTCTTCTCATCATGCATATCCATAAGGACCAAGGGCCTATTCTTTGGAAGCAATGCCTGCATACCTTAGAACCAACTCGAATTGTCTTTCATTCAGCAGCCAGGTCACACTTTCTTATATCTATCGGTGTGGGATTCTGGATTATTAATTTGGTCAAGTCTCCCAGCTAAAGGTTTACCTTGTATATTGCCAGGCCAAAACATAGTTCAAGGGAAAACACAACTCTACCCCTGGTAGCGATGGCACGAGCATCAGTCTTTTATTCAGAAAAATGTATGTTAAGTATTAAGCAACACCGACACACCATTAACGTCAGGAAACCAAATAATTACACCCCAAACCAATTTAGCAAAACGTAGAAAAACTATGAAATGAAGGGAACCAGAGATATGAATTCTTAAATTTTTAAAGTCACAGCGGGCACCAAGAAAATGCAAAGCAACATTGATGGTTGTTTATGCCTAGAAGAAATTGCACCGGTCTGAAGTTTTACAAACGTTTTCTCCTGGGACCTAAGGCCAGATCTAAAGTTTGGCGGTTGGGATGCCAACCTCATGGTGGCAGAAGATATCATGTGCGCCACCCTGACAAACTATCATCACCAAATTTAGGTATCACTGCTGGCTAAGCCAGGATCTCTGTATTTTGACAGAAACCAAGGTCATGGCAGTTTCGGTCAAGGTACCAAAAATTTGGTGAACGCCCACTGTCTGGTTTGATGTACATCCCCCAAACTTTAACAAACTTTTTGTTTAAAAAAAAATAAAGTTGGAGTTTGTTATTGAAAAAACAAATAACAGAATACACCCCCTCACACACACAGACACACACACCCAGGAAGATTTTTCCCTTTCTGTGGGTGTCATTATTTGTTTTGTCTGTTCCTCACCGCCAGGTTTTATCCGATGATGACGGACTGAAAAAAAGCACATCACATAGTCCACCCTAATTACCTTTTTATTTAGAGTTTTATATAGCTCGAACTCGATCCAAAGATATCAGGTATCAGAGCACTTTACGTGAGCACCAGTTTCATTACAGATGGACACATTCATTTTAGTTAGGCACGGGAGATTAAGTGATTTGCCCAGAATCACAGGATGTTGAGCGTCCCTGCCGAGACTCTAACCCAGTTCCCCAGCTTCGAGGTCGACCGCTCTAGTTGTAAGGCTACATCCTCTCCCCTTCCTGCATACATCTTCTCCACGTTGGGTGATGTAATGCCCTTCCACTGATGGCCCCACTGCAATGGGCCAACGTGAGCTTAATTGATGGAAAGCTGACAGTGCTCCTGACTCTAAATAGGGCAGGTGGACCATAATTTTGGCAGGCAGGGTACCCCACTTTTTGTGATGGAGTTCTGTTTCTTCCAAACTATAAAGCACCCCTTCAGGCTTTTTATGGAAGCCCAACTACACAAAAGGTCAATTTTATACTCTTTTTAGGTCACCTTGTACAGCCACCTCCCCCTGCAAGTTAGGATGCTGCTGGGCAAATTAGAGCTGTGGATATCCCAAGAACGGTTGTTCCTGTAATGATTTGATATATATGGATGCCACACACTGCTTTTCTTACACTGTCCCAATATTTTACAGGTGCCTGGAAGAGGGAGGTGGCGAAGTAGCTTTTGTAAAGCATACAACAGTCCCAGGTGAGTGTGTGTTACCATAGTCCAAGACTATATACACTATGATTGTTTTAAGGTCATGCAGGCAGTGTTCTGCATAGAGATGCAGCAGATATCTATGTTTGCATGAGGCTAACAGACCAGATGAAATGAGCTCGATTCCTATAATGTAGCTCGTCTGGCACTATATTGGGTGGATTGCCTTATCACAGTGGGCATTGTCGCTATAATTGCTGTCTGCAGATGCCTCAACTCTAGGGTGAGCATCAGCAACAACAGGCGGGAGTGGAGAGACACTGCCATGATTCCAGTGGCCAGAGACAAAGTAGAGTTCCCCAGGCTTGACCTGTCGAAATAGAAGGAAGGGTGAGGTATTTAACGCACCCAGTTGTTACTGGGTGCATTAAATAACACCAAACTCAGAATTCCGAGCCCCGTTCAAACAGGTGTTTGAGCAGGGGTCGGAAAACACTGATCCACTCATAACCAGGGCATTAGTTGTTCTGTTGCGCACCCATATTAATTCACAGGAACTCTTGAGTAGCTGTGTCCCCCACCCATGTGCTGTCACAGGAATCCTTCATTGGTTGTGTTCCTCAGCAGTAGCACACTAGTTCACAGGTAGTGATGCTCCTCTGTGATGCTTATATGTATGCCTAGTGGTAGGGCAAAACAGGTGGGGGTAAGTTATGGCGTATCCATCTGGAGAGTTGCGCTTAAACTAGCAAAGTTGATACAAGGCTAGCTACCAAGCTCAGACCATACAGCAGGTCTAGTAACACGAGTCATGACTCGAGCAAAAGCATTTTGCTTAAGTTACATTGTAGCAGTGTATGATGTGGCAGAAACGCAATGCTCCTCTATTTGGCCTGATGAGAATCGTGCAGAAAATTAAACAAACTATTACTTTCGGTTCCTCGTGGGGATTGGGGGGGATGTGTCAAAGATAGTGACTACAAAGTCAAGTAAGTAATTACATGTTTCCATTGTGAAAGCTTAACTGATGGCAGAAGCTGATCTCGACCGAGGTGTTACTTCCATGGTTGTTTGTAGGGCAACACCTGGCCTTCTCCTTCCATATTTTACATAATTATCAGGGCTATGTGAGGACTCATGAGTCACAGGGCTGGGCTCTCTCATCTCACAAGCTGTATTCACATGACCTAATGGACATGCTTATGCAATGAGCATTTGGGGGAGCATTCATGTCATTGTGTTCCTTGTTGGCTGTTGAACCTGTTAGAACGTCTAATTTGGTATATTCTCAAAGATTATGGCCTGGGGTTGGGAGGAAACAAGGGGGTCATTTCTCGGAGTGTCTTCTTCCTCACTGTCACGGTCCTGAGGAATGGATGAAAGGGTTGCACTAGAGCCTACGACTGTTTTGCTGAAGTAAAGGGGTAATGGACATTTTGAAGATAGGTTTCTTTTGTGTTGCCCATCTCAGTGGAGAAGAGCAAGGAAGACAGGTTAAAAGAGAGGAAGGACTGGAGAGGTCTATTTACAAGTCAAGAACCACACTTCAAATTGTAAGGACCGTGGCTGTGTGGAGGAGACTTGGTGTAATGACGATTACCCTTGTTTTATAAGGACCATCACAGCATTATCTTCTGGCCCATACCGCTGTTTATAACCTTGAATTTCTGATTTATATGCAGCCGAGAAAGCCGACATGTTTGAGCTGCTCTGCCCCGATGGGACAAGGAAGGCAATCTCCGAATACAAAGAATGCAATCTGGGTAGAGTTCCAGCCCATGCTGTGGTGACCCAGAGCTCTGGAGAGAAGACCGAAGCAATCAGGCAGTGCCTCGAAAAAGCACAGGTACCCTTCTTATGCATCTTAGTGTGGGATAGTGTCATTCATTGCTTTAGTAACCCACAGGCCTGTAGTTGTGTTTAATGCAGTACTGCATAAGCCACATGAAGGAATCCTATTTGAAAGTTGTGACCCTACGTTGATCCTCAGAGATTCTTCCAAAAATTGACACATTTTAGATCAGTGTGCCTGGCATAGTAAATTTGAATAGAAATGTCAGCCAAGACCAGCATTTTAGTATTGGAGCACCCTCAGCATCATTTTGTCATTTATTTCTATTATGCCCTCCTTGCAACGAAAGCTTGGAGCAGTGACGGTAAGGTTTGAAAAGTGTGGAGGTACAGAATGATTCAATGTTTGTGTACCTAGGTTGGTAGAAGGAAGTGACCAGCAGAGACACAGTAAGAGTGTGACTAGGATTATGGTCAGGATGGACCTGATGGTGGGACTTTTGCAGCATGCTAATTTGATGCTGGAGTCGCCTTTGAGGGCTTTGATTGCATTTTGGAATTGCAGGAAAGAAGGGGTGAATCTGATACGAAGAGAGATGTTTTCTGTCACCTCTGAGTCATGACATGTTATCCAGTGACATTGGCCGCTAAGTGTGCTAATGAGATTTCACGACAATCACGGCCATGAACCCACCTAAAACGATGGCTCAATGAGCGAGGTGGTGGGGGGTCTAGGTATAGGGCAAGGCATATTGGCAATGTCTTTTGGGGGAATGCCAGTGTGAGGAAGGATGATACTCTATCTCAAAAGTAATCCTTTCCTGAAGCCCTCAACATGCATCCGAGCATTGAGGTCTGTGTGTTGTATATGAAGCTGGTGGTAGATTATACATTTGGCACATGCAAAGTTAACAGTCACCTGCAGGATGCAAGGTACTTTCCTAACAAGATAGCTTACAAGGTTAAGTATCTACTCTAGTGATGTTATGAAGACAAAACTAGACAGTAACCGATACATTTGGATTTGACATTGCTCGTTTTCTTATTACAACTACTTACAGTTTGTGGCAATTCAGTGATTTGTGAGCGCTCAAAATATGGTTATTTGCTAAAAAGAGGTTAGACTAGGCCTTCGGGCTTCAACTTGACGATGAATATACACTTGAACATGGGAATCAAAAAAATAATAATTGAATTGGAGGGGAGACAAGAGCCTGTGTGCAGATAACCCACTTACCATTTCTCCGCTCCCATTGCCAGCAACAGAAAAAAGAGCTAGCCAACGTTTAGCAGACTAAATTTTAAAGAAGAAATATCTGAAAAGTGGGGCTCACCTTGCCAAAAAGAAACATCCATGAGCACTAACAGACATGTGGGGTGCATCTAGCTCCCCTCCCCTGCGAATCTCACCTGAAAGAGATGGAGGGAGGTTGTGTTCTTTTGGTCTGCTGTCCTTCTATACATCCTCAGCCCTCGCCTTCCAGAAAATAGCACTGCCTCAATTGGACCCTGAACGTTTCCTGTGCTACCCCTCCCATTGACACCAAAGGTGTTACCACAGTTTCGGTCTGTGAACCTCCAAGTAGCCATAGACAAGTGTATAATGCTATCATGGCAGAAAGGGTGAGAAGTCGAGGTTTAAAGCAGTTACAGTACCATAAGATCTCAATGCGTGATTATCCCATACTTTGTGTTCCTCTGTCCTGTGATGTGTGCAAAGAAAAAGAGGGCTGGCCTAAAGAAACACCATAGGATGAGCAAGACATGTGCCTGTGCCATGTGTAATGCTAGTACAAGGTGAAACCGGACGCTAGCATCTCTGACATGACACATACCCCTCTGTGTCCACCGACTGAGTACTGAGCCTGAGTGCATATGCTGGCAGAGAGTAACACCCCAGACACTTCTCTGCTTGGAGTGTAGATTGGGAGCAATAAAAGTCCAATTTTTTTTTTTTTTTATTTTTTTTTTTATTTATTGTTTTGCCCCTTTTTCTCAGTATACACATTGTATTACATATTTAACATTTGTACATTTTCCAGCCAATTTTGGAAAAACATCCATAATTTCACTTTATCTGATTTGAAATTTAAACAATATCAACTAACAAAAAAACACAGGTTAAAGAACAGGTAGCAAATAGGCCTGTATTGCATATTATGTTGCAGTACCCTGTAATACCATAGTCTCTTTCCACTTCCCTATTGGTTCCCAAATTTTTAACCCTAACCTTCTTCCCCTTTTCCCCTTGCGTGCATATATTGCTTTCTCAAGATTATAGCTAGCTAATAAATTTGCCAACCAACTTTGCATTCCCGGGGGGATCTTTTCTAACCATGCTCTTGCTATCGTTAACCTCAGAACTGCAGTGGCCATAAATATAAACTCCTTATATTCAGGTCCATCCTGGTTATCTCTCCCAAACAAAATCCTCAAAGGTGTCAATTTTATTCGTATGTCAAGAGTATTAGCAAGAAAATCTTCCACATTTTTAATCAAACTATACAGCTGGGGACAAGTAGCAAACATATGGATTATATCTGCATCCCCTGCATTACATCGGGGGCAGGTGGTACCAGTGGAGCCTCCCCATTTAGCTATTCTAGCGGGGGTATGATACAATGAGAATAAAGTCTTGTAATGCTGCGATTGTAAGGGTCCCGAACACAAAATATAACAGCCCATATTCAAAGATTCTTGAAAACTTCCGGGCTCCCCCCCCAATTTTCCAACCCACTTATTGCTAACTTTTTCCATATCATCCATCTTTCCTTTTACTAAAAATGCATAAAAAGATCTAATTGTACAGTCCCTTCCTGTTTTTATTTTCTCCAGTACTTCATTACTATCGAAGCCCATACTGCCACCCTGCTTACGACAAAAAAAACTCCTTAATTGTAAATATTTGAAAAAGTCCCTTCTCTCAATACCATACTTAAGGGTGAGGTCTACAAACTGTACGATCCCATCCTCGTCCATTACATCTCCAATCTGTACTATCCCTTTTTGAGACCATCTTGCCATTATTGAATCAGCGAATACTTCAGTAGGAAAGGACTTATTCTTATACAGCCTTATATATCTGTTATATCTTCCGAGACCCATTTTTTTAAAAAAGGCATTCCATATCCTATATGCTGCCACTACAGTCTTAAATCTAGTCCTTTTATGGTACCCAAACTCAACCCTGTTTAAGAAGTTATTTTCTGCCTCCGCCCCCAGTACTATAGAATAGACTTCCGTAGACATGGTCGTAACCCCTGTGTCTAGCCCCCCGCCCCCAATTAACCCCTGCATATACTGTAATGCTGCAGCCATTTGATATAACCTAAAATCAGGGGCTCCCCATCCCCCTCTTTCTCTTGGGAGGGTCATAAATCTGTAGGCCCGCCTGGTTTTCCCATGCGCCCAGATAAACCTGTTTAGTACTCTCTCTAGCATGTTAAACCATTTGGCTTCAAAGACCAGAGGGACAGAACGAAAAAGATATAAAAATTTGGGCAAGATCAGCATTTTAATTACGTTAATACATCCCAGCAAGGAGAGATGTAAGTTATTCATCCTCTCCAGATCCCTCTTCGTCTTATCCATCAGGGGGGTCAAATTCATTTCTACGATTTTATCCAAATCCGCCACTAATGATATCCCTAAATACACTGCCGAGTTAACCACCCTATCATCATTACATACAGCGTAAGTATTTTTTATAATCTGCGTTTTTAATCTATTTAAACTATAGCCCGATATCCGTCCAAACACATGGGCCTCTGCCTCGACTTCCTTTATAGCTAAAGTGGGGTTCGGCGTTAAAATAGCTATATCATCTGCGTAGGCTAAAGTCTTTATCATACTGCCATTTACCCACATCGGCGGTATCCCTGATTAGCTTCCAGTCGTCGCAATAGTGGTTCGAGATATAACGCGAAGAGGAGGGGAGAAGAGGGGCAGCCCTGCCTAGTCCCCCTAGCAATTTTAACTGTATCTGACAGCCCTCCGTTCACTCTAATTCTCGCTATTGGGTTACTATAGAGTATCCCTATGGCTTTAACAAAGGGTTCCCCTATACCGCACCACCTCATAACCTGCCAAAGGTAATCCCAGGAGACCCTGTCGAATGCCTTCTCAGCATCTAGAAAAAGTGCTGCGACAGGGTCCCCTAGGATTCCTGCAGAGTCGAACATCGTAACAACAGTCCTATAAAAGTCCAATTTATAAGGTGGTTCATATGGCAATGTTGCCATCTCTAATGCCCTCATTATAAGTTGCCCAGGAAATGAGCTTGTATTTCCCCACCCCAGTGTTAGTGATAGACCGGCATGTACTATTAACTCCAGGGTAGGGAAAAGTCATCCTTTACAAGTTGGTCCATGATGGTCCACTGAAAACTGAGAGATTGTTGAGGGAATCAGTAATACCGGGATCCATTCCTCCATAAACGCCTTGTTTAGGCTATGATATTCACCCAGAGATTTTGGCTGCTGAAAGTAAACAAAATCTCCGGGTAAAAGATAACAGACCTACTGTCTTCCATCAGATCCCATAATTCTGAAGGGGCCAGCGACTGCTCTTACCAGCGTCATCAGAATTAAGAGGCCATTCAAAATAAAGGTCTAAGTGCTGTGATGATGGCGAGCTGGATTGATCTCCAGGGGATTTAAGATCATGATTGCATGTCACAAGGGAGGTCAGTCAGTTTATGACATGAAGACTTGAGAGCTCTTTTTCACAGACATAAGCTTGCGGGCCAGTGGTGATTGAAGGTGGGGTTCACGTCTTCCCTGGCTACACCTACTAATGCAAATGATGAGCTTAGCCATGTAAAGAGGTGGCACTGAAATAGTAAGAGGTGTTTGACCTCAGGACAGTGATGCTGCTTCAGGGTGGTGGAGCTGCACATTTGGACATGGTTCCATCGGCTGCACTGAGGTTAACGGGTCTTTGTAACAGAGTCATGAGTGACTGCGGGTATGATACATGTGGGGCTGGTAATTGAAATGTGAGGTGCCTAGTAGGATTCCTGCACTGGTGTTTTTAGGGATGCTATTTGGTCTCCACATTAATTCTGCACTCTTGGATTCTTCTTTATGCCACAGGCCGAGTATGGAGTTGAGGGGAAGTCATTCCACCTGTTCAGCTCCCCCGATGGAAGGAAGGATCTGTTATTCAAGAACTCTGCTAAAAGACTAATTCGTCTGCCTGACAGTATGGACTCCTCTCTCTTCCTTGGCACAAAATACAGTGGTGCTATTCAGGGTCTGAGGAAAAGTAAGTAGTGTACAGTTATCGCCCAAGAAAATATAACAGCAAGTTCATAGAGCTCTGAATTGCATAGTATATTATTATCCATTTCCTTGTATGGATTATTACAACTGGTTGTTTTCAATATTAGCATTTGCAATCATATGTATATATATATTCCTCCAAAGTCGGTTCACCTTTACTCAGATTCCCAGCGCTCCAAAAGGTGCGATACCATCGCGGTAGAACCAAACCGCTATAAATCAGACAAATCCTTCGTGGAGAAAGGAAACAGGTCGCACTCCAGCAGAATTATTACGCACGTGTTTATTCCTTAATCGTTTTCACAGCATGCACAGACCAAACCAACGCGTTTCGGTATATCTTAATACCTTGCTCACGGCTAAGTGTTGGTACAATAAACCTTGTTTTTTTTAAATTCAAAATATAGGAAAAGACATCTTTACATCACTTCCTGTGCATCACCCAAGGACCCTCCCCAGGATTCTGGGAGCTGTGGTCCCGTTTGTTTGGCATATTCAGTGCAGAAAACAAGTGTGCTAAATTACATCAGTGTCAAAACATTGCTAAATTTGTGAATTAAAACCTGATACAACTATATCACCATGTTTTTACAGATTTATGTGTCAAAACTTACTGCAGACCCAATTTTAATTACAGTTCCAAAAGGTCTTATTTCGCTTTTTACTGTTTAGAGCTTGTGCCCTCCTGTGGAAATGCATTTTAAAAAAACACACAATGTTTCCATTTCTTCCTTGTGATTTTCGCTTTTTTATACCCTCCAGTGGGTATTTATATCCTTTAATTTAATCAACCCTCCTGTGGGATTATATTTCACAGGACACAATGTTTCCATTTACTCCTTTCGATTGCACTGTCACTTTTCCCTTTTTATACCCTACAGTGGGTGAAGGGTTTCTCATGCAGTTTCTAATTCTAGAATTTGGTGATATATTAACTACTATTTTATTGCACACTAAGGGAAGAAGAGAGTTTTCCCCCCCAGTTCCCGCACGGTGTGGCATGTATGCCACACCGTGCTGGAAGGTGCAGTCGGCGCTCTGAGAGTGGAAGTCTGCCTGTTAGGCTCTTTTATGAGCCTGACAGACCATCGCTCTCAGACCTCAGCTCTTAGACCGCCGGAGGACTGCCCACCAAACCAGCAAAAAACTCCTGGCCTGGCAAGCGGTCTCACCATGGGTTTGGCGGTCCCACAGCGGATGGTGCAATGGACAGCGTAATCAGGTCCTAAATGTTTGCATAAAAGCCACAGTTGTGTCATGAGTGTCATCTTCAAATACTTCTAGCTTTTATAAACAATGGCAGTATGATCACATACTGAAATGCTTAGTTATGATGAAGGTGTAGTCACCAGCGGCAGGAACCAGCCACACATGAAAGTCCTTCTTGTTGACTGATCTGATTTAAAGTGTCAAGTTATATGATACATTCAGAGTCTCAAAAATTACATTTTGCAACTGAATGTTTGCTCATCCCATTAGAAGTATGGGCAATGCTTACTTGAAAGCCAATGTGAAAAATGATGAGTGCCAACCGTGTTTAGTAACTTTTTTAGACCAGGTTTATTCTTTGAATTTTGGTACTTACATTTTTGCTTTTTGTATTATTAATGCAGAACTACAAGTCCCACAGTGCAAAGAAAATAAACATAAGTAGATAACATAGTGCAATTTGAGAATCCTTTAAACTCTGCCATAAGGCAGAAAGGACATTGTGGTGTATAAAAAACAACGCAAAGCAACTCATAAGTTTGTAAGCTGTTGGTAAACTAAAACATTTTCAGCACAGAATACAGGATTCATAGCACACCACCACTGCATTATTAATCAAAAATCGTCAACTGACACTATTCAAATAACTGCACCATGTTCACTAACCAGTGTCCTGTCACTCTCAAAATACATTCTCACTGCCATGCCAACAGAAACAGCCCCACAAACTCACCAGAAAGGACTTTGTTAAAAACAGTAGCTATGATCAGTGAAAAGGCGTGTTTCTTTTAGTCTTTCTCAGCTTTGAGCATGCAGGGTAACCCAGGAATACCTGACAGTGGGACACAAAAATACATCTGTGCTTTCAAGGCATATGTGCACATGGCCTTGAATCTCAAATATGTTTGAGAATTTTGGGAATCTCTAATCATCCAAAAATTGGCGTAATCTGAAATTGAAGAGATGTGCCTCACTCAGGACTAGACTCCACCGCGAAGTATGTTCAGAGGAGCTGTTTAAGATGAGCGTTAGGTCTGAACATTATCTATGTTCCTCCTCTGCAAGTCAAGAATACTATTGTGAACTTGTGATACTGGTCAGAGAAAGAGTAATGCACTTTTGAAAACTTTGAGCAAATGCTTAGAGTGAAATGGTTAAACATGACGTTGACATCTATAAGGAGAGGTTTAATAGCAATGTGGAATAAAACTGGTTGAAATAACTTAAAATACGATTAATGGACAATTCCAAATGTTTCTGGTTCCTTCACAGCAAGTAGCATTGTCCCCAGCAAGTCAAACAAAGTGTACTGGTGCACTCTGAGCAAAGCCGAAGAAGCACAATGTGATGCTTGGAGCGCTGTCAGCGGAGATGCCATCGGCTGTAAATCAGGCACAAGTGTCGACGACTGTATCAAAAAGATACAGGTATGCAATTCCATTTGGAGTTTGGTAAACCTGACTACATACACACCAGCTACTGGGATCCGGGGCTATATGACTCAGGTCTATATGACTCAGGGCTGTATGACTCTGGGAAACCCGACTTAGCAGGTCGCTATGTGCTCTGGTAACTGCAGAAAGTAACAACCCCCTTTAGTTCGAAAGCAGGATGGCCCATAAATTTGAAACGGAGTTGAAGAACATGAGATACATGTTGGGAATAGATAAAAGTGTATAGCCATTTTAACCTAGGACCAGATTCCCTAACATGTTGACACATGATGTTATAGAGAGTTTATCATTTTTTCAAACAATGCATGGCCCGAGCATCTGCAATTAGGTAGATGTTCTTACCACTGGATCTGTGTGTAGGCTTAAAGGAATGGTCACAGGGATAATAGAGATCTGATTTGGTTTGTATATGGGGTTTTTGAGTACTTTGCAGCATTGTAGTTGCTTCATCATTCTCTTTTATCAGTCCTTCATAATGATCAATAGTGAAAAGGAGCCCTTTTCTTTATATGACCAGTTGCTTCTTGAAGACGATTGGATCCTCTAACGTTGAGTGTTTTGCAGTTGTATTCCATTCCCCTTAGGAATGGGCTGGTGGAGTGGAGCTATTTCAGACAGGCAACGTCCTGGGCAGGGACTGGGCCTTTCAAGGGAAGTGCTGAGAGTTCTGTCGGCTCAGTTTGCATTCCGATACTGTTCTGAGTGGGTAGGTGTTCAGGATCCTCCTCAACAGCATGTACCTTGGGGTACCAAGCCAGTTGCAAGTTCAACTTAGCCTGTGACCCAATACACTGAACACCCCAACTCCATGTCTTTTACTCTTGGATCTCTGGGACCAATCTGGAAGTCTCAAAAAAATGTTCACACCTGTTTATGGATGATGCACAGTCTTTTTATTTTGAATTATATTTGTTGCCTTTTTATGCTTTTGGAACCAGTGAAGCATGAATGTCGATTGACAACAATGCCAGGGGGTGGTTGAAGTGACATCACATACCCTTTGTCCTCAGTGACATTACAGGAAGACTCATCATCTGACCTCCAGCCCTTTATCTACCCTGGAAGTGGTGTGACATGACCTCAACCCACCCAAATATCACTGTGTCTGACTTTGTTAAACTTCTGTTATAATTGTATAATTAATATTACAGCACAACACAGATAAATGTGCATTTTAGATACCACCTATATTTTAATTAGGGTGCTGTCGTCATATGCCAAGAGAGCAAGAGGATGATGCAGTGCCACAATACACAGAACAACTCTAGGAAACTAAAATACTTATATCGCAAAAAGTCATGATAATATGGTTACTCTGGTGTGTTTCCCAATAAGAGATAGGAAATGTATTGATGAATCACAGGGAGAGGGAAAAGTTTAAAAAACTATTATGTTCACCTGAATTAATTGATATTGACCATGGCCTATTCACAAAGGTAAATTCATTTGTAAATGTAAGTTTACATGTGAATTTACCTCGCTGATGCCTTCCAGGTATTCGTAAAGGGATTGTTGGCAGTTGTAAGCCCTTTATGGGTGTGAATATTTCCGCCATGAGTGCAGGGCTCCTCGGTGCCATAAATCCCACTCAAGGGGTGGAACTGAGGGCAGTCCTGGGTATTTTAATGAGTGGTTTGCCTTGAAAGTTTGAGAATTCCCATAAACTAGAATGTTTACAGGCATTCACAAACACTTACCACTTCCTTTTTCAACCTGGAAAGGTTCAAATTTTAACTCCAGCAAACTGCTGGAGTAAATCCCTTTCCAGGATTGATAGAAAGCATAAAAGTGATTTCGCAAAGAGGAATCCATTACCCCTGTGTGGAGTGTTCTGCCACAGCGACTTCCACACAGGATTCCAAGTTTGGACATCATGTGATTTCTCATAGAATCTGCAGTCAAACCTGTGCCAAACACAGGTTTACATAATGATCGCAATCAGCATTCGGGAATTGAAAAAGTGACAAAACAACACTCTGATATAGGTTTAAAAATAAGAGTGTATTTTTACTACTGTTTGTGAGAATCACCCCCCATAAATTGAATATTAGCAATGCTTTTGATTTAAATTATTCCTTAATATTAGTATTAAGAGCATTTTGATTTATGATGACTCGCAAGCCACTATCACACATGAGATGTACACAGGGGATGATTGTAATCATACATATCAGTTGTTATGTATTTCAGAGAATTGGCACATATATATACATTCTACTAGTATTTACGCCTTAACAGATGTGAAAAAACACATTGATTCAATGTAATGGAGAAAATGAAAGAGGATCACAGAACTTCCAAACTAAGAAAAGAGGTCTATAATTTACATTATTCGTTTTTAATCACAACATCCAAAAATGAGGTAGAAAGGCAAGTGTTATCAATTGTGGAACAGAAGTGTTCTCTGCAACTGTGTAGTTATATATGTGAATTGATGGCAAATTATGGAAAATGCTGTAATTATGCATAATGATAATATTTTGGGACATTGGTGGCAAAGGACACACATAACATTCAAAGTGTTTTGGTGCTTCAGTTGAAGAAAGCCGGTTGGACCAATTAGCTGACTGCTATATATGCAAACTCTGATATCATAAATGCTCCACAGGAAGCAGCTGTAGACAAAGGGTGGTAGAATGAGATGCTTGTGCCTAAAAGCTATATAGCTGTGTTATGTAAAGAGTAAAGTTTCCCAATAACTCTATATCAATGGGGGCATAGACCTCCAGTTCTGGGTTTTTGTTTAGCAGTCTAATAATCTCTGGGAGTTGTAGTAGTCCAAGTTTTATAGCAGTTGAACTAATACACCTTAAAACAATGATTTGTGAAAGAAAATCCCAGTACTGGAGTATTAGGTTCACATCTGGTAGCCTTAGTAGAAGGATTCAATAAATCAATCATTAGATTTGTAGAGTGCTTCTTGTCACCTGTGAGGATATCCAGGTGCTGGCAGGGTCTAGTTAATTAGCCAAATAGCTAAGTCTTCAGGGACTTTCAAAACTCTTAAAGAGATGGAGAGGTCCATAGATGAGAGGGTAGCTCGTGCCATGTCTTCACTTCTAGGTAGTAAATTGAGCAACCCCCTCATCTCCTAATTCAGATGTGGTGGGGTGAGGGTTAGAGAAAGGGTCGCTGAGCAGGTGTGTCTGGTGAGCTAATGGAAGCCCAGGCAGTGGCTCAAGTAGGTGGGTATGAAGTTGTGTATGGCCTTTTATGCATGGGTCAGGAGCTTGCACTGGCATCTTTTCTGTACAGGGAGCCAGTAGAGTTCACTGAGGTAGGGGGTGATGTGGGTTCATCTGGGAATATCCAGGACGAGTGTGGTTGTGACTGTCTATATGGGAGATGCAATCAGAAAGGATGATAGTTAATGTGTATTACCCAGTGGCATTCGCCACAGGGTAGTTATAGTTAGATCAACATTTCCAAAGAAAACGCCTTTTTTTGTTTTGGTTATAACTTTGCCACCATTTGTCGAATTGTCAAGAAATGTTCCAAAAAGTGCTTTTTTGTGCCTAGTTTATACATGGAAAGTTTTGGGGTGATTCATCAAGTAGGGGCGGAAAAATAAGGGGGGGTCTCAAAACGCAAAATCCCCATGTATTTTCCATAGATTTTTAAAAGAAGAACTACCACAAAACTGCTGAAGGGAATGACTCCAAATGTTTCAGGAGGCTAGATCCTGGTCCAGAAAGCATGCTGCTTGTAATTTGATATCCTTGTTAGATGGGGATACTTGGCTTTTTTTTTAGAAACTTGTACTCAAACAACTGTAAGGATGGTTACATACAGAAGTGTGCCTCTTTGAAAACAAGAAGACCTTCAACAAGTTTCAGTAGTTGTTTCCTCTGTCTTACCTTTTTGTTTTGTGACTGGGACCTTTGCTACATCTGATCTTAGGGCAGCACCAGGAACAAGTATTGATGGCTCTATGAGCTTTGTTTACTTTCTGTATTTCAATTTCTTGCTCGCTAGCAGCAGATAGGAGATTATTGGGGGTCGAAATATGGTAGAAGGAGCCAAACCTTGTGATGTAGAATAGGTGATTATTGAGGGTCTAAATATGGGAGAAGGCGTCAACCTTGTGATATCATTGGAGGTCAGTGGCTATGTGATGTCACTTCCTCTAACCCTGACACTTTGGTGAACAGATGTCCACTGATCCAGTATTTCAAATGATTCAAATGATTTTTTAGATTTGTCGGTGTATTCTGAAATTTGATAGAAGTATCTTCCATGCAAAAGTATTTGTAGCAAGGCTTGGTTGTAGAGGATGAATAACTCTGTATACTCTTCCAGTGTTTCTTCTAATGTTCTACCATTCTCCTTGGACTTTTCCAAACCTCTACTATAAAATTAGTGTACGCCTTACTACTGTTGTCTTTTTACTTGATATCCAAGGTGTTTTTTGAGCATTTTGAGGAATCTTTCCCTGCAGACACTCAAGGTATTACATCATATTTCTAGTTTAGGACTCACTTGGCTATAGTGATTCGTTGTTGTGCCTATACAGTTGTGTCCATTTTCTTTACTTTGCTCACTTTTTTATTTCTTTGATGGAGTTGTAGATGAGCTGGATGAGATTAATTGAGAAGTAGAGTTCAGGTCAAGAGCTGGGGAGTCCTGATGTGTTTCTGGAATAGACCATCTTTTGCATTAAATTTTTTTGCATTTAATTAGAAACGTTTTGTCATTGTAGAGGCGTGAGGCAGATGCCATAGCTTTGGATGGCGGATATATGTACACTGCTGGGAAATGTGGCCTAGTGCCTGCCATGGCGGAATACTATGACACAGGTAACTGCTATTTCCTGTTAGATGCTGCTTGTAAACTAACCCAGATTATTAACAGAATCAGTGCTTGCATTCATTCTTTCAAGATCAAGCCTGCAGTGCTTACCACACAATAGTCATTTATGTCCCATAAGTGCAGGTTCCATCTTAACAAGGGCATGAAAAAAATCTGCTTTACTTTGCCTGTCCCTGGGTGCCATCTAAGTGAGTGAACTAGTGAGGCAATATACCTGAAACATAGGCATAGATGCATGACAAAAAGCTTTTTTCTCCAATGAGTAAATCTAGTATGTTTTAATGGCGATAATGGGTACCTAAAATGGCCAGTGCATATTTATTAAGTCTTTTGCCACCTCAAACTCACCCAAAGTGACACAAACTAGTGCAAAGTCTTTATAAAGTATTAACTTCTCGGTACAAAACTTTTTGCACTGGAAAGTTGCCCTAAAAGAAACACAGATTGCTCTTTGTGCTGATTTACACTACTTAATTACAAGGGGCCTCACATGTGCGCTACATGACAAAAAGGCCTAACTACAAAAATTGCTAGATAGGACTTTGTGCCCCAAAATATCCTCCTTAAAGCGGGCGTTAACAAGGAGGAATGTTTTAAATTCTCCTAACTTTCCGCATGTTACAAGTGTGCTACACACTAGAGCACATATCCAAAGTCTTAAAAGTTTTAAAGCTTGTCTTGGCATAGTATTTTGTACAGGAATAGTACCCTTCCAGTGTAAACATCATGCACTTACCTTTGCACTATGATGCAAAGGTGTGTGCATGGAGCTAGGGAGCCTGCCTGTGCGCAAGCACTGGGGGAGAGATTAGCAGTGCCATTACTTAGCAGGTATGGCTCTGCATGGTTCTCTCCCTCTGGTACACGGCCGAGCAGCAACTTCGACAGCTACTCTGCATTGTGCTATTATATTTATTTAAACTCAGCCCCTAAATATGTTCATGGACAGCTGTGGATTACAGTGTAGTCTGCTTAATAATAGAGAGACAAAGGAGGATCAAACAAGTTGGCATACTGCAGATTAATGTACTCAATGCAATTGCGTGGATCCCTCTCTTTGTTTCCCTTCTTTTTTGTTTTAGCTCAGGATGAGGCATAGGTCTAGAAAAATCTTAGGCGCCCTACATCAATGAAGGCAAAATTGAAAACGTTTTAAAAAACATGAAATAAAACATGAATTTAAGGGCAAACATGATGTTCAACAGGGTATGCATAATTTGGTAAAAATGGTTAACTTGGTTCAGTGCATGAAATGTGAAGGTTTGATATCCGATTTGAACAGTGTTTAGTTCGTAGAATATTTCCTAATGAAATGCCTTCATCTTCCACTTTTCTGTTTGTTCTCCTTTTAATCTGTAGTTCTTCTCTTTTCAGGTGATAAGTCTCCATGTAACACTAAAGGATCAACGGCAAAAGGTGGGTGGTGATGTGGCTGTATACAACACTGATATCTGTGCTGGTATTTGATCTGCACAAGACTGTAAACAAATGTGTTTGACGTTGTGAGATGACACTGGTTAGAAAGCAAGCAACCACAATGTGATGCACATAGTTCTTGAAAGACTCGTGCAGTCCGTTGGATGTGGACACTACGCTGGGCCTAATTTTAAGATATAATACATGCAACACTACTTCACGCCCAGAGCAATATTGTCATTCACAGGGCACTGCTACAAGCTCAGGTTGATTATTTAATTCATGAGACAGTTTGTAGATGTCATTCATGAGACACTGCTGCATGGTCAGATGAATGATATCATTTATGAGGTACTACTTCAGGCTCAGTTGAAGATGTTATTCATGAAATATTGCTGCAAGGTCAGATGGATAATATAATTCACGAGACACTACTATCGTCTCAATTTGAAGATGTCATTCATGCAACACTGCTTTAAGCTCACATTTAATTGTTCAATGTATGATATAATTCATGACACACTACTTCAGGCTCAGTTTGTAGACGTCCTTTTCCTCAGGTCTGTTCCATGGTTTTTCATGTTCTTTTACTCTTATGGTCTTCATCACTTCAGGGTTTTCCCTGTGCACTGTCCCGCTTATTTATCACAACAGTGATCCCAGTTACAAGAGCCTCTTGCACTTTTCTAATATAGGCTTAGAGCCCAACGTAGCGAGCTCTACCGGCCATTAAAGGCCCGCTCCAGAGTTAAAGGCCCGAGCCTAAGACGAGGGACTTTTACCAAGGGAGCGGGCCTCTAATGGCCAGTACAGCCCGCTATGGAGGGCTCTAAGGCTATTAGAACATTTCGCCCCTAGAGGGCAGAATGTTCTAATTATTAAAAACAGAGACCTCTCACAGCCCAGGGCCCTAACTCCCCTTTGGCTTTGAGAGGTCTATGTTCATAGCAACAGCTGTGAAATGGAAAAAAACATTGGAATGTTGCTCCGGGCTTCTACTAGCGAGTATCAGCCCAAAGCACTCCATTGTTTTCAATGAAGCGCTCAATATTCCAATGTTGATTTCTCATTAGGAATCGAACCTCTTACTTCCATTGCATCCCTCTTTTTCTCATGTGTGCATGTTTGAATGTTATGTACAGGAACTTGACTTTTTAGAAGCTCCTCTCTGGACTGTTTTCAAGAAATTTTTAATCTTCTGCTGATTAGATTTCAAGAGTTGGATACACCAGAGACTCAGCCATTATTATATAGAATCAGTGTAGAAGTCAGGTCAAGGATAGAAAGGAATGGGACTTCACTGGCTGGAACAACAACTACACTTTCTATTGGCCTCCAAGGACCCACCGCTACTTAACTTCCATACTGCCCTAGCAGAAATTTGATTAAAACAGCACAACACATAGAGCTTGGAAGTGATTCGAAGTGTTTTGAGTTTTTTTGTTCTTGCAGCCATTGTCAAATAACTAATCGTTTATTGGTAATTCACTAATATTTGAAGGCATAGTCTAATACTAGGTATGATTCTTCTGTCGGAGGCTTCTGCAAATTTATACTTAAAAGAACAAACTGGAAGTCCTCCCAGCCACAAAATGTAGTGAATTTCTCCCGTTACACTGTATGAGTAAAGTTTAACGGTAACTGTAGAGAACATCCACCACGTCTTCTAATAGAGTTTTCTTGAGGAATGAGAACCACCGTGGCAAACTTTAATGCTACTAACAAGGAACATAGGCTCAGTTGGTTAGCTATTAAGACTGGTTCAAGTCTTAAGGTGACATGTGAAAACAATAGAAGTCCAGAAAATAACAGTAACTGGCATCACTTCAGCTATCTCCTGCCTCAAATTGCCTCGACTTCGATGTAAATCAATGGGAAAAATTAATGACCCTGTGTATTTTCAAATCTCCCTCTGTCCACTTTCAAAACATTGGCATCTATGTCAAGAAGTGAGGCAAAGAAAGGTCGAAAATCAAAGGTCCTGATATACACGTTCTCTGTCAAGATAGGGCTCACTAGCCACATGTTTTAAAGAAAGACAGTATTCAAATACATTGGAATTTAAATAACTACCAGACTCCCACATTTGCATCACAGTCTTGTCATTTCTCACCAGTCTGAGATGCAGCTTTTACCAATCGGCTTTCACCACCAAGACCTCTATCACGAGCGTTCCGTAGGATTTTAAGGTGAAAAAAATCTAGAGGGTTTGGGTATCACACCACTTGTAATAGTGTAATAGTGACCCTGGAAAAACTATTGGGGTGCAGGAGGCCACACTTAAATCCAACAACATTAATTGAAGACCATGATGTGTGAATTTCCACTTTAGGTAATAAACCTTCACTAAACAAGGGCTGTCCTAAAGGACTCTGTAATATACGGAGGACATGTGGTGAGGACTCATTATAAAGCATTAAGTTGGTAGGTGTGCCATGATGACATTATCCAGAAGATGAAAGCATCTTCTGTCTCAGCAACAGTCATTTACAGTCGAAGCTGTGAAACAGCCTGGGGTTTGACATGAGGCTAGGACAGCAGAGGTTACCAAGCTTGGCATCATCTAATCTAGTGCATACAAGAGCCCCTTCCCATTGCTTGTTTTGTAAGCCTAGAGGTGGGACTCTTTCTGCACACATTCCCCCTTGCACACAATGCAAAACTGAATTATTTAGATTGTGAATGAACCACTTGGGCAATGTTTCTGTCGTTGTGAGATGCTTGTTCCACTTGAACTAACACACAGTTTTCTTCTCATCACCGAAGGCACATACTATGCTGTGGCAGTTGTGAAGAAAAGCGACCCAACCATTAACTGGAAAAATCTGCAAAACAAGAAGTCATGCCACACAGGCAAGGACAGAACAGCCGGATGGAATATACCAGTGGGTCATCTTTCAAAAGACTGCAAATTTGGTAGGTACTCTTCTGCACTATGTCTCATATTCAGTGCTCATCTATGTATACAGAAATATGAATGACCCATGCCTCAACATTCCCTTACAGAATATTATTCACAAATATTTATTGACACAAAGTTGCAGTTTCCTTTTTCATATCGCCCGCTAATGTATAATTAAAAGACAATAGCTAAACTGAAGTTATGGGTAGCTTTGGTTGTAAAACCTCAATGTATATGCAAAAAAACTCAAACATTTTCTTTAAAAAACATTAAGTCCTGTCATGGTTACATGTTAAAACTGAAAAACCACTGAAATTCCCATGTTATGAATATTACCATGTTACAAATTGGGTCTCTAGTTGGCAGAGGTTTGCACCCTGTCCAAGTAGGGACCACAATCCTAGTCAGGGTAAGTCATATACACAACCTAAATCAACCTGTGCTCACCCTCTCTAAGCTTGGCACAGAGCAGTCAGGCTTAACTTAAGAGGCAATGTGTAAAGTATTTGTGCAACACTTTTATTACAGTAACGGTAAAAGCACCACAAAATGACTCCACACTAGCTTAGAAAAAAAGAGAATGTTTATCTTAGTACAACAAGACCAAAATCACAAAAAATACAATAAGTACAACTTTAAATATGAACTTTTAAAGAATAAACTGCAATGTAATGCTTAAAAGTAATTAGCATTTAAAGGTTATTTGAAATACTAGATCAGGGTAGATCCAAATTTCAGCCCGACTGCGATGCAGGGCAGGCTGGCTACAGGAATCAGAGAGGTCCTGTTGACAAAGTACCTTGGGCGGAGCAAGCGACGACATCGAGGACTCAATGCTAATAGCCGAGGTGGTGCCGCGTCGTCATCGATCCTTTGGATGGAGGCGAAGCTTCGGCACCGACCCACGCCATCGACGAAGGTGTCATTGACGAACCCCTTTATGATGCAGGTGTTGCGTCGTCAGCGAGCCGTGCTACCCGTCGTCATTGCACCATGCAGTCCGACAAGGGGATGTCAATCGGCTCCTGCATTGGCGTCGGAGTGCAATGCGTCAGTTCCGGTCAGCACAAACTCTTCACGGCTTCAACATTGATGGTACGGACAGAAGAAATCACCTTTAAAGGGCCCAGGACTGGATTGGCACCACTTGGAAGGGCAGGACTGACAGATGGCAGAGTCCAGATGCTGTTGAAGAGTTGAAGGAACTCTTTGATGGCCCTGAGATTTCAAAACAGGGGGCAAGCCAGCACGTCCTTGGAGAAACGTGGGTGCAAGGATGTAGAGAGCAGGCCTAGTCCTTCTCACTCCCAGGCAAAAAGCAACAGACAACAGGGCAACAGGGCAAAGCATGTAGCAAAGTGGCACAACAGCTCTTCTTCCTGATAGAATGTTCCTGGTTCCAGCAAAGGTCTGATTTGGTAATGTCAGGGGTCCAGTACTTATACTCAGTTGTGTCTTTGGAGTGGGGGAGACTTCAAAGAGGCCTTTGAAGATCACATTGTCCCTGCCTTTCCTGTCCTGGCTGCAGGTTCACTACAGGGGGTGTGCATCTCTTCGTGTGAGGACAGGCACAGCCACATTCAAGTGTAAGTATCAGCTCCTCCCTCCCATTCTAGCTCAGAAAGGCCCATCAGCCTGATGATGGGCCATCAGGATGCAAATGTCACACCCCAGCTCCCCTTGTGTGCGACTGTCTAGAGGAATGCACAAAGCCCAGATGTCACCCAACCCTGATGTGTATTCAGAGACATGCAGAGGCACAGAATGGTAAAAGAAAGAAAATATAAACTTTCTAAAAGTGGCATTTTCAGACTTACAATTTAAAATTTGACTACACCATAAGTCATGATTTTAAATTGTGAGTTCAGAGACACCAAATTCCAAATTTCTATTTTTTGCCAATTGTAAATTACACTTAAAAGGTTCTTTAAGTCAACCTCAATGTTAACCTATGGGAGAGATAGGCCTTGCGGTATTGAAAAATGAATTTGATAGTTTTTTACTAACAGGACTCAGCGGGACATGCCCTACCTTTTAAATACACTGCACCCTGCCCATAGGGCTACCTAGGAGTGCTATAGGGGATTGTATTAAAAAGGAGGGTTTGGGTTTGGCATGAGGGTTAACTTGCCAGGTCAAAATGGCAGTTTAAAACTGCACACACAGGCTCTGTAATGGCAAGCTACTGAAGTGGGTGGCACAATCAGTGCTGCAGGCCCACTAGTAGCCTTTAATTTACAGGCCCTGGGCACATGTAGTGTGCTTTATTAGGGACTTATAGGTAAATTAAATTAGCCAATTGTAGCTAAGCCAATGTTACCATGTTTAGAGTACAGCGCACACACACTTTAGCACAGGTAAGCAGTGGTAATATGCCCAGAGTCCTAGAGACAAAAAAATTGAATTCAGAAAAGAGGGGAGGAGGAAGAAGGTTTGAGGGTAATCCTGCAGAAAGTGCCATTTCCTACAGACCGCAATTCATTATGGTTATGTACACCACAACTCGCACATGGAATGTAATGCTCATAATATTACCCTTAATAAGAGAGATGCACATGTTGTAAATAACATTATAGATGAGTCTATATATTGCACTACACTTACTGCTTTATAAGAGATGAAAATGAATGTTGTATTATATATTCAATCCATCAATCAGGATTTATAAAGCGCGGTTAATCACCCAAAAGAGTATCCAGGCGCTTGCAGGTCCCGGTGGCTCATTCAAACAGCCAGATCTTGAGGGCCTTTTGGTATTACAGAATGTGAGGAGAGGGTCCAGAGCTGCGTGGGGAGGCTGTTCCAGGTCTTGCTGCGTTGTAGGAGATGGAGCGTCCTCCACTTCTGCTTAGGCAGAATCAGGGAGTGTGGGCTTGTGAAAGGGAGGCAGAGTGTAATCTTTTTCTCAATGGCTGGTGGAAGTTCAAGCAGTGGTTGATGTAGGCGGGTCCTTGGTTATGTACGGCCTTGTGTGCTTGGGTCTGCAGCTTGAATTGGCATCTCTTTTTTACAGGGAGCCCGTAGAGTTGTCTGAGGTGGGTTGTGATGTGGGTTCATCAGGGAGATCAATTTGGTTTGAGTATGTGTTGTTGTTTGATTATAGTTTGCACGTAGGTGAGGTTGTTCATTGGGATGATTATTGTAAGGTCGTATGCATTTGGTGTGCAGCCAGGCCCTGCACCTTACCATTTTTGGGCAGACGAACTGGCCCAGATGGATCAGCAGCCTGCCCGCCCCCACCCCTCCCCCAGCGCCTTGAGACCCTCATGGCTGTGTAGTCGTGCTATATAAACCCCTGATTGATTGATTGACAAATCCTGCTGCACATAGTCAAAGGACATGCACAGAGAGTGGTTGGCTGAGCGCAGCTATAGTGCACTAAATAACAAAAATAAAATCAGGATTTGGTAATATGGATTCATAATCATGAGACTTCAAGTAGATCACAGACCCAAAGGAGGGCCTAGGACTTGTGAATGAATGCAGTATAAGATTCGAAAATCCTGCAATAAAAATAATGTTATTAATATTAGTTTTAAGCTCAGAGGGGGCCCTTTGAGGCTTCCCCACATAGGCCTGAGAGTCAGGATAGGCTCACTTTGCCTTATGCTCATTTTATTTTCATTTTTCCTAACACAGGGCTCAGTGCACTGTGTTGAATCAAAGCAGCCACACAGGCATTTTTCTGTGATGGCCAGCCAGTTAGCGCACAGTGAATTCACAAATACGCAAGGAATAATAGGAGAAGCAATATATTCAAATGTCAAGTCCTTATTTTATTTTTTTATTGGATTCTGCAATCCGTGGAGTATCCCCAGATTAATAGTCTAGATATTGCAATGATTTAAAACCTTCATATCCACCGAACACATTTTTAAATTTAAAATGTATTTAAAAACAGTTGAACACATGTAAATAAAACCAAGCATAGGCATTTCTTTGAGTGAAGTTCTGTTTTCATGTTGTGTTTGGTGTAATTCCATTCAGACACTTTTTCTGCTGATGAGAGGGAAGAATAATCTTATGAGAGGTCAAAAGGGAAATGTCACTTTTTTTGTTACCTCTCCTTGATTTCTACCTACCCCAAACCCCCTACCCCTCCTAAATACACATCTCCACAAAATTGCCTTGCCAAACTCAAACAGGATGACATTTTTTAGTTAGTTTCAGGCATATTTATCAGTGTACATAACAGGTAACTGTGCAACATGGTTCAATATTGCGACATAGGGGTTCTAGTGACATAATAAACCATGAGCCCGAAGGCCGACTGATTTATAACTATCACAGAACCCAAAGATGGAAATATAGGACCAAATTACATGTGTTTCCTATTCATTTGTTTTTATTTCACAATTTTATTTTGTAGTAGTTATCTTGATAAACAGTTTTTTTCACATTTCAGCTAGCAGAGGATACAGATTCAATTAGAATATTTTGTTTCACTTTTCCTGGATGTATTGTTGCACAATGGCCAGGGGAAGAGGATTTAATGCACTTCTGTGGGAGTAGATTTAACAAATATTTATAGATTTACTGCATTTGCATCAGGCGAATAATGTGCAAAATTAGCAGATTTCACAAACATTTTGTTTCTAGCTAAAATGGATGAAATAAAGTGCTACTAGAATTAAGCGGCATAGAGGACCAAATGATGCTGCAAAGTTATCTAATTTATGCAGCAAAAATGAAAATTGTATGGCACATTTATGGTCAGTATTATTTTTTTGCCATTTGAGATAGAAATAATGTTTTCAGTGAAATTTGCAACTCTTGTGGCAAAGCCCATTAATCCGTAATTATGCGGTAAATGCAGAATCTCCTAAATGCACTGATTCTCACCATTCCCCAGTGTTTGATTAATAATTTGTTCAAGAAAGGCAACCAAAGCATAACGATTCTATATCAAACCAGTGCTCATTATTGACTGCACTGTGAAGAAAATAACATTTTCAAGCTAAGATCCCCAAAATAAATATGTAATATAAGAAATACATAATGGGTACCATGTATATATGCTATAATATGCTATCTATATTGCTATATTTTATATATTTGTATTGCTGTCTAGGTGTTCTGGTATTATTCACAAACCACTTAGACTTCGGACTCATGGTTTTTGATGTTACCAAAATCTCTCAACTGCAGGACTGGTTTGGATTGCAGAGTTAATTGTTATGTATTCTCTTTCTATCTACACCAGGAGCCTCATATCTAGTTGCCCAGAGTTATACTCCTTCATTTTCATGCTCCCTGGAATGCCATTACTGGGCCAATTGGAATTAACAGGTCACTCATAAAGTTGACACTAATTGTAATTTACAAGTTTATTCAATGTCTTTAATTCAGGGTTGGGGGGTCTCTTGCTCAATATAAGTGTGATTGTCAGTGTGGGAAGAGCATCTAAATGGGGTGCATGCATTTCAGGAATGGGACGCGTGCTCTTATCCTTGATTCTCTCTAATGACATTAGGAATCAGTGCCTTCCATACCATCCTGAACCATCACTCCCACCTTGATTTATTCCACCTATTTAACACCACTGACGCGCTCATGGTGGTGACTATGGAGTAAATTCTACTGGAGTCTTAGGTTGATGATTGCTTTGGTGCCACCATAGACCACAATAGTCCTGATCGTTAGGGATACAGTTTAGTTTATGTTGGAATCTAAAATTGAGAATTCTGGAAAAACTGGACAGCAACTGGTTGTTACATTAACGCAGAGAAACTCAAAAGTCATGACTTTTACTCCTCAAATCTCGTGCTGGACCTAGTGCACCACGTACATTAGACCCATATTAAAAGGCGCATTTTTAAGCAGCCATTGGGGGTTTCTGGCAAGTGTCCCCAAAGCTAACTAAATCTGTGACCGCCACAAAAAAAGCACTGGAGTTCCCGCTAACCCCATTAAAGTCAATCTCAACCATAACCCCAGCTGTCAAGTTCATTTGACCTTACCTCCGGGTATGTGATTTGGGCAGAATTCAGTGGGTACGTGTTGCCTCTTCACTGTTATTTAAGCAGATCGGTTCCATGATCATCTTATTCCTTTTGTATTTGTATTTACTTCAGAGTTTGGCAATAAGGAAAAGCCCACCAAATCACAAGAAATAAAGACAAAAATTCATGGTTGATTTAGCTTGCCAAAGCAAGTCGAGCACCTCTCGAAGCTCCATGCTTCACTGACACTATAGAACTTTTCAGCTAAGCTTGTGTGAAATCTTTGTTCATCAAATTGCTGAAATCATGAGAATGCCATAGCATGTGGTGTACCATTATGTTGCATGAACATCTCATGTGAGAGCATGTCTCATAAATAAAACTTGCAAGATCGAGCAGGAAACTGGTTTGAGCAGAAAATATTTTGCCAACTTCTGATTGAACCTGTAGGTGAGTGGTAAATAATGACACGAAACAGCATAATGTCCAATTCTGTGGATTTTACACATTTCATATAACGTTAGATTCGTAAATTGCTTAATTCAAAACTTTCCCAGGCCAATTTTTTGCCTAGATTGAAAATAAATTGACAGCTATGGCCAATGAACTTTGTTTTTGTTTTTTTCAACAGATGTTTTCAGTGAGAGCTGTGCCCCCGGGGCTGAACCCGGCTCTAAACTGTGTGCCCTCTGTGTTGGAAACCCTGGACTCAAAGGAGAAGAAAGCAAGTGCAAGGCCAACAATAATGAACTGTACTATGGGTACTCCGGTGCCTTCAGGTAAAGGGGACACGTTGGATTAAACTATCCTGAAGTGTGGCATTCTCTCATGCAATTGGATAATACTGAACGTGTGACATGGAACCCCTGATCAGAGGGCGCAGTCTCTGCGAAGGGTGGAGAAAGGAACACCCTGAGGGCAGCTTGGTAGATCTCTAATTGGTAGATAGACATTACTTCCTGCTAATGGCACCCATGCAGTCCCAGAGCAGGAGTGGGTGGCAGTGGCGGATAATGTGTGCAGTGAAGGAGAGGGCATTTTGTCCTTGCCACCAGTGAGGTCGCAAGGCAGCATGAGGAAGCACTGATAGTAGTGTATGGCTTCACCACAGTCCTTACACAAACACAACTATCTGGGTACCACTGAGTTGCATGGTGCAAGTACTTGTTACGAGGGCCGGCTGAAGTGGACAAACTCCTAAGCGTGGGTGCTTGCCAATAAAACTGCCATACATACTAAAAATGGCTGACGCATCTCTGAGATTTGGAGTTTTCCATTCACCACTAAAAAACAGGTTTTAATAAAAGCGTGTAGTTATTGAGTGGGGATGAAATGTTCTAGATGTAGAGAACAATAGATAAGTGCAAATTAGACAGATTTGGCTTTAAAATGGCCGCTGTTCTCCACCAAACTGCGTACGCATTGTGCTACTATAAAAGAAACTCCACTACACAGTGCCCTACGAAGGTATGGGGCAACAAGAATTGTTAATAAACATAAGAAGTACGTTCCCCTTAAGAAAATCTGTCTGAGGAAATATCCTAACCTCAGGCTATATTAAACCTTAAACAGTGACATAGCCTAGATGAATGTCTTCAGTTTGTGGGACTTTCTGAGGTACCACTAACAAGTGGACAGCCCAGCAATGGAAAAGCACATCAGAAATATTTCAGACATTCTCAACACATTTTTCCTCTTTTTCAGAACTGGAGACAAAGTAATTTACTTTAATCAATAACTTTCACAAATAACGGCCCTTTCAGATTCCAGCAAGTAACAATTTATATTGGGAATTCAGAGTTTATTGGATGAAAATGGACCCACACAAAATAGGCACAAGAGGCTGCTGGAAGCGTGCTGGATATTTATCGTCCAGCATTCTGCTGCAAATTATAAGTAGCAATTTTTTGTGAATCTGATAATTTGTGAAGCCGAAGACATGGCCACTGGGGCAAAGGAGAGAGTCAAACACTGGGGCAAAGAGATGTGGATACTGCGAGGGGGAGATATGGACATTGGCACAGGGTCACATTGGAAGAGAAAGCATAAGGATAGTAAGAGATGAAAACTAGGTCAGCAAGTCACAGACCTGGGAAAGGAGGACACAGATATAGGCAGGGGATCACAGGAAGTGACATAGGTGGAATTGTGGACAGAGGAAACGCACACTGGGATGGGGGCGTGGTCAATGGGGAAGATTATCACAGAGAGTGGAACAGGTGATGTGGACAGGAAGAAGAAATGGATACTGAGACAGATGAACACAGACAGGGTCATGTGGAAAGGAAGACAGGGACATGGTGAGGAGGGGACATGGACTCTGGGAAGCAGGATATAGACACAACAAAGGTAGTCACAACAAGACAAGGAGACACAGGGGCCGATAGACAAACACAGAGGGAAAGAAGACCAGTATATATATATTCCACCGTTATAGTTACTGTAGGCAACTATAACTCACGCGACCGCAATCCTCTGCTGATGCTAATACTGTATTTAGACACTTATTTGCCCATGTCTTCTTCCATTAAATTTTAGCTATACATATATAACAAATATTTTTTTTTCATAAAGACACATATGTCATCAGCAGAGGATTACGGTCGCGTGAGTTATAGTTGCCTACAGTAACTATAACGGTGGAATTTCATTGGTTTTTTATCAGTAAAATGTCCAGCTAACTATAACATGTGTGAAACCTATGGTTTTTTCAGTGAATTTGCAAGGTTTTTTAAATGCTAATTCCTAACTATAACGTGTGTGAAACCTATGGTTTTTTCAGTGAATTTGTACGGTTTTTTAAATGCTAAGTTACTTTACGCCATTTGTGGCGTGCGCGCCCACTTAACGCAGTTCGTTCCGTGCGCGCACGGTGCGCTTCGCGCACCGTGCGCGCACAGTGAGCACGCGGTGCGCTTCGCGCACCGTGCGCGCACAGTGAGCACGCGGTGCGCTTCGCGCACCGTGCGCGCACAGTGAGCACGCGGTGCGCTTTGCGCACCGCGTGCCCACGTCACGCTAGATGGGCCATGAACGCACGATGCGCTTCGCGCACCGTGCGCACATGGAGGACATATGATGAGCATCGTTGTGACAGGTAAAATATATGTTTTGATTAGCTCTAATAAGCCATGCACAAAAGGTGCCCTTCCGGCACCTTTTGCACACGGGGTGGGGAGAATGTGGATATTTTTTTTATTTTTTTATTATTTCTTACCGTACGCGTACGGTAAGCGTAATCGGCGAAATTTTCGAAAAAATTAAAATTGCCTTTTTTCACTTGGGGGATCGTTGGGGACTCCCTCGACATGGCTAGGTGCTTGGGAGCTGTGTAAACAGCCCCTTTACATGTTTTTGCACTTGGTTTTTCAACCCCCTGTCAGAGTGCGAGAGAGAAAATGGTGGCCGCCGCTTCCTGGTTTCGACCGATTCGAATGTTTACTAAGATCTAAGGGCCAATCAGAATCGCGCTCGCGCACGCCACCGTACGCGTACGGTAAGCGCACCGTAAGCGCACCGTACGCTGGCTCAGATATATATATTGATTTAAAGGCTATTTTCTCAGAATCTACTGAACAGATTTACACCAAACCTACAAAAGGCACTTCCTTGACCTGAGGACTACCTCTCTGCCAAATTTCAAGTAATTCTGTTAAGCCGTTCGGGCTGTAGCTGTGTCTAAAGGTCCTATGGAAAAATGCATGGGAAAAACGCGTTTTGGGACCCCCCTTTTATCTCAGCCCCCGCTTGACGAATCCCCCCGAGACTTTCAGGGTAGGAGCGGAGCGTATCGCCCCGCCTATTTTGAAAAATTCGCGATGATTCGTCGACCGGCGCCAAAGTTATTCAAAATAGAATGTTGCGGTTTTCCTATGGAAACAGGGTCCTAACTATAACTACCTACTGGCGACCGCCAGTAGGCAATATATATATATATATATATATATATATATATATATATATATATATATATATATATATATATATATATAACAAGACACAGGGGCATGGACATCCAAATGCTGAAGCAGGGAGACAGAATGTTGCCTATTAAGCTCCAGTCTGCAGGTAACCCAACAAGCACAAGTAAACGCACGCTCAATTCATCGCACAGTGCTATGCAGTCACACCAAACGTCAATGTGCTCTCATTAAACACAAATAAATCACAAGGAACTAGACCCCTGCAAGTTCAGTGTCTTTGACCAATCCTTGCTTCCAAATACATTTTTATTGTGCTTACTCTGTGTGAGTGAATGAACAGTTACTAACTGCTCTATTTCAGGTTTGTGGCATCCAAAACAGGTTAACGTTGAGACTAATCCCTGATGAAACATTTTGAGTAGAGATAGGGGGCTACATTACAGCTAGTGTGTACTTTCCTGATCTGTGCTGTAGTTCAGGCACACAGTCACGCTTGCACTGGGAACAGCACATTAGCGAAAAAAAGGGTAGATATTAGAAACTGCTGGTCCGCCTTTCAGCGCAGGTGATGGATCTGGCTCCGTTTGAAGAGAAGATTGGTGATGACTGCGAGGGGAGAGGGTTCCTGGTACCCCAGTGACTCCCTTACCATTGCACCACCTCCTACATGGTGCATAATCAGTGCACCACACAATACATTTTTTGCCATTTTTGTCTGCATCTGCAGTGTGGTGCAGGTGCAAAGGCAAGCTTGCATTTGCATGAAGGTAA
This sequence comes from Triturus cristatus, assembly GCF_964204655.1. Classification (NCBI taxonomy): domain Eukaryota; kingdom Metazoa; phylum Chordata; class Amphibia; order Caudata; family Salamandridae; genus Triturus; species Triturus cristatus. Next base: position 660,898,893 of record NC_140594.1, read on the forward strand.
TCCCCATGAAAATGAGAGACATCAACTTGAGGTCATGTCCAGAGACAACTTGATCCATATTTCAGGAGAGGTCGCACAAAGGTCTGTGGTTCCTCCGTACGAACCTAACTACGCCAGGGTCACAAAAGTAGGTGCAATTATCGACCACGTTCCTGGGACACCTTCAATAATAAGGCCCAGGGTGGATTGGTGGTTGGAACTTAGTTGTTGGTTATACATTTCCTAATTCTGACAAGGCTACAAATGAATTCTGACAAGGCTACAAATGAAGAGGACTGTGTACTGTGAAGAGGCGGGAGATGGAGTTGAAAGATAGGGCTACGTATCGCTAGACCTCAGATGTAACTAGGGCAGTTACTTTTCCCGATCTTACTTTACCCATTTTTTCCTATCTGATCATGTGTTTTGTGTACAATTCAAGTAGTGTCCAGGATGCTACCACTGCCCCCAAAAAACATACACAAAGCCACTGGCTTATCATGAGAAGTGGCTTATGTAAGTTTGTACTGGCCCTCAATGTAACGTTTTCGTCAAACTCCTTACATTGTGTTTTTCCTCCACAGGTGTTTGGTGGAGGCAGGAGATGTTGGTTTTATGAAGCACACCACCATTTTTGAAAACACAGATGGTAAGTTATGAAGAAGTACCAAGCAGGAAACTATCCACCCTCCTCTAATTCAAATTTAGTTTCTGATTTAGGGAAAAAGTGGGCTAAAAGGCATGGCATTGCCTTTCCTTTTGGTGCCCGCTTTAGGGTGATACGACAAGTGACACTGCACCAGGTGCCAAGCTTGAGAAGGCAACATTTGCGCTTTGATGGGACAAGAGGACAGAGCAGACTGGTCAGGTGTAGCAAATGAGACAGGAGCTGCCTCCATAGATCTTTGAGGCATATTATCAAGAGATGTATCGCCGCTTTTTCGGCACATAGTGCCGAAAAAGCTGCGATTTTTTCATCACAACATTATCAAGGACACGTTAACAAGCGTTAGCGCATGTTTCCTTGCGACTTTGCATGTCAGCGATCAATTTCGCTAATGACATGAGAAGTAGGCGTTCCTGAGCAGAACAACATGGGAATCCTCGCTGACACGGCTTCGCGATATTAGCAAGCCATGCAGAAAACCAGCGAAGCGATAAAAATAACCGCGCTAACCGCGGTTATCGCAGGAATGTTACGCCTGCTTGAAAAGTGACTTAGGCATACTGATAATGGCAGGTGGATTGCCAGGTTAGGTCCACACTCCCCTATCAGCAAGCCTCTCCATAGCGCTGTGAAATCACCGCTGGATTTCACGTGCTATTCCTGAGAATCAGCCTCTATCACTGGAATTACATCTCCTGTTAGCAAAGCGTTGATAATACGGCGCTAACACGGCGATGTAATCCAGCGATAGTGTAAATCGTGCTAAGCGCGATTTGCGATAATTATCGCATCTCCTAGATAATATGCCCCCTAGTGTGCCCAGCAATTTTCATGGGTTAAAAATAATGGCAAGATAAGTCTGGTGATAATTGTACTTGCTGGAGAGATCTGTGCTTTGTCTAGTGACATTTGTGACTGGTCATAAAGTAGCACAGCAATTTAAAATGTAACATGCAGATCACAGGTTTCTGTTAAGTAGATAGCTCAGAGGGTTACTACTTTTGTTACAGAGCTCCTTTTGTTACTTGCAGTTTATAAGTTACAATCCTCCTTATATATCACAGTGAACTCTGCTCCAGTATTAAAAAGCTGTTTCCTAACAGAAGGCATTAGTTTAGAACCTTATTGTTTTTCCTCAATCTATTAATAGTACAAGGTTGCTGAAGGGTTCCTTTGGTTACAAATACATTCTTATTGGTAGAGACAGCCCCAACCATGATGCGGTGTTTTAAATCCTGTTTGTGTTGTTCCATACCAAGCACTCTTACCATATACCAGTATGAATGACCTGTACACCTACACCATGTAGCCCTCAATGTCTTATAGACCATTTCCTGTTCACTGATTTACACACTTTTATAATGCATTGTCTCTATAGTATATATGTGTGTATTGTGAAGCACTCTGATACAATACATTGAGATGAAAAAGGTATAAAAGAAATTCAATTAATGTGAATTAGTGGCTCTAGAAAGATGAGGGGCACCGTTGGTGGGTGGTAGTGAGGGAATCCACGGAGAATAAGGCCCATGGGGTACCCCAACAAAGACTGGCGGACCTAGTGCCGCCAAACAGGCCTACTTCAGTACTTTGTTCCATATGGGCAGGTATTGCCCTGCTTAAATCAAAAACCAGAACAAAAAGTTACAAGTGTAGTCCAACTCCAACAAACAGACTCGAAATTGGCCTTTGTTCTAAGGGAGAGGAAGCAATTTGCGATCCCATTGTGAATGGCTAACACTCTCAGGGATGGTGGCCTGCTGGGGTCATCAGACCACCATGTCTGGGACTGCTTTTAAATAAAGCAGTCTTTTTTTTATTTAAATGCAGCCCTTTAAGGTAAATGAGCTGCATTTAAAAAAAGAAAAATTAAACTTTTCCGTGTCATTTTTTTAAGTCCAGGCAGTGGCCCCTGGGCGGCGGGCACTGATGGGGGGGGGGGCAGCCGGGGTGAGTAAGGGAGTTTAAAAAAGAAAATAATAATTACCTCATTGCTGTGTCTCTCCTCCGTCTATCCCCTAGGGCTGGAACTTGAGGCACCCAGGCTCCTCTGAGCCAATCACAGCACTGCAAGTCAGCGTTGTGATTAGTCTGAGCGCAGTGGTTCGGCGCTCATCCAGGGAATGGGAGCCAGGGCATGTTTTCCACACAGGCTGTAATGCAGCCTGCGTGGGGAACATGCAAAGTGCGCATGACGGTTTGGACAAATATTCATGCACACTTGGAGTGGGCAAGCCACTCCTACCCCTGCTCCTCTGTCATCGGAGCAGCCCTGCCCGCGAACCTGCCACAGCAGGAACACATAAAATGATAATAACCTCAAGTTTTTATAATTTTATGTTTCCTTTATTTCACTGCTGCCGTCTTAGCGGAGGAGACACCGCTAATCGATTCCCTTTCCCACCATAGAAGGGTAGGTACCCCAGACTTTTACTAATATAAATTTACAACCCTTTGCTTATTGTAAAGAGGAGAGAAAGGAGTTTGGGAGTACATGTTTGTTTGAGACCCAAATTTCCAAGGCATACCACCCTTTGGAACACTGATTTTTCATCCCTTGAGTGGGATTTATGGCTGCAGAGGTCTTCTGACTTGTGACTAAGGGATTCATTACTATAAATGGGTTTACACATGCCAGGAAACCCTGTGTGAATTCCTGACAGGCATAAAAAAGATCAAATCAGACCTAAAAATTCATTTGTGAATACATTTACCATTGTTGAACTGTCTCTTTGTGGCTTAGGTACTATGTTGTGCTCTGGGAATTCGTAATTGTGTCTATGTTGTTTCAAGGTTACATTAAGCACAATTTACAAGGTTTGTAGTGATAGGAATTTGTCAATTTTTATCTTTTTTTTGCTCCCAGGTGCCAACACTGCTAGTTGGGCAAAGGATCTGAAATCTTCTGAATTTGAGCTGCTGTGCCTGGATGGAAGTCGAGCCCCACCATCTAAGTATCAAGAGTGCAACCTAGGTCAGGTTCCTGCACATGCAGTCATGACTCGGCCTGAGAAAAAAGCACAAGTAGTGCAGGTTCTACAAAATCAACAGGTGAGTTACAGGTAGATGACCCATCATCAGACTTTAGGAAGCCTTCAGAAACCCATGGCAGGAAGGAAAATACTTTTTGATTGGCCACAGAAGAGATTTGAAGCTCCTGTCCAGAAATTGATATATGTACACATAACACATCCTGAGATGGATGAAAATTGTGATGTGCAAATCGTTGCAGCGTGGAATCAATGTTATATGAAAGATATATGTTCCCTCTTTGTTCTGTAGGGATATTGTAAGCATTGTAAGGAGGGTTTTTCTAGACTGGTGCCTGAGACATTACCTCCTATGTTGAGTGAGGAGGAGTATGCTTTCTGGAACAGCTTCCTTTTTCTATTCACAAGCTTATTTCCTCCCAGACCTACCAATCTTTAGCGATATCTCATTTAGTGGCTGAATCTTGCTCTCTGAACTGGCACTAAATAGCCTTTGCTCTTCGCTAATTTCCTTGAAATTATATAACATGTCACATCATGCAGTGGAGACAATGTAGTGATCGGTCAACATAAAGGAGGGGGTATTACTAGGCAAGTCAAGTGTGTATTTGTGTGTGTGCACTCCCATGAACGCACAGGCCATCAGTGCTCTTGAAGCCCAGTAAACCCCGTCTACCATATCACTGAAGGAACCAGGTCTCGCGCTCAACCTACATGGCCTTCATCATGCAAGATGTGGTAGTTCACTGCTGTATTGTTTGTTATCTTTACGGTCATGTGGTTTGTGGACTAGACAGTCCCACCCATTTCTAGCTTCAATATTAAATATTTTATAACACTCTATTTTGCGATCATTTGCAACCTATCCACATTTTTACAACTTGATTATTTTCCTCCGTATGATTTTGACTGGTGAATTGTTAATGGAACGTAAGAGCCCATCCCTTATCTTCTGGTTAGTGCATAGCCCAAATGATGTCTCATAGATGTTTTATATTTCATTATTCTACATCATCAATGTAAAAATACTTCTGCTTTGATTTTCCGAATTGCACACCGTGACACAATTAAAGAATCTATTGGAAATTGAATGTAGCAAGGCTAAGAAAAATAGGTCTTTGAGCCTTCCTAAGATAGAAGTGCAGGATATAAGCTTCTGTTTTTTCAGATTTCACTAATGGAATCTTACAGGTTCTACTGATGAATGTATGGACTATCATGAAGCCACCTACCCCCACTCCCTTAGATGCTGAATTCAGTTTTTAGTTTGAATATGAGAATGAATGTAAAAAATGTGGGTAGTCTTGTGTGCAGGTGCCAAGCCAGGGGTCTTAATTTCTCATTGTATATGATTGTCTCCAACGGGATAGAGGAACTTTTTTTTTTACATATTGATAATCCACCAAACATGTTCATTGCAGAATTTTCTTTGAAATTGTTTGATCCAAGATTTAAGATCACAGCCATCGGGTGTTCAGCAGTGGTGCTTAAAAGGTCCTCATTTCACTTTTGGAACGGATCAGCTACAACAGCGCATGTGTGAGGATAGAACCCTTATTTTAAGGAGACCAAAGCTACCCTTATTTGCCCGATTAATACAAGTGATCAGTCATGGTTTAACTGATTCTAAAGTGTAGTAATTTGATGGCTATGTCAAGGAGGACAGCAAATTCAAATTACTAGCATAATGGTTCCTGTCTTGAACAGTTATCATACTCTTGTGTTGTTCTTATTCTTAAATTATTGTTTAAAAATCATGCCACTCATGGTAAATTCATTGTGAGGACAGAAAATGATGTTTGCATACTGGGAATCATGTTATTGTTAGTCTTTTGAAGGGCTTGAAATCCATACGCAAGGTGAGGAAAAAGGATTCAGGCAGCCAGAGGGGCAACACTGAACAGGCCCAGGTTGTGTACTTTTAGGCAATGGGCTTTTCCTACTTACCCGCTAAAAGTCCTGTATAGAAAATATGGAATTTGCATGATCATACATATTTGTTTAATAAGGTCTGAGGACTCCATTTTGTTTGATGGACAGGGAAATAGGGGGAGCAGGGTATGTGCTTCACTAGTCAAGACCATGTGCAAACGAGAGACTAGGTTAGCATGCTGAAACAAGAATGAATTGATGTCTAGACTAGTGAGTATTGAGTCTTGTATAATGCAACACATAAATCCCAAAGATCCCTCCCAAACCCCACATATCCTGTGCATACTCTTCACATTTCTTTATGGGAAGGGGTTGTTACGGCAGCCATTGCCCCTGTCTCGTGCTTTTGTTGCAGAACCTTTGAAAAGTGACTGCTCATTAGGCATGCCTCCATAACGCAGGATCTTGGGTCGCATGCTAAATCAGGAAGGTCCACAAGGAAGGTAGGCCTTGCACACCTGCAAAATGTGTGTGTGGGGATCTTTCTGTTATGGCATTATACTAATTTTCCAGTCATCGACAAAGGCCAATCAGATCTTTGACATAGATGCAGCCACTTCATGCCCATCAACTATTAGTGAAGGGTTCTCTCTCAGGGAATAAGAGGCCTGCTCATGGCTTATGCTGTGCTCAGGGCTCCTCCTACAGCTTTCAGAGGGTCTTTGCATTGTGTGCTTTCTCTGGAGCGGAAGCATACCTTAGCGTGGTGATGTAGGTAACAGAAGGGGGTATTTAAAGGTAGTAAGACAAACGTTTTTGTATGTATCTGAAGTGGAAGGGGTAGTGGCAACCATGAAATAGCAGATGAATGGAACTCGGGCGGGTGGGGTAAGCCATGAGTGAAGTGAGCAAGGGAGGATGAAGAATGTAGTGAAAACTTTGTAGGATATACTCTCCCTCCCATTTTGATCCTCTTAGCTTCTGTTTGCTTGTCCAGTTGGGTAGTTTATAAGGAAGGTGCGGTGCGGTGCATTGAAATAGAGGGCATGGAAAAGAAAGATTGTATGGCATGCAACGCTGCGACGACCAGAGATGAATCAACCTCACTCTATATTTGCAGCCCATTTAGAACCCTGTGGTGGAAAGCATCACTCGTACACCAACCAAAAGCCTGCCAGCTACTGCTAGTTTGATGCTGGTATTTTTTAAACTCTCCATAACTGCCACTTGCTGATCTCTTACAGAGTTTGTTTGGGCGCGATGGAGTAGAAAACGACATGTACCAGATGTTTGGGCCTAACAAGGAGGGCAAAGATCTGATATTCAAGGATTCAACCCAGTGCATCATTGAGGTACCCGCTGGAACCTCTACAGAGACCTACATTGGAGCTGACTATCACCGTGCGATTGCTGGAATAAAGAACTGCTCCCCAGGCTCAGGTAACTACCCTGGTTGCTCTTAGGTGAGGTGTTCCCCCTTATAGGTCTGGGACATCAGTTAACTCCCTTACAGCTTCAGGGAACTCTGCATGTGTTGTCCAAGTTAACACTAATGGCTACAACCCCCCCTCATCTTCATGCCACCTCCCACTCAAGACAGGAAACTTACTTAATAATCACCCCCTCAGTTCAGACAACTCACCTGGTGATACTTTTTCACCGTAGGAAATGAACTCCTGCTTACTGACACCTGAAGGGTCCTACACCTTATGCAACGTCCCCATCCATACATTTTGAGCCCATCCCGTCCCCTGGCATGCTCGTCCATCATTTCCTATGACATACATCATTTCTGAGCTGTGGTGACTGGGCAGGGGGAAGCACAGATGGCGCCTCATGACAGAAAGGTCTTGTGCCCTGGGTGGTCTCAATAATTGCATACCAGACGATTGAGGGCACGAGGCACTTAGGAGGTGCACGAGCAGCCAGTCAGTCAAGCAGGCAATGAACGTGGTGTTCCCCAATAATTCTGCAGCATTGTGCATGGCAACAGCTAACAGCATTGTGTCTCTCTCCTGCAGATCTCATCTCCGCCTGTACCTTTCACAGCTGCAGCTAAACCTAAATGTCGGAGCTCCACACTTGCCAAGATCACCAGCCGCTCACTCACCTGGCCTTCAGTGCTCTCTCTCCTCTTTCATTTGACAGACGTGACCTCAGAGGCCTAGCTGGGGCTGACTGTATCACCATTTCTATCTCTGTGTTGTCTTAACGTGCACTAATAAACGATCACAATCAACCTCTGGAGTGTTATGCTTTCTTTCACCCTTTGCTGCTAGCGAGGAATTTAATTGTTCGTAGAACTCTATTCAAGACTTTCTACAATATTTCTAGCCAAAAAGTGAAGTCACTGTGGCATTGCTGGGCCAGATATGACACAGTGTGACTAGAGTGAACCTGAACTGTGTGACACGAGTGATTTGGAGGCTGTCAAGTCTCTCTTGTTACATAGGGGCTGATTATGATGGCAGGTGGACTTGAGTCCGCCCGCCATCGATGCGAGGACTGGGACCGCCCGCCTGTAAGCCGATGGTCCAGCACCTCCCATCACGATGCGACCGCCACCATGGCAGTGGCATCCAGCCCGTTTAACATTGCGGTGGGTGCTGCTGGCTGCAGCCCCCGCCTCGCTGCTAAACAACCATGTTGTGCTTTTCCCTGCACTACGTGGCAGACTCCACGTGGTGCCTGCCACTTGGTGCAGGGAAATGTAGGGGGGTACCATGGGTACTCTCCCAGTGCACAACCACCTCCCCCCAACACAAGTGGGGCCCACAACGGGCCCCCGCATCCAAGCCCTGCCGGCCTTTCCATGGCGGTTCCCGCCATTGAAAGGCTGGCTTTTAGCAGCATCGCAATTTTGCTAGGCACCACCACCATTTTATGTATGCTGGCCGGGTCCGCCTGGCAATCGTTGTGAGAAGTTGGCCTGATATATGATGTCACTAATTCTAGTGTACACCTTGTATCAGTCCAAACAACCCTTATGGTGATTGGTTGTAAAGTCAACCTTATAGACCAGCTATCCTAGTGGTAGCATGGACAAGAGCAGTCTTAGGCTAAACTCTGTATGGCATGTGAAGCCAGCTGTTATACCATATGTAATCCCTTGAATACCAAATGAAAGGACACCACAACAGATATATATAAAAATAGAATGTATTTATTCTAGTCAAACCCTCAGCACTCTTTATGAGATTTGAGGTAAGTACAACATAGTCTTATTTAAGCAAGTCACACAGGTAAGTAATAAAGTTAGGCCCTAGGGGCCACGCAAACCATATACTAAGTAAGTGGTATAAGAACAACTGTCACGAACACAGGATAGGCCTAGGCCTAGGGAATCGCTGGGGCTACACTATACTACCAAAGGTTAGGAAGTGGGAGGCCCATGGGATTCAGGTGCAGAGTGGAAACACTCAAGCGTGATGCGTAAAAGTCGATAGAAATAGTAGTTATTACAAATTAACAGTTTTAGGACACTTCTGGAATAGCTAGGAGTTCGAGACTTGGAAACTAGACCCTAGGATAGTCAATACCCTTGTGAGCACCGAAGTACTCAAGTTACCTAGCTCACGGGCTGCGGGTGCATAGCTGTGAACTTGCGTCGGGTTTCGTCGTTGACTCCTATGGATGCCTGAAGGAAAGGTGCTGACAGGCAGTCAGTGAAGAGTGTCCGGTGGATCCCAAGGATGGAATCAAGAAGGAAGGATACCTGCAAGCAGAAGGGACAGAGTCTAGGTCACCAGCCAGGAGCCGGGAAGGAACCAGGTGATGTCGTGCAGATGCAGGTGAAGAGGTGAAGCTTGTCGCAGCAGCCACGGGTACCAGGAGATGTCGAGGACGACCAGGACCAAGAGGCGAGCTGTCCCACAAAGGCTCTTGCTGTCGGCGGCGTCGATGTCGAGTTAGGACCCAACAAGCCTTGGCAAGCGGAACCCACGCAGAATGGAGGACTTGCTTCTGGTGCAGACCAGGAAGGTCTGGGGTGCTTCTCTTTCACAGAGGAGCGAGTGCCAGTCTGGAGGAGCCGGACCAGCAAGATGAAATCAAAGGTTCGTCGTTGCAGAGGTCACTAGCCAACGGGCCAGCAACCGGACAACACGTTGAGCAACTCAGGTGCAGAAGGGCCCCACGCAGAACACGTGAAGTGTGGGGAGCTGATCTTCTTTGCAGATGGTGCTCGGGATGAGGGCTTCTCAATTCCCCAAGCACAGCCTCGAGGAAGCCTCAGAAGTTGCGCTAGTCAGTTACTAGCCACTTTTCCCAAGTCGCCGGTCCCACGTCACTCTTCGCCTCCACGGGTCTCAGCTTTGCTGTAGAGGTGGATCTGGTTCAGAGGTGTCTGGAAGTCTCGGCGCTGGTCAGTCTCTGCAGTCGTCCCTCGTAGGATCAGTCGCAAAGCAAGCAGTGGTCGCCGGATGGTGCCTAGTTGCCCAGGGTGGTCACTCCTTGGCCACAAGGGAGATTCTTCAGTCTTCTTCCTGAGGTCGAATGTCGAAGGTCCAGAGTTTCTGTTCAAGTTGCAGATTCAGGATAATCTAGTTTCTGCAGGGCTCAGCTACCTACTGATATACTGGGCTAGTGGGCTGGGCTACCTGCAAGGTCCCTCCTATGGGTGGGACCAGGAAGGGGAGTGGTTACACCCCCTTTTCTTTGTCCAGTTTCACGCCAGAGCTGGGGCTGGAGTGCCCCAGCGCCGGTTTGAACTGGACTATACATGGAGCACCTTGTGTGCCCCAGGCATGTCTCATTCCTTTCAGCCCTCCCTGCCCCAATACACTAAAGTCTGTCTGGGGAGGTGCTAGCACCTCCCCAAACAGGAAACCTATTGTCCAGGCCCTCCTGGCTGGGAGGGCTCCCAGCTGCAGGAGGTCAGACTCGTGTCTGTGGCAGCAGCATCCATTTTGTGATGCTGAGGCTTTGGTCAGAGTTAAACAGCAAAGTAGGATTTTAACATGTCTCCCCCTCTAGAAGGGAGGAATAATATCCTCATCACCAGAAATGGTTTGGGGGTATTATTCCAAAGTGTTAGACACCTTACACGACATGTTTTGATAAAGCCAAACCATAGTTACCATAACCGTTTAAGATTATAAGGTACTTTAAGAGTATATGGTAGGCTATATCATAGAACAGCTATAAGGACATGGTTCCGAAAGCTGCAGACAGGCTCAGCTCATGCTAGAGCACCATCTCACATGTTACCAAGCACTCTGCCTCCAGGATCGTTAAAGCCTGCCATAGGAGTGGCTGATAGGTACACATGTGTCTATTTTAAGGGTAGATATAGGTATACTATATCTAAGCAAGGGGTGATTACACAACCTTGCCCCAGCTGAGTGATCAGCCAGTTGTGTCTGATTGTAAGGCCAGGCCAGGGGTGGCATAATACATGCCTCAGCCCCTGGTAGGCCTAGGGTACACCTATGCCCTGGGTACCTAGGGTACACTGTACAGGGTCCAATAAGGTGATCCTTACCAATTGTGTATGCACCTAGGGTACCTGGAGTCCATTTTAAAGAGAGAGCAGACAGCCTGAGACCCTGAATGGCAGGATCTCAGGCCAACTAAGTCGAAAAACCAGCTAGACACTAGGCAAAAAGTTGGGGGTAACCATAGTCAGATATCCACCTTCCTACACAACCCCCCCCCCCCCCAAACGAAAGGAGATAAGGCTGTCCTTGACCAGGTAAGCCTATATTGCCTAAGTGGCCATATAAGGAAGAACCAGCACTGGCATGGTTACCCCCTGTCTCATGGTCCACTAAGCAATCCCTCATCCTAAAGGTATCATAGGGTCTCCACCATAGGGAATCTCTACCTTTGGTGTGTCTTTGCAAAGTAAAAGGCTGGTGTTGAGATGGAGTACTGAAGTGAGTGTCCTCAAAGTGAGGCCTCATCTTCCTCCAATCATCCTCCACCATGTATGCCTTTCTGTTTTTTAACTGAGTTGCACTATGCTCTCAGGGTAAGCCTCTGGCTACCTAAAGCTGGAGGCTGGGTCCCTTTGGTGGGCTTACTGGAGGGACAGGTCAGGTTTGGGGCCCTAAGGTCCCATGTTTGCCTGTGCCCAACAGAATCCCTCTGGGGGAGGTCCCTAACTACCTGTAAAGGGGATCCCTCAGGAATGTTTTTAACCATCACCTGGCTAGGGCTACTAGCCAGGCAATCCTCATCCTTTTGATGGGGGGGTTCTTGTGGACAGGGGCCCTCTTGGGGTCCACTGACCTCCCTGACCTCTGCAGCCCTGGGCTGACTGAGGCAGGGTAGAGAGAGGCAGGCTACCTGCACAAGACTGGGTCCCACCTTGGAAGGGTCCACTGACATCAGAGGCTCTGCCAGGCCAGGCCTGGCTACCTCTGGGGCAGTTCCTTCACAAGAGGTGAGGTCAGATCCCTGAGGAGGCTGACCTTTTCCTAATGTCTGGGGAGAGGGAGACTTTTCTTCCTCCCCATTACTCTCTGTTTGTGTGGAGTGATCCATAGTTTCAGGCTTCACTACACCTATGTCAGTCTGAGTATGGGCTGAGCCCATTACAGCCTTGCCAACCTTTCAAGGGAGGAACTCAGTTTGGGTATGAGCTGTGACTGTCACAGCTCTGCCAATCTCTACAGGGAAGCATGTCTTTGCCTGGGTTGTGGCTACCACTGCCCTTCCAACCTTTTCAGGGAGGAAACCTACTTGGACAGGGGTTGTGGCTGGCACAACCCCTCTACCCTTTTGTGAAAGGCCTACCATTTTAGAATGGGTGTCTTGTTCAACTCCAGCCCAAGCTGAGAGCCCTAAGTCATTCCCCAGTAAGCAGTCTACAGGCAAGGTTGGGGACACTGCCACCCTCTTAGGGCCAGTGACACCTCCCCAGCTGAGACATACCTCTGCCATGGGATGACTGTTCTGTTTGCCATCAATGTTAGTTACCTGGTATGAGAAACCAGGCAAAAGCTGCTCAGAGGGAACTAGTCTGTGAGTCACCATAGCGATGCTAGCTCCAGTGTCTCTGTAGGCCTCAGCTTTTCTACCATTGATGTAGGGCTCCTGTCTGTACCTACCCAAAGTGTTGGGACAGGCAGTGAAGTTGGCAAACCCCATGCCACCATCACAGACAAGAGTAGCTTCTGTAGGGGACTTGGCTAAGCCAGGGTCCACCTGTGTTCCCCAAGAAAACCCAACCAAATTTTTGGGGGCACTCCCACCACCTGGGGGATTACTGCTGACAGTAATAGGTGGTGTTACAGGAGTAATTGGAGGAACCGTTTTGTTTTTAGCCTTTGGGCAACTGCTGTCAGTTTTCCAATACCCAGGAATTTTACATTCATGGCAGTAAGGCTTTTTAATTGTGGTAGAGGAGGGAGCTTGGGACCCACCACCCTGTGTGGAGTTTTGGGGCCCTGAGGAAGATTTCTCTTTTGTTTTATCCCCACCCTACTCTTGAGGCTTGGTGGTATCTTTCTTTTGGTCACCACCCTGATTTTTAGGCCTAATCCTGGTCCTGACCCATTTATCTGCCCTCTTTCCCAATTCTTGGGGAGAGGTCAAATCTGAGTCTACCAGGTGTTGATGGAGAAACTGGTTTTGACAATTATTAAGGATCTGCTCCCTCTTAATCAAGTTGTACAATCCTGTATAGTCCTGCACCTTGCTGCCATTTAACCAACCTTCCAAAGCCTTAGTGGCACAATCCACAAAATTAGACCAGTCCTGTGTCTGTGTCTTCTGGGTGTCTCTGAACAACAACCTATATTGCTCAGTGGTTAAGCCAAACCCATCTATCAGAGCACTCTTCAGGACTTTGTAATTGTCAGCATCCTCATCACTAACTGTGAGGAGCTTGTCTCTACCTTTGTCAGAAAAGGAGAGCCACAAGATAGCTGCCCACTGACTCTGGGGTACCTGCTGTACTTTGCATGCCCTCTCCAAAGCAGTCATCCACTTGTGGATGTCATCCCCATTCTGATATGGGGGGACTATCTTGCTTAGGTTTCTATAGTCATAAGACCTATCCCTATCTTTAGGAATGTTGCTGCCACCAGTGGGTCCTAGCCCACTTAACTTTTGCTCTCTGGCCAGAGCAAGCTTCATCTTGGCAAGGGCAAGTTCTTCCCTTTCAATCTTCAGATTGGCTTCCCTCATTCTGGCCTCATGCTCTTTTCTCTCAGGGGAAGTCATTCCCCTGTGAGAAGAGGCATTGGAGCTATTAGAGACATGGGAGTGGATAGATTCCCTTGCAGGGGATCTTCCTCTCCTGCTTCTCTGGTTAAGTCTACTTGAGGGTCTGAATGGGGGGACCCCAGTCAGACTCCCATGTAGGCTTAAGTTAGCCTGGCTAAGTCTCCCAACTTGGACCTGGCTGTCTACCTCATCTTCTGAAGTCTCTTCTGACTCATCTGTAGTGGGTAGACCCTCACCTGTACCTAGGGTACTAACCTGGGAGGCTCTCTGAGCATCATACTCCTCTAAGATCTCCACTAGTTGAATGAGGGTAGGGTTTGAACCCTGTTTTAACTTTCTGGAGGTACACAATTGTCTCATCTCCTGAAAAGTTAGGGTATCATATCTAGAGGGGATCTTTCTAGGATCTACCCCTCCTGAGAGAGAATCAACTTGATCTCCTCTCAGAGACATGATCTAGTGAGGGTGTGGTGTGTGCACCTACCTACACTAGTTGTATCTACTAAACCTCTCTAGTAGTTGTAGTCCGGGTGTGCTAGGCCCTTCAACCTACAACAACTAAGTCCAGTAGGACTTAAGTATTTATAATCTATGTTATATGTACCTAACAATATTTACGTGATCTTTCAATTTAGTATCTCAAGATTACCATGGTATTAACAACAGCAAGCTCAGATCCCAACCGCGGCTCACCAATGTGAGAAGTTGGCCTGATATATGATGTCACTAATTCTAGTGTACACCTTGTATCAGTCCAAGCAACCCTTATGGTGATTGGTTGTAAAGTCAACCTTATAGACCAGCTATCCTAGTGGTAGCATGGACAAGAGCAGTCTTAGGCTAAACTCTGTATGGCATGTGAAGCCAGCTGTTATACCATATGTAATCCCTTGAATACCAAATGAAAGGACACCACAACAGATATATATAAAAATAGAATGTATTTATTCTAGTCAAACCCTCAGCACTCTTTATGAGATTCGAGGTAAGTACAACACAGTCTTATTTAAGCATACATTAAGTCACACAGGTAAGTAATACAGTTAGGCCCTAGGGGCCACGCAAACCATATACTAAGTAAGTGGTATAAGAACCACTGTCACGAACACAGGATAGGCCTAGGCCTAGGGAATCGGTGGGGCTACACTATACTACCAAAGGTTAGGAAGTGGGAGGCCCATGGGATTCAGGTGCAGAGTGGAAACACTCACGCGTAATGCATAAAAGTCGATAGAAATAGTAGTTATTAGAAATTAACAGTTTTAGAACACTTCTGGAATAGCTAGGAGTTCGAGACTTGGAAACTAGACCCTAGGATAGTCAATACCCTTGTGAGCACCGGAGTACTCATGTTACCTAGCCCACGGGCTGCGGGTGCATAGCTGTGAACTTGCGTCGGGTTTCGTCGTTGACTCCTATGGATGCCTGAAGGAAATGTGCTGACAGGCAGTCAGTGAAGAGTGTCCGGTGGATCACAAGGATGGAATCAAGAAGGAAGGATACCTGCAAGCAGAAGGGACAGAGTCTAGGTCACCAGCCAGGAGCCGGGAAGGAACCAGGTGATGTCGTGCAGATGCAGGTGAAGAGGTGAAGCTTGTCGCAGCAGCCAAGGGTACCAGGAGACGTTGAGGACAACCAGGACCAGGAGGCGAGCTGTCCCACGAAGGCTCTTGCTGTCGGCGGCGTCGATGTCGAGTTAGGACCCAACAAGCCTTGGCAAGCGGAACCCACGCAGAATGGAGGACTTGCTTCTGGTGCAGACCAGGAAGGTCTGGGGTGCTTCTCTTTCACAGAGGAGCGAGTGCCAGTCTGGAGGAGCCGGACCAGCAAGATGAAATCAAAGGTTCGTCGTCGCAGAGGTCACTAGCCTACGGGCCAGCAACCGGACAACACGTCGAGTAACTCAGGTGCAGAACGGCCCCACGCAGAACACGTGAAGTGTGGGAAGCTGATCTTCTTTGCAGATGGTGCTCGGGATGGGGGCTTCTCAATTCCCCAAGCACAGCCTCGAGGAAGCCTCAGAAGTTGCGCTAGTCAGTTACTTGCCACTTTTCCCAAGTCGCCGGTCCCACGTCCCTCGTCGCCTCTACGGGTCTCAGCTTTGCTGTAGAGGTGGATCTGGTTCAGAGGTGTCTGGAAGTCTCGGCACTGGTCAGTATCTGCAGTCGTCCCTCGTAGGATCAGTCGCAAAGCAAGCAGCGGTCGCCGGATGGTGCCTGGTTGCCCAGGGTGGTCACTCCTTGGCCACAAGGGAGATTCTTCAGTCTTCTTCCTGAGGTCGAATGTCGAAGGTCCAGAGTTTCTGTTCAAGTTGCAGATTCAGGATAATCTAATTTCTGCAGGGCTCAGCTACCTACTGATGTACTGGGCTAGTGGGCTGGGCTACCTGCAAGGTCCCTCCTATGGGTGGGACCAGGAAGGGGAGTGGTTACACCCCCTTTCCTTTGTCCAGTTTCGCGCCAGAGCTGGGGCTGGAGGCCCCAGCGCCGGTTTGAACTGGACTATGCATGGAGAACCTTGTGTGCCCCAGGCATGTCTCATTCCTTTCAGCCCTCCCTGCCCCAATACATTAAAGTCTGTCTGGGGAGGTGCTAGCACCTCCCCAAGCAGGAAACCTATTGTCCAGGCCTCCCTGGCTAGGAGGGCTCTCAGCTGCAGGAGGTCAGACTCGTGTCTGTGGCAGCAGCATCCATTTTGTGATGCTGAGGCTTTGGTCAGAGTTAAACAGCAAAGTGGGATTTTAACATGTCTCCCCCTCTAGAAGGGAGGAATAATATCCTTATCACCAGAAATGGTTTGGGGGTATTATTCCAAAGAGTTAGACACCTTACACGACATGTTTTAATAAAGCCAAACCATAGTTACCATAACCGTTTAAGATTATAAGTTACTTTAAGAGTATATGGTAGGCTATATCATAGAACAGCTATAAGGACATGGTTCCAAAAGCTGCAGACAGGCTCAGCTCATGCTAGAGCACCATCTCACATGTTACCAAGCACTCTGCCTCCAGGATTGTTAAGGCCTGCCATAGGAGGTACACGTGTGTCTATTTTAAGGGTAGATATAGGTATACTATATCTAAGCAAGGGGTGATTACATGACCTTGCCCCAGCTGAGTGATCAGCCAGTTGTGTCTGATTGTAAGGCCAGGCCTGGGGTGGCATAATACATGCTTCAGCCCCTGGTAGGCCTAGGGTACACCTATGCCCTGGGTACCTAGGGTACACTGTACAGGGTCCAATAAGGTGATCTTTACCAATTGTGTATGTACCTAGGGTACCTGGAGTCCATTTTAAAGAGAGAGCAGACAGCCTGAGACCCTGAATGGCAGGATCTCAGGCCAACTAAGTCGAAAAACCAGCTAGACACTAGGCAAAAAGTTGGGGGTAACCATAGTCAGATATCCACCTTCCTACAATCGTAACGATTGCCTGTGGTGGACCCGTGGCGGGCGGACTTGGCATCCGCCATCACACTGCCCGCCATCATAATATGGCGAGCGGAATAGTGATTGGCGATGTCAGTGAAACCAGCACTGGCAGCCTGCTGGTGGCGGTTTTCCAGCCATCGTAATCGGACCCATAGTTTTCAGGTCAGTCTAATTGCACAGCATTCTGGTGATTTCTACAAAGCCAGCATACCACTCTTTTTACACAGCTGTCTAGGGGTTCTTATTACTTAGCAGCTCAGGAACTCTATTTACATGGCTTCAGACCACTCCTTTACTGCATCTTTCTGCTCACTTTCGTTCTACAGATGTCAGGGCACTCACATTACAGCGCTATCCGGCTACAGTAGACATACCACTGTCTTTCAGACTTTGATTTAGGTAGGGTGAAAAGAAAGCAAATTCTGGACAGCAACTGTAAAAATTAAAGACCACGGGCTACGTTCAGGACAACATTTTAGGACAGAAGGTCACTCCACCTAATTTATCTGAGGAAGTCACACAATTTTAAAATGGACGTCCGAAACAAGATCAATAGGTTTACGTTCTTAGGTTTGCATAATACATAGCAGTAATGATGAAATATTCACTTGTAGTTGGACTTTTCGAAGGGTTACAAAAAACTAGAAGACATATACACTCTAAGCAAAATTTATCAGCCGACATCAAGGACAGCTCACAGTTCTACCTCTGCACGATAAATGATAGTTCCAGAAAAACTGAGGACGGGCGGCGGATTAACCACGAACTACATCCCCCAGGTGCCTCAGCAATCACCGGCGCACCGCTGACGACGCCACCTGCGCCCGGAGGCGCTACTTAACAGCGGAGCGCCGAGCGCCCCCTGTGTTCCAGAAAAACTCACCTTCCTGGCGTGGAGTCTTCTTTTCCCGGTGTTTCTGGTCGTGAGGACGGGCGGCGGATTAACCATGAACTACATCCCCCAGGTGCCCCAGCACTCACCGGCGCACCGCTGATGACGCCGCCTGCGCCCGGAGGCGCGACTTAACAGCGGAGCGCCGAGCGCCCCCTGTGTTCCAGAAAAACTCACCTTCCTGGCGTGGAGACTTCTTTTTCCGGTGTTTCTGGTCGTGAGGACGGGCGGCGGATTAACCACGAACTACATCCCCCAGGTGCCCCAGCAATCACCGGCGCACTGCTGACGACGCCACCTGTGCCCGGAGGCGCTACTTAACAGCGGAGCGCCGAGCACCCCCTGTGTTCCAGAAAAACTCACCTTCCTGGCGTGGATCTTCTTTTCCCGGTGTTTCTGGTCGTGAGGACGGGCGGCGGATTAACCACGAACTACATCCCCCAGGTGCCCCAGCAATCACCGGCGCACTGCTGACGACGCCACCTGCGCCCGGAGGCGCTACTTATCAGCGGAGCGCCGAGCGCCCCCTGTGTTCCAGAAAAACTCACCTTCCTGGCGTGGGGTCTTCTTTTCCCAATGTTTCTGGTCGTTTGGACGGGCGGCGGATTAACCATGAACTACATCCCCCAGGTGCCCCAGCAATCACGGCGCACTGCTGACGACGCCACCTGCGCCCGGAGGCGCTACTTAACAGCGGAGCGCCGAGCGCCCCCTGTGTTCCAGAAAAACTCACCTTCCTAGCGTGGGTCTTCTTTTCCCGATGTTTCTGGTCGTGAGGACGGGCGGCGGATTAACCACAAACTACATCCCCCAGGTGCCCCAGCAATCACCGGCGCACTGCTGACGACGCCACCTGCGCCCGGAGGCGCTACTTAACAGCGGAGCGCCCCCTGTGTTCCAGAAAAACTCACCTTCCTGGCGTGGAGTCTTCTTTTCCCGGTGTTTCTGGTCGTGAGGACGGCCGGCGGATTAACCACGAACTACATCCCCCAGGTGCCCGAGCAATCACCGGCGCACCGCTGACGACGCCACCTGTGCCCGGAGGCACTACTTAACAGCGGAGCGCCGAGCGCCCCCTGTGTTCCAGAAAAACTCACCTTCCTGGCGTGGAGGCTTCTTTTCCCGGTGTTTCTGGTCGTGAGGACGGGCGGTGGATTAACCACGAACTACATCCCCAGGTGCCCCAGCAATCACCGGCGCACCGCTGATGACGCCACCTGCGCCCGGAGGCGCTACTTAACAGCGGAACGCCTCCCGCTTTGCGGGACGCGCGTGGGCGTCGCCGGGCTAAGCCCGGGCAAAGGGCGGGACGTCTGTGGCCGTCAGGGGCCGAAGGAGGACGGGACGGGCACCCCCCTAAATATTGCCATGTCGGGACCTGTATATTGTAAATGAGTGTTCGTTATCACTCCTGAGTCATTATTGTGTATCTGTGTTCAAGCTAGGGGTGCTTCGCTCCATTGTTTCCTATATGTGCATGTGCATGTGTCATTGCCCGCCAGTAACTGTGTGATTGTCATTCACTTAGCAGCGTAATTTGACGTGGTTGCAGTGTGTTCTATTGAAATACACGGAGGGTCAAATAATAATGGCTTCTTCCCTAAGGTCCGGGAGAAAGATCGCTCAGGATAGTACAGGGGGTTCTGTGTTTGGGACTTTAGATAACTTTATCACAAGAGCGGCCTGTGTTCACGAGCACGAAATTATTCTTACTGAGAAAAGATTGTCCCTAGAGTTATTGGCTAAGAGATCCTCCCTTGGTAACATAATGTTTGCTGTCTCTCCTGAGCGCTTGCCTGCGCGCATCGAATCACATCCGGCGTCAAGTACTGAGATCGTGGGGTCGGATATAACTAATCTTAGCAGTTTAGATACTACCCCCGAAAGTATTTCTATTTTAGAGAATATACCACCTGCCGTGAAACCCAATTCCAATCCCTCGTTGCCTCGTGTAATAGCACCACTGGCTGATAACTCGGAAAAGGGAAGTATGACCCAGCATGTTGATGGTAAAAGAAATACGAAAAAACGTGGGGGAGGGACTAAAAAGGGTAGATGCGTTAAAGTGTCTAAACCCGATATTACCTCGAATGTAACCCCCCGCCCCAGTCAATTATACCACATCCTTAGTCGCCCCTAGTCCAAGGTTTAATAAGATAACGTCTTGCCAGTCTTGTGCTAATCAGCCCCCAAATGGTATCTTGGAGACCCTAGAAAAATAGTTAAAATCATTATTGCTTCCTATACTCGAGAGAGTCAAACAACTTAGTATAAATGTTGGGAATCTGGAAAGTACTGTGCTTGCCAATATGGCTACTTTAAATAAATCTAGCGAGCCTATCGTTGATCATGGGCCAGTAACATCCCTAGGAATAGTTACAAATGCCCAGAAGGCTTTGATTGGCACCCCTCATTCCATCTTGCCTAGCCAATTCCCTCCTGGTCCTACCCCTATTATGTCCAAAGAGCTAGAAAATACATCTGCTTTGGACCCTATCAGGGAAAAAGGTCAAACACACGTTGGAACGGGAAGGACGAAGTTGGCCATTAGCAACCCTAGACCACAGTCCAATAATAGAGGGATCACCACGCCCCGGAGAGAAGGTCTGCTTCCTAAATCTCCGTGTATTAATCTACCCCCTGATTCTTTACCGTATACGGTAATCTTGGCAGGTGTTCCTGGGATATCCCGTGATAAGTCTGAGTCCCATAGAGAGCTTAAAAATAAGGTCATACATTGGCTTAATAGGAATAGGCCTCTCCCACCTAACATGAATACAGAAATTTTGTTTGTTAGAAGAGTGAGCTGGCTAGGTACTAAAACCAAGGATGTGGAGGGCGACTGCATAATCACAAACTTTAGGGACCCAAGAGTGGTTAGGTACATCTGCAGCCAACCCAATATCCAGGGCACCAGAGGAATTTTTACTTCTGATCTGCGCTATTTTTATCCAACTATCCATCATGGTACCTACAATGCCCAGATTGATGGGTGGGAAAGAGGGCCTAAAAACGTATTTCTCAAAACCCACTAAAGCAAAAAAAACAATTCAACCAAAGCGCAATCATTGGTACAATAAAACGTGCCGTGAGACTTATGGTGAATTGAAATCTGCCATCAAAACCAAGATCATGGGAGATATTCAAATAGCTAGGCGTAATTACCTCAAAGCCAAAACCCTGGCCAAACAAACCTGGGATAACAACCACTGGCTAGAGCTTTTGGCTGCCAGCAAACTTAAAAAACTGACTAAGTTCTGGTATATTGTAAAGTGGGGTAATTCACCGAATGCACAGGTCCCCACCTATTATGTTCTTCCGGAACTATGGGTGGAGCATTTTGAGTCGCAGTTTTCAGGTTTTAATCTGATTGATGAAACTACCCCTCACAATTTCTGTGATATGACCAACACACAGAATCTTACATTTGATTGTAGAGAGGTTGAAGCAGCATTAAAACAGATACCCTGTGGAAAGGTCCCGGGTATGGATGGTGTCCCGGCGGACCTTTTCAAATACGATCGAGGAAATTGGGTACCATATATTGCTTTCTTGGCTACTGCTATAGCTAAGGGGGCCGCGATCCCCGAATCTTGGAAGGGTGCCGAAATACTGCCCATATTCAAGAAGGGTGACCGTTCATGCCCATGGAACTATCGCCCGATCAGTCTGATTGACTTGATCAAAAAAATCATTGCCAGGATGGTATTAGCTAAAATTCTGATTTGGATCGAGCAGGAGGAGATTTTATCCCCCCTACAGGCTGGGTTTAGATCCTGTATCAGTACCATCGATCAGATTTTTAGGTTTTAGTTGATCGTGTGGAAAACGGTCTATTTAGGCGGTGGCACCTTGTATGCTGCTTTTGTTGACCTTAGGTCAGCTTTTGACCTAGTCCCTAGGTCCAAGTTATGGGGGGTCCTAGGTAGGTTAGGGATGCCCCCAGATCTTTTGAACATTGTGATTAGGCTGCACGATGCAAACTTTGCTCGGCTACGTTGGGGGAACCAAGGGCAGGTCACAGATAGATTTGCAGTAACACGGGGTGTTAGGCAAGGGTGCGTCCTAGCGCCTACCCTGTTTTTGTTATTTATTAACAGGGTTGTGCAGTATTTTTCAACCATTTGAACAGATGCCGCTTCCCTAGGTGGTACTAAGTTTCCGTTACTTATGTTTGCGGATGACACCCTTCTATTATCGCAGACACAGATGGGTCTACAGGCGGCCCTGAATAAGTTTGACGACTTCTGCCTTGATCATGACTTACACGTCAATGTTTCAAAAACGAAGCTTATGGTTTTTAACAAGGGAAGAAGTAAGGCAGGCCATGTTATGATGAATAACGAGAAGCTGGAACAAACCAATGTTATCACCTATTTGGGGATTGTCCTAGAAAGTAAATTGAGCTGGAAGCCCCAAATTGATATTTTATCACTAAAGTTTGCCCAGCTATCCGGGTGCTTGGTAAAAGAGCTGAGACTGTCTCAGACCAAAAGGATAGGTCCAGCAATGAAGATTTATAACTCCAGGATTAGCTCGGCGATTCTTTATGGCGCGGACCTCTGGGGGTTTGCGGACCTTTTATCTTTGGTAAAAGTACAAAATAAATTCCTGAAGAACCTCACTGGTCTTCCTAGCTCAAGTCCCGTGAAACCATTACTATTGGATCTCGGGTGTCATTCAATAGAAGATATTGCCCGGTTTAAACCAGTGGCTCTATGGAGAAGAATCTGGACAACTCCGGAATTAGCCCCATATGCTAAGGCTATCCTGGATGTCCGTTCCATCTTGGGTTCGGGAAACCTAGCATGGTTCAAACAAGTTAGATTGCTCCTGGAGTCCATGGGCTTGGGAACCTTGTGGTCTGACCCTGCTGACAATCCTTTCCCCTCTAAAAAACTATTTAAAAACTTATTTTGGTCTCATATTCAGCAGAAACGTTTTAGTCAAATCTCGGCTACCTCTTTGACTGGTATGTTCTTGGTGTGTAAAAGTGATTCCCTATTAGAAGAATATTGGGATACTATCTGCAATTCCAGCGACAGGAAACTCTATCAACAGCTAAGGGTCGGCTCCTTACCCATTAGATCATTTACTAAAAACTGGAAGGGGGAGGAGACCGAATCCTGTCACTGGTGTATCGATCGTAGAGAAACGATAGGACATATATTCTTTGAATGCACAGCCTACGCCGCCCCTAGAGCGAAATGGCTTAAACCCATTTGCCGTAATATGGGCATTAGAGTGGGGTAAGTGGCCTTAAGATTACTGAGATATGACACGAGTGAACCCACTGTAATTGTTGTGGCCCCATTTTTAGGCTGGGTGTGGATTATTAGAGCAAGGTTATAATGGTAGTTATGTGTCGTGTTTTTTCTTAGTTTTATCATTATTGTACTGATTTTAATCCTATTTATTCATACTTATGGAGTTTTATTGTCTGATTTTAATAGGAAAGTATTTTTATTATTCTTACTATTTTTGTTTTGATTTCTTGAATGTTTTTTTTTTTTTAAATGTCTTTTATGATGAATTCAATCGAACTAAAGACTTGTTGACCTTGACCTTGACCTTGATAGTCTCAGGAACAGCACTTTGTTGCTGAATGTGGACTTAGCAGTAGCACTACTATTTCTAGTTTTTGTTTTGAAGGTTTGCTTTTTATCAGAGCTGGCAAACTTAAGAAGTTCTTTGTTCCCCAAACAAATGAACAGATATTTAAAATTATCCTGGATCTCAAGTTCTACTTTCACAAGTTCAATATTGCACATACTTCATGTGTCAGTCCAGGTGAATTTCATTTCGGAAGGCATCTCTCATATTGCTGTCAGCCTGGAAAGCATAAATGACATCAGTTTTTTTACTTTCGGAATTTTACCAGGCGACGTTGAAAGAATCCGGGGTATATGTACTACAGAAGTAACGGAGTGAGGTGTTAGCCATCATGGCTTAACCCCTCGCTCCGCCACTTTTAAAACGCAAGGCTGCACCATATTTACAATGATATGGTGCAACCTTGCGTTTTCCCCTGCAATGGCGCTACACTTAGCAGTGTAGCGCCAACGCAGGTGTCTGCGTGCAGGGGAAGATTGTTTATGTGTAGGAAGGTGTCTCTTCCTGCACATAAACAATCTTGAAATGCCATATTTTCACTTTCATGTGTGCTGCTTAATGCAGCACACATGAAAGTCCCAAGATGGCATTTATTTGTATGATTGTTTATGTACAGGAAGGGGGACCTTCCTGTACATAAACAATTCATGGCATGTTGCTTTTTCCATGTGTGCTGCACAAGGCAGCACACTTGGAAAAAGCAAAAACGAGGAGAAATAATGCATTTCTCCTCGTTTTGCCAACTTAAGACCAGGTTTTCACTGGTCTTAATTTTGGAGCTGCCTCCTATGTACGCTGTCCCTTGTAAATAGGGGGCATCATCAAAATCAATGGGTGTTGCGGTGGAACGCCCACCACAACACCCACTGCCCATCCCATTCAGGCTAAGCATAGCGTGAAAGAGGGCCTTATTTACAAGGGAGCATTAATGCTGCCTTGTACATAAGGTGCAGCCCCTATCGCCGCCAAAACGTTTATAAAAGTGACGTTGTGGTGGCGGTAGGGGCTTGTACATATGCCCCTCAGTTTGGCATTTCTGCACAGACAGGATAGGTCGCTGCCTGAGATAACTTTCAAAGTTAGAGCATTTAATGTGAATTTATTGACTAGGTGATGGAGTTGCAGATAGTTGGTGAGGTTAAGATCATCAGCATCTTTGAAGAGCTGTGAAAGGTTAACACTGCCCTCAAACAGCATGGATCTAGCACCACCAAGTAATGGCCATCTGAAAAAAATCTAGGTAAATTATGCAACGTTCCAAAAACTTTAAGAAATCGCTCTGCATGCTTGTGCTGAATTCGGAGGCAATTATGATCTAAAAAACCAAATATTGTTTCCCACTGGACTCTTTGGAATAGCTGGAACAGAAGGGCACTCAGCTTATTCTTCCGGAGTTGTAGTATCGTAGGATTATAAACTAATAGAATTCCCAGGGCAGAGAAAAGGTACCCTTCCCCTTCCCCATCGTGCCTGAAAGGGCTGTGTTGTGGAGGATGAGGAGGACAGATCTTAGCTCAGGCTGGAATTCCGTGATGCTGCAGGTGTCGCCGACTACCTCGTTTTTTAGGTCTCGCCTGACCCAGCGCATGCGCTGGTCTGGCGAGACTTATTGAGAGGGCTCCAAAAAGTGCTACCAGGCCAGCCTAGAGCTACAGGTCATGTGCGTGGGCGCACGCGCCGCGCTTTACCGCTATTACTTTCACTTTCGCGGCCGCATGGCCGCTTGGCTTAGCCAATAGGTCTTGCTTTTGGGACCTTAGAAGTATTTAGTTATGCAACTGTTGCATGGCTAAACACTTATAAGGTCCCAAAGGCGAGACCTATTGGCTATGCCAATGCTTGTTTAGTTTATACCTGAGTGGGGGTATGTTAAAGAGATTAAAAAGGGGTACCGAAAGCTGTTATTATTTTTTTTTACCTTGAACCAATATTTAAAAGCCACCGCAAACTACCTAAGCATGAATTGAGGCTCAAAGGTTCTGCCCTCTCTAATGAGTCAGCAGATACCTATTCACCAATGCTGCCCACAAGTTCAATCCCAAAAGATTTTGTGGGGCCCGTTGAGGTAATACTTGGAAAAAATAGCTTAAAACTTCCTAACTGATCTACCATAAGGTAAAATAGTTTATAGCCGAAGTCCAACATTTGGACGGTGCCTTCGTTGAGTTTGCCACCAGTACATTGACTTGATTGCTTGTAATTTACTGATCAGAAATGTTTCAACTCACAAAGTGTATACAATGACAGTGGTGTCTTGATAACAAATGTAATTGTATTTTGACATTGTGGAATGTCATATGATTGTGCCTGGTGTTTATTTTCAAAAATACTAATTAAGGTGTTAAAAAAAATTATAACTGGAGCAACATTATGGACCATTAAACCATGTACAAGCATTTTTTTTCTGCTCTCAAATGTGATGGCCACAGAAAAGAAGACACTGGGGAAATGTAATTGCCACATTAGAAATGGCTCAATAAAATTGCAGGCTCTAGCTCAGCTTGAAGCCTCCCAGTACTCTTGAGCCCAAAACGAGTCAAGTTTTGATGTAGAAATGCCACCCACGAACTAACCTCACGCACCAAAAATTAAAGAGAAATCGTTAAGTTTTGATAGAAAACAGGAGAGAGAAGAAGACTCCTTACTGGTGGCTGAACTGTACAATATGAAACCAAAAAATCTGGGATCAACCCAGAGTTCCCTGCTAGACCTAATTGTTTGATCCTAGGCAAACGTTCCTTTGTGCTTGATTATTAGAGTATATATTGCCACATGTATAAGAGACTAGGTCACATGAAGGATGCACATCACAACAGACTTGCCTATTAGTTCACTAATTGCATTGTTGTTGAGTTGGGAGGACAGCTTCTAAGTTCATATTTAAAAACCATCACTTAATAAATTGCCTCTTCTTTAAACATGGGAATTGGTGTCAACTTTCTTTTCTGTCTGTAAAGTGAGAGGAGTTTTTAAAATGAACTATGTGACAATCTTCCTGGGGCACACTGAATGTGAAAGGAAATGATGTACGATGTAATTTATTTTGTAACACACAACCACACGTAAAGACCTGTAAATGAACTGTATACATATTTCAGAATATAGCAGTTAGGAAGGCAAAAATAAAGCATACATTATTGGAATTCTGAAGTGTGATGGAAATAAAGATCTTAATAGGAAGAAACGTTTACTTGGTGATGCACAAATGAAAAATATTCCCAGAAACAGCAGATTTCCACACATTAACTTTTGTGTGCTGCATAGGTTTATCAGCAAAACTGTATGTCTTTAACTTTAACTTTCTTTTTTATTGTTTCAACTGTCAGCCTTACAATAACTTAAAAAAAGATAAAAAGCAATTTAATACAATAAACTTACATCGTTAAAACGTATACAGTGCGATCAACTGGGCAGCATGATAACATATGGCACTATATTCCATGTCGTACTGGTAGAAACAATGTATCTGATATATAAAAGTGCAGATGCTGACAGTAGTGTTAGCTGAATGATATGGTAGCATTTGGCATTATATTCAGTTCCAGTACAAACAATCAACAAATTCATCAAATGTATAAAAGTGTGAGTGCAAGGGAATTTAAAAAATGTTTACATTCCATTCAGAGACTTACTTCATAAGCATATACAGTACGGTCAATTAAGTGGCATAATACCTACTAAATTCCATTCTAATAAGAACAGTCAGTTAATTCACCAGATGTATCAGGGCGGAATGCAGGGAACGTTGGAGGGCGTGCAATCTGAACAGCAATGGCGGCACAGGACATCATGGAATGTGCTGAAGGCCGGGGGGGGTTTTCTGAGTGGGTTAAGAACTTGGGTGGTGGGCAGCTCTCTCAATCGGGGCCATGCAACCCATAAAAAGGACGCCTCCAAATTAAAGACCAACATGACAACCATCCTGAAATAAAGCACCAATGCCAATTTAACACATCTGTCCCCATGAATTTTAAAAAGAGGAAGAGTAGTCGCCTTTTTACAGAGCAAAAGGAAAGGGGTCAAGTTGTCTACCCCTCCAAGGCTACAGTTGCAATAGTCAAAACCGGCAGTGAGCCTGTGAATACGCACTAAGTAATACTTTGTCGGCAGGATACCCTGCCTATATTTTACGGACAGTGTTCACTTTAGTTCGGGGTAGATCACATCCATATACTTGGTTCAAGGCAACCCATGGGTATTGTTAAAGTAATGCGGTACAAAAGGGGGTGGCGATCGACAGAGCATCAGAACCAATCAAACACTCACACCTAGTCAACAGATCTGGGTTTGATCCATCACTGTTCTTTAGCCTGGCTGAAGACGGCTGAAATGCCAGAAACCGGTCCTGGGAAGCTTGTTTCCGGTCCAGGGAAGGCATGGTTTGGCAGTTCGGGCTGGACTGTTCCCATGAGGCACAGGGTCAGACTGATTTGCATATGGCCATGTCTGAACTGGGGTGGCAGAGTGGGCTAAAGAACGGTGATGGATCAAACCTAGATCTGTTGACTGGGTGTGAGTGTTTGATTGGTTCTGATGCTCCGTCCATCACCACCCCCTTTTGTACCGCTTTGTTCGCCATAAGTTGGCAGGGTATGCTCAGACGTGAGTCCCTTGCTCACTTTGCCACTGGATTCAAGCAAGCCTGGCTGAAGACGGCTGAAATGCCAGAAACCGGTCCTAGGAAGCTTGTTTCCAGTCCAGGGAAGGCATGGTTTGGCAGTTCGGGCTGGACTGTTCCCATGAGGCACAGGGTCAGACTGATTTGCATATGGCCATGTCTGAACTGGGGTGGCAGAGTGGGCTAAAGAACGGTGATGGATCAAACCCAGATCTGTTGACTGGGTGTGAGTGTTTGATTGGTTCTGATGCTCCGTCCATCACCACCCCCTTTTGTACCGTATTGTTAAAGTAATCACACAAGATTGGTCCTGGCCTCAGCGCCTGGCGCTTCATTGTGTGCACATAATCAAAATATTGATCTTTGATCCAATCTGCTGTGTCCTGTCTTACTCTACTGGTTTCTGCCCATAGGGTCTCCATTTGTAGCTCGTATAGAGTATTCTGTACATGTGATATCCATGTATTCCTCCCACATTTGCCACTAAGGGTAACTTCAAGGGATTTCAAATATACTTCTGCCTTAGGGTTTCTGATCAGCCTAACCCAGCACAGAACTGGCCTGAGGGGTGCTACTTCCAATATTGGGCTAAAATTGAACTCCGCATACAGCGCTGATAAGAAAGTGCCCTGCCCAAACCCCAGCAAAGCTCTTTGGAAGTTATTCCCGGCTACTTGGAGAGATCATATATTTGCGTACCCCCAGAGATTCACCCCATAAAGTGCGGCCGCCTCTGCCCTTTGTTTGTTTATTTGCATGATAACATTAAAGCTTCTTGTACCGGTCTTATAACTAAACTTCAGGTCCGCCCCACCCAGTTGTTTCCGAACTATGATTGCCTTCTGTATGCGACTGCCCCAATAAAGGTTCTCTGTGAATCGAATACCCAGGTAATCACACTGCTAAATGGTTTCTAGGCGCTCACCTTTGATTGTGGGCTTCTACTTAAAATTAGGTGTGGCCTCATAAGCATGCTTTTCGTTTTACTACAATTAATGGTTAATAATTTCTTTTTGCAGTATTCTTCAAAGCGCTTCAGTAGCCTATGTGTGCTGTTTTCTGTTCACACCATTAACACTGCATCATCCGCATATAATAATATCGGCACCCTCTTTCAGGATATAATGGGAATGTCTAAGGAATCTTCTAGCAGGTAGTCTGTTACAAAATTTTTTCAAAAAGCTAAAAAGTAAGAGTGCCAGCACACACCCTCTTCAACCAAGAAAGATGCAGTGCTATCTCCACCAGACCCATATGTAACTCTAGCCGTGTTATAAGGGGAATGGGCCTTTGTAGCCATTACTAGGGTGATATTGACTCCTAAATTGACCAGGGATTTCCACAGCTTCTCTCTATCAACTAAATCAAAGGCTGATTTAAGGGCGACAAATATTAGATGGAGTGATGACTTTCTAACTGATGTAAATTTGTATAAGATCGTGTACAATTGGGGAGCCTGGTCAATAATCCCAATTTGCGCCTGGAAGCCGGCCTGCACTTCTGCCATAATGGGATGTGCGTCCACCCTGCCCTGGACGCGGTTAAGCAGAACTTTCCGCAGGACTTTACTAGCTCCATCTAAGAGGAAGAACGGGTGATAATTGGATGGCTACCCCAATCACCCTTCTTATGGAACGGTACTTTAGTGTGGAGCACCATGAATGGGGTATGGCGCTGCCAGTGAGCGCTGAACTAAACACTTTAGCAAGCACACTGGCCCATGAGTGTGGCTCCTTGCGGTAAATATCTATAGACACAAGGTCTGCACCTGGTGCCTTGAGTTTCTTCATAGCTTTCAGTGCAGTTGCCACCTCTGGTACTAGGATGACAATTGCACACGACCCCATATAAAGATCTTCTCACTCTAGTTGGGTGCCATATGGGCCTGTGGGGTTAACTCTGTATAGGTTACTAAAGTGACTGATCCACGTAGGAGGGCCTATATGAGTATCTACGGCATTTACTGCCCCCTTTTCCACCCACCTTACAAGTTCCCTGAATCTTCTGTTATTTTTACTGTGTGAGGCCTCCTTCAGATCCGCCCATAATGCTAATTTGTGTAGCGACTTCTTAGATTTTAGAAAGCGTTTATACTTGCCCCTGCGCTCTCTGAGTAACAGTTCACTATGGGGGCTGCAGTGTTGGTGTGCTAGGGCGAATGAGACAGCTCTCTTCATTCTAGAGCATTCTTCATCATACCAGATGACCCCAGCAATCTGCCTCCCTCCTTTAGAGCTGACGGTTTTGGGACCAATAGACTTAGACCACAGAGACTTCAACTCATTTACTGTCCTATCGTAAGCTGCTATGTGTTCCCAGCCATCAGACAGTGGGTTCAGGATTATGGCTCCATACTTGGCCATTATGCATTCTAATAGGAGGAGTTCAAGTAAGTACTTCTCGCTACTCCACCTTATTCTTCTCCTACTATTATTTTTTTAAATTTTTTTAAAGACTTTATCTAGAAGATTTTAACATATGCAGGTTATGGCCCGGCAACACAGGCATCAAAACAAACAGCATACAGATAAGTGCAGAACCGTATTCATTTACATTTAGCATTATAGGATTCAAGTCATATCTGAAGAGGGAAAATAAAAAGAAAGATACTTGTACATTAAAGGAGAAGTTCCAAATTACTGCACCATCTCAGCAGTCCATTTGGTCAAATAGGCATTGGAAACCGTATGCTGGCAACAATGAGAGAACAAAGTGAGGCAGAGCAAAAAAAGGGGGGAGGGGTTGCAAGTAAGCAGCACAAGGACAGAGAGAGGGAGAAGAGGAAAGTAGTGAATCTTGGGAGGAAACAGGAGGGGGTAGGGAAGACTCTTCGTCTAGGTTGGAAGGATGGGTAAGATCTTCTCCTACTATAAGTTGGGGCGATCACATGTTGATACAACCCCTCTCTAACTGTATGTCTGCGCAAATTTAGTGGCTATTTCAATGAAAAATGTGCTGTCTGTAAATGACAGTGTGCTAATATATTTGCAACATTGTACTCGAAAATGCACCATTAGCTACATACTACACCTTTACCACTCTCCTGCTGAATATATGCTACTTTTTGTGTGAAGCTATGATTTTTGACAATCCCTATGACTTTAGTAATGTAACATTGATATCAGTAGCCCACTCTGAAAATTGGTCTCGACCACTGGAGCAATGGTGCTCAACTATGTCCCTAAGCCCAGTTTTAAAACAAACCCTTGCAAGTATTCCCATGGAAGGCTCCGGGTGTACGTTCCAGTTTGTTCTGTTGCTGTGTTTTTACCTCGCAAAGCCATTTCAACAGAGAAAGTGCTCACTATACTTAATCACACACAATCCTCCTATTTGTGTATGAATTTCATACATAAATTGAGATTTATGGATGTGATCTAATGGCCAGAGCTGCTGACTGGATCGAATGGAACCAGGTTTGAGTTGCGGTGTTGACTCTGAGCAAATCACTTAATCTCCTGTTGTAAGAAGCTGGCTTAGTTTATGGTGCACATTTTAAAGGAGTGATGCACCTTGCACTAATCCAGGCAACCCATGTGGTGATTTTAGTGGTCTTTGATAAACTCAGGCCCTCAAAGGGGTAGCTGTGGAGAGCAGCCTTCAGGCTTATCTTGAAGTAGTGTTAAGCAGCTTGTTTTAACACATTTAATTAACAGTGTAGATTAGATAGGAAAGAACCACACAGTGTTTATGAAACATAAGTATATTTATTAACACAACACAATCACTACTACTTGGTATAGCTCCTGAGGAGAGGTGTCAATAATACACATAAGAATACTGAAAAGAAATCAGGTAAGTAGTATAAATATACACTGGTCTCCAGGGGGAGACCAAACCATATACTAAATAAGTGGAATGTGAGCTGCATAGGAGAATGGGACTTGGACCAAAGGACCAAGAAGACCTTGGAGAACCGGGAACCACCCAAGGTAAGTACCCAGGGAACCCAAGGAGGCTGTATGTTGAGTGGAAACACAGTCGGGTGTTCAATGGAAGTCAATGAATAAGTCGCGGTTGCAGTTTTAAATAAAAAGGACTCTTCCCAGAGGACTTCAAGAAAAACCTTTGGAGGAGGGAAGGTTGATTAGCTACCCAACCTGTAGATGCCCCAGGAACCAGGTTACCTGCACCAGGGAAGCTGGGTGCATAGGGTTGAAGTGACGTCAGAACCGCCCATAGACAACAGTCAAATACTTGGAAACAAAGGACTCTAGAGAAGTCTATGAATACGTCCAGTGGAATCAAAGGGTGGATTCTTGAAGAGGTGAACCTACAAGCAGAGAGGACAGTCTATGCCACGCAGAGGTGACCAGGAGGCATGGAAACACAACGCTCACTTTTGTCGGGAAGTTCAGAAGAGTTCACGAGTAGGCCTGGGAGGTGAACTCTGCTTCATTTAAGGAGTTTGCAGAGAATTCCACACTCTGCAGAACACACAGAGTTGAGAAGGAGCAGAGTTTTTTCCTCGCTCACAAAAGTTGAGGTGGTGAGCGCGAGCAAAGGAAATCCAATGCTAGACCATCTCCCAGTGAGATTTCGCAACGTTGGTGGTCATGGATGGTTGGGACCGCTCGCATTCAGAAACCATCCATTCGCACTGAGGAAGCTGGAGCTCATGTAAAAAATCCACTTGAGTGACAGAAAGAAGCAGTGCCCTCTTGCACTGTGCAGGGTGAGAGACAAACGCCTGGTGCTAAAAATCAGCGCAAATGGCATGACCAAAGAAACTCCGCTGCTTGTGGAATGCAGCGTAGTGTGGCAGAGTTTTTGGGCCACTTTGCCCAGAGGAGGAGGTGGACAGAGGGGAGGATACTCACACCTGCCTCTTGTCCAGTTTCGCACCAGAGTGGGAACCAGAGGTTCCTGAACTGCCTCAAACTGGTGTATCAAAGAGGGCACCAAATGGGCCCTTCAATGCAGTCTGGTGGCAGTGGAAAGACCCCTCACCCCACCATAATACACTAAAGGGGATATTCTCAAGGAAGTGGCGGTGAGAGACGTTAGCCTCCTTGGCTTAACACTTCTCACCGCCACTTCAGAAACGCAAGGCTGCACCCTATTCTCAAGAATGTGGTGCTGCCTGGCATTTCCCCCTGCGATGGCGCTAAGCTTCACGACTTAGCGCCAATGCAGACATCCTTGCACCAGAGTGCAAGGGTTTTTTTTGTGCAGGGGAGGGTTGTTTGTGTACAGGAAGGTGCCCCTTCCTGCACATAAACAATCCTATAAAGCCATTTTGTAACTTTCATGTGTGCTGCTCCGTGCAGCACACATCAAAGTTACAAAATGGCATTTTTGAAAAGGTTTGTTCATGTACAGGAAGGGAGACCTTCCTGTACATGAACAAACCATGGCATTTTGCTTTTTGCATGTGTGCTGCACAAGGTAGCACACATAGAAAAAGCAAAAACGAGGAGAAATAAAACATTTCTCTTCGTTTCCCCAACTTAAGACCAGGATTTTTCTGGTCTTAAGTTCGGCGATGCTACCTATTATCGCCGCCCTTGATAATAGGTGGCAGCGACGATCACAATGGGTGTTGCGGTGGAATGCCCACCGCAACACTCACTGCCCGCCCCGTTCAATTTAGTGTGAAAGGGGCCTTATTCTCAAGGCAGCATTAAGCCACTTAACATGGCTTAAAGCCATGTTAAGAAGGTTAATGCTGCCTTGAGAATAAGGCGCTGACCCTATCGCCACCTGAATATTAGAAAAAGTGACGTTCCCGTGGCGATAGGGGCTTTAGAATAAGCCCCTAAGTCTTGTCAGGGGGGTGGTCAGGAACCTTTGACAGGAAACCTATTGTACTACCTTCCCCTGCTCGAGCTTAGCTCAGCAGCAGGAGGGCAGAACAGTGTCTGTGGCCAACGGCAGCACTAGCTTGCTGGAAGACTGTGAAAGACTGTAAGAGGTTTGGCCCAGCCATTATATAGTTAGACATCTCATAATGACTGATGTCCACTATATGTTTTAAAATGGCTGACCACACTTACACTGACTAGAGAATTGAGTCCGGGGTTTGTATGGGTGTACTGCTCATGCAGGGGCACACTCACACTTATAACCAAGCACCCTTAACTCAGGATTAAAGGGCCTACCATGGGGTGACTTATAGGTTTTGAGTGCAGTGACCACAGATATTAGAAAAACGTATTACTGTTGTGAGAGGTGCAAGCACCATCTCACACAGGCTGCAACGGCAGGCCTGTAGTTAGAGTTTAAGTGGACTCCCATGGGTAGCGCAGTACATGCAGCAACCCATGGGAGACCCCTGGTGTACCAATGCCCTGGGTACCTTATAAACTAGGAATTTATAAGGGTACACCAGTAGTCAATTGTGAAGGTACCAAAGTACTTACCGAAGCCATTTTGAGAGTGTGAGCACAGATGCTGGGGTCCTGGTTAGCAGGATCCCAGCAAATTACAGTCAAAACATACTGACACCAGGCAAATAAAGTGAGAGTAACCATAAAAGAAAGATCCTACCCAGGTGGTCAAGACCCGCATTATTCAGCATAATGGTAGAATCGGGTGTCAAATTCCCCATTTCAAAGGCTTTAAACCATATTGAAAACAACTTTATGTGGCAAGCTGTAACCTTTACTCCTACAATCTGAATGCCGCTGGACCTTCTGGTGCAATCTGGTCGACACTGGCCTACACATTTTAGAGAAATTGAATAGCATGGTCTCTACCTGAGCCCTTTGGATCCTCCTGCTATACTCCAAATTTTCAGTAGGCTACCTTCGATTTGCCCTTTAAATTTCTGCCTCTGAACTAATCATGTGTAACTACCTCCCAGAGGCTTCACATCCATAAATGTAAGGAAAACTGATTTATATACATTGATTCTTTGAGGACACACACAGTGACTTTGAGCCTGATGTTGCCGCCATGTTACCAGGTCAGTATTTCTATTCTGTTTGCCTCAATCACTTGCCCCACCACCTTGCGCACCCAGCGTCTAGCATGTGCAGAGCATAAGTGTTTGTCTCTGCACACAGATTCATTCTTGTGTCATGTCAGCATACTAATTGAGGTTAATTTCTATGCCGCGCCACTCTGACGCATGGCTCTTGTAACTCACTGACTGTCTGAAGGAGATTGTTCCCATACCGATCTGCTTCCCAGTGCACACCACCTATATTATCCCAAGTCGGTACTAGCACAGATTCGGAGCTGCCCTTTAATAACTGGAGCTTGCACATTAATTTACACTATTCAATTTGAATTTTAGATCCACTCATTACTTCCACTGGCGGCTCCCACAAGGACAATTAATATACCTCGCTCCAGCCTCCAGACTGGCATCCCTCCTCCTTGGAGGCTATTCTCACCATGTGGGTGAGTTTTTTAACTGACTGTTTATTTCATTTTCAATACATACTGAGCACTGACCGCTGGCTGCCTGCTTTGTGTTGACAGCTACGAATATAGCACACATTTCAGGCCTTACACACCCCACTTGAAACTGACTCGCAACTCTTAGAGGGACCGCAGTGGCTCCTCTCTTCCTTCTCTGGTGACCAGCAGCAATTGCTCAAACCCATGCTTTTACTAATTCCGGCCCCCTAATATACCTCCGTAACAAAATTGTTGTCCAGAGATTTTAATTTTTGATTTGTGTATCATTATAGAAGTAATTTAGCTTAGGTAGGCATTGCGGATCCAGGACAAATTTTTCTGGACTACATTTGTAACAAGCATTGGCATAGCCAATAGGTCTCGCTTTTGGGACCTTCTAAGTATTTAGTTATGCAGCACAATATCCTTGGTGCAACCACATCAACTGTTGCGTGGCTAAACACTTAAAAGGTCCCAAAGGCGAGACCTATTGGCTATGCCAATGCTTAGTGTGGTTGTGTGTGTGTGGTTGTGTGTGTGTGTGGTTGTGTGTGTGTGGTTGTGTGTGTGGTTGTGTGTGTGGGTGTGGTTGTGTGTGTGTGGTTGTGTGTGTGGTTGTGTGTGTGTGTGTGTGTGTGGTTGTGTGTGTGTGGTTGTATGTGTGGGTGTGGTTGTGGGTGTGGGTGCGGTTGTGGGTGTGTGTGTGGATGTGTGGTTGTGTGTGGTTCTGTGTGTGGTTGTGTGTGTGTGGTTGTGTATGTGTGTGGTTGTGTGTGTGGTTGTGTGTGATTGTGTGTGTGGTTGTGTGTGGTTGTGTGTGTGGTTGTGTGTGTGTGTGGTTGTGTGTGTGGTTGTGGTTGTGTGTGTGTGTGGTTGTGTGTGTGTGTGGTTGTGTGTGTGGTTGTGGTTGTGTGTGTGTGGTTGTGTGTGTGGTTTTGTGTGTGGTTTTGTGTGTGTGGTTGTGGTTGTGTGTGGTTGTGGGTGTGGTTGTGGTTGTGTGTGTGGTTGTGTGTGTGTGTGGTTGTGGTTGTGTGTGTGGTTGTGTGTATGGTTGTGGTTGTGTGTGTGGTTGTGTGTGTGGTTGCGTGTGCTTGTGTGTGTGGTTGTGTGTGTGTGTGTGGTTGTGTGTGTGTGTGTGTGGTTGTGTGTGTGGTTGTGTGTGTGTGGTTGTATGTGTGTGGTTTTGTGTGTGGTTGTGTGTGTGGTTGTGTGTGTGTGTGTGTTTGTGTTAATATCCTTGTGGGGACTTGGGTGTGATAACACACTCACGCTGTGTGGACTTGATTGCACTGTGGGGACCTGAGCCCAGGTCCCCACAAGGCAATGTCTTCTAAATGATAAAAAATGACTCCAGGAACATCTGTGTCGATTTTTGCAACTTTTTAAATAATTGCCTTGTGGGGACCTGTGTTTCATGAAATGTGTTTATATTTTGCTCAGCTCTGTCCCTGTGGATAGGAGGCGGTACTGCAGTCTTAAACACACTTTGCATTTAAACACACTATCCTCACCAGAAACAGAAACTAGCAGCAGAAAGGACAGACATACTAAAGTAAAAGCTGCATAACCCTGTGTTTTTCCAAATATTTTCCATTCAAATTACCCTTTTCTCTATTGATTTCAAACTTTGTAGGTCTAAAAATTATTAGTGGCCTTCTATAGATTGCTAAAAGCAATTTGGGTCACTAATGCCCTTTGATCCCTATCTGCAAAAAACAATGATGGTGCAATAATATGCAATACAATTTTAAATGAATAGATGGTTGGGGTTGTGTGTGGGCGCGGTTGTGGGTGCGGGTGTGGTTGTGGGTGTGTATGTGAATGTGTGGTTGGGGGTGGTTGGGTGTGTGGTTGTGGTTGTGTGTGTGTGGTTGTGTGTGTGTGGTTGTATGTGTGTGTGGTTGTGTGTGTGTGTTTGTGTGTGTGGTTGTGTGTGTGTGTGTGGTTCTGTGTGTGTTTGTGTGTGTGGTTGTGTGTGGTTGTGGTTGTGTGCGATTGTGTGTGTGGTTGTGTGTGGTTGTGTGTGTGGTTGTGTGTGTGTGGTTGTGGGTGGTTGTGTGTGTGGTTGTGTATGTGGTTGTGTGTGGTTGTGTGTGGTTGTGTGTGTGGTTGTGTGTGTGTGTGGTTGTGTGTGTGGTTGTGGTTGTGTGTGTGTGGTTGTGTGTGTGGTTTTGTGTGTGGTTGTGTGTGGTTATGTGTCTGTGTGGTTGTGTGTGTGGTTGTGTGTGTGTGGTTGTGTGTGTTTGTGGTTGTGTGTATGGTTGTGTGTGGTTGTGTGTGTGGTTGTGTGTGCGGTTGTATGTGGTTGTGTGTGTGTGTGTGTGTGTGTGGTTGTGTGTATGGTTTTGTTTGTGTGTGTGGTTGTGTGTGTGGTTGTGTGTGCTTGTTTGTGTGCTTGTGTGTGTGGTTGTGTGTGTGTGTGTGTGGTTGTGTGTGGTTGTGTGTGTGGTTGTGTGTGTGTGGGGTTATGTGTGTGTGTGGTTGTGTGTGTGGTTGTGTGTGTGTGTGGTTGTGTGTGTGTGTGTGGTTGTGTGTGTTTGGTTGTGTGTGTGGTTGTGGTTGTATGTGTGTGTGGTTGTGTGTGTGGTTGTGGTTATGTGTGTGGTTGTGTGTGTGTGTGCGGTTGTGGGTGTGGTTGTGTGTGGTTGTGTGTGTGGTTGTGGGTGTGGGTGTGGTTATGGGTGTGGTTGTGTGGGTGTGGTTGTGGGTGTGGTTGTGTGTGGTTGTGTGTGTGGTTGTGTATGTGGCTGTGTGTGTGGTTGTGTGTGTGGCTGTAGTTGTGTGTGTGGTTGTGAGGTTGTGTGTGGTTGTGTGTGTGGTTGTGTGATTGTGGTTGTGTGTGTGGTTGTGGTTGTGTGTGTGGTTGTGTGTTTGGTTGTGCATGTGTGGTTGTGTGTGTGGTTGTGTGTGAGGTTG
Source organism: Triturus cristatus (assembly GCF_964204655.1). Lineage (NCBI taxonomy): Eukaryota > Metazoa > Chordata > Amphibia > Caudata > Salamandridae > Triturus > Triturus cristatus. Next base: position 660,937,392 of record NC_140594.1, read on the forward strand.
TGTGTGTGGTTGTGTGTGGTTGTGTGTGTGGTTGTGTGTTTGTGTGTGTGGTTGTGTGTGTTGTGTGTGTGTGGTTGTGTGTGTGGTTGTGTGTATGTGTGGTTGTGGTTGTGTGTGTGGTTGTGTGTGTGGTTGTGGTTGTGTGTGTGTGGTTGTGGGTGTGGTTGGGTGTGGTTCGGTGTGGTTGTGGTTGTGTGTGGGTGTGGTTGTGGGTGTGGTTGTGTGTGTGGTTGTTTGTGTGGTTGTGTGTGTGGTTGTGGTTGTGTGTGTGTGGTTGTGTGTGTGTGTGTGTGTGGTGTGTGTGGTTGTGTGTGTGTCAGTCAGTCAGTCAAAACACTTTATTCGATTAGTTAAAATCATAAAAGTACAGAAATTCATAAAAACACATGCCATGACATAACCAATACAAAATAAGATTACAATAAGTCCATATAATGAAACAACATGTGTGGTTGTGTGTGTGTGGTTGTGTGTGTGTGGTTGTGTGTGTGGTTATGTGTGTGGTTGTGGTTGTGTGTGTGGTTGTGTGTGTGGTTGTGTGTGGGGTTGTGTGTGTGGGGTTGTGTGTGTGGGGTTCTGTGTGGGGTTGTGTGGTTGTTGTGTGTGTGTGGTTGTGTGTGTGGTTGTGTGTATGTGTGTGGTTGTGTGTGTGTGTGGTTGTATGGGTGGTTGTGTGTGTGGTTGTGTGTGTGTGTGTGTGTGGTTGTGTGTGTGGTTGTGTGGTTTTGCGTGTGGTTGTGGTTGTGTGTGTGGTTGTGGTTGTGTGTGTGACAGTAATACTAAAAGCATATCAAAATAAAGGAACACAAACATTGAGTTTGTGGAAAGAGAAAGCACATTGTAAGTTAAACGGGCGCAGCAAAGCATTAACACAACAACATGTTCTTTGATGTTTGATGTTCTTTGAACGAGAACATCAAAGGGGCGCCGCGAAAGTGATCGCGGGCAAAAGTGAAAGTGATCGCGGGCGCTTAATGAGCATGATGAGGTTTGCCATATGGTGCCTCTGCTCCTAAGCGCGCGCCCACGCACATGCACTTTTTCGAGCCCTCACTAAAAGTCTCGCCAGAGCAGCGCATGCGCTGGGTCAGGCGAGACCTAAAAATGGCAGCTGTGCTGCAGTGATGATGATATATTTCAGAAACCATGAGACCTACATACTTCATTTTGTCAAAACATAGGTTTTGGGGGTCAAGTAGTCTTATAGAGACAGCAAATGATTCCTCAGAGCAACCTTTCTGCCATTTTCCAAAATTGCGCCTAAAATAGAGAATGAAGAGACATATATAAACAAGCATTTACAATGCAATGGTCTCGGCAATATTATAGGTAGAGCTTTTGGTATTGCTCATTAATTTGGAATCATTATTGTATCCCTAAGTAAATGGCATTCTCCTTTTTCTTCCCATGATTTTTTGTATATGTGATATATATTGCATTAGCAGAGAGAGAGTGAGGTATTGAAAGTGATTGAGGTAGTGAGAGAGAGCGAGGTAGATAGAGTGAGGTCGTGATAGAGAGCGAGGTAGATAGACTGAGGGAGTGAGATAGATAGTGAGGTAGTAGAGTGAGGTAGTGAGAGAGTGAGTTAGTGAAAGAGTGAGGTAGAGGGAGAGAGACGTGTGGTAGTGATATATAAGCATGCAGTGATGTTGTGATGTAGTGAGATAGTGATTGAGGTAGTGATATAAATAGGTAAAGTGACTTAGTGAGATAGAAAGAGTGATGTAGTGAGTGAGAGAGATTGAACTTGTGATATAGAGATTGAGAGAGTGATGTTTTTTTTTGGGGAGAGCAAAGTACTAAGATAGTGATGTAGTTAAATCGAGGGGAGTAGTGAAGTATAGAGTTATGTAGTGTGAGAGAGTGAGGTTGTGATAGAGTGATTTAGTAATAGTGAGAGCTATTTTCTGACGTAGTGAGATAGAAACAGTGAGTGTTGTCGTGAGCTTGAGAAAGTTTGAGGTAGTGAAAGATTTAGAGGTAGTGATGAATGTTGTGACGTATTAATATAGAAACTGAGTGTGATGTAGTGAAGCAGTGAGATAGTGATGTATTAAAAGAGTCAGTGTAATGTAGTTGGTGTATTTGAGAGAGAGAGAGTGAGGTAGTGAGATAGAGAGTGAATTATTAAATTATAGAGAGAAGTATGTGAGGTAGTGAGAGAGTGATGTAATGAATTTGAGAGTGTGTTATTATATAGTGAGGTAGTGAGATATAAATAGATAGTGATGTAGTGACAGAGTGAGTTAGTGAGCTACAGAGAGTGATTTGTTTAAGTAGTGTTTCCCAATTAAGCAATATACTTGTACACAAAGATGTATATACATTAACATAGCGCAATATAGTGACAAATCTATAGCTAAAATTGTACACACACACAGAGCTATCGACTCACATACTGATGTATTCATACATCCATAGCTTAGAAGTAGATACCTTAGCAGTAGTGTGTGTAATATTTATTTGAGTGTTGCGAAGGGCAGTTTATTGCACGTAATACATACATATTTGGTAATTTGTACGTCTACATCTTCAATGTATGCCTATTTATGTATATATGCATGTATAGTTTACCCCAAATTTATTTGTTTCTTGTAATCCATGAGTAACGAAGCCTGTTTATCTGCTTTTATTATAGAAATTTTTGTATATACATTGTTAACAAATTATTCAAATTTTACATTAGTGTTATGTTTAAAAGATTCGTTAGCAAGATTATTCGACAATTTCTAGAATGCATCCATTTCTAAATATAACATTTAAAGTTGTTGGTAAATGATGCATGAGAGTTTCTGAAAAATCTTCTACATCTGTTGGAATATTGAGGTAGTCCATTAAAATAGTATTTTCGATGTCCATGGATTTGAAAAGTTCATTGTCTTGTATTTGTACCGTTATGGTACTTTTTTCTTGTGTAGTATTTTCAATTCCATATATAGTAATGGTAATTTTTTCCAAAGGTGGTTCTATTATCTGCAAAGTAAAACAGAATTATTAATAGAGGCATATAGTGTGCATTAAGTTTATATTTATTTTTTGGAGTAGTATAGATGTTAAGTGATATAGAAAGCGATAGATATAAAGAGAGAGAGTGAGGTAGTGAGTTTGAGAGTGAGTGAGTTAATTTTTTGGATGGATATATAGAATTTGTGATGAATTGAGATAGAGAGTGAGTTAGTAATAGAGTGATGTAGTGATGTTTGGAGAGAGAAATCTTGTAAGATAGTGAGGTAGTGAGTTAGAGTGCAGTATTGAGATAGCACTAGATATTGAGTGAGAGATTGAGTTATAGAGAGTGAGTAGTGTATATTTTGAGTGAGGCATTGAAAGTGAGAGTGTGAAGGAGTGAGATAGAAAGTAATGGAGCGATGTAGTGATATAGAGTGAGAGTGAAGTTATGATGTAGTGACCTGGAGGCATTGATATATACATAGATAGTTATCCATACATATAGACAGACACCTAAAAACATACACTGATGCACATACACTGAGCTACACACATAATGACCCACACAGGTATACAATGTAAAAAAGATTTTGCACTTACTTCTATATGTGTATTGTGAGTAGTATTTAACATTTTTTCATTATTAAATTCGTGGACGGTCAAGTGTGTCATTCTCACATAATTTCCAAGTGTAATTGGGAATTCCGTTGCATTTCTCCACAATGGTATTTTAACAGAGTCTGTCGTGTCAATAAGTGTAATGGATTTTAATTTTGTTTCTTGTCCTGCGATAAAAATGTTTTTAGTTTCTTCTTCCTGTGAAATAAAGCAAATTTAATTATTACTTTTTGTATATGTAGTTTTAGTATAACAGAGTGCGGTGCAGATAGAGTGCGGTGCAGATAGAGTGCGGTGCAGATAGAGTGCGGTGCAGATAGAGTGCGGTGCAGATAGAGTGCGGTGCAGATAGAGTGCGGTGCAGATAGAGTGCGGTGCAGATAGAGTGCGTTGTAAAGAGAATGTGTTGAAGACAGTGTGGTGTATAGAGAGTGTGTGGAATAGAGATTTGTGCCGAAAGAGGGTGGTGCAGATAGTGTATGAAGAGAGTGTGTTTACGAGAGTTTTGTGATGCGAGTGTGGTTAATAGAGTGTGTTTGTAAGATTGTTTTGGAGAGCGGGTGTGGGGAAGAGAGCGGGTGTGGGGAAGAGAGCGGGTGTGGGGAAGAGAGCGTGTGTGGGGAAGAGAGCGTGTGTGGGGAAGAGAGCGTGTGTGGGGAAGAGAGCGTGTGTGGGGAAGAGAGCGTGTGTGGGGAAGAGAGCGTGTGTGGGGAAGAGAGCGTGTGTGGGGAAGAGAGCGGGTGTGGGGAAGAGAGCGGGTGTGGGGAAGAGAGCGGGTGTGGGGAAGAGAGCGGGTGTGGGGAAGAGAGCGGGTGTGGGAAAGAGCGGGTGTGGGGAAGAGAGCGGATGTGGGGAAGAGAGCGGGTGTGGGGAAGAGAGCGGGTGTGGGGAAGAGAGCGGGTGTGGGGAAGAGAGCGGGTGTGGGGAAGAGAGCGGGTGTGGGGAGGAGAGCGGTTGTGGGGAAGAGAGCGGGTGTGGGGAAGAGAGCGGGTGTGGGGAAGAGAGCGGGTGTGGGGAAGAGAGCGGGTGTGGGAAAGAGAGCAGGTCTGGGGAAGAGAGCAGGTCTGGGGAAGAGAGCAGGTCTGGGGAAGAGAGCAGGTCTGGGGAAGAGAGCAGGTGTGGGGAAGAGAGCAGGTGTGGGGAAGAGAGCAGGTGTGGGGAAGAGAGCAGGTTTGGGGAAGAGCGCCTCTTTGGGGAAGAGTGGGTGTGGGGTATAGTTTTGGAAGAGAGTGTTGTGCATGAGAAAGTTTTGTGATGAGAGTGTGGTTAATAGAGTCTGTTTGTAAGATTGTTTTGGAGAGCGGGTGTGGGGAAGAGAGGGGGTGTGGGGAAGAGAGGGGGTGTGGGGAAGAGAGCGTATGTGGGGAAGAGAGCGTGTGTGGGGAAGAGAGCGGGTGTGGGGAATAGAGGGGGTGTGGGGAAAAGAGGGGGTGTGGGGAATAGAGGGGGTGTGGGGAAGAGAGGGGGTGTGGGGAAGAGTGCAGGTATGGGGAAGAGAGCTGGTGTGGGGAAGAGAGCGGGTGTGGGCAAGAGAGCGTTTGTGGAGAAGAGAGCGTGTGTGGTGAAGAGAGCAGGTATGGGGAAGAGAGCGGGTATGGGGAAGAGAGCGGGTATGGGGAAGAGAGCAGGTATGGGGAACAGCGCCTTTTTGGGGAAGAGTGGGTGTGGGGTATAGTTTTGGAAGAGAGTGTTGTGCATGAGAGATTTGTGATGCGAGTGTGGTTAATCGAGTCTGTTTGTAAGATTGTTTTGGAGAGCGGGTGTGGGGAAGAGAGGGGGTGTGGGGAAGAGATCGTATGTGGGGAAGAGAGCGTGTGTGGGGAAGAGAGCATGTGTGGGGAAGAGAGCGTGTGTGGGGAAGAGAGCGTGTGTGGGGAAGAGAGTGGGTGTGAGGGAAGAGAGCGGGTGTGAGGGAAGAGAGCGGGTGTGAGGGAAGAGAGCGGGTGTGAGGGAAGAGAGCGGGTGTGGGGAAGAGAGCGGGTATGGGGAAGCGAGCGGGTACGTGGAAGAGAGCGGGTATGGGGAAGAGAGCAGGTGTGTGGAAGAGAGCAGGACTGGGGAAGCGAGCATTTTTGGGGAAGAGTGGGTGTGGGGTATAGTTTTGGAAGAGAGTGTTGTGCATAGAGAGGTTTTTTTTTTTTTTTTTGGCTGTGTGTGTGTTCTGTTGACTGTGCGAGTCTAGAATATTGTAACAACAAGTTTACTGTTTTTCTAAATTTATATTTTACTTATAAACTTACCTCTGATATAGTCCCCGATATGGTCATTAATGTCCGTAACTTTGCTTCTCGGATTGTTTTAATAGGTGATATTGGTGGAGCTGGTGGCTCTAGTATGTTTTGCGCTTCGTGTAGGATTTCACTTGGAAGCGTTAAAGGTAGCATCCTCGATATTTTGGTATGTTTCGTTAATAGAATAACATTGTTTTTGGCTAGGAAATTCCTTATAATAATTCCATTCCCTTTTTTTGTTTGATTGAAAAAATTGTCGTTATAGCATGTGGCTTTAATAGAACCACTTTCATCTGCTAGTGCTAGGTGGTACAAGATTTTGTTTTCTTGCTTTGCATTGCGGTAGTGTGTTTTCTGCGAACATGTTACAATATTTGCTCTTATAGCCTTTTGAAAAGGTTTGCTCTCTTGTTGTTTCCCCATCTTAATTTCTTGGATCGAAATCATCTGAAAGGAGAATAAATTGTGAGTATATATTTCCGAATTAACTGTTTAATTTGTTACGGTATTACAAACTAAGTAATTCAATTTTAAAGCCTGCTTACTAAATAGAGAGAGTTATTTAATAAGAAAGAGTGAAGTAGATACGAGAGTGAGGTAGTAATAGAAATCGAGATTGATGTATTGAAAGCCTGATGTCGTGAGGGTGAGTAATGTTGTGAGGTTGTGAAATAGAAACAGAGAGTGATGTTGTGAGGTAGTAAGAGAGTGAGTTATTGAAAGTGCGATTGTAATTTTTTCAATGCGCTAGAAATATTGAGATAGTGAGATACTGAGATATTGAGAGAGTGATGTAGTGTGTTAAAGAGAGTGAAGTTGTAAGGTAGCGAGATAGATAGTGTATTCGAGAGTAAGTGATGTAGTGTATGTTTGCGAGAGTGACTTTTGATATAGTGAGGTAGTGAGAGGGAAATTGTGAAATATAAATGGCTATAGTGATGTTGTGAGATAGTGACTTATTGAGTGAGAAAGTTAAGTTGTGAGATATTATGTTAGAGAGTGTCGTAGTGAGAGAGTGATGTTTTGTGATATATTGAGGTATTGAGTGATATAGTTAGTGTATGTAGAGTTATTGTGATGCTGTGCTATATAGAGAGTTGAGCAGTGAGGTAGAGAGTGGAGGTAGAGAGAGTGATTTAGCTCGTGAAAGAGAGTGAAGTAGTGTGAGAGAGAAAGTGAGGTGGTGAGGGAGTCAGGTAGTGAGAATTTTTTGGCGAGAGAGTGAAGTAGTGATAGAGAGAGAGCCAATTACACATATATATATATAGACCCATAGAGACAGAGCCACACACAGACACAAAGTCTATCATTCAGACACACATACAGAGCAGGGCATAATGACACAGCTATATACACAGAGAGCTACCAATACATATACAGAGCTACAGACATACACATACAGAGCCACAGACGTACACACATACAAACTCACGTAACACACATAGTAAGCCAGCCACATAAAGATACTGAGCCGATAAAACACACATATATACACAACATGCTTTTTAAATTGCTACCCATAAGGCTTTGTGATCACTATAATATGACTCTAATATGCCATAGTTTCTTATGTGTACATTAGTATAGATATGATCTAATGTTGATTTGTAGTCAGTTGTATATTGTGTGATTATTTGCTGACATTGAAATTCGTCTAGCATATATTGTAATAGTAGTGCTGTGTTTTGTGTTTCTTGTGTTACATCTATGTTGAAGTCACCCATTATTATGTAGTTATATTCAGGGTAAAAGTTTAATATGCTACTTAAAACTTTTAAAAGTGTTTGTATATGTACATGTGGAGGCTTGTATAGCATTACAAATAAGTAGTTGCAATTGTTAAGATGTTGAGTAAAATGTAGAATATCAATTTCGTGTTGTGTTTCATATATTGGCAGTAAGTTAATATTTTTTCGGTAGTAAATTGCTATTCCATGCTTAGTTTGGTGATGGTGGAATTTATCAAATATTAAAAGATGGTACTGTTCTATTAAGAAAGTATTGCTATCCGATGTTCTAGTTGTGTTTATTTCAGTAAAGCATAGAATATCAGCATTCATTATATTGGTGTCTGATTTTAGTGCTGTGTAATTTTTTTGCAGTGATCGTATATTATGTACAATGATATTACACATTTCGTTATAGGTAAATAATTGAGGAACAGACATTTGCAATTGCATATTTGTCCTTAATCTGCCCATTTCTTCATGTACTTTAGAATGGACAACATTTTCCTATGTATTTCCTATATGATTGTATGTAAATTTAAATTCTTCGTACTGTTCATGTTTTTGTCTGTGCGAATGACATGGCACTAACATTATTGGCGGGAAGTAATTCCACAGTAATGTGTAAAGAGAGTTTGTGTGAAGACAGCGTGTAGTGTGTGTGTGTATATACTGTGTGTGTTCAAGGCTCATTAACACCCACCTATGTATTGGTAAGCAGGGGACAGTAAGAGGCATGCATGTGGATCGGTGAGATCAGACCCTTTAATAACAGCCCATGGACCGAAGCATGTTAGTGGCTATGCGATTCCTGTCAATGAAACGGAGGACAAGGGAAGCCGCATGATGCCTGCCACTGGACAGAGTACCGCGAACACTGTATAATACCGCGTGTGGACCAGGGGGCAGGACGAAAGACTGCCTATAGACAGAAGCACAGCATATTATGCAGTATTCAGCCATGAGCCACAAAGCAGGGGGTCTGCAATGCCTGCCCTCTGCTATTTTATCTGCCCAGGGACACGAACACGGTAGGGACCCTGCCATTACATGTGCTAGGACTAGAAGAAAGATGATGCCCTGCACCACCTGTCTTCGGACTGATTAGCAGGGAACTCATTACAGCAGGGAATCCAGCACAGCGAGGTCTTACCTGCCACTGGCTCTGCTGACAGCAGCATGGAGGGACGCAGAGGAGACCAGCTTCCCCAGCCAAGAAAGGCAGAGCGAAGACTGCAGTGTAGGAGCCTCACGGCAGCCGGGCCCTCACCAGCTGCCCATCGCAGGAATTAACCCCTCTCCAGGACAAGCTCTTTGGTGAGCAGATCTGGATTATCAGCTCGAGTGTGGAAGTATCTAAAACTGTAGCCTGAAGGCACAAGAGACAGGAAGAGCCGAATACCAAATAATGCAAAAACACGTTACAGCACCGAGACCCACGTAAAGGGATGCAGCAGTACCCAGTCCCACATTCCATAGGATCCATAGGCCTGTCAGAGCACGTCCAGTCCCACAGAATCGGGTCTTTGGCCTCCTCGAACGCTGTGACACGCCCGGGCAGAAGAACTGATGCATAAGATTGTATAACAACCGCATCCCAAACCCACAAACCACACCAAAAAAGCACGAATGCCTTTAAGTCAACCTCACAAATAGGTGTGAAGTCCTAAACTCAAGTCATGTACAGCTCCTCCAACTCATGGTTTAAGGACAACACGTTTGTATCCCAGCCTCACAAACTACAGCGACAGTATGAGGTGTGTGTCGCACAAACCTGCAATGAAAAATTTTAAATCATACTTATGATTCACTGTAAACTATACAGCGTGTCCCCAAACTAATTCCAAAGTGACAATAAGTTAAAAGAAGCAATTCCCCAAGGCCTGATTATTAATTACCGAATAGAACGACTAGGTACTGTCTGTTGATAAAGATAACACATTTTCTGTGAGTAGTGCACGCCAATAAACCCAATGTGTACTGAATAATCTGTAAATTAAACTCCTATAAAAAAGGTGTGAAATGACGCGTTGTGAACGGACCAAAAATTGCAAAAGTAGACTGATATAGCTGTATTTGCGCAGGAAACAATAGGCATACATGCTTTTCATTCAATTAGAATGCTAATCCTGTGAATCATGGTTGAACGTATTTTTGCGGTAATAGCAACGGAGACAATAGCACTAAAAACTTTAAGGCGGCATCCCTTTGAATCGATAATTCTGACATGCAGCACAATAAAAGTTATGTGAACGTAGTGGCCCTGTTTAATAGTTACGTTTAAATGCCTCGAAAGCCGTGAACATAAGCAGGGCTGCGGCGCAACGTAAAAAAAAACAGATTTATCCGCTAAAGTTCATATGCAGCCTAATTAAAATTTACACTGTTTGCAATGTTCAATATGTGTGTGAAGCGTTCCGAAACAACTGATTAAAAATACAGGCTAGGCTGCCATTACTCCGCATTATGGCAGTGGGTTGAGGGGGGAGGTGTGCTCTCAAATGAATTGGTGCTAACATCTTTGGCGGCAGCACAATCAGAATATAAACGCAATGTAAGGTGCTCTAAATGTTAAGCAGCAAACAGTCCACGTGAAAGTCTTCGTACTGTTTCTATCTGGTATGTGCGTATACTAACCTATAAATCAGTGCACGTTAACAGAGCTTCTCAAATGAAATTAAACTCTGAGAATAGTACACACTAATCGATATTTCACAAATCCCGCCTAGCCTGCCATTACTCTGCATTATGGAAGTGGGTGAAAGAAGGAAGTGTTCTGTACAAAGACATGTCGCTAAGATTAATGGCGGCAAGTAAGTTGAAATTTAAGACTGTAAATTGTTGAGGTACTTTACCAAACCTATTCACTGTATGGAAGCGAAACACCACTAAGGCACATTGTAACTTGCGAAAACGTACATGCAACACGATATCTCCAATCTTTTATCATACTGTTAGATATGTGCTTATTCAAAAGATGATAAATGGGCCCGTAAGAATTGCTACTAACAATAACCAATTCTCTGTTGTAAATAGAAAAATAGTCACAGCATTTATACTCAATGGGCTGCAAAGTACTACAGTATGCGATTAATACATTAGCTCATTCTTGTAATTGACATACAATATCTCCCAAATATTTATACCAATTAAAAGTATGCAAGGCTGCTAGTAATTAGCAATAACAGTACAGCGTGTCCCCAAAGTAATGGCAACCAATTTTCAGTAAGGTAAGAGAAGCAATTTCAGAAGGCATTATTATTATTTGCAAAATATAACGTCTACGTACTGTTTGTGTGTCCCCCCCAAAAATTTCCCTGTGAAAAGTGCATGGCAATAAACCAAATATGTACAGAATGATCTGTATTTTAAACTTAATAAACCAAGTGCTGAAATGAAGCTTTGTAAATGTTTCAACTCACTATGTTGCGTTGTAGCAAGGTACTAAACGTCAAAGAATCACCGTACAAAAGGCATTAAAGCACTATGAAGGCATATTTTTACGCGTGAAAATTGGCATGTAACACTTATAAAAAAGTTTTCACCATACTGTTAGACCTATGCATATAAAATAGATGAAAAAAGGGCCCGTAAAAAAGCGCTACTAAAAAAAACGAATTTAGCGTTGCAAATGGAAATATAAGTACAACATATATACACAATGGGCTGGAAGTTAAGCATGAGCGATAAATGTGTAGAAGGAATGATAGTAAATGTGCAAACTTTCCCACTACAGTCTTTTACTTCGAAATAATTACCCAAGTTTACAAAAAGAATGTAAGTACAGAAAGCACATAAAATTCACAAAATCGAGGAAAGCCTGATATTGCAAGTGGCTCTTTAATTCCGCTCGGGATTAAGTGACTTACTTGTTTTCCAACGATCGTATCGGTCCGCTCTCTCGAAGTGTACCTGCTGGTTTGTCTTCAAGAAATGTTTCTAACTGTTGCTTGACTCCTTTAAATACTGTAAATGAAAAAAAACGCTGGTTACTTAATTAAATCACAAAAGAGAGACCGCTTTGTAGTTTAAAAGAGCATGTAGGTGAGATGTTGTTAAGGATGTTGATGTCTGGCAGTATGTAAATTGTAGATAGGAGTCTGTCCCTACGAATGAAAGGATAGTGGAGGTTGTGACGTGTTATAATCGTTAGTGCTGATGTGCGAGTTGGGCCTATTTAGAATAACAAAGCATGGTGTTCGTCGTCTGCGAGCGAGATGGCTCCAAGTGGTCTGGCTGTAAAGAAAAAAAAAAAAGAAAAAAGGGTTAGTTAAACAGAATCTTAGAAACGTAAAAATAATACCCAATTTTACTTACCTTGAAACTTTCGCCTATTTGTACAAATAAAAAAAAACATTTATTTACAGCATGAATATACACAAGATGTTTAACTGACTTTAACAAACAGCAGCCGTTGAACACAGGAAACACGAGATGGGCACGAGGCTGTAAGAGGTGACTAACGCAACACTATCTGATCACGAGCATGAGAAGTGCGGCCAAAGATAGACAATGTTCACAATAAGACTAAGACGCGACCCCTAATCAAATGTCAAACAACCAAAAATAATAAGTTAGGGCTACCTGTAATCACAAACCCGTCCCTCGTCGACGGCCAAAGCTGATCATTGAGGAACGAAGACGCCAAAGCACGGGGCACACATTGAAAGTAAAGAAAAAGACAGATTAGTTCAAAAATTGCAAATAAGTTAACTCCAAAGGCAAAGCTGTCGATTCACGGCTGGCAAAGCACTCCATGCAAGAAAGAAGACGCCAAGACACGGAGCACAGGACGGGACCAGCAAACAAATAGGCAACAGAAATCAAAGCCAAAATGGGTTACCTTGAAACGCATAGTTGACCATTAGCGCCTGGCAAAGGTGTGCATGCCGGAACAAAAACGTGAAATTACGGGCAACAGCTAAAAATATAAAAAACAGACAATTTAGTAAAACCATTCAAAAACGCAAAACAATTAAAATAAAGAAATGTAGCACTTACTTCTATACCTTCCGTGAAGATAACCCCCAACGCCCGCATATTTTAATTTAAATACGTGCCACACCCTGAGGTATCAAAGGCAGCGAAAAGCACATGCGACAAAATTATAAAAAAATTTGCCAACTTTAACGGATATTTGTCTTGCAACCTCTAAATCAATTGTATGAGCCTCAAAAAACTAAGAAACGCAATGACACCACAAACCTGGTTTAAAAAAAGAATTTGAAATCGTTTTCGCATAAGAGCCAGACAATCCTTACAATAATATGTGTCACTGCTCTGTTTTCGGTAACTGCATAATATTCCCAACAAGCATAAAAAACATAGAAAAATGTAACCAACCCCAAACTATATTTAGTAATATATTTTGAAACAAACGAACTTACCTGAATGTCACAGTAAACATTGTAAATGGCACTCAAAAATGGGACATCCCAACGATAGTAATAGATTTTTACGCACGCACAACAGCAAGAGAATGCTGACCATCAAAGGCGACCCCAAAACAAATGGCGGTCACCAATAAAATTACAAATGGGCAAACTGTAATCGCAAAGCGATCCATCCAAGACGGGGAAAGCTGGCCATGCAGCAAGGAAGACGTTAAGACACGGGCCACAAGAGGGGAACACCAAATAAATGGCGGACACAATTGAAAGGCAAAATGGCTTACCTTGAAACGCACAGCTGTCCATTGCCGCCTGGCTAAGGTGTCCATGCCGTAACGAAATCCGAAAAATACGGGCCGCAGCTACAAAGATAACAAACACAAGTTACTAAAACACTCCAAAACGCATTTAAAATAAAATATGGAAATGAAGGACTTACGTTTATACCTTCCGTGAAGATCTCCCCAACGGCCGTATACTTTAATTTAAGTACGTGCCACACCCTGCTTGAAAAAAAAAGCAGCGAAAAGCACATTCTACAATTCCCAAAAGAAATAGTCTATTTTCAAATGTTAATTGTCTTGCAACCTCAAATGTACTTACCTGAATGTCGCAGGACACAAATACAAGGCAAAATGGCTTACGTGGAAACGCACAGCTGTCCATTGACGCCTGGCAAAGGTGTCCATGCCGGAACTAAATCCCACAAATCTGGGCCACAGCTACAAAGATAAACAAAATACAATTTAGTAAAACAAAACAAAACTCTTTGCAAAACTGCAAAACTGTAATCGCAAAGCGATCCATCCAAGACGGGGAAAGCTGGCCATGCAGAAAGGAAGACGCTAAGACACGGGCCACAAGAGGGTAACACCAAAAAAATGGCGGACACAAATGAAAGGCAAAATGGCTTACCTGGAAACGCACAGCTGTCGATTGCCGCCTGGCCAAGGTGTCCATGCCGTAAAGAAATCCTAAAGATACGGGCCACAGCTACAAAAATAACAAACACAAGCTAGTAAAACACTCCAAAACGCATTGAAAATAAAATAAGGAAATGCATCACGTACTCCTATACCTTTTGTGAAGATCTCCCCAACGGCCGTGTACTTTAATTCCCTGACGTTTAAAAGGCAGCGAAAAGCACATTCGACAAAATTAAAAAGGAATTGGCCGACTTGTACGTATATTTGTCTTGCAACCTTTAAATCGATTGTATGAGCCTCAGAAAAGTAATAAACGCAATTACACCACAAACATGGAAAAGAAAGAATTTAAAAACGCTTTCGCATAAGAGCCAGACAATCCTTACAATAATATGTGTCACTGCTCTGTTTTCGGTAACTGCATAATATTTCCAACGAGCATCAAAAACATAGAAAAAATCTAACCAACCCCAAACTATATTTAGTAGTATTTTTCGAAACAAACGAACTTACCTGAATGTCGCAGTAAACATTGTAAATGGCACTCAAAAATGGAACATCCCAACGAGAGTAATAGAATTTTACGCACGCACAACAGCAAGAGAATGCTGACCATCAAACGCGACCCCAAAACAAATGGCGTTCACCAATAAAATTACAAATGGGCAAACTGTAATCGCAAAGCGATCCATCCAAGACGGGGAAAGCTGGCCATGCAGAAAGGAAGACGTTAAGACACGGGCCACAAGAGGGGAACACCAAATAAATGGCGGACACAATTGAAAGGCAAAATGGCTTACCTTGAAACGCACAGCTGTCCATTGCCGCCTGGCCAAGGTGTCCATGCCGTAACGAAATCCGAAAAATACGGGCCGCAGCTACAAAGATAACAAACACAAATTACTAAAACCCTCCAAAACGCATTTAAAATAAAATAAGGAAATGCAGCACTTACGTTTATACCTTCCGTGAAGATCTCCCCAACGGCCGTATACTTTAATTTAAGTACGTGCCACACCCTGCTTGAAAAAAAAATCAGCGAAAAGCACATTCTACAATTCCCAAAAGAAATAGTCTATTTGCAAATGTTAATTGTCTTGCAACCTCCAAGTTAATTGTATCAGCCTCAAAAACCTCTAAAACGCAATCAAACCAAAAACACGAAAAGAATACTCATAGAAAATCGCTTACACCTAAGATCCATACCACCCTCTCAATAATATATGTAACAGCTATGTTTTCGGTATCTGCTAAAGATTGCCTAGTAGCATAAAAAACATCGAAAAAGATAACAAACCGCAAACTATATCGAGTCGTTTTTTTGTAAACAAATGTACTTACCTGAATGTCGCAGGACACAAATACAAGGCAAAATGGCTTACGTGGAAACGCACAGCTGTCCATTGACGCCTGGCAAAGGTGTCCATGCCGGAACTAAATCCCAAAAATCTGGGCCACAGCTACAAAGATAAACTAAATACAATTTAGTAAAACAAAACAAAACTCATTGCAAAACTGTAATCGCAAAGCGATCCATCCAAGACGGGGAAAGCTGGCCATGCAGAAAGGAAGACGCTAAGACACGGGCCACAAGAGGGGAACACCAAATAAATGGCGGACACAAATGAAAGGCAAAATGGCTTACCTGGAAACGCACAGCTGTCGATTGCCGCCTGGCCAAGGTGTCCATGCCGTAAAGAAATCCTAAAGATACGGGCCACAGCTACAAAAATAACAAACACAAGTTAGTAAAACACTCCAAAACGCATTGAAAATAAAATAAGGAAATGCATCACGTACTCCTATACCTTTTGTGAAGATCTCCCCAACGGCCGTGTACTTTAATTCCCTCACGTTTAAAAGGCAGCGAAAAGCACATTCGACAAAATTATACAGGAATTGGCCGACTTGTACGTATATTTGTCTTGCAACCTTTAAATCGATTGTATGAGCCTCAGAAAAGTAATAAACGCAATTACACCACAAACATGAAAAAAAAAGAATTTAAAAACGCTTTCGCATAAGAGCCAGACAATCCTTACAATAATATGTGTCACTGCTCTGTTATCGGTAACTGCATAATATTTCCAATGAGCATCAAAAACATAGAAAAATCTAACCAACGCCAAACTATATTTAGTAGTATTTTTCGAACCAAACTAACTAACCTGAATGTCGCAGTAAACATTGTAAATGGCACTCAAAAATGGAACATCCCAACGAGAGTAATAGAATTGTACGCACGCACAACAGCAAGAGAATGCTGACCATCAAAGGCGACCCCAAAACAAATGGCGGTCACCAATAAAATTACAAATGGGCAAACTGTAATCGCAAAGCGATCCATCCAAGACGGGGAAAGCTGGCCATGCAGAAAGGAAGACGCTAAGACACGGGCCACAAGAGGGGAACACCAAATAAATGGCAGACACAAATGAAAGGCAAAATGGCTTACCTGGAAACGCACAGCTGTCGATTGCCGCCTGGCCAAGGTGTCCATGCTCTGACGTTTAAAAGGCAGAGAAAAGCACATTCGACAAAATTATAAAGGAATTGGCCGACTTTTACGTATATTTGTCTTGCAACCTTTAAATCGATTGTATGAGCCTCAGAAAAGTAATAAACGCAATTACACCACAAACATGGAAAAAAAAGAATTTAAAAACGCTTTCGCATAAGAGCCAGACAATCCTTACAATAATATGTGTCACTGCTCTGTTATCGGTAACTGCATGATATTTCCAACGAGCATCAAAAACATAGAAAAATCTAACCAACCCCAAACTATATTTAGTAGTATTTTTCGAAACAAACGAACTTACCTGAATGTCGCAGTAAACATTGTAAATGGCACTCAAAAATGGAACATCCCAACGAGGGTAATAGAATTTTACGCACGCACAACAACAAGAGAATGCTGACCATCAAACGCGACCCCAAAACAAATGGCGGTCACCAATAAACTTACAAATGGGCAAACTGTAATCGCAAAGCGATCCATCCAAGACGGGGAAAGCTGGCCATGCAGAAAGGAAGACGCTAAGACACAGGCCACAAGAGGGGAACACCAAATAAATGGCAGACACAAATGAAAGGCAAAATGGCTTACCTTGAAACGCACAGCTGTCGATTGCCGCCTGGCCAAGGTGTCCATGCTCTGACGTTTAAAAGGCAGCGAAAAGCACATTCGACAAAATTATAAAGGAATTGGCCGACTTGTACGTATATTTGTCTTGCAACCTTTAAATCGATTGTATGAGCCTCAGAAAAGTAATAAACGCAAGTACACCACAAACATGGAAAAAAAAGAATTTAAAAACGCTTTCGCATAAGAGCCAGACAATCCTTACAATAATATGTGTCACTGCTCTGTTTTCGGTAACAGCATAATATTTCCAACGAGCATCAAAAACATAGAAAAATCTAACCAACCCCAAACTATATTTAGTAGTATTTTTCGAAACAAACGAACTTACCTGAATGTCGCAGTAAACATTGTAAATGGCACTCAAAAATGGAACCTCCCAACGAGAGTAATAGAATTTTACGCACGCACAACAGCAAGAGAATGCTGACCATCAAACGCGACCCCAAAACAAATGGCGGTCACCAATAAAATTACAAATGGGCAAACTGTAATCGCAAAGCGATCCATCCAAGACGGGGAAAGCTGGCCATGCAGAAAGGAAGACGTTAAGACACGGGCCACAAGAGGGGAACACCAAATAAATGGCGGACACAAATGAAAGGCAAAATGGCTTACCTGGAAACGCACAGCTGTCGATTGCCGCCTGGCCAAGGTGTCCATGCCGTAAAGAAATCCTAAAGATACGGGCCACAGATACAAAAATAACAAACACAAGTTAGTAAAACACTCCAAAACGCATTGAAAATAAAATAAGGAAATGCATCACGTACTCCTATACCTTTTGTGAAGATCTCCCCAACGGCCGTGTACTTTAATTCCCTGACGTTTAAAAGGCAGCGAAAAGCACATTCGACAAAATTATAAAGGAATTGGCCGACTTGTACGTATATTTGTCTTGCAACCTTTAAATCGATTGTATGAGCCTCAGAAAAGTAATAAACGCAAGTACACCACAAACATGGAAAAAAAAAAATTTAAAAACGCTTTCGCATAAGAGCCAGACAATCCTTACAATAATATGTGTCACTGCTCTGTTTTCGGTAACTGCATAATATTTCCAACGAGCATCAAAAACATAGAAAAATCTAACCAACCCCAAACTATATTTAGTAGTATTTTTCGAAACAAACGAACTTACCTGAATGTCGCAGTAAACATTGTAAATGGCACTCAAAAATGGAACCTCCCAACGAGAGTAATAGAATTTTACGCACGCACAACAGCAAGAGAATGCTGACCATCAAACGCGACCCCAACACAAATGGGGGTCACCAATAAAATTACAAATGGGCAAACTGTAATCGCAAAGCGATCCATCCAAGACGGGGAAAGCTGGCCATGCAGAAAGGAAGACGTTAAGACACGGGCCACAAGAGGGGAACACCAAATAAATGGCGGACACAAATGAAAGGCAAAATGGCTTACCTGGAAACGCACAGCTGTCGATTGCCGCCTGGCCAAGGTGTCCATGCCGTAAAGAAATCCGAAAGATACGGGCCACAGCTTCAAAAATAACAAACACAAGTTAGTAAAACACTGCAAAACGCATTGAAAATAAGGAAATGCAGCACTTACTTTTATACCTTTTGTGAAGATCTCCCCAACGGCTGTGTACTTTAATTCCCTGACGTTTAAAAGGCAGCGAAAAGCACATTCGACAAAATTATAAAGAAATTGGCCGACTTTTACGTATATTTGTCTTGCAACCTTTAAATCGATTGTATAAGCCTCAGAAAAGTAATAGACCCAAGTACAAGCTCTAAATCAATTCGTCAACACACGGGGCAACGCAACACCATTATCAATGACAAGTCAGAGCAACACGCATCGCGCAAAAGTGAAACCGCAATGCAAAAGTATACAGACGGCTCAGTTTGCTGAAATCGAATGGAAAGAGAAAAGCAAATCAACAACAAGAGAATGCTGACCATCAAACGCGACCCCAAAACAAATGGCGGTCACCAATAAACTTACAAATGGGCAAACTGTAATCGCAAAGCGATCCATCCAAGACGGGGAAAGCTGGCCATGCAGAAAGGAAGACGCTAAGACACGGGCCACAAGAGGGGAACACCAAATAAATGGCGGACACAAATGAAAGGCAAAATGGCTTACCTTGAAACGCACAGCTGTCGATTGCCGCCTGGCCAAGGTGTCCATGCCGTAAAGAAATCCGAAAGATACGGGCCACAGCTTCAAAAATAACAAACACAAGTTAGTAAAACACTGCAAAACGCTTTGAAAATAAAATAAGGAAATGCAGCACTTACTTTTATACCTTTTGTGAAGATCTCCCCAACGGCCGTGTACTTTAATTCCCTGACGTTTAAAAGGCAGCGAAAAGCACATTCGACAAAATTATAAAGAAATTGGCTGACTTTTACGTATATTTGTCTTGCAACCTTTAAATCGATTGTATAAGCCTCAGAAAAGTAATAGACCCAAGTACAAGCTCTAAATCAATTCGTCAACACACGGGGCAACGCAACACTATTATCAATGACAAGTCAGAGCAACACGCATCGCGCAAAAGTGAAACCGCAATGCAAAAGTATACAGACGGCTCAGTTTGCTGAAATCGAATGGAAAGAGAAAAGCAAATCAACAACAAGAGAATGCTGACCATCAAACGCGACCCCAAAACAAATGGCGGTCACCAATAAACTTACAAATGGGCAAACTGTAATCGCAAAGCGATCCATCCAAGACGGGGAAAGCTGGCCATGCAGAAAGGAAGATGCTAAGACACGGGCCACAAGAGGGGAACACCAAATAAATGGCGGACACAAATGAAAGGCAAAATGGCTTACCTTGAAACGCACAGCTGTCGATTGCCGCCTGGCCAAGGTGTCCATGCCGTAAAGAAATCCGAAAGATACGGGCCACAGCTTCAAAAATAACAAACACAAGTTAGTAAAACACTGCAAAACGCTTTGAAAATAAAATAAGGAAATGCAGCACTTACTTTTATACCTTTTGTGAAGATCTCCCCAACGGCCGTGTACTTTAATTCCCTGACGTTTAAAAGGCAGCGAAAAGCACATTCGACAAAATTATAAAGAAATTGGCCGACTTTTACGTATATTTGTCTTGCAACCTTTAAATCGATTGTATAAGCCTCAGAAAAGTAATAGACCCAAGTACAAGCTCTAAATCAATTCGTCAACACACGGGGCAACGCAACACCATTATCAATGACAAGTCAGAGCAACACGCATCGCGCAAAAGTGAAACCGCAATGCAAAAGTATACAGACGGCTCAGTTTGCTGAAATCGAATGGAAAGAGAAAAGCAAATCAATGACCGGTGGCAGACGAGACAAACAAACAAGGAAAATACCTTAAAAATAACGCACAACTGCAAAACAAGATCCTCACAGCCAGAGAACAATCGTCACAGCTAGAGAACAGCAAAACAATGGCGGCAGGAAGAATCGTATCTTTTTCGGATTCGGGGGCGTGTTCATGCTGTTTTAAGAGGGCGTGGCTAAAAAGTGGAAAGAACAGCAAGGAACACGCCCCCGAATCTGAAAAAGACGGAGCCTATTTGGAGGGACGGCTCTCCCCTCCAATGCCTGGCCTCCGTTTAGGAAGCCAGCCAATGGAGGAGAGGCAAAAAGAGAGGCGGGCTAAGGAGCCACTCTAGGAAACATTAAATCTCGACTTCCGGTTCTGCCTTCGGCAGACCGGTAGTCCTCGACCTAAAAATGAAACAAATAATAATGTTTTTTAATCCTGTTATGTATACACCAAACAATGTTTATGATCTACATATAAAAAGAAAAATGTTTATCACACCCAGTTTCAGGCGGGCAACTAGAGCAAAATTTCGGGGGGGGGGGCTGAAAAAGATTTCGGGGGGGGGGGGGGCTAAGTCTTCCAGCCATAGGCAGAGTGGCTGTCAGAAGGGGCGAAAACGCAACAAAAGCCTCATTAACGAGTAAATGGTCTTTTAAAGACCTGTGAAGTACTCGGGTCCGGCTGCAATTAGACGGACGCCAGCCCACGAGGCTGTCTCAGCCGGGCTGACACACATGACGGGGGGGCTGAAGCCCGGTGAGCCCAATGGGTGTTGCGCGCCTGCCCGGTTTAGACATATTTTCATATTTCACTTTATTTATTTGTTTCGGCAGTCGCTTGTGGTATATTTGCAGAATGTTGAACATTTGAGAAGAGCATATTGACAGGGACATCTTCTTGTAGCACAGGTTTTGCAAATACATGTATGTGTAAGTTCTATGGGTAGAGGCTTTAGAAATTTCATAGGTTTTTAGCACACCATAAATATCTTCGCAACCAAATTCAGACTGCTCTTTCTGTACATATGCATGATCTAAAACATTTACACAACTTCTGATCAAGTAGAACTCTCTTTTAATGTGTCCGCGTACATAATATGATGTCGTGGAAGTTCACTTAGCCGGATTGATCTCTTGAACTCATCGTACTGAAGATCGTCAAATATGTGACAGTCAGAACTCGTTTTCCACACATGCATAAGGTATTTTTCTTCCTCTTTAAAGTCAAATTCTTCTTCTGTCCCAGCAAATCCTTTTAGAAACTTCACAGGTTCAGCAGTGAAATCTTTAAGCTTTGCTCCAAATTTGCTCATGGTGTCATCATCTGTAAGAATATGCGCCTTTATAAGAACACTCAGCATCTCTGGGTCAAGTTTCTTGTACAAAAAAATGAAGCAGGATTTAGTTACTTTTCTCGAAGTTCCATTATGTATCCATAACTCTGACAGTCCTTGACTTATGAACATTGCAACAAGTCTAAGTAGCACAATAATAACCTCTGTGTAATTTGGCATTACAATAACTCAACTGGAACCATTTTGAACAGCCCACTCAACATGTGGCCTCACACCAAGGTCAGTTTCCTCCAATTTGCTGTTAAGTTCTTGAACAATATGGTCCGTACCTTTCAATATATCTCTGCATGCACCAACTCCTCTTTGACAATCATTTCACTAGCAATAATTGGAAATTCAGTGTTCACTGAAGCATCATCAAAGGTTTGCAAGTTAACATCTACAAGTCTGGTCTGGTGACTCAGTGGAGTAATGCGTCTACTGCAGGGGCCTGTGTTCAACCTCATGGTCACAGGTTCAAATTCCGGAGGGTCCACTCAGCCTTTCATCCATCTGAGGTTGAAAAAATGAGTACCATTGAGTTGGGTAACAACAAACATCTGTTATTCAGTGCCAAGATACCCGTAGTGGTGAACGTGCGCTCTACAAATACTTATGTTGTGTTCTGTTAAGTTCATCTTGTTAGGTGTTGATGACCAGAATTGACTAAGTTGCACAGGAATAGGTGTCAAATTTTTGCTGCAGGCAAGGTTAATTGTTCCACTTGAAAACATCCATCTGATTCTCTCACATTCTTTGACAGATAGTTCAAGATAATTGTCAAAGGCAATGTGCAGTTCTTGCAAGGTGCACACTGACTTCGATATATGTAGAACAGTCTGAAAGACGTCTCCAAAGTTTTACATGAATGAAATCTTGACCATTCCTGAATAGTGGCATGCAGTCCACAACAACAGCAGTTTCCAGTGAGGACACCTTTTCGAATTAAAATTCTTCAGGGGAAAGTTTGTTTTTTTAGCTCTCGTATGGGTTTGTGCTTCACTGGTTTGGTTGCAGCATCTCCATCAAATAATGTGTTTGTTGGAAGAAAATCACGCGAAAGAATGTCCTTGATAAATTCACCCATTCCTTTTGCTACATCCATCCATCTATGTACTTTTGTAGTGGTTGGTTGGAAAAACTCTTACTATGGCAATTATAGCGTGGAAGTTTAGCTTTAGTGATTATGTCAAACAGCTTTTTCTTTTTCAACACAAATCTCTCATGCGTCAGTTCTTTGTATAGTGTATAGTATTGATCCATGTTCCAGGGCATTTAGTAGACATGTATATTGTTAGCCACATATTGTTTGGTCACAAAGTTGTGTAGTCGCACGGGCTCAGTTATTTCAGAGGGGTTTCCTTGCTGCTGCATGAAATGAAGAAGGCTGTCACAAAACGTTCCCCTCTGTTTCCCACAAGCTCGTGGTGAGGAACAGTTGCACGATAGCCTATTCATTTTGAATTTGCCATCTCTCTGATAACATTGCAAACAGAAAGGACTTAGTGGTAAACTCGCTG
The DNA here is from genome assembly GCF_964204655.1 of Triturus cristatus. Classification (NCBI taxonomy): domain Eukaryota; kingdom Metazoa; phylum Chordata; class Amphibia; order Caudata; family Salamandridae; genus Triturus; species Triturus cristatus. Next base: position 660,960,536 of record NC_140594.1, read on the forward strand.
CCATTGAGCAACTTATTCACTTTTACTTGTCTGACCAACAATTCGCTTAGAGCTTTTCTGTGATCTCTGGATCGTCTGCTCCAGTTTCTTATCTGGAGCCACAGCATTCAACCTTCCCTCTCTGTCTTCACCACAAAATATCTTTGCATGAATTTTCGGAAGAGGTGTTTTTTCCACCTCTAGCTTCTTCACTCTTTCCAAATACCAGGATGCATATCTCAGGTAGTTTATGCAATTTAATGCTCAAAACACAGTAATCAGTAACTTCACAGTCTTCACGTGCAACTACCAGACACATTCCCGATCAGCATGTACCAAGTTTATCAATAGAGCTATCATGTGTAAAACCTTTCTCCAGTACTTGTAAAGTTCTGATGTTTCTTCACATCTTTGCCACACTCTACGAACTTGTTTTTCAGGTTTTCTGATATTGAACTGAGTGTATTGAACATTCCCTGGCTTTGCATTATGTCTTTTGAATGAAGTGCACCCTGTGTCTTGTTCACTTCTGAGATAAAATATGCAACACCTAATATGTCATTCTTGTGCCAGAAAGCAGTCCAATGCAATGTTTCTATAGCCTCAGATGTAATGAGCATAGGTTGTAATGAACGAACATAATGAGTTCTGCTAAATACTGACTGGATAGTTTTTCTTCCAAAGATTTCAGCCTCAATAAGTACATTGTCTATGCCACATAAACTGAGATAGCTTCCACATACACTGTGATCACTTCCTGCACACTGCAACACAACTTTTGTCATATTGAAAACCTCCATCATTGGATAAAGCTCTTCAATTTCTTCTGGATTGCTCATACAAAATTTCAGTTACAATATGGAAAACACCTTCATCACAGAAAATTGGCAGGATAGGCTGGTTTTCAAGCTGAGCACACACATTTTGGATTTTTGTTAGAGCTGTGTATACTGTTGCATAGTTTGTGACTGGAGATGGTATTACTGGTGAAAACCCAACCTTCTTCAGTGGGACGGTATTCTGGGAGATCAGAGAATGAGTCCAGCCCATGGAGGAGCTGGCTTTTCTTCGTCCTTCAGTCCGCACGAAAAAATGATCTGATAAATTCAGTTAAATCAGCTTTGCAGACCACAGCATCAGGAAGAAGAAGATCCATGTCCTCAGTTACTTTGAAACTTTCTGGTAGACTTGAACGTGTTGATGGCTTGTAGTTTTTTTGCACATGTTGGGAAGGCAGTTGGGTTATACGTTTGCTGCATCATTTGTTTATGCCTAAAGCTGACACAGCTTGTTTTCCAGCAGCTACTTCATCGGTACAGGCTTGAAAAAAGCAGCTTGGCAGTATTATGTGTGCTGGATGTTTTCAATCTTTTGTGAACTTTGTCTTGCCGTATTTCTGCAGCATCTCGAGCTCTCTTCTGTCCAGCTGTGGTTGATGTCAGCTTTTCTTTCAGAATAGTTTGGCATATGACCCACTTTTCTTTGTTGAAGGAATCCTCAGATTTTGTAGTTAGCAACACTCTGTCAGAAGGTAAAGACCCTCTGCTACCACCTGCTTTGCTCATGTTTGCATATTTGAATCAACAAAAAAGCTGAAACAAAAAGCAATATTAAAATAAGGTACTAATATGATGGCTAAAACATATCATTATAGAGCCACCATTTTGGAAAATGGTGGAAGGGTTGCTCTAAGACGGTATTTTCTAGCTCTATGAGACTACTTTACCCGAAAGACCTATGTTTTGACACTAAAATGAAGTATATAGGTCTCATGGCTCCTGAAACATTACATCATCAATGCAACACATATCTCATGCATAACAATTTTCCAAAATATTCCCCAAATGCTTCTTTACTTTGTCTTTCACATGTTTCACTTGTCTCGTTTGAAGTAAGTGCCCCGCTTAGGGTCACTCGTGACCACCACTCAGCCTTCCTCACAAATGAAGAGTCGGTCAGACATTAGAGAAGACAAACCAAGGGTATTTATTAGAAGTACACTCTAGTGGAGTTCGGTCTGACCAGCCTCCTTGGATTGCTGCAGAGGGACTGACTTCTGCCAACATGGTAACACATAATGTACATCTTCAGAACCACTAAAGACATGCCCAGACTGGAATTTTCCAGTTGGTAGCTGGTGAACAAAGGAGATACAGAAGAATGAGCTGCAATCCAGGGACTGGGTACATGCTATCTCAGCGTGAAGGTTACTCTGCCTGCGCCCCGCTGCTCTAAGGGTGGGAGCAGGCCTATTTAGTGAGGAAGGTATGTCATGACAAAAACAGTCTATTCATTAGTACAGCAAAGCTAAACCTTCGAGAAATACAAAAAGAAAAATATTGCAGCTGCTTTCTGCTGAGGCAGACAGAATGAGACAGAAATTAGTCTCGATCAAGGCTCAAAATTGCGTCTCAACTTAAAATGGTGCAGTGAATGCTAACTTTAGATAGAGCAATATGCAAGCAAAACAAATGTATAATATTTACATTTCAACATATCCTCCTTTTAGCAGAAGCTAACCATTGAACGTTGAGAGAATATGGAGTGTAGCATGGCATGTATGTAACAAATGATCTTCAGAATTCAGAGCAATCAACGTATTCAGCATCAAGGGAAGATGAGTCCTCAAATATATCCTTATCTATCTGCATAAAACTATCTATTTCTTTCTGAGTCATAATCACAGAATTAGCATCATGGATGGTTGTCTTCTGCTTTGGGGTGAGAAGTGTAACACAATAAGAGCAACCGGCGGGAAGACATTGTATACAGATGCAACAGGTGAGGAAAATACCAGCGACTACAGCTAAGAAAGCAAGGATCTTCCAACCCCACGACATAAACAGACCCCCAAATCACCGAGATAGGGACCAAGTACCATTTTCCTGGTGAATGTCAGAGGAGAGTCTGTGTAATTTCTGTATGGCAGCGTATACATTGGGGGAGTGGGCAGGTATGTATACGCAGCAGCTACTACCAATGACATGATGGGTCCCTCCCCGGTCAGCAAGGAGGATGTCTAACACCATCCTGATTTGTAAGGTAACGAGTTTCGTAGCCTGAAGCTCAACAGTGATATTGGTCAGAATTCCTGCTGTTGTATTAATGACCCCTTTGACAACTCTCATGAGCCAAGGAATATTGAGGCTATTTGGACATGGGGACACAAAAAGGTACAATACCCTTCATGGCATCCTCAAACTGTTGCAAAGTGGTATCTGTTTGATCTATATCTTATGTGTCAATAACCCTTCTTACTTGGGACAAGTATACACTTCTGCGCTGCAGCCGATGGTCTTTATGGTAATTGGGTGGAGCGACATATACTGGGGGAAGAAGAAAAGAGAGCGTGCACCTGCCAGACCATCCCCTAGGAAGCCAGACATAAGCTTGGGATCCACAAATGAAGTAGACATTAAGGGGCAAAATCGTGCTAAGTGGGAAGGTAAAATTACATTCACTCTCTCCCACTTCTACCCCCCCTTCCCTGAACACAGAAAGCAACTGTGGAGCTGACAACTGACAACGGTATTGGCTTATCCCTGTATTGAATGTCTGGAAATCAGCCATTTCCATCTGAAGCTATGTGCTATTCTTAACCTTGTCATATTTGACCGTGCAGGAGTTTGGGGACAGAGTACCAGAGATGTTTAGTCCTGCCTTACCTATAGGAATAAACCCATGATGGAAACGTATATAATCAGGCACAGTGTTAGAATCAGCAGGGGTCATAACCCGACGTCAGTGGTGGTGGAAATGGTGGTGTACTAATACAAGCAATTCAAACCAGCTCTCACAACTTCCAAGGTATGACAAAGGCATAGACAATAAATGATCTCTCTAATGAGTAACTGAGGGGAGCAGTCCGCACACCCAACAATTTGTCATGTTAGATACATTATGAGCTTGATGCAGCATTTGTATAAAAACGTTATCAGTGTAAGTCTTTCGGTGCTTCCCTTTGTGAGGAGCCAAAGTAACAAACATGTGTTCAGGGGTAGCAGGTGTTGTACCAACCAGGGAATGCACAGGATACTTCTCATGCAGGAAGCAGGATATCCCTAATACAATTATCAGTCTGTTCTTCTTCAGTAATGGGTCGAGCAAACGGATACATTATAAACAAGGGAAAAGGGAATGGAATGGAACTGATGACAAAAGGGGGCAAGTGTTTCCAGTGTCCGTCTGAGCCTCACTGGTAGACTCCTATTGTCCATCCCTGCTAATCTGACGTTTCCTTTGGTGCACTGTTCCTCCGTCGGGGGCGCAAATTGTACCTAGCTACTCCAGGCACAGAGGGGTCAGTAAAAAGGAGCTCAGACACAGAGGGGCCAGTGGAAAAGGGCTCTTGAATAGCCTTAATCTCTGGGGGCACTGCTGCATTTGGTACCTCTTTGATCTCGGCCTCCGTTTGGGTCCAGGTGAGCTTAGCATCCGAAAAGGCAACAAATCGTGGGACTTACTCCCACTCCGAGTCCCCAATTCCTTCTTTGACCCACTGATCATAAGGCAAGGGTAGAGGCATTCTGCGGTAGTGTTGACTATGAATCCAGTTCATTTGCCGGTGACCTTCACTGCAGTGCAGATGGCAATGTGGACCTGGACTGATCCCTTTGACCTCGGCTCCAAGCTCTTCTTCCTCTGAAAATTCCAAATTAGAATAAAATCACCAGGCTGAATATCATGTCCTGGCCCCTCGGGTACTGGCGGGAGAGAGTCCCGGATCTGTTGGTGAATAGAACGCAGACTTCTAGCTAGCTCATACAGATAGTCCACTAACAGAGGATATTCAATTTCAGAGAATCTACGAGGATGCGGGACGCCCCAGACATTTGCCGGGCGTCCAAACACAACCTTGTAGGGTGACAATCCTGTCTTAGAATGTGCTGTTGGTCTTGGGGACAAAAGAGCTAATGGTAAAGCCTCTGGCCACTGCAACCATGTGCTCTCCTGAATCTTTGCCAATTTCAGCTTGCGAGTACCATTTTACTTCTCAACCAAACTTGCTGACTGGGGGCGATTTGCAGCATGAACGTTTTGCCTGATATGTAGTCCCTCACAAAGTAACTGAATGACTTTTGCATTAAAGTGGCTTGCATTATCACTCCAAATCAAACGGGCAAGCCGAAGCAAGGAAATAACTCCTTCAGGAGTACCTTTGCAGTTGCTATGGCTGTGTTTTCTTTCGTAGGATAGGCCTCTGAATGAACAAACCATCACTAATACATATTTCAAATTCTTGACTCGATCCATTTCAATGTAATCTATCTGTAGAACCTCAAAGGGGAAATTGGGAGGTGCAAAATTGCCAGTTGGCATAGGGGTACCTGTTCCCGGATTGTGCATCATACACACCATACAGGGTCGAACACCTTGCAAATACCTTTAGCACTGATCTGAGCTGGCCCATGTGCTATGGTGGCTACGGGAAGAACATATGCATCTGGTAGCATCCACCTCAGTTTCCCTGACTTATAAGTCCAACACCTCTCCTCATCCAAATGTGCTATGCTATGCTTTCCTGCCATATTGCTAATTCTTCAATTGTTGCCTCACTTTGTATCTCCTTGACACTTTGCAGCGTATCCTCAAAACTCGGGCACCCACCTAGCGGGACCTGCTACAAACATCTTTTTCATCTTCGTCCAGGCTGTCTCCTTAGCTGTCTGGTCTGCAAAGGCATTCCCCTTACCCACATTGTCAGTAATTGTCTTGTGGGCACTGCACTTTATTATTGCTAATTTCCTGGGGAATGTCAAAGCCGACAAAAGCCTATGTATAAAGAGGCCATGCTGGATTTTCATCCCATGGGACGTGAGAAACTCTCTATACCCAGAGCCACCCAAAATTATGGACGACTCTAAAGGCATACCGACTGTCAGTATAGATATTGACAGCCAGTCCCTTACTCACTCGCAGGCTCGGATAAGGGCAACGAGCTCTGCAGCTTGGGCCGACTGATTGGGTACTTGTGACGTCTCAGCTACTATGGACACTGTCTGGATTGCATATGCGGCTTCTGTAGTGCCATCTGGTAGCTTAAAGCAAGAGCCATCGACATATAGTTCCCCTTGGGGGTCAGATAAGGGAACATCAGCCAAGTCTACCCGTCCTTTCGTCTCTTCCTCCGTCCGAAAGATACAATCATGTATATCAATTACCTCACTCTCAGAAGGGAGGGGTAGTAACTTGGCTGGGTTCAGAGTGGCACATCTTTTAATCGTGACATGTGGTGCAAAGAGAGTTACTCATAACCGGTCAGATGTGCACTGGTGAGGTGCTATGTCTTGGTCTTATTCAAAAGAGTATCCACAATATGGGGCACCATGACTGTGAGGTCAGTATCAAGTACGAGCCTAGCCGATTGCCTTATAGAGATGGCCACAGCTGCGAACGCTCTCAGACAGCTCGGGAGGGCACTTGCGACAGGGTCAAGAAGGGCAGAAAAATAAGCACACTGCCATTGCTTACCTCCAAAGGCCTGTGTTAAAACAGAAATTGCACAACCAGCTGTCTTGTGTACGTACAGCACAAACGGCTTTGCATAATCAGGCGTACCAAGCACAGGCGCAGAGCAAAGCGCAACTTCTAATTGCTAAAAAGACTGCTGACATTCAGGCGTCCATGGCAAGGGTTCATACACATCTTTAGTGGTTAGTGCGAGCAGGGGTTTTGTAAATAACAAATAGTTTGGGGTCCACTGACGACAATAGGAAGTAATGCCAATAAAAGCACGCACATTCCTTTGAGTTTTAGGGATAGGCATTTTAATAATGGAGCTGATGAACTCAGGGGTCAATCTCTTACCCTCCTTCGACAGTAGGTGACCCAAGTAGGTAACCTCTAGTCAACAATATTGAAATTTTGAAAGGGACACTTTATGTCTGTGGAGTGCTAAATGCAACAACAATTTAACTGTACTGCCTTTGCAACCCTTTTCAGTGTCAGAAGCGATGAGAAGGTTGTCTACATATTGGAGCAATACATTACCTGGAGAAAGCTAAGGTAGTCCAATTGGGCTTTTAAAGCTTGACTATATATACTAGGGCTCTCAGCATAGCCTTGAGGAGCTCGACAGAATCTAAAACTTCTGCCAGCTAGGGTAAAACCAAACAAGTACCTGCTATCTGGATGGATCGGAATACTAAAGAATGCACTTTTTAGGTTAATGACAGAGAAGAATTTAGCAGTAAAAGGAATCATTGTCAAAAGGGCAGTGATGTCAGGGACCACCGGGAACTGGGGAACTACTATTTTATTTATTGCGCGCAAGTCAATCACAAAAAAAATAAACATCTGGATGATCATCAGATGAGCCCAAAGGTGCCCTCTCAAGAATGGTAAGAATAGGGCTATTACACACATTAGCAGTCGTCTCCTCAACAACTCCTGACTTAATCAAGTCCTGTATAATTTGTAACGAGGCTCGCTCCCCTACTTGCGATATTTTGTACTGAGGAATGCAAGGCAAAATGGCATTGTCTTTAATTTTGATAGAAACTGGAGTATCTGCAATAGTCCTAAGTCCGTGTCACCCGTTGATCACAACGTGGGTGGCACGTCCTAAAATTCAACAGGGAGGGGTGCATCTTTGGATAGACACTGCTTAGTGCTGACCACATTCGGGACCATCGCCATGTAAACACCTTCCGGGGAACAATAAATAATAGTATGCAGCTTTATTACTAAATCTAAGCCCATCAGATTTTCTCCACAATTAGATGTCAACACAGATGGTGAATCCACAGTATAAGGACCTATAGTCAGTGTAGGAGGTTTGGAATTGGGGCTCACAACCGGTACACCAGAAAATCCTACCGAAACATTATTTTGCCCAGACAGAGCTGTCCTGGGGACCAGTGAACGACAAATAGAGCTATTCATTGCACCGTTATCCACCAAAAATTCCTTAGCCGAGCCATGCAAATCTGCAGTAACGTAAGGACCGCACTGATCTACAGGTATCTGAACTGGTCCCCTAACCCTATCCCTGAATGTCCTAGCTGTGAGACATACCTGTCACCTCGTCTATATCATAGTCATCATGGTAATACTGGCAGCCCCTATTGTCATCAAAGTAGTTACTAGCTGGGCGATCCTGTAACATTGCAGTATGCTGAGCTTTGTCCTGTCCACTAGCTCGATGACCCTGGCCACAAGAGCCTTGTCCTCTAGGGGCCGTTACTTTCAGCAACAACACCGGACACTCGCTACAACAATGTCCCTCCTCTTTACAATACGCACACTGATTCAGCCCTACAGGTGTAGTATTCTGGCTAGTACGTGGAATTGTCGGGCCGTACCATCACGTCCTCTACCATTCCCTCGAGAAGCCTGCTGCAATAACACCTTTGGCTTTTTCTCCACCTTCTCCTTCTCTTCATTTTCCCTCTGCTCATAATACTGTGCCATACTCAAAATTACAGAAGGGGAGGAGGTAGTACAAGTGCTCTCCGAGGCCTGTAACTGAGTCACGATCTCGGGAAGCAGGTTCATAATAGATCTATTAACAAACAATCGGACACCCCCCTCCACCGACAAATCCTGGCCGCTTAAATCCCAAACACGTCTTCAAACTGAGTGAAAAAATCAGACACACTTTCATCCTTCTTCTGACGACATGCTGTTAACTTGTCCCAATCTACCCTTCTCGGTGGAATAAGAGAATGCATATCCGTAATAATTCGGCCAGGCAAAGCTAGTATCTCAGCCTTATGCTTCTCACCAGGCTTCCTTTCCTGGTCCCATGCTTTAATCTGGTCCCAGGTACCACCCAATTCCACAGCATGGTCCTGTGTATGCACCTGTCTCCAAATATCAATGGGCACCTGTAGACCAAAGAACATCTCAATATCCGCAAGCGCCATCACTGTTGATGAAGCGGCCTCAGTCAATTCCTTATAGTATGCATTTGGGTTTTTCCTAGGGTCTGGCAACTGAGTCTTAAGGGATAAAACTTCACTCCTTTTCCATGGAGTGTAGAGCCACTGTTCTTGGAACCGGGCCTTTACCCGTGGTCTAATAACCACATTATGCTGATCCCATAGCTCTGGTATTTCAGGGTGATATGTGGGGTAGACTTCCCTAATCGGCTACTGGGATACTGTCGTCGAGCTCTTCTCAAGCAACCTACCCCGATAAGCGACCAACGCATCAACATTACCAAAAACTTTGCCGGGTGTCATATCAGCAGCATATACATAGTCCCTAATGTCATAAACAATCTGGGGTTCTACATCATTGAAACACTGTTCCCCCAGTCCAATCAAAGTAGCCGACATGTGCTTAGGGCATGCTGCTCCACAAAAGGCTCATAATCTTTCATCACTCTCCACATATCTTCCACACTGTAAATGGGGTTACGATCCCACTGGGCAGCCTGATTAGCTGCTATCTTTTTCTCTTCATCTCCCACATCTGATTTTATCACTATCCGCCCCAGTTGTTCCCTAGCAGTTGCCCAGTCTCCGTCCCCTAGTCCACGTACCGGTGTTCCGCTGCTCAGTAATGTCGGGGGATGTAGGAACATGGAAGGAGTAGCGACAGACGTAACAGGCACCAACGTCGCCGCCAGCTGCAACGTAGGTGTAAGGGCTGGAGAGAGAGATGCCGAAACAATAGGCGTAGCAGGGAGACTGGCAGTTATCGTAGCTGCAGAAGGTGAAGTTAAAGAAAGAGCAGGAGGCGCTGTGGCCAAAACAGCTTGATCAATAGCAAAAGAGACAGAGGGAATGGATGACTGAGGCTGCGGCATGGCAGGGTATATTCTCTGCGGGACGTATTGTTGTGTTTCGATTTAGATACCCGTATATAGGTTTCCCTGAATCATGTCCTTATATAGGCACAATTCGCATTGCCCTTATTTAGGCATAAGAATCCCAGTCCTTATTTAGGCATTAGCCATGCTATCCAAATGCAGGCATGGTCTCCTACATCCATCCATCCCAAATCACAACGAGTTCTTAGAAACCATACCCTTAAGCCGACGGGACTTTCCCTAGCTAGGAATATTGATTTCTCCAAGAACTCATCTATTATGCATGAACTACTATTCCTTAGGGGTTCATCCATGACGTCTTCCTCTGCCTGACTTTTCATCAATTGCTAGCATTCCTAAACACCTTCCAGGTATAAATATACCTTCCCTTACCATGGCAAACCACGGCACGACTCAGCACGACTTGACTGCACGGTTTGCCGTGGCAAGTTCGGAAGAGACCATATGCCGGCCTGACGCACTGACCAGACGCTGTCATCCCTGCTCACAGAGAATCCAGCTTCCAGTGTTCTGACTCCCTTCGCGGGGTGTTAGAGTTTGAGACCCGGTAAGAGATACCCACCTCTCTCATTCTAAAGGTATGGAGCTGACTAGAACCTAGAGGGACTCTTGGCATACTAAACTTTCTTTATACCATACTATAGAAAACAGCACCTACTTCTTACCTCGTACTACACTTAGGTTAGGTACACTGGGGTAGAACTATTTAGAAGCATCAGATGAGTATTCACTTTTTAGCCTGTGTTATTTATGTATGTATATATGAATATATGTCATAGCTAAAAGACAATGCCATTGCAGTATTATTTCTTCTTACTGCTTACGCTGTGCATATTATATCTTGCTTACTGTCTAATGATTGTTACAGCTCATATCTCTTACACGAGAAACAAGACTGTTCAATAAATCCTTTTATTGAAACGCCCGTCTATCTGTTTCTGTGTACCTCTGAAGAAACTAAGCATGCATGATTGCCTGGGTGAAATTGTTATCTATTGTTTCCATGATTCTGAGACGCGTTCCGATTCTAAGGGAAACAAAGTTGTCATGTTTATGCGGTTGTCAGAAACGAATCCCTTCTTGTTCATTTGAGAAATTTCTAGTGACCTCTGAGTTAGCTGGCACACACAAGTAATTAAGTTTAATGTACTCGATAGGAGCATACTGACCTTAGTCCTATGCAAAAACTATAGGGCCCGATTCACAGAACAAACTTAAGACTAAATCCTAAACTTAGTACCAATCTGGTATTCACAGAATGCACCTAGTACTTCTGGTATTCACAGAATGAACTTACTACTTTTGCGATTCACAAAATGAACTTAGGACTTTTGCTATTCACAGAATCCATTTACGACCACTAAACTTACGTCCGCACTCGGGCCGGAATTTCCGCACCCGGAGCGGAAATTCCGGGCCCGGAGCGGAAAGTCCGCACGCGGGCCGGAAAATCCGCTCCGGACGCGGAATCTCCGTTCCCGGGCCGGAAACTCCGGCCTCGGGCCGGAAATCCCGCTTCCGGGCCGGAACATCAGAATTGGGACCAGACTACATTAACTGTTGCCATTGATCATTTGAGCCAAGGGGAAACACCTGTTCAAGTCCCTACCATCCCCCACCATGCATCAGCTGACGCACTCCAGCCAATCCCAGCCAACAGCTCCAGTTAGCCATCATGTTGCTAGTGCCTACCATCCCCCACCATGATCCAGCTGAAGCCAATTAACACAGATTGACCAGCAGCAAAAAACATTTAAAAGCAGCACACAGTGAAGGAACCGGTTTGGCCACACGCAGTTTGTATTTCCAAGCAGAGACCGGCCAAGAAAATGGAGCTCCTGAAGAGAAAGAGGAACTATACAGCAGAGGAGACCACCATGCTTGTGGAGTTCATTGTCAGGCACCACAAACGCCTCTATGGACTCCCACCCTACTGCACCAGTGGGACCCAGAAGGCAGCCCTGTGGCAGCAATTAGCCACTGCTGTCACAGCATTGGGGGAGGACAGGCACACTGTCCAGGACGTTAAAAAAAAATGGCAGGATGAGCGGCTGAGGGTAAAGGAGAAATACTCCAGGATGGAATTACAACGGATCCTCCCAGCAGCACACTCTGGACCACGCATCCGCCTCACCACACAGGAGGAGGACATCCTGACAACCATACACCCCCACTTGGTCCATGGGCTGCCTGTCAGTGACGTCCGCTACGTGGTACCAGGTAAGTGGGATGAAAAGTTAAAGTGCATGAATAGAATGTCTGTGTTGCACTGTCAGTGTGAATAAGGAAGTAGTCCAAAGTGTATAAATTAATCCGTCAGTCAGAGACTCCTGTGTCACCCTCTGTATGTAGCACTACAAGTCCCACAATCCTTAGCGATGGAAATGGCAAATCCCTCCTCCACTTCTGAAAACATGGCCACTGTCCAGTTGCATTAATACACCAGCCCGCTAAGTAGCAATTGACAAATAACAGCAGAGATGCGCCAGTAACAATGCCACACCCAATCCAACTCTTGTGCAACCGCGGATGCGTCACATTGACAATGCGGTGCACTGTGGCGCTGGGATAGACAGATGGGTGTCGCAACTGATGGCATTAGGGGGATGCTCTGCTGGAGTAGTGTTGCAAGTGTGACGCAACTCCAACTATGTCCATGGACCACCTACACCTAACGTTCAGGGCAACTCATTACAGGTGCCTCAAGCTGGTTTAAGTTTGCATGGCAACACCCTATGAAAAGTGACTACGTGAAATGCCGGCGATTACAATGCATCACTTGTACGAGGCATAACCAAATAAACACACACCCTGCCTACATCACAACTGATGCATGTTTAATGTTGCGCAGGACCGCACACCGTGAGGCATCCCCATAGATGCATAACATTGGGAATAAGTCTAAATGTGTCACCTGTATTACCCCACCGCTGTGTCACAGAAGTGACGCAACTGCGGTGTAAATGTATTACAAGGGACGTGGAAACATGCCACTAAATCTCTAAGAAGTAAATCACCCCGTGCAAGCTGAAAGCACAAAGCAGAAGGTGAGAGAACCATCTGGTCCAAAAGTCAGACACCTATTCTGTTGTACATTTCCCACCCTGCCACGCCACTACGACCCCAATGCACCACTGCTCCTACCTGCCCAGTCAGCAGCAGTACTGCATAACACCGTTAGCATGCAGAAGAAATGGGGAAAACACAGAAATGTTCCACAAGCACATATTCCAGATGTTTAGTTTTCTCTCTTCTCACCCATTGACACATTCAGCCAGAGCACAGACAACTGCCGTAGCAGAGGTCCCTGCATCTACTGGGAGGCATCGCCACCGTACACCCTCACCGACTGGTAAGTCAAAGTGGCCAGGAGATGGTCAAAATGCATGCATTGCCAGGAGTGACCGAGGGACATGTAGTGCCCACATATGAAAGTCAACCAGAGATGTACAAATAGCTGCTTTACTATTGGAGTAGTCAATGGACATCCACCTTTAGATAATTATAATTGTGAACAGCTGAAGACAATATATTACATGTCTTGGCTCATCAAACCTTCGTAATTGCGGAACATGACATGTTTTACAGCAACAGGCCCAGACCTGGGAATCCAATCCTGTTATCGAGTGCCACAACTACTCAAAAGGGTGCCCCCACTATGTTGTAATGGTGTCTGTAGACGTAATCAATCAAAGTAATTGACTGAAATATGGCAATGATGAACAAGTGAGATCCCAGGGTCATTAGTATTGACAATGCATACACTGTCCAACTTTGAATGTTTCCAATATAGATCAAATCCCCAGTCCACACAGCTGGTCATGTACCACTTACATTGTCTGGCTTCTGTGTTGCCCATCAACAAAACACGATAGTGGACCGCACATCAGGATCCGTAGACATGTCATTGTGATATAGGTTGCATCCAGGTAGTGGGCCCATTCGAAGTAATGTGGGAGCAATCATGATATTACGTATAACCCACTAATGCAACGCTGGTGCCCACAACTGCTTGTGCTCATCCTTTGTGCCAGAAATCTAGTGCATCACATGTGGCTGCCCGAATGTTAAGTAGCAAAACACACTTATCATTGTAGGTACAACGAGGTCCTCCCAGAATCAAAGACACACACTGACTTCTGCTACAAGGTTGGCTGTGACATCTGTTCAGGGCCCACACACTGTTCCCGTGCTGGGCCAAGGGAGGGGAACCCAAGAATATATCAGGCTGACTGCTCAAGAAATGTGCCTTTCACGTCCGCCGTATGTTGCATGTGTATTACAACACTGTTGTCCTGCATCACAATATGCTCACATATGGCATTTGAACCCATGCAAGATCAGACCCTGGTGGCTAATGAAAGGATGACACAAAATGTATGCCAAGTGAGTGCAGAATGGACATTCAATAGTACCATGAGTCATATGAAGTGACCAAAACACAACCGGCTTGCAATTCAATGATAGGAAACACCATGATGAAAATAGCATGGCTGAGGCCAACACTGATGCCAGTAGTGTACCTTTGAGATGAATGTAGGGGCTGCTAAGGTGAATCTTCATGTAGTTACACCTGCTAAATGACTAGGCTGAAGAGCAACACGCTAATCCAGTGCAGGCAGAAGGCATCAAAGCCTCTCAGCCTATCCGCAATGTTACATTCTGCTTGCCTCCTCTCCTACTGTATTCACATGTATAGGTTAGTGTTTGACAAAAGAGGTTTGGATGTCTGCTGTACAAGACACCAATCGTCGTCAGCTAAGTAGTACCATGATCTGGGAAATAGAGTACGCAAAGAGAGGACACTCAAAGGACGGACGTAGGACATCTGTGTTCTCTCATACAAATATGTGTGACTTCATGCGTGGGGAAGCACAATTGAGCAACATCATGTCCCTGACTATTGTAAATCTCACACATGAAACCCTTTCTGACTTGACAACAAACAACATGAGACTCTGGAAATATGTAAGTCTGAATGGCAAAGGTGATAGCAGTGTAATGGGGAGGAATACGGGTCATTTTTCCCTTCCTATCAGTAGGTAGGTAGGTAGGTAGGTAGGTAGGTAAAGCTTTATTCGATAAAAATATCATAAAAGCACAACATACAGTAGTATAAAAAAGATCAAGTTAGATAATAAAAGAAACAATCATCATAAATATATCTAAAAAGACTGTAAAAGTGGATAAGAGCAATATGTGCAAAGTACAAAACGCTTCAGGACCCCAAATTCATTATAGCGGATAAGTGGTGGGTAAAAGAACTGATCATATGGGAGATTTAATGCATTTATCGTGCCAGATTTTTCTTCCGCAATAACCAAGCAGCACCCAGATACTTAGCAATACCACAAACAATGGTAAGGGACGAAGTATCTGTTTGTAGGATGCGTAACACAATACGGTAGTCGCCACTACCGAGCAATCTACAAATCGGTCTCAGCCACTTGGCTCTTGCTCTTCTGTAATGGAAACAGGAAAATAAAAAGTGGGGGATAGACTCCTTAGGTGCTGTACAGCTGGGGCAGCCAACAGAAATAAGAGGGAATCCCTTCCATCCAGCAGTAACACAGTTAAGAGGAAGGGACCCCAATCTGAAGCGTACGTACAGTGATCTATCTAGGGGAGTCTGAATAAAATCAAGGTAGGGTTCGAGTTTGATAAGGGATTTATGTTCAAAGAAGGCTTCGCTCAGCTTCCCCATCTTCACATTGGTGAGCTCTCTTGTGTTTACCCAACTCCAGTAGGCCTTCTTGAGGTCCTGTTTCGAAGGGGGTGTCTGTAATTCCCAACAGTCTTCGTAGCCAATGGACCTCAGCGTTTGTTTAACATAGGAGATCCATTTTACCCTCTTCCCAGTATCCGCTGATATGAGTTCACTTAAGCCTGCAGCATAGTTGGCAAGTTCTGGTGTCCGTCGCAGTCTTGCCCAATAAAGTAGAGGTCGAAGGCGTGCAATGTCCTGGATAGAGTGTCTGCCTAAATCATAAAACAAGGGTTTCAGAGGAGATGAAGTGGGAACAGAAATGAGGTTCCTCATGAATTTGTTCTCGGACGAGACCAGGTCATGGATGTTTTCATAGCCCCAAATTTCTGCCTATCAGTAATCTTCTCATACATGTGTGTCTGTTGATGTGTCATCTGATTGATGTCACTGCTGTGTGGAGGGAACGGCTGGCAACTGCTGCATGTGAGCAGATGCCCAAATGGAAAGTTCAGGAGCTACACATGCTGCACATAGTCCTGGATTACCCACAAATGGTAATTGAGAATGACATGTTGGCTCAGAACTACCATCTGTTGTTGCAAAATATAGACCTGTATGTCTTATCACAGCTGCTGACCGGATTACACCCCAACAGCGTGCACCATCCCGGGCACTCAATGACATCCTGGCTGCAGCTGTTCACCCCTCGCGCAGCCGTCCTTCAGGTAATTATAGCATGAGGTGTCTGTTGATGTGTCATCTGATTGATGTCACTGCTGTGTGGAGGGAACGGCTGGCAACTGCTGCATGTGAGCAGGTGCCCAAATGTAAAGTTCTGGAGCTAAACATGCTGCACATAGTTCTGGATTACCCACAAATGGTCATTGAGAATGACATGTTGGCTCAGAGCTACCATCTGTTGTTGCAAAATATAGACCTGTATGTCTTATCACAGCTGCTGACCGGATTACACCCCAGCAGCATGCACCATCCCGGGGACTGAATGACATCCAACCCTCGCGCAGCCGTCTTTCAGGTAATTCTAGCATGAGGTGTCTGTTGATGTGTCATCTGATTGATGTCACTGCTGTGTGGAGGGAACGGCTGGCAACTGCTGCATGTGAGCAGGTGCCCAAATGTAAAGTTCTGGAGCTAAACATGCTGCACATAGTTCTGGATTACCCACAAATGGTCATTGAGAATGACATGTTGGCTCAGAGCTACCATCTGTTGTTGCAAAATATAGACCTGTATGTCTTATCACAGCTGCTGACCGGATTACACCCCAGCAGCATGCACCATCCCCGGGAATGAATGACATCCAACCCTCGCGCAGCCGTCTTTCAGGTAATTCTAGCATGAGGTGTCTGTTGATGTGTCATCTGATTGATGTCACTGCTGTGTGGAGGGAACGGCTGGCAACTGCTGCATGTGAGCAGGTGCCCAAATGTAAAGTTCAGGAGCTAAACATGCTGCACATAGTTCTGGATTACCCACAAATGGTCATTGAGAATGACATGTTGGCTCAGAGCTACCATCTTTTGTTGCAAGATATAGACCTGTATGTCTTATCACAGCTGCTGACCGGATTACACCCCAGCAGCATGCACCATCCCGGGGACTGAATGACATCCAACCCTCGCGCAGCCGTCCTTCAGGTAATTCTAGCATGAGGTGTGTCACTGGCTTCGACTCCAAAGCCATGTCAGAGATCCTGATTCCCCTCTGCATGTAATCACCAGTTGTTGTGTAGAAAGTGAAATACAAATCAGGAGTGTCATGTGCCTGTCTGACAATTGGTGATGCAGATAATTGAGAATGTTGTCACTTCCCTCTACAGCTGATGGTTCAGGGACAGCTAGGCCCGTGAGGAGACAGGTCCAGCAGGTGACACTAGGGGGGAACACCAAGGGACAGAGAGTTGTGGCTGGAGCTGGTGAGTTTGCCTGTATCTGTGTAACACCTCAGTGCTATGGTGTGAGCTGTCATTTGTGGTGGTACCCTACACATGTCACATGATCCTCATCTGTTGATGCAAAGTACAGTTGATACAAACCCTTGTGTTGCACCACATGTCATACCAGGTCAATCCCTAATACGGTTGCAACCTCTGTTCCAGGGGATGCTGATGACGAGGATGACAGGCCTATGACCAGTGCGGGCCGACGTGGAATCAGAGGGGAGAATCCCCTGATCCTGCAAGCTGTGATGTCGGCTGCAAGCACTGCTCAGGAGGAGGAGGAAGAATTTCCTGAGGACCTCTACTTGGTGGATGATGAGGACTACATGTCTGACGATGAAGATGCCAATGCGCGATATCGTGCCAGATTGGCTATATCGGTCAGGGCATCAACTCCTCTGCCAAGCAACGTCCCTCCGCCTCCTCCCAGGCATACCATGGCCTGTCCCCAGACTCGAGCAAACCAGCCACAGCACACACGCATCACAACACAGACATCACTCCCTCACAGTCCTCACGTCCAGGACCAACATGGTGGTTCCCCTACCCACTCTTCCCTAGACAGTGTATCCCTGCCATCCTCTCCCCGTCTGGGGGTAGTACCAGCCCTGTTGTGCTGCTGGAATCCCCTGGGCACCATTCACCTGCCCACAGGCTCCCACCTCCCACCCCACCCCCTGCCGTAGGACCTGCACATCCCATCCATGGCAGACAGCTGCAGAGAGGGCCTGCACCTGGCTGTGATGACCAGTGGGAGCAGGACTTCTTCCAACAGCAGAGCGATGTGAGGCAGGACATTAGTTACCCTGTCCACCATGTCGGACTCCCTGCAGGACATGGTCCACTTCCCTCCGGCGGTGGAGAGGCTGAGCCAAGTGTTGGATAGGATGGATACGACTTGGCAGGACATGTCCAGAAATATGCGAGACATGCTATCCATCCAGAGGGAAGAGAGTGCAAGACACCATGCCTTGGCCATGAAGATGATGGAGGGCATATTGAGAGTGAGCCAACCTTTCCCTTCACGGTCAACGCAGGGAGGGGAGCCATCATATCTGCCCACAGGACAGCACATCCCCACACCTGTACCAACTGCACACCAACACAGCAAAGGGAGACATCCACACCAGCGGGCTGAACTGGCACTCCCAACACCACCCCCTGTACAGTCACTCCTGCCACCTGCACAACCACCACCACCTGTACAGTCACTCCCGCCACCTGCACAACCACCACCACCTGTACAGTCACTCCCGCCACCTGCACAACCACCACCACCTGTACAGTCACTCCCGCCACCTGCACAGCCACCACCACCTGTACAGTCACTCCCGCCACCTGCACAACCACCACCACCACCTGTACAGTCACTCCCGCCACCTGCACAACCACCACCACCACCTGTACAGCCATCAAGTGTGCATACACCATCTGCCCCAGCACATGTGGATGACCCTGGACAGTCCCTTGGACAGTACCCACCTCCACGTAGGCGGCGAGCCAGACCTGAGCACTCGGAGCGGTCATCCCCCCCCAAATTGCGGCGTCGCACTCACCAGTGACAAGAACCCGGGACAATGTGATCACGTGTTTGTGTGTGCACCAAATAAACACCTACCAAAATAATAATCTGTTGTGTATCATGTCCTGTGTAACGTTGCAGGTGGTCTGGAGATGTGAGAAGGTATGTGTGTGTGTGACACAGTTACAAGTGTAACCCATCGTTGCAACCAGCCATTATGTGCATAGCAGATGACTCACCAAATATGTGTCCATATTCAGAACCAGACATTCAGAATGAAGTAAAACAAGTGGAAGTTATTAGTATTCCGATTTGTATTTTAAGAAGGTACAAAAGAACAACCGTCCGTTTGGAAGGGAGAAAGGAAAACAAATGATGATCTTAATGCAGAGGGAGATGGGAACCTGGATTGGGGTGGGGCAAAAAAAATATAACACGTCAGGGAGCGTCAGGGAAAACAGACTATTTACAAGGGGAAAATGAAATAATTGTTCACGTAAAAAGTCAAGTGTCCTTCTGGTCATCCTCTAGGACCACAATGTCCAGATCCTCAGAGTCCGATGCAGGCACACGTCTGGCGGGTGCAGGAACAGACACCACTTGGGTTCGTGCCACATGAGGAGTACGGGGGGAAACAGTGTGGGGCAACGGACAGGGGGAGACATTGACAGTGGTATGGGAAGGGATTGGGGAGACAACAGACGAGATGGCTGCGGACAGTGAATTGATGCTGGTGGTGAGGGTTGCCATTGTTCGGAGCATGTCCTCTCGCATCATGCGTACCTCCATACACACTTGTAGCTGGATGCGAGCGGACATGTCTGGCTGACCCTCACACATCTACATCAAGTCCACTGGCACAGCCACAGGAGGAACAACACCGGGAGGGGCATGGGTGGAAAAGGAGGGATGTGGTGCCTGAGGTCCGGAGCCAATGATGTTGGGGAGCTGGCGGCTACGATGAGGGGGACTGGCTGCAGGGGATGCAGCTGGGTCCCCGGATGGAATGGGGAACTCTAGAGGTAGGGAGGGGCTGATGGCAGGCCCAGATTGTTTGTTGGCCTGCCCCGAGGACACCTTTTCAGGGACCACAGGTGAAGATTCCTGAGGAGAGTAGCTCTCCAACACCTCATGGTCCGAGGTGTCGTGTTCACCCCCCCCCCGATTCAATGTCTGCAGCCTCCACCCGGGATGTGGCACCAGCATCAGGGTGTCCCTTGTCAGTCCGGGTGGGCGCAATCCCCTTGCCTCTTGATGTTGAGGGTCCCTCCTCATCCTCCTCTTCCTCGCTGGTGGAAAGTGGGTGTAGCCGCCGCCGCACTGGTGGCCTCTTGCTCCGGACCAGGTCCTGCTGCCCTTCTGTTTCGCCAGCTGTGCCTGCTGAAATGTAAGCAAAATCCGAATGTTATGTCTGTGTCATGCAGGACGAGACACATTCATAGGAGCCAAGGTCAGACTTATTTTCCTCTGATCACACTCAATAGTTGTCAGTGTCTATGAGCTAACATTACGTGTATGTTCACCGTCAGTTCCTGGATTGAGTCTGACATGGCCATCTCACGTGGATGTGTGTGGCTTACACAACTGTATTGGCCAACCCTCAACCTGGCATTCTGGGGATCGGTGTGTCCTGCCACAGCTACATGTGCAGGTTCCAATAGCAGTCCACCAATGGAGAACATGAAGTCCCGAATCTCAGATTATGGCCATTCATAGGGAGTCGCAGCTGTTGAAGGTCTGGACAAGTGTCATCTGCTTTGTAGCATTGTATGGGACACGACAAGTGGCGAATGTGGGTCACACATGCACAGAGGCTCTGGCCTATTTCTGTAGCTAAATTGTGAGTCTAGCCATTGGCTGTCCCCACACATGTACTGACAATCCAGTGGCACATATTGGCTTTGGTGACTGATATGGTAATGCAGTACACTGCTGAACACTGGGGGTATTTTGTGACAGCTACCTGTACATGTGAAATGTGAAACAGGCCACTGAGGCTGAGACGTCTGTCAGTGGGCACCCCTTGTAAATTTAGAAGCGCTTAAGAGTGATGCAAGGATGTCAAAGTCTGTCTTGACTCCATGGCACATGATGTTTTGTCACAATTGGAACCCAAACTCTAAAAATGCAATGCAAGTCATAGCATCCAATACCCTTTGGCCTGCCATGCGCTCACAGGACAGTGTCCGTACCATTGCTCATCCAATGCACACATGATTTCCTATTGCCAATTGTAGTGGTGCGGGAAGAGCTGATTTCAGTACAAATGCACAAATATGGCTCATTTAGCCAGTTGTCATGGCGAGACTCCAACTCCCAAAATGCACTCTGCCCTGTACAGTCCATATGCCACAGTGTGCCTTTTTAAGCTTGGTTACTGCTGCATGGACACGGAATCTGTGAATGGAGGCATCGGACACACAATGGTACAGCACTGTTTCACTCACATCATACTCCCAGACACATTTAGCATATGATGCACTTACCATGTCCCTGCTGCTCATGCTCCTCCAGCTGAGCATGGAGGGTCGGCCAAGCTGATCGCAGGACCCTCCTGTACAGTGGGGATAGGCGAGGACGATGCACATGGTGCTGGGAAGACTGGCCCACCAGCTCCTCAGCCTTGTGCCGGGCCCACCGTTTAAGGTCCTCCCAGCGCTTGCGGCATGCCCTCGCACTCCTGGTGTGGACTCCCACTGCACTGCAGCGCTCGGCGATGTTGGCCCACAGCCTGGCCCGGGCTGCATTGCTCAGCTGGTGTTCAGGGTCCCCATATAGCTGAGAAAATTTGGCCAGCACCCCCTCAGCCAAGATGTCCAACTCACTTTCAGTGAAAGGGGGTGCCTTCTCTTCGTAACCCTCAGCCATTATGTGGATAATAAGAAGGATGAGAGCAGCAGGATGTCAGAGGATCTGTCTGTGATAGAGGATGACTCAGAATGAACACAAAATGGCTGCAAACTATTTCCTGTGATGTATTTCCTGCCTCCCACTTCCTGTAAAACATTTCCTGAATGAAATTATGTGTTCCGGGTCATTTTCGGAGTTTACGGCCCGTAAGCGCAGTTTCCGGTTCCGGAGCGGGAGGTCCGCACACGGGCCGTACGCTCCGTAATCGGCACTTCCGCACACGGGCCGTACGCTCCGTAATCGGAGCTTCCGCTTTTTGGCCGCAAATTCCGAAAATGACCCGGAACATATAATTCCATACAGGAAATGTTTGACAGGGAGTGGGAGGCAGCAAATACATCACAGGAAGTAGTTGCCTGCCATTTTGTAGTCATCCAGATCCATCCACAATCTGGAATCACATCTACTGCCATCCTGCTGTTCTGTTGTGGATAAAAAAGAAAAGACAGTGCATGTGAGAATTATTTAAATGTGACAAGAGGGTGAAGTGACCATTTCAAGGCATTTTTTGCTGTTTCTGTTTCAGTTTCTCATGCTTTGCATTATGGTACATGTAGTCCATATCAGGTGCTCATTTGCAGAGTTGTGTGATGTGTTCCGGAACATTGTGTTTGAGAAGTGTGGATATATCACAGACACAGGGGGGCAGATTTACGGCTTCTGGTGCATCTCTGCTAATCAGCAGAGATGCGTCAGAAGAGTTGCGATGCATCTGCCCACCCGTGCGCCAACACAGATGCGCCGCATTGACATTTCGGTGCACCGTGCTGCTCGGATGTGCAGATGCGTGACGCATCCCCCGTTGGAAAGGCGGCGCATTGCTGGAGTTGCGTCGCATGCACAACGCAGCTCCAGCAAAGCTCGGGGGTGCCCTATCCCTATGATGCTGCGTCAATCCTTACGCCTGCTTCAAGCAGGCGCAGGGTTTTGACGCAGCATGGCCTTAAAAGTGACTGAGTGAAATATTGTCGATTTTTAGGAGGCCTTTCTGCGCCTGGAAGGCCCCCCCCCCTGCGCCAGAACGCCTACATG
The DNA here is from genome assembly GCF_964204655.1 of Triturus cristatus. Lineage (NCBI taxonomy): Eukaryota > Metazoa > Chordata > Amphibia > Caudata > Salamandridae > Triturus > Triturus cristatus. The sequence goes on from NC_140594.1 coordinate 660,983,424, forward strand.
TGGCGCAGGCCTTTACAACGTGACGCATCTCCCAGATGCGTCATATAGTACATACCCCGCAGCATGGGGCTGGCTTTGCACCTCATCCTCCTCTTCCTCGCTGGTGGAAAGTGGGTGTAGCCGCCGCCGCACTGGTGGCCTCTTGCTCCGGACCAGGTCCTGCTGCCCTTCTGTTTCGCCAGCTGTGCCTGCTGAAATGTAAGCAAAATCCGAATGTTATGTTTGTGTCATGCAGGACGAGACACATTCATAGGAGCCAAGGTCAGACTTATTTTCCTCTGATCACACTCAATAGTTGTCAGTGTCTATGAGCTAACATTACGTGTATGTTCACCGTCAGTTCCTGGATTGAGTCTGACATGGCCATCTCACGTGGATGTGTGTGGCTTACACAACTGTATTGGCCAACCCTCAACCTGGCATTCTGGGGATCGGTGTGTCCTGCCACAGCTACATGTGCAGGTTCCAATAGCAGTCCACCAATGGAGAACATGAAGTCCCGAATCTCAGATTATGGCCATTCATAGGGAGTCGCAGCTGTTGAAGGTCTGGACAAGTGTCATCTGCTTTGTAGCATTGTATGGGACACGACAAGTGGCGAATGTGGGTCACACATGCACAGAGGCTCTGGCCTATTTCTGTAGCTAAATTGTGAGTCTAGCCATTGGCTGTCCCCACACATGTACTGACAATCCAGTGGCACATATTGGCTTTGGTGACTGATATGGTAATGCAGTACACTGCTGAACACTGGGGGTATTTTGTGACAGCTACCTGTACATGTGAAATGTGAAACAGGCCACTTAGGCTGAGACGTCTGTCAGTGGGCACCCCTTGTAAATTTAGAAGCGCTTAAGAGTGATGCAAGGATGTCAAAGTCTGTCTTGACTCCATGGCACATGATGTTTTGTCACAATTGGAACCCAAACTCTAAAAATGCAATGCAAGTCATAGCATCCAATACCCTTTGGCCTGCCATGCGCTCACAGGACAGTGTCCGTACCATTGCTCATCCAATGCACACATGATTTCCTAGTGCCAATTGTAGTGGTGCGGGAAGAGCTGATTTCAGTACAAATGCACAAATATGGCTCATTTAGCCAGTTGTCATGGCGAGACTCCAACTCCCAAAATGCACTCTGCCCTGTACAGTCCATATGCCACAGTGTGCCTTTTTAAGCTTGGTTACTGCTGCATGGACACGGAATCTGTGAATGGAGGCATCGGACACACAATGGTACAGCACTGTTTCACTCACATCATACTCCCAGACACATTTAGCATATGATGCACTTACCATGTCCCTGCTGCTCATGCTCCTCCAGCTGAGCATGGAGGGTCGGCCAAGCTGATCGCAGGACCCTCCTGTACAGTGGGGATAGGCGAGGACGATGCACATGGTGCTGGGAAGACTGGCCCACCAGCTCCTCAGCCTTGTGCCGGGCCCACCGTTTAAGGTCCTCCCAGCGCTTGCGGCATGCCCTCGCACTCCTGGTGTGGACTCCCACTGCACTGCAGCGCTCGGCGATGTTGGCCCACAGCCTGGCCCGGGCTGCATTGCTCAGCTGGTGTTCAGGGTCCCCATATAGCTGAGAAAATTTGGCCAGCACCCCCTCAGCCAAGATGTCCAACTCACTTTCAGTGAAAGGGGGTGCCTTCTCTTCGTAACCCTCAGCCATTATGTGGATAATAAGAAGGATGAGAGCAGCAGGATGTCAGAGGATCTGTCTGTGATAGAGGATGACTCAGAATGAACACAAAATGGCTGCAAACTATTTCCTGTGATGTATTTCCTGCCTCCCACTTCCTGTAAAACATTTCCTGAATGAAATTATGTGTTCCGGGTCATTTTCGGAGTTTACGGCCCGTAAGCGCAGTTTCCGGTTCCGGAGCGGGAGGTCCGCACACGGGCCGTACGCTCCGTAATCGGCACTTCCGCACACGGGCCGTACGCTCCGTAATCGGAGCTTCCGCTTTTTGGCCGCAAATTCCGAAAATGACCCGGAACATATAATTCCATACAGGAAATGTTTGACAGGGAGTGGGAGGCAGCAAATACATCACAGGAAGTAGTTGCCTGCCATTTTGTAGTCATCCAGATCCATCCACAATCTGGAATCACATCTACTGCCATCCTGCTGTTCTGTTGTGGATAAAAAAGAAAAGACAGTGCATGTGAGAATTATTTAAATGTGACAAGAGGGTGAAGTGACCATTTCAAGGCATTTTTTGCTGTTTCTGTTTCAGTTTCTCATGCTTTGCATTATGGTACATGTAGTCCATATCAGGTGCTCATTTGCAGAGTTGTGTGATGTGTTCCGGAACATTGTGTTTGAGAAGTGTGGATATATCACAGACACAGGGGGGCAGATTTACGGCTTCTGGTGCATCTCTGCTAATCAGCAGAGATGCGTCAGAAGAGTTGCGATGCATCTGCCCACCCGTGCGCCAACACAGATGCGCCGCATTGACATTTCGGTGCACCGTGCTGCTCGGATGTGCAGATGCGTGACGCATCCCCCGTTGGAAAGGCGGCGCATTGCTGGAGTTGCGTCGCATGCACAACGCAGCTCCAGCAAAGCTCGGGGGTGCCCTATCCCTATGATGCTGCGTCAATCCTTACGCCTGCTTCAAGCAGGCGCAGGGTTTTGACGCAGCATGGCCTTAAAAGTGACTGAGTGAAATATTGTCGATTTTTAGGAGGCCTTTCTGCGCCTGGAAGGCCCCCCCCCCTGCGCCAGAACGCCTACATGTGGCGCAGGCCTTTACAACGTGACGCATCTCCCAGATGCGTCATATAGTACATACCCCGCAGCATGGGGCTGGCTTTGCACCTCATCCTCCTCTTCCTCGCTGGTGGAAAGTGGGTGTAGCCGCCGCCGCACTGGTGGCCTCTTGCTCCGGACCAGGTCCTGCTGCCCTTCTGTTTCGCCAGCTGTGCCTGCTGAAATGTAAGCAAAATCCGAATGTTATGTTTGTGTCATGCAGGACGAGACACATTCATAGGAGCCAAGGTCAGACTTATTTTCCTCTGATCACACTCAATAGTTGTCAGTGTCTATGAGCTAACATTACGTGTATGTTCACCGTCAGTTCCTGGATTGAGTCTGACATGGCCATCTCACGTGGATGTGTGTGGCTTACACAACTGTATTGGCCAACCCTCAACCTGGCATTCTGGGGATCGGTGTGTCCTGCCACAGCTACATGTGCAGGTTCCAATAGCAGTCCACCAATGGAGAACATGAAGTCCCGAAACTCAGATTATGGCCATTCATAGGGAGTCGCAGCTGTTGAAGGTCTGGACAAGTGTCATCTGCTTTGTAGCATTGTATGGGACACGACAAGTGGCGAATGTGGGTCACACATGCACAGAGGCTCTGGCCTATTTCTGTAGCTAAATTGTGAGTCTAGCCATTGGCTGTCCCCACACATGTACTGACAATCCAGTGGCACATATTGGCTTTGGTGACTGATATGGTAATGCAGTACACTGCTGAACACTGGGGGTATTTTGTGACAGCTACCTGTACATGTGAAATGTGAAACAGGCCACTGAGGCTGAGACGTCTGTCAGTGGGCACCCCTTGTAAATTTAGAAGCGCTTAAGAGTGATGCAAGGATGTCAAAGTCTGTCTTGACTCCATGGCACATGATGTTTTGTCACAATTGGAACCCAAACTCTAAAAATGCAATGCAAGTCATAGCATCCAATACCCTTTGGCCTGCCATGCGCACACAGGACAGTGTCTGTACCATTGCTCATCCAATGCACACATGATTTCCTAGTGCCAATTGTAGTGGTGCGGGAAGAGCTGATTTCAGTACAAATGCACAAATATGGCTCATTTAGCCAGTTGTCATGGCGAGACTCCAACTCCCAAAATGCACTCTGCCCTGTACAGTCCATATGCCACAGTGTGCCTTTTTAAGCTTGGTTACTGCTGCATGGACACGGAATCTGTGAATGGAGGCATCGGACACACAATGGTACAGCACTGTTTCACTCACATCATACTCCCAGACACATTTAGCATATGATGCACTTACCATGTCCCTGCTGCTCATGCTCCTCCAGCTGAGCATGGAGGGTCGGCCAAGCTGATCGCAGGACCCTCCTGGACAGTGGGGATAGGCGAGGACGATGCACATGGTGCTGGGAAGACTGGCCCACCAGCTCCTCAGCCTTGTGCCGGGCCCACCGTTTAAGGTCCTCCCAGCGCTTGCGGCATGCCCTCGCACTCCTGGTGTGGACTCCCACTGCACTGCAGCGCTCGGCGATGTTGGCCCACAGCCTGGCCCGGGCTGCATTGCTCAGCTGGTGTTCAGGGTCCCCATAAAGCTGAGAAAATTTGGCCAGCACCCCCTCAGCCAAGATGTCCAACTCACTTTCAGTGAAAGGGGGTGCCTTCTCTTCGTAACCCTCAGCCATTATGTGGATAATAAAAAGGATGAGAGCAGCAGGATGTCAGAGGATCTGTCTGTGATAGAGGATGACTCAGAATGAACACAAAATGGCTGCAAACTATTTCCTGTGATGTATTTCCTGCCTCCCACTTCCTGTAAAACATTTCCTGAATTAAATTATGTGTTCCGGGTCATTTTCGGAGTTTACGGCCCGTAAGCGCAGTTTCCGGTTCCGGAGCGGGAGGTCCGCACACGGGCCGTACGCTCCGTAATCGGCACTTCCGCACACGGGCCGTACGCTCCGTAATCGGAGCTTCCGCTTTTTGGCCGCAAATTCCGAAAATGACCCGGAACATATAATTCCATACAGGAAATGTTTGACAGGGAGTGGGAGGCAGCAAATACATCACAGGAAGTAGTTGCCTGCCATTTTGTAGTCATCCAGATCCATCCACAATCTGGAATCACATTTACTGCCATCCTGCTGTTCTGTTGTGGATAAAAAAGAAAAGACAGCGCATGTGAGAATTATTTAAATGTGACAAGAGGGTGAAGTGACCATTTCAAGGCATTTTTTGCTGTTTCTGTTTCAGTTTCTCATGCTTTGCATTATGGTACATGTAGTCCATATCAGGTGCTCATTTGCAGAGTTGTGTGATGTGTTCCGGAACATTGTGTTTGAGAAGTGTGGATATATCACAGACACAGGGGGGCAGATTTACGGCTTCTGGTGCATCTCTGCTAATCAGCAGAGATGCGTCAGAAGAGTTGCGATGCATCTGCCCACCCGTGCGCCAACACAGATGCGCCGCATTGACATTTCGGTGCACCGTGCTGCTCGGATGTGCAGATGCGTGACGCATCCCCCGTTGGAAAGGCGGCGCATTGCTGGAGTTGCGTCGCATGCACAACGCAGCTCCAGCAAAGCTCGGGGGTGCCCTATCCCTATGATGCTGCGTCAATCCTTACGCCTGCTTCAAGCAGGCGCAGGGTTTTGACGCAGCATGGGCTTAAAAGTGACTGAGTGAAATATTGTCGATTTTTAGGAGGCCTTTCTGCGCCCGGAAGGCCCCCCCCCCCTGCGCCAGAACGCCTACATGTGGCGCAGGCCTTTACAACGTGACGCATCTCCCAGATGCGTCATATAGTACATACCCCGCAGCATGGGGCTGGCTTTGCACCGCCGCAGCGTCACAAAAGTGACGCAACGGCAGCGTGAAAGGGCCGCAAGTCCCACATTAATCTGCCCCATGGTGTCTGATTGACCCATTGCATCACTCACGTCGTGGGCGCATCATTTGTGGGGGAGTCACATCTGTTGATGGCACAGGGCCGACAATGCTATGGTTATGGCCTTTTCTGATTAAGAGACCCATCCTCATGAGGTCCGGCTGTGTCTCTCAGTACATGTATCATCTTGCATCTGCGGCTATGGATTCTTTCGGGACATCCACTACACTGATCGCTGACATGGGCACATGTGCTGATGCAGGCTCAACCTTTTGACTACTGTCAAGAGCTGTGATTAACATGCAGTTAGTGTGGCTTGCAAAGTTGCCTCAGGAAGGAATTTATTGACACAGTCGTGTATATCCAAGTTTCATCATTGGCAACAGACAGCAATCCACATTTGGTCCATTCCACTACAGGTTGCTCATGTGAAGAACGTGGCAACAAGCTGCTCACGGACTTGCATGCCCTGACTTCGGTTATGTGCCATGGCCCGGTTTCCCAGATTCATAGGTAGCCGAGGTTACAGCGGTATCTGTAAGCCATGCGTTAAGGCAATGTTGTGCAAGACACAACAGGCTAAAATGATCTTGCACACTACTTCTGGGGAGTACTGCAGCACCCCCCCTGTACGGTCGAGACATCTGAATCGCGACTTCAACAGACCAAAAGTGCGCTCTATGATGGCTCGAGTCCGTATGTGTGCCCTATAGTACCTACGCTGTGGTACAGTGTCTGCACGCCTGTAAGGGGTGAGGAGATGTGGGGTGAGTGCATACCCAGCGTCACCTGAGTAGAGGGGAAAGGGCAGTTGGTTAGATTTCCCTCTTTGACTTGCACAGGACTTGATCTATACTGTATTACATGCATTGTCAGGTGGGCCCTGTATCTAGCTTTATGATTCTTAAAGTACAATGGTTAATTTTGGGGGGCAATCAGACATTTCAAAAACACATATTCCTCCTTTCTAACGCTTGGTACTTACCCAGTAGCCACATGTTTCCAAATTCTTCCGCAGCTATCCGCCGGGCAAGAGGTGACATGCGGAATATGAAGCTGTCATGGGTACTGCCGGGGAACACCGCATGCACATCAATGAACCTCCCTCTGGCATCACAGACAGCTTGCACGTTGATGGAATGCCATCGGTGTCTATTGCAGAAGATGTGTGCAATGTGGCGGGGTGGCTGAAGGGCCACATGGGTACAGTCAATAGCACCCAGCACACGTGGAAATTGTGCAATGCGAAAGAAATCTCGTGCTGCCCTTTGTCTCAGGGCCAGTGTCGGTGGCATATGTATGTGGTGGTGGGATCTTGCAGTGATGCATCGCAGTACCTGATGCAGGCACCGCGACTGGCTCGCCTGGGATATGCCCACATGGTCACTGGAGACCCTTTGGAATGAGCCAGTGGTGAAGAAATGGAGCGCTGATAGGATCTTGAGGTATGCTGGTATTGCATGTGAGCAGCAGGTCACGGAGTCAAGTTCCTGCTCCCACTCACATACCATATCCAAGATGATTTCTGGAGGGAAACGGTACCTGGCCCTTATATCTTGACTGGACATTCCAAATAAGTTGATCCTCTGTCTGAAGATCTTCTCTGCTCTGGCTCTCCTCCTCCTCCTCCTCAAGTGGTTTTGCTGCATGGCAAGGGGTAGTGCAACAAACACATTCAGTGACATGTTGAAAGGGTTTGTGTGTGTCTGCTCTGCAGTTATACGTGCTGCCGAGCTAGGATTGGCTGGAGTGTGTCAGCTGATGCATGGTGGGGGATGGTAGGGACTTGGACAGGTTCACCCTTGGCTCACATGATCAATGGCCACCAAACCGGATTTTCCGGCCCGTAATCGGAACTTCCGGCCCGGAAGCGGGATTTCCGGCCCGAGGCCGGAGTTTCCGGCCCGGGAGCGGATATTCCGCCCTCGGAGCGGACTTTCCGGCCCGCGTGCGCACTTTCCGGTCCGGGCCCGGAAATTCCGCTCCGGGTGCGGAAATTCCGGCCCGAGTGCGGACGTAAGTTTAGTGGTCGTAAATGGATTCTGTGAATAGCAAAAGTCCTAAGTTCATTTTGTGAATCGCAAAAGTAGTAAGTTCCTTCTGTGAATACCAATAGTACTAGGTGCATTCTGTGAATACCAGATTGGTACTAAGTTTAGGATTTAGTCTTAAGTTTGTTCTGTGAATCGGGCCCATAGTGTATATTATTCCAATGCGCAGCACCTATAAGGGAAATAGGAACTACACTACATGGCGCCCAACGTTTGATAAGGCACTATTTTAACGCTAGATACTGAAGTAACTCAGTCATGCTTTTCTCAGAGACCATAAGATAACTGGAGTGGGTAGGGATAATATCCGCCATAGCTGAGTAGGACAAAAATCCTATGTATTATCTGTTTGGTTTATTCAACGTTGAAGGATACAGTGTTCCAAAATATTGTGCACCTTATCTTTGTTTCCTTGAAACTTGTTCTACATTTTTCAAAAACAATGTCCCAAAATGGGGATATTACAGAGGCTGACCAAGTTGTAGCAGCCTTTAATACTACAGGTTTAAATGAAACCGATGAGGGTGTTATAAAAATCCATTCAAATTTAAGGAGAGCCATAATTCTAAAACTTATAAAACATGGCCTAACACCAAGAGGTGGTAGAGCAGTTTTTGTGAGAGAGGCACATGAATCTTTTCAGACAGAGGTATTCTATTCATGGATTACATTCCCAGAATCAAATCCAGTAACTCATGTGTTTCACTTCTTCAAAGAAGATGAACCACCTGAGGAATACATTTCCTTCGAGGATGTTGAAATTCCACTCACATACCAGGAGCATCAGCTCTGGTTTAAAGGCGCCCTAAAACATTACAGTCACATTACCAGGCTCGGTCCACTAGGTAGACCAGGAGAAACATGGCCGACTTTAGCAGGCTACATACCTCATCCTGACATTGAAGCAATGTCAGATAAGGAATTACTTAATCAAATACAAGAATTGATAGAATTACACAGTTAAACCACAACTGTCTGAGGGTCCTGAAAAGAACTCAATTAAACACAATCCTACATCTTCTAAAAAGAAGTGGGAAAATAACAAACAACATTCAAAAGAGAAACGTTCTCAATCCCGAGGTAAGTCTCCTCAAAAGGAGCCCTCTGACAGGAGGTATAACCTCAGGAATAGGGATAATTTGAAAAAACCTGACAGGTATCAAGATACTGATACACGTTCCTCTCGTACCTTTCAAATATCATCACAGACATCCGAAAGAAGAGGATGGTCAGATCACAAGGAAGAATGCGTGAAGTCCAGAGACGATCAACACGTTCAGAAAAACAAACCAAAACCTCAATTCACTAAGAAAAAGAAAGCAGGTCTGAAGATCAGACATGCCGAGAATTCTGAGGACACAACTCAAGAATGGAGAATGGGCTCAGACAATGCTGGACAGTGCAGCAGAAGTAATAATAGCTCACCATAACCTGAAGTAACTTCTGGAGATAGTGGAATTGAATGAGTACATAAAAGTTGAAATTGTAGACACCAGGGTTAGTACACCACAAAAGTTATATTAAATAACACTCCGGATGGAGGGAGACATACCAAGAAAAGTGAAAGCACTCTTTTGGGAAAAACTGTCAAGGGGTTATGACATACTTCTAGCCGAAAAAGTCTGGCCACCAAAATTTGTCAGGGAGTGCCCACATGGTGAAGACATCATTATGTCAAAAACAAGGAGAGAGCAGGGGAAGGGAAGGGGGGACGTCCATATCCCCTGTATGATATATGTTTAAACAATGATGGACGAACCCAAATATGTGTGGTACAATTACTACAAGGCAGTGTCATGGGACCCACTGGGTTTGTTAAAAGACCCCTCACACACCAACCTAGTAGGTGTCATGCTTCATCATTGGGGTCCCAACCGGGTGGCCGAATGCCCCCCGGTTGTGCTACGACGCCTGATTACAGCGGAGCTGGTGTGGTGCAAAAAAAGTGTGATGTGATGTGGATTAAAAATACCTCTGAGAATCCTTGCCTTCTTATTTTATTAATGGCGGCTCAGGATATGATTAAAAGATATTCGTGATGCAACTAAAAAAAGAAATGATTATCTTATAGTTGTCTATGTGGTTGGTCTACATGTTTAAGCCCGCAGGGGAGTATAGATGGGGCTTTCTTCAGGACCGGTGAAAGTGGTGAGTGGCAAAGTGAGTAGTGCCACGTGGAAAGTGATTATAAAAAGTATTTAGTACCTACACACGCGCTAAGGTGTGTGGACTGCGTGTCTGCTCACCTCCGTATTCCGCTGAGCCTTTAATTGTCTCCAAAGAAGAGCACACATGGTAATACGCGGTACCTTTCCGCCGTATTCCGCTGTGCTTCCAAACACTGACAATGAATAGAGCAAAATGACGTCCAGTCCCAGAAACGGCAATATGCAGAGCACCGCAATATTCCGCTCTATGTGTGACCTGAACAGCGGCCACTCGGGAACCCACAAGATGAGCCTCGCTCATCGGCTCAGCGTCCTCGTCGCTAAATTACTCACAGTTCCAAAATGCCTTTTACCGCTCCCGTCCGCCTCTAAAACCTAGGAATCCTGCGGCTGAACTCCCGGCAGCGCTACCTACTCCAACCTCCTCTACGCTCAGCCGAGACAGAGGGAAGATCCTCGAATCAGAATAACGCGCAACTTCCTGCGCGCGGATGCAACCTAAATCCTGTCTGCACTCGTGCATCATGGGAATTGTAGTTCCGGGGCCTCGGTAGGCACGGTAATGCGTGGATCCTGACAGTAGGTCCCCCTCCCCTAGCGCCTCCTAGGCCCAGGTTTCAAAGGGAACCGACGATGAAACGAACGCACAGCCCTCGATGCGTGCACATTCCCCCAAGGCTCCCATGAATCGTCCTCCGCAGGATAACCTTTCCAAGATACCAGGTACCATAACACCCCTCTCCGCAGTTTGGAATCCCGGATGCAACTGACTTCATATTCCAGGCCTCCATCACGTAGCACCGGAGGTGGTGCTTGTCTGCGAGCCCCCAGAGCCGGTTTCAAAAGATTACAGTGAAACACAGGGTGGATCCGAAGTGTCCCGGGCAACTTTAGCTTGTACGTGACTGGATTGATTTGTCGGACTATGGTGTGCGGGCCGATGTATCTGGGATGGAAGATACTTCGCAACTTGAAACGTATGTTTTTGGTGGACAGCCACACTCGGTCTCCTATCTTGAATTGCGGCCCCTCTCTTCGGTGGCGGTCTTCCCATCTTTTATAGGTCGCCTTGGCTTGCGTCAAATGCTGTTTGACCTGGCGACGTAAGGAATGAAGTTTTCACACTTTAGACAGAACCATGGGTTGGTTACGCACCTCCTCGGGTATGTGAATAGGAATGATTCTGGCATCAAACCCAAAATTGGCGTGAAAAGGAGAGAGACCGACAGAACTATGCCAACCATTGTTGTATGCCAACTCCGCCATCCACAACATGTCAATCCAGGATTCTTGGGCCTCTTTTGAGTAACATCGGAGGTATTTCTTGAGTGTCTGATTTAGACGCTCCGTTTGCCCGTCCGTCTGCGGGTGGAAGCTGGTCGACAGGGAAGAGTCTATGAGTAGGGCCCTACACCATAATTTCCAAAACCTTGCTATGAATTGGGGGTCTCTGTCAGATATGATGATTTCAGGCAGGCCATGTATTCTGACGACGTGGGTTAACAGGAGCTGCGCCGTTAAACTGGCGGTGGGGAGATTTACACAAGGAATGAAATGTCCCATCTTTGTCAGCCCATCCACAACCACCATGATGGCAGAATTGCCCTTCTCTAAGGGCAATCCAGTGACAAAATCTAAACTGATGTTTTGCCACGTGAGACTGGAATTGTGCATTGGCATGAGTTTTCCTTTCTTTCCCACGGTCTTGTTTGTGGCTCTAGCACAGACTTCGCACTGTGACACCCATGATGTTACATCCTTGGATAGTGTACTCCACCAAAAATGGCGTTGGATTAAGTGCAGAGTTTTTCGTCTTCCTGGATGTCCTGCTAAGGGGGATACATGACACCACACGAAAGCCTTCTTTTGTAACTCCTTCGAGGGAAGGTACACTCTGTTTCTATAGAAAGGCAACCCCTTTCTGACAGATCGTTCTGAAGCCTTACGTGCCCAGGATTCCCATTCTGTGGGGGGACGATGTCTTCGTACTTCTGTCAAAAAAAATTCTGCTCGTACTACGCACAGCACTTTTGAGGGATCGATAATGGCTTCCGTCTTTTGGTCACAAGGGACGTGATCAGTTGTTTTCTGTCTAGACAGAGAGTCCGCCTTGCGATTTTCCACCCCTGGTCTGAACGTTACCACAAAATCGTACTCGGTCAAGAATAACATCCATCTCATTTGTCTTTGGGAAAGATGCCGAGCAGACTTAATACACTGGAGATTTCTATGATCTGAGTACACAGTGATGGGATATTGAGCCCCCCACAGGTACTGTCTCCATTCCTGGAACACCCTCTTGATAGCTAGCAGTTCTTTCTCCGCTACTGTATAATTTCTTTCTGCTGGATTCAGCTTTTTTGACAGATAGGCCACAGGGTGCAGCAGCCCTGTGTCTTGATTCCTTTGTGACAGGATGGCCCCAATGGCCTTGTCGGAGGCGTCTGCCTCTACCACAAAGAGGTGCTCTGGTCGCGGATGTGCTAGTATGGGGGCGGAAGTGAAAGCATTCTTGAGGAATACAAACGCTTCCTCCGCTTCTTGGATCCATTGGAAAGGGACTCCCTTTTTAAGCAACCTCGTGATCGGAACAGCCACTTGAGAGAATTGTAGAATAAATCTACGATAGTAGTTTGCGAAGCCCAGGAAACTCTGTACCTCACGGACGTTCTGAGGGGTAGGCCATTCCTGGACTGCCACCACCTTTCTCTCAGCCATGCGTAACCCTACGGGACTTAGCATAACCCCGAGGAATTCCACTTGTTGCACCCCAAATTCACATTTACTCAATTTACAGAATAACTGGTGTACTCTCAACTTATTCAGGACTCTGAGAACATGAATGGTGTGTCCTTCTACCATGTCAGAATAGATGAGGATGTCGTCAATGTACACCACTACAAACAAATCCACGTATTCCTTTAGAACGTCATTAAGAAAATACTGGAATGCCGCCGTGGCGTTGCACAAACCGAACGGCATGACAGTATATTCAAATAAACCGTATCTGGTTTTAAACGCCGTTTTCCACTCATCCCCAGCCCGCACGTGCACTAAATGATACGCACCCCTCAGGTCTAACCTGGTGTATATTTTGGCCTCTTTCACTTGGTCCAGCAGAACCGAGATTGGTGGTAACGGGTATCGGTTCCGGACGGTGTTTTTTTTGAGGACATGATAGTCCACACAAGCCCTCAAATCACCGTTAGCCTTTGGAATGAAAAACAGTGGGGAAGCAGCCGGTGACCGAGAAGGTCTTATGAACCCTATTTCTAGGTAATGATCTAAATATTCCCGCAGATGTCTAGTCTCTGGCACCGACAAGGCATACACCCTACAAGCCGGGATAGTGGCTCCCTCTACCAGATCTTTTTTCGACAATAGTACTCCCGGTGAGGGGGCAATTGTTCTGCTTGGGTCTCACAAAATACGTCCTGATACTGCGAGTTTTCTTAAGGTAATTTAACATCCTTTTCTGCAGCGGTGGCTACCACATGCGAATGGATCAAGGACACGACCTGAGTGGGGATATTATCAGGGACTACATGTTCCCGACATTTGTCGGAAGGGAACTGCACAGTCTTTGTTTTCCAATCTATAGTGGGATTATGGTAACACAACCAAAGCATACCCAGGATAACTTCATACTGGGGGGCTTCGATGATATTAAGCGATATTTTTTCCTGATGTTTTTCCTCCCCCAAGACTAATGTCAGGAGCAGCCTTTCCGTTTGCTCAACAATCAATCCTGATTTTAAGGGCTTGCCGTCTACGGCAAACACCTCTTCCACTGTCATCCTCGGCACCCTTTGTAACCCCAGAGTAGTGACCAAACCACTGTCTATGAAATTCCCGGTAGCCCCTGAATCTACCATGGCCTTTATCTGATGTAAGTGATCACCCTGTTTCAGAGTCATAGGGAGCACCATGTGTGTTTCTGTATCACGTATGTCGGGGTTGGCCAATGAAGGTATTTGCCAACCAATCTCCTTATTTTCACCACTAAGAAGAACCCCTGCCCCCGCCTCTGCTATAGGTGAGAACGTCGAAACCGCTACTCTCTTATTTCTAGCCCAGGCTTCGGAGGGCTTCGGTTTGGTGGGACAGTCTCTAACATAATGACCTTTTTTCCCGCAGTACATACATAAACCCTGTACCCGTCTGCTCTCTCTCTCGTCTCTAGACAACGGGCTCTTTACTACCCCTATCTCCATGGGTTCCGAGGACATCTCAGTGCTCGGTACACGTTTACGGGAAGTCCTCTCTCCTCTGTAAAACCCTCTTTCCCACTTCTTCTTCTCTCCTCTTTCCAACATTCTCCCATCTAAACGCAGGGTCAAGTTAATCATGTCAGTGCAAGTGGTGGGTTGTGGGTCTATCTGGGCTAAGACGTCCTTCATCTCCTCCCTCAGCCCCTGGTAATATAACGACATCCTTTTTTCTTCAGGCCAGGCTGTTTCAGCCACCAAGCGGTTGAATGTGGTTAAATAAGTGACCAAGGCAATCTTTGACTTAGATAGATCTAGAGGTGTGCATGAAGATGGGTGGCCTATCGTCCCTCTGGACATTTCCATCGTTGAGGTGCAGGGAAGTATTACCTCCAGCAGTGGTGGGAAGGCCCAGGGGCCCGATGGGGTGCCGATCGATATGTATAAATTAGTTCCGGAATTGTGGGGCCCGTTGTTAACCAACGTTTTCAACGCCGCTGTATGTAATGGTGTTCGACCTACGTGGAAGGAATCCATTATCATTCCTATATATAAGAAGGGAGATAGGGGGGATGCGAAGAATTATCGCCCAATCTCCCTCCTTGATTCGTCAGTGAAAATTATGAGCCGGGTGCTCTTGGTCAGGTTGGAAGAATGGGCTGATTCTAAAAGCATTCTGGCCAATTGCCAATATGGCTTTAGGAAGGGACGTGGGACCATTGATCAATGTCTTAACCTCGAACTTTTAATCGGGAAATATACATAGGCCAAGAATGTCTCTCTCTTTCTCTGCTTCGCAGATTTGAGCAGTGCTTTCGATATGGTGGACCATAGCATTTTATGGGCTAAACTGCTTGAAATGGGGGCCCCCGAAGGCATTGTCTATTTCCTTGCCCGACTTTATGCCAATCTAAGTTCCAGTGTTCGCTTTGGTGCGGGTGGGGAGTGCACCCCAAAGTTTAAGATTAGGCGGGGCATAAGACAAGGGTGCGTTCTTGCCCCCCTACTCTTTACTCTTTTTATCAATGAGGTTGATTCTGTATTAAAGACGGTTGCGGCAGATGCCCCAAAAATCAATGATTTTAACGTCCCTGTATTACTTTACGCGGACGATGCCGTGATCTTGTCCAGGACCCCTATAGGCCTTCAACGCCTGATGGACAGATTCTCAATGTTCATCAAGGAGAGAAAGCTGTTGATCAACAAATCTAAAACCTACATCATGGAATGTGGCTTGGGGCGTAAAAAAACCCACTCCTATTTTATTGATGGCCATAAGGTGCAAACAGTGGACTCCTTTAATTATCTTGGCATCACCTTTACCAAGAACTGTAGCTGGACTGGTGAGATTACATATGTCCGGGCCAATATGGCGAAATGTGCCCACGGGGTGTTCAAGTTTGCTACCAAAATAGGGGACAAACGGATTAAAGACATGTTAAAAATATATCAAATGAGATGTCTTTCAATTGCCCTCTACGGTGCTGGGGTTTGGGGTCACGCCACGGCAGGGAGCCTTCAAGTGGAGGAAAATATCTTTTTAAAGAGACTTTTGTGTCTACCCAAATCTGCCTCCAACGATCTGGTGCACAAAGAGTTTGGGATTCAACATCTTTCCGACTCGATTACTTTAAGACCATTAATGTTGTGGCGTGCCATCTGGTCAAAGGAAGAGACCTCCTTAAATAGAGCCATCATTAGTGACTGTTTTTCTACTGATGATCACATGAAGATTCCTTGGATCAAATTTGTTGTTAACAGTTTTTTAGAGATCTATGGCTTAGATATAAGAAAGGACAGTTATGCTGTTTCCAGCCTGTCCAAAGTTGAGATGAAGACCGCTTTCGCGAGCTACAAGTCAGAGAGGCGGGGGAGGGATAGTAGTCATCTTACTACATGTATGCTCTACGGAAGATATTGTGAGAATGTGGGTTATCAACCGTATCTGAGCTATGTCACCAGAGCCTCCCATCAGTTTGTTCTAACAAGATTAAGGTTTGGGATAGTGCACCATTTGGTGGCCTTCCCTTATATTAAAAAACACCCGATTGGTCCATGCCCATGCGATAATACCTCAGTACAAAGCACTATGCACTTTCTATTGCTGTGTAAATTCTATGGTAACCTCCGTTCAGCCTTTTTAAAACCCTTTTTTAAGAAGTATGGTACTAGAACTGTTCATGATTCTATGAAGTTGTTTTTTAACTCGTACCCTGATGTATCTTTTTTCGCTGCTACCTTCCTTCTTCAAGCTGTTAAAGCAAGGACCAGTATGATTTTTTAATTGTATTTTTAATCTTGTATTTTGTACTGTATTTTAACAATGTTCTTTTTATTATGTTGCTTTTGCAGTGAAAATGTATGTGCTTTTATGGACTTTGTGTTTAAGCTCCGAATAAAGCCTTATGAAATGAATGACCAAGTCCTTTCTCCCTTGTTTTAGCTCTAACAATTCTTTATCCGCACTAGGCGTTGTCGCCCTCCTATCAAAAACCCTCTCGAACTCGGACCTAAAAGCCGCCCAATCCGAAAGTACTGCATCATTATTCCTTACTAGCGGGACAGCCCAATTCGCCGCGTCCCCTATCAGATAGGAAATGGCAAACGCTACTCTTGAATGATTAGTAGGGAAGGAGGCCGGTTTGCAAGAGAAATGTAACATAATCTGTGTCAGAAAAACCTGTATTTTCAGGGGATCCCCGGCGTATCTCTCCGGACTCGCCAAGGGTATGGGAGGAGGCACCGTGACTTGTATCTGAGATGCCACAGGGGAGGCATCAAATGGGTTCCTAGATAACCTCTCCACCTTTTCTCGTAGGGCGGCTGTTTCGGCCTTGGAGGAGGCTAATTCCTGCTGCACTAACAGTAACGCCTGAAGAACATCCTCCATGGTGGCCATTGTCTACCGCAACCGAGCCGGGCGAAGCTACAATTCGTGGGCGCGTTATTCTGTCAAGTCCAGCTTCGCAGGATTCGGTTGCTGCAGAAAATAGGTCCACCTCCAGATATTACCAACACCCAGATGCTATAGGTAACTGGGTGTGTGAAAGATCAGGCGGGGAAAAAGGAGTGGGAAGGGACAGCAGTGGAATAGAACCTGTGGAAACAAAACAGAAAGATGTAAAATACTGCAATCATGTCTACTCTCAGTATGATCTCGCTAGGAAAGACAGGTACCTGCATAGACACTGATGTTGCATCACCCGGGAAAGGCCTGCACGTCTTTCGACTATCACCCAACCTATTTAGATAGAAAAGACTATACGTTACATCCACAAACCCCTCGCACGCGTCATACAGTGTTAGCCAATTCACAACTCTCACATACCAGGGAACAACAAGGCAGTTTGCAGAACTATGGTGAATAACCTCCTTCCGGAAAATCCCCAAAGAATAACAGTCTCAAAAACAACCAAAGAAGAGTGTCATGCCAATGAAGATATAGACACTCTCCTTGTTTCTGTTCACCAGTAAAGTCCTGAGGTTAACTTCATCTCAAATCACCCCTCTCCTTTATTTGTTTGATTGGTTTGTAATCCTAAGGTTGGCTGCAGCCTGCACCTTCCTATAAGTAAGAGCACCAATGTACGCCCACACGGTAATACGCGGTTCACTCACCGCCGTATTCCGCTGAGCCTTTAATTGTCTCCAAAGCCGAGCACACACGATAATACGTGGTACCTTTCCGCCGTATTCCGCTGTGTTTCCAAACACTGACAATGAATAGAGCAAAATGACGTCCGGTCCCAGAACCGGCAATATGCAGAGCACCGCAATATTCCGCTCTATGTGTGACCTGAACAGCGGCCACTCGGGAACCCACAAGATGAGCTTTGCTTATCGGCTCAGTGTCCTCGTCGCTAAATTACTCACGGTTCCGAAATGCCTTTTACCGCTCCCGTCCGCCTCTAAAACCTAGGAATCCGGCGGCTGAACTCCCGGCGGCGCTACGTACTCCAACCTCCTCTACGCTCAGCCGAGGCAGAGGGAAGATCCTCGAATCAGAATAACGCGCAACTTCCTGCACGCCGGTGCGACCTAAATCCTGTCTGCACGTGTGCATCATGGGAATTGTAGTTCCGGGGCCTCGGTAGGCGCGGTAATGCGTGGATCCTGACAGGGATCGGGTAATTCCAAACATGGAATGTAGATTAGGACTAATCCTAGCAGCACATGAAGAGATAGCCTCTGCCCATGCAGGTGTTTCCGCCACAGTATCGTTCTTAAAACAGAGATATTGGTGGCCCGGCATCAGGAAACAGACCAAAAACTATGTTTTTGAATGTGAAATATGCCAAAAGATGAAAGTCTCTACAGTGAAACCTCCTGCGCAGACGCCTCTGTTAATTTCAGATAAACCTTTAGATTGTGTTTACCTGGATCACTGCGGTCCCTTGCAAAGGGATGGTAACTATAAATATATCATGGTCGCAGTGGATTCGTGCTCAAGGTTCCTTTGGATGTGGCCGCAGCGCTCAGCTGACGCTCGAACTGTTATAAAAGATTTGCGAGTCTTTATTGGCACATAGGCAATAGGCATGCTACACTCTGACCAGGTTTATCTCTCGGGCTTACAAAGAAGCCATGGCCAGTTTGGGCGCAGCATTGCGGTACTCCTTATCAGGCCTTGAAAATGATGCGCGCCTACCTGAGGTCGGGAGAAATACAACTCCCAGAAGGCCGTCCTTGTGGGAGGAGGGATGCTTATTTAACCACGTACTATGCAGGAAGCGTTGTATGTGATTCGTGTTAGTACTAGGAAGTACCGTGGCAGAGCGGCTGCTCTGCATAACGCTGGATTGTTTGTTTTGGGGTAAATGCCTTCTGCGCCCTCAGTCCGAGGCACGGACCTTTTCATCCCTGTGATCATCGGTGACCGTTACTCCTGCTGGAAGGAGTGTGTCATCATTGCTTTGGTCTCGCTCTAGACGCGAGCAACCTGTGGGTGAGCTTCGTTTCTCCCACCTGCAGCTGCGATGGGAGAAACCTTGACGGACCACACTTTCCCGAGAAGTCCTAGTGCGGACGAGCGCTAACTTCTCCTACCCGTTTCCCGTTCTTCGGTGAATGGGAGACGCCGCCTGGCTCAATCCCCTTTGATCCTCATTACCTTTTTGGAAACAGACCGCACATACAAGCTCTGGGTTCCCTAGCAGGTTTTCCATGCCTGCGGATATAGAGGGAAACCCTTCGTTCTAACTGGATTTTCTTCACGGTGTTTCCTGACACTTTTAGGAACCGTGGAGTCCTCCGTCTGGGGGGCTCACCTTACTGGTACAGGAAGAAAAAACTGCGTGAGAGAAAAAGCTTGACTTATGAGGTACAGCTTTCTTTTTGTTCCACGACATTGTGGGATCCTCTGATGATTACTAGAGGATTGTTTTCTCTGGCATACATTTTATGTTCGTTCTTGCTGGATATCATACGGTGAAGAGTGACCTCTGTGAAGTCAACAGGATTGTTCAACAAGGGTCCTTACCTTTTGCATACAGCCACTGACATTTAATTATCCTCTGGAGTTGGCTATCTTTTTTCTTCTATTCTTTTGGGTGCATGGCATAGGATATGTATGTGTCTTGGAGGTCTTGGTGGTTTACATGGATCATAAAGGTTAACACAGTATTAATGGGCATGTGCTTGGTTTCTAGGTGCCTATCCAAGTTGTTCCATGGTGAGAGAGGTATCTTGCTACAGAGAAGCTTCATTACAGTCAGTGAAGAAGTATCTAAGGTATGGTATCAATATTAGAGAGACTATACTGAGCGTAGTTAGACTTGCCTACTGATATTAATTCTATATTTATTTTGCTACAGGTATCCCTATTCCCACGCTGCACCTTCCCTATCCCTATCCCTCGCTTGATCGCCTCAATACTCTGGATATGTTTCAGTCAGAGTTGGGGATGTCAGGAGGTGGACCCCTTTGAGCTTCGCCCAGATCCTGAGGAGTTCTTGTGGTCACGACAGAATCACGTACCCAAGAAATTTCACTCCTCCTGGTCTGGGCCATTTACAAAGATGGCGTCTTTAGATGACGTGTTACAGGCATTAGTATTGGTACAGCAGGAATTAGCTACTTCCTGAGCAGAGACAACAGCTTTGCGTGAGAGGGTCGATAGACAGACTAGGAATCAATTTGATGTGTCTACAGCTACCCCACAGATATAGGTGACTGTTCCTCCTCCCATTCCTTTGGCTAGCCCGGAAAGATACTCCGGCGACCCACACAAAATACAAACATTTCTGACCCAGATAGCAATACATTTTTCCTGCAAACCTGCTTCTTTTTCTAATAATCAGTCGAGGACGGCTTTTGCCATATTGTATCTGACGGGAGATGCTGCCAACTGGGCGGTTCCTTTAGTCAGGAACGATGACCCATTGCTCACAGATTGGATGGGGTTTAGGAAGGAGTTTGAGAGGGTGTTCGATCGCCGGGCTACCACGCTTAGCGCCGATAGAGAGCTGCTGGAGCAACGGCAGGGAAAAAAGGACCTGGTTTCTTATATGACGGTGTTCAACCATTTAGTGGCAGAAACCGCCTGGCCTGAGGAGAAAAGGATGTCGCTTTACTATCAGGGATTAGGTGAAGAGATGAAGGATGTGCTGGCACAAATTGACCCACAACCCACCACTTGCACCGACTTAATCAATCTCACTTTACGACTAGAGCATTGATTGACAGAGAGGGGAGGAGAACGTAGAAGAGGAGATAGGGTATGGGTTGGAAGGGAGCATGACAGCTGTCTCACTTACAACCCAAAGGAAACAGGTTCTGAACCCATGGATGTGGGAGCTGTTAGGCCCCGTTATCCAAAACTGAAAGGGAGAGTCGAAGGGCACAGGGTCTCTGTATGTATTGTGGGAAAAAGGGGCACTACGTGAGAGACTGCCCTTTGAAACCCAAGAAAAGGAATACGTATTATTCCGGGAAAAAGGTGGCGATCAAGGCGGTAGGGGCCTCAGATAACGGTGGCTCTACCAAAACAGAAAAACATTCTGAACCACCTGAAAAGGTATGGAGATTGCCATCTTTAGCAGGCACCGAAGTAAGAAGCACTGAGTCACACAGAGTGCTGTCAATGATCCTTAGGACTGGACAACAACAACATCAGGTATGGACCATGATCGATTCAGGGGCTACCGGAAACTTTATTGACTATGGTCTAGTACAGAGACTGGGGTTGACAAGAGTACCTAGTAACAAGCCTGAACCTGTGTTAGCGGTAGACGGCACCCCGTTGAAGTCAGGTCCTATCACCGAACACACAGAGTTGGTTGAATTGGTCCTCAAAGGGGATCCACGGGATCACGAGGAGGACATCACGTTGAATATCATTGAGGCACCTCAATACGAGGTTATATTGGGCATGCCCTGGTTATGACAACATAATCCTACCATGGATTGGAGACAAAAAACCATTTGTTTTCACTCAACGGAATGTCTAACTAATTGCATGAAAGACAACTACTCACACACCTTGGCTCTAGCTCAGATCTATCAGGTTGCCACGGCAGCTGAGATACTGATCGATCTTCCTCCGGAGTACGCCTTATACCGAGAGGTGTTTAGTGAAGTCAAGGCCGAGGTTTTGCCCCCACATCGCGACTATGATTGTCGTATTGACTTAGTGGATGGAGCAGTCATTCCATCATGCAGAGTCTATGCTCTATCTGAGCCCGAAACCAAACATTTGCGAAAATACCTAGAACCTTTTAGTGCCATTGGTTTTATTCAACCTTCTCGCTCCCCAGCCGCCTCTCGTCTTTTCTTTACGGCGAAAGCCAATGGCGGGTTGAGGACATGTATCGATTATCGCGTGGTGAACAAAAATACCGTGAGAAATCGATACCCGCTTCCGCTCATCCCGGTATTGCTGGACCAAGCGAGGGAGGCCACGATTTACACCAGACTCGATCTGAGAGGGGCCTATCACTTGGTGCGTATACGCGAAGGGGATGAGTGGAAGACGGCATTCAAAACGCGTTATGGGTTGTTTGAATACTTGGTTATGCCGTTCGGGCTATGTAATGCCCCGGCGGCATTCCAGTATTTCCTCAATGATGTGCTCAAAGATTACAGATTACATAGATCGTATAGCGATCGTGCACATTGACGATATCTTGGTCTATTCCGTCTCTCAGGAACAACATGTCAGACATGTAGCCATGATCCTCAAAAGACTACAAGAACATAGCTTATTCTGCAAGTTAAGCAAATGCGAATTCAGAGTAACTGAGGTCGAGTTCTTAGGGGTCATTTTGAGTCCTCAAGGGTTTAGTATGGCTGAGAGAAAAGTGGAAGCGGTGCAGGATTGGCCTATTCTGAAGAGTGTGAGAGAGGTGCAATGTTTTTTGGGTTTCTCCAACTACTATCGGAGATTCATCTCTCATTTTTCCCAGTTGGCCTTGCCAGTGACCAGGTTGTTGAGGAAAGGAACACCTTTTCTCTGGACCACCGAAGCCATGGAGGCATTTGCTCAACTAAAAAAGGCCTTCTGTACCGCTCCCATCCTGTGTCACCCACAAATAGACATACCGTTCATAGTAGAAGCAGACGCCTCTGATGTAGCAGTCGGAGCTGTATTGTCACAAAGGGATAAGGGAACTGGACAGCTGCATCCAGTGGCTTTCCTTTTTTTTTAAAATGAATACGGCAGAGGCCAATTACACGGTGGCGGAGAAAGAACTGCTGGCCATCAAAAAAGCCTTCCAAGAGTGGAGGCACTACCTATGGTGGGCACGACATCCCTGTCTACTCCGACCATAGAAACCTCCAATTCATGAAGACAGCTTGACATCTCTCACAGAGGCAGATGCGGTGAATGCTGTTCTTCGCGGAATATGATTTCTTGATCACCTTTCGTCCTTGATCAGACAACCGAAAAGCGTACTCCCTGTCCAGACAAGGAGAGGTCGATACTCCTCGACAAGGTCTCCCAGAGGCAATCGTACATCCCGACAAAGTCTTGTGTGGGGTTACGGTGGAGCAATTCCTTGACCAAGTTAAGAATCACCAGTCTCTAGTCCTGTGGTGGCAATAGGTAGTACACAGCGAACCCTCCAACATGGTGTACCTTTGCACGACAACAAACTGTTTTTGCCTACTCATACCATCCGTTTGAAGGCCTTCAACTGGTGTCATAATGTGGTACTGGCTGGTCATCCAGGACATAACAAAACGCTACATCTAGTCCAGCGTTACTTTTGGTGGGAGAAAATGGCTAAAGACGTGGAACGATGGGTGTCACAATGTGAAAAATGTGCGCGTGCCAAAGGGGAACACAGCAAAAGCAAGGGAAAACTGATGCCAATGCCCACACCTTCACAACCATGGCAAACAATCAGTCTGGATTTCATCCTAGGGTTACCAATGGATCAGGGGTATAATGCCATCTTGGTTGTCGTGGACAATCTGACTAAGATGGGTCACTTTATTCCATGTAAAAATCTACCCACAGCGGGACAGACAGCCCAGTTGCTTTTATCACATGTGGTTCGGTTACATGGGCTTCCTAGAGTCATTGTCTCCGATAGAGAACCCCAGTTCGTTGCTAGATTTTGGCGTATGTGGTGCAAGGCCCTTCACGTGGAAGCTGCTCTTTCCACCAGCTACCATCCGCAAACCGATGGGCAAACAGAGAGGTTGAATCAAACTCTGAAAAAGTTTCTGAGATGCTATTTAAAGGAAGCAACCGACTCCTGGGTTTCTTTGTTGTGGTTTGCTTAACTGTCCTATAACAATACTTGGCATAGCTCCATCAGGGAAACACCGTGCAGAGCGAACACGGGTTTTCATGCCACCACCCTGCCTCTGGCTATTCCGAGTGAAGTACAGAACCATCCTACAGTGCTGGCACAAATTGAGTCCCTTCTGAAGATACACAAATGGATACAGGTGACTCTGGACCAAGCCAAAATGACATACAAGAAATGGGCTGATCGACACAGACAGGAGGGGCCTACGTATCAGGTGGGGGATCGGGTATGGCTCTCCACTGAGAATATCCGTTTTCATTTCCGTAGCATCTTTCATCCTCAATTAATTGGGCTGTACAGTATTCTCCGAAAAATCAACCCAGTGGCATACAAGCTGAAGCTGCCGGCATCTCTGAGGATACACCCAGTGTTCCATTGTGGTCTGTTGAAGCCAGCAAGATGTGCAAGACGCCGGGCTACACCTCCCTTGGTGAGAGATGGTCAGCTGGAGTATGAGGTGCGTCACATCCTGGATTCCAGATACCGGCAGGGTTGTCTATGGTATCTTATTTCCTGCAAAGGGTACTCGTCAGAGGATGATTCCTGAGAGCCGAGCACTGGGGTGCACGCTCCTCGTGCAGTGCGTCTGTTCTATTCCCGCAATCCTGGTAAGCCTGGATCTAGGAGGCGCATGGGAGGAGGACGTACTGTCAGGCCTTGAAAACCATGCGCGCCAACCTGAGGTCGGCAGAACTACAACTCCCAGAGGGCCGTCTTTCTGGGAGTAGGGATGCTTATTTAACCACGTACTACGCGGGAAGCGTTGCACGTGATTCGTGTTAGTAGTAGGAAGTACTGTGGCAGAGCGGCTGCTCTGCATATCGCTGGATTGTTTGTTTTGGGCGAAATTACTTCCGCGCTCTCAGTCCGAGGCACGGACCTTTTCAGCCCTGTGATCATCGGTGACCGTTACTCCTGCTGGAAGGAGTGTGTCATCGTTGCTTTGGTCTCACTCTAGACGCGAGCAACCTTGGGTGAGCTTCATTTCTCCCGCCTGCGGCTGCGACGGGAGAAACTTTCACAGCCCACAGTTTCCTGAGATGTCCTAGCGCGGACGAGCGCTAACTTCTCCTACCCGTTTCCCGTTCTGCGGTGAATGGGAGACGCCGTCTAGCTCAATCCCCTTTGATCCTCATTACCTTTTTGGAAACAGACTGCGCAGACGAGCACTGGGTTCCCTAGCAGGTTTTCCATGCCTGCGGATATAGAGGGATACCCTTTGTTCTAACTGGATCTTCTTCACTGACTTTCCTGACGCTTTTAGGAACCGTGGAGTCCTCCGGCTGGGGGGGCTCACCATACTGGTACAGGAAGAAAAAACTGCGTGAGTGAAACAGTTCGACTTATGAGGTACAGCTTTCTTTTTGTTCCGTGACATTGTGGGATCCTCTGATGATTACTAGAGGATTGTTTTCTCTGGCATACATTTTGTGTTCGTTCTTGCTGAATATCATATGGTGAAGAGTGACCTCTGTGAAGTCAACAGGATTGTTCAACAAGGGTCCTTACCTTTTGCATACAGCCACTGACATTTAATTATCCTCTGTAGTTGGCTATCTTTTTTTTCTATTCTTTTGGGTGCATGGTATAGGGTATGAATGTGTCTTGGTGGTTTACATGGATCATAAAGATTTAGTATTAGTGGGCATGTGCTTGGTTTCTAGGTGCCTATCCAAGTTGTTCCATGGTGAGAGAGGTATCTTGCTACAGAGAAGCTTCATTACAGTCAGTGAAGAAGTATCTAAGGTATGGGAGCAATATTAGCGAGACTATACTGAGCGTAGTTAGACTTGCCTACTATAATTAATTCTATGTTTTTTTTGTTACAGGTATCCCTATCCCACGCTGCACCTTCCCTATCACTATCCCTCGCTTGATTGCCTCAATACTCTGGATATGTTTCAGTCAGAGTTGGGGATGTCAGGAGGTGGACCCCTTTGAGCATCACCCAGATCCCGAGGAGTTCTTATGGTCACGACACTCCTCTCCATTCCATCCTAAGGGAAATTCGGTTGTGGATAGGAAAAACCGGGACATAAAGCGGTCTATAACAGCTAGGGTATTGGGTTGGGGTGATTGGTGGCTCAAACATCTTTATGGGGTCCTACGCTCATTAAACAATTTGCCAAGAAGTTCTCTAGGGGGGTTACTCCATATGAGTTCCTATTTGGGACAAGAATGTGGGTTCCTGATCTCGAATGTGAAGGCACAGTGGTGGAAAATAAACCATTTGATATCAAAGATCGTTCGGCTGTTTTACAGGACTTAAATGAACTAAGATCGAAACAAAGCAACGTTTTCCTAAAGCCAACCACCACTGGGGAAAATCCAGCCGTCCCAGCAAGGCCTGTCTGGATCCCAAAGCTTGGGGATCTAGTAAGAGAGAAGATCGCGGACAAGAAGGAATTTGGGCCTTCTTACAGACAACCGGTACCTGTCCTAGCAATCCACGGATCAAGAACAGTACTTCTGCCGCCCCTTGCTGGTAAAAAGGAGAAAAGATTTGTGTCCATCGTCCTCATCAAACCACACTATGTGGCCGATACTAAGCAGTAGGCCATGTGGACTTCGACCAAGTAGAAGACGCACTCCTCTAGCTACTATCCAAGAGGTTCAAACTGAAAGACTCATCACCATTGAGATTCCAACAGTAAGAAATGAAGGACTAAGCAACAATGCTATGGAACTCATTCCTCTTGAAACCCAAATAACAGTTCGTCCTGATACACCGGTCTACACCAACGCAGCAAGTGATCCACTGGTTCCAGCAAATTCAGCAAATCCTGATGAAATTCCAACCATTGACAGAACTGCCTCTGCCTATTTCATTAACTTTGATACGTTTTCTAAGGATCCCAGCGAGCCTGAAACAACGCCAGCAAAAAGAACTTTCAAAGAACAAGCACAAGACTTTTTTCACCACCATGGATTGAACTATGGATTATTTCTGGAATATTTTTCTTTCTACTTTGGCTAGCTTGAGTAATAACTCTGAGCATGTTGATAGATGGAAGATATATTCATTTTGGCACAGGAAGTAAAAATGTGAACTTACTTTTGAAACCACACAAATCATCCCATCGTGAAGCAAGAGACTTATCAGCAGTGAACATCACAGCCGCTCCTATACAAGATGGTATAGTTTGGGACCAAACGGATTATGATATATTCGGTCTGTCGGAACTTTTGAAGATTCCACACTTATTTAAGATTTCATTAAGTGACTTTATTACCTCCAGTACCTATTCTGATGATTGGGACTTTGAGACTGGTAATAACATGATGTCTGATCTAGAAAGGTCTGCTGCATTCTCTAACCATGAATACTTAGAGGGTTCAACAGACTATGAACAGCTTTTTTGTAACAACCACTATGGTCATCATTTCTTGCATAAATCTGCAACACCTAGAAATGTATTTATGTTTAACCAATGGGAAAATTGTCCTACACCACCAAGGGGTAGCTCAAAAACGTTTGAAATGAAATTTCTATATTTTTCAGGATATATTACATCCAATCCAGAAATGCTTTACTTTAAAAATGTGAACAAAACAGGAACGAAGAATATGTTAACCAATACGAAATAGATTTATTCTGCAGTCTTTATTGCCCAACTGTCTAGACAGGGTTTCGACTTTTGGAAAGACACAATTGACACAAAATCTGTCTGGGGTACAAAAGATTGGCAAGTGCAGGGGATAGAAGCTTTGTTTAGAACCTACATCATCCCACAGCAGATAATGTTTTTGAATGACTCTGTCCAACAAACGTCTTGCCTTGGGTTAGCCAAGATCAAAGACATGAACACACCGTCCATACCTACACCTACAAGTAATAGCACTACACAGGGGGTGGTCGACGTACATACTATCAAACATTATATAAACAACAGATCAAATTCCGAATGAATAAAAATGGTTGCTCTGGGCCACAGACACAAACATCTGTCAAGAAAGATTCCTGAACAAGATACAAGGTCTAACAATCAATAGGCCAGACCCACACTATGTTCAAAGACAGCATCCAGGGGTAGTAACAACACACAGTGTAGGAAAACTATGCCTTGATTGGCTGCAGACATCTACACTAGAGTATATGAAACAACACTTATCTTTACTTAAAGAAGACGCAAACCATAGGGAATTCTTGCTAGGTCCCAGAAAACTGCGTCAAAAACGTTTCATATACGCCGGCATCTATGCTGCTTATAATGAGATATGGAAGGTTACCCAAGCAGAAGCTGCAGAAAGAATACAAGAAATTGATCATATTAATTTAGAGAAATCTCTTGCTGTGGTCAACAATGGATTAACGACTCTGTCATCCAGGATATATTCATTGGACAACATTGTATCCTCTGCTATAGACATTGTTGAACAAGATTTGGTCCTGCTGCGTCAAGGCCAGTCTCAATTACCTTCTATTCTGTCATTAAGCTGGACGCTACAAAACTTGCGTGCAGGTTATGTGCCTTGGCGTTTCATCAACACATCTTCTCTGTTTTCTGATAACAATCTCACTGATAAACAGATCGAACTGGCACGAAGGGGAGCAAAGTATACAGTGCTGAGCATTGAAAAACTGGAAAATTTGCCATTTACGGTAGCAGAAAAACCAGCTACTGAATGGATCATACATGGCAAAATAACTCTGCCTGTTACAACTTTCCATTTTCAGTATTGCCTTAAACACATGCCAGTGGGCAAATATGAAAGGTTGGGTAAAGAATACATCAGGACATCCTGGGATTTACCTTACACACAGAGATGTTGGAGTGGGGGGCGTGAAGTGTTTATTAGCGGTACACACTGTGAAAATGCACTGAGCGGTTCACTCATATGTTGGGATATTAGTCTACATGGGGCCTGTAGCGGTTCCACTGCAAATGTATCCTGCCACCTGCTAGGTTCACCACCCCCTGTGATTAATCCAACGTTTGGACAACTTCCAAATGGGAGTTACCTCATGTTGCTGATCAGAGCTGTTGTGGCATGTTGCCAGGTATCCCATATCTAGTAACGGTTATTTCCAGGCTCACTTGCTGTATACAAGTCTTGTTCCCCCAAATAGACACAGTCAGGGAGCCGCCTTTATGGCCTTCACTGAACATCTCTTCTATATGAATTGATCCTTTAAGCAGAATAAAAGCCATTCTTTTACTCTGCCTTTGACCTCGGCCACAGAAACCTATGATCTACAAGTCGCAACGACTTCGGCTGAGATACACCGCCTGGTCAGACATACGGGGCAGCTGCAAGTGCAAGACTCTCTCGTGCAGGGATCCCTGGTCAACCCGTTTGACCTGACGTGGTCCCGACCTCCTCACCCGTCTGCAGGCGAGAATGGGTCACCCAATGGAGTCCCTGTTTGGGAGCCAAATGAAGGGAGTGACCCGATTAGGGTCACTCGGGTCACTTGAGACCACCACTCAGCCTTCCTTACAAATGAAGAGTCTCTCAGACAGTAGAGAATACAAGCCAAAGGTATTTATTAGAAGTACACTCGAGTGGAGTCTGGTCTGACCAGCCTCCTTGGATTACTGCAGAAGGACTGACTTCTGCCAACATGGTAACACATAATGTACATCTTCAGAACCACTAAAGACATGCCCAGACTGGAATTTTCCAGTTGGCAGCTGATGAACAAAGGAGATACAGAAGGATGAGCTGCATTCTGGGACCGGGTACATGCTATCTCAGGGTCAAGGTTACTCTGCCTGTGCCCCACCGCTCTAATGTTGGGAGCAGGCCTGTATAGTGAAAAAGGTATGTCATGACAAAAACAGTCTATTCATTAGTACAGCAAAGCTCAACCGTGGAGAAATACAAAAAGAAATATATCACAGCTGCTTTCTGCTGAGGCAGACAGAATGAGATAGAAATTAGTTTCGATCATGGCTCAAAATGGCGGCTCAACTTAAAATGGTGCCGCGAATGCTAACTTTACAGAGAACAATATGCAAGCAAAACAAGTGGATAACATTTACATTTCAATACGTTTTAATATTTCTTCTTGAGCACAGTGTGTTCACCTTGCATTTAGTACACATTCTAAAAGCATGATTGATGCTGCATTATAGCCTGTGCGGCATAATTCTATGCCTCTGTTGATAATAGCAGGGTCAAGAATGATTTGCATATGGCTGGGTGCATACTGGGGTGGCGTAGTGCACAAAAGAACAATGGAATCAACCTAGATCTCTTGACTCGGGTGAATGTTTTATTCATTCAGCATTCCGTCCATATCATTTGTTGCCGCAGCTCTCTGTTGATAATATACCAGCATTTAAATGAAAAGACGGGTCTGCGTGTTTTTTGTTTCTTGCATAATTAATTTACTCTTTGAATTGTGCCCTTCTATTGACTCCAATTGAGACATTTTTGCATGATAGTATATACACCCAGGTCTCAACTGGGGCTACAGGTCTCTCCTGTGGTTTATATTAATATATGCTCTACATGTGGCAGCACCTGGCAGGCACAGGCGTTCTCCCTCGAGCGGCACTGCCAGCTTTACCCGGTGATCAAAGATTCTCCCAACCTGTGAAAATGAGGTGAGTCAATCTTCCCCACACAGGAGGGGATTCAATCCTCTAGCTCCTGACTGGAGCCCAGCGAGGGTACAACATCTTTTGTGGCATCCTTTCCGGTCCTCGGGGGATAGTCAGTCAGGGGAAGGTGTTGGTTTGCGGGCTTGACCCTCTGGTCATAGCCGCAATTTTCTCCTGGGCAACGGTTTAAACTTCTAGAGATTTTGGTACTGGCAGCTTCTTCTAGCATATTGGGTTGCTGCAATACTTTCTGGCCTTGGCACAGACCCCTTAGGTGCAATCCCCAACACCACGTCGGCCCCTCTACGCAGACGGGGGCAAAGGCAGACAGGAGTCTCAATGCACTGGCAACAGAAACTTTAACAGTGGCCCTCTCTGGCATATGTGCTCACTACAAAGAGGTAGTGCGGGTTTGGCGCTTCCAGCACATCGTTCACTACACATCTCAGTTATCGGCAGCTCTTTCCTGGCATATAGGGGTGGCCGGAGCACTCGTGCACAAGGGTAATTACCCAATCGGCGCACAGCCATTTCCTCACACCTTGCTCATGGAGTCCTCTTACTAAGGTTCCTCACTGGACCTCGCTCCCTCCAATATTCTCTACTTTCTCACATAGCACACTGGTATTGGCTAGCAGGCAAGTGCTGGAGCTCCAGGTTCCATGGCAGGTGGTCTTGGTCTCCTTTGATGAGGTCCCGTCACCCAGCATGAAGACTAGGAGGGCTTGGCCCCTAGTCTGGTCACAGGCAGTCTTGCAGAGCCTCCCCTCGCATACAGCCCATCCAGCTGCTTGGCAGATGACAACGTTATTGTTCTCAAACTCCCCTTATTATAGTCCATTTCCAGACACCAAATGTGATCAAGGGCCTTAGTCTTTGAAGTTTTAATTCGAGGTTCTGCTTTTTTTGAAGTGCACCCTTTTCTCTTCTTTCCTCTTGAAAGACTGTCTGTCACAGCAGGAAAGACTCCAGAGCTGATTGTCCCACAAGGGAGGCCATGGGAGTAACTAGAATTGACACCTAGATGTCAAGGTGGATTGGTGTGGCTCACTGGTTAGAGGTGGCAGACCACGGTTTGATTCCCGACGCGGCAGGGTCTTGGGCCAAGGTCAGCGGACACGATAATTCTCTCGGTGCCTTCTCTAATCATGGATCCCACTCAGCAACTCTGGGCAATAGCTTGCTTAATCTCCACTTACGGCCCCACTAGCGCCAGGGATGCTTGTCTTCACCTTGGAGATTCCCAGTAGGGATCATCTCACAGGGAAAGCCAGGATGGGTTCCCCAGTTGCGCTCAGCGCCGGGACACTCTTGAGTAACTGCGCGCTTTGCAAATACAATATAACATAACCACAGTTAAATTATCACCAATAGCTTATTTCTGGGCTGCCAACCACACTCTTTATGATTACCTTAGCAGCCTCATCTCCTTACTGAGATGTGTCCAGGCCCCTTCCTTGGGATCTATCACTGAATCAAAAAGCAACCTTTCGAAGTGTAAAGGGGGCGTATCATTTTACCTTCCTCCAATGTGTGCCCCACCCAGCTCACAGGAATACAGCAATACACAAATCTGTGGTAACTCGTCTGCTCCTCATGTCTTCAACATGCAGGCCTTGGCTTCCCAAGATGGAATGTAGGGCCCTCCATGTAATGTATCATTGCAGGCACACTTGCACTCAGTATACTTTCACAGAAGACACACTCCAGTACTGTTACCTCCATGCATTGTGATACTACAGACACACATCCAGTCTGCACACACTGTGCAGTACTGTAGCCTCTCTGTATTGTACCAGGGTGTGTTGTTTGCAACCACACACTCACTGCCCGCACACATCACCATTTGTGTGGTGCACAAACCTTCGACCTTCATGTATTGCATTTCTTGCAAGAACACATACACCTAGCACATGTGTTTCACTGCACATGCACTGCACAGGACTACATCTTTCATGTAATACATACACTCAGCACATGCACTAATTCCACATGTACTATTCAGTACTGCTCTACCTCTGCACTGTACCCTTCCCAGGCACACATACATTTAGTGCAGAGTGACTACTCCTGTGCTACGCAGCACTTTTCACCTGATGTAGGACAAGGATGAGTTAAGCACACAGCACCAGAACTTTTAAAGGATGAGTGAGCCTGTAGGCCTCAGTCTTGTGACAGAGTAAAAGGGACTTTTTCACTCCTACTGATCATGCACTCGTGCTGCTTAACTCTTGGTGAAGGCAGTAGCCTTCCACCACTATGAGGGGTGGCGCTTTGGGTGCCCCTCCTGGTCCAACAAGACCGCAATCAGGGAGACAGGCCTATGTCATGCCTCTAACGCATGATCCATGTTTGCCTATGACAAAAAATCTGCATTAGGGATCCAGGCAACAATACAGTTGGACATTCAGGGCAGAGGTACACGTCTCTTGCCATGGAGAGGAATTTTCCATCCAAATACCTTGACAAAACAAGCTTTGGCAAAGGTAAGAGGCTGGCAGCCACTACCTGACCTACTTGTTATGCCAATGCTTGTTTTTTTTGCCAAAGGAAAATTAATATTCTAATGCTTATAAAAGAACTCTAGAAACCCATGGCCATGAAAACAATAGAACTGTAAAACATTTACTATACAGTATACCCATAAGATATCCACCACACAATCCTTTCACCAACCCTACCTCAGCCTGTTATTAATGGGGATCTGTTCTTGCAGCAAACAGACCCTCAGTCACAAGCATTGTGAAAGATTGCGGATGCTCATGATCAGAGGAGGGGTGACAAAAAGAATAGGAGTTCACCTGGGAACAACAGATGTTGTGCTGAGAATATTTAGACGGATGGGTGTAAAATCCAGGCCCTCCTGGAACTCAGAGAGTCGACAGATGGACTCCATTGAGACCCACACAAGTGCCCCCTCGGGACCATGCCCATTTGTATAATATGCCCAACTGACAGCAGTGCAGACTTGATATTCGATCACATAGGCATCAGGATATTGAAGTGGGCCAATTTGTTTCAAAGGGACCCTATCTCTGTTGTCATAAATGAAATCAGTTTGGATGGGTGATGTAGTTAAACCATATATACACAATTAGGCTGAAATAGTTGCCATAGTGAATACCCCATTTGAGAAGAAAAAGAGGTACAACGCATTTTACCGGTCACAAACCACTCATATGGCCGTTTGCAACCGATAAAATGCATTTTGGAATGTACCAACCCTGCTTGCCAGTCACTATTAGGAAGGGGCGTACCAAGGGCGCCCTTTCCTACTAGCGAGTCGCACTGGTATGTAGGAATGTTTTGCGACAGTGAATGCAGTCGCAAAACATTCGCAGTTTACCACCAATTTCAAATTGGTGGTAAGCCATTTGCAAACTGGTAGGGGTCGGCTAGGGACCCCTTCCTTTTTCTCAATGGGGCGCCAACATTTTTTCAGAGCAAGCAGTGGTCCCGCGGACCACTGCCCACTCTGAAAAAGAGAAAAGAAAACTTTTAATTTTATTTTTGAAAAGCATCCCGTTTTCCTTCAAGGAAAATGGGCTGCATTTAAAAAAAAATGTTGGAAAAGCAGTCACAGACATGGTGGTCTGCTGACCCCAGGAGGCCACCATGAGTGCCTCATGAATATTAATGAGGCTGGCTCCTTTTGACCTATTTGGGAATCGCAAACTGTGTCTGAAACACTGTTATGCATTTCATTTTGCGACTCGCTAATTGTGATTCGCAAAATAATTGCAATTTGCGAGTAGCAAAATTAAATGGTCATACATGTGGCCCTCGGTTTCTTTTATTAGCACAAATTTTGCTGGCACTATGAAACGTGGGACAACCCTCAAAATAAGACTTTGTTCTATCTCGAAGAAAGGGCTGGACTGCTGGGATTATCAAAAGTGATTTGAAAGTTTCAAGTAGAATTGAGACTGAGGGATGCGAATCAACAGTGACTGTCTCATAATTGGCTGCGATAACAGAAGTCTCTTACTACCTGAGTACTTGAAGGTAACTTGCCTCTAAGACGATCCAAGCCATGAGTTACATTCATCACATGAAGGGTGGCGACTCTTTTACAATGTCTCCCGCTGTCCAAAGCCGCCAAAATGTGAAGGGTGCGTTTCTCCAAAACTTTTTCATGCTCTTCTTGGTCTGTTATCCTTGCTGTTAGAAACCAATGGCCCGGTTTAGTTTTTTGTGCTAATCAACACCTTTGGGGACAACTCATTATCAGTTTTCCTTCTCAAAAAATATTTTTTTTGTAAATACTGTGGGGCAGATTTATGAGCCCCTTGCGCCACTTTTGCGTCACTTTTAACATGGGAAAAGTGACGCAAAAGTTGCGCAAGGGGCTCATAAATCTGCCCCTGTGTCTATTTCTTGTTGTATTTAGCTGCGTGTGTCATTTTGTGGTCCCGGTGTATCAAAGAAGTGCTCACACGTATTTTTGTGACAAACTAACACATTTGTGGTAGAATCAATGTCCTGCTACAACCGAATTGCTTTTTAAACAGATTTAAGCTTTGTTTCTGGGTCAAATTCATACACTGTTACTTTCATTTCTTGATCGATTGAGCTGTTTTGCATTTTTTATGGCTGGGGGTTGGAGCATTATTTCTTTCTTATCTAGGATGAAACATTTTATGTTCGAAATGCAGAACAGAGACGTCCAGCAATACAATACTGTCGAAATGAGTCGCTCAGTCGCCTCTGGAAGTTTCCCAGTGTTGGCTTTATATGTGGTAGCACAGGTCACCCTCAGTGGCAACACCCCGACCGGAGAGGCGACCCTTTGAATAGGCCTGCCCTGCACCCCCTCGCCGAGCCCTCACCTTGACCACTCACTCTGCCAGTCTTTACGTGCCAGGATGAAAGGGCATTGTGCACAAAACACTGAGGAGAGTGGGGGTGGAGTAGACGAGCTGTAACTGGAGATAGGGGGGTTTCAAAGAGAAACTTTTGGGAAAGCACGATGGGTAAACACTGCGAGGTCACTGCCCCTGTTTACGCAACTAATCCTGCCCTCCATACAAAGGGCATCGGCGCTGCCTGGGCGCCACACTCTGGAGGGCAGACACTGTGACCACACGCTGCGGGCAAAGGAAGGGGAATGGCGCCTACCTTCAGACTCCTGCTCTTCTTCGGGCTGATTGGTAAGTGATCGCGGGTGTGCAGAAGGTGCGGTGGCACCGGGGCACACACAAACAGAGCAGGATGGCTTACCATGACCCAAAACTGTCCTCCCGGCACCATTCTAGTCTTGGCTGGCTGCAGTGCGGGGCTGGCTTGAAACCTTTCCAGGGCAGATATCAGTGGCTTGGCTCTGGACTGGAAAGTCTGAAGGGCATTGTTTTCATGTCGACTTTATTCGGGGGGACGGGGGGACGGAGTGTATGTCGTGTTGGGACAAGGGAGCTCTCAAGTTACTACTGGGGCGCTTGGCACAACTTCCAGTCCACAAAAGAGCACTCAGGGACATCACAGGACAATGTGCCAGGGAGGGCGCCAATAACGAATATCAGAGCAGCATGTGTAGTCCCTTTTTGTGATCTCATCTCTTCTGTTCCACCTAAGCACAACATTAACAAGGCGAATCTCGCATTTATGTAGGCCTCAATGTTGAGGAAGAGCAGGGTGGAGAAAGAAGAGTGAGAAGGCAGAATTGAAAGCCCTTCATTGGCAGGATAGGCCAGCGAATCAGGTGCCTTCTGGCATTTGGTGATCATGAGTTCGAATCCTCGCAAGCCCTGCCGACCCCTGTATACCCGTCAGTCGATACATTGAGTACAATTGCGTTCTGTAATAGTAATATTAACACCTTTAGATTACAGGACTCACACATTTGAAAACCCAAGTGAATTTGTTCCGATAAAATCCTTTTTTTGTACTGGTGTCTGAGGTGCATGGGCGCCATTGCGTTGCATTATCAGAAATAAACTGCTGGTGAACTGACACCAGTGTACTGGGTGCACAGCTGAAAAACTAAAGGAGACAGGCGTATCAATTTTCAATTTCAATCTACGTAGAAACAACATAAGCTTTAACTCTTTAGAGCTGCAATCTTAATGAACAATCAACGAAAAGTAATTGAGAGAAACGATTTTTATAAATCACTCAAAAAAAAACCCAGAAGAATTGCAATCTCAGAATAACATTGCAAGCAAGAATACATTCAAATGTGTAAACTGCACAATAATAATAAAATAAATCGTCAATTCATGAAGGAGTGCTCAATGCATTTCGGGATGAATACATGGGGGAGAGATTGTTCTCTCCCCCATAATGCATCTTGTATTGGTGTTTGTAATTGCGATTAAGACATTTTCAAAACGTTATGTGTTACAATCAAATTTCTTTTTTTCACAGCCGCCCCTGAAGAAGGGATGTATTCATCCCGAAATGCATTGAGGACTCCTTCATGAATTGACGATTTATTTTATTACTATTGTGCAGTTTACACATTTGAATGTACTCTTGCTTGCAATGTTATTCTGAGATTGCAATTCTTCTGTTTTTTTTTTTGAGTGATTTATAAAAATCGTTTCTCTCAATTACTTTTGGTTGATTGTTCATTAAGATTGCAGCTCTAAAGAGTTAAAGCTTATGTTGTTTCTACGTAGATTGAAATTGAAAATTGATACGCCTGTCTCCTTTAGTTTTTCAGCTGTGCACCCAGTACACTGGTGTCAGTTCACCAGCAGTTTATTTCTAATTTTGCGAGGTGGGCTGCCTCGTCTCTGAGTTGCACGCGTCATGTCATGAATTGTACTAATTGTTATCTGTCTTTAAATATTTGGTGTGCGCTAACTCACATACATTAGTTGCATTATCAGAGCCACGCTTCCGCGTGCGCGTGGCGGCATTCTTGATTGTGCAGCAGATTGTGTGCCATGCGTTTTCGAACCCATGGGGTTGGTTTATTGTAGAATAACGGAGGGTGCTGCAGACCAGGGCTCAGGCGAATTGGGGAGATCAGTGGGTGAGAGACAGCAGGGCATTCGATAGGGATGCTTTAGGTTATAGTAGAGGTAAATGTAAATGTAGTGCATTTATATAGCACTCCGCACCCCCCCAAAAGGGTCTCTCAGGCGCTGTGCACATACCGCTGTGGAACCCTTCCTGGCCTTTCCCTGTGAAGTGCCCACTCCTGGGCACCCCCAAGGTGAAGCCAGGCATCCTAGCGCTGTTGGGGCCATTGTGGAGATTAAGCAAGCTATTGCCCAGAGTTGCAGAGTGGGACCCATGATTAGAATAGGCACCAAGGCGAGAATTATGGGGTCCGGGGAAATTGAGCCCAAGACCCGCTGGTCCGGGCCAGACCTCTGCATCAGGGTCTGCCACTCTAACCATTGAGCCACACTTCTCCACCTCTCCCATGGTACATCGAGGTACCATGGGAGAGGTGCTTTGCCCATCAGTACTCAAATAGCCGGAAACGCTTGATGGCCGGTGGACGCTTCATTGCCACTTGAAACGTTTGTTTTGCAGTTGTGTCTCCAAGAATAGAGGGCTAACTCTCAGTGCTTCTTCTTAGCATTTGGGGTGAAAAACTATACTTTCAGCAGCACATTCATGTCATGATTTCTTGCTGGTATTATTTTGTTATTAAAGTAGAAGAAAAATCCTCCTTTGTATCTGCTGTGTGCCTTGCTCAGGTTACACGAGCACTAATGGAAATTATGCCATTCACCACTCACAACTCCTTTCTGAAAAGAGAGCAGCGGTACTGTTAATTAAATATTACAACACCAAAACCCTTGTCTTTCTGCGTGAAAGAAGACCAGGTACACACTTTTGTTTGTCGTTCATATGTCATTGAACTTTTATGTTCATTGGAGGGTCTTGTCAAATAGTGGTCACTCATGTATCCCCCTTGCACATCCGTATTAGATTGCAGAAATTATATAGCACATCATATAAATTGGTGGAGAACTGAAGCATGTTACTGGACATGTGGCATCCTAAACTATGGGTGAGAGTGGTTGGCTGAGTGTTCTATTTGTTGTGATTCTTTGTGGAAAGTGTTTCGGGGTTCTATGATTGACCAATGAGGTGCTCTGATCTTGTCGTGCTGCGCAGTGCCAAGCAGGTGATAGAGGCGTGTG
The DNA here is from genome assembly GCF_964204655.1 of Triturus cristatus. Taxonomy (NCBI): domain Eukaryota; kingdom Metazoa; phylum Chordata; class Amphibia; order Caudata; family Salamandridae; genus Triturus; species Triturus cristatus. Next base: position 661,021,899 of record NC_140594.1, read on the forward strand.
AGACAAACTCAGACAAAATATAATAGTGAGCACTTAGTTTATGTGCCATGCTGACTGCCACAGTTAGGCCAACCACTCTGCAAAGCCTTGTGAATCTGTTAGGAAGCCAGATGGAGTGATGAAGAAATGGGAAAGAGGCGGGGTCTACCTGGACGGTATGTGTTATGTGTAGCCCAAATGCGGGTGGTAGGGGTGCTCAAACATAGAGGTGGCCACACAGCACCATCCTACACAGAAGGGCAGCAGGGTGCTGTGCCCTTGTACGTACGCCAAAAAGGGGGAAATCAGAGACGGCCCAGTAATCCAAAGGCAGGATGCTGTTGAATGAGTTCAATGGTGACACATGGCCAAGAATGGGAGTTGGTGACATGAGCAGTGGCAATGCACCTTCCTGAAGGCAGGGATACTTCCAACTGCTGTACAATTCACCTCACGAGGAGGGAAATAAGTGTAAGAGAGTATACATTTGGCAACCTGAGCAGAGACTACACAGCCATTAAAGGCCTGATTCCCCTTACTCTTGCTAGGCCGAAGGAGACCGTCACTTTGGGCAGGGTGTCCAGTCTGAAGATCCTCTCATGCTCCTGTATGTGGGCGATTGCTAGTCAAGTCATTGCTGAGACCATGCCAGAGTGGCACGCTGTCCTCGCGAGGGTGAGAGATGAAGTGCTTAGTACATTGCTGTCCAAGGGCTCAGGAACAAGTCAGGCTAAAGAAAGGAATTGTGCCATCTTGTGCCGTAGGTCGATCCCCCCTCTTATTTGCAGGCACTTAACACAGTCTGTTTCTATCTTGTACTAGATTTGTAATACCTTAAGGTAAGGACCTGGCTGCCTAGAGAGCACACTCTAAGCATGGTCAGGGTGCCAGGGAATGACAGGAGCCTCAGTGTTCATAGAGGTCTGCATGATGCAGCCAGGCCTTCCATGTCCCGTCACTGCGAATCCTCAGTCTTGGCAGTCCAATGTTTACATGAACGGAGACTACCTTTCAGTGGGTGTATTGTGCCACTGCTGATAGATGCAAATGACTTTGAAACCTCCATACAATGCATCTTCACAACACTCAGACCTTACCCCAATCAGAAGAGACCCAAGACAACTTAAAAATATTGGACATCCACATTTGTTTGTGCTTTAACCAAATAATTATTTGCTGATTCTGTTGTAACAAGCTCCAAAGCCCACCAAGCAGAAGGCGTAGTACCCAGATACTTGAGGTAATTCAGCTGAGGGTGGAATCTGAGAAAACACCAACTAAGAGGCAAAACAGAAAAGCAGATAACTAACAGAGACCTATACAAGAGGGTACAAAAAAGGGGAGAAAAACAACAAAGATGTGGGTACATAAAACTCATGGGAGAGAGAAGACAGGAGCAACAAATGAAGTGTTGCGGTGTAAAGATGTACTGAGAAAACTCGCTTTTTATGCTGGCATTTTCTACCCTGCTCTGGAAGAGCATCAGTCTGACTCAGAAGTCCCACCCTATGCCCACTGACAGGCCAAACACCACATGCCCATTCTCCACAATTCCCTGGCTTTTGATCTGTTAGTTCTAGATGTAATGTGATTGTGATACGGCATTGAGTGGACTGCATGTGGAGATTATCAGACTTAGTGATGCTGTGACTTTCATGTTAACATATGCAACATGATGGCCCAGACTTGCAAACAGTTTGCATTACTTTTTAACTGCAAACTTGATGCAAAGTGTAGTAGTGGTATTTACAGTCCACCCCAAATCACAATTTGCTTTGGATTGTCACCAAAAGTAACACAAGGCTGCATAATGCACTGCCTTGCGTTACTTTGCACCAAGGGGGCGTTACATGGGTGATACAGGGGTGTCCATCCAAACATTCATGTGTCTTGATGCAAATTTATATCTACCCAGATTTGTTTATAGGACTTTGCATAAAAATGATATGCCTCCTTGATGTAGGCGTAACGAGGAGACATTTTAATTTTTTTCTCATTTTTCCCACTTTATATGTGGGCTACATTCTACAACACACATATAATCTGGGAAAAGCCTAAAAGCATAGTTTCTGTACTGAAAGGGACCACCTTAAAATCAAACCTATGCTTCCCACAATGCAAACAGCCTGTCACTATGGCCCAAGGGTGTCTATGTTGGTGCATGGCAGCCAAAAGTGTGCGAGCGCAGGGAGGGAGCAGAACAGAGCCACATCTTAATAGATATGGCATTGCTCTGCTCGCTCCCTTTCATGAAACATAGTGCAGCAACTTTACATGCTGAACTGTGTTGCATGATTTTGTTGTAGTAAATCTGGGTCCTAGTTCTTTAACTTAACCCCAGCCAGAGAGCTAACAGTTACCTAATATCTTAAATAATACCATTAAGGCAGGCCATTTTGAAAGACCTTTTACAGTTAGATGATTAATATGAGTCATAAATTGGATGTTATGAGTTAAAGTGGCTTCAAGATCTCTACACTGAGTAACTGATTCTAACCAACAATATTTACTATTTTTTGCTGTTTATTATATATAATCTGTATTTCATTTATTTTGATCTTTAAGAAATGTGCACTTGAGTTTGAGTATGGGATGTCTAAACTTCTATAAAGTCTTATGGGGATTACATCTAAAATAACAACATGGTCTAAATTGGCTGATAAGACCTAACATGGCTGATAAGACACTAACATTTGTTCCCCTAATACAACCAGAAATCTGTTGAGAGATCCTAAAATAATGAGTAAATCACAACTATGAAGAGAAAACACACCTGTTTGAGCCCATTTAGAACTAGGATTTTTGCAGTGGTGCCCAACAAGAATCTTCTTAGTACTTTTGACCAGGTATTCATATATAATGTGTGAAAAAGAAAACACAACATATCGAGGAGCCTAAAGTTCAACTAGTGTTTACGGCAGAATAACAGGTAGCAAAGCAAACAATCTGAAGATATTTGCAATTTCACCTGACCAGGGCTCTTGCTATAAAAACTAACAGTTGGAGCAAAGAGAAAAAAGAAACTAGTATATAAACCATTTATTTCAATACAAGTCAGTGAAACATGACCACATAACAGAAACTTGATTATTTTCAGCAAATCCATATCTAATGTACAGGTGTCACGATCTAACATAAGGAAGTGGAGGGCGGTCTTGAAAGGGAAGACATCATTTATATGGACAATGCTAGCTCCGTTATTTTCACAAAATCATACTTCTCTTGCACGTTTTGAAAAGAAGGTTATGCTATTGGAAAATGTGCAGTGCACAAAATGGAAAATTACAGGTTCAGTTAATGCCATGAAAGGTTTCCTATTAATACAATGCTATGGGAAGCTTCAAGCAAATAGAAGACAACATTTATACGGGATTAATAGTGTATATATTTGAGATTATATATTCGTGTGTTAGCATTTCTCTTTATATGTGTACATGACATAATACAAACAGATTTTAAATATGCTTTCATAAAGGCCATTAAGAATCTAAGTAGATATGCCAGGATTCGGACAGTCGTCAGTCTATACCATAGAGTTATCCTATTCATCTTAATAAAGGTGTTAGACAAATCTATATACTGGCTGTCCCCTCCCCTCTCTATTAACTGGATTATACAGTGACCCTACATACTTTTCATAGATTAGCTGGACAGCAATAGTACTATCCATTCCTTAATGATGTTAACAAACTCAACTTGCTCCATTGGGAGGATTGCAGAAGCCTCCACTGAGGATTGTAAATGATCCAGTACTGAGGCTTACCAACTGCATCCAGAAACGTAATTTGTCTGATATTTTGAGGATCGGGCAGTTTCCCCTTTTTATGATTAGGAAAGATAAGCCCCCATTTCCATGACTCTGGTACTTCATCCCTCTTCCAACAAGTAGCAAACAATTGGGCTAGGGTCACAATTCACAATTGAGGGTCTTGTTTCAAAATTACCTTTGTGTTGGTCTATTCAACCATGTTGATGCTTTTTGCTAATAACGAGCTGTATGAGGCCGTAATACAAACAGATGGAAGTACATCAAGATCCCTTTCTGATAGTGATGTCAATCCATTCGAGGGGTATAGAGAGGAAATATACCAAGTTCACAAGTTTTCAGGATAAGATGGACTTGCCTTTTGAACATGGAAGCCAGTTAACCTTACAAAAACTATCTTGAAATCCCTCAAACTATTAATGTAGCTACAGCAGAGAGAGTTGACCATACAAGGGTCTCAAACTATTCCTGTGGTGCAAGACGCACGCTGCAAAGTTGCAATCAAAGTTGCTTTAATTCAGTAGCCTTCTTTGCAATAAAATTCTGATGTTCAGATACATTTATTTAAATTGTTATGACAAGCTCTTTCTTTGAATATACATGGTATTAAATATGGATGGTAAGTATGACTCCTGAAGAACAATCTATGTAAGGATTAGTAGCGAATCTTTGAGTGAAAAGAGTCACCAATTCCTTATAATCCTTAAAGTTATTACCTATATAGTAAATCTAATATTACAACCAATTTGTTCAATTAACATTTTCATGAGAACTGATTAAAGAGTATGTCAACCAAAAAAACTGAAGAATCGGATTTCACAATTCATAAATCTAAACAAAATGGTCCTCAATGAGAGGGAATGATTGAATTTCCCAAAGAAAACACAATCAAATTATGGTCGCTCACAGTAGTAGCAACAATATTCAGATTTAAAACCCAATGAAATAACATCGATGTTATACTCAGCAACTCGGCTGCGGTTTGGGACCGGTTCAAATAAACTCAAGGGAATACTCCTCTATAGTTCTTCTGTTTAGGACTATACACGTAAGCTCTGGCAATACTGCGTGCAAACGCTTACCACTATAAATTTCTTTAGGTCTTACAAAAACACTCCCATGGATACCAAAGCTTGTTTTCGTCCTTCAATAGTCGGCAGAGAGCTGAGATAACATTTCAACTAAAGTAACAAAAAATGAGCAAATCAGTAAGATTTTCCTTCCCAAAGATACCACGTAAATCTCTAACTACACCAAATAATACAGAGTAACTTGAAGCGCCTGACAGAACATAACCATTGCATAATAATACAGGCTCATGCTCCCTCAAATGTAGCAAACAAGTCATGAATTTAATACACAGGAAATGAGTTCTTGTGTAGACAGTTTCATTTTTCTAGTCAATTTTTGTAGTTAATAAAATTGGGAGGCCTCCATGGGTATGGCATCTGCAAGATTCATGGAATGGTTTATAAATTGTCAAGTAATCATTAAAATACCACTGTCCAACTTCCCAGGTTTCCTGCAGACATAGATTACCCCACCAAGTACTTTTTCACATGTATTTGTTAAACAAGAGCAATTCCAACTCCCCACACTAAATTCAGTGTTAAACCTTATGTAGCTTTAGATCAGGAATAGATGAGGAACATAGAACCCCAAATAGCCAGTCCTGATTTTGAGCTCTTGTTTTGAAGTGACTGTATTAGGAGGAGGGATGGACACAATACCCTTCATGTGGGAAATCTTCCAAGTTTTCACCAAAGCAATGAAAGCTTTGTTTATTAAAATAATCCTTGTAACAGCAAACTGTAAATTTACAAAGGCTACATTTGGAATGTTATATTATTTGTAAATTTAAAAAGGAGCAAAATAATTATACTATTCTTGGATGATTCAGACACTGTCCATGTTGAGGGAACATAGCCACAAAATCTACACTTGTAGAAGAAAAGCAAATTTAAAATGCTGGTTTTTGGCCTTTCTAAACAGAAAGATGTTTTATATTACCAGGTGATTGAACACATTGATTTATACAATCCTAAATCATAGTTCCAAACTGCTGAGTAGGATTATTTACAAAAGCTGGAACCTGTGGAGTTGAACATACACAGCAAGCTGCCAAGTGAATAACTGGAGACTCAGGCTGAGAAATGGCCACAGCAAATGGCCTTTGATCGTTTTAGAGAAGGAAGTAAAATCACTTTTGAATTTGGCACTAAAGATTACAACATTCCCCCGGAGGGGGGCATTTTGATCATTCTCTTCTTTTTTGCCTATTATATTTTAACATGATTTCTGAAATCCTTGACTATAAAATGGGAAATACATTTCCAACTTTGGTGTGAGGATTTCACAGAACTTCCATGTTAGCTCAATTTAATTAGGAATCCTTATTGACGATACAATCTGAGAAACATTCGTTAAAAGCATGCATTTGATCTTTCTTCTGTAGGCATTTTAATGCTGTCTGAATTTAGAATTCTTCTTTTTCCTTGGACTCACTAGTGAAGGATCACAGTGATAAGTATCACACAGCCCAACTTATGAGCCATGACTGGAAAAGCAATCAAAGCCCGCTGGTATGAATACCTCATTTAATGTCAAAACCTTTCGAGTAGAAGACAATGTACAAATTATATATTTTTCTTGATTAGTCAGTTAATATCTTTAGAATGTAAGAAACCACAAACAGGCTGGGTCACAGTTTATAGTTGTTTTTTAATAAGGTTTAATAAAGAAAGTAAAACTTGATTCAGTGTAAGCAGGGTCAAGAGAGTCCAAATGAGTCACCTGGGAAATGGTAGGAATCAAACACATTCAAAATAGGATAAGCTATTACATTTAACCAGTGATTAACTTGCCCATCAAAGAGATACTTGTTTCCCTAAAGTCGTTTCAAGAGTGTGGAGATGACTTTTCAATGGGGACAATGCTATTTGAGATGGAACTGGGTGGGCCTTAGCTAATTTGACCTTAAAAGGGACCTCAATGTCTGGAAGAGAGTAATCATGCATATTCAAAATCATCATTCTCTTTATAATCCAATTGCACCCCAGGGCTAAGCATAGAGGGCCAGATTTAGATTCTTGGTAATGACTAACTAATGACTAGTGGTTTTCTCTAGTACAGCACTCCTCAATTTATTGCAAAATTGATATCACTTCTTAAGAGGATAGTGCACTCATGCAGCATCTTAATAGTCAAACAGGCCAATCAGAATAACAAAATAAATAAGTAAAAAATACCTCTGGGTTTAGGAGCTAAAAAAAGGTAAATTGGCCAGAATTTCAATCCTCTGTTTGCCATCTGGTTGACTCGCCAGCAGCATATTTAGCACACTTTGCACACTGACAACTTGATCACTAAAAAGGAGTGGGTAAGCAGAGTCGAGTCAACTTGAGCAGTAGAGAAGCGGTGTGGGACAAGGCAAGGAGGCAGTCAATCACAGCATAAAAGGCAGGGACACTGTTTTCCTGCTGGGCCCTGGTACACTACCAGCCTGAGGCTTTCCCAGAACATAAGAGGTCAGTTCTATATGGTGAACTGGTTTAAATAAAGTATAAAGTCCAAAGTTGAAATTCCAAAGTTCCTAACATTCCAGAAGCATCTCAAGAGTCAAAGAGAAGGCAGTGACTAAGTCCAAGGAAGGGTGCTAGCAATTACTGCATGACAGCCAGGGGCCATTGACTTTCTGGAGTGTCTAGGCATTGCTCTGATCAGCCTGAGGCTATGAGGTGCACTCATACAGACATAGAGTAAAGTCATGCACCCTTCTAAATTTGAAATTAAAATGTAACAAGTGCTCTGTGTCAGCTCAAGTGTTAAAGAGGAGGAAGTGGGTGGTGCCGAAGGGGCAGACAGCCAATCGGAGTGCCATAGAATGGGGACCTTGACTCCTTGCTGGTTCTCGGCATTTCAGCTGTTAGCCTCAGGCTGCTGCAGTACAAAACAATTACGTTCCTCAAAGTGCACCTTTGCAGACATAGAGTAAAGTTAGACAGAGCTGCTAAGTTGAAATTAAAATATCCACTACTTATGTTTTTCATTACCCTTTTACCATTGAGTCTGAACCTGCACATTTTTAGGTTGAGCACTGAGCCAGTGCGCAAGCGCTGCTTTGGGGTTGATCTGTGGTGGTTGACTACGTGAGGAAAGCCCCGCCCACTCCCCCACCCACTTTTTCATTGGCTTGTGGATTTGTCCTTTCTAAATGATGCCTTCCGATTGGTTTATAGGCTGCTAGTCCCTCCTTATGACGGCCATGTCTCCTTCCATGGCTACTGGCCCCTTTACTTTGTGTTTCCTGAGCACTATTTTGTTCCCGTGCCCCCCTCCCGCTGTCCGTGCCTTCTCTCCTGCCCCCCACACCCACTGTTTGTGCCTTAATCGCACCCCTACCACCCGACCACCCGTACTCCCGTTTGCAATGCAATAGGTCTCATGTAAATGCGAGTCCTATTACATTGCAAATGCTTGCTTTGGACTGTCGGCAGCTTTGGTTCAACCCTGATGCATGTGTAGGCTTCACATTGGATGTTAAGACTATCAAAAATTAATGTTAACTTCTTTCTCAAAGTGCCTTTTTCACCAGGGTGTCTTCTTGCCTTCTCTCGCCTTGACTAGTGTTTTTGAGAGGCTTCTAAACCTTGCAATACTTAATTTATTTTATTTTTCACAACCTAATTTCGAAATATGCACAACTTGTTTTGCTACATATAAATAGCTCCTGATCGAAACCTGCCCAGAAATCCTAAAATGTTCGAAATAGGTACTTGTAAATAAATACAAATAAATATTGGGCTTTTATGATAATATCTGGTTGTTTTATTTCATATATTTACATTTATTTTTTTCAAGTTTCCTTTTCTTGCTCTGCGGCCTCTCCGAATACATTCAATTTGGCTGCATTTTGTCATTACCAGGGTTTCTTCACACAGTGAGATGAATTTAGTCTATGGGACCTCCTTTGGTATTGCCTCCAGTGGATTTTAACCGAAAGGGTCTGGCACTTTGAATCATCCCGTCCCATGCAGGATCCTGAAGCCGGAATAGTTAATGTTCTTATTTAAATACCTATAGCTTTTCACTATACTAAATATGTGCAGGTGCTTATGTTCCTGAGTCAAGGACACCTTGTACAAATAACAGATGTTCTACACTGATCAGAACTGTTCCTCTAGTTTAGTACAAGTTTAGTAGCATGGCATTTTCCCAATAGGGCATATTAGTTACAAAATTAAATGGGGATCTAGAATGGGAATTATGATAATGAAATGTAACTACTAATAATGTCTTAGCATAACCGTCTTCACTCACTACCTACCTATTGTCTTATTCTGAAAATCTTAGCATTTCTAATATGATTTCTCATGTAGCCAAGATACCCACAGAAAAGGCACCAGCTAGACGCTACTGGTAGGTGCATCAATGCTCTGGAAATCCTGTTTCAATTACCTTTGTGCAATGCGTTCCTGTCACTTACAGGCATGGCACTTTGCCACATGAGACACATTTTATAAAGAGTGTGAGACTCTACAATTTCATATTTAAATGACATGTTTCGGCACTGTGGACAAGAAAATTAATATGATCAACCCATGTATTTCTTCTGAAAGGCTTGACTGCTAAACATTTTTGCAGTGAATGATGTCAGTACTACTTTGAATAACTACATTTTAGTGAGACAAAGAGTAGCATAAACACCACTCATATTTTATATTTGGTATGTAATTACCGCTTTATTCTTGGCAATTTGTAACAACTAAACTTATTGAAATCGTTAATTCAAACAGCACCACCACTAGGAATGCTTCAAGTGAAGTTTTATTTTATCTAAATCTAATTGCATAAATGCAGTATTGTGAACATGTCAACACATGAAGTTGTCAAAGTGTTTCCATTGTGTTTATGAAATGGACTAATCCATATCAAATGGATAAAACATGACACACGTTGTGAGTCTCTATCTAGCAGTAATTGCGAGACTTACCTGAACTGCAAACTTATGACCTAAGAGGAATTGATCACTACCGCAGATTTCTTGTTTAATCCAAATTCTGGTAGATTACCAAAACAGATTAACTTCTAATTTATTTCTACCTGTAAATCTAGCTATTATGAGTAACAAAAACAGTAACCCGTCTGGTCCGCAGCTGAAGGCTACCAGGAGGGTAACTGCAGAATTCACCGTTGTGGCAGTGTCAGGAACGTGGTGGCATAAAGTCGGTGATTGTCCCCCCCTTTTAGGCTGCTCTTTCCTTGACAAGAGGATGTGGTGTGAACACCTTCTAATATGAGACATATGGAACAAACCTTCATGTAAATGAACAGAGATTTGGGATAGATTATTATTATTTGGTGGTTCATGTGCAACAGGGTTGATTGTCATCTTTAATAATTTGTGTAGTACTAAACTAACCTAAAATATGCTTCACAGCACTCTACCATGTCAGGAAAAACAAAAAACTAGAATAAAAAGTGGCCCATTTGTTTCATGAAGAAAAGGAGGAAGTCATTTTTTCGTATCAAACTTGGATGATCATTTTAGGAACTGCGAACTAGATTGGTGCTCCCCATGGCTCATGAGCTTCTTACGCTAGGTACACAAAGTAGCAGTTTCCCATCAGTACTAAGGTGTAGTTGTATCATATGGTTTAAGATCTCCATTAAGTGGTTTGGAGTGCTACTAGAAAAAACAATTATAGGTCAATATTACTGTGTTAAATTGTAGAGGTACGTGTTATCTTCTGAGGATATTTACTATTGCACCCATAGCACAAACTTATACAGCTTGACGCATTTCAATAGTTTTCTTGGATGTTCCAAGCAACACATCTTTGCCACAGTCAGACTTAGATCCTACTATAGCTTTCACTACTTTAGCCATGTGGGGCACTGAAAGAAATGGGCAAATCATGTTTACATATTTCAGATAATTGTTAGACAAAGCCACAATTGAATTTACGTGACTATCTATGGACATCTTGGAGTCACAGTGGTGACAACTTCATTTCTGACATTGATGTATTGCTTTAGGTCCTAAACACATTTCAAAATGGTCATAGAGGAAACCAAAAGAAGGTTTGTCCTGCTGTTATTAGAACTCAACCATTTCCTATCTGTCGATAGTTTGACCTCATAGAACATGTGCTGAATTTCCAGGAAGTCTTGCTCAGGGTTGTAAGTGAGCATACAATTATAAAAATAATTTACATATCATATTCTTCATTGTTGAAGCTAATCCCGGGTCAAGTAACAGCTCATAGAGGGGTGGAACATAGTGAGTAAGTATGAAAGGAAATAAACATGACCACTGAGAGACCCCACAATTAACAATGGCAGGGACAGATAAACTCTCATCCTAGCATACCATTGACCGTAATGAAGTGTGTAATTACTATTCTAAGTCCAAGCGCCTTGATAGTTGGGAAGGTTATAAAGCGGACTGAAGCAAATCTAACTGCACTTTTAGTTTTTTGATACACTTGCTCGAAAGCACCTAAAAACACTATGAGGACCGGTCCTCATAACGCACCGGTCCTCACAAAGATAGTGTTTGTCAGGTTTTTTCATGGTTTACCCATGCTATGAGGACCGAACTGGTCCCCATAGTGTGGGTTATACATGCCCACACACACACACATACACACACACACACACTTGACAACCTACCATTCAGAAAGGAGCAGAGCCTTCAGCCTGCTATATCCAAATTCTCACCACATCCCCAATTCTAGCCAGTTGAGTTGCTGAATGCAGCCGATAGATCAAGAAGTACCAGTAATGCTGCATCACTTTATCCTTTAAAATCAAAAAAGATGAGTGCGCATTCCAACGGGCAGTTTCTGTACAACTATTAGGTTGAAAACCTGGCTGTTAATCTCTCAAAATGTTATATGCGTTGAGAAATATCTGCAAATCGAGGATGGCACCCATACCAGACTTTTCATCTGCAAAAGAATATTAATTCTTAAAACCATTAGTTTAGCAATTTTTTTCAGTAGGAGTGGAGTGATTGACACATTTTTTAGTGAATCTGAGACAATGTCTGATTTGAAAGAATAGTTTATAAAAGTTGTAAAAGTAGCCAGATATTCCTGCAAACGTTCATTCCAACACTAAACGGACTGGTTTTGTCGAGGCAATAGATTAAATTCAGGAACCAAATCATGCCTTCTACATTCGCTAGAAACCTCTTAAAACAAAGACTGTGGGGTCTCTGCATTTGCTGCATGCTCAACAACCATTGGCATAGCCAATAGGTCTCGCCTTTGGGACCTTATAAGTGTTTATCCATGCAACAGTTGCATAACTAAATACTTATAAGGTCCCAAAAGCGAGACCTATTGGCTATGCAAAGCAGCCATGCGGCCGCGAAAGTGAAAGAGATCGCGATCACGATCAAACATCACAGCGGCCGCGAAACCGAAAGTAATCGTAGTAAAGCGCGGGGCGTGCGCCCGCGCACATGCACTGTAGCTATAGGCTGGCCTGGTAGCACTTTTTGGAGCCCTCTCAATAAGTCTCGCCAGACCAGCGCATGCACTGGATCAGGCGAGACCTAAAACTGGAGTTACAGTGACAGCCTGTGTGATAGCAAGATTCTCTGAAGCTAGTTGGTATGCTTTGTTCTGCTCAGCTTTACGGGCACAATTGTCACCTTCTCCTGACTCCAAAAGACATTCAGGGGATTAACTCTTCACTCAAGGGCGTCCATCTTGATTTCACCCTGCCTCCTGACCAATGAGTGCCTCTGACACCGGAATATTTTGAACATGACTAGTCTTTCACAAGATAGCAGGAATTGTCGAGTGTAGGCACACATTGACTGGGGTAATCTGTGGACACTGAAGTGTTTTTTGGAAAGTTCTGAACACCTAGTGTGCTAAGGAATTTCTCAGCAACATTCCAACAGCAGATGAAAGGAGCTAGATTCTACAAGCTGTACAGGGAACGCTTAGCTAAATTGAAGAAGGGTACTCGGTAGCGTTGAGCACAGTTGACAAGCATAAACGTTCTTCAGGGGTGATTCTGTCAGCAACAATTGTATGCACTCAAAACACTCAAGTATTTTAAAGCAGAGACTTTCAGTGGCACTATTATGCAGCTCACTTACCTTATTGTATCCCAAACTTTACCCCTTCCCAAGTTGGCAAACCGAAATTAGGAGGAACGTCGAGGGAGCAGCTCAACTGGCCACAAGAGGTGGCCACCGGGAGTTAAGGGCCGGCACCTGGGTTTTCAACAGGAAGGAAGCCCATGAACACGGAAAGGTGACTGCGCAAAATAAAGCATTAAGATAGAGAAAGGTCTTTATTAAATATGTTATTTTTTCCTTTTCCTTTCATGTTCTAATCTCTTTACCCCTTACTGACACTCTGGGTTTATGCCTTCAAATGTTAGTATCATTGATACAGTATTTTACATGGCCTGGAAGCATTTCAGTATTTATAAAAGTAACTAATTTGGTCTCAACTGAGGACAAAACGCAAGATGGCTGCAGCTAGCATGAATCAGCCGTCACCATTTTAAAAATATTTAGGAGAATCAGACATACCTTGGGATAGATGGCTAAAGATATTTAAATCCTATTTAATAGCAATTGGTGGGGGACATTTATCATTGGTAGGAAACAACATATTCTTCTCCATTAGCTTACAAGGGGAGAAAAGTTATGAGGATATTACAGAAAGAGAATCTAATGTGTGCAACTGGGCAGGAAGAAACAGAAGATGTATATACCTTGAGAAAGTTAGAAACACACTTTAAAGAAAGAATAAATGTGGTTTTAGAATGACACAAGTTTATTAATAGAATACAAAGAAAAGGGGGAAAAAGAGGCACACATATTGCGCTTTTAAGCGTAATGACAACAACTAGTGAGTTTGGGGCTATTAAACATTCGTAAATACGTGACGAACTGGTCGGTTGCACTAATGCAAAACTAAAGGGGATGATGAACAGAGTGTTGAACATTGCAAGCACTCACCCCCAGTCAACTGATCTGGGTTTAATCCATCATCATTCTTTAGCTCACTCTGCCACCCCAGTTCAGACAAGGTCATATGCAAATCACTCTGACCCTGTGCCTCATGGGAACAGTCCAGCCCGAACTGTCAAGCCATGTCTTCCTTGGACCGGAAACAAGCATCCTGGGACCGGTTTCTGGCCATCATCAGCCAGGCTAGCTTGAAACCAGTGGCAAAGTGAGCAAGGGACCCACGTCTGGGCATCCCCTGGCAACTTAGGGCGAACAAAGCAAAACCAAAGGGGATGCACTAATGACCAGAAAATTCAAAAGAAGCTGTTGACTCAAAACCCAAACCTCTCTGAGACTATTAACATAGCTAAGGGAATTGAACGTACTGATGTATGAATAAAGGAGATGAGATTAACTAGTGAATCTCATAAAGAGCAAGATGAAGTGAAAATACTTAGGGATGAGGAAGTGATATGCAAAATAAATGAGAAAACAAGTTTGAAACCTAAGACTAAAAACAAAATACTAAATGCTATAGATGTAGCATTCAGAACCATTTAGCTAACAGTTTCAAGTGTCCTGCAACAGGTGAAACTTGCAGGAAATGTGACAAAAGTGGGCATTTAGCTAAGGTTTGCAAAGTTGATGTGGACAACGTACATATGGTATCGCATGTGGAAAACAACTCAGAGAAAAAAAAAATATATTTTCCGGGGGCAAATGAGGAGAAGGTGCATTTAAGGTAAGGCCAATCACGCGATTGGGAAAATGCATGTGACGCAACATGGATCTAATCTGGAGTAGAAACAACAAAGGGAATTGGGGATTACATTGCACCCCAACAATATGGAGCAGTTGTTTGTAGATCAAGCTCCAGTGGGAGAAATTTGTGTGAGGAATTCCCAGAAGTGTTTACGGACAATCTGGGAAAATGAAACAATTACATGCATAAAAATCACGCTCAAAGAGGGGGTGGCATTCCGATGATGCATAAAACAAGATCAATTCCATTATTGATGAGGGAACCATTAAAAATGGAACTTCAGAAACTTGCAAGTCAGGGTGTTATAGAGGAAAAAGAAAACTCAGAATGGTAGCTCCCATTATTATCACTACTAAAAATTAGGGTGAAAACATCCAGCTATCTATAGACCTAAGGGACCTTAACACTAAAATATAGGTGGACAGGTATCCTTTGCCAAGGATACATGAGATGCTGAGCACTATACAAGATGCAAATATTTTAGCGTCCTTGATTTATCCTCGGCCTACCACCAGGTCAATCTCCGTCCTGAGTCTCAAGTGTTAACGGCTTTTAAAACATAGTTTATTAATTTCAAATTCCTGAGGATGCCGTTTGGAATGGCCTCAGCCACCTCTGCATTTCAGTGGATTATGCAACTCATTCTAAAAGATTGTGGGAAAACAATGCGTTTTCATGACGACATCCTAATTTATGGTTCATGTGAGGAAACAGAAATTTCAGAATGGTTGGATCTCATTGTTATCACTACCAAAAATGGGGGGAAAAGTCTAGCTATGTGTAGACATAAGGAACCTTAACACTAAAATATAGGTGGACTGGCATCCTCTGCCAAAGATACATGAGATGCTGAGCACTATACAAAATGCAATATCTTAGCGTCCTTGATTTATCCCCGGCCTACAACCAGGTCAATCCCCATCCTGAGTCTCAAGTGTTAACATCTTTTACAATACCGTTGGGTAATTTCAAATTCCAGAGGATGCCATTTGGATTGGCCTCAGCCGCCTCTGCATTTCAGAGGATTATGCAACTCATTCTAAAAGATTGTGAAAAAACAATGCGTTTTCAGGATGAAATCCTACTTTATGGTTCAAGTGAGGAGGAATACAACTGTAGGGTGAGGGATGTGTTGGTTCAGTTGAAACATGTTGGTTTCACAACAAAAGAAAGTAAATGTAAATTTAGGGTCACTTCTGTGGATTATTTGGGGCACACCATTTCAGGCAAAGGTATAAAACCAAAGTTTGATCTGGTGAAATCAGTGAGCAAAGCCCCCACACTCAACTGCAAAGATGAGTTTAAATCGTTTTGGGTTTGGCAGAGTATAGGTACAAATTCATCCGAAATTGTTCAGTGTTGCTTCCGGCTTTTAGGGATTTGCTAAAAAAGGGCACAGCCTTTATATAGGATAGGATAGGATAGCCACTTGTAAAGCGCGAACGAATGCCGAAGCGTCTTGGCGCTGGTGGGTAGAGAGAGGACACCTCCATGATTAACACTGGGACACATCGAAAAGCCGTGTTTTTAACAGTTTTCTGAAAACTTGATGACTATCTGTTAGTTTCAGAGAGGCAGGAAGTTTGTTCCAGAGACTGGCGGCATGAAAGGAGAAGGCTCTGCCGCCCCATCTGGCTTTCCTGACACGATTTAGTCTAAGGAGGGATTGAGAGGAGGACCTAAGTGTCCGACCTGGAGAGTAGGGAACAAGAAGATTCCGAACCTCCTTTGCTCCCCCCCCAAACACAGCCTTATGTACTAAGCACAGAGCCTTAAAATCTATGCGTTGCTGGACTGGGAGCCAATGAAGTGCCTTGATTCCCTCAGCGATAGAATGGGCTCTGGGAACATCCAGCAAAAGTCTAGCTGCCGCATTCTGCAAGACCTGCAGTCTCCTCAACAAGGTCTTGTTGATTCCTAATAGCAATGCATTACATTAGTCCATTCTGGACAGCACTAAAGCTACCACCACATTCCTACGAAGATCCAATTTAATAAAAGGGAAAATCTTCCGCAGTGTCCTTATTAGATAGGAGCAGGAAGAGGCCAGATTACTAACATGCGCAGAAAAATTAAGCTGATTATCAAACACCACTCCCAGGTTTCTGACCTTAGGCACAGGACAAGGACATTCACCAGCCTCCGCTGGCCACCAGAAACCACTCCACACTGGTTTTCCCTGGCCGAACTCAATTATCTCCGTTTTCTCCGTGTTGATTTTGAGAAAATTCTCTCGCATCCAGCTCATAATTTCTGCCATACAGCTGTGAAACTTAGTGGCCGTATCGTTGGCTTGATTCCCAGCGGACACAATAATCTGAGAATCATCAGCATAGGAGATGATCGTGAAGCCATGCGCCCTAATGAGCTTGGCCAAGGGGGCAACATAGATGTTAAAGAGCGTGGGAGATAAGGCAGAGCCCTGTGGCACTCCGCACGGTAAGTGAAAAGGGTCGGACTGCAGACCATCCCACGACAAGCTCTGCTCCCTATCCTCCAAAAAAGAGGCTAATAGGGCCAATGCAGTACCCTGGACACCAAACTCCTGCAGCCTCCGAATCAGCACCGTATGATTTACGGTGTCGAAGGCAGCTGAGAGATCCAACATCACCAGAACTGCCCGACCTCCCCCGTCGACTATAGTACGCACATTTTCTGCTGCCATCAGAAGTGCTGACTCTGTAGAGTGCTGGGCGCGGAAACCGTGCTGAGAAGAGTCAAGCAGATTGTGGGCCACCAGGTATGCCGTAAGGGAGCGATTAAGCTCCCTCTCCAGAATCTTGGCCGCCATGGGCAGTGCGGCAATTGGACGATAGTTTTTTAAGACTTGAGGGTCTAGTGTAGGTTTTTTGAGCAGAGGCTTGATTATAGCTTTCTTCCAGCTCAAGGGGTAGCAGCCAGATTGCATTGCTATATTCATTATGGAAAGAGGAACATAACAATACCTTTAGGGGCATTAAGGAAGCTATTAATTGTGCACCACCTATAGGCAAATTCCAAGCAGAAAGAGAAACCATTTTGACAACGAATGCTAGTAACCTGGGCTTAGGGGCCACGCTTTCACAGAGATTTGAGGATGAAGAGAAAATTGTGGCATTTGCATCTAGGAGCCTGGTAGGCTCAGAAGTTAATTATTCCACTGTGGAGAAAGAGGCACTGACATGCTATTGGGCCATCATTAATTTTAAATGTTATCTTTCGAGTTTGCCTTTTGAATTAAGGACGGATCACAAACCATTAATACCCTTGCTGTCTAAGAAACAAATATAGAAAACGACTTCTCCAGATTGCTAAATGGGAATTGGGACTCCAGGGCTTTATTTACAAAGTTGTGTATGTCCCGGTATAAAAATCACGGACGATTTTCTATCAAGGTTACCAGTAGAGAAACCTGAGGAGATAGAAGATATAGAAGGAACTATCCTGGAAGTAACTGTTCCAGCTATCCTGAAAACTGAGTGGACAGAGCAGATGGAAAGGGACCTCACTTGGGAGACTGTTAAACAAGCAATAGTGGGTGGTTGGCCCAATAGGTATAAGGAATTGCCAGAGGAGTTACAACCTTTTGGAATGTAGGGAAGAATTATCCCTTGAAGAAAACTTAATCTCAAAATCTGGAAAGATTGTACCCCAGTGGGGGCTAGGGAGCAGATTGTCAATTTAGCCCATGAGTGACATTTAGGGAGGAATCTCAAATTCAAGTTAAGAGTGGATTATTGGTTTCCTTACATGAATCACTTGGTGGGGGAAATGGTTAAAGATTGTCATGCCTGCAGCCTGAGTGGCAAACCAAAGTGTTTATGGAGGGCCCCTTTAATTCCAGTTTAGGTTTCTATAGTCCCGTGGATCAAGTTGGGTTTCGATATTGCAGGTCCCATTCATGGACATGGTATACAGGAAAAATACATAGTGGGTCTCATTGATTACTACTCTCATTGGATTGCCACAAAGTTTGTAAATGTGGTCACAAAGAAGACACTCATTAATTTCTTGTCTGAGGCATTTGCTACAGAGTGAATTCCTGCCATATTGATCTCCGACAATGGGCCTCAATTGGTGTCGGAGGACTTGAGGAATTTCCTAAAATACTTATCCATCATGCATGTAAGAACAAGGATGAATAAAGAATCCATCCAGTTAGTTGTAGCCTCTTCTAAACCTATAGATGGTAAGGAACATGCTGTGGTCCTATCACACCAATCCTAATTTGGTTCCGGGTTTATCCCTGTTTGAGATGCTGAGAGGCAGGAAAACAGTAACTAAATTGTCCCCAAATTGGCTATGTGTAAGCAAGGTCATTTCAGTTAACAGAGAGGGAGTAAAGAAGAAAATGGAGAATCATCAAGCCCTGTACAAGAATAGGTGTGATAAAAAATGGGGGTGCAGAGGAGTGAATGGAATTTAGGTAAGTAGGTTTTAGTCAGAAAAACCCAACAACCTCTGTAGTTAGTTAGAGAAATATTACATACTAGAGAGAATCAAGGAAGTCAAGAACAATGTTGTCATCCTGGAAAATGGAAAAATGTGGAGTATGGATAGGCTTACCATTTTGTCCAAGAAATATGCTCCCATTTTAAGTACCTAGGAGAGTGGAGGAAAAGAGACTGCTTCATTCGCCGGACGGCTTAAAGTTTTTGTTGCAACATAAGTGTTTATTAAAGTAAGGAGGATAGATTCCTAAAGCTCTGTAGTGTTGCCAAGGGTGCAGGGTTGCTTGTACCTTTTGTGTATGTTATGGTTAGTGTTGTTTTCATTTATAAACTGGTGTTTTTTTTTTATTTTTTATTATCAACAAGATCTTTATTGTTATCGTTGGCCATACAGCTCATCCACTGCCTACATCCCTTCGGGCCGGCAGGGCCAAAGTACCAGTGCTAGGTGGTATATGGGGGGAGGCAAAATACACAGCAAGCCGCCTACAACCCCATGAGGGGCCGGCCGCGTCAGGGAGGCAGCGGTGACAACACAAGGTGACTTAGATCTCGTCTTTTTATTTGTTATTTTTTTTTTTCCTTTTAAAACAATTATATAACAGAGAAAGAACTAGGGAAGGGAAACCACTATCGTTGAAGTGTGTGCTAGGGGACGTGCGCCGTGACAGACCGTGTTAGAATACGCCACAGGGATGGAGGCTGGGGGTGGACCGGGGACGTCGTTGCTCTTGTGATCACGGTGCGTCTACTATGGTGGGCCTGTACTCCGCCCCAGTGCTAGGGGCGCACCTGGTCGGTGCGAAGGATAAATGTAATCCATTAGGTGTTGTGGTCAGAGTATCAGAGTCCGTGGGAGCTATTACCTTCCGAAACGGGATTTAAGGGGGGGGGGGCCATGGGCGGTGATGGTGGTGTCAAGTGTGTCCCTGTGGGTGGCCAGGCTTGGGTGAATTGAAAGAGTAGTTGGGTCCATTCCATTGCTAGTGGGTACTTTCTGCGCCCCCGTGTTTCCTCCTTTTTGATTGCTTCCTCCTCCGCCGCCGCCCATTCCCTCACCGCCCCCACCCACGCCTCTCTAGTAGGCCTTTGGGGGTCTCGCCATTTCATGGCGATGGCCCGTTTAGCTAGCAACAATGTGAGGGAAGCAAAGCGGGTGTGGGCTTTGAGCGGCTTAGGTTTGCGGAACAGTCCCAGGACCACCGCCTCTCAGGAATGCAGGTCTGGGAGCTTGGTTATCGCAGTGATAGATGTGAGGACGGCCGTCCAATACTAACCCAGTGACGGGCAGCTCCAGAACATATGCTGGAGCCAGGCATCTGGGGATCGGCATCGGGGGCACCAGATAGGTACATCCGGATAATAACGCTGCAGGCGTGCAGGGGTTTGATACGCCCTATGTAAGATATTATATTGGACGTTTTTGAAGCGCGCGTTGCGGGATACCTTTTTGGGGAACTCGAGGGCTTTCTCCCATTCTGTATCATGCAGTTGTCTCCCGATGTCCTCCTCCCATTGGGATCGAAGGGCAACCAGTGGTGGATTAAGAAAGTTGTCTAATAGCCTTGTATAACCAACGAACGAGGTGGCGACCGGAGCCCATGTGGAGGATCGTGTGGATGACCGGGTGCGTCTCCGGCTCCCCTTTGGAGAGGTCCGCATAGGGCTGGAAGTGTGCTAACAGCTGCCTGTAGAGTAGGAATTGCCCCGGCGGCAGACCATACAAGTCCGTGAGGTGAGTAAAGGGCGCAAGCTGGCTTTCAGGAAATAACGCCTTGGCCTCCGTGATGTCGCACGCGGTCCAGGGGCCGAGCTGGGCCGACTGGAAATAGTTCTCCTGACAAGGCCAGCCAACCAGGGGTATCTTGGGAGAGTAGGCCGGCGTGTTGGGCGCCTTTCGGTGAATCCGCAACATACAGCGTCTGGCCACGGAGACCTGAAGTGGGTAGGTGCATCGCGGTTTGGAGCCTGGGAGTAGCAGTCGGCACAATTCCGGAACGGGGATCTGGCCCTGTTCTGTATAGGTTTCTCCCATGTGGCGGCCAGCTGTCCGGTACGACAGCCATTGGAGCTGCGCCGCCAGAAAGTAGGATTCAAAGGCTGGGGCCCCTAGGCCACCCTCCGTGGTGGGCAACTGCAGTGTGCGTAAGGCGATCCGAGGCCTGCCAGCCCCCCAGATAAGGGAACGCAGGAGTGTATCCAGGTCCCGAAAAATGGCTTGAGGCGGGATCACCGGCAGGTTGGCGAAGTAATAGAGAAGGCGGGGGACCAGTATCATCTTTGCAAGTGCCACTCTACCTATGGGCGCTAGCGGGAGGGCTGTCCAGAATCGCACCGCCGATCTGATCCCAGCCAACAGCGCGTGATGATTGCCATCGAACAGGTCGGCTGGGGAGTGATATAGCCGTACCCCCAGGTATCGGGGGGCTGTGGCACCCACCGACAGCGTTTTCTCGCCGAGGCGGACATCTCGCAGCTGGGACCCCGGGTGAAGAGGGTACACGATGGACTTGTCCCAGTTCACTCGCAGCCCGGACGCCGCCGCGAAGTCCTGCAGCACCGTCCAAATCGCAGTAAGGTCCGCTGTGGCATCTCAGATGTAGAGGAGCAGATCATCCGTGTACAGGGAGACACTGTGTATCGTACCTGCTATCGGTATGCCCCAGTCAACTCCTCCCTCCCGCAGACGTATGGCAAGAGGTTCCATCGCCATCGCGAAGATTAGGGGGGAAAGGGGGTAGCCCTGTCTGGTCCCGCGCTCGACCTGCAGCGGCGCGGAGATATATTGCCCTATTCTGACGCGAGAGGTAAGATTAGTATAGAGAAGTTGGGTATATCTAAGTAAATTGGGACCTATCCCCGCTCTCCGAAGAACTGCGAAGAGATATGGCCATGTGAGAGTGTCAAATGCCTTTTCAAGGTCCAAGATCAGGCACGCTGCGTTAGGATATCTAGTATTCACCTGATCCTGGACATGAAAAAGACAGCGCAGGTTTTGGGAGGTACAGCGACCGGGGACAAACCCACATTGATCCATGTGAATCAGAGGTCTGAGGATCCCTTCATAGCGTCCTGCCAGAATTTTCCCCAATATCTTGCAATCTGCCGAAAGGAGCGTAATTGGGCGATAAGATGAGAGTGATTGTGGGTCCCGATGTGGCTTCACAAAGGACACGATGATTGACTCACGGAGAGAGCTAGGTAGTTCTCCTTTCTCAAATGCCGTTGCGTACATTGCGACAAGGCGTGGGGTCAGGAGGGAAGAGAAGGCGCTAAAATACTCTAGGGGTAGGCCGTCCATCCCTGGTGCTTTACGATGTGCCATGGCCCGGAGAGCCTGCGAAACGTCCGACGCCGAAATCTTCGCTTCCAGGCTGGCGTTGTCGGCTCTGGGGATGCGTGGAACCTGTAAGGGGTCTAAAAAGCAGGGAATGGCCTCCGGGTCGGTCGATTGTGGGGCCCGGTAGACGGTACTATAGTACTGACAAAAAACCTGGAGAATATCTACCTGGGTCCGTACTACATCCCCCGAGGGGCCAGGAATCTCCGTGATAGGATGTATGCCCGCATCCTGCTTCACCAGCCAGGCCAGGAGCATTCCCGCTTTATCTCTATCTCGGTGCACTCTGGCTGCGTAAGCTCGGAAGTTATATTTCCGCAGGGTAGTTAACGCCTCATTGTATCGGGACCGTGCTGCAGCTACCTGTCGTGCTGACGCCGCATCTCTATCTTCGTGGCTGGGTGAGTGTTGCCAGGTGTCGCTCCGTGTCCATGAGTGATCGTTCCAGTGTGCGCATTACCCCTGCTATCTGTGTGATACACGCGCCTCGCACCACCACCTTGAACGCATCCCACTCTGCTAACCTTGACGAGGCCGGGTCGGTGTTATCAGTGAAGTAGTCTTGGATTGTGCGTGCATGATCATGTTTAAAAGCCGGATCAGTAAGGCAATCACGTGGGAGGCGCCACGTGGGAACCGGAGGAAGCGGCGGTCTCCAGTGTAGTCGTATGACATGCGCATCGTGGTCTGACACTACCCTACCTAGATAATCTGTCTCATGTATTTTTGGGATGAGCGTCGGGGAACATAAAAACCGGTCCAGTCGGACCCGTAAATTATGGGGAATGGAATGGAAGGAGTATAGCCTGGTGTGAGGGTGATGTGCTCTCCATGCGTCCTCCAACGCCCAATGCGCCACCCAACTCCGGAATTGCTCTGCGTGTTTCGAAGCTGGGGAGTGGCGCGGAGTCGGGTGAGATCTATCAAGGGTGAGATCCAGTACTCCGTTATAGTCACCCGCTAGGATCCAGGGAATGGACGGGAACTGTGCCAATACCCCCGTCAGGACCTCCCAATATCGCTCTTGTTCGGTGTTCGGCGCATAGATGCTGCCCAATAGTATCGCCTGCCCATCCAACACCCCATGTAGTAGCGCATATCTCCCTTCTTTATCTACCACCCTTCGAATTTCCTGAAACGGTGTGCCCGGGTGCAGCCAAATGAGCGCCCCCCGTGCGTACGCAGAGAACGTTGTAGCACACAAGGTTCCCCTCCATTTCGCCTGTCATTTACCCACTTCTGTAGCTGTGAGGTGAATCTCTTGGAGAAACGCTATGTGCGCACGTTGCCGTTTGATGTATGAGTAGACGGCATAGCGTTTACGCGGTGTATGCAGGCCCCTGGTGTTTAACGTGAGGATGCTAAGTTCCGGGTTAGGCATTGGATAGGGTTCTGGTGAGTGCATAGCGGCCTAGCGGCGACGCTCGTGGGGAGTGTGTCGGCCCCCGGGTGCCCCTGTCCCGACTGAAACGGTAGTGTGGGGTGTCGTAGGCGCCTCGCTGTCGAGCATGTTCCTCATGCGTGGTTTCCTCAGGGTAGAAACTATTATGGGTGGGGAAAAACAAAGAAGTAACCAAAACCATGATCGGGAAACCGTCCCAATACTTGGGACCCATCAGCAAAGCCAATGCGTCCAAACAGTCTCTCCCCAATCTAGGGATCGTAACCATCAGAACTAAACAATGGGGGTGACGGGCGCCGCCAAGGCTGGAGCGCGCCGGGCATTCGTAGGAGTGTTATTCGTCGCCTGGCCGAGTTGACAGCCCAGGTGTAGAGGTGCTGGAGCGGTGTGAACTGGTCAGTTCGTGTGGGTGCAGAATGTATTTTGTGCGGGTACCTGTGGGTCCACGTCTCTTTGGTATGGGTGGTTCTTCAGCCCGTATCCGACTGTAGCATAGTGTCCGAGACTGTTAGGATGGAGTTCGCGGAGGAGCGAGCAGGGGGGGCCTCTTCCTCCTCCTACGAGGTGAAGATATGGGGTGCTCCGTCTAGCCCCTCACCAGTAGCATCGGGACCCAACGCTGCCACCGCCTGCACGGCCCTGTTTCTCTCCCTGAGGATCTGATCCGGGCTCGGAGAATGCTCTGTACGTTGGTCGCGTAGATCTCGGCCGTTCTGCCATCGCTGGGACCGTGATTTTCGTGCCTTGCGTCTGCCGGGATGTGGCCTGGTCCGTGTGTGAGGTCCGGCTGGGGCCTCCCGCGGTCCCAGCCGGCAGTGGTGGTCCGCCCAGTCGGCGGCTTCCTCAGCAGCCATGAAAAAGTGGGTGGTGTCCTCGTGGATGACTTTGAGACGGGCCGGAAACAACAGTGAGTATTGTATGTTATTGTTCTGCAACCGGCGTTTCACCTCCGGGAATGATGAGCGCTGTTGTTGTACTGCCCTGGCATAGTCGGGGAACACCATAACGTGGCTGTTTTCCACCTGAAGAGGGCCCGCGGCCCGGGCCGCTCTGATGGCAGCATCTCTGTCCTGAAAGTGTAAGAACTTGGCGAGCATCGGCCGGGGCGGAGCCCCGTGGCGCGGTCTGCCTGATGGTACCGGGTGAGCCCGCTCCATGGTGAAGAAGGCTGTTCATTCCGCCTGAGGGGTAAAGGATTTGACCCAGGTCTCCATATAGTCCCATGGCGACGCCCCTTCGATTCCTTCCGGGAGACCTATCCCCCGAATGTTGCATCTTCGGGAGCGTCCCTCCAAGTCATCGAGGCGCTCCTCTATGGTGGCCTGCCGATCCTGCAATGTCCGTATCACAGTCTTGTGGGCTGTCTCCACTGGTGTGAGTTCCGAGATCGAGTTCTCCCCATCCCTCACCCGGTCCGCCAGCTTCCGATGGTCATCACGTATCAGGCTAATGTCTGTGGTGATGGACCCGAGGTGTTCCTCCATGGAGATCCAGGAGAGCTCGATGGCCGCTAGCACCTGGTCAAGCATGGCTGTGATGACTGGGTCCGATTGCGTGGCCATGGGCATCTCCATCACCCTGGCTTGCGGTTGGTGTTCTGGCGCCGTCTCCGGTATCGTGGTCTGCTGCGTCGATCGTGTTTTCCCCATGTCCAAACGGCAACCGGCGATCACTCGCTGTAAGGGCATGGCGAGATGCGGGCGCGGGTCCTCCCCGGGGGCCTCCACCGTCCCCGGCGGCCTCCTGGCCGTTCGTTTCGTGTATGGGATATAGTGTGTGCGTATATCCCCTCCTCTGCCCCGCCAGGGGCCGCTTCGCCGGGTCGCCAGTCACCCCGCCGGCGACTCCCCCTGTGGGAGTTATTCAACCTCACGGCATCAACCGATCTCCTCCTGCTGCCGTCTCCGCCTCTGTAGCCCCTCGTCACCAGTCACCGGGCACCGCTGGCCCTAGGTGTGGGGAGGGGGCGGCCCGACCGCAGGGCACCCCTCCGAGTGTTCTGGGATGGTGTCCCCAGTTTCCGAATGCTATGGGGCTCCCGTCCACTTCGCCCCCGTGGGAGCACCGCCGTGGCCCGTCCTCTCCAGTGCGACCGTGGTCTCTGGCCGCAGGTCTTTGGTCAGCCAGCCCCCAGGGGGGCGATCCGATGGCGACGTCAGGCAGTGGGGGAGCCCCCCCACGCCCCACCTCCCTGGTTGATGCGTGTGGACGCCGGGCCTACGGCCCCGTGTCAGAAGTCGGCGCTGCCCCAGTCTCGTGCCCCTCTCTGTGCTCGGCTGTAGCCTTAGGTGCAGCGCCGCTGATGGTGTGCGGCGGCCATGTTAGGGTCAGGCAGTGGGTCTCGCAGCGCCCGGACCCCTCCGCGGTCCTCCCACGGCCCGACGTCTCACAGCTGCCTGTGCCCGTGGTTGCCCCAGGAGGCCGACACCCCCGTTCACCCCTCGTGTCTTCTCCGGGGCCGCCTGGGGGCATCGCTGATCCTGGGCGCTGGAGGAATCCCCCGTCGGGGTACGGTCAGGCTGGTCTGGGGGGCGTCCGCCGCTCCTCCTGGGCTGGGTGGGCGTCCGTCCCTGTGTTGGTGCCTTCAGTGGTCCCCTCCAGGGGTGGCTGGCGCTGCCGGACGAATTCTCGCGTCCCGCCGGGTACTACAAGACGGCCGCCGCCATCTTGCCTCGAGGGCCCTGGTCGTCTCGGGGGTGGCCGGAGCCATTGGAACGCCTCTCCCGGGAGCCGCGATTGCCCAGGGTGGCCCCCCGCTGCCCGCCGCCGCTCCGATGGTGATGGCAGCGCTCACATCGCCAGAGCGATGCTGTGTGTCGACCTTTGGGCTGCCTGGTCGCGGAGCCCTAGCAGACTGCCTCCGCCATCGTGGCTTGCTTGGCCACGCCCCCATTTTATAAACTGCTGTTTACATTCATTAGCGAGGGGAGGCGTGTTATAATCTTGTTGCTCTCCAGTTACCAGGTTTCATCTGTTCCAGCTCCCGTATAGAAAACAGAGTTGGCTCTCCCATGGAATGCTAGGTGGGAGCAAATGTAGAATTTTCAGGATCTGTCACATCTCTCCCTCAGCTAAAGTTTTATCCTTGCAAATAAATAAAAGACTGAACCTGCATTACATACTTACAATTTTGTAATGCCCTTGAATGCTCTCTGAAAGATCTTGTAGTATCACTACCCACACCCAAGATTCACCCTAACGTAAGAAACTTACAGATCTCTTGTTTCTTCTTCATCTTTGGTAGCAATTTAATGAAGCGCAGTTTATTATTCGAGACACTAGGAGAACTTGTATTTTCTGGCTTCAATTTTAGTTCTACTTCAGGATTTCATGTTTTCTTCTTTGAAAGTGCAATCATTATCACAACATCCAACAGTACTGATTAGGTGTTGTTATTCACAATCTTTTTCAAGACATTGAGGAGTATTGTTTCTTCATCAGGAGTACACAGTATTGCTTGTGAATCAGATTAGGGCCTTATTTCCAATTAGAGTTTGTCATGCAAGGAACATGAACCAAAAAGTGGCAAAGGTTTGTGTGGCATATTAAGAGAGCATTGATGTTAATGGCACTCTAAATACAGCAGACAGGGCAACAGACACTTTTTTGCATTCCACAAAACTCTAAATATTTAATACATAAGCAACACTCCTTATATATTTAAATACACACAGACTCCCATATATTCAAACCATAACAATCTATTTCCCCATGTTATCAAATCAATGTAATTACTTCCCATAGTACTAGTTCCTCTAAAGATCACCACACAATGCTTACCAATTTTTAAGCACTGCTTTGATTAATTAAACAGTGAATATCCTAGTATGATTTATGTACTGTACTGTTGCATTACAAGCCTTAAAGGTTTACTGATACATGAAATTTTGAACCCTGTAGTGGCAGGCCTGAGACAGGTTTGAAAGGCTGCGTCTGTGAGTGGCACAAGCAGTGCTGCAGGCCCAGTAGTAACATTTAATTTACAAGCCCTGAGTATATGGGAAATCACTGTACAAGGGACTTATAAGTACATCAAATATGCCAAACAAGTTTAGAGGAGAGATCACATGTACTTTAGCACTGATTAGTAATGATAAATTGCTCATATCCTAAAGCCAACAAAAACAAGTTCAGAAAAATAGGTGGAGGAAGATAAAACGTTTGGGCATAATCCAGCAAAAAGGGCCAGGTCCAACAGGCACCATTCCCAGAATGTAGTCCAAAGCTCTCTTCATTAACAAATCTTTGTTGGCCATGTTGTGAACTATTATTAACCAATTTTTATATTAACCCTCTCTCAGTTGTTGCAGCGCATTCTTCATGGCAATAGCTATCAATGGTGTAACAAGAGCAGTGGCCCTGCGGCCTAGGAGTGTGAGGTGCCCAATACACCCCAATTGTTGCTATATTTCACTACCTAAATGAGGCCTATTTTCCTAGCTTGTATCAGAAGACAACGAGCCCTTGGTACACCACTGGTTGGTTTCCACTGGACTTACTTTTATTTCTTTTAAATTGAAGCCTTTTATAGACTTCAACCACAGCTCCTTTGGTATTATATGCCATTGCATGCATTTCCAAATGAATTCTTTATGAGTTTCAGTCAGTGTCATCATTGTGCTCTCATGTTTTTGCCCAACTGTTCCCTTTTTTTTTTACTTTAATAAAAGAATGTCATATCATATTGCCTCTGGGTCACTGCCCACAAAACTTCCATCTAATACCTTTCTTTTTTAGTTACTTATTCTTAAAATGAGTTCCACAATCCATGCAAATCATTACAAGCTCCACAGTAATAGATCTCACTGATTCTGTTTTCAGCCTTCACAAAGTTTCTTGGTATTCATAATTTTGTATTGCCAATCCTAATCCTCCACCTATGTTCTGCCCAGCTAGGTTTTACTTTATATAGGGTATGCCTTTAAAGCAATCGTCACATGCACATTAAATACTGTGAAACAAATCTTTGTATAGTTGGCAACAAAGTATTACTTGAAAAAATAAGTTTGTGCCCCTATTGTTGCCCTAACTCCTTCCATTTCCTGCACCAGATTTAGAGTTAAGATACACAGCACTACACTGAACCTGGGACTCTATCCAATATACAATTTTGCCATTTAGTAGCAACCACTTTCAGTGTGTTGGGATCCAGTTACCTATAAGCGTACAAAAAATAACATGCTACTATCAACATGATTAAAACCAAGGTTGTGGGCTTTTTTGGCAGACTTAAGAAAAAGTTGTTTATAGAGTTTCTATAGTTAGCCAATAGAACAAGTATGAGAATACTCTCATCCAGGCATTTCAGCTGATGATTGTCTTTCCTGAAAGCCTTGCATGGAGAGCATACACATAAAAGCTAGACATTCCCTATTAGGCTTCAACAGATATAAACATGCTGCGAAAACAATAGTGAAGGTCTCAAATATTTAGAATAATTAAAGTCCATTTTCTTCTACCACTATATAATGCCCCTTATTCTTTGGGAGTGGGTTTTGCCATTCAATTTACGTGAATCGAGTCTGCAAACATATGAGCTGGCAGAGGTAGGTCACTCCCTTATTTTGTTCCTAGATAACCAAGAAATGTGGGTTTCTATGGTAAGGTATCACAATGTCACCCAGTAAGAATTAATGTGAAATTAGGAATTGGAACACATCGAGGCTTGGATCCAAACCAGAAAAAAACTCCATATAAATTCCTTTGTGATTCCCTAAATCGATTTGGCCTTAGTTAGAAACTACAGAAAGAAGAACCACAGTTCTACACCTTATATGTTTGTATAGGCACAAATATATAGGTAATAATCTTTTTATGGAAAATAATGAATGAATCTCTGAGGTTTAGGGTATTTTATTTTCTGATTTTCGAATTCCAAAGAGATTGGCAAGGTCTATCCAAAGACGGTGAAACATGTCAACTCTGGTGCACACACATGGAAACTGCCAAGCCTACATGGTGTACTTACCCAGAACTACATATTCATAGAGCTAAAGTGCTTTGGCAATATTTCAGTCATGGAGGTATAAGAACAATTTCAGCAGATGTACATAGGTGCTTTAAAGAAATTAATACATTGGCTAACTGGCAGAAAGGGTAGTTACCACGTTATATTTGACAAAATTGTATTCTTTTAAATTGTGAGGGTCTGAGCCATGCCAAACATGTCATGTATCATCGGGTAGGACTGGCTTGTGAACCTGAGTTTTCCTGCCTTTATATCCTGCTACATTGATTTATTTTTTATTTTTTATTGTGTATATTTATTGTATATGAAATTATAAAAATAATACGACCACTTCATAAGTAATGCAAAGAAATACACTGGTTGTTCTAAGGATATTAGTGTCATGTGGACATCTGCATAAACTCCCAATGACTTAGAGCTTTAATGTGATATACAATGTACCCTTTCTGTTTTCTTTCATTTACACATCTCCTCACTTTCCATGCAGCTCCAATTGAACCAATGCAGGCTCTTTTTTAATTTTTAGTATACGTTTTCATACCAGCTCACAGTGTGACTTTCCTTCTGCTTTCAATGTGATTTACATCCCTCTTTGTACATGAATGTTATTCTTTCCACTATTACGCTGCATCAGCCACACGCCACACGCCACCAGCAAGGGAATACAGGTCCCAGACTACTTCGCGCCAGGAGGCGCCGATGCTTGTTTCCCGTGCCCAGAGGCGCTTAAGACCGCAGCCCGGGCCAAGGGTATGCCCGGCTGTGTCCGGCTGTTCCCGGAGGAGGCTGGGCTGGGCCACCCCACTTAGGTGTATCTGTGGAAATTATTTGCCCAAGATCTACTTACCCAGGCTGGAGTTCAAGGCTCGTGCCAATATATCTTATCTTCCTTATTACCTTGAGCGAGGCTTAGCAGTTGCTTCTGCTTCTTCTTTCCACTTTCTGTGAGTGCCCCCAGCTGTATGTAACCCTTGAGTTGTTTAGTTCTGTCCTGGTCCGTCCTCCCCTAACCGGAGCCATTGTCAAGGCGGAACATGGAGTTTGCCTACTTCAGCGTCAATTAGCAATAATGGGGAAGCGCGCCTGTGCTTTATCATGCAGTCCCCAACTCATCAACCTACTTCTATTGACAAGATGCTCCAGAGGGCCATAAGGGCGGTGTCAACTGAAATTGAATTGACCGAAAGGCGCTTATCGCTAACACCGGACCTAGCCCTTACCCTGACTAACCTCGATTTGCAACCTACTCCGTCAATTGTGGACTCTGACTCCTCTAAGACTCAGTCCAGGACACGTGCTTTGATACACGATGCACCCAACACGGATGTGTCCATAGTGGTCACTCCTCCAGGCCCAGCAAAAAAAGGGAAAACTAAACC
This sequence comes from Triturus cristatus, assembly GCF_964204655.1. NCBI lineage: Eukaryota > Metazoa > Chordata > Amphibia > Caudata > Salamandridae > Triturus > Triturus cristatus. Next base: position 661,052,908 of record NC_140594.1, read on the forward strand.
TGCTATGAGGATTGGGAGCAAACGGAAGAAGGGTGCCACGGAACTCATAGTGAATGGTGACTCTGGGAAAGGAGGGCCAGGTGGCTGTTCAATTGAAGGTACAGAGCAGCCAACTTGGGTGTCAAACTTGGTGATGGAACTCCAGTCGCAAATAAGGGAAATTATCAAGGATGAACTTAACGCTCTAACCACTTGGGTAGATAAGCTCACAATTTTGGTAGAGACTCATGTTGTCAAGTTAGAAGCAAATTATAGGGTGGGTGAGTCCCTACATCAGCACGTGCCACAAATTTCATCTCCCTATCCCAGGGTTGATCACACCCCTGCAATTAACCTGAGCCCATCCCTACCAAACCAGAACAACCAGGGGGATGTAAATAGACATGTGATTATTCCCAATAAGTCAATAGATAAGGATAGTGCCCAATGTCAGGGGCCCAGACGTGGGTTGGAGGCTGGTAATAAGTATAGATCCTGCCCAGCAATGCCAACAGCTGGAGATAATGTGCTGCGATTGGGGTCAAATCATAGAGCAAATGAGGGGCAAGCTGTACAAACAGAAGTACCAGAGGTGGGATCAGCCCTGCCATGTACCAACCTCCCCCCGGACTCCACTCCATACGTCATGATTCTAACTGGAGTACCGGAATTGAATATGGGGCAAAGGGAATCCCACTCTGAACTAAAAAACAAATGTATTTTTTGGCTGGCCAAGCAGCTCCAATTCTTGTACAAAGATGCAGGTGAAAATCTGTTCACACGAAGGGTGGGATGGGTGGGCCAGAGGCTGAAAGATATACCCAGGGATAGCATTGTGATACATTTTAGAAACCCCCGGGTTGTAAGTGCTCTTCTAGACTGCAACCAACAAAGGCAGGTGGGGGGTATAAGGTCTTTCCTTTTGGGTTACTTCTACCCCCGGGACGTGTGTCAGAAACTAGATTGTGGATTGTACACAGGGTAGGGACCAGGCAGCAGACTATGCAAAGGACCATCCTGGGACAGGATCAACGAAGCCCATTACTTTTTAACTTACTGCTTACAAACAGATTTGGGTATACTGACGAAAACGGGCACAGCCAACGATATTGGAATTAAAGTCTCAGAGGGAGCCTTGGGGGTCCCACAGAACCGAGGGTGCCGTTTCAGAGTCCTGTTCAGCCCAGACAGGAAATAGGACAGGATACCGAGGGGGCTGATGGAGTGGGAAGTGCTCAAAGTGAGGGGGTACAAGGGGCTTCTAGCATTCGAATCGCTGCTGGCTCACCCCCTAGGTCCATGCAGGCAGAGGGAGCCTTGGGGGTCTCACAGAACCGAGGGTGCCGTCTCAGAGTCCTGTTCAGCCCAGACAGGAAATAGGACAGGATACCGAGGGGGCTGATGGAGTGGGAAGTGCTCAAAGTGAGGGGGTACAAGGGGCTTCTAGCATTCGAATCGCTGCTGGCTCACCTCCTAGGTCCATGCAGGCATTCAATGTCCAACAGTGGGCGACTTCAGAACCTTCAAGTCTCACAGCTGAATACTCCATTCTCGGTAATGGAGAATGAGCCCAGTGGCCCCCCTCTGCTAATTAATGGCACATCTAAGTTCCAGGTACTATCATGGAACATTGCTGGCCTTAAATCCAAACTTGACAATCCGGAGTGGGGAGCATTTATTGAACAAAAGGAAATCTGCATGTTTCAGGAAACCTGGGCTAGGACGGATCCACATAGATTAGGCTATGCGTCTTTTAGCCTAGCAGCCACATTTGGGGTAAGGGGTAGGCCTGCAGGGGGACTCTGCACCTGGGTTTCTGTACACTTGGGGTGCAGAGCAAAACAGATAGAGATATCTTCCCGTGATATTCTTTGTATTTTTTTGAGTTTTTCTGCAAAGATCAAAATTGCTCTGATCAATGTTTATTCCCATCCAGTTGGCTACGGCCAGAAGTCATCAACTCTTGATCAATTGACAACCTTCCTGCTTACTATCCCCGATAATATTTTGGTGATTATTGGCGGTGATTTCAATTGTCAGTATGAATCTCTGAATGGCCTGAATGTGGGTAACTCCTGTGAAGAGGACCTGCATTGGGCCATTCCAGAGCCTAATACCCCACCAATGTGGGCTTGGACCCCATTGGTACTCCAGATGAATACCCTCACACTGAACCATTCACTTAGGGCGTGCAATGGGTGCACAAAATCTGACTCCCCGGCAAATTATACTTATAACAGATTGGTATGTGCCTCCATTTTAGATTATATCTTGGTGGACACAAAATCCTGGAACAGGGTAATAGACTTCAAGATCGTGCCTCGACAAGATAGTGATCATAACGCCCTGATTCTTGAGACGGTTCCACCATGTCCCAAGAGTGCACTTGAAGTCCAATCCTTAACCATTCCTAGGATAACCTTGACTAGCTGCAGGAGGAGAGTCAGATGGGGGGTAATTTGTCAATCACAGGAAAAGTTCGCTTCCCTATTACCAAACCACCATCCCATTCCTTAAGGCCGCAAATCAATTTAGCGGAACTGTTGATTCTTCTAGCGCCCTTCCCGAAATTGCTGATAATCACCAAGGTTTAATATCTCCCATGGCAAATATCTTTTTCCCTAATAAAAGAATAAGGGAAAAGGGGCCCTCAGGGCACCCTTAGTATAGTGATGATTTCCGTAAGGCCAAGCAAGCACTTATCTCTGCCATCAAATCCAATGACAGGTCACTAATAAAAGATAAAAGGATAGCCTACAAAAGTATCATTAAACTGGCAAAAAGAAGTTGGGAAGGTGATAAGTGGGATAGGCTGAGAAGTGCCCTAAGCACTAATGACATGAGGACCTTCTGGAATCTAGTAAATACTGGCTGTCCAGAAGGCAAAATGGCAATAGAACTGAATATAGGGGCAGAAGTTTGGAAGGCCCATTTTGAGTCCCTATATGTAAGGGTAGAGGGTGATGCTGGGCAAGCTACAAATGATTGCTCCCCTCCCAGTTAATCTGTCTGGATGCTCCCGAAATCTCTCTAAAAGAGATAACGGATATTTTAAGCAGGGTAGCCCATCCAAGGCTCCAGGCTTAGACAAGATCCCTGGTGACCGCTTTCGTAAAAAGAACCTACTATTTGGGCCCCTTATCTGTGGACCCTGTTTAATTCCATCCTGCAGGAAATGTCGATCCCTTCCACCTGGTTGGGGTGGAAATCATACCGATTTATAAAAAAGGCTCACCACTCCTTCCTGTCAATTATCGGCCCATCAGCCTCATAGATGTCAGTCAGAAGATATATGCCCGAGTGCTGCTGGGCCGACTACAGAGTTGGATGGAGGACTACACTATTCTTAGCCCCTACCTGGCCGGTTTTAGAGCAAGAATGTCCACAATAGATCAAATCTTTAGGTTGCAACTATTGCATTGGAAGACAGTGTATTTGGAGGGTGGCAGCCTCTATTTGATCTATGCGGACCTAAATTCTGCATTTGATTTGGTACCCAGGGACAAATTGGGGGCCATTTTATTAAATTTGGGGGCCCCTCTGTATCTCTGTCACCAGTTGAAACGACTCCACAAACGTAACTTTGCCCAAATCAGGTATGGAAAAAATGGTGAGCTCACTGATTCCATACCTATAGACAGAGGTGTACGCCAAGGTTGCGTGTTGGCCTGACCCTTTTATGCCTTTTTATCAATGGCCTAGTGGAGGCCTTGATTGCAAGGAGGGACATGGATGCACTCAGGTTGGCGAACCGCAAGGTACCAGCCTTCATGTTCGCCGATGATACTCTCCTGCTATCAAAATCTCCTATGGGAATACAGAGGGCCCTAGACACCTTTTATCTTTTCTGTAAAAGTAGGGGGCTGGAGATCAATTTACAGAAAACCAAATATATGGTATTCAATGCAGGCAGCAGTACACAACCAAATCCCCAGCTAGATGAGAAACCACTAGCGAGAGTGACCGTTTTTGAATACCTGGGAATTACGCTCACTGAAAAAATAGACTGGATTGTACAAATTAAGAAGGCAAGTCTAAGGCTGGCCCAGACAACAGGGGGTTAGCAAAGATGTATGGAAATTGCACCCTCAAAACGGTTGGACCGGTGGTGGAAATTTATAAAGTAGAAGCCAGGGGCACGGCCTTGTATGGGGAAGAAATCTGGGGCCACCTGACTCTCTGTCCAAAATTGACAATTCCTTTGCCAGGCAACTTTTGGGTCTTCCCATAAGCACACCGCTCACGCCGCTTCGCATGGATCTTGGGGTTGGACCAATTGCAGAGGACGTTGGCCTCAGACCCCTTTTATTCTGGCGACACCTATGGAGTATCCCAGAATTAGCTGCATATAGAGAAGAGTTGAAGGAAGTGCTGAGATTATGGGAGTGTGCAAAATCTCAAGGCTGGCCTCCATTGAAAACTCTTTAGCAGCAATGGGATTGAGTGACCTGTGGGCTAGTGATGAAGAAAGTTGCTTGATAACATCTAGGAAGGCTTTGATAAAGAGTTACAGGGAGATCAAACTCACCCAAATATAGGGGAGTTCTGCGACTGGTGCATTGACCGCAGTATTTCTAGAGATAAAACATCAATATAGGTTAGAGCCTGCCCTCGATGATATTCAGCCAGCCCTTGCTAAAAAGCTTTATTTAGAGTTCAGGTATGGGGTACTCCCACTACGTGCTTTCACAAACAACTGGAGGGGTACATCAACTCTGGGATGTCCGGCATGCAATAACATACTGGAGACGAATCATCATGTACTATTTTTCTGTCCGGCACACAAGAAGGCAAGACACCGATGGTTATTGCAGTTATGCAGAGATCTCGGAGCAACCACTGCACACAGGCTTTTAGGATACTAAAATATGACACTAGCAGGCCTACAGCGTATTCAGTTTCTCATTTTTTATTTTCCATGTGGTGTGTACGTCAAGTTATTTTAAAGTTAGCTTTTGTCTGATCACCTTATTCCACCACTGTGACTGGTCTTTTTTTTAATCTCATTTTGTAATATTTTAATGGTGTAAGCTTGTACTTATCCATTTCATTTTAAATTTCTATTTTTAACAGCATTTTATAAATAATACTGTAATGCACATGCACTTTATTAAGTTATTTGTATCTCGAACAATGACAGCCTTATTGGTAAGCTTAAACAAATGAATTGTGCTGTATCTTTTATCTGTGCTTTTATGGCCTTAATGGCCGAAACAAAGAATTTTTGACGACTGACTATTAGGTTTCATTAGTTTCTTTAAACTGTATGAGCCCTAGCTATCTCCTTACCTCTGCATGATCTCCATGCCTATCCTCATATGATCTCTATATTTCTCATATGATCTATTTCCCTTGCCCAATATAATCACCATTTCTTCTTCTCTATGCTTTCCTTGCCTCACCTTGCTTGGCCATAATCCTGTCCCCACATGACCTCCATTCCTTTCTGTACGTGATCGCTACTATTCTCCCTATACATCACTGTTCATTTGTGCCCTGTGCCCTGATTTCTACAGTCCATGTTTCTTCTGATGACTCTTCTGGCACGTTAATTTCTGTTTCTGAACAATATCTTGTTGTTTTCTTTCTCCTATGTCTGCACATGATCTCGATTCTACTTTCCTATATGTGTTTCACCCTTCTTTCTCTCGATGCAGTCCCATTTTCATTAATCATCCATATGCATCTCTTGCATGGATATGAATCACTTCCTCCACATGTCATCTGCATATCTTGCTTCATTTGATACATTCATCTATCCATCCTGCTCTGTCTCCAATCTCCTTTCTGCTCTTATTGATTTCCATCCTTCTTGTCATGTAATCTTCCTTCCACTAATCAAGTTATCTCCACTCCTTTCATCTCCTTTCCTATTATCATGTTGTGGTTTCCACTGTCTTCTTCGGTCATATACATTCCTTTCATTGAACAGTCTCCGTTGGTCCATTTCTCCTCAGATGATCCAGATTTAGTTACCATTTTTGTTTTAGAATTTCCTGCCACCTATGATATGCATCTTCTTATTACAAGTGATTTCCCTTTATTTAGGGGTGTATTCCACAGTGTAAAACAAAGTAGGATATTTACCAATTTGGAGAAATAAACAAGAGTACCGAACAAATATTCTGATATCACAATGTGGCATTAGATGGGGATAAAATGGTCACATGGATTTTGAGGTGAGACAGGATTTATACCGTGATCTTGTTGATTTGCATTGGTCAATGCATAATATGCATCTGTATTCTCTTTTAAAGAAGGCTTGCATTCTGGCATTTGTTTGCACTTTATACACAGAATAAACAGACAAACGAAAGATAAAAACTCCATAACAACTCAGATTGTGGGAGTTCTATATTTTGACACAAATTGAAAGAGTAAGTTACGCAGCATCTTTCTTTTAAAGGGTGGGAATCCCAGGTAAAGGATGTTTTTGCCTTTGTAATAATAGAATGCAACTGGAGTTTAGCACACCATATTTAAGGAAAATCTAGAAGAATATCTTTAGCTAATAGTGAGGATGTCATTAAGGATGGATCTTGATTCCAATGGAAGCTAGGACAAGATCATTGGGACAGAGTTAAGGTGACATGATTAACAAGTATGGAAATACAAGCAGACTCTAAATGCAAGACATTACCTGGCAACATATGGATAGGTGTTCTCAATTATTTTAAGTAGGTGGGACTTTTACTGGGATCAATTATTCAACTCTACTTTCCTCACTCCTTATATGATCTCCATATTTCATTCCGCTAGTGTCTCCTTTGATCCTTACAAAAAGAATCACCCAATCTCCACATAATCTTAATTTTTTTAACTATATGATAAGCAGTATTTTGCTCTCTATGTTCTCTATTTGTCATAGTCTAGCAACTCCATTCATCTACCTTATCCTTACCCTGTTCAACACCTACATGATGCCCTTGGCCAACATCGCTAGAACCCACAGACTAAATATCATATCTAAGGCCGACGACCCCCAGCTTATCCGAGGAGTGGTCGGAAGACCACTCCTCCACTAGGGCCAACATACGGAGTTGCATGACAAGCATCGCCGACTGGATGAAAGACACCTGCCTTAAACTCAACACAGACAATGCAGAAGTACTGATCTTCGGGAACAATGCCTCGTCGTGAAAGGACTCCTTGTGGCTTTCCGAACATAAATCCCTCGCCAACTCTCACTGACCATGCCCACAACCTTGGCAACATCCTTGAATGCAAACTCCATGTAAACCAGATGAATTCAGTCTTCTTTGCCTACTTACTCACTCTTTGCATGCTCTGTAAGATCTTCAAATGTCTCCCCGTCAAAACTAGAAAAAAACTTTATTCAAGCCCTAGTCATCAGCCAGCTGGACTATGGCAAGGCACTCTATGCAGGAATTACCGCACACCTCTTGAGAAGACAAAACACAGAACTCAGCAACCAGACTCATCCTCGACCTCCCAGATGAACTCACATCACCCCAACCACAGGAAGCCTCTTTGGCTGCTCTTTCAGAAGATACCAATTCAAAATGCTGCTCAACACTTACAAAGCCCTGCACAAACTAGGACCAGCATACATCAACCACCGCATGAACTTCCACCAACCCACCAGACACCTATGCTCATCCTCTCTCTCTCACAACCCCCGCATCTGCCGAAGCAACAGTGGATGTCTCTCCTTTGCCTACCTCGCTGCCAAGTCTTGGAAAGACCTCTCTCTTCACCTCCGAACCTTATCCTCTCTGCTAGATTTGAGGAAAGGGCTCAAGACCTTGCTGTTCAACTGAACCCCCTCCACCGCAGGGTTCACAGCTCCTGGAGACCCTCGCAGGTAAATAGCTACGCTTTACAAATCCTGTCTGATTCTGATTCTGAATATCCATTCTTCACCAATTTATATTCTTTTCATTCTTTTTACCTTTCTTCATTTCAACCCTTCTAAAATCAAAAGCCTGCACTTTCTTAACTGCACCCTCCCTTTCTTGATCTTCTGATACCTGCACCTAACTAATTTTATACTTTAGCTAAAATTGTCATCCAGTAATTTTAACTAATCGGTCAGATTTGTTTTAAAATTTTATGTAGGTCATTCTGTAAGATGCAGTGAATGTACACTTACTTTTGTTTTATACTACACTGTGATTATTTGCTGCAAAGTTCAATATCATGATTAATGTAATGTAACAAGTACCATGTGGCGATATACTGCCGACCCGGTCTGTTTTTTGGGGTTATGCTCTCTTCTGATTCTTCTCCAATTCATGCTCTTTGCATTCTATTTAGATTTGCAATGCAATATTTTTATTAGGCGTTCAAATAAAAAAAAAATGTATGTGGATTACTCGATATACACAGTGGACGTAATGCTTTTGTTTTATGCAATTTTGTGAATACTCGCTGCAAAGTCTTATGTCATGATTAGTGTAATAAGTACTAGATTTTATGATTGTATTTCTCTATATCCACACTAACCAATTTTTTATATTTTATCTTGTTATTTTTTATGTATGTTTTGATGGATATGGGAACCGAATAAAGAGCCTATTTAAAATGTCACTCAGAAAGCTTTCCAACTGACATTCTAGGTTCAGACTCCGACCGCCATATTAAAATGACAGCGGTCGGAGTTTAAACTGGCCGCGGGATTCCGACTTGGTTCTGACGGGCGAGTCAGCCCGTCTGCCAGTCGGAAAAGACTCATAACCCCTGAAGGACGGCATTTCCACCATCGGGATTATGATGGCACTTTCTGAAAGCAGTTTGAAGAAGGCCGTTCCGACATGGAACTGCTGTTGGAAAGTGTATTTGGGGGCCACTAGCAGGGTCCCATTCCCCCGTGGGGCTTCGCATATGGCCCTGGGTGCATCTATGGTGCCTTCTTCACATCCTGCACCGTATGGCAGGCACCATGATGTGCCTGCCACACATTGCAGTGATGTGCAAAAACTTCAATTTTCCAATGGGAGCTTGTGCTGTGGGCGGTTCTGGCCCGCCACACAAGCTCCCATTGAAAAATTGAAGTTTCCGGTCGCACCATGTGCAGTTGCATCCTAATTTTGTGTCGGAACCACTGACCTGAGACCAGTTGGTTCCTCATCGCAGTAATCTCGGTCGGAGGCATCTCCGACCCACACCGTAATCAGGGCCAAAGTATTTTGATTGATACCCATGATATATTTTTCAACATTGATATTTCCTGTCTTTTACAGTTATGTGTGCATTTATGGGTGATTATCCTACAATGTTGTTAGTTACACTTTGGCACAATGACTGAAAAATCGTGACACACTGATTAAACACTGTAATATGGGTTTGTTCACAATTATATGGATAACCCTTCACAATAATCAATAGATTTTGGCTGATTGGTGAGGACTAGTCTGGTTTAATGATGATAATAAACTTATACAGTAGTAGGTGATAGTTTAGCCCATAAGTGGATGCTAAACCAAGATTGGGAAATTCTGTTAAAATAGCAAGAAAATAATGGCAACGAGACTGTGCTCTCTGCTGATTCACTCATTTTTCAAAAACAGCTTTCATTACTTAAATTACAGGTCCAGCATACACATTTAACTTTGTATGTAAATCTATCATAAACGCATTCAACAGAAGGCATTGTTACATTTTCTTCATTTGTCCAGAATATTGATGTAGATAACCCGCATTCTCCCCTACTCTGTCCCACCCCTCTATCCACTCTGTATTGTCTTACATTTCAGCTTGAGTTGCCCCTTGTATCTCTCCCTCTGGAACGCATAGTGTCGTATTCAGGGACCCCATATATTTTTAAACTTCTTGGGGAATCCACAGGCTTTGTATGTAGTTTTTTACCCCGCCATATATAGGTCCATCCCTCCTTTCCATTCATGTTGTGTGGGTGGTGTATTCTTCCGCCAGTGGCATGCCACGTCTCGTTTGGCCACTACTAGACCTAGATTTGCTAGCAGTAACTTGGCTTTGGGGAGGTCTATTTCTGTGGGTATTTCCAGTCTGCTGATTCCCTGATGTTGATTGTGAGAGTAATTTTATGTAACTTGGACAATTTCACTCTGTTCGTTGGGTCAATGTCACATCCTAAGAGATAGCTGTTTTCAGCTGGGAATATTGGGGATGCGGAGGCATTTTATAGCATGTATTTTATATCATAGTATTGGTCTGAAGGTTTGTATCCAGACCTTTTTAAGTATCATTCGATAAATCTCTCTCATTTAATATCTTTTTATAAGTTTTATTATTATGTAATTCATTGTATTTATTGTCTCATTTTTATAATATTCATACTGTATAGTTGGTGTAAGGTGTAAGGTGTTTTTTACAAGCTTTTATGACAGAATTGCTGAATAAAGTTGAATGGATATCCTCTCTAACTCACATCTGTCTCTTTCCAGAAATGTGTCTTGCATCTCCTCAGCCTAAGAAGTCCATTGGATGGTGCTGCAAGTCCGAAGCAGAGTTTAAAAAATGCAAAGACTTCAGTGATGCAATGAAGGCATTCAGGACGTCACTTTCCTGCATTAAGAAGAGCAACACCAAGGAATGCCTGCAAGCAATTGTGGTTCGTAAAAAGGGCATAACAAAGACGAAAGAATCAGTTGTTATAAATTAACCCCGTAACGAGTGGTAAATACCTAAAAGCAGGATCATCCCAACACTGGAGGATCTGAGAGATCCTAAGGCTGAGTGATCTGCATAATAAGGTTTCTTGTTCTTTTTGAACTGTATGTTTATAACTTTTTATATTGTATTTTTTACCCATTTCCCCCATTTCTAAGTCTTGTAAAAAATAGGTCTAATTATTACCTATTATCTATTTGGACACATTATCTGCAGATCGTGACAGAGAGAAGTGAGCCACCTCAAAAGCCAGGAAGGTGTGGCTTGCATTTTCTGTTGTAAGCAAGACCTACAGGCCTTGCTATTGCTCACGAATAAATAATGTATTTGTACAGATATAGGAATGGAAAGGTATGGGAAAGCAGAAGTAAGGGCACAGAGACGTGGCAAGGAGGAACACCGAGCAAGGGAGAGTGTAATATCGGTGGAATTCTTTCTGTGTGGAATCGGAGGCTGATGATAAGCATTAAACCTTCTGTGGGAACTCACTGAGCCTTCAAGTGCCACTTTTGGCAACGAGGAGGGGACGCATCCACCCGGGTCCCAGGTCTACCGATACTGTTTCCCGCCTTGAGTGAGTCTTCTGTTGGCAAGTCTCATTTCTGCTTTTGAGTGGCTGCTCACTCCGTCCTTCCCGTGCTTGCTCTGCTTTGCACTATGATTTTGTGATGCTGCCTCTTTCTGAAGGGCCACACTGCAAGGCCACGACCCCTTCCCATGCTTGGATGAATGTCCTGGGCAGGAGCCCTCAGCTCTGATGCTTGCTTTAGGGAGGAGTTCCTTGGTAAGTCCAAGGGCACTGGAACCACAGCGGAAGTGTCCCTAGCAACTGATGCTAACTTGCAAGGGGCCTTATACTCTATCCTTGCAGGCATATGTCAACAGTGAAAACATAAACAAACACAGGCTGTCTTAATTAAATGCGAGATGGACCAGCGGTCTGCAAATGTCAAAGGGTTTCCATATTCTGAGGCAGTTTATGAGCTAACTTGCTGGCATTTCTTAGAAACCATCACCTCACAGTGCATTTTTTTAGCATTATTGTGTGAGGTACCATAATCTTCCAATCACTGCACACAGGGCCGGCTTTAGCGCTGGTGGCGCCCTGTGCGACAATGTTTGTTGGCGCCCCCCAATGACCATCTCCACCACGGATTCTCTCACTAGCACCCTTTAAAATTGACCAAGTCTCCATAACCACACTCTCTCAGATGCATTGAATTAGTTATATAGCGCCACTCATACCAGTGTAGGGTGTCCGAGCACTTTGCATCACACACACATTACACAGAGACAATCAATCATACGTGTGTAAATCAGTGTATAAGAAATGTTACATAAGCCAAAGGACTGAAAGTGTAGCAGTCACATGTCATCCATACTGGTAGGCAGTATATTTTAAGAGTGCTTGGTGTGGAGAAGCACAAACTCAGAGTCGAAAAAGAATAAGAATCGATTTCTAGCCAAATTAACCCTTCTTGCAACATTAATCAAAGCTCTAATAATGTATACTTTGCAGTGTGTATGCAGTTCTAGGATGAAAGTTAATAGCTCACTATTCTATATTAGGACTTTAAGTTATAAATTTCAAGTAACAAAAGGATGTCTCTTTTGAAAGCAGTAACCTGCTGACCTGTTTACATCATACGCACTCTGTATTCTACTTGGTACACGTTCTTTGCAGCAGGCATATTAACCCTCTGCACTAACTTCACCGAAGTCAAAACCTCAACTATACAAAATGCTGATCTCTCTCCAGGAAGATAATTAATCACACGAGTTATCTTGACATTTATGTGAGGCCTGGTAATTGCCTGGGAAAGAAACGCTGCAGCAGGTGCTTCAAAAGCATAATAAACTTTCAAACACGGCGCCCCCAGGAAGCCAGCACCCGGTGCGGTGGCACCGGTCGCACCGCCCTAAAGCCGGCCCTGACTGCACATGCAAGCCGCCTTGTACCAGGGAGCTTTCTGCATCACACTTTCTAGTGCCATTACATTTAGCACCGATACAGGAGTGCATATTGCAGATGTTGTGAACAGAGTTGTATTTCTGGCCACAGGGGCAGCACTGATACTGCTTGATCTCTCGGCTGCTTTTGATACAGTAGATCACAAACTGCTGGCAAACCGCCTATCAGAAATCAGCATTAGCGGTACTGAGTGGACCTCAATAAAATCTTTTCTCACTGAAAGAGAACAGTCCGTCAGACTTGGCGAGTACACATCTCATTCGTTCTCCTTTCCTTGTGGAGTCCCTCAGGGCTCTTCGCTCAGCCCTGCTTTATTTAATATTTACATCACACCCCTTGTCAACCTCATTAAAAGCTTTGGCTTTTCCTTAACATCTTATGCAGACGACACCCAGATTGTCATATCTCTGGCCAAAAAAGATCTAGGAGTCAGCAATAGACTCCATGACTGCATGCAAGCTGTAAACCCATGGATGAGTAAGAGCTGTCTTAAAGTGAATGTGGATAAAACTGAAATCATATTCTTTGTAGCACAAATTCCCTTCTGGACGCCTTCATGTTGGCCAGCAGAAATGGGCATCCTGCCCGCTACCAAAGCTCGGAATTTGGGAGATCTGATGGACCACAAATTAACCTACAATAATCATGTCAATGCTCTCTCATCTTCAACGTTTTTTACTTTAAGGATGCTAAAAAAGATCTTTCCTTTCATCCCTTCACATTTGCAAAAAACCCTCATCAGATGTATAAACTAGACTATTCCAATGGTATGTCACTCACTGCTTTTCAATACACTCTTAATAGGCTACAAACTTTGCAAAACTCGACAGCAAGGCTTTTACTGAGGATACCAAAATACCAATCTGTATCCTCAACCATTAAATATTTGCACTGGCTCCCCTTGAGACAGAGCTGCACTTTCAAGGCACTCTGTATTGCTTATAAAGCACTTCACGGTTTAGGCCAAACTGATCTGCAGTATAGCTTCAAGTGATACAACCCTTCCAGAACTCTAAGATCGGCCTCTGCAAAACTCACTGTTGTACCCAGATTCCGACTGTCCACTTGGGGCGGTAGGAGCTTCTTTTTAGGTACGTCTAAAACCTGGAACGCTCTATCATCAGATATCAAAAATGCTCCCAATCTGCTGAACTTTAGGAAACAGCTGAAAACTTGGCTCTTTAGCACCTGCTAACCTAGACATATCTGCTTGTATCTTCCTCTGTTACTCTAAGTTAGCGCCAAGACACCTTCAGGTAATCGTGCACTTTGCAAGACTTATTAACATAACATAACATCACAGGCGGTCCCCGGTGCACTTAAAGAACGATTGGACCAATAGTTCTTGCTGCCATTGAAGGAACAGAGTACAGTGTAGGCCGGAAAGAGGCACTACTATATAACTGTTAAGGGACAGGAGGTAGGTGCTTGTTTGACAACAATACTACGAACGAAAATCCTGAAAGTGAAGCGCAGTGGGATGTTTATCTTATAGAAAAAATGCTCATGCAAGTGTTTTTACCACCATGCTCAGTATAATAATGAAATGGCACAAGTTTTGTTACCAATATGAGTTATTTGAGGCATAGACAGCTTTCTTCAGCACGCCTGCATCTACTTATGAATTTAAGGACACTGAAGAAATGCTTTATAATTGGCAGTCCTAGAAAGTAAAGGGATCCTACCGGATCCCGGTTCAGTCAGCTATTTCTCGGCTGGATCTTTGATCCAGCCAACCCAGGGAAACATGCTGAATTTGTCCTGGTTTCATTTTTTAACACTGGGACATAATTCGGCAGCGGCCACATGTCTGCATTCTCCTCAGGGCAGACAGTGAGGGGACTTTCCTATTTTAACTTCCAGCCGGGTACAAAGGCCTGATGTAAAGTGCCATCAGCCCATCTTTTTTTCAAGTATTAACTTAGCTATCTGGACCCTGCTACCCACATGCCAATGCGATGAGAGAAAACTAAGGCACACAGCTCATCACTTCACAAGGGCAAAACTATGATTTGGAGGCAGGTTTAGGACTGTTCAACCACCATGTAAGAAATGTGCATGCTCTGTAAGAATGCAAGATTTCCCTCTGTCTATGAGTAATCACACAAATAATGATTTAAATGGCACCCGCAATTTTTTATTTAATTTTATGACAGCTATATACACTCAGAGACACAATAATTCATGTAGGTGTGTAAATCGATGCACAGGAAATGTTACCTAAGACAATGAGGGTTATAAAAGGTAGGAATCACATATTGTCCGTACTTGTAGGAGTTCTATGTTGAGTGAATGGGCGGGAGAAACACAAAGTCAGGATATAAAATGTAACGCAATGATTGTTGTTGTTTTTACTAACAAGACTTTATTACTTCCCAAAGAAACCCTTCTTTGCAATCTTAAAATAGCAGATGGAGCAAAAAAAACAATAAAGATCAAAACCCATGACTTACAATTTTCATGCAGCTCCTTGACACCAGTGAAAGGATCACTGTGCTATATTAGAAGGACTGCAACTTATAAACTGGAAGTAACAAAATGATCTCAGTGTCAAAAGCAGAAGTCCACTTACCTTTCTATGTGACATACAAATCTGTGATGTGCATGTTACATCATGCGTATTGCAGTAGGCAAATTAAATCTATGTGCTAAGCGCCAAGACGCCCTTGGGCATTTGCGCGCTTAATAAATATTATCAATATTTGTAACTTTATGAATCAAACTCGCTGGACAAAACACAGAACTCTCCCAGAGCTGTGCTAACCCGCAAAGTTATCTTACTGCTATTATAATCGCCTCAAACTTGCTGGGCACACAAATAACCCAGCAGCAGGTGCCTTAACCTTGCAAGATATTTTAAAATGCAGCCTCGTTGTGGCCAATTCATCTAGAATTGATTTACTGTCACAAATGTCCTTGGTGCCAATTTTTTTGCTGGACATTATTTTTCAAACTAAATCTATAAATGGACTGTCTGGCTCTCCTTTTGAAGCTCCTCCCATCGTGGCCCCACTCACTTTCCTCTGCCACACCTTGACCCCTAATTTATGGGTTCCCAGAGTTAATTTCCCGGAGTAAATTGTTTCCGGTTCCAGCACTGTTGATCAGATGGTCATGAGGACTATGTGCATGCAAGATTGTTCGGTCAAAGGACCCTCATTTAGACAAAGTAATCATCACCATCAAGAGTGCAGAGCGATCTGCCAGGGGAAACAACTGCTGCCAAAACCAGGTTCACCCGCTGCTGACATGAATGCAGTAAACACTTGAAATGAATTGACCAAACCAAAGAATTAGATATTGTCGAAAGAAACCAATGTGATGGATGCATCAGGCAAAAATGCATGTTATCAGTGTATGTCACGTTTACCATCACATAGAAAAAGAGTGCTGCAAAAGTGCCAAGAAAGGCCACTTTTCCAGAGTATGCAAGGCACAAATACAGCCAAGAAGAGTAGAGTAAATAGAACTGAAGAGGTTGGAGGATGGTGCCTTTAGTTTGGAAGAGGGTATGGAAGAAGTGTCTTATTATTGGCAATCCTGTGTAGGAACGCAGGGGAAAGTGAGCATACGTATTTGCTGCAAATCAATAGGTAATATGTGGGAGTGCTGGTAGAGACTGGCTCACGTATAACCATTTTCCCAGGGAAACATATAGGAATTGGCTTTTCAGGGGGAACTGGGATGAGTGAAAAGATACTATGACGCTCTGAAAGATGGAGCACAAACTGTCAAACAGAAAGTACACAATGCTCCATTGTCAATAAGGAGGGAAGTAAAAGAAACTCTTATTCAATTTGTAGGCTGATGGAATAGTTGAATCTATTACAATATCGCAGTTTTTATCACTTGTGGGCGGGCATTGCTTAAAGGAAAAGAAAAGGGAAACTATGCATACACTCAAGACTCGCCAGGTGGTGACAGAGAGCCAATTCTTCTTCCAATATCTTCAGCGTCTTTGATTTCACAGCCAAAGTCCGCCTAAAAGTTCACTCCTTTTATCATGCCTTATGGGTATTGCAGTTTTGCAGCATGCCCTTTGGCCTGAGCCCTGCCTCAGCAGTCTTCCACAGGACCATGCATCATCTCTACGTAGGCATGGAAGGAGTTCGTGCATTTTAGGGTGATGCCCTGGTGATGAAGTGCGTCATAGAATTCACACTAGTGAGCTTACACTCAGAATAAAGAAATGCGAGTTCATGTGACCAAGAGTGGAATAGCTAGGGCACGTCATCAGCACCGAAGGGGCGGCACCCACGCCATTTCTGGTTTGCACGGGCACCTAGACCAAGCAAGGAGGAGCTGATCTCACCAGGGCCGGCTTTAGCGTTGGTGGCGCCCCGTGCGGCAATTATTTTTGGCGCCCCCTCACCACATGATCGCCTCCTCGAATTCTCTCTCTACCACTGATCAAAAGTGTCCCTCATCTCTCCAATCATAAGCTACTGCCAAACAGTGCCCTCCACCCCCCCCCCCCCCCCCAGGTTGGTGCCCCCTCCACAGGTCAGCGCCCAGTGTGGCCGCACCAGTCGCACTGCCCTAAAGCCGGCCCTGGATCTCACTGATGGGATTATGCAAATTAGATGCTAGACACTTAAAGAACTGTGCAGATCTGGTACAGCCGATGAGAAGGATGCCCTTTTTGTGAGGGAAAAGGGATGTGGAGAAAGCAAGCAGGAACTCAAGAAGCAATTGCAACAAGCTCACTCTCTGAAACCACTCCATAAGACATTGCAATATGTGGAAACAGTTGATGTGAGTCGATTCGGCCTGGGGGCTGTTCTGAGTCAATCTGGAAGGAATGAGGAAGGACTCATTGCTTTTGCGTCACGTAACTTGAGAGGTTCTGTTAGTTATTAATGACCCATCTTATGTGAAACAGACATCAGTTTGTCAGTCATCACCATGAGTTTGTTTGCTTTTGAATATTTGATTATAGGCTGTATAATCAATTTCAGTACATTCCCTGTGACGAAGGACCTGATAGGCCCGAAAGGTTTTGGGGACATTGCTAGAATTGTGGAAGATTTTTCAAAGAAATGTTGGTAACATATGGATACTTCATATGACATCATAAATATGGAGAAAATATAATGAATTGCATTTGAATGCAAGCGAGTTTTTATATGATTGTAATAGTAATAAAATAAACAAATTGGATAGCCAGATAAGATGGCCAACTAGCCGCTCTCTATTTCGGCTCCCGCTGGCACGAACGATATCCTACAAAATCCTGGGTCTAAGTTGCTGATTGAACCCCTCTGGGCATGTCACCTGCCGGCAGGTCACGGATAAGAGGAGGCGCCGGGGTGGCCTGCAGATCGCAGCAAAGGATCGGGAGCTGCTCAGCAGAGGACACGGTAAGGCCATGCTGGGATCACGCCACCACCAGATGCCTGTTGCTGTGTGGGTGCCCAACGGCTGCTGGATGGCGACTGGGGGGCTCTAGAAAGCCCGACAGGAAGACTTTCGGGGTGTGTTGGCCTGGGCTGGTGGCCAGGAATGAGGATATTGCAGCTCCCATCATAGAGGGGGATGCGACTTGTAAATTTTGGCATGCTGCGACTCCGGGGGGAAGGGTGAGTAGCGCCCACTACTTATAGACACCCCAGGAAGGGGTATGACCACCTCATGGCTGACGTATGCATGACTTGGAGGATCCTGCTGTGGGAACTGCTCCAGTGCTGGAGTTGTTGTGCTACGCGAGTGAGCTGGGACGTCACTGGGGGTGGCGGCCCTGGTTTTGGAGCACTGCCTGCCTTAGTGGAGCAGGGCTGCTTACACTGTATTAATCTCTGGCCATAAAGGTGCCACTTAGTGCATCAAACTCTTCTTGTGGACCCTCAGGTGCCTAGGGTAGCGGCTGGTGAGCTGCAGTGACATTTCCTGAATGGCGGATCATTGATGTAAACATGACTTGGATGGCTAGCTCATGCTGACTGGGCCCTCACAAAGTGGCTGTGCTGAATAACTAGAATGAGGAAAGACAAATTGGTCACATTGGCGCAGTTCAACAAAATAGACAATTATACACAATCCCTGCAGGCAGGTGCCGCCGGGGACAAACAGCCTCAACTTGCGCAGGAAGGGGCGAAGGGGGCCCAGACATTGGCAGACCTCCTAGCGAAGATAAAAGGATTCCGGGAGGCCATGTTGGTCAAAAAGATACGGTGGCCATTGAAGTTGATCTCCTTTGCATCAACCTTAGCAATATGGCGTATAGTATTATAGACACTGAGGAAAATGTCAGGGAGCTGCAGCAGGAGGTGGATGTCACAATTGCTCAGGCTAGAGGAGCAGATTGAATACGTAGAATGGCGTTCACACCAGAATAATTTGAGATTTGCAGGTTTCCTGGAGTGCACGGAGGGGCAGTCTGCAGAGCTGTTCTTGGAGGACTAGCTCACCAATTCTTTGAAGCCCATGAAACATTCAAAGTTTTTCACCATTGAGAGAGCTCACCGGGCCCTGGGGCTGATGCTGCGGCATAGGGTGACTCCGTCGGCCATTATAGCGCACCTTTTCAACTACCAAGACCACAATGCCATCCTTCTGAACGTCGGGGTGCATGTGTTATTGAAATTGAAATTTGAAGGACAGAACATTGTGGTGTTCCCAGATTACACCCCCAAAAGTGCAAGACCTTTGGAACGACTACATGCAGATTAAGAAAGAGACTGCAAAAGTTGAACCTTCACTTCAGTTTGTTGTTTCCGTCAAAATTACAAGTCCAATACAACAGAAAGGCATTCTTCTTCTCCACTCCAGGGAAATCCAGTGACTGAGTAGACGCGCTCAGAGGCACACCACAAAAACAGCTCACAGGCAATAACCATACTGTAAGGGGCCTAGCCGGAACTCAGCAAGACTAAGGATACTCTCCCTGGGCTCAAAAGCCACGAGCGGAGCCTGGCAAGTGGACAGGATAGTGGTCGGTCCGAAAGGCACACTGAATGACTCTAACTTTGTACTCAACACCTGTGAATCCTTTCTTCACAGAATGGGGGAGCGGGATTCTCTGATTGACAGCACAGACCTGGGCTAACCAAAAAGAGATGGAGGAGCATATAGAACTGAGGCACTAACACTGCTACTTCTGCCCTATACTGGGAAGAAGCTCAAAGCATGCACCAAGCTCAGGTGCTAAGGGTGTTTGGATGTGGAAGATTGCTCGGGTGATAATGTTTACGGCACTTCTATTGAGGTTAGGACTGGTCCGATGATATCATGGCGATGATTAGGGGAATGTGAATGTCTGTGCCCAAAAGGCGAAGGTTACCAAAGGCATATTGAAACGGAAAGTAGGGGGGGTGAAATCTCTGTTACTAATTTGAAACACAGCGATGCTTAGATATTAGTCTGTTTTAGTCAGGCTTTTGAAGCTGTGGTCCCCTAGAGGTGGTTTGAGGGCCCTTTGGCTCTTGCCGCTTCCACACAATGGTATGCTCTATGTTAGTTGAACACAGGGGCTGAGGACTCTATGGGGTGGATGTAGTGGTGGATGCTGCTTATTGGCCAGTTGGTTGCGGACCGGAATTGTTTGGGTTCACTCCCTGTGTTTGGGGGAGAATTGCTGGGGCATCTGTTGAAACTTGTGGTTGAGTTTTGGGGAATGGGAATGCTCTAATGTGTGAGGTCTCTGTACAATTACGGAATAGTATGGATGCGGGACAGGTTGGATGTACAACTGGGGATTGGTGTAGGGTGGGCTTTGGTGCATAATACCAGATGGAACCAAAATGGAAGTTCCTAACGTGGAACGTCCAAGGCCTGGGTCAAGTGACCAAGCAGTGTAGAGTGCATTTATATTTGAGGCAATATGGGATCTCTGTGGCCTTTCTCCAGAAGACGTATGTATGAGGGGACTGTTTGCAAACTTGTATTCTGGCTTTGCATGGGGGTATTGCTTAGGGTGGCGCTGGGGACTATGTATTGTGCAAAAGAGGTGAAAGTGGACACTGAGGCATTGTAGGTGGTTCTCTTTGGGACCATGGATGCCAGGGTGGTGTGTTTCATTAATGTCTACACCCATAATGTGGATTATCCTGTTTTTTTCAGTACTGTGATTGGTGCAACAGCTGACTACTTTGGGTCAGAGGTACTGCTGACCGGGGATCTAAATTGTGTGTTGATGGAGCAGTGTATTGTTCTCCATGGAGGACAGACACTAAGCCGGTCATGACTGGGGCCCTCTGGGGGAGTAGGAGAGGACAGGGATGACATGATGTTTGGAGGGCACGTCACCCCGAGGACCGGATCAATTCGTGCTATACTCGTGCAACAGGGACGCATAGTAGACTGAACCATTGTTTGATGTCTGACTGTATGGTCCATGGTGTGACAGATATCATATATTTGACACAATACGTATTGGACCATTCCGCATTGTTGCTTACCTACAGTGCAGGCAGGAAGGCCGCCAGGGTCCCGCTGTGGAGAGTGATGGTGGAGGTGCAGTTGGACCCGGTTATCACTTACACTGTTTCTGAAGTGCTGGACCATTATTTTGAGGAGAACTGGAATAGTACAGCACACAGATCCAAAGAATGGGATGACATGAAGGTGGTTTTGTGCAGGGAGTTGTAGTGAGGTCCACTTTGGTTCGAGTTTATTTTTACATTTTACACGTTTTTATATCACTTCATTTTAGGCATTTTTTATTCACACAATATTATTCTAGGAAGATGTACATGCTGGCTTGTTTTCAGAAAGTCTTTTCTGCTACACTGTCTGTACATTTCGTTCAAGGCTAAGAACAGAAAGAGATATCCTAGTGCTTGTGTTGCCTACTTGGAGACAGCTTCTAACATCTAGACACATCATTGCATCAGAGCTGTACATCTAACACAGCAGTTCTATTATATAAACAGTGCACTGTCCCTTCATGGGTCAGAGGGGCACTCCAGCCATGATGGACCTGGAACCAACACTGTGTTTGACATGCAGCTCTGCTAATGTTGATCCTTCATTCTGGTCCTGCAGAGAGGGATTGCCAATCCAAATCCAGACCAAGTCATCCAGGTATGGGGTCCCTGGCTAACCAATGAGGTCAGGCGGATGGTACACCACTATGCTCTCAGAGTAGGGGTTGTGATGATAGGTATATATTGATATATATATATATATATATATATTCCAATCGAATTGCGCTCTGCAAATGAAGATACCCACACAACGATAGTTTTCTCCTTTTATTGCAGGGCAGCAGCAACGGACATGGTATCTCCTTCGAGCAGTGTCCACCAGTTGCCTACGCGTTTCAGAAAGAGTTTTCCTTAATCATGGCTTGGCGTTTTGTGAAGGGTTTGGAAAGCAGCTTTGGTATTCACAGGTGTTTTAAGGTGATTGTTGGTACCGCCCCATTGGCCGTCTCGGCTGCAAGGCATGTTGGTTAATGCAGTTCCAGATAGTATTAATTCCATAGTGGGTGCCACTTTCAATTCCCCTCATGTTGTATTCCCCATCGGGTTGCTCTCTGGGTGAGCCCAGGCCTGCTGCTTACTTTGCGCTGGTCCTGCAAGGCACGTTGTTCCTTCGGTTGTGTCTCGGCTGAAACACATGGACCCGCCTCGCAGCGGTGGGGTAATCTTCGTGACCCGAGCCGGCCACTGAATATTCCAATCGAATTGCGCTCTGCAAATGAAGATACCCACACAACGATAGTTTTCTCCTTTTATTGCAGGGCAGCAGCAACGGACATGGTATCTCCTTCGAGCAGTGTCCACCAGTTGCCTACGCGTTTCAGAAAGAGTTTTCCTTAATCATGGCTTGGCGTTTTGTGAAGGGTTTGGAAAGCAGCTTTGGTATTCACAGGTGTTTTAAGGTGATTGTTGGTACCGCCCCATTGGGCGTGTCGGCTGCAAGGCATGTTGGTTAATGCAGTTCCAGATAGTATTCATTCCATAGTGGGTGCCACTTTCAATTCCCCTCATGTTGTATTCCCCATCGGGTTGCTCTCTGGGTGAGCCCAGGCCTGCTGCTTACTTTGCGCTGGTCCTGCAAGGCACGTTGTTCCTTCGGTTGTGTCTCGGCTGAAACACATGGACCCGCCTCGCAGCGGTGGGGTAATCTTCGTGACCCGAGCCGGCCACTGAATATTCCAATCGAATTGCGCTCTGCAAATGAAGATACCCACACAACTATAGTTTTCTCCTTTTATTGCAGGGCAGCAGCAACGGACATGGTATCTCCTTCGAGCAGTGTCCACCAGTTGCCTACGCGTTTCAGAAAGAGTTTTCCTTAATCATGGCTTGGCGTTTTGTGAAGGGTTTGGAAAGCAGCTTTGGTATTCACAGGTGTTTTAAGGTGATTGTTGGTACCGCCCCATTGGGCGTGTCGGCTGCAAGGCATGTTGGTTAATGCAGTTCCAGATAGTATTCATTCCATAGTGGGTGCCACTTTCAATTCCCCTCATGTTGTATTCCCCATCGGGTTGCTCTCTGGGTGAGCCCAGGCCTGCTGCTTACTTTGCGCTGGTCCTGCAAGGCACGTTGTTCCTTCGGTTGTGTCTCGGCTGAAACACATGGACCCGCCTCGCAGCGGTGGGGTAATCTTCGTGACCCGAGCCGGCCACTGAATATTCCAATCGAATTGCGCTCTGCAAATGAAGATACCCACACAACGATAGTTTTCTCCTTTTATTGCAGGGCAGCAGCAACGGACATGGTATCTCCTTCGAGCAGTGTCCACCAGTTGCCTACGCGTTTCAGAAAGAGTTTTCCTTAATCATGGCTTGGCGTTTTGTGAAGGGTTTGGAAAGCAGCTTTGGTATTCACAGGTGTTTTAAGGTGATTGTTGGTACCGCCCCATTGGGCGTGTCGGCTGCAAGGCATGTTGGTTAATGCAGTTCCAGATAGTATTCATTCCATAGTGGGTGCCACTTTCAATTCCCCTCATGTTGTATTCCCCATCGGGTTGCTCTCTGGGTGAGCCCAGGCCTGCTGCTTACTTTGCGCTGGTCCTGCAAGGCACGTTGTTCCTTCGGTTGTGTCTCGGCTGAAACACATGGACCCGCCTCGCAGCGGTGGGGTAATCTTCGTGACCCGAGCCGGCCACTGAATATTCCAATCGAATTGCGCTCTGCAAATGAAGATACCCACACAACGATAGTTTTCTCCTTTTATTGCAGGGCAGCAGCAACGGACATGGTATCTCCTTCGAGCAGTGTCCACCAGTTGCCTACGCGTTTCAGAAAGAGTTTTCCTTAATCATGGCTTGGCGTTTTGTGAAGGGTTTGGAAAGCAGCTTTGGTATTCACAGGTGTTTTAAGGTGATTGTTGGTACCGCCCCATTGGGCGTGTCGGCTGCAAGGCATGTTGGTTAATGCAGTTCCAGATAGTATTCATTCCATAGTGGGTGCCACTTTCAATTCCCCTCATGTTGTATTCCCCATCGGGTTGCTCTCTGGGTGAGCCCAGGCCTGCTGCTTACTTTGCGCTGGTCCTGCAAGGCACGTTGTTCCTTCGGTTGTGTCTCGGCTGAAACACATGGACCCGCCTCGCAGCGGTGGGGTAATCTTCGTGACCCGAGCCGGCCACTGAATATTCCAATCGAATTGCGCTCTGCAAATGAAGATACCCACACAACGATAGTTTTCTCCTTTTATTGCAGGGCAGCAGCAACGGACATGGTATCTCCTTCGAGCAGTGTCCACCAGTTGCCTACGCGTTTCAGAAAGAGTTTTCCTTAATCATGGCTTGGCGTTTTGTGAAGGGTTTGGAAAGCAGCTTTGGTATTCACAGGTGTTTTAAGGTGATTGTTGGTACCGCCCCATTGGGCGTGTCGGCTGCAAGGCATGTTGGTTAATGCAGTTCCAGATAGTATTCATTCCATAGTGGGTGCCACTTTCAATTCCCCTCATGTTGTATTCCCCATCGGGTTGCTCTCTGGGTGAGCCCAGGCCTGCTGCTTACTTTGCGCTGGTCCTGCAAGGCACGTTGTTCCTTCGGTTGTGTCTCGGCTGAAACACATGGACCCGCCTCGCAGCGGTGGGGTAATCTTCGTGACCCGAGCCGGCCACTGAATATTCCAATCGAATTGCGCTCTGCAAATGAAGATACCCACACAACGATAGTTTTCTCCTTTTATTGCAGGGCAGCAGCAACGGACATGGTATCTCCTTCGAGCAGTGTCCACCAGTTGCCTACGCGTTTCAGAAAGAGTTTTCCTTAATCATGGCTTGGCGTTTTGTGAAGGGTTTGGAAAGCAGCTTTGGTATTCACAGGTGTTTTAAGGTGATTGTTGGTACCGCCCCATGGGCGTGTCGGCTGCAAGGCATGTTGGTTAATGCAGTTCCAGATAGTATTCATTCCATAGTGGGTGCCACTTTCAATTCCCCTCATGTTGTATTCCCCATCGGGTTGCTCTCTGGGTGAGCCCAGGCCTGCTGCTTACTTTGCGCTGGTCCTGCAAGGCACGTTGTTCCTTCGGTTGTGTCTCGGCTAAAACACATGGACCCGCCTCGCAGCGGTGGGGTAATCTTCGTGACCCGAGCCGGCCACTGAATATTCCAATCGAATTGCGCTCTGCAAATGAAGATACCCACACAACGATAGTTTTCTCCTTTTATTGCAGGGCAGCAGCAACGGACATGGTATCTCCTTCGAGCAGTGTCCACCAGTTGCCTACGCGTTTCAGAAAGAGTTTTCCTTAATCATGGCTTGGCGTTTTGTGAAGGGTTTGGAAAGCAGCTTTGGTATTCACAGGTGTTTTAAGGTGATTGTTGGTACCGCCCCAGGAGATACCATGTCCGTTGCTGCTGCCCTGCAATAAAAGGAGAAAACTATCGTTGTGTGGGTATCTTCATTTGCAGAGCGCAATTCGATTGGAATATTCAGTGGCCGGCTCGGGTCACGAAGATTACCCCACCGCTGCGAGGCGGGTCCATGTGTTTCAGCTGAGACACAACCGAAGGAACAACGTGCCTTGCAGGACCAGCGCAAAGTAAGCAGCAGGCCTGGGCTCACCCAGAGAGCAACCCGATGGGGAATACAACATGAGGGGAATTGAAAGTGGCACCCACTATGGAATGAATACTATCTGGAACTGCATTAACCAACATGCCTTGCAGCCGACACGCCCAATGGGGCGGTACCAACAATCACCTCAAAACACCTGTGAATACCAAAGCTGCTTTCCAAACCCTTCACAAAACGCCAAGCCATGATTAAGGAAAACTCTTTCTGAAACGCGTAGGCAACTGGTGGACACTGCTCGAAGGAGATACCATGTCCGTTGCTGCTGCCCTGCAATAAAAGGAGAAAACTATCGTTGTGTGGGTATCTTCATTTGCAGAGCGCAATTCGATTGGAATATTCAGTGGCCGGCTCGGGTCACGAAGATTACCCCACCGCTGCGAGGCGGGTCCATGTGTTTCAGCCGAGACACAACCGAAGGAACAACGTGCCTTGCAGGACCAGCGCAAAGTAAGCAGCAGGCCTGGGCTCACCCAGAGAGCAACCCGATGGGGAATACAACATGAGGGGAATTGAAAGTGGCACCCACTATGGAATGAATACTATCTGGAACTGCATTAACCAACATGCCTTGCAGCCGACACGCCCAATGGGGCGGTACCAACAATCACCTCAAAACACCTGTGAATACCAAAGCTGCTTTCCAAACCCTTCACAAAACGCCAAGCCATGATTAAGGAAAACTCTTTCTGAAACGCGTAGGCAACTGGTGGACACTGCTCGAAGGAGATACCATGTCCGTTGCTGCTGCCCTGCAATAAAAGGAGAAAACTATCGTTGTGTGGGTATCTTCATTTGCAGAGCGCAATTCGATTGGAATATTCAGTGGCCGGCTCGGGTCACGAAGATTACCCCACCGCTGCGAGGCGGGTCCATGTGTTTCAGCCGAGACACAACCGAAGGAACAACGTGCCTTGCAGGACCAGCGCAAAGTAAGCAGCAGGCCTGGGCTCACCCAGAGAGCAACCCGATGGGGAATACAACATGAGGGGAATTGAAAGTGGCACCCACTATGGAATGAATACTATCTGGAACTGCATTAACCAACATGCCTTGCAGCCGACACGCCCAATGGGGCGGTACCAACAATCACCTCAAAACACCTGTGAATACCAAAGCTGCTTTCCAAACCCTTCACAAAACGCCAAGCCATGATTAAGGAAAACTCTTTCTGAAACGCGTAGGCAACTGGTGGACACTGCTCTAAGGAGATACCATGTCCGTTGCTGCTGCCCTGCAATAAAAGGAGAAAACTATCGTTGTGTGGGTATCTTCATTTGCAGAGCGCAATTCGATTGGAATATTCAGTGGCCGGCTCGGGTCACGAAGATTACCCCACCGCTGCGAGGCGGGTCCATGTGTTTCAGCCGAGACACAACCGAAGGAACAACGTGCCTTGCAGGACCAGCGCAAAGTAAGCAGCAGGCCTGGGCTCACCCAGAGAGCAACCCGATGGGGAATACAACATGAGGGGAATTGAAAGTGGCACCCACTATGGAATGAATACTATCTGGAACTTCATTAACCAACATGCCTTGCAGCCGACACGCCCAATGGGGCGGTACCAACAATCACCTCAAAACACCTGTGAATACCAAAGCTGCTTTCCAAACCCTTCACAAAACGCCAAGCCATGATTAAGGAAAACTCTTTCTGAAACGCGTAGGCAACTGGTGGACACTGCTCGAAGGAGATACCATGTCCGTTGCTGCTGCCCTGCAATAAAAGGAGAAAACTATCGTTGTGTGGGTATCTTCATTTGCAGAGCGCAATTCGATTGGAATATATATATATATATATATATATATATATATATATATATATATATATATATACACACACACACACACTCTCCCCCGGGGCTGGTAACCGCATAGCAACGTTAACTCCGCTCGTCTCTGTACTTCCTGATGCCGGTATCCCTACTCCTTCCATACCTGTTGAAATCTTTCCCATTACTCTCGCATTAGGGTCTGTCTGCGGTACTCCCATTCTCTCCATGCTCGCTGCATTTGCCAATTCCCGTCTTCCCTCTCCTGAACTTGGATTGTATGGTGGAGGACGCTCTGCTAATAATCTATCTAGCAAACTGTCATCGGTGTCACTGTCATCATCTCCATTCCTGTGCTGAGTGTCTCCCTTGGTGAAGTGGGTATAACCTCTCTCCCTCAATGGTGTCTACTCTCCACCTCTTCAACTGCGTGTCCCATCATGCATTCATCACCTTTTTCATCCTTCCCTGGCATCTTTTCCAGGCCTTTGCCTGTGCTGCTCGCATCCAAGCATCTAATGCCTCAAAATGTGTTAGACTACTAGGCGGGGGTCGCAATGAAGACATCACTCCCCTCAACTGATATAGCACCTTCAATCGAAATGAACCATAATGTGGAAAAGCCAAATCTCCCTCCTTCTCTGTAATCTATGTCAATTTTGAAGCCAAACTATTGAATGGAGCCCTACATCTATTGCCATGTAATGAGCTGGGGTATCCTCAGATGGTACTTCCTCACCCACTCGAGTTACCACTCCTCTCTCCCTCCTACAAAGATCTTGTAATACTTTAAAGCATTGCATGATTAAACCAAATTCTTTTACCAACAAGATTCCTCTTTTTCACTTCCTGATGACAACCAACCAATTCCAGTGCAGCATTACATCAACCGACCTATCGCAACATGGCACCCTCTGACATCACTCTTCCCCCTCACAGCGATTCACCCACCTTCACAATCTCTCTTTCCGCATGACACTCACAGTTATAGAAACAAGTAACTGTCTGACTTCCAAATGACCAGACAGTTACATAAACAAGTAATTGTCTGCCTTTCTAAAAGATTGATAGGATTCAATCACTCAAGAACATTCATGCACCATGACCCTCGACCTGCGCTGGCCACTCAAATCGCTGTAGTCCACCTCTGTGCACGAGGCTTTCCACCTAATTCTAACAAATTCACTCACTCAAAGTTCCCTGTCTCAGGCGGGTCATCGATAGCGCTTCATGACTTCCCAACAAACCAATGGTCAAACGATCACAACAAGGAATACAACCCGGAATCCTCAAAACAAAAACAAAACTCATGGACTGCGCGCGTCCAGCCCGAAACCACATTCACTTGACTCTCATCTCTACTCCGCAAGACATCACGCAATCAAATCATCACTGCAATCTAACACACAACATCCTTATTCATATTCATTTGATTGTTCACTGCTGTTCTCACTGCACTGTCAATCTCTGTCGGTCTCCGCCAAAGTCTGCTGTTCTCCGCTCACGATCATTGGGGCTCTCTTTCTTTGGGGCACTATGGGTCTAGACTTTTATAGATTCTCCCCTCAGTTCAAGAAGAAACCATCCTGCACTGCTACCAACTGAAGGATCCGGGTTTCACATTCTAGATTCACGCGATTGTCCCATCCAGCAGGACACCTCCTCGTAGGTAACTTTCTATGAGGTTGCGTTGCTCACAGAATCTGGCTAAATGACCTTGATTCCCAGGCCTTCTCCAGTGAGAAAGAGCACCATCCCACATTATCAGCCCCGCTCGTTCAAATGTATCCTCTCCTCCCAAGCCTAGCTCCTAAAAAAAAAACCTTATTCTAACTAATAAAGATACATTTGCGAACTACTGATTATAATGCACCCCTACAAATGGAAGAGCGCAATCGCACTCCATCAGAGGTATGCTGATGTATAGTGATTCAACATCAAATGATTGAGAATAGGGAAATGAACAGGTCCACACACAATATTTTTTCTTAGATGACAAAGAAATATTCTTTCCAAAAGAAAACAAGGGAGTTAGAACAGATATATTGATATACCACAGTCCCCTCCAGTTGACAGTCTACAGCATTTTAGGATATATGTCTTAAACTGTTTTTGTGGTCGCTATCACTCCAATTTAGAGTCTGTGCCCCAAAAATGTTTTTGGGCCATTTACAAAAGCGTTTTTAGGAGTCACTGAAGTTTTACTAACTTCTAAAATGGGCTTTGCAACATGATTCAGTATTTCGAAAGAGTGTGTTTTGGACGTCCCTACCTGGTGCCAAATTGGTACCAGATATTTCAATGGTTTGCAACTGCAAACCATTGAAGAGTTACCAACTTCCAAGTTGTAGTGGTAACTCATTTGGAAAGGGGTCCCCTTTTTATTTCTCCCCCTTTGGGAATCGGGGTTAAAGTTTCAGGGAGAGTAAGCAGTAGTCTAGGAGATCACTGCCAACTCACACTTAGACCTTTTAAAAATAAAATATTTTTTATAAGCTGTTTGTTTCCTTTAAGAACATTTGGCTGTTTAATTTTTTTTATTTATTTAAAAGCAATCACAGGCATGGTAGTCTGCTGACCCTCGCGGGCCACCAGCCCTGTGATTGTGTTAATCAGAGTCAGTTTCAATTTGTGACTTCCTAAGTAGTATTAAATAGGTTGGTTGGACAGCAACTCACTCTGATTCTTTATTTTGTGAACCGATCTATTGATTCATAGGTCAGTTTGCAAAACAATATTCTGGTTGCAGAAAGACTGGTCTGAAAAGGTGACTTCTTGTTTGTGACCAGAAAAATTGTACATATGGCCCCTTTGTTCTCATAAGAGCAGCAAACGCATTCCACCTTATCTTGCAGATCTATTACACGAAACAACACCCCATCTTGATATCACATTCACAGCTTGAGAGGGATGTTTTGTAATGTATTTTATTTGATCTAGATTTGGGCAAAATTCCATTTCTTAATGTTCTATTTCATTGGGACACAAATGATCTTCCCACATTGCACACATAGACTACAATCTACCAAAGTTCTTGGGGCAGGTACTTCACTCGTTGGGTAAATAGGCTTTTGTTGGTTCCTTATTTTCCACATCAGTCCTGAACTTTAACAACTACATCATTGTTATATTTGTTTGGGGCAAGTAAAAAGAATTTGAATTTTTCTCCTGTCATAAACGTATGGATTTACTTCTAGAATGTTCTGCATGTTTCATGATTCAAAAGTATTTTCTCTTCCAGCAAGGTGAGGCTGATGCCATTTGCGTGGATGGCGGTGACATTTATGAGGCAGGCCTAGCACCCTACAACCTGAAGCCGATCATAGCAGAGAACTATGGAACTGGG
Organism: Triturus cristatus; assembly: GCF_964204655.1. NCBI lineage: Eukaryota > Metazoa > Chordata > Amphibia > Caudata > Salamandridae > Triturus > Triturus cristatus. The sequence continues at coordinate 661,083,561 of NC_140594.1, forward strand.
AAAGGTATGTTTCCACAATCAGTACCACTTGTGAGGTCCTTTAAGGCTATTTATTCCACCTGTAGTCCACAAGAAACTATTGTATGTATAAATATGCTAACCTCTGATATCTCAGACCTCTGTTGATGACGCCACAGATACTGCAGTGTGATTACAATTAATGCAGGTGTTCCTTGTTCAAGGGTAAGTGGTGGAAGAGGAGGGTCCTGTGGGTGGACTTGCTGGGCATCTCTAATATACTGATGATCTCTGGATCTACATGCACTTAAGATTACTGAGTTTTGGGGCCAATAGAAGATTTATTACTGAGTAATGGTGCAAATCAAAACATGTACCAAGAGCTATAGAGTGATGTGTAGACCTGGATATACTGTAAGGATTACTTAGAGATGTGGTAAATCTGAACGTGCACTTAGCATCATTGACTGATTGTTCAAATCTGGGTCACTGTGCTTCCTCTAGAAATTGGACGATTACCAGCCATCCTTGGGGACCACTGAGCTACCTCCAGAAACTGGGGGGTTACCAGCCCCCTGGGGCTCTACTCACTGTTAACAGCATCAAGAGAAGTACATGCTTTTTGTAAGAAATTGAGTTACTGTTTGAGAGGGGTGAAACCCTACTCAAGCAGCAACTACAATCCCTGTCAGGTGAGGCACAAGCATCATTGAGTAGAACCTCCAAATTAGCCTGTGCTCAACCCTCTTGTAGCTTGGCACAAAGCAGTCAGGATTAATGTAGAGTCAATGTGTAAAGTATTTATGTAGCACTTCAAACAGCATTAAACTGAAAACATAACACAAGGAAAATAGCACACCAATGTAGAAAAACGTAAAGCATTTTAATATATAAAACAGGAGCAAAAATACAAAACTCCAATCGGTAGAACTGAAGATATGCAAGTTTAAAGAATTCAGTTAAAATGGAACCAACAGCACAAGGCGCCAACTTTGGATATCTGGTTGCGCCAGACTGGGACAAAGTTACAGGTACAGGTGACTACGATGGAACTCGGGCCCGCTACAAGGACCCACTTAGGTGCACTCAACAAGCGTACCGTAAATCATGGTTGTGGAGCGTTGCGAGGTTACGCATTGAGGATGAATCGCGCAGCTGAAATGATGCATCAGTTCCGAGGGACTGTGAATCTACGATGCGAGATCCTGTATTGTCATTGAATATCCTGTTGACGAAGGCTTGCAAAATGAAGTCTGGCGTCAAGGATTTGATGCAAGGATCTGTGTCGCACAGTGGCCGCTCGGATACAGGTTACAAGTTTGGTGCAGAGTCCTTGTGCTGGGAGAATCCTCATAGCAGAGGCGATGCGTCGGTTCTGCGAGGGGTTGAGGGGTTCAGGGGTAGCAGAGGAGATGAGTTGGTTCTGCTGGATCCATAGATGGGCTGACAGAGCACCCTCAGGCCCACTTGCAAGGGTCCAGGACTGGGATGATAGCACATGGTGGTCCCCACCAGAGAAAATTATTTTACCTTTTCCAGTGTGCCTGATTCATAGAACGCTGAACCTCCAGCAACAGCAGTCACCATAACTAAACCCTCTGTGTCACAGCACCAAGACCGTAGAGGAAAAATAAATGTACTCTGCAATTCGGGCAGAATATGAAGTATGCATTTATTAGTAACCACAAAAACTGACTAAACACTTGACAAGGGGTCCCTACCTGATGCTAAAATGTAGGGCTCTCTTTCGGTCACAGGATCATTACATCCTCATGATAGAACTTAATCATGGGTGTGCCCTATGGAGAGAAGAGTATCTGTTAGTTTACCAAGACCTTTCTGGTGATATGTGTGTTCAATAAGTTCCTCTGACTTTGACTTTGGGGAGTCTCGATAACAACCCTGTGAGGAGCACGGGGAAATTACCTGTTTTGTTGATCCTGTGGTCCCTGGCCGAGGCGCCTTAGAATCCCTGGGCTCACCGCCGGTCTCCCCCGCCGCCTGCAGCCCCGTGACACCTGAGGGCGCGGCCGCTGTGTGGGGAGACTACACTACCCAGGAGCCTTTGCGGCCGGACGCCGTACACCGCCAGCTCGCGCTCAGTGGCGCTTAAATTCGAACCTGGTCTCCCGCCTCGCGGGACGCGCGCGGGCGGCGCCGGGAGAAGCCCGGGACAAGGGCGGGGCCGTCTGCGGCCGTCCGAGGCCAGAGGAGGCCGGGCTGGGCCATCCCTATTGGTTCGTCTGTTCAAGCCGGGCATCGTTCCACCTCCACTGAAAGACTTCTACGAACACTAAGTTAAGTCTGTGAGTGGTGCGTAGATTCCATATTGTTAGTTGCATGAGGCACCACAGCTGGGGGCATAACATTCGTCCTGCTTTGTAACGTATTGCTGTAGCCACCGCCTGTGAGTCACAGCGTAGGTCAATTTCTCACTGCAGTGGGCAAGTTAGCATTTTGTGGTCTTTCGCTCCCGGGTCAGCCTGAAATTTGTCAGTTTGAGAATATGGGGAAAACCAAAAAAACACCAATCAAACCTGGGACAGGAGTTAGGGGTACATTAGATGCATTCATCACACGGGCGGAATCACTGCTGACACACGAGATACAACTGACGGAGCGTAGATTGTCCCTTGATTCCTTACTGGCACAGAAACGCTCCTCACTGGGGACAATAGCGGAATGTGTCACACCGGGGACGAGTACAGCGGCAGGTCAGGGTCCCTCTCTGTCTAGTAAAACTCAGGGTGTCACATTAACACAAGTTCATATAAATAGCCAAAGTGACGGTGGTGACGAGCTACCGTCAGTGGTGGGTCCCGTGGTAGAACCGGAGGTTAGCGGACCCGAGGGAGCACAGGCGGATGTCCAAGAACAAAATGAGATTACTCCCGGGGGTGAGAGGGATCTTAACGCCCTAGTGGAGAAAGAAAGGGTAGTAGTTACCCGTTCAAAAAAAGCCTTAATAACGCCAGACCCCCCACCAGAAAGTGCCACTATCGTGAGTTTGAAGTCCTCAATCAGGCCACAGAACAAGGGGACAAGTAAAAACAAAAATGATCCAAATATAAAAAAAGGTGGTTCCAAAATAGACCCTATAATAGTTGAGGATGAAAGCAATAGGCCAGCTTGCTCACAAGGTCATATTAGCTCCCCTGTAAATAGAATGGACTGGTCACAGGAGATAATGAAGACACTCGACTCCAAGTTGGAAGCCCTTTTTCTTAAACACTTGGCCCCCCTGGTAGCAGATATAAAGAAAATCGAGGAAAAAGTCAATAGGTGGTTGGAGATGGATAAACGTGTTCTCCCAGTCCCCCAGTTAATTTCGTTACCGGATGGGCAAGAGTCTGTATCCGACCCGGAACGAGCAGGGTCAAAGCAGAGGGTAGATCGTATTGGGAGCGATGATAGTGTCACACACCCGGTCCAGGCCCCTGTAAGCACCCAACAAGAGTTTAGTATAAAAGCTCAGTTAGCAGCCACCGGTTCCCATAACGCCCAGGTACTGAGCTCGCCGGGTCTCCAGACGTTAGATTTGCCCCGGCATGTTGCCCCTACACAATCGTTTTAGCAGGGGTACCGGCCCATAACGGGGAAAGAGAAGAATCTACAGTTTCCTTGATAAACAAGGTCAGCCACTGGTTGGATAATAATGCGAAGGATTCTATGCAGTGGAGAACGCATATTCTCATGGCAAGGAGGGTAGCCTGGATTGGTACCTCAAAAAAGAAGTTTGCCGGAGATTGCGTCATTGTCAATTTCAGACACCGAGAGCTGGTAAAAGAACTGTTGGGTTATAGTTATGTGGCTTTTGATAGTGGGTCGTCTATCAAAATGCTCCCTCTAAATTTTTTCTATAGGGATCAGGCAAAAGTACCGCGTCAGGGGCCACGTAATAGAGTGGAAGTCCCGCTATCAAGACCATTTAGACTGGGGTTAGTCTCCAATAGGTTCAATCCACTGTCTGATGCGGCAGTGATGGATGAACTAGATTGACAGACTCAAGTAGAAATACCGGTAAATTTACCACCTCCAGACAACATTATGCCTGTGGAAAATGTTGGGTCCATAGGAAACAGCCATCTTCCCGAAATCCCCCAAAATGAGGGTGTAATAACTCAATTAGTGATTAGTCCCGAAGCAGATCAGATTAGCTCAGGAGAAGGGGGTTCCCAAACTCAATATTCCCATGTATGGAACGGGACTAACCCGGAGAACGGGGAACTCAGGGTAGTATCGTGGAACATTGCCGGAATCTCTCCCAAACTAAGAACCAAGGAATGGTTGGAGTACAGCAAAAAGTTCCACATTATCTGTTTACAAGAATCATGGGAAATGGATAGTAATGTCCCCCATCTAGATGGGTACAAAATGTTTTTTGTGCCCGCTCAAAAATCCGTGATGGGAAGAGCGAAAGGAGGACTAATAACGTATGTATCACTGACGCTACAAGGGACATGGGAAGATTTGGGCTGGAACTCAGAATATACTCAGGGTCTTAGTTATAGTAACAAGGGGACTAATTTTGTTTTGATAAATTTTTACAATGCGGGTCAATCAATGCAGAGGTTGGCAGACCTGAAGAATAGACTGGCTGATTTGCATTCTAGGGGAAACTATCCCCCAAACGTAATCTTGGTGGGAGATTTTAATTGTCACCCATGCCCATATCTGAAATGGTTCGAGGGATCTTGGAATTCTTGTCCTTCCACCGATGACTGGCACCTTGAACATACGCAGGAAGGCAGTGAACTAAGTATGATTTTGGGGATATATAATCTCGTCCCTACAATGGACTTGATTAAGCCCAGGCTCCCAAATATCATAAATCCCACGTTTAAAGGCAGGGGTAAAGAAACTATTATAGATTTTATCTTTATTTCTTATGAGTTTAAAAGTAGGATCATAGATTTTAATATAGAAATCAGTATCTTCAGCGACCATAACCCACTGGTGTTATCATTGAGGGACGCTGATGATCCCGTGCAGTTAATGCCTCGGATGTTAAGGGGAAATTTGGAAGCAACTGATCAGGGTAGGCGACTGCGTTGGTCTAACACTGATGGGGAAGCATTCTATAAAAAACTTCTCGCAAACCCAGAAAGTGGGATATGGCTGTGCCTAAACCAAGATATCAGAGGCCAAGATTTGATAAACGCATTTGAAAGCATGGCAAGGGATATTGACAGACTATTGAGGATTAAATCACATGCACTGCCCAATCTTACGCCGAAATGGTTTGACAAAGCATGCTCCAGAGCCCAAAAAGAACTTAAACGGGCACTTAAAAAGGTCCCGAAGGACAGGAGTATGATAGTGGAATGTAGGACCAACTATAAATTGGCCATAAAAAAGAGGAAAAAATCCATCCACTATGAAGCTTGGGCGAATTTAAGGGAGGCAGCCGAAATGAGAGATATGTCACGGTTTTGGAGGGTGATTAACGATCCTAGTTTTCAGCCCCCAAACAGTGCGAAGGTCTCCTGCAATATCTTGCCGGAAGCGTGGGTCTCCCACTTCAAAAAATTGTATAATCAGGGCAGCACCCTGACTCACTATATCTCTGATGCAGGCGCGTTGCCAAGTTCATGGGTTCAGTTCTCAGTGGACGAAATTAAAATTGGAATTCAAGCCCTGACAAAGAATAAGGCCCCGGGCCCAGACGGGATTCCTCCCGACTTATTCTTATCCCAGGTTGACCTTTGGGCCCCTATACTCACTAGAGTTTTTAACACAGCAGTGGAAAGGGGTATGCCCAGGTCTTGGTCGACTGCCACAATTGTTCCCCTTTTTAAAAAGGGCAATAAAAGCGATCCTCAATGTTACCGCCCGATTTCATTAATCGATGTTTCAGCAAAAGTTTTAGGGAAGGTAATTCTAAACCGTTTGATGGACTGGGCTGAAGAAAACAATATTATCACAGATACCCAGTACGGTTTTATAATGGGTCGCTCTACCTCAGACCAATGTCTCAACCTTTATAACCTGGTGGCTAAGTATACTCTAGCCGATGATGGGACAGTTTATCTTGCTTTCATGGACCTAACGGCAGCTTTTGACAGGGTCAACCGGGAAAAATTATGGGAGATTTTAAAGCTGCTTGGGGTGGACCCTAGTCTGATTTTTATTTTAAAAACACTACATAGGGACACAACTGCCCGGATCAGATACAGCAACGAAGGGAGTTTAACTGATCATTTTACTTGCACTGGGGGGGTGAGACAGAGTTGTATTCTAGCGCCCTTTTTATTTACGTTATACATAAATGGCCTGGATAAAGCCCTAGTAGAACTGGAGGTGGACTGCCCTAGAGTAGCCAATAGAAGTATACCTGTTCTGCTATACGCGGACGACGCAGTACTCCTCGCACGAACAGGGAGGGGTCTGCAGGCCCTCATTGACGGCTTCTGTCGGTTTATGGCACAACTAGACTTATCTGCCAACCTAACAAAATCCTATATCATGGAAGCTGGTAAAAGACCAAAGAGGAACTTCAGTTTCAAAATCGGGGGCCATAAGCTCGAGAAGGTTGAGGTTTTTAACTATTTGGGAATCATTTTTGACAAACACCTAAAATTCACGCCACTAGTCACAGAAAAGTGTAAACAGCACACAAACATAATGGGTTCCATTATGTCACGCGTCACGAGGTTAGGCCACTGGTCCCCGAACGAATTATTGAATTTATATAATTCAATCTGTTGTTCTAAGATTATGTATGGGAGTGAGGTCTGGGGTACTAGAAACACCTCTACGATTCAACAGGAGGAAAATAAGTTTCTGAGAAGGATTTTGCAAGTACCACAAAGCATCCCGGCCTATATCATACATGAAGAGTTAGGGCTCCCTTACATCTCTGATAGAATAAGCCTAAAACCAGTAATGTGTTGGATTAAAATTTGGACCAATCCTGACGCTAGCTTCAGCAGAGATATAATTACAGATTGTATTAGAAGGGGAAAAAGCCACAAGATTCCATGGCTAAAATTCGTGAAAGATAAGCTGAAGTGGCTGGGCTATGTAAGTTGTTTTGATGATCCCTCCTCTATGACGCTCCAATCAAAAACACTCATAAAAGCAGAATACTTGAGGCGGGTAGCTTGCCATAGAGAAGATAGTGAATTAATGAAAGGCTCAGTGCGTGCATATATACTTACGAAATCCGTTGCTGGTATAGAACCTTATTTGGCGCAAATCTTTAACAAAAATGACAGATTTTTAATGACCAGATTTAGACTGGATCTTTTACACCACATTTTAGCTGTCCCCGCGGGATTTACAAAAGATATCGGTTCAAAGGGTCCCTGTGGCTGCGATCTGGTGTCTCCACAGGACACTCTTCACTTTGTATTCTTTTGTCCCCTATATGATTTCCCGCGGAATATCTTTTTAAAACGCATCCTAAAAGCGAATAAATTCACCCACGTCAGGGTAGCTCTGTTATATTTAAAACTCTCTGTGGAACCTTTTACACTGTTTTGTACTGTGAACTTTTTAAGACTTGCTGCAAAATCGAGGAAATCGAGATGCGAGACATAAGTTACCTCGTTGTCAGTATAAAGGAGAGGGCGTATCGCCTCATGTTATTAGTTCCGCACTATGCAGAAAACAGTAATAATGCCAAAAAAGTATGTAAATGACGTATTGGATGATTTATCGTACCAGGGAAGTTATAGGGTATTTTTAATGCTAGCATTTTTATACATGTGTTTTAAGCCTCTATGATCGCACATTTTAACTTGGTTATTGTCTTTCTTTTTTGGTACTATATAGCTCTTGCACCCTGCACTTTATTAATGAATATTTGATGACTGTAGAGCTAGCCAGTCGCTTTGCAAAAACTAGCCTGCAAGATTATGAATAAGACATTTAGATCCGCCTTATTTCTGCATTATTTTCACAGTCTTGATGAATTTTAACATGTGACATTGTATGTAATATTATGTTGAATTATGTGTATCCATTTTTGCTCTTTTCTTGGATTTTTTTATATCCGAATAAAGATATTTTGATGATGACTTTGACTTTAGTTTTCCTTTGCTGCTATCTGTCAATTTTGCTTGTGAACGAGGCCGCAGTACCTGAAGACTACAGCAATCTTCAATTTTTCTTTTTGCATCAGCACCAGTATGCCTCCTCGTTAAGTGAGTCTGGTCCTTTCACAGCTAGATATGAGAAGGCACAACCTACCATTTGTTGCTATTGCTAGTGAGGAACCTAAAGTTAATGATGGGAGACAGATCAACGAACCATAACAGGCCTATACTGTATTAACTTCGATCGTAGGTAGAGAGGGACAGCATTGCAGAAGGTTCCATGAGCCTAGTTAACTTTCCTTCCTCAGCAATGTAAGATAAGTTGTTTGGGCAAGGTTTAAGGTAGGTGCATACATTTGTACATTTCATAAATCTAGTGGTAAACATTCAACCTCTTTACCCGTATATTTTTGTATTTTCCATAGCGATTTGTGTTTACCATAAATTTTTTAGCTTTTTACCTCTACAGTTTTGCATGCTACGTTATCAAATACAGTTTGCTAAACAAGAATGCTGTTTGCCCCATGCCTTCTGAGGGTTGCATGTTAATACTTCTCCTGCCCCTGTATCATTTGCCTGTACATTCTCTCCACTACATCAACTGACATCAGCATTCACCGGGGGGGGGGGGTAACTCCGACCCACTTAAAAAAAAAAAAATTACGTTAACTATTATTTTATTAAATAGGTATTACCCACAACCTATTTTATATACCTTACCTTTGACAGTGTACCAGAAAAATGCATATCCCTAACATATAAAAAACTCATCCATCACACTCCGGACCCTCTTACGGCACTTAGAGAGAAATGGGGGAGGGACGGTCTGGAAATCGATGATGAAGAGTGGCAGGAGGCACTTTCCTCGCCAAAAGAAGTTGCCATTTCGGCAAAACTGAAATTGGTACAACTGAAGATTTTGCACAGGGTTTATCTCTCGGGCGGCAACTAATGCTCATGGGTAGAAGCGAGGATGGGCTGTGCAAGAGAAAATGTGGGATGGAGGGTGCCTTCCTACACGTTCTTTGGGAGTGTCCACTAATTCAAGATTTCTGGCAGAAAATCCTAAAATGTATGAGTACGGTCTGGGGGTGACTCTACTGCCCAAAGCTAAGAGATGCCTTTTGAACATCTGGGAGCCCACAGACTTAAATGTGAAGGGGAGGCTCTGGGTTACACTCGGGCAGATGATTGCCAAACGCAACATAGCACAGTTATGGGGGGCTGCGACACCACCGACAGTGAGGAGATGGAGGGAGGACATGGATTGGTGTATGGCGAGAGAGAAAACAGTGTACGTTGCCCGGGGGTGTCCCAGGAAATGGATAGCAATCTGGACTAAATGGAATGTATATCGGGGAGGAGTGTGTGAACCCCCTATTATCCCCTGCCTTGATGAACACTTCACGGTTTGAAACCAACTGCATATACTGTAGATGTAACTTTGATAACGAAAGCAAGACACCGACGCCTGTAAAGACACTGTTCCCTGTAAATGCACAAAATGAATATTTGTATCGCATGACCACTTTTTCATGTTTAATAAACAGAATTATTAAAAAAAAATAAAAAAATAAAAAGAGTGTGTTGTCAGGCGATGGAATTAATCAATCAATCAATCAGGATTTATAAAGCACGGCTAATCACCCAATAGGTTATTTAGTCACGTGCAGGTCCTGGAGTTTTATTTGAACATCCAGGTCTTGTGGGCCATTCGGAATTCTGGAAGTGAGGTGACGGTCCGGTGGTGCATGGGTGGCTGTTCCAGGTCTTTGCTGCGATGTGGGAAAAGGAGTGTCCTCCAATTCTGCTTCAGTAGATGCAGAGAGTATGGGCAAGTGAAAGGGAGGTGGATCGTAGTTGTCTCGATGGTTGGTGGAAGTTTAGGCAGTGGTTGAGGTATGCAGGTCCTTGGTTGTGTAGAGCCTTGTGTGTGTGGGTCAGCGGCTTGAATTGGCATCCCTTCTGTGCGGGAAGCCAGTGGAGTGGCTTGAGGGGGGGGTGTGATGTGTGTTAATTGGGGAAGGCCAAGGATGAGTCTGACGGCAGCGTTCAGTATGGTCTGAAGTCTCTGTAGGAGGTGTGTGGTGATTCCTATGTAGAGGCTGTTGTCATAGTCCAGTTTGCTGGTGAGGAGGGACTGTGTCATGGTATGTTTCATTTGCAGGGGTAGCCACTTGAAGATCTTACGAAGCATGTGCAGAGTGAGGAAGCAGGCGGAGGAGACGTTGTTGATCTGTGATTTCATGATGAGCTTGTTGTCAATGATGATTCCGAGGTTTCTGCCGTGGTCGGAGGGAGTGGATGCAGGACCCTAGGTCTGATGGCCCCAGGAGTCGTTCCATGTGTTGCTGCTGTTGCCAAAGATCAGTACTTCCGTCTTGTCTGTGTTCAGCTGCAGGAAGTTGTTCTTCATCCAGTCGGCGATGTTTGTCATGCATCTGTAGAGGTTGGTTCTGGTGGTGATGGGTTCGTCTGTGAAGGAGAGGATGAGTTGGGTTCTCTCTGCGCAGGAAATTATGTTGAGATCATGGGATCTGATGATGGTGGCCAGTGAGGTCATATATGCGTTGAAGAACCTGGGATTGAGGGATGAGCCCTGGAGGACATCGCGGGTGATCTTCTTGGGTTCAGAGGTGAAAAGTGGAAGGTGGATCCTCTGGGTTCATCCGGTGAGTAAGAGGTGATCCATCTGAGCGCCTTCCCTTGGATGCCGATGTGGTAGAGTCTTTTGATCAGTGTGTGGTGGGATACAGTGTGGAAAGCTGCCGAAGGGTCGAAGAGGATCAAAGCTGCTGTTTCTCCTCGGTTGAGAAGGGTTCAAATGTTGTTGGTGGCTGCGATCAGGGCGGTTTCGCACTGTGATTGGTGTGGAAGCTGGATTGGGAGGCGTCGAATAGCTGGTTCTTATCCAGGTGTATCATGAGTTGATTGTTGATGATCTTTTCCAGTGCCTTCACTGGGACTGGGAGTAGGGAGATTGGTAGTTTTTGAGTTTGCTGGAGTCTGTGGAGGGTTTTTTGAGTAGTGGTCTGACTTTCGCGTGTTTCCAGGGGTCGGAATGGAGGCAATATGGCGGCGTGTGTCTTAGTTGGGGGCCTCAAGCAGACTATTCTACTTATGGTCTTCCAGAGAGTTGAAGTGCCTCATTTCCATCTAAGGCTGGGGGATTTTTTAAGCCCCATCAACTGCCATTCCCAGGTAGCAGCTTTCAGGCATGCCACAGTCAACATTATCTTTTCTTAGCTCTAGTTTTACGTGGGGGCTAAAGGGTAACTAGCAAATACCCATGCCCTTCCAACTCCCCAGCATCTCCTAATTTTTCCCAGGAAGTGGCTGAAAGAGAAGTGGATCTGACGGGTCTTCCCATAGCTAGCCAGTTGCTGATGAAGTTTTTAGTTTAGGCAATGCTAAATAATTCCTTTTTATGTAACCAGGCAAACCACAGGCTGCTGGAACTGGGATGAGGAAGATGAGTGAGGAGGTAGTTTATTATTCAGTTTAGTCCAGACGAATAAGATCTACATTTCTTAGATTTTCTTCTAGCTCCTAATGCTGGGGCTAAGTGTGTTCCTAGTCATTCCCATTGTTCACAGATGGGAGCTGTGGCACAGCAGTATAGAGTAATTTCTTCAGTGTCTTAGACTGTAACTTCATAGTATGTGGGTAAACTGAGTTTGGTTCCAAAGTCGCCTGGTTTCACATCCTGCACTGCACTCGTCTGAAGCAAGCAGAGACACACAGGCATGTAGTGATGAAGGAGGCAGGCCGGTAGGAAGGTGTTGGAAACAGCCCCACTCCCACTCCGCAGGGTGGTGGCGGACCTTCCCAACACAATGGGGTAGCTTGGCTCGAGTGGTCAGGAAACAGGCGCAGTGCTAAGCATACAATATACCCATACAATAACCATGCGTGCATCCGTTCCAAAAACGACTCTACACCGTAAAAATTATGAAAATATTCTTTCTTTATCTTTTTCTCTTAGTTGCTGATTGGAAAAATAAATAGGTCAATCACAATATACAAGTTTCAATTAGTGCAGGTCAAATAAATATTGGCTGTTTGATGAAATAAATAGGGGTGATCATAAATAACAGGGCATAAATACAAGTGCAATATATACAGACAATTAAATACTTTGAGGCAATAAATACTGTACCAATAAATATTGTACACCAACAAGTCCTGTGGACCTATAAATATAGTGCAGCAATAAATAGGTAAAAACTCAATAAATACAGTATCCCCAATAAATAATTAAAAGTATACCGCAACCCTCATATAATCAGATGACACTTCAATTCTTAAGGGCTGATATGGCCCAGGCACAGCTTGTAGGGTTGTGGAAGGCTTGAGGGGGGCTACTCCCTGGCTGGGACAAGGCTGAGGCCTAAACTGAGGGAGATCAAAGGGGGGAATACCAGTGCCCTGGCTTTCTCTCTCCACACAACCTCTCTAGGTTAGTCCCAGTTCACCCCTTGCACAGTCAGGTTGGTTTCAGCACCTCCCTAGCCCCTTAGAGCAGTCTCTCAGGTCTCCACAGGGCCTTAGGCGCCCTCTACTCCACTTACTGCCCTTTTTCTGATGTTCCGACGCCGCTGGAGTCGTGTCGACGCCGTGAGGCGGTTCCGGTTCGGTCTCGGCGGCCTCGGCACAATGTCAGTTCTTTGACGACGCCGGCAGGCGGTTCCGGTCCGATGTCGGTGGCCTCGGTTCGATCTCGACCTCCGATTCGACGGCGTCGGGCAGTCTCTTCACGATGTCGACTTCGGGCGGCTCCGGTCCGATGGCGCTCTCGGCTCCGATGACGTCGGCCGGCCTGGCCTCGATGTCGACTTCTGGCGACTCCGGGGTGCGATCCTCACCCCCGACCTCCGGTGCTCCTCCTCACAGGCTCCGGGCGACTCCGGAGTGCGATCCTCACTCCCGACCTCCGGTGCTCCTCTACCTCGGTCTCCGACGACTCCGGAGGGCGGACTTCACTCCTCCGATGACGCCGCTCGCTCGACCTCGGTTCACTCCCTCCTCGACCTCTGGTATTCCTCTCGACCCCCGTCGGCGCCCTCTCACGACCTCAGGCGGCTCCGGGTACGACGTCTGCTACTTCAGTCAGCGCCGCTTCTCCACCTCGGGCTCCAGGTCTTCAGGCTACTCGACGCCCGATTCCAGGGAAACCAGTTTCCAGGTCAGAATCTTGCTGTTTTCTTGGTTCTAAGGCCTGTTCCTGCTGTCCAGGTCCTTAGGATAAGTTTCTTCTGTCTTCTCCCCACACAGGGCTATAGGCTGGGATCCATCAGTAGGGACAAGTATCAAGGGTGGGTTTATGGACCCCACTCCAGGCACAAGTTTCCACCCCTGCTGCTTCACTCCTTCCTCCTTCACTGTTGTGCTCCTCTCTCTTCACCAGTCAGGTGCCAACTGCCAGCTCCAACTGCCAACTGCCTCTCTTATCCTCCCAACATTCTAAACCGCCTCCAACGGTCACAGGGTTCTGGAATCTCCTGGAATGTTCTGGAAGGTGCTGGTAGGTTCCAGTGGATGCTGGTGATGTCACAGGTGGCCACCATTTTGTGCTTCAGGCCCTCAGACAGAAGTTTCAGGGGTAGCTAAAATGGTTCCCTGAATCTGTAGCAACACGAAAAAGTCTGGTGGTTCCCAAAAAGGAAAAATTCAAACAGGGTTTGAGGCAAAAGTGGGACAAAATAAATAATGATGAGGAGGGACCACCCAAAGGGCTGACAGGTCTAACACGCGTCCCCCCCAGCTGAAAGTGGGGAGAGCTACCCAACCCCTTGGGAGTTCTCATCACTAAGGCGGAAATACCTTGAGAGACCGTCTGCATTGGCGTGGTCCACTCCAGGCCGATGTTCCACCTGAAAGTCCATCCCCTGTAGGGAAATAGACCACCTCAACAACTTGGGATTCTCCCCCTTCATTTGCATCAGCCAACGAAGGGGTCTGTGGTCGGTCTGAACTAGGAAGTGCGATCCAAACAGGTATGGCCGCAACTTCTTCAGAGCCCATACCACTGCAAAGGCTTCACGCTCTATTGCACTCCACTTCTGTTCCCTGGGAAGTAGTCTCCTGGATAGGAAGACCACGGGTTGATCCAGACCCTCTTCGTTGAGTTGCGATAACACTGCCCCAATGCCATGTTCTGATGCATCTGTCTGGACAATGAACTTCTTGGAAAAGTCTGGGGCCCTTAAGACCGGGGCCTCGCACATGGCTTTCTTCAATTTCTCAAAGGCTTGCTGACAAGCCTCCGTCCAGACTACCCGTCGAGGTTGTTTCTTGGACGTGAGCTCCGTGAGAGGGGCTACGATGGTACCGTACCCCTTCACGAAGCGGCGATAGTATCCCGTGAGGCCCAAAAATGCTCGGACCTCAGTCTGTGTCTTGGGGGGTTCCCAGGCCATGATGGCCTCGATCTTCGCCTGGAGGGGTTGCACCGTTCCCCTACCCACCAAGTGTCCAAGGTACACTACCGACCCCTGCCCGATCTGGCACTTGCTGGCCTTGATCGTCAATCCAGCTTGTCTCAGGGCCTGGAGAACAGCTTGCAGGTGACGCAAGTGATCCTCCCAGCTGTTACTGAAGACGGCTATGTCATCCAGATAAGCAGCAGAGAAACTCTCCATTCCGGTGAGGATCTGGTTTACCAGGCGCTGAAACGTGGCAGGTGCGTTCTTGAGCCCAAAGGGCATCACACAGAACTGGTAGTGGCCATTGGGCGTGGAGAAGGCTGACCTTTCCCTTGCTCCATCAGTCAAAGAGATCTGCCAGTACCCCGAAGTAAGGTCAAAGGTACTTAGATATTGGGCAGCTCCCAGCCGGTCAATCAATTCATCCGCCCTAGGGATCGGATGTGCATCAGTCTTTGTCACTGAATTCAGTCCCCGGTAGTCCACACAGAACCTCAGTTCTGGTTGGGCACCCGGTGGTGCAGCTTTCGGTACTAACACCACCGGACTGGACCAGGGGCTGCTAGAAGGTTCAATCACTCCTAGCTCCAGCATCTTAGTGACTTCACTATGAATGCTGGCCTTCACCTTGTCTGACATCCGGTAGATCTTGGACTTCACAGGTGGGCTGTCTCCTGTGTCCACGTCATGGACGCACAGGTGAGTCCTACCCGGGACAAGGGAGAACAACGCAGAGTACTGCCCCAGGGCCTGGCGACAGTCCTCCTGCTGTTCAGGAGTTAGAGATGGGGAGAGAATCACTCCCTCCACCGACCCATCCTTTTCCTGAGACGCAAACAGATCAGGGAGAGGCTCGCTTTCCACGTCCTCTCCTCCGTCAGTCACCATCATCAAGATGACTTCGGGCCTCTCGTGGTGGGGTTTGAGGCGGTTGGCATGCAGCACCCGCAGGGGCTGACGAGGGGTCTTCAGGTCCACCAAGTAGGTAGCCTTACCCTTCTTCTCCAACACCTCAAAGGGTCCTGACCAGCGATCCTGGAGGGCACTAAGCTCTCCTGGTTCGATCACCCACACCTTCTGGCCAGGCTCTAACTCCACCGGGTGAGCGTTGTGGTCATACCACGCCTTCATCACTGCTTGGCTGGCTTCCAAGTTGTCAGAAGCTTGCTTCCACAACTTAGCCATTTGGCTCCGGAAGGCCAGCATGTAGCTCACCACATCCTGGGGGAGCTTTCTGGGAGTTCTTTCCCAGCCGTCTCTCACCAGGTTAAGAGGTCCGCGTACAGGGTGCCCATACAGAAGCTCGAAGGGGCTGAAGCCCACTCCCTTCTGTGGCACTTCCCTGTAGGAAAAAAGTAAACAGGGTAAGAGGACGTCCCATTTCCTCCGCAGGCTTTCAGGCAGACTTCTGATCATGCCTTTCAAGGTTTTATTAAACCTCTCCACCAGACCATTGGTCTGGGGGTGGTAAGGAGTCGTGAACCGGTAGGTCACTCCACACTCCTTCCACATTGCCCGCATATATGCTGACATGAAGTTGGTCCCCCTGTCGGACACAACTTCCTTGGGAAAACCCACTCGGGTAAAGATTCCCATCAGGGCCCTAGCCACAACAGGTGCTGTTATGGTCCTCAGAGGTATTGCCTCTGGGTACCGTGTGGCATGATCCACCAGAACCAGGATAAACCTGTGACCAGCTGTAGTTGGTGGATCTAATGGACCCACAATGTCGATGCCCACCCTTTCAAAGGGGGTGCTAACGACAGGAAGTGGTTCCAGGGGAGCTTTCAGCTTCACCCCTGTTTTCCCACTGGCTTGGCAAGACACACATGTCCGGCAGTAGGTATCGGACGACACTTTCATCTGAGGCCAATAAAAGTGTGGGACAAGACGGGCGAAGGTCTTGTCTTGCCCCAGGTGTCCTGCCAAGGGGATCTCGTGAGCCAACTCTAAAAGGAAGGCTCGATAACGTTGAGGAACTACCAAGGCTCGTGACGATCCATGTAGGGGTGCCTTGGGTTCACTGTAGAGGAGGCCATCCTCCCAGTAAACACTGTAGTTCCCTTCAACGTTCCCTGCTGCCTGGGCTTCGGCCTGTCGCCTCAGCCCCTCAAGGGTAGGGCACTCCCTCTGGCCCTGGCAGAATTCCTCCCTGGACGGGCCTCCCTCCACGTGCCACTCGGCCGGGATGGGTAGGTCCTCCAGGTTGGTAACGTCCCCCTCCGCAGACTCCTGGTCCACCACCTCCGGTGGCCTATCCGTCCTACGGGGTGGAGACGCCGAGGCAGGCTCCTCCTGTCCTCGGTTCTTCCCTTGACTGGCAGCCGGCTGGGCCTTTGTTCCAGGCTCCAGCCGAAATGAACTCCCTCTTCGGGTAGTCACGGACCTTGTGCTAACACAGGCCCAGTCAGGTGTACCCAGCATCTCGGTGTGAGTCCGGTATTCCACCTCCTTCCAAGCGTTGTGCTCCATGTCATTGCCCAGCAGACAATCGACTGGCACGGCAGGGCTTATGGCAACTCGAAGTGAACCTGCAACCCCCCCCCATTCAAAGGGAACCTCGGCCACTGGATAGTGACCTGTTCTGCCGTCAGCCATTGCGGCTGGGTGGAGTACATCGGGAATTACCTGCTCTGGAGACACCAGCTGGCTACGCACCATAGTCATACTGGCTCCTGTGTCTCTCAGAGCCTCCCCTCTTTGGCCGTTGATGGTGATCCACTGCCCATACTTTGCGGTATTTGCGGGCACCTGGATCTTAGGAACCATCTCCCGTTCTCCCAGGGACACTAAAGTGACACCCGCCCACTCCCTTCCCTTAGTTAAGGGCATCTCCTCCCCGAGCACTACACTAGCTACTCCGGGGGGCTTTCCTCCAGTGGGAGGGGGTGATCGTTTCTGACACTTCGGATCTCCTTTATAGTGTCCAACGCCACCGCACTCGTAGCAATGGACAACCCTTGGCTGCTGACTCTGGCCAGGATTAGGGTTTCTGGGTGGGTTAGCCTTAGAGGTGAATCCTGTTCCCTTCCCTTGGAAGTTATTTTGGGGGCCTTTGGAGAACTCCTTTTTCTTTTCCCCTCCTTCTTTCTTCTGGGGGGCGCCCTGTCCGGCCTTTTGAGTATCCCCTCCAGTCCCCCTTGTGGACACCCGGGTACTACCCCAAATGTCCGCCTCCTCAGCAAGCTTCCGGGGGCTGGTCAGCTTGCTATCCACCAGGTGTTGCCGCAGTTGAGGGAAACATTTCTCGAGTAGGTGTTCCTTCAGTACTAGGTCAAACAGCTCCTCGTAGTTCCTTACTTCACTGCCCTGAATCCAACCTTCCAGTGCCTTCTTTGCATAGTCCAGGAAGTCCACCCAATTCTGTGTGCCCAGCTTGTGACTACCCCTGAACTTCTGTCTGTACTTTTCAGGTGTTAGTCCAAACTTTCTGATGAGCGCCAGTTTCATGGTGGGGTAATGGGTCTGCTCATCCTCTTCGAGGGCCAATAAAGCATCCCTACCAGCTGGAGGCATGTACTTATACAATCCCCCTCCCCAGTACTTCACTGGAACCCCATGGACCCTCAACGAGACCTCATAGGCTGCTAGCCACTTGGCGATGTCGTCACCCGCCCCATAGCTAGCTACTATGTCCTTTGGCAGGTAAGGTTTGGATTCCCTGGTGACCTCTTGGTTTTGGCTGCCACCATTAGGAACAGTTGGTGCCCCAATTCTTAGGATCTGAAGCTCTATCTCTTTCAGTCTTATCTCATGAGCCATCCTCTCTTTCTCCGTCTCATGAGCCAACCTCTGTTCCTCCTTCTCCTTCTCCAGCTTTGCTAAATCCCATGTGAGCTGTCTTTTCTCTCTCCGATCTGCTAACTCCACGCTGGATAAGCCCCCGCTAGAGACAGTGCTGCCCTTCCTAGAAAGTGTCCTGGGCCCTGCTGACAGGTTCCCCACCTCAGGTTGGTACATCTCAGCCCCCTCGGGGTTAGGCTCTCCATCCCTGTCTTCCTCCTCAGCCTTGCTTTCTCGGCGTGCCTCCCCCCAAGCCCTTAAGCTGGTTTGGAGTGCACCCTTCTTTGCTCCTGGGGGACAGTACACCCCCTCCCGTTGGCAAAACTCCCTGAGTTGGGCCACAGTGTACGTTTCTAAATCTTCCAGTACAAACTCCATCTTGCCCACTCAGGTTAGAGGTCAGGTTTTGTGCAGTAACAATGTAGGGTGGTACCTTTAGTAATACCTCCTCCCACCACCAGAGTAAATTTGGAAAAAACAAAAACCCACAATTAGGAAGGCCGCTCTTGAGAAAACTCCCGGTGTAGGCCTATGGACTACCCACAGTTATTGTTGAGTATATGTAGGCACAGTTCTATCCCACCACTGAACACCAATTTATGTTGGAAACAGCCCCACTCCCACTCCGCAGGGTGGTGGCGGACCTTCCCAACACAATGGGGTAGCTTGGCTCGAGTGGTCAGGAAACAGGCGCAGTGCTAAGCATACAATATACCCATACAATAACCATGCGTGCATCCGTTCCAAAAACGACTCTACACCGTAAAAATTATGAAAATATTCTTTCTTTATCTTTTTCTCTTAGTTGCTGATTGGAAAAATAAATAGGTCAATCACAATATACAAGTTTCAATTAGTGCAGGTCAAATAAATATTGGCTGTTTGATGAAATAAATAGGGGTGATCATAAATAACAGGGCATAAATACAAGTGCAATATATACAGACAATTAAATACTTTGAGGCAATAAATACTGTACCAATAAATATTGTACACCAACAAGTCCTGTGGACCTATAAATATAGTGCAGCAATAAATAGGTAAAAACTCAATAAATACAGTATCCCCAATAAATAATTAAAAGTATACCGCAACCCTCATATAATCAGATGACACTTCAATTCTTAAGGGCTGATATGGCCCAGGCACAGCTTGTAGGGTTGTGGAAGGCTTGAGGGGGGCTACTCCCTGGCTGGGACAAGGCTGAGGCCTAAACTGAGGGAGATCAAAGGGGGGAATACCAGTGCCCTGGCTTTCTCTCTCCACACAACCTCTCTAGGTTAGTCCCAGTTCACCCCTTGCACAGTCAGGTTGGTTTCAGCACCTCCCTAGCCCCTTAGAGCAGTCTCTCAGGTCTCCACAGGGCCTTAGGCGCCCTCTACTCCACTTACTGCCCTTTTTCTGATGTTCCGACGCCGCTGGAGTCGTGTCGACGCCGTGAGGCGGTTCCGGTTCGGTCTCGGCGGCCTCGGCACAATGTCAGTTCTTTGACGACGCCGGCAGGCGGTTCCGGTCCGATGTCGGTGGCCTCGGTTCGATCTCGACCTCCGATTCGACGGCGTCGGGCAGTCTCTTCACGATGTCGACTTCGGGCGGCTCCGGTCCGATGGCGCTCTCGGCTCCGATGACGTCGGCCGGCCTGGCCTCGATGTCGACTTCCGGCGACTCCGGGGTGCGATCCTCACCCCCGACCTCCGGTGCTCCTCCTCACAGGCTCCGGGCGACTCCGGAGTGCGATCCTCACTCCCGACCTCCGGTGCTCCTCTACCTCGGTCTCCGACGACTCCGGAGGGCGGACTTCACTCCTCCGATGACGCCGCTCGCTCGACCTCGGTTCACTCCCTCCTCGACCTCTGGTATTCCTCTCGACCCCCGTCGGCGCCCTCTCACGACCTCAGGCGGCTCCGGGTACGACGTCTGCTACTTCAGTCAGCGCCGCTTCTCCACCTCGGGCTCCAGGTCTTCAGGCTACTCGACGCCCGATTCCAGGGAAACCAGTTTCCAGGTCAGAATCTTGCTGTTTTCTTGGTTCTAAGGCCTGTTCCTGCTGTCCAGGTCCTTAGGATAAGTTTCTTCTGTCTTCTCCCCACACAGGGCTATAGGCTGGGATCCATCAGTAGGGACAAGTATCAAGGGTGGGTTTATGGACCCCACTCCAGGCACAAGTTTCCACCCCTGCTGCTTCACTCCTTCCTCCTTCACTGTTGTGCTCCTCTCTCTTCACCAGTCAGGTGCCAACTGCCAGCTCCAACTGCCAACTGCCTCTCTTATCCTCCCAACATTCTAAACCGCCTCCAACGGTCACAGGGTTCTGGAATCTCCTGGAATGTTCTGGAAGGTGCTGGTAGGTTCCAGTGGATGCTGGTGATGTCACAGGTGGCCACCATTTTGTGCTTCAGGCCCTCAGACAGAAGTTTCAGGGGTAGCTAAAATGGTTCCCTGAATCTGTAGCAACACGAAAAAGTCTGGTGGTTCCCAAAAAGGAAAAATTCAAACAGGGTTTGAGGCAAAAGTGGGACAAAATAAATAATGATGAGGAGGGACCACCCAAAGGGCTGACAGGTCTAACAGAAGGCATGCAGAAAGATGCAATGTTTTGGCAGCAGATTTCATAGCTTTTTATTGTTATTGGCGGCAACAACAGGGTCAACCTTCACACTCAAACCAATATCCAGGCTCAATCTCTGTGACAACAGCTCAGCTTCGTAGTGCAGCTCAGTCATGTACAGAGCAAGGGGACTGAGTGAAGAAAAGGCATATGGAAGTAGCCCACCAGCACCCTTGAAATGCCAGAAAGCATGGCTGGACAGTCCTGAGCTTCTGGAGGCTGGCTATCTTGACAACTGTTCTGTAGGTCCTCGGCTTGAGATGTCCAGGCGGCTGGGGATCACAGGATGTGCAGGACCCAATCGAAGTCATGAGAAAGTCAGGCATTTCATTGGTTGGAAGCTGGCTCCCTCACCTCCATCCTTCTCTGTACCTGAGAGTATAGCCAAGGGGCTGGCACTATGGGCACACCTAGTCACATTTTGCCAGTTTCTGTCATGTTTCTAAGATTGAATGTGATATGATGTTATTTACAGTGAAGGCATCACATTAAAGGTTGTCCGTTGCCACTTCCTGTGATACCACGGCTGGGAGAGAGTTGAATGATGTCACCTCTGGTGAAGCCGTATGGAAGAGTGGCTCACACTGCTTATGTTGTCACTTATATTACCTTATGACTTTTGTGGAATGACAAATTAGTGTTTCTCGCTTTTTAATCATGACTGTAAAATATATGGAATTCATGTTCACTTTTTTATACATTGCCAAAATATATATTTGTGCGGTGGTGGAGGTCAAAATGAAGAAAATCATACATTTTTGTGCAGCATGTGAAACAAGGGCAGTGGAAAGTCGTGGGCTTTAGGCCCACATACTTTGTAAATACGTGAGGCACAGACTCGTTAGTAGTGTACTAGAACTGGCCCAGGGCACGTGAGCCCAGCCCCTTTTATTAGCAGGGTCACCTGACAGGTGACGCCTGTGATGGGAGGGTGTGCAGTGTAGGTTAACAGCAGGCGGGACACTAGATCGTGTCCAGCAGGACACTACAGGCAGTACCTTCTTTTAGATCTCTCCTTTTACATCTGTTTTTCTTGCTAATCGTCTCCACTGCTTTTATATTTCCTGGATCACTTCATTTCCGTGGAAAGATGCCCCCTAGGCAGTGGTGTAGTGAAGCCCCCACTTAAGCAGCTTAAGCGGGGGGGCTTCCATTGGGCCCCATAGGATGGTTAACAGGATCCCGCTAAACGTTAATTAGATATTTATGGCCATTTTTTGTCTGCAGGCATGCAGACAAAGTCCTACTAAGCAATTCTGCAAGTGAGTCCAATGACAGAGGGGTGTGGGAGGTAGGCTTACATGCAAAGTAAAGAAAACAAAACGAGAATTTATGAAGTGAAGATAATAGGTGAAATTACAGAAAAAGGACAAAAAAAGAAGAATGGCCATTAGATAGAAAGCAAAGAAATGAAAGGTGAAAGACAAAAGGTGGGTTGAAAGAGAGGCCGGATGGAGAGATGAGGGACACATCATTGGAATAGGAAGAAAATGTGAAAGGTTCCATGGAAGAGTGAAAGGAAGTGTGAGAATGGATGGAGGGGTAAATGAAGGATGGATGGAATAGTAAAAGGATACATAGGTGAAAGGGTGAATGCAGCGAAGCATGAAGAATAGACACCTAGAGCAGAGTGGACGGATGGGTATTTGATAGGATGATGCATGGAGGTATTGATGGGTAATTGCATGAAAAGAAGGATGTATAGAAGAAAGAGTGAAAGGGTGGGTGGGGTGGATGGAAAGGTTATGGGTGGACACATGGATTAATAGATAAAATGGGGAAAGGATGATTGGATGGGTTGAAAGAATATAAAAGAGTGAAGGGTTCTTTCCTGAGGATCAGATTTGTTTGCTTCTCATCCTTTCTATGATTAAAGTGGGGGCTATTTTAGGTTTTTGGTTACTTCCTTGCCCCTCGGTGTATCTGCATCCACCTGGAAATTCGCCTCTAAGCCTGATCTCTGGGTGTACATCCTTTTGTACCGTTACAGATGCAGACACCTGCTACTATGCTGTTGCTGTGGTTAAAAAAGGAAGCAACCTTTCACTGAAGCAGCTGCAGGGCAAGAAATCCTGCCACACCGGCCTGGGGAAGACTGCTGGCTGGAATATCCCAATCGGAATACTGCTGGAGAAGAAGTACCTTTCCTGGGATGGTCCAGAAAATGAGCCCATTGAGAGAGGTAAAAATTGCCATTCTGATTACTTGAGATTAGTACATTTAATTGCTAAAAGTGACTCGCTGTCACATAACCCCCCCTCGCCCCCCTTTTGAGGTTCTACCTAAGCCCTGGACCACTCTGTGATGTAATATTCATTCTGGTATCCATGTGCTACCTCATTTTTTCATGCCTTCTGCAGCTGTAGCAAAGTTCTTCGCTGCTGCTTGTGTACCTGGGGTAGAGAAGGAGCCAAACCTGTGTCGGCTGTGCAAAGGGAAGGGGAAGGCCAAGTGTAGCCGGTCCGGCAGCGAACCCTACTACAACTACAACGGTGCCTTCAGGTTGGTGGTGACCTACATTATATTTATTGACACTCATTTTTATTGAGGTTTTTGGATTTAACAAGCATTGCGCAGAATATACATTTGTAGGAGATCTTAGGTATAAATTGCCATCTTGAATACAAAGACCACATAAGCAACAGATGAAACTTTCTTCTAGTCCGATCACCTAGATCCAGACGTGCGAAGTGCTGGGCTCGAAGAAGCCAATGTTATTGGCGAGCTGTAGATCACTGAACAATTTGGTTGCCCAGTGTGTCAAATATGATAAAATAAGGAACCTAATAAGGTAGTTTATAAATAAGAGCATATTTACACACAAGAACAATGTATAATGTACTTGCAATAATGCAGACGGGATAGTCGTCACTTTTGTGACAGAGTAACCCATCCGCCAAACTCTAGGTCAGACCCTTAAACTGGCTGTAGTTCTTTGAGGGTGGTCAAGGTGATAGTTAAGACTACTGGGGCCCAATGTACAAAGATTCATCACAAACCAGAACGTGCAATTTGCACACAGACTAGCTTACTAATGGGTGTGCAATTTCTGGTGCAACCTTTGTACGAATAGTTTGCCTTGGAAATTGTACATTGACAAAACAACCTGGCTAGTCAACATATTTTGGCCTGAAAGGGACAGCTGACCACCATCTTTGCATTTGCTCCCCCAAATCGTAAATATTTTTTCAATCAACCCTTCTTCATTAAAGGGGCAGATACTGCTGCTAAATTTTTTTTTCACATTTGTTAACACACCCAGTGAGCAGGCAGTTGCCCTCTGGAATACTTCCTTCTCCCCTCGAGGCTGCCCAACACTATTCATCATATGTAACCCGTTTGTGATGTAAGTATCTGATCAATGATTTTTTACCACAACTGTAGTCGCAATCAGTTGATGCTCTCTATTGCATTTGTTATATAGGATGGGATGCCCATTATATGTCCTTTTCTATTTACGATTCGTATTGGGTACCAACTCGCCTTTGTAAGCCAGTCTTTTCCAACTCATAAAAGGGGCCTCTTGAGGTTGCAAAGCATGGTTTTTTTTGTGATTTGCAGGCTTTGCCATTGCAAAAGAGCTTTGTACTTGAGACACCGAGTGCTTACTCCCCTGTTCTGGTAGTCAGATGTTTGCAGCAGCCCACCTTGGATTTAAGTCAAATTGTTCAGAATGAAGGACTCAAATGGAAACAAAGCTCCTGTACCAGAACTTCTATGGAGGCGATTGAATTATTTAAAGAATTTCTCTGGTCCCCACTCCTGTTGCACTCTTGCTTGGAGCCCGTCATCTTCAGGACATGGAGGAAAAGGGATGGGTCAGTGGTAAAAGGTAGGGTTTGCAGTTATTGAAAAACAGAAATATTCTGAATGGCTTAATATGATCTGACTTCATCAGAGTTCTCTCGCCCAAGTTGGGGAGGGGCAGAGAGTTGGAACAGGAAGACATACCATCTGTGGTGTGTTTCAGAAGAGCAGGACAGCCCAACCACGGTTTACTCCCCAGTAAGAAGAAGAACCAGAAGAGGGTTAAGGCTGCAATCTTAAGAGCTGAAAACCTCATTTTATGTCTGGTCTGTTTAAGATAGACCTAGATGAGTTACAGAGGTGAAGAGTTTCAGAAATATGTGGAAGTGTGTAAGCCAAACTCAACAGGTGGAATTTGTGTATCAGGATTGTTTTAACCAATTCATTTTGTTCTTTCGAGCATGCCAATCCAATTGTGTTGCTGGCCATTGCTTAGACGATTAGATGACTTCAAGGAACTTCTCCTTTTTTCCTATCAACGTGGCAAGAACCTGGCTACACACCTTGTCCACGCCATAACATGGCCTACCAACTCCAGAGAAAAAAACACCATCACTGCATCCTGGGGTCCGCCCCCCACCATTGGACATTACAAATGCCAGAATTGCTCAGTATGCAACCTTACACAAAACACAAAGGAGTTTAAAACTGGCAATAAAACATATACTCTCAAAACCCTAACCAACTGCAGATCACGGAATGTGATCGATGCCATCAGATGTCCATGCGACCTTATATACATCGGCCAAACTACCCAAATGATCAAACCGAGAATCATTCAGCACAAAAGCAGAATCCATTGCAAAGTACTGACTGCTCCTTTGGTGACCCACTACCTCGAAAAAGACCACAATGAAACTGACATTTCCTGGCAAGTTGTAAACTAACCCTCACTACCGTGTAGAGGTGGAAATAGCAAATCAATCAATCAATCAATCACTGCATTTGTAAAGCGCGCTACATACCCGAGAGGGTCTCAAGGCGCTGGGGAGGGGGGCCGCTACTGATCGAAGAGCCAGGTCTTGAGGAGTTTTCTGAAGGCCAGCAGAAGGTGAAGGTGGGGAGAGTGTTCCAGGTCTTGGCGGCGAGGTAGGAGAAGGATCTGCCGCCGGCGGTGGTTTTCCGGATGCGGGGGACTGTGGCGAGGGTGAGGTTGGCTGAGCGGAGGCTTCGGGTGGGGGTGTGGAAGCTGAGTCGGTCGTTGAGGTAAGTGGGTGCGGTGTTGTGTAGTGCTTTGTGTGCGTGGATGAGGAGTTTGAAGGTGATCCTTTTGTTGACGGGGAGCCAGTGCAGGCCTCTCAGGTGGGGTATGATGTGGCTGCGGCGGGGGACGTCGAGGATGAGTCGGGCCGAGGCGTTCTGGATACGTTGGATTCGTCTCAGGAGCTTGTTTGTTGTTCCTGAGTAGAGGGCGTTCCCGTAGTCGAGTCTGTTGGTGATGAGGGCCTGGGTGACGGTTTTTCTCGTGTCGAGGGGGATCCATTTGAAGATCCTGTGGAGCATACGGAGGGTGTTGAAGCAGGACGCGGAGGTGGCGTTGACTTGCCTGGTCATGGAGAGAGTGAAGTCGAGGATGACCCCCAGGTTGCGTGCGTGGTTCGTGGGTTCCGGGGCTGTGCCTAGTGATGTGGGCCACCAATAGTCGTCCCAGGCCGATGGGGTGGGTCCGAGAATGAGGACCTTCGTCTTGTCTGAGTTCAGCTTCAGTCTGCTGTCCTTCATCCAGTCGGCTACAGCCTTCATTCCTCTGTGGATGTTGGCTTTGGCGGTGTGGGGGTCTTCGGTGAGGGATATGATCAGCTGGGTGTCGTCGGCGTAGAAGATGATGTTGAGGGTATGTTGTCGTGCGACGTGGGCGAGAGGTGCCATGTAGATATTGAACTACTTACTACTCAACAAAAATTAATGTAAATGGTTGACTATCTCCAACTCTGTCAACTCTGGGTTAAATACGATTGATGAATGGAATAATACAATGTTTCCTCTTGCCATTCAGATATAGGGTTTCACACACGTCCGCCAATCTATGGCCTCCCCCTTCTTATCTCAGACCCACCTCTTCCGATGACTTGGATCATCTTCCTCAATAGCACATCCATCTGACACACATTCAGTTTAATGTAAATTGAACACATTTCACTGCAAACATTGCTCCGACACAATTTACTTCATGTCTCCCTTGCGCAAACCATTTGCAATTTACTTCATGTCTCCCTTGCGCAAACCATTTGCAGTGATCCGCTTTCTGCTGTACCATGTCACATGTTTAGGATTTTCTCCCAGTTTACACATCCGAAAGTTCTCAAAACAATCTATTGTCTGGACCTGCAGTCATCATCATTCTGCACATAATTGCTCTTTGATTACTATGTATGAATGCTTGTCACTTGATTTGCCTTCATATTGATATTACCACACTAAGTGTAAACTCGTCTCCATCTCCATGACGTTTTGTATGCATTACCAATGGTTGTTTTCTTTACCTTTGGTCACCATCCTACCCCTCCCCTCCCCCTGTCCCCGCCCCTCCACTCGCTACCGCTGCCCCCCGGCCGTTTCCACAACAACGACCTTACAGATGCGCGCGCAGGCTCAACGTCACATGACCTTCCTTGAGGCCTTTTACTTCACTTCCTGGTTTTTTCTATCACACACCGCAACAGATCGCTACGGACACAGGCTGATTTAGACACCCTCCGCTCCCTATGGAATCTCTATTCATTAGGTAAGGCTTCGCCTCCGTGCTACCGCCCTCACCTCCCCCACCCCCGTGGTCTACCTTTCTCTAAATGCCCCGTTTCCTCCTACAGAGCCTCAAACTGTTTCCCGCTGAGAATTCCCCGTACACGGCTCCTGAGCTCTAATTCAACTACTACTCAGGTAATTCACCACATACACCACCCTGATCTTGGCCCGCCCAACCCTTCTTCCTCCACCCATTCCCCCAAACCCACTTCTCCCTCCTTTCCCACAGATCCCGCTGCCGCTTCAACAGTTCCGCATCGCTGATGCTTATCTCAGACACGGCTTTTGAGCTCCATCCATTTCTAACAATTCAGGTACTTGATTCTATATTAGCGGCTGCTTTTGGTTTCTCTCCGTACCTATACTTACACTACTTCCCTTTTACACAGATGCACTTCTATCCAGTTCCCTGGACACGCTGATAGATATCAGTGCACGGCTCCTCCACCCTCCCAGGTACTCATGATTGTTGCTACGTTTCCCTGCTCGCTCCCGCTCTACCCCTGATTGATCGCCCATTTGAGGTAATTTCGCCAGGCGTTTTCCCCGTGATACATATCTTGTTCTGTCCCTTGTGGCCTTCACATTCCTCTCTTGCTGCGCTTTTTAGACAGCATGTGCCTTTTCCCAGCACCCGACCCAATCCCTGTTTTTTTCCTTATTTTCCCATCCCTCACCCATCCTTTCTCCTTTTTGTCCAGCACCGCCTTATTATGCCAACCCGGTCCTGATGATGATCCTAAGTTACTGGATCGAAACGCCGTCGACCTGTCAGCGCAATTGATGGCGCATTTCTCATGTGGTTCTATGAATAACTGACTATTAATTACCAATTTAAAAACTTCTGACCAGAACCTCTAGTTTCACTGTACATTTGTTCACTTCACTTCACTGCGCGCCGTTCCTAGCTGATTTCACATTGTCACTTGCGTCGCCACACCGTTGTGTCACGAACACACTTGAGCACCAAGTACAATTCGGGTTGTTCACACTAATTTATTTTGCTTGCAGTGCTGTTACAACTGTAATATTTTCCATTTAATTTATGTTCCTTTGTCCTTGCCATTCCTTTTTGCTAAATACATGATGCCATGTGCATATTTTCCAAAGTTAACCGACTGAGAGTCTCCCCTTCTTTCTTGTAATGCTTTGTACATGCATTCCTAACTGTCCTTTTTAGGTCTCGGCTCGAAGGCTGCGCTTGCGCAGTCTCGATCCGAGATTTAATGACTTGGAGAAGAGGGGCTTGAACCCGCCCCTCTTCTCCCCTGTTCTCCATTGGCTGGCCTCTTCAATGCTGGCCAGCCATTGGAGAAGAGGTCCCGTCACTCCGATCAGGCCCCGTCCTTTTCGGATCGGGGGGCGTGTTTTTTGCAGAAAGTCTAATTATCTCCTCCAGCCAATGGCAAGAGGAGATAAAAGCAAAACACGCCCCCGAGTCCGAAAACGACACTGCGTTTCTCCGAGGCATTTCTGCTCTGCCTCGGAGAAAGGCGGTGGTGTGCTCGAGACCAGTGTTTCTGTTGTAGCTCCCTGCAGCCTGTTCCATCAGGGGACCCGATATTCTCGTCCTGCGCTGACTGATTCGTGTACAAACTGCTGAGTGGTCATTCTCTAAAGGCACTTGCACCATAAAAGGTCCCCAATCCAACTTTTTTACGTCCTCACCGGCCACTTTTAGCACCCCAGGTGCCCATTGTTAACCACACTTACAGGCTTGACCTGCTCACTTCAGGTTTCTGTGAAGCCACCGTGGGCAATTTGCCACGAACGGTTCCCTGCAGCAGATACTAGCTGTAGTCGACTCGGGCGCGGCGTCACCAACCGAAACAGTCTGTTTTCATTTCACAAGCCGATTCCACCAATTGGAAGAAACGTCACATTGAACCCTGAGAATTTTGGCGAATAATACATCGCCATGCATCCGGAAAGCCGGTCATACACCAATCAGACATATCTATTAGCTGAAGGGGGCGGGTCGATGCCAGATCAGTATTGCGTCCGTTCGTAATAGAAACGTCCCTCTTGAAATGGGTCCTTTTACCGGCGTTCGTGGAGAAGCAGAGCAGCGAGTGCCATCTTCGAACGGTTGCAGTGGTCCCATTTACCTCAGTATGCGTATAAATACAGCACTGACATCACCGATTTACTGTCATCCGCAAGGGTATCCCCGCGGTGTCTTGAGGTGAACTGTAGGTTTTTTTCTTTTTTTTGTATATTTTATATAGCGCAAACTCGACCTGAAGGTATTGGGGCGCTTTATATGAGCACCAGTTACGTTACACATTCAGGCACGGGGGTATTAAGTGATTTGCACAGAATCACAGGACGTGGACGCGATCCCAAGGCTCGAACCCTGGTTTGCAGCACCAAAGTCGGCAGTCTAGCCGACGAACCCCATCCTCTCCTAGTACCATCATGCGTGCTGTGGGAAGTATGGACATGATCCCTAAACTGTTTATGTTTAAAACGTTTTATTGAAACAAAACAAACCATGGGGGAGGGGGGTAGGAGGTTAGGGTACATTAAATACAATCAAAGAAAAAAGGTGCAACTCAAGAGGGTTGGCGATGGATAGCTCGATGGGCCAGGGGAAAGGCACAGTAAATGAAAGGCTAAAAATGCAAACTGTGGAATCCCTGCGTGCATATCCGACACCCCAAATCTGAGCAATGCAGCAACTCGACAAAGCACAATCCACCCCCCCCCATCCCCCATCCCCCCAGTAAAGAAAGGAAGGAAGAAAAAACAATACCCCACCCCCCCCGTCCTATGGTCCCGCGTCAGATTAGTCCTCACCAAGAAGCCCCGCACCCCCCCCCCCCCGAGGCCCCTGTCCCACATGTGATCTAGTCCGCTGGGATCACCGGCGGCGTCAGCCTGAGAAGCCTAAGATACCTCGGACAGGTGAGCTCCCGGAATTCGGTGGACAGCAGCGCTAGAAAGGGTTGCCACAGCTCTTCAAATTGGTCTATTTCCCCCGCCACCGTGAGCGACAACTTCTCCATTCCCCGCACATGCCAAAGCCTATGCAACCAACCCGTGATGGAGGGGACAGTGTTGGTGCGCCAGTGGATAAGGATGTTCTGGACCGCAGACCCCAGCACAATCGCGATCTGCCTACCCCTGCGGGACTTCAGTGGGTACATTAGGTCATTGGGGAGGCCCAGCAGGACATACGCCGGGAAGCGCGGCAGCTCTATCTCGAAGTGCTTATCCACCTCGTCCAAAACTTCCTTCCAGTAAGCGGTCAGCACGGGGCAATCCCAAAGAATGTGTGAGAGGGTACCCTCCAGCCCGCAGCCCCGCCAGCACCCCTTGTCAGTGTATTTATGCATTTCATACAGTCGCTCCGGGGTGTAATACCAATAAGTGGACACCTTAGTGAAGGTCTCCGTAAGGCCCGTGTGATATGCAGTCCCTAAACTGTTTAAAGTAAGCCTAATTGTTTAGATGCAGTTGATTGGCAAATACGTGGCCTATTTTGCTGCAGTCTGAATCAGCGATATGTTATTTTAAAAATAATGAACCCCTTGGTTTAAGTTTTAGGGTGGCTTTTGATTACCTTTTGAGTGCCGGAATTTCTGCGTATAGCTCAATTATTTATCTTCTCCTACAGTCATTTGATTTGCTCCTTTCCTATGTGATTTTTTTTGGGGGGGGGCTTGGTGTGTGCACGATTGTGGCTCCGTGTTTGTGCACGTAGACCATGCTGCCTCCCACTTGTCCATGCTGCTGTCCTGTTGGTGACTTGCCTTTGTTACCTGCGCTATAGATGTCTGCTTTACTTGCTGTGTGACCTTCTCGTATCTCTTCGCTGTCTATTGTTTCCGTTCTTCCTCCTGTGTAATTGTCACCTGTGTCTGCCCTTTGCGCTCTATGACTCTTTCCCTGTCACTAGGTCTCTGTGTTATTACTGCCTCTTTACTTTGTTCTCTCTGCAGTGCGGCTGTCTCTTGTCTACGCACTCCTTACTACATGCCTTTATCCCGTCTCTGTCTTGTCTTGTCTGTTCTGCGTGGCTGTCTCTGCACGCCCTGCCTTCATCTCTCCCTCGGGTCTCCGGGACATCAGCAGCTCAGCTCCGCCTCTCCCTTCTCTGCACAAACTCTTGGATTCATATTTTATTGGTGTTTTTCCAACTATTAAGGAAAAATAATCGCCCTGGTGTGCTGCGGACAGTGATGGAGCCGTCCCAGGGCCCCTCCTTCCCCGCCCTCCTCAAGCACAGCGCTGTTATAAAGGAGAGAGAGCTTCCAGTCACTTCACCTCACACTGCAGCCTCGGCTCCAGCCAAGCACACACGCACGGCTGTGTCCAGAACTTTGGGCTTCTCGCAAGTGGTGCCCAAGGCCGGCTTTCGTGGCAATCTCTGTAACCTCAGAGTGCCCCACGCAGGACATCCGGCTGCCCCTCAGAGTCCGGTGAAGTACAGGACCCACCCTCTGAGGAGGTCAAGGAAGGACACCGTCCGACCCACCCTTCGTGGTGCAGATCCGAGAAGGACTGGCTCAGCTACTTAACATAAATAACTGGGAAGGACTACATGCTGGCCCTGAGCCTACTGCCGCGTTGGATCCCGGCATTGAACCGGGCTGCATCTCCTGCTGATTTCGGGGAGGGCTGGACCCGTCCCCTGCTTCCCTCCTGGTGTCACCGAAATTCCAGGCCTGTAGGTCTGATACTTGCTGTCCATCAAGACTCATCTAACCCATTTCTTCTCTTAACAAGCATTTACAATGCAATGGTCTCGGCATTGGTAAAGTTAGAGCTATTGGCATTGCTCATGACATTATTTTTGCTTATGTTTTTTGTTTTTAAAACATTTAAAGAAACAGCATTGTCATGAGCAATGCCAATAGCTCTAACTTTAACAATGCCGAGACCGTTGCATTGTAAATGCTTGTTAAATGATGCCAGTTGAGAAATTCTTGTTGTCTTTTGCTGGCCACTTAAAGCATAACAATTTCTATGTTTCTGAAAGGGGTTAGGCTACATCATTTGGGACATTAGACCATACATTTAGTTTGTAGGTAGCTCAGAAATCATCTAGATGACTTGATGAATGATATAGAGGGAGATGTTTGCCTGTATGTGTTTGATTGAGTAATTTATCAGCTCAGATAATAATGTCCTCTTATTTTGCAGATGCCTGAAAGAAGGAGGAGGTGATGTCGCTTTTGTGAAACATAACACGGTACCAGGTGTGTCATGATACCTTCAGCACTTTGGTTAAAGAGCACTCTCAGTTACTCTGCCTGAGTGGTAATCCAACTCATGTAATCATTGTTGAGTAGACCACAGGTAGTAGACAATGTCTACGCAAAAGCACAAAAAAACGCACACTACATGATACAATCAGTATAGGAAGGCTTCATTTTATAAGTAAGATTTTCACAGTGTAAGCCATGAGGAAAAGGGCATTTTCATTTTTTCCAGACCCGTCTACCCAGTGTTTCGTGACCACAATTCCCTCATCAGAATTGACTAATTTCGAATGTGTTCTCTTCATGGGCGTGTGATACTTTGAATTGCATTTTACATCCAGGGAGGACAGCCCAAGACTGTAGACATTATGGCAGGAGTTAGTGGGTACAGCAAAAGTATGTGTTTAGTGCGAATACCGCCACTCGGTGGTATTCCATTCTAGTAAAGCACTAGTAAAAATATGCAGAGATCCACATATAAGGTATGATTTCCATCCATATGCTGCTGTTCGCTATCAATGGAAGACGCTTGTCACTGTCAGCAGAAAATGTGTTTACTACTATGATCACTGGTGAATGTCACACTCGTGTGAGTGAATGTCTCATCATTCATCTCCTAAGCACACTCACATCTCACAAACAGAATCAGGGAGGGAAAAGAAAGAAATTGAAAATCAACTTATTATTTAAATTCAATAGAACCTTTCTTTATCTTCAAGATTTTAAGGGCATTTGAAAATTTCTATTGCTACCAATTACAACTGTAAGCCGGGGTGTGATTGCACTGAAAAGCACAGAAATCGCAGCACCAACTGATCGGAAGCACTTCCTAACTTGCTAATTACTAAATATATCATGTACTGAAATTACCAGAATGCAATGGGGGACTTTAGCTGAGATGCTAGCGGGGTGTGCGCTCCCTCTCCACCTCGCTAAGTAATGAAAATATTGTATGCGTCCATGATTCCTTGCATTCGTATCTCCCCAGTTCTAGGTCTCAATGAAGCTAAGTAATCCTACTGCACAAGACCTCTCTAGTTAATCCTCAATTTAAGTCTGTGAGGATTGATTTATCACTCAGTTTTTTTCAAAACAGCTAAACGTGATTGGATAATCCTGAAGCAAATCTTGTTCACTTAGCCAGCAATATATTTACAACTAAGACATCCACTATTCAATCTTTGAACTGACTCTTCCTTCCATCGCAAGATCCTATGGATTTGCTGTTCACTCAGAGTCTTCATCTAACCCCTAGCCTCCTGAGGTATTTTAATGAGAATAGTGAAGAGAATGTAGGAGGGGAATATTAAGAGTATTCTTTTGGGAGTGTAACACGGTGTGAAATTCCATGTTTGGTAGTTGCTAGTTGATCCTCTTACTTGTCAGACATATACTATTACTGAGAAATAAATGTCATCATTTTTATCACCATTGAATCCAAACATCCTGATTTCACTTGCCCAAAGTTTAGCTATATATTTTCAAGCAGCCTTGAGTTCTTGACTCCATTTTAGACATAATGTCCATATTCCACTGAGTTTAGGTCTAATAAAGTTAGAACTCATCATTGAAGACTGGCCCATCTCTTGAAGAGACTTAAGCAAGCTTCGGCTTATGGTCAAAGCATCAGTCTGACATTGCAGCTTCTACTGCCATAGACATGGCCTGGGCGAATAATCAAGCCTCAAATCGACAAAGGCGTTTACCACCATCAACAGTCGTAAAACTGGAAGAAACAGAAGAACTTTTCCAATCTTTTAAAAATGAAATGGGTGATATTGTGCTTCACTAAAGATTTGATTTTATAATTGAATGATTATATAGAATAAAGGCTCAGTCTGCATGCCCCATACTTCCAGAGCTGGTTGAGGAGGATAGTGTTAAGGAAAATGTTCAACACTGTAAAGTAATTCAATCCTGACTAAGACACATGACCACAACTTACTTATCTTCTAGGCACTACATTCACTGACCATTAAGATGTGGGTGAAGTTCAGTTTCTGCCTCGTATGAAGAGTGTTTCTTTGCACTTGACCTGCTATTCTAGTTGACAAGTACACATAATAACATTTTTGTCATCAGCTAAAGTTCTTTTTTGTCATCTTTCTTTATTTCACATGAACTTGTTGGTTTGATTCAGTGGCACGTGTTTTCAGTTCAAGCTGCCTACCTCTGGAAAAGCACAATTCTGTTTGTAGTGAAAACATTTAGGGTTCAAGTACAGAAACAGTGATGACTGCTGTCTGGTTTCCAGCCTTCTGTGAGATGGACTGCTGACCCTCACTCAGCCCTCAACAGTCAGGAGACATGGGTATCGCATCTGGGATCCAGTAGGAAGCAGACAGCAAGGGGGTCAGACAAATGTGAGACCCCAAAGGTCTCACCGGTCCACTAGGAGCCAGGATAGCAAGATAGCAAAGTCTGGACCTCATTTAATGAGACGGTTGGCATTAGGTAATCTCACATAAAAAAAACTGCAGGAGATATTGGGATGGTTGTCTTGAGGCCTGAATATGAGATAATAATTGGCAGAAAGCTAAAAAAGAATTTTCCCATAGCCCCCTTGGTATTGTTGTTTATTTTTGTCCAGAAAGTGCTGTGTAGATGAGGAGGAGAAGCTCTTAGGGAGCAATAACTGTGCGATTAACACAAGCACAGTGGTGCAATGTCAAGAGACCTTCCTTGCCTCCTACTGCTTCAAAGACGAGACTGCGAGACCCTCCGCTGTTTGCATCTGACAAGACCAGAAACTCTAGGGTTTTGGGTAAAGCACTGTGGCTGCTCCCCAAACAGTCAAAGGGCGATACTGCGGCAGAGAACTGCTTTCAGTGGCACACTCTGCCTCAAGCTGAGATGCCTGTGAAAGAGCAAGAAGATATATGGAGCCTGAAAAGGGGGTAAGACGGTTAGTGATCTCCATAGGAAAATACACGATAAATTGTACTCCAGGGGACAGCAATGAGGGCTTTCGAAACCAAACTGCACCATATTGAATTATGGATGATGGAGGCAGAGAGGGTCAATTCTGCAGGGAGTAGGATTAGAAAAACAGAGATACCAATGCAATAGGTGAAAGTTGAGAAAAACACTGTGTTCTAAATCTGTGTATCAATCTTGATTTTCTGCGTACAAAACCTATTGGAGACCTTAGACGATCCAAGACCATAAGGGCACTGGGATGAGTAGAGATTGTGATCACAACATATTACAACGCAGCCAAGCTAGTACTGAATCCAAGAAGGTTCCATTTAAAATACATAGGCGACAGGACTATCAACAAAGGATAACACCAGGGACAAAAGCGTGGTCTCAATACTATGTCAGGGAGAGACGTATGAGACGCAATCCTAAGAGCAGTAACAGAAGAATGCTCCTGTATCTCAACCAGACCTTCAAGACAATCACGAAGAAGCAGAAGATGAAAAAAACTGAGAAGGGAAGTTGTGAGATGGCTGACTCGAGCTTTGGTCCTGTATTCTGGCTGCCTGGGGGTGGCTGTCAGATAGAAAATATCAATGTTTTCTCTGATTCACTCTATAGCTATGTATGTGAAGACCCCTGGATGCAAGAAGGGTGAATAATGAGGGATAACGAGGGGTCTAAGATCTGTGACACTATGCCCTTGTATTTGGTTGGTACCTCTCTTTTTACATTAGTGTGCTTTCAACCTGTTGCTGGGTTTGCTCAATTTTGCTACCATGATTGGAGAATCATTCTCAAAACGGATCCTTTGCAATCGCAAAATACCCTTTCGGTATGTACTAAATGCAAATTGCAATTTGTTACCATGTTACTATATTGCAATTTAGGTTTGCAACTATATACTGATTCGCTATTTGGAAGAGGTGTGTTTAGGGTGTCCCTTCCAAATAACGATGGAATGTATTAATGTTTTGCAACCAATATCCAAAGCCATTGTAAAACATTAACATTTTACTGACTATTCAACGGTAGTGATAAATCATTCGCAAATGGTAAGGGGTGCCCAAGGAACATCTTGCACCTTGTGAATGTTTAAATAAAACATTTTAGGAGTGGGTAGTGGTCCATATAACCACTGTTTACTCATAAAAAATGATTGCTAAAGTTTACATTTTTTTGAATAGCATCCCTTTTTTCTTATAGGAAAACAGGTTTCATTAAAAAAAAAAAAAAGTTTACTTTATTGAAAAGCAATCACAGACGTTGTGGTCTGATGACCCCAGTAAGCTACCATACAAGTGATTGTAGCCACTTGTAGTGGGTCACAATTTATGACCTAATCTATGCATAAATAATGAGGTAGGTTGTTTTGCAACCTACTATGAATGGTCATTTGCAAATCTACTGGGTAATACATGGGTCTCTTTGAAAAATCAGAATCGATTTTGCAAAAATCAGTGCGAAATTTGCAACTACTTTTACGAAATCGATTCTTGGCACGTCTGGCAATGGGTTCTTGATTCAGAATATTTGCTACATGTACACTCTATAGTGAAAAATTAAAATATCATTATATTATTGTTGGTGTATTTGTGTCTTAAATATCCTTGGATGATTAATTCATTTGTGTTAAAAATCATGTGTTCCGCAATATTTAAACCGTTTATCAATCTCAATGGAACCTCTGTCTCCTTAATTACATCTAAAGCAGTAATTGTATAGTTAACTATATTTTTCTGAAACATTTTGTAAAAGTTCTTCAGAGAAATTGTTCACCCTCACAAGCATTTCTGGATCATTAGCTAAGACTCCAGTCTCAGAAGCCACAACCCTTACTTCTTGCAGGTGCTGTTTTTCGTTTCCATGCTTGCTGTGGTCTTGAGTTTAGTTTTGATATTCTGGAAGCAATGATGACCTTAGCATTTGCTGATGAATTTT
The DNA here is from genome assembly GCF_964204655.1 of Triturus cristatus. Taxonomy (NCBI): domain Eukaryota; kingdom Metazoa; phylum Chordata; class Amphibia; order Caudata; family Salamandridae; genus Triturus; species Triturus cristatus. Next base: position 661,120,993 of record NC_140594.1, read on the forward strand.
TATATTTAAAACTCACTAATATCCACCCCATGCACATAACACTTGGTATTGACAGTAGTAATTTGACATTGTAAGAAATGAGGTTATTGGTTCGGGTGTGTGGAAACCCCACTCAGGCAACAACTACAATCCTTGTAAGGGGGAACCATAAAAGTCACTAAATTAACTTGTGCATCCCTCTGGTTGCTTGGCACAAAAGTAATCAGGCTTAACTTAAAGGTAGTGTGTAAAGTATTTATGCAGCACACAAACAGTAATAAAGTGTAACTTCAATGTAAGTAAAATCTCAAAAGAATTTAGAAAAATAGAGGAACTTTTAATAAATAAAATTACATCAGAATGACAAAAATCCAATCAATAGAACCGGAGATATGTAATTTCAAAAGTTTTAGGTAACAATACCTCTTAGAAGCGCAAAGCGCAAACTGTGGTTATCTGGTCACAATGGAATGTGACAAAGTCACATGTTTAGGCTGACCACCATAATTTGCAGGCCGGGTAGAAGGACCAGGTTAGTCCCGCTGAGAATTGTACCTTGTGTCCTTGATGCGAGTCTTTGCGTCGAGCTGAGACGGTTACGATGAGGAGCTGCGAGGGCTGAGATGCAAAGTCCTGTGATAAGTTGCATCATGCTGCATTGGTTCTGATGAGGCTGCTGATCATAAGCTATGATGTAATGTCCTGTGTTAAGTTGCATCGCACTGCGTTGGTTCTGATGAGGCCACCGATCAAGAGCTGCGATGCAAGGGCCTGAGTCAAATTGCATCACCCTGCATAATTTCTGATGGAACCCACGATTAGACAGGAGTACATTATGATTTTTGCCAAAGGACCAGGTCCTGGAGAGGCACCTCTTGGGGATCAGGAACCCACTCCAGTAGAGGCCAGCAGGGCTCAGGCATGTTCGGTTGCAGGTCCAGTGCAGCAGGGCAGTTACAGGGAGGTCTCTGGAGTTTGTTGTGTGCCTGTAGATCAGGCAGGCAATTGACCAACTGACCCTTGGAGTCACTCAGGTTAGCCTGGATGAACGGAGCAGTTCCAGCCTCCTTCTCAGAGAGCAAGGCAGCTCTCAAGCAGCAGGGCAGTCCTCTGGTGACAGGCAGCCCTTCTCCTGTAATGCCACAGGTCCAGGTGTATACTGAACAGTTGTTCTGAGGGTCAAATACTTAGACCTTGTACTAGCCCTTGTGTGTAGAGGGAAAACCCTTTGAAGTGCAAGTGAGGCAGGGAACAGCTCCTTCTCCAGCCATCCTGGTCAGATGGCCCACATCTAATTCCCTTTATCACTGTCTGGGAAGAATACACAAACCCCAACAGCAGAACCATTCCCAGTAATGTGACCCAGGATCCTGGCAGAAGGCACAAATGGTTAATACAAGAAAATGGCAACTTTTTAAAGTGCCATTTTCAGAACGGTGACTGAAAATCTCACTTTATCATTAAAGATGATTTTAAATTACAATTTGTTTGAATCCAAGCCGCATATCTCTACCTGCTAACAGTCCAACGTTAGCACTTATTAAATTAATGAGGTACCCAAGTGTTCGACTATAGAAGGGATAGGCCTTACAGTAGTGAAAAACGTATTTAAGAGTTTTTCACAACTAGGATATGTAACACTAAAACCCACATTATCTGATTTTTAATCACAGTGCACTGTACCCTATGTACCTTTTGGGCCTCCCTTAGGGGTGACATATGTATTAAAAAGGAAGGTTTAGGCCTTGTAAAAGGTTTATTATGGCACGTCAAAATGGCAGTTTAAAAGTGCACTACAGGCCGCAGTGGCAGGCCTGAGCCTTGCTTTAAAGTGCTACTTTAGTGGGTGGCACAATGAGTGCTGCAGGCCCACTAGTAGCATTTAATTTACAGGCCATGGGTACACGTAGTACCACTTACTAGGATGTACAACTTATTTAAATGCACCAATTAGGTGTTTGTCAGTTTAACCATGTTTGAAGAAGAGATCACAAGCATTTTAGCACTTGTTAGCAGTGGTAAAGTGCACAGAGTTCTAAAGCCAGCAAAATCAAATTCAGCAAAGCAGGAGGGGTGAAGGCAAAACGTTTGGGGTGACCCTATGGAGAGGACCAGGTCCATCGGTCATCAAGTGGTGAAGGCAGAAATCTGGTGCCCTTTTTTGGAGACATTATAGTCTATCTGCCTGGTACTTGACTTCTATGTCAGAAGAATTTGGAACAGGGGAGATATAATGTGCATGATTATAACTGTATGTTTAACCTTCACATCTCTTTCCATATCAGAGGAAGTCACCAAACAATATGAGCTGCTGTGCCTTGATAATACCAGGAAAGCCATTAATGAGTTTAAGGACTGCCACCTGGCCCAGGTTCCTGCTCATGCAGTGCTGACTCGCAGCACTGGAAACACAACAGAAGTCATCGTGGAGTTCCTGACGGCTGCCCAGGTACTTATATCTTTTACATTTCTTAAATTTTGTAAATCGGTAATAATTCCTTGGGATCCACAGTTCTGTTTAAAGGCAATATGAATAGTAGTGGTGGCCGGTAATTTTAGCAGGGAGTGTAGGCAGATAGGACTCACATGCACACTCACTCACACCAATGCATTCACACACACACACCCATTCACAACACTCGTTCCCAAATATTCATACATACATGCACACATGCACTAAACATTTAAAAAATCACGCTCTGCCATGGAGGTCCCTGGAGGGTTGGAACTGCTGCCTTCTGTCATTGGCTGACCTTAGGTCAGCTAATGAGGTGAGGCAGCAGTCCCTACCTCGTCACAGAGTGAAATGGGGTCAGTGAGAGTAATTCTGTGACAAGGTGCTATTGATTAGTGATCTGCCCTGTGCACTTTAGAGCTTAAAGCTGAAGTGCCCAGGTCTGTGGCAATCAGTGACGGTACCCCTTGTCATGATGGGGAGGACCTTGAGGTACTTTACCAGGCTAAAGAAGTCACACCGGCAGGAGCTGTGACATCTTCAGCCCAGCAAAGTTAAGATCAGGAAGCCAGGAGCCTTTGCAAATTTTTTCATGCCTAGCTCCTGACTTCCTGGCCTGAAAATAAAGAGTGTCTGTCAGGCTGACCTTTGTTCAGTCTGACAGACACTCTTCTTGTACGGCAAAAGGTGAAGAGGCATGGCCCCTCCACCCATTAGGAAGGCTGCAGCTGACGGATAGGAACATTATTCTAGCCTGTCTTTAACTCTGAAAGCCATATGCTGTACAAAATTGTATCCAAAAATAAAAGGGCTGATGTTGAGCTCTCGGTTAGTATTTTCCTATTTTGCAAGGGAGAGTACTGATTTGAGGGTGCTGTATATATTTTTAAAAACCTACTTTTGTCTGTAAATATATGATATTCAATGGTACAAACACAGAATCTCTGATTTTTGGTTGGTCTGGGGTTGTAGCAACAGTTAAACACTATCTTTGAGGTAAGAAGTGAGGTGATCTAGTGCTGCACATGGAAAATCTAGCCTCTTTACAGCCCTCTCAGGAGGAATGTACTCTAACCAGTGGTTTACACTGAAATAAAGAAAGAGCATGTGTTGACTAGGTAGGCATGAACTTAAGTAGTGCTATTCCTACATGAGAGTAGCCTAGCTCATATGCTATAAGACTTGTTTCCTTGAGGCCAGACCCACCACTGATATAATCTCCTAGCGTTTGTCTGTGTTAAGTGAATCATGAGAGCTCTGTTGTTTTGTTGAATTATTCATGTTCCCAGTGAGTTATTACTACAATATTACTGATTCACAAACCAGCTGTTCTTTCTTAAAAGAGTTCATACATCTATGAAGATAAAAAAAACACCACTGCTCACCAGACAGTGGTTGCGTCTGGAGCTTTTGTGCATGTCTGATAAAATCTTGCCTTTGCCCTGCCTGACTTGAGGATTAGTTTGTACTATAATTACCCCACTCATTAAAAAGCCTGCCATATATGGCTGACTTGGAAAGTACAGGTCTATTATACTCCTCACCACCATCTACAAGGTTATGGAGAAACATCTGACTCTGTGTCACTCCATCTTCTTGAACACTGCTAAGCTATTTAACTGGACGCGGGTGGCATTTGCTCCAAACATAGCACCAAGTCAGTTTCCCGGGCTGTGTTGGATGTATTTTGTGCATCAAGGATGAAGGAAATCTGGCCAGTAACTACTGTTACACAATCATTTGTGATATTTCAATTGACTACCTTGGTGCATCTAGACTAGCAGCCTCTGCTATTAAATCTTTCCTTAGTTGTCCAAAGCAGAAGGCTTATTTGTTCCCTCCCCTTCCTCATCATTTTGCCAAGCTTCTAGTAATGTGTGAGTTCTCTAGCGCTTGACTTTCTGTCTCATTTTGTTCAACCCACTGGGAGAACTGACCCTGCCATCTGGCTTAGGGTTTTCTCCCCCTTGCGTATGACAGTCACCTACTTTAGAACATTATTCATCTGACTCTGTCAGTCTCCTGGGGAAGTGTCTTATTGGCATTCGTTTTTAGTTTTGCCTACACTGTGCATGCTGTGAGAGGTATTGTTTACTATTCAATGGGCTTATAAAGACCCACTGTATACCATTGGTTGTTTTCATCACTCTAATTTGCCATCTTTTGATTGCTTAGATCCCTTTGGTTTCCCTTCCTTTCTTGCGTTAGATGCTCCCTGGAGCATGAACCAAGTATATGGGTTCTTCCTCGTCGTTTTGCAACACACTATTGTTTTATATGTTATTCCTGGATGTGCAATGTGCTTTCCTACCTTGAACACTGGCACATGACTTCCTATATATGTCTAAATATATCTACTCTATCGTGCTCCACTCTACAACTCTACGCTATTCCACTCCATGCCACTCAACACCACTCTACTCTATTCCACTCCACTCTATGCCACTCCACTCTACACAACTCCACTCTACTCAATGCCACTCCACCCTACTCTATGCCATCTTAAGCCACTCCACTCTACGTAATGCTACTGTATGGCACTCTACTCAAATTCACTCTACACCACTTTACTCTGCACCACTCTACTCTATGCCAATCTTCTTTATACCACTCTGTGCTCCTCCACTATGTGCCACTCTACCCTACGCTGCTCTACTCTACCCCACTCTACACCACACTACACCACTCCACTCTATCCCACTCCACTCTACACCTCTCTACCCCACTCCATGCCACTCTAATCTTCACCACTCCATGCCACTCCACTACATACAATGTTACTCTACCTCACTCTACACCACTCCACTCTACGCCTCTCCACTTTATGCCACTCTACTCACCACCACTTAATTCCACCTTACGCCTACTCCATACTACTCCACTCTACTCTATGCCACTCTACACTACTCCACGCCACTCTACACAACTCTACTCTAGGCCACTCCACTCCATTCCACTCAGCGCCACTATACTGTATGCCACTCCAGTCTACTTTTTACCAATCCATGCCACTGTACTCCATGCCAGTCTACGCTACTTCAGTTTACTCCACACCACTCTACTCCACATCACTCTACTCCACACCACTGTGCACCACTCTGTGTGACTCCACCCCACTCTGCTGCACTCTACTCTACGCCACTCTACTCTTAACCACTCTGCTCTATGCCTCACTATGCCACTTCACTCCACTCTACGCAACTCTGTACTCTATGTATTGTAATCTATGCCACTCTACTGTAACCCACTCCACTCCACCCTATGCCACTCCACACCTCTCTATGCCACTCTACTCCAGTCCACTCCACTCTACACCAATCTATGCCACTCCACCCCATACCATGCCACTCTACTTTAAGCTACTCAATGCCACTTCAATCTATTTCATTCTCTACACCACTTCATTCCACTCTACACTGTCCACACCAGTCTATGCTACTCTACTCAACTTCACTCAACTCCACTCTATGCCACTCTATACCATTCTACTCTATGCCACTCTATGCCACTGCTACAACACCTCACACTACTCAACACAACTTTACTCTATGGTACTCCACTCTACTGTACTCTTTGCAACTCTGCTCTATGCTACTCTACTCTACGCCACTTCACACTACTCTACTCTATGCCACTCTACGCCACTCAACTCTCTGGTATTCTACTCCATGCCACTCTACTCCATGCCACTCTAATCCACACAAATCAACTCTATGCTACTCTACTCTATGCCACCCTGGCTACTCTACTCTACTCCGCTTCCTTCTATGCAACTCCACTCTGTACTACTCCACTCTATGACACTCTACTCCACTTTACGCCACTCCACTTGACTCTACACCACTCCACCCGCTCTACACCACTACCTGCTACTCTACCCTAATCTCCTCCACTCCACGCCACTCAATTTCATTTTACACCACTCACCATTTTACTTCACGCCACTCTACTCTATGCCACGCTACTCTACACCACTCTCCTCTATGCCACTCTTCTCTACGCTTCTCTATTCTATGCCACCCCGCTCTACACAACTCCACCGTATTCCACTCCGTGCTACACCACTCTACTCTATGCCACTCTACTCTATGCCATTCTATGCCACTCTACTCCACACCAATCTACTGCATGCCACCCTACACCACTCTATGCTACTTCAACCCACTCTTCACCACTCTACTCTATGCCCCTCCACTCTGCTACCCTACTCTACACCCACATACTCTATGCCACTCTATTCTACACCACTCTACTCTATGCCACTGCAATATACACCACTTTACTCCACTCTACGCCACTCTACTCTATGCCCCTTCACTCTTTACCATTCTATGCCTCTCGATGCCACTCTGCTCTGCACCACTCTTCTGTACGTCACTCTACTGTATGCCACTCCACTCAACGGCACTCTACCCAATGCCACTAAACTCTATGTCACTACCCTCTATGCCAATACACTCTACGCCATTCAATTCAACGCCACTCAATTCAAAGCCACTCGAATCCACTTTATGCCACTCCACTCCATTTTACACCACTCCGCACCATGCCACTCAACGCCGCACTACTCAACTCATCTACATAACTCTCCTCTATGCCACTCTGCTTTATACCTCAGCACTAACTTTTAGCCATGCTTCTGTACAACGTGGCTAAAAGAAACTGTTAAAGCCAATAGTTCTCACATCGGCGAGACCTATTGGCTTTACCAGTGCCTGATTGGATAGATGTCAACTGTCTGAAAATATATGCTGATAAATCAGAGATTTTGGGGACAGAAGGTGACCCTCATCCTTCTCGGCAAGAAGATGCTAACCGGAAGAGATGCTCCAGTTTCTAAGGGCAAGAACCTTGACATTCTATATGTCTGTGGATACCAATGTGCAAAAGGGGTGATGTTTTGTTTACAATTAACAGCTCTTGTGTAAGATTCTGCCTTTTCTTTCTGCCTCAAGGTATGTTATAGTCGCAGGTGCATGCATCTTCTTGTGTCTAGACTATAGGAATGCCCTTGCTGGCTGCTGCTTAGGTCATAGAGCTCTAAAGGCTACACAACATGGCTGTCAGACTTTTTATTTTGACTCTTCAAGTCACTCTCTTCACTACTTTGTGCTTTCTTCATTGAGCCTTTCACATGATGATTTCAATCATTCTTTCCAATTTAATGCCCTCCATGATCCTATACAATTCCAGTGTGTCCTCTGCGAGGTAGAGCATTCTAGGTCTTAGGCCATAAATTTGAAATGCAGTTGAGGTTGAATTCCTTCACCTCTCTAATCATCCACGGTTTGGTCGGTCTCTGAAAATATTTTTTGTTAATTGATTGCTGTGTCACTCACTTCACTTAGGCTCCCTGGTTGATTCCTAGAGTCCAGCTACATTTGGGTGAAAGTTTCACTCTGGAAATAAACATATAAGCAAATAGCATCTACTATGCACAATGCACTTTCCTGTCACTCCCTGCCATGCTGCTGCCTCCCCCAATAAGGACGCTTTGCAGCAGATCCCCCTTGTTAGTGTCAGAAGCTGGCACGAGCAAGGCTTCAAAAAGGAGGCGGGCTCACATCCAAAGTGGGCTCAGTATTGGTTAAAAGGCGCCTGAATAATGGGACTGTGAAACCCAGTATATGAAGTGTGCCCGATGTCTTGCTACAAGGCATGAAGACCTGAAGATAGCACTCTGGAAACTCTGCTGGTGACTACTCTGAGCAAACTATCATATGGTGGTCTTGAGATGAACTGTGACTACTCACTCTAAAAGTAAGGGACCAAAGATCTCTTTATTTTAATAATTGGAAATGTTTCACAGTGTAGTTCACTACCGGGACATGTAGACTTAAAAATAAATGCCCAACTTTTTAACTACAATGTACTCTGCTCTATGGGCTACCTAGGAATTACCTTTGGGGTGACTTACCATAACATGTGTCTTTGTAAAGCACAAGTTCACCCATAGGCATCTTGGTGCTGAAAAACAGATGTTTATTGTTACCCAATGGTACTCATTGTATCAAACTTCAAAAGATGAAAGGCTGAGTGGACCCTCCAAGATTTGAACCTGAGACCATGAGTTCAAACACAGTTCTCTTTTCAGTGGACGCATTAGTCCAATGAGCCACCACACCCGGCTTTTGGCCCATTCTCTGCAATATAAGGGGAGCTTAAGGCTTGGCAAGGTGATTATATTGCCAAGTCGAATTGGCCATTTAAAACTGCATTCCGGCTGCAATGGCAGGCCCGGGACATATTTTAAGGGGTTAGTTAAGTAGGTGGGACAATAAGTGCCGCAGGTCTACTAGTAGCATTTAATATACAAGCCCTGGGTATATGGTATACCACTCAGTCAGTCCTCGATCTTTATACTGTCTCACTTTGAACCATAACAGAACACACATACAGAATCAATTAAAAACAATCAAAAACATAAAATCAAGAATAAAATACAGTATTAAAAACCCCAATGGGACAGCCCGTTTGAATACTTATCATACAGCAAATAAACTTTTCATGAAGCGGACTACACCAGATAAAACATGAGCTAGATTAGAACAAGTCAATACATCTGGTAATAATATTAAGTAAAACAGAGCGGGTCGGACTTGACCAAATCGTTTATCAATAAACATCGGGACAATAAAAAGCTTTCTTAGTCTTTTATGGAAACCGTAAAACATAGTAAAATGCAAAGTGTCCTGGGTTAAATAGCTGTCACAGCTACAAGGGATAAAAGTGGTACCATATGAACTTCCACATTGAACTGCTAGTAGATGATGTATCAAATGTAGTCTAAAATAAGTTAGCAGAAACTGATGATAATCAGACAAGTTATATAAAAATAGGGTTTGATTAAAAGGGTAGTCTGTAATGGTAAGTAAGCTTTAACAGACAATTTCTCCATAACCAATGATATCCTCTCGCTAGCCCTCCAAGTCACTGAAGCTCTTTTGGTTCATAAGTAATCCTCCATGATTAGAGACTATGGATGACAGAAAAGCTCAGTACGACCCAGCTTGATAAAACTCTCCCTCAAATAGCTAATCCAGTGAATGCTCATAGCTCGGTGAAGAGTTAAACAGTCTTTTAGTAACAGTCGATTTAGCTGTTTGGCTAGGTGAACCCACACCGAGACACATAGGAGTAAGGGCTGCAACATCAACATGTCCTCTAAAAAGCCAATCCGTAATTCCTCATGGATGATAAAGGAGGAGGCAGTCTTTAGGAGGGAGAGAAGTTTCCTTAAACACTTATTCTCAAGAACTTGCAAGGAGGACACATTGGTATACCCCCAAAGCACAGTACCATAGCAAGCTACAGAGATACACTTTGCTCTGTATATATCAGCTGTGGTTTTAACATGCTTACTGCCCAAACAATGGAAAAGTCGAAGAAGTTACTTAGATCTGAAAAAAATCGATATTTATTCATGACCTTCTCCAACATAATATGTATTAATTAACAGGGCAGTAACAAATGTTAATCCAGCCACTTCACCTGGATACCTTTTCTTTGGGTCCTTATTTTTGAGGGAGGGCTGGGAATCACACAGAACTTTACACAACACCAAAGAATGGTTTAAAGGCACTGATCGATCCCTTTATCATGAAGCCCAGTAAAATCACCATGCCATTCTTGGCTGAATATAGCCTACCCGCTACTCCTCTCCCTTTTGTGTTGAAAGTTTCTAGTATTGCCACCAAAGATCCAGAAATGCAAATGTTGTTTATGGGGGTGGCCTATGCAAACAGCCTGCAGTTCAGCTCAGCCATTCATCTCAAACACACTGATGTTTAGCTCAAGGGATAATGTATATCTTTCAGCCCCAGGTCAGTATTTCAATAAGGCCATTTTAAGAAGAACTTTAGCAACCCTTTTGAAATCACTAATAGTCACTTGCCTTCTGATTTAAGCCACTAAAAAGTACACCGTTATCGTTACACACATCTCAAAAAGGTAGCGCCTTTAGCGGCGTCACCAACTTCAACTATAAAGATGACATACTGGCCATTCCTACAGGTAACGACTAAGATTGTGAGACTTCAATAACCTTGTTAACTCCAAACTATATATTCATAGGGCATGTAACACACTAATCACAGAAGCATTCATAACCTATTGCACTTTCAAAATGCTTTAGCCTGCTTGAAATCTAGAGGTATCCTGGTTATAGAGTCTATTTAATGTTCACGCTTCCAGGAGCAACAAACTACTAGAGGCACTTTGGCAACTAAGAAAATTGTGAAAACTATTTTGGCCTGGAAAGACATTTTTGCAGACTGTAGTATCCTGGTTCTCCTGCCAGAATTAATTTTGCATAATTTTGTTCTTCTAGACCCTGGTAATGGTGAAGACCAAAAGTCTAGTCCTAAGACGAAATGTCCTTCACTGTTAATGAACCCATGGACTCTAACACTAACGGTAGAATCCGGATAATAACATGAACAGCTTGGACTAGGAAAGGTGTCAGAGTCTGCCATGAACAGGGGCCGGTCCATGATTTTAGGGAGGCCTGACATAAAGAAGATAGGGCTTTTTTGGCAAGTGGACTCTGTCTAGAACATAACACTTATCATGAATGGGAGGGTCCACTCACCTTGAGGATTTGCAACCAGGTATTTGGTAAAGTTCATCTTATAAAATTATTATCCTGGAACTGTGCGGGCCACTAAACGCTTGATGGTGTCTCCTAATATTCACTCTTATGTCTCTGAACACTCAATCGCTTGCTGGAATTCTGCATTGAATGTTAGTGTCCATTTTCAGACTTTGTTGAGTTTCATGTTCTAGGAGCTATAGCTGTATTTGTCACCCATTCTGTGTGCATTGCCACTCATTTTTCTGGGTGACTTCTACCAGGGCTTTTAGAACATTTTAATGAATACAAATGCTTTAAGTTCATTGGTGCGAGGGATCATTTTTCACTACTGAAATATTGATTGATTTTCAGTATAATTGTTTTTTAAACAATGTCGTCACTATCCTTACTCTGAGGCCTTTATTATTATAGCTGATGAGTATAACCTCAGTGGGGTATCTCAGGTCACACAGCAGAAGTCCAATAATTTCAGCATGAACTTTGGCAAATACCGGCAAGTGCTATCCCAAGACAAATGGACAACTGGGAGTTACTTTATGTGCACGTTTTTCAGACTTAAACTTGTTTACATCCCTCCTTTTCCACTTCTCCACAGCTGATGGTGGCACTTCTTTGGATAAAGCTAGATTGTGTGCACATAAAATTGGGAGGCAGTACTTGCAGTTGCTGTTTCATACAGATTACACATTCTTATTGGATCATATGGTCGAGCGTTCACTAGATACTTTGGCAGCATATACCATCTCTATCATCAAAGAGGGCAGTGAAACATTTGAAAAACTAAAATGATCATTTTTAGATGCAACATGAACCTACGCAATTGCCACTGATGGGGAGGCGGTGGGGGGTAGAGCACAGGAATCTGTAAGGACTGGGTATATGTATATAGGTATCTGCAGGTAGTAACAACCTGTTATTTATGTAATATCAAATCTAAAAGTAGGTGTCTCTATTTCATCATGAACAAAATCTATACTAAAACTCAACTGAAACTCTGATTTCATATGTTAAAGTGAAGTTTTTACCTGCCCTTACTTACAACTGCGAAAGCAGTGGATGTGTGCTGCGACTTTCAAACGCAGTGCCTAATTCCAGGCTAAGTTTAGAGTTCGGCTTTATCCGCCCATGATTAGATTGTAAGCCACATAGATTAATAGTATCTATAGCACTCATAACGGACCAAATGGCATTTGAATTACCTTATCTGCGAAGAAATCTTTGTTCCTTGCCATGCCTTAATAAGTTTAGTGCGATGATTACTTAATGACTTCTATGAAACAGGATTCACTGTGCACTATTTGAGCTTCTGACATAAAGAAAATGCCATTTAAAAAGGAACTAAAGAGACAACCTAACTTGATCTAACTTGATCTCTGTTAAAGTTCTCCTACTGGATTTTAGAAGCAAAAACTGTAATAAAAACACATTTCAAACATCTAAGACATGAGTTTCTCACCCATACCTCATAGCCCATTTTTCGGTATTCAGTCAGAATATCGACTTGGAAATGTCGACTTACACAAATATCGAGTTGGAAAAATATTCACACAGAAATCTAGACAGCAAAATATCGAATGTTAGGTAAGAAATATCGTTTTCAAAAATATAGAAGTCATTAATATCGATTGCAAAAATATAGTTGTTTAAAATATTGTTTTTTTATTTAGTGTTATGTATTTTATTTTATATTTTAAATGTATGTGATGTATGTTTTTTTGTATAAGTATTGTTTATTTTTTTTAATATTTTTGTTACATTTATAGTAGTTATCAATTTTATTTTAAGTACATTTTGCATTTTTCAGTTCTGTAGCGGGTTGTGGATTTATAGGGAAATAGTTTAATTTAAATATAATAAATTATTGATTATATTTCATTTATTATTATTTATTTAATTGAGATTTTATAGTGGTAATTGTGGGAAGTAACGTATTTGCAATTCATTATTAATTGGTTGTTAATTATTATTAATAAATTGATTGGTAATTAATTATGGTAATTGTGTAATTTTTTTAGGTGCGGGTTGTGGGGTTTATAAGGGGTAAAGGGTGGGAAGTAATTTATATTTAATGAATTAATAATTAGTTGACCAATAATATTAATTAATTAAATTTAATTAGGGTATTTGTTTATATTTTTTGTGTGTGGATTTTACTTTTATAGGGGTACAGTGTGGGGAGTAAATTCATTTTACTTACTTTATAATTAGTTGTTAAATACGATTAGGTTTTTTAATTGAAAATAAGTTTTAATTGTGTAAATCATTTTTTTACAGTTCCATTTTAGCTGTGGGGATTCTAGGGGTAAAGTTTGGGAAGTAAATTCATTTGTATGAGTTTAATTTGTTTTGTAATTAATAATATTTCTTTAATTGGTTATTTATTACGCTAAATAAGGAAGTACATATTAAAAAACAAATTAGATGTGGGTTGTGAATTGTGTGGTGTTATAGGGTAGGAAATAAAAAAAGGAAATGTATGTATTAATTAATGTTTTACGTTCCTAAATCCTTTCTCATTAAAAATATTTATTAGTTTGAAAATTATTTTTTATTTTATTTAATATAATATATGTAGGTATTTGTCATATGTATTTAACACAATAATATTGTTTCTCAATAATATTAAGTATATTTGTATTTTGATTTTTAACATAGGTATATATTTTTTAATTTATTTTGTTTTTTAAATATTTTTGTTGTTAATATTTTGTTTGTTTTTAATTTTGAACTGACTGGAGTGAGAATATTAATTGTTACCCCTCCGCAATCCAACACTTTCCCTACTGTTGCACTCACTGGAGTGAGAATATTTATTTTTACCCCTTCGCTATCCAACACTTTCCCACTGATGCATTCACTGGAGTGGGAATAGTAATTTTTACCCCTCCACTATCCAACACTTTCCATACTTTTGCACTCACTGGAGTTGGAATAGTACTTTTTACCCCTCCGCTATCCAACACTTGTCCTATTGTTGCACTCACTGGAGTGGGAATAGTGATTTTTACCCTTCCGCCATCCAACACTTTCCCTACTGTTGCACTCAATGGAGTGGGAATAGTAATTTTTACCCCTCCGCTATCCAACACTTTCCCTATTGTTGCACTCACTGGAATGGGAATAGTGATTTTACCCCTCCGCCATCCAACACTTTCCCTACTGTTGCACTCCATGGAGTAGGAATAATAATTTTTACCCCTCCGCTATCCAACACTTTCCCTATTGTTGCACTCACTGGAGTGGGAATAGTAATTTTTACCCCTCTGCTATCCAACACTTCTCCTAAAATCGATATTTTGTACAACTATATTTTTTACATAGATATTTTGTTTTCGATAACTTTGTACTTACTTGGTTAAGTACAGGGAGTCTATATTTTTGCATCCTTTATTTTTTACATCGATATTCTGTCAGTGAACCTCATTTTTCATCAAAAGTAAGGGTAAAGTACATTTCCTTTTGACTTTTTGCTTTTCGATTGAAAATGGCGCATCTTCTTGGTCTAACTTCCACTTCTTCTGTAGCTTTTTTATGCTGAATGGGTATTCAAAATAAGATGTTACCTGCAGGTTTAATTTGAAGAAAAAAGATAATGCATGCACTATAGGCACTTATTAACTATTCATGTATTTTTTAGAGTCTGATTTGAAGGGGGCAAGGACTGGGGCGGGCAGAAAGGTATCCTAAATGGAAAGGTGTAAAAACACAGGTTGAACAAATAACCTCTGTATTACACATGAACAAAACACGTGTGTGGTGTGAGTGAGTGGTGTTTTACAGTTCATACTATATCAGTAAGACTATGCATTAGGGCAACATAAACGTCAAAACCCTGTGAGTCTGAGTCCACTCATACTATCAGGATATGTTGGCCCTAGTCCTGGCTACCTCACAGTGCACCTTCTGGACCTCTAACCTTAATGTTTTGTGCCACCTCAGAACATTACTACTCTGACTCCCTAAGGAAATCGTGGAAGCAGGTCAGTCCCTTTTGTTAGCAACTCATACAGCAGCGGCCTGTGCAGGTAAGGTGAGGCGGGGCGGGGGACTTGATAGATGACTAGGAGGGAAAATTAATGAATAATGAATTTTCCATTGTCGTCTGTCGAATAGCCCCCGCACGCCCACCACTCTTGCATGCACAGCCTCCTCCTGAACTCATGCATGCCCAAAGAGAGACACAAGAAACGCTCAAATTGGCATTTCAATCATTTATCTCCCCCTCGGGCATCCCTTCACATGCAAGGGGGACATTCACCATGCAAATGAGGCACACCGCATGCCCAGCACTTGTGTTTTATTGAAAAGCCATCACTAGGCCAGGATGGGTGAAATATAAGAAAAGGAGCAATCAATTTACGTTTAGTGTCCCTTCTCCTCTACAAGGATATACTTTAAGATGAAGGGACACAGGGATCCTTTGCAGTCTTGCACTGTGGAAAGGAACTATGACTCCTTCCTGGCTCCAGCCCCTAGTGGTCTGCGCGCACCCACCCTCATGATGGTCACGAACGAGCCCCCATCAAAGTTATGTCGTGGTGAGGGTTTACACTAGATAGCAGTTAGGACCAATATGGTAAATCGTTATCTCACGGTTGCATGTGCCGCGTGTCATGGGATACCTTTACTTGTACTTTGCTTCTGTCACGCCCTTTAAGGTGGAAGAGAGCTTTCTTTGAGACCACGCTTCAGGATTTTGGACATTTGTATTTATCTAATCTTTAGAATCTTTTTCCATCTTTTGTGCTCTACTTCCTAACGTTTTTGATGTGCTTTCAACACAGTTGATTACGTGTAATCACATGTGTTTACTGTGTGATTAATTGATATTTTATTGCTGGGTCCTTGCAAAGTGCTTCCCCTACTCACAAGCTCTAACTTTGAATTTCCGATCTGTAAGCTGGAGCTGGCCTCTTCCGTACCGTATCTTTTTTGCTTTTTTAGAATTGTATACGGGGATGCACTAGAAACCAAAATCAGCCCTCGCGCAAAATGTTAACTTACACCGCAGGAGGGCGAGACTCGAATGAGGCATGGGACGTTTCATGGTTGTATGATGGGAGCCCATTCAGCTCTGAAAGTAGCCTCCTGCAGCCCCCTAGGAACATGTCAGTGTCAGTATGGCCAGTTCAGCCATGAATGTATAGGTTTTTATTAACCCTAAACATTTACTCTCTTAGGTGAATGGAATAGGTCAAATTATTTTGCATTCTCTTACTTAAGATTTAGCTTTCTCCAAAAGTGAAAAGAAAAACAAGCTAAAAAGACAGGACCTGAAAGCACTCAACAATGTGGTTTACTTTTCAGTTATTTTCTCCTAATTCTTTTCTGTAGTCCACGTCTTCCTTAACCCCCTGTTTTATTGCATATCACCATGTATTGATACATTTTACCCCTTTAACAGGCAAAGTTTGGCAAGAAAGGGCAGGGGTCTTTTCACCTCTTCAGTTCTGCTCACGGGAAGGACCTGCTCTTCAAGGACTCTGCCATGAGCCTGGTCCGTGTACCCGAGATGATGGACTCCACACTCTACCTGGGCCCCGAGTACTTCGCCGCTATTCGGGCTTTCAGGAAAGGTAAGCCACACTCACATTAAGCTCCAAAGGGGCATGTTGGCTGAAAATTGTGTTCGCCTCACCTAGAAAGCCAGTTCTGTCTTTGTAGACAGATCCGTGCATGTGTGCATTGAAGATATGCAAAGGTAAATGCAAGGGGAGATCCAAGTACTTGTTTCACGAAGATTTCAATCCAAACAATGAAATAATAAACTGCAAAAACATACTTTAGGAGTGCAATGCACAAAGACAGCAGCAGCAAATAAATTAAGAGAAGATCCTGGTAGAAAAATAAAATGCAAAAGGTGTATAACAAACTGAAAACGTGTACAAATGGTTCACAATAATTAACATTAGTTCAAAAAATCAATCTTTGTCGTGTTGCTTAAAGGGGGGAGAGCGCTTGAACAGCCAGCTTTTTCATCCCATTATAAAGTATTGGTAAGGTGGAATTGTCCTGGTACCTGGAGGAATTGGGTTGCAGGCTTGAGAAGCATCATTTTGTTTGTGGATGCATAATCAAACTATCTCTTGCCTCTTTTCACTTGGACTGTGTGGCACGACGGGCTCAGAATCAGACATCAGATCCTTTTGTTTCTATCTGGCTACACACTGCTTGTGGGAACTTTTTCAGTAGTCCTTGAGCAACCGGAGATTACTGGCCTTTAGTTGTGACAATCACCAGTGTCCTGGGGCTTACTTTTAATACTGAGCCTAAAACTGAACACCAAGTATACCCTTTTAGCACTTGACCAACCAGTGTAGCAGAGTCGAGCAGTCCAAGATTTACACAGGGAGATGGTGTAGGGTTAGAGACTCAGAACTCAATAAAACCTCTGATAAGAAAGAACTCTCCATCCAAACGTTTAGTTTGCAATAGGAAATCACTTTATTACTAACACACACAACGCAATGACGGCACATAATTAGGGCTTCTGGTTTTATGATATCAATTTCTTCAACATTTACACCTGTATTTATCCATTTATAATATTTGGCCATTTATTGGTTTTTAACCATATTTTTTTATATTTTGATAATAAATTAAGTTGTAAAGTGATATATTTCTGCATTTATTTAATTGATAAACATGCACTCTTACGTTGATGCTTGTCGTGTCTTAGCAAATTAAGCGACACTTAACTAAACATTGCACTCACAAGTAAACAGTAGCATTACACGGCAACTATGTTTTAACATATGACCATATTAAAAGGAATCTCACCCTGTGTTTCAATCAATCCATCAGGATTTCTAAAGTGTTGCTAATCTCCCAATAGGGTATCCAGCTGCTTGCTGGTCCTTTAGGTTTATTCGAAACAGCCAGGTCTTGTTGCCCTTCAGAATTTTGGCAGTGAGGTGATGGTCCAGAGTTGCATGGGGACTCTGTTCCAGGTCATTGCTGAGATGTGGGAGAAGGAGTGTCCTCTACTTCTGCTTTGGTAGATGTGGGGAGTATGGGCAAGTGATAGGGAGGAGGAGAGTAGTCTTCTCGACTATTGGCGGAAGTTCAAGTGGTGGTTAATGTAGACCGGTCTTTGGTTGTGTAGAGCCTCATGTGTGTGGGTCGGCAGCTTGAAGTGGCATCTCTTCTGTGTGGGGAGCCAGTGGAGTTGCCTGAGGTGGGGAGTGATGTGGGATCATTTAGATGAGTCTGGCTGCAGCATTCTGGATGGGCTGAAGTCTCTTTAGGAGGTGTGTGGCAATTCCTATGTAGAGAGCATTGCCATAGTCCAGTCGGCTGGTAATAAGGGCCTTTGTCACCGCTTGCTTTGTGTGCAGGGGCAGTCACTTCAAGATCTTACATAGCATGCGCAGAGGGAGGAAGCAGGCGGAAGAGACAGCATTGATCTGTGATTTCATGGTGAGCTTGTTGTCACTGATGATTCTGAGGTTTCTGGATGGTCCGAGGGAGTGGGTGCAGATCCTAGGTCTGATGGCCACCAGGAGTCATTCCATGTGTTGCTGTTGTTGCCTAAGATCAGTACTTCCATCTTGTCTGTGTTCAGCTGCAGGCACTTCTTCTTCTTCCAGTCAGTGAAGCTTGTCATGGATCTGTGGAAGTTGGTTCAGGTGGTGGTAGCGTCATATGTACGTGAGAGAATGAGTTGGGTGTCGTCTGCATAGGAAATTATGTTTTTACCTCCCAATGCTGTCTATCTGCTCTGCCGTTGGCTTGGAATTTAGAAATCCTACTTTCTGAATCTATACCCATTTAAAAATAAATACAGACAGAAAGCACTTTGTTTTCTATCTGCATTTAACTGTAAAAATCTAAAAGAAAAAACTGAAAACTGAGAGCATTATACATAATCAATCATCACATGGCATCGCAAGTGATCTACTAATTATAATTAGTAAATACAGTAATCTGCTGGATATTCTAAACTGTTCCCTATGTACAGTTCTTGTGTGGTATTGTTCATTGGCCATTTGCTCTGATAGGAATCTCATGCGCTCTTGTGGCTCAATTTACTCTTCCACCCAGGAGCTACCATTTCTCATCCCTGAAAATAGGTGACCATTTCTCCTCCACTTCTGGTGTCATAAATACATAGTATAGTATCTTTGTATACGTGATTGTAGTTCATGGAGGCTGGGCCTCCAGTTTGTCTCTGTTTAGTGGCTTTCCACCAAAACTGGTGGGCAATGCACACAGCCTAGCTAGCGAGACCTGCCTACTCCATTCTTTGACCCAGCTGACTTTGCTTGGATCCATGTTAGATGCACTTGTCTACACTTAGTCATGCAGAGAGTAGGTTGCATCAGTTTCAGCAGTAGAGCTGCAGTGCCTAGCTTTGTTCGGTACTTTTCAAATCCACTACACTCCTTCAATCTCATATTTTATGTTTACCCTGCATTCTATTTGATTCGGTTCCTTTCATTCATTCCTGTTTGATTATCCCACTAATACCTTCCTTCACAGACCAGCGCTTGATTCCATGTCAATGTATCCACTCATTCTACCCATTCACATTACCTGATCCCTCTCTCCTACTTCAGGTAACATATTCTTCATGGTTTGTTCAATTTCATTTCAATGGCTTATTAACTAATTCTCCCTACAACCCAACTCATTTGTCTACTCACATTTATCTAAGGGATATATATTCAAAAATACTTTTATGTACCAATGGACCAACAAGCTTACGAATTACAAACAGGCCACTTGTAAATATGTATATAACTGAAAGAGCAGAAAATAGCAAATGTGTGAAAAACAGCCAATGAAGAAATGCTCACGTCACTTTTGTATGCTCCTTGAGATTAAGCCGCAATCTTTGCAAGAACTTTCACAGTGCTTCGTTTTCCAAGGTGCACATTGATGCACTTGTTTCCAGTCTTGCTCTATCTCGTGGGTCTTTGATTCTTCTTTTTTTATGTGTAAAGGGATCTGCCTACATTGTAATGGCTTACTTGTCCGCATTTGTTTTGTTTTTTTAAATGGGATGCAAGCCTGCCTTTCCTGGAAGCGGGTCTCATTCCCCCACTCCTAGAGCCAAAGTTTTCTTTCTGCTTCCTTCAGTCAAGGACCCGAATACAGCAGCCATTCCTATGACAATTAAAAGAAAATGTTGATCCTTTGGGCATAATTGTGATGTATGAGCTGATAGAGAAGAGGTAACCATCCCTTCTGCCCCCAGGCAGGTGAACAACCATTTGGTGCCCGGGCACAGGACCACATGCCAAGATATGCTGGCACCCAGGGAGCCCTCCCAACCGTGGAAATTTGTCAAACCTAGTGACCTCAGGAAATACTAGGTGGTGTGGCTTCTGTGGATGTCAGCCTGCTTTCATACAGAGATTGTCATGTGAATGTCTCAACTATGCCTAAAAACGGTTGACTGACAGATTATTGAGACCAAAAATATCGTAATATAGAAATATTGTGTCAAAAATATTGATCACACACATATAATATTCCTAAACATATAATGGTAAGTACAAAAATATCAAACATATAGTTTTACACTAATATCGAAAAAATATATACAATAATATTGTTTTTTATGTTTATATTTGTCTATATATATATATATTATCTACTGGCAGTCGCCAGTAGATAGTTATAGTTAGGACCGTGTTTCCATAGGAAATCTCAAAATTCTATTTTGAATAACTTTGGCGCTGGTTGACGAATCCTCACGAAATTTTCAAAACTAATGGGGCGCTCCGCTCAGCTCCTACCCTAAAAGTCTCGGGGGGATTCGTCAAGCGGGGGCCGAGCAAAAAGGGGGGTCCCAAAACACGTTTTCCCCATGCATTTTCCCATAGGAACTTTAGTCGAAGGTACAGCCCGAACGGCTGAACAGAATTACTTGAAATTTGGCAAAGAGGTAGTCCTCAGGTCAGGGATGTGCCTTTTGCATATATGGAGTAAATCTGTTCAGTAGTTCCTGAGAAAATTGCAGTTAAAGTACATAAATATCTATAGACGTGCACCGTGCGCGCACCGTGCGCGCACCCTAACGTGCGCGAGCGTAATTCTGATTGGTGGTTACATGTCAGTCAACGTTCGAATCGGTCGAAATCAGGAAGTGTCGGCCGCCATTTTGTTTGTTTTGAGTGCGAGAGTGAAAAAGGAAGGTGGCGAACGTGAAAAGGGGGCAGGGTAGAGAGTTCCAGACCCCCTAGCCTTTGTCAGGGGGTCCCTGAAGGACCCCGAAGGCAGAAAAAAACATTAATTTTTTTTTTTTTTAAATTGCGCGGTGCGCGGTGAAAAACCATTAAAAAAAAATGTAATACGTAGTTTATTGTAAAATAAATATATAAAAAATATAATAATAAATACATAACTTAGCATTCAAAAAACCGTACAAATTTACTGAAAAAACCATAGGTTTCACACACGTTATAGTTAGGAATTAGCATTTAAAAAACCTTGCAAATTCACTTAAAAAACCATAGGTTTCACATATGTTATAGTTAGGTGGACATTTCACTCGTAAAAAACCAATGAAATTCCCCCGTTATAGTTAGTTGAGATAACTATAACTCGCGCGACCGCCACTCTATCACAAGGATGATGTCATCAGTGATGTCATGAGTGATGCCACTGACCATGTCATGAGTGATGTAATATGTGACGTCATGAGCAGAGGATTGCGGGCGCGCGAGTTATAGTTATCTCAACTAACTATAACGGGGGAATTTCATTGGTTTTTTATGAGTGAAATGTCCACCTAACTATATCATGTGTGAAACCTATGGTTTTTTAAGTGAATATATATATATATATATATACACACACATATATATATGGTTAACAACTGTAAATATTAAATATTGTAACATATAACATTATGATAATGTAAATTAAATATGATTAAATAATATTTAAACAGATATATAAATACAAAATTATTCAAACAAACACCCATATATATGAATGTGTGTATATTTATATAAACAAATATAATATTAAACAATTTGAAACAAATGTGAATCATAATCTATGTTTTAATTTTCTAATCAATCAAAAACCTTATTTTAGTCATTACAACCATAAAAGTGCAGCACATACAGTACATGAAAAATAAAAACATATATACAAAATTAATTAACTGTAGGTTAACAAGACCCAGTTAAATAACATTCCTAGGCAGCAATATGATAACCAACAACTTATAGGTGCATATAAGGAGGTTATTAACTGCATGATCTCGAAGTCTGGAACAATTAATAATCTGCAAACAATGGCAAGAGGACCACAAAGTGCAAGTCCATACAGTGTGAAAAATGGAGCA
Organism: Triturus cristatus; assembly: GCF_964204655.1. Lineage (NCBI taxonomy): Eukaryota > Metazoa > Chordata > Amphibia > Caudata > Salamandridae > Triturus > Triturus cristatus. The sequence continues at coordinate 661,143,322 of NC_140594.1, forward strand.
AGGCATACTAAAACTAGTATCTAAAGGCTATCACAGTCCATCTAGATTATTGATCCACAATAGTGCAGTGCTAACCTAAGGAGTGTAATACCTACAATACAAAAGAGGTAGACGTTTATTTACAAAAAACAATAGCTCAAGCTCATAAATTAGTGGCCAACTTAGGCAGGATTACTAAAACGATGATAAAACAGTTTAAAGTGTTTGCAGGGCAATTAAGAGCTATGTACGCATAAGTCTATGCTGTAGGAGTGCAACAGCATGACCCGCCATGCGGGCATAATGCTACAAATAGCACTCAAACCGAGCTAAAAATGCTAGTGTACATAAAAGACATTTTAAAATAATTCAGTAAAAGGGGTTGCATCAGCTGCAATTTAATTATGGACCTTCTAATGATCCACATTCTACTAAGGAATTTGGCGACTGCACAAGCTAATAAAAGACTTGAGTCAGATTTTAAAATGTGCACAGCTTCACTATGGCAATGGGTAACAAGCCGCCTGCATACTGGAGCCAACCATATAGTTCTTGCTAATTGGTATCTAGGGCACACAAAGAGAATATGTCTGATTCACTCGGCGGCGAGGTCACAGCCTGGACAGAGCTGTGAAACAGAAGGAGACTGGCCCCGGGGAGGCTGTGAAGGTGTTTATAGGAAGGGAGCCGAATCTAAATTGCATGTGAAGCTTCCTGTCCTGAGGGATTGTGATAGCCTCCAAGTATTGTTCAAAGATGCCTACCAATTTAAACTGCATAAAGTCAAGTGTCAGACGGCTAAGTTGGACAAGTAATAGAAGATTGTGCCACCCAGTCCCAATATTGATTCTTGATCAGGGCTTTACTTGGTAGCGATGCTGAGTTTTTAGTGTCCCAAGTGCCTTCCAACCCTACAGTAGTGATCAGGGGCTTCACCTTGTTCAACCATCCAATTTTCCTAAAGCGATCAAGTGCATATACTTCATCCAGGGCAGCAGCATATGGATGTGACGCAGGGGCAGTTTTTAGGCATAGGCAAAAAAGTATAGGGCGTAACTGATCTTTTTCTGCAATCGAGGTTCTGCCCATGTCTAATCTCATCGGATGCAGGGGAGTACTCTGGGGAAGTGAGCATAACCATTTTAGGAATTTATTTTCAGTTGCAAGTAATTCATCCAGTTTGTCAAACCCCCAGAGTTCAGCCCCGTATAAAGCTGCACCCACAGCCTTGTGATCGTAAATGCAAAGAGGGGCCACTATTAGCTTACTCAATGAGGTCTTATGCTCACTCTCTCTTGAGAGGGGACCCATCCAGGAGCAGTTTTCCCTTAAAAGATCTATGTGGGTTTAGCATTCAAAGTTTGGTCTTCGAGGTATTAACCTCAAGGCCTCTCAAGGCGCAGAAGGACTCAAAGCGTTTTAAAAGGGGTTGCAGGCCACTAGAGGTCTTGGAAACTATCAGGGTATCATCGGCGATGAGTAAAGTTGTCACCTTGTCACCTTGTCCCCCCCGCCCCCCAGCGCCGGTGCATCGGCTGGACTATCGGCAAGATGCTGCACAACACCGTTTATGAAAAGTGAAAAAAGAGTAGGAGCCAATACGCATCCCTGGCGGACCCCCTATCCACCCTGATCGGGTCAGTCAGTTGGCCGTGGCTACCGCAGCCTACTCTTCGTAGTTGCTGTCGAGGAGGCGAACAACCAACACTAATATCTCAGAGGGGAGGCCCAGCTTCTCCAGGACACACCAAAGTTTGCGTCTAGGGATAAGATCGAATGCAGACCTTAAATCCATGAAAGCTACATATAAGCTTCCCTGGCCAATAGTTACAGTCTTCCAGGCCAGTAACAGGAAGCGAAAAACTTGATCGATAGTGCTTACTTTCCATCTAAACCCTGCTTGGTAAGGGGACAGAATGTTGATGTCACTTATCCAAGTTTGAATTTTCATAAGGAGTGCACGGGCAAAGACCTTTTGGGCACTATTGATCAAGCTAATAGTTCTGTGATTCGAGGGCATCGAGCAGACACCCTTCTTGAACACCGGAATTACTTCCGCCCCCCTCCAAGAAGCTGGAATTGTGGTGCCTGATGCAATTCCGTTAACCAAAGCAAGAATATAAGTCAACCATTTCTCAATGTTCCTGTGAAAGACATCTCCAGGGATAGCATCCATCCTAGGGCCTTTAGATCTAACAATTGAGTTGATGCTAGACCATATTTCTGCTACGGTGAAAAACCAACCCATCTTGGCACAATTGTATTCAGGCTCGGGGGCCATTCTGTAATGCATTTAAATATTGCAACTATATAGATATATTTTTTTTTACATACATACAAACAATAATTAATCAATATAATAAATAAACTGCACAAAAATGTAAAATATTTAATTATACATAAAACAGTAAACAATAAATAAAAATATGCTCCACTAAAAACATATTAAATATTACACAAATTATATATATAAAAATATAAAATGGAAAACATAAACACATAAAAATAATAATAAATATGTAAACAATACTAGTAAAAACGTTAAACTCCAAGAATAATCAATAAACTATTCCCACTGCAGTATGTGCAACAGGAGGGAAAGCATTGGACACCCAAAGAATAACATTTACTATTCCCACTCCAGTGTGTGCAATAGTAGGGAAAGTATTGCGCTCAGGAGGGGGTTACATTTACTATTTCCACTCCAAAAGGTGCAACAGTAGGAAAAGCATTGGACTCAAAAGAGATAAATTTACTGGTTCCACACCAGTTGGTACAACAGTAGGTTAAGCGTTCGACTCAGGAAGGGTCAAATTCACTATTCCCACACCAGTCAGGGCAACAGTAGGGTAAGTTTTGGACTCAGGATGGGTAAAATGTACTATTGGCACTCCACTGTGTGCAACAGTAGAGAAATCTTTATACTCAGGAGGATAAAATCTACTATTCCCACTCTAGTGTGTGCAAAAGTATGGAAAGCGGTGGACTCAGAAGGGGTTTAACTTACTGTTCCCACTCCCAAAGTTGGAAAAGTAGGAAAGCATTTGACTTGGAAGAGTTTAAATTTACTATTCCCAAACTAGTCAGTACACCAGTAGGGAAAGGGGTTGGACTCAGGAGGGGTAAAATTTACTATTCCCACTCCAGTAAGTGTAGCAGAAGGTAATGTGTAGGACTCAGAGGGGGTTACATTTACTATTTCCACTGCATTCACTGGTACAATACAGAGAGAGTATTTCACTTCAAACAAATAAAATAATTTAACAACTCTATTAAATACCTACAAATATAAAATTCTAAATATAAAAATTAAATTCTTAATTGTAACAATTTTTTTTTAAACCATAAAAACTATCAATTTTAATACTTGTTATCAATTAACACAAATAGTATCAATATAATTAAAATCCTACACTATATTCCCACAAACATAAAAGCCAACAAGTAAAATGTAATGAAAATAAACAAAGTATAACACAATTACCATCTTAAATAATAAAAACAAATTAAATAAACTTATGCATGTTTTTTATTTATTATTGTTATTGTTAATTGGCATTTATAAAGCGAATTATCACCTTCAGGTCTCTAAATAACTACCCCAATTACTTATACCCCAAAATGGCTTTCTTCTCTTTGTGCAAGGGGCTCTGAGACCAATTCAAATCACATCTGAGGGGGCACTCTGCAAGTGCACAACAACATCCATTGTCAGTGTGAGCCTTGGCTCCAGACGCATCGCAGGGGGTGGAGCCAGCATTGTGGAAGGCTGGCACAGCACTATTCAGGTACAGGTGCTACTCCTCCCACTATTCCAAATGCAGATCAGGCCTATTCAGCCTAGTACTGACTCATCCAGTCTCCTGAAGCCACTGCACCTCCCCAGCCCCTGTCACTCCAAAGCCAGGCAGTCAATCCACAAACAGGCAGAGGCACACAGGATGGTTGAACGAGAAAATAGCCACTTTCTAAAAGTGCTATTTTCAAATACCCAATTTAAAAACCATCTTTATTAAAAGATGTGTTATTAAATCCTGAGTTCAGGGATTCCAAACTCCACTTTTCTTTCTTATCCCTATGGGAAAATATGCTTGTAAAATGTTACAAATCATTCCCTATTCGGTCCTATGGGACAAGATAGCCTTTCAATAGTAAAAACGAAATTGCCAGTATTTCACTATCAGGACATGTTACACACACCAGTGCATGTCCTACCTTTCACATACACTACACCCTGCCAGGAGGGTACCTTGGGCCTACCATAGGGGTGTCCAATGTGTAAGAGAAGGAAATGGTAAGGCCTGGCAAGTGGGTGCACTTGTCAAGTCGACATGGCAGTTAACAAACTGCGCATAGGCACCGCGGTGGCAGGCCTGAGACATCTTTTCAGGACTACTCATGTGGGTGGCACTATCAGTGCTGCAGGCCCACTAGCAGCATTTGATTTACCAGCCATGCCACACTCAATGCACTTTACTAGGGACCAACTGGTAAAACAAATATGCCAATCCTGGAGAACCAATCACAATAACAATTTACACAGAGAGCATATGCACTTTCGCACTGATCAGCAGTGGTAAAGTGACTAGAGTCCTATAGCCAACAAAAACAGGTCAGGAAAAAATAGGAGGAAGAAGCAAAACGTTTGGGGATAACTCTGCAAAAAGGGCCATTTCCAACACTATAGCTATCCCATCTCCTTTCAACCGAGGCCTGTCCAACCTAACAATGGTGTAACCCTGAGGGATGGCCCTCTGAATGTCTGGGGCTGAGTTCTCTGCGAGCCAAGTTTCTGTCAAAAAGATGGTGTTCAGACAGAAATCTGTTAAAAAGTCAAACAGTTCTGAACTGTGAATGGTCAACAAGTGGCAGTTAATAGAATAAAGCTGTGCCTGAGAAAGAGCGTTCTCTGTAACTTTATGCTCCAAGGATAAAGTATGATTAAAACCACACTCACCACAGTAGGATCTTAATAGAGTAACGTTCAAAGTATTACTGTGGTGAGATGAGGTCGCAGGAGTCAGAGCCCTTAATTCTGTGGCGTATTGTATGATGGCTGGTGTCCAACAAGTTCATTATTGAGCATTTCTAATATCATTATTTTCAGTCCATCAACAAGCACAGGAGATTTCCCTGAATCCAGATAGGGAAATTCAGCTTTATTCAGTAATAGGTGTGTCAAGGCACTCAGTCTTGTCTCTTGTCGGGTAAGGTAGTTCAAAAGTAAGAAGAAAGTTCAGATCAAGTTCTAAAAGCTTCTGATGAGTCTCCACAATTATTCCAGAATCTCCCAAATTCACCCTCGCTGTCATCCGTAGCAAGCTCTGGCCACTCAGGAGAAGAATAGCTCCATCAAGGCATCCTTGATCTCTTGGACCTTCTTAGATTAGGCCCTTCACATTCGTCTCCACTTAGCTCAAATTCTCCAGATGATTCAACAATGGGTTTAAGGGTTCTTTCACAAGACAACTTCAGTCTTCTCCTCGCTTGATTTCTTGGCCAGCCTTCTTCCACTACCACTCATGGTCCCTCAACACTAGTTCTTTCGTTGTGGTCGGGATCTGCCTCATTCACCACCACAGTATCAGCTTCCTCCATGTCAGCTTCTGATTTGTCTGGAACCCCCTCAGATCACTCTAATGCTGTCTCAGGCTCTGTCTGGTCCCCTGCAGCTTGGCTGACTCCTTCCAATGCCCTCTCAACCACTGCAGGTGTCTCTTCTGGGAAAGGAGCTGTTACTTCACCAAGGGGACACAGGACACTACGAGTGTGGTATGTGTGCACCCAGTTAGGAAGGCCACCACACTTCACAGCAGTCGTAGTAACCAAGATCACCTGATACGGACCACACCAGCGAGGCGTTAGACAGTTCTTTCTCACATGCTTTTTCACGATGACGAGGGGGTCAGCTATTGGATGAGCAAATAGCATGGGTAAATGAGTAAGATGAGCAGTAAACAATTATGTTGCCCATGAATAAAATATAGTGTGAAAGTATTTAATAATGAGTGGGTGAATGGGTAGGTCACTGAGTGGATGGATGAGTATGGTTCTAAATGAAGGTAGATATATGAATGAGAGTCAGAGAAGTGACCAGGTGGAGGGATATCTGGATGGATGAGTGAATCAATTTGTGAGGACATAGATGGAAGAGTGTATAAATGGATTGGTGAGTGGGTGGATGAACAGCTGCCTGGGTGAATGGGTGGGTGAGATAGCAGGTGGGTGCCAGTGGATGTGTGAGTTAACGAGTGATTGTATGGGTGAGTGGGTGGATAGGTACATTGATGAGTAGGTGGTTAGGTGAAGGAAAGTGAGATGAATAGGTGAGTGAATGAACACGTTAGTGGAGAACTGTGTAAGTAAATGGATAGAGGAGTGAGTGGATGGATGGGTGGAGGCATGGAAAGGTGGATTGCTTGACGACTGGGTGATTGATTTTATGAATTGTTAGAGTAGGATGAACGGGTTAGTAAATGGATAAATCAGTGAATCAGGCAGCCTCACATGGAGCAGTGCACTACAACACAACCTATTCTCACTACAGACGACAGATGTGTTCTACAGTAAGAGGTTGGTGTACATAGAGAGTGAAACAAGAGCACAATTCTTTCAATGTTATATCCACTCACTAATGCTAAGGGTCTAATGCTTTACATTTATACACACTATCTCTGGACCATACTTACAAGAAAGAAAAACGTCAGTTTAAAAACACAATTATATACCTATTAAAATAGCCATCGAACAAAGTAACGATAAAGGAATCTATGGGGTACCTGTGTACTATGTATATTTTTAAAACGTTAGGCTGTGTCGGACTGGTAAGCCATCCATCATTCTGTTAACGGTCTTTACACATTCAAGTTTAAAGAGGCTCCTTATTCCATGGTCTTTCTCGACTAGATTCTCCATTCAACTCTTGTGCCTCTTCACAACAATTCACTTTCAATAACTTAGCAAAGTATGCCAGGGATTGCTTTCAGAACTATAAACAATATATCACAGGTGGACTGGACTGTACATATATAGATGAATCCTTTAGAAATGGTCACAATATCCTAGAACTGTGCACAAAACTCCAGTACCTCAAAACTGAATAGAATATGGTACTGGCGGCCTTAAGATATTATATTGACACAACGCCATGACAACTATGGGTAGTAGCATGCTTTATATAAATGTTATTGTCATTTCATTTTACAATGCACTAGAAATGTTTTCCGAAACTGCACATAGTACAAAATAAATAAATAAATAAATAATTCGGGCTCTGCATATGCGTGAGGTTTTCGGCGAGGGCGAGGTAGGCGGAGCAGAGAATTCTCTTGGGTGCGTGGAATTAGACTCTTTAGTTGAGGTATTGGAGTCCAGTGTTGAGGAGGGATTTGTAGACGTGAGTGAGTAGCTTGAAGGTTACTCTCTTCTCAACAGGGAGCCAGTGGAGGTGTCGTAGGTATTGGGTGATGTGTTCATGTCGTGGGATGCCAAGGACGAGCCTGGCAGCGATGTTCTGGATGGACTGGAGTTTCTGGAGCAGGGATTTGTTGATTCCGGCATAGAGGGCCTTTCCGTAGGCCAGTCTGCTGGTTATGAGCACGTGGGTGACGGTCTTTCTGGACTCGGCAGGGATCCACTTGAAAGTCTTGAGAAGGATACAGAGGGTGTTGTAGAACGAGGAGGAGATGGCGTTGATCTGTCGGATCATGGATCATGTTTTCAGACAATGGTGGCGAGGGGGGCCATGTAGATGTTGAAGAGTGTGGGCTGAGCTACGATCCTTGGGGTACTCCACAGTTGATCTCTGTGGGTTTGAAGAGGAAAGGCAAGAGTCTGATTCTTTGGGTCCGAAGAGGAAGGAGCAGATCCATTCGAGGGCAGTTCCCTGTATGCTAGCGTTGTGGAGTCTGGTGGTGAGAGTTCGGTGGAAGACGGTGTTGAAGGCTGCAGAGAGATCACGTAAGATGAGGACCGCTGTGTGTCCCTGGTCGAGGAGAGTGCGGAAGTTGTCTGTGGCGGCGAGCAGGGCGGTCTCTGTACTATGGTTGCTGCAGAATCCGGATTGGAAGGAGTCGAGGATGAAGTTTGTGAGTTGGCTGTTGACAATCTTCTCGGTGACTTTAGCTGGTCCATTGCGCTCTTTCTGCTTCTGGGATAGGCTCCCACACTGCACTGCATCCAAGCAGCGTCAGGATTGGCCGCAGAGCTATGACTTTGCACTCTCAGGCAGACTGGGAGCCTGTGCCTCCTTTCTCCAGCCCCAGCAGCCTGAAACGGCCGACAAAACAACTCATGCACAGTGAAGGGACAAGGGAGTGTACTACAACTCCCCCACCACAGTGTCATCTCCCTGGACCTGTTCTCAAGACTGGTCAGAGTCCTTGGGGGAGGTCCAAGGGGATTAAAATAAAACGATAATAAAATGGGTTAGAAACCCATTTTATTATTGTTTTATATGTCGGTGTTGGCAGGGGGGCAGCACTCCTCCGCCCTAATGGAGGGGCCATCGCTGCTCATGTGGGATATTCAACAGGTAGTTTGATTTAATAAGGAAAACATCTTTCTTTTATACATTAGTTTAGAAAATTAATGCACTTCACAATGTATCAGAAAGGTGTTATGTTATAGAGCAATTTTCTAAGATCAGGTAATCTGTATTCAGTCTTTCACAGATGAGCATAAGAGACAACCATAATATAAAACACACACAATTAATATAAAAAGGAACGGTCAAAAATGTTTAATATTTAAAAAACATCAATAAAAAGGAATGCATACCAAGCATAAGACCATTATTAAAAATCCAATCTTAAAATATAAACTAATGTATTACATAATAAGATTAAAACAGCAGATCATACATTACTTTTTCAACAAAGTAGCCAATGACTGATTGCGTATCCTTTTTGTGTGCAAAATTGTTAAACTATGCAGATTAAGAAACTGGGACATGCAATCATTTGAAGACATTGATTCTTTATATTTAGTGACTGGGCCTTGAATTTTAGGTATTAGCTGGCTGCTTAGGGGACTAGCTCTGTTCCACGCTAGCAATGCTCCTGCCATGTTTGCATGCTCTGCCATATCAACATTAGGAATCGTAATCTAGTCTACCAATTTGAAATCGTGAAAGCCATCAACAGGTGACGGTCACTTTTCTGATCGATGTATGTTATCCAGACAAGGTTTTATCCATATTGTACGTAACTCTCTCTCTCAATTCATATATCATGATCCCAAAAGGTTCTCCTGTTGGTCTCATTGTTCCAACCTTTGAAAGCTCATCCCAGTACCTGCTCACTGGATTTTCAAATGTATTGTTCTTTTTCCAGAGACGAAAACCTCCACCTCGGTGAACAGGGTGCGCTGGTGTACATCAAGCAGGGAGGAGAAAGCAAAGTGTGACACATGGAGTGCCCTGAGCGGGGCCACCATTGAATGCACAGAGGCAAACTCAGCGGAAGAGTGCATTCTTCAGATTCTGGTAAGGGATTCATCTAAGGCAATTGGTTTATAACTGTTCTGTGACTATAATTCTGGTAGTCCTTCACTATCACCAAGGCCTTGCCACCAACCACATCTTTTGCTGCTATACAAGACCAAACTAACTCTAGGACCTCAAGTAATAGCCTTAGACACCCTGGGTGTGTTTTGGGTAGTGCTGGAAACTCCTGGAGCCTACAGTCAGAATAAAACACCATCCATCTTTATGTCTGACTGGGCTGTCAATTCACGACAGGGATGCATGTGCCACATCCTCTCAATGGGCAGATTACTTGGGTTGACACATGAACATTGCAGGCGCTTAAGCACTGAAGATCATTTCGAGTGTTCTGGATTAAGTCGATAAATGGATATAGATACTGGAACTGGTTGCTATGTCAGAAGAGGAGACTTTTAGCGAGTTAGGCTCTGTTAAAGCACTGAAAATGAAAAGTCATTGGTCTTTGTTCTTCCATCCTACCTTTGTAGGAAGTCATAGTCATAGGACAGTTTTGGACACGAGCAGTCATAGCATTCAATGATCGTCAGTTATTATGCGATTTTAGAAACGAGAGGCTGATGCTGTGACGGTGGATGGAGGAGTTGTCTTTACTGCTGGGAAGTGTGGTCTGGTGCCCGTCATGGGGGAGTATTACGACGCAGGTATGTTGCTAGCACAGACATCTAAATTAAAGGGGAGTTGGAGTTTGGAGCATTTGTTTGACTGTTGCTTTGTGTCCATTGCAGATAATAAAACCCCATGCAGAAACAAAGGAACAAAGACAGGTGGGTACAGATGGTTTCTGTTCTGTCCGGTGTTTGAGGTTTGAGGTTATGAGACATTATATTTTTGACTGTTGTAACGCTATGCACGGGCCATTAACCTCATACAATCAACCACAAGAGTAAGGGAAAGAACCAAAGCTTTTCTCTTTGCTGATGATGAAGGCACACAGTTGCAAGGACCGTTCGTTTGAAAAACTTTATTCGATTCTTGTGAATCATAAAAGTACATAGTTACAGTAATAAAACATTGCTTAAAATCTTCAATATTACATTTTGCACATACTAAATATAACCAAAACAACATAGAAAATTTCATAGCAGGGTTTTCTATAAGCTACCATTTTCTTTATATCAATCCAAGGGTGTAAAAAAAAATAAGTAATAAAAATTGCATAAGGCCCTATTTCCCAATTTCCCTATCACATTTCATATCTTTTTCTGATTCGCAAGACAGTTCTAATGAAATTCAACACAGCACAACATGTGACGGCATTGGACAAAGAACGTAAATAATTAAAACCATCCTGATGTGAACAAGGGACAATTTCTCTCAGGATGGGCCTAATAAAACGACCCCTTATATCTTTATACATAGTGCAAAACAGCATAAGGTGCATTGTGCTCTGTTCGGCTAGGTTATCACAAGGACAGGGAGTCAGTCTCTCACACCAACTCACCTGATTGGGAAAAGCCACAAGAAAGTGCAATGTGCAGAGACGAAACCTCGTCAAAAGGAAGCGGGAATGTGTGTGAGTACTAAAAGATAAATAAAATTGATGAAGATTTGGTGACCCATGGGATGGAGTCTCATCGTCCAGGTTAGGTGCAACTAGCTCATTATAATAAGCATGTTTAATCATTGTTTTAATGTTGGTTGGTATGCCATCGGGGTTTTCAAAATAATTGCCTAAGCCAATCTTACTTAAGGCATTTTTGACATAACAGAGCCAGGGAATAGACGATGCATTTTCTAAACTTAGACAGTCCCTTATAATTGCTCTAGTAAATGATAGTTCTTTCGATGACCACACTTTCCCCCACAGAATCATCGGCGCAATTTTAATTCTATCTTCAACATAATCCAGTCCCAGCTCAGAATGACAAAATTTGGTAGGAGAGCTAATGGGAACCATCAACAATCTTGTTATAAATTTGTTTTCCAAAATTTGCAATTGGCTGGTTTTTTGACTTCCCCATATTCCCACCCCATAAGTTGTAACTGACCGGCATTTTGATTTATATAAAACAAGTTTTTCTGCCACTGGCTTATGTCCTAATTTGGACACCAAACGAAACAGGCCCTCTATTGTTCTACTGGTCTGTTGAGCCCTAGTCACAATCGTGTTGTCCCATTTTAATTTATTATAAAAACATTCCCTAAATATGTAAAAGAAGGGAACTTTTCAATTGTTCTACCATTTAGTTAGTTAGTTAGTTAGTTAGAAAATATTTGATAAAGCGCACTGTGACCAAACGGCTTCCTGGCGCTAAAGTGGAGGACTGAGGAGCAAAGAGAGTCTGCCGAAAGAGAATCAGCAGGAGTACGCCTGAGAGAACAGGAAGGTCTTAAGGGCCCTGCGGAAATGCAAGTAATCTGGGGTAGATCTAATGAGCAGAGGGAGACTGGTTCAGAAACGGGGGGGCCAGTACAGAGAATCTGGTCCCACCGGTCTTAGATCTACGAAAACGAGGGACAGTGAGAAGAGCCTGATTGGAAGAGCGGAGGGCGCGACTGGGAATGTAGGAGTTAATGAGAGAATTAATGAAAGCCGGAGCGGTGCGGGCACGGGCCATAAAAGCCAGGCATCCCAACTTAAAGAGGGATCTCTGGCAAATGGGGAGCCAATGAAGGGACTTCAAAACAGGGGTGATGTGGTGGAGCTTGGGAAGGTGATAAATAAGGCGGGCTGCCTGACTCTGAATAGACTGAAGACGGCGTAGTTCGTAGGCCGGAATGCCCGCATAGAGGCTATTCCCGTAGTCGAGACGGGAAAGAATCATTGCGAAAATGATAAGTTTAAGAGCATCGGGGGAGAAAAAACGGGACACCTTACCAATGATCCGGAGGGAAAGAAAACAAGAGGAGACAACTGAGCTAATCTGGGCATGCATGGAGAGGTCCCGACTGACTTTAATTCCCAGGGTCTTTGCAGAAGCCACCGATATAGGCGAGGGGCCGAGGATGGAAGGCCAGAAGGCGGCAGACCAAGGGGAGATGATAGGGCCAGTCAGGACTAACTCCGTCTTGTCCAGATTAAGTTTAAGTTGGTTAGTATTCATCCACTCGGAAATAAAAACTAAAGTAGAGTGAAATTTAGGCAGAGAGTCCGAAGGAGAGGAAAGATCAAAGACCAGCTGGAGGTCATCTGCATAATTATATACGGAGACCCCCATATCAAGGAGAGAGAGAATAAGAGGATAGATATAAAGATTAAAAAGAAGAGGAGATAAGGAGGAACCCTGGGGAACCCCGCATGAAACCAAGCGGGTAGGGGATGAGAAGCCAGAAAGATGGACCGCCTGAGTCCGTTCTTTAAGAAAGGAGGCGAGCCAAGAGAGGGCAGTGCCCCGAACGCCCGCTGCACTGACACGGCCAAGAAGGATGGAGTGATTGACCGTGTCAAATGCAGCGGACAAATCAAGGAGCACCAGGGCTTGGGGAAGGTTGGAGTCAGCTTTATTCTTGAGCTCATCTAGGACAGACAAGACTACCGACTCAGTAGAGTGGGCTGGGCGGAAACCCGCTTGGTGGGAGGCCAATCGATGGTTGTCCTCAATGAAAGTGGAGAGACAAGAAGTGACGTGACTCTCCAAAATCTTCCCTAAGTATGGAAGAAGCGAAATAGGTCGAAAGTTAACCGGAAGAGAGGGGTCTAATCCAGATTTCTTCAAAATGGGGAAGACTATGGCCGATTTGAAGAATTTCGGGACTAGGCCTAAAGCAATAGAGGCATTAAGGAGGGAGAGAGGAGGGTCAGGACAGTGAGTGAAGAGCTATCTCAGAATGCGAGCTGGAACGCAATCAGCTGGGGAGCCTGACTTCACTTTTTGGAGTAGAGCAAGGAAGGAATCCAGGGGAATAGGGAAAACTGATCAAGGAAGGAAGAGGGCGGAGGAGGAACAGAAGAAAAAGATGGCGAAGGAACTGAAGGAATGTTAGATTTAATCTTCGCAATCTTCTCTATAAAAAAATCGTTCAAAGATAAACAGAGAGCTTGGGATGGGATGAGATTAGGGTTGGCCCTATCAGAGGCAACTAAATTCCGAACTATAGAAAAAATCTCTTTAGGCTTATTGGCGGATGATGTAATTTTTTCCGAAAAGTAGATGGTTTTGGCTGTAAGAATAGCCTTCTTATAATTAGCTAAAAGAGACTTATATTTAGCTCGCAAAAGAGGGCAGTAGTTACGTCTCCAAAGGCGTTCAGAGCACCTAAGATCTAATTTAAGAATTTTCAGCTGGTCCGTAAACCACTTATGGGCATCATGGGGGCGGCAAGCCTTAACTTTTCTGAGGGGGGCAACTAAGTCACAAGAGGAGGACAGCCAATGATTCACGGCGTCAACTTGGAGATCAATAGGGAGATTAGAGAGATCAGGAGAAGTGGAAATGAGGGAGACACAGAGAGAATTAAAATCCACCCGGTTCCAATTACGAGCAGAAATATTCTTGGGTAGGAGAGGTTTCTCTGGTACGCCGAGCTCATTGGAGAAGGAGATCAGAGAATGATCGGACCATGTGCATGGAAGAATAGCCACAAATGTTCTTGTTTTTGTATTTTTAGGACCACAGACCATAATAAAAGACTTATTAAAATTAACCTTAAGATCCAAATCCGTCATAAAATCAGTAAAAGCCATCAAGGCTTTTTGAAGGCTATTAGCCGTTAAAGTCAGCAGTACGGTGTCATCCGCGTATGATAACAAGGGTACCGCATTACCTCCTACAGTCGGATAATCCAAGTGCTGCTCTATTAGGAATTTCTCCACCCCGTTTGTATATAAAAGAAATAAAAAGGGGGCCAAAATGTATCCCTGTCGTACGCCCTCTGTGGATGCAATGGATCTATTTTTTTCTCCTCCCGATCCATAACGTATAGAAACGGAGGTAGATGAATGCATCCTACGTAAAAAGGTAATGAGTGACTCCTCAAAGCCCATCTTTTCCATAAGTAGCCACAGCTTCCCCCTATTAATTGTGTCAAATGCACTGGATAAGTCCATGAAGGCCAGGTGGATCGATCCTTTCTTGGCCTTCATGTACTTACCATAACTAAGGACAGATTGAGTCATTGTTCGTTCATACCCATACCTTTTCTAAAGCCGTATTGTGAGTTGGATATCAGGCCAGACTCATAAGCCCAGAGCTCAAGACGGGAAAGAATCACCCTCCCCATGACTTTGCATGTTGCGTCAATTAGGGAGATAGGCCTATAGCAGATTGGATCATTCCTATTGCCCTTCTTGTATATTGGGACCACCACGGCTTCTTTCCATTCACCAACAATGGTGCCCATATTGGGGGATTACTTTTAAACATGTCTAACGGGACACCATCGGGCCCTGGGGCTTTTGCGGAAATACCCTTCAGCAATGCATCTTCGACCTCACCAATCGTAATGGACAGACTCAGTTGGTTCGCTGTTGCGAGATTAACGGCTATATCTTCTTTTTGGCATTGCAATGATACACCCTTAGGATTAAATATTTTCGTAAAATGAACTACCCATACATCTTCAGTTAATAATGATTCCATGTTCCTAACCTCATTTGTGAAAAGGGGGCGATTTATGACTTCCCAGAAGTCTCTAGAGTTCTTAAGGGCACTAGCTCTCTCCAGGTCATCCCATGCAAGGCTTCTTAACTCATCTTTTCTCTTCCCAATTGCTAATTTATATGATTGTCTTGCTTTCTTAATTAAATCCCCCTAACGGGGGACCATATGGAGGGCTTTTTTTAGATCTTTTTGGGCCTTAGAACACGCAGCATTAAACCATTTTACATCCTGGTGTTCTCTTTTCTTCATAGTCCTGGTCAGATTACTAGCCACATCTTTGCAAATATCTTCAAAGCTCTGTATGACCTCTTCCGGCCTGGAAACGTCGGACAAACATATCATGACCTTATCAAGATTAGATCGTATGATATTCTCTTCAAATTCAACAGGATTTATTTTACTCCATTTTAATCTCACCCCCTGGTTAGAGTTATAATTTAAGGGGAGTTCATCAGTCTTACCCTTTGATACCTTTATTTGCAAACTAAGAACCAGGGGGTTATGGTAACTAGCGGGGTTGGGTTCCACCACAAAGTTATTCACCAGGTGGTAAAATGTCCTAGAAATAAATATAAAATGTATAGTACTTGCCCTACCCCCACCCTGGTATGTTGGATACTGTTTCAGTGGGGTACAAACCATAGTTTCGGCAAAACATAAATCATTAGTCACGATTATGTCATTTAAAGCTTCACCCTGAGTAGAGTGTTTAAAATGTGGGAGATGACCATTTGTAGATGCTTTAAGAAGATGTAATCTCAATAAATTGTGGGCTCCCTCCTTGATTCTTGCCTTAGCAGTGCTCATTGCACATCCCTGGGAGGTCTTTTTTTTTTTTTTTTTTTTTTTTGAAACCGTTTATTGCAGTTTGAAAAAGTTACAGGTATGGGCCTACAACCACTCGGCCGGCCGCTAGAGTGACAAAAGCATATTGCATACATACAGTAAGAGTCTCTTGGCAGTGCAGATTAGCAAAACAGGAGAAATCAATGTTGCAGGCCGCATAGCTCCATGCCCACAGTACGGTTCCCTTTTATCAAAACAAAACAACACCAAAAAACCACACCCGCAAGGCAACCCGCGATCCAAAGTGACAGCACGTGCTCCATAAGTGGGGGATCCCAACCAGCAGCAGAACTCTGGAGAGGGGAATGGGAATAGATCAGGGACTGGGGGACCGCGTGCCCAAGGCCAAGGGAGGGGGGTCATCTAGGGAGACGGAGCAGGCGAGGCAGCCGGTAGCTGTGGCGGCTCACAAATACCCCCGCGGTAGGCGTTCCAGGGGCCCCAGATTTTCACCCACGCCCCAGGCTTACCCCTCGCCACATACACCACCTTTTCACGAAACATACACCAATCCATATGTTCTTTCCAGGCCAACACCGCAGGGGGCCTCTGGGATCCCCACAATTGAGCAATGTCACGCTTAGCTATCATGTATCCCAGAGTCACCCACCGCGTCTGCGGGACCGAATAGTCATTTGGTTCCCACACATTCAGCAAGCATCTCCTCGCTTCAGGCAACAGCGCGACACGCGTAACCACACGCAGGACCTCATGCACACCACGCCAGAATCGCTCCACCTTTGGGCACTCCCACAGTATATGCATGAAAGTTGCCAACGCGCCACAGCCACGCTTACACATTCCGTCACCAGCAAAGCCCATACGTAGAAGCCTTGGCCCCGTCACGTAAACCCGGTGAAGGATCTTAAGCTGGACGAAACGAAGGCGAGCCGGGATGGCCACTTCTTTTGGAGAGGCCACCGCGGAAATCCAATCCTCGTCGTCCAGCTCTAGCCCGTCGGCAACCCAGGCCTCGCGGAGACTAGTCAGCAGGCACGATCTGTCGTTGATCAGTTTTTTATATATGAGGGAGATCGTGCTGTCTGGGACATGGCCATCCAGCACTCTGTCCTCCAGGGGGGAAGACTCCGGAATGGACGCGACATCCGGGAAGACGGAGCCCAGCGCATGGCGGACTTGTAGGTACCGAAAGTACTCACTGCCCTGCAGCTGAAACTCCGTCTGCAGCGTCGCAAAAGTCTTGAATCCCCCCCTCGTCCAGAGATCTCCCACAGTGCTGATTCCGATCGTGTCCTACTTCTCAAAGCCCTTCGATGTCCACAGGGAGCCCAACCTCTCTGACGCATATAGCGGTGACGCCCGGGTCAAACGGTCCTTCCACCCCATAGCTGCATTAGCCGCGTGCCAGACACGCACCATGACACGCGTCGGTCCCGTCAGACGGGGGCTGGGCGCGGCAGAGTAAAGCGCTCGATTGTAGTCGCCACCGGGCAGGAGCATCTTGTCCATCTCAAACGCCGGGTTCAAGGCGGGCCCGTAAAGGCCATGATTAATTGCAGCCAGTTGGGTGGCCCAGTAATACCGTTTAATGTCCGGGAGGGCGACCCCCCCATCATACCACGGGAGCGTCAATTTAGCCAGAGCAATGCGCGGCCTCCCGTCCCAGAACAGGCGCCGCTGGAGGCCCTCCACCTCACGGAAGTAGCGTGCCGGAACCAAGTCCATAGTATTCTGGAGGGCGTAGAGGAAGCGCGGCAAGGACATCATTTTAAACAAGGCCGCTCGGCCGAGCGGCGAAAGCGGCAGACGCCGCCAGCGCACCCCTGGGAGGTCTTAATCTAGAGTTTGGATGATAACACTGTGCCTCTCAGATCATTTTACATATGTCATTTAATGTTATAGTGTTCTCTGTTTGTTCTTTTTCTCGTCTGCATGTGAATTGTTTTGAAATTGCAACTCTTGTTGTTCCGCTACTCAAATTATTTCATTTGTGAATACTCTAGTGTAGTTTCTTGATGTTACTCAAGAGCATGGCCTGAAAATTCATCATATACCCCTTCTTCAGTTATTGCGATATCAACCATTAAGCAACTTTTTAGGCTCTTCTTGGTAATTACACTTTAGTAGTGATGTGGTATTCTTGTTTGCTCTTTGGATGTTGAAGTGAACTATCTGGATTAAACTGTGTGGAGTGGAAATGTTGTCTTTGCTGTGGCTAGATAAGTAAATATACACTGAAGTCTAGCCGTATGGTGCCTCTATCTGAAAGGAGCTCAAGAGTCTTCTCAAAAATCTCCTCTCAGATGCAGTTTCACACACACATTTCCTGTTGTCATTATTCAAGGCACATACTATGCTGTGGCCATAGTAAAGAAAAGCAGTAAGGACATCTCCTGGAACAACCTGCGTGGAAAGAAGGCCTGCCACACAGGACTCGGTAGAACGGCAGGATGGAATGTTCCAATTGGTCTGATACAGAACCAGACCCAGAACTGCAAAGTTGGTGAGTGGTCGACCCTATCCTTGCATTTTGTCTCTCATTTTGATGTCACCAGTTTCTTTTGTGCATTTATTGTAAACAGATGTCACATTTTTTTAAAGTGTGTGTGGATACATGTGTTTAGACATGGTGCTCCTTAAGGTCACATTAAAGTGCTGGTCTAGAACAGAAAAACTAGCCTCCTTCCACACACAGGCTCAGGGGGTCTGTAATTGAAAGTTGATGTGAATAGAATGTAGAGGCGGTCTGAATATAGCAAAGAAGAAAGTAAAAAATGTGCAGATGCAATACTTGCACTGGTGACAGAAACCGAAAAAAATCTTATGGCCTGATTTATTGCATGATGATTGGTCCACTGAACCACCAAGGGAGCAGCGGAGGCACTTTCAACACGCTTATGACAGATGGTCCACCATATTTTCAATTGGGCCCTTCATTAGTAGTTATTTATTTTCTGAAGGCTTGTTAGCTGTCGGCTCTGTGGCCTTCTCTCAGTTTCTCAATGAAACGGGAGAATGCGCAGGTGCAAGGTGCTTTTGTGTATCAGGGTTCAAGTGTTTGGTGATAATGGTGGTGGTAATTACAAAGCCACAATGTGATGGGCTCATGAAGTACTAGCGGCCAAGAGAAACGAATATTGGCAAATGCAATAGGTCTGGCTAGCATTTTCTGTTATGAATAAGCAAGTGGTATTGGCTTTTTAGTGCTTGTTTTACTACTGATTTATTTATTTGCAGAGCTTTATAAAGTGTTAACATGACCCTTCCGGGTATCATGGTGCTGTACTTATAGCAGCCAGGTCATACATACCTGACAAAATGCAAGAAAGGAAATGTAGGGAGCAATGCAAAACACCGAAACAGATACAGTATACCACAACGGCTTGGTGGATCCATGATCCTGATGAGTCCACATAAAAATGATCGAGCTGAGTGACTAAAGATAACTTGTGGAGGAATCCATTCAGTAGAAGCTTTCTTACTTCAGGTACAGGAAGTGGTTGTCCTAATTCTGGGGCTGTGTGTTCCATAGTCATTGGGCTAGGCCAGAGAAGGAACGGTTGTAAGTCTGCTTTTTGTTGAACTTCTGTGGCTTCAGCTGCAGGGCGTTAGAGCATCTTGAGGAGCGACAGCCATCAGATATCTCAAGTTTTTTGGTCAGGTAGACATGTGTGTTCAAGGCAGAAAACCAATTGGACTGCAACTATCCCACAACTCACTCAGCAATATTTGGGTGAGATATGTTTTTAGGTAATTATCAATCCTACCAGAAATCACAACCCCAAACAACCGCTCCACGAAGCATCGTCCCTGCCTTATCTTGTGATCCCAGCACTTCCTCAACAGTCTCTGAGGCCAGGGGTCGCAAGGGGAAAGCCAGAGGTTGCAGTTGCGATCACTGGTGATCACTAAATGACATCCATGGGCTATGCCCATGATTAGTGGACAGGCTACTCAAGAACATAAAGTTCTTTCATGTGTCGTTCTGCGCTCAGCCATATTAAGAATGGGACAATTTAAGGCCATACTATTAATGCTAACACAGCTTCCTCCATTAAAGCATGATACTATACTCAAAGGAATCACAGGGAGCAGAAAGCCTGACTAGGACTAGAACTGATGGCTTTCCCGAATCTTTTCCCTCTGGCACCATGAAGCAGACCAGACTCGGATACCCAACGAAACAGAGCCCGAAATGACTTAGGTGAGGCTTTTACTTCTTGCCAAATGGAGGGACCACACACTGCTTGAAACGTATGTATAAGGGATCTTTGGAACCTCATCAGTGCTTACACATTGATTTGGGCACTCAGTCATGCATGTAGCACGAGTTACAACTGTACACCAAAACACTTATTGCTTCATTACGAGTTAGATGAATTTCTGCCCAGTACCCCACATGGGGTCTTTGCTAACTCCACATAAGTATGGATGGATAATTAAATACCCATGATTATGGGATTTTTGGGAGTAACATGTATGACTCAGTATTTATGCTCTGAGCCCTGTATGTATTTGCCCAGTATTTAACTTGAAGATCTCAGCAGCTTTCAGCAGCCAAAATCTTGGGGTGAAGTAGCCCCAACCCCCAAGGTTACCACAGGTGAAATAACCCTGATTTGGTAGCTAACTTTGTCCAGCCAAATCAAAATACAGTGAAAGTCGTATTAGGTCCCTTAAAGGGAGTGCACTTAATCCAACCAGCCTTGATAGCTTTTAGGTTTGTTGCTAGGTTTTAGTAGCCATTCTTTTTTTCTGGTTTTCCACAGCATTGCGGCCCTTGTAGAAGCATATTTGACAATTAATCTTCTTCAAATCACAACCTAGAGTTTTTAAGCACAACTGTTTTTCTGGCTTTTCGGCGCACTAGCCAGTTTTGCCAGGATGAACATATGTGCCTGGGGGTATGGATATCCTTATGCCAGTTAGATTAAATAAAATATTTTGTTCATTTCACCCTCACACTACACAATACTGAACTCCCCTAGAAACAATGTCCATACTTTTCAACATAATGATGATGTGCAAATGAAAGCCAACAGTTATGTTGTCTTGGTGATATGTACTCGCTATGTTAAACAACTAGTAAACATAGTCATCAATGCATCCTCTTACACACTCATCTACTGCATTCCTAATTAGGAAAACATCATTGCACTTCGTCCATGCTGCATATGAAGAAATGAAAAACAGTGAACTGGGCCTTTTTCTAGGTCGAACCCCAGGCAATCAATCGGGGCAATGCCTACAATAATTCACTGGCTTCTCATCAGACAACAAGTCTCTTCTCAAGCACTGACCACATTACACAAAGTCTTCTATTGCACTGGCCCTCCTCTCCTGTTGCCCACCTTCTGAAAATATGCTCCACCGCTAATCCCCAGGGGTTTAGGGTTTAAGGGTGGGTAGGTTTATAGGGTGGTAAGGGCATTTTAGGGTTTAGGGTTGGGTAGGGGTATTGAGTGGTAAGGGTGTTTTAGGGTTTAGTGGTGGGAAAGGGTATTGGGTAGGAAATACATTTTTAGGGTTTAGGAGTGGGTAACTGTAAGGTGGTAAGTGTGTTTTTAGGGTTTAGGGGTGGGTAGTGGTACACAGTGGTAAGGCTATTTGTAGGGTTTAATGGGTGAGTAGAGGTATAGGGTAATAAGGGATTTTTAGGGTTAAGTAGTTGGTCGGGGTATAGGGTGGTAAGGACATTTTAAGGTTTAGGGTTGGGTAGGGGTATAGGGTGGTAAGGCTGTTTTTAGGGTTTACGGGTGGGTAAGGGTATATGGTAGTAGGGACATTTTTAGGGTTTTGGGGTGGGTAAAGGTATAATGTGGAAAGGGATTTTTAGTGTTTAGGAGTGGGTAGGGATATAGGGTTGTAGGAGTGTTGTTAAGGGGTTTAAAGTTGGGTAGGGTTTTATAGGGTGGGAAGGGTATTTTGAGGGCTATTGGTGGATACGGGTATAGGTTGGTAGGGCCATTTTTAGGGTTTGTTGGTCAGTAGGGGTATAGGGTGTAAGGATGTATGGGTGTTTTTAAGGTTTAGAGGTGATTAGTTTTAATGGGTGGTAAGGTTAAAAATGGGGGAATAAAAATAATTTTAAAGAAGGGGGTGTTGAGTGATCTGTGCCACTAAAGAAAAAATTAAATGTAACATACTTTTTATTTAAAAAGAGGGGGTAACAATTACTAACTATATGTGTGTGTGTGCATGTGCGTGTGTATCTGTGTGTCTGTGTTTGAAATAATAACTTTGGTGCCGTTTGACGAATCTTTTTTGCCGAGTTTGAGCATGAAAAGTTTTGAGGTGATCCATTAGGCGGGGCAAGAAAAAAGAGGGGTCTCAAAATGTGTGTTCCCCATTTATTTTCCCATAGGAACATTAGACGCAACTGCAGCCAAAACTACGGAACGAATTTACACCAAAATTGGTAGAAAGCTAGATCTAGAACCAGATAGAATGCTTTTTGTGTAAATCCATTCAGTAGTTCTTGAGCTATTAATGCTCCAAAACATTTTACATCTAGGGATGAAGAGGCAACATGGATCCGGACAGATCTCAAGCTGAGATCTGATTGGCTGCCACCTCTTCAACCAGGAAGGGATGGCAGCCATCTTAAAACTTGGAACTCGGTCTTGAGTCCTAAAAAAAAAAAAAGAAAAATTAAGACACAAGGGGTCAGGGTAGGAATATTCTAATTCCATAGACCTGGTGTTTACATTTTTCTGCAAGTTCATGGAGGATCCATGCTTTTTTCAACACCCCCCCTGGGGTTGGCCAGGGCCCGGGAGGAAGAGTTGTTTATTTTCGGGGGGACGGGGGCACAAGGCCTCCCCGGGCAGCTTTTGGCCCTGGGGACCTATCCCTGGTCTATTTTTTAAGGGGACGGGACCGCACTGCCTTCCTCCCTGATCCTCTACAGGCCCAGAGGACCCCATCTGCAGAGCCACACAATTAAGTAAAAGGGAGAGGGGCCATGTGCCCACCACCTGTAAGCCATTAATGGCCCTGGGGTCCCAATGCTCTGGAACATAGCATTTTCGCTGCCCGCATCATGTGTTTGCTGATGCTTGGTGGGAGCATTTTTTAATCTCCTGCCAAGTGGGAGGAAACATCAAGTCCGCTTCCAGCAGGGAGGAATTTAAAAGATGCTCCCGCCCACTGGGAGCCGACTTTTGATTTGTTTACCTGCCCGCACAAATGCAGGGAAGGAAACAGATCAAAATAGCTTCTGCCTGCTGGAGGGACCTTGTGGCTTCCCCCAAGGATAGGAACAAGAATATGATGGGTGCCCTGGGTGGGCACCAGGACACCCACCTATAAGTGGTGAGGGCCCCGGGGGATAGGGACCCTGGGCCAGAAACTGCTCCATTTGGGGGCCATGTGCCTCCCTTCCCTTTGGTTAAAGATGTAGCCCTGGAGGATTGGGTCCCCAGGGTCTAATAGGGCTCCGGGAGAGGGGCCACGTGGGCCCCTCCCCTTTAAAAAAAGAGGCCCTAGGGATGGGCTCCCTAGAGTCTGGCCCTGTGGCCAACCCTCTTCATGCATTGCCAGCCAGGTCCTGGGGCCACCCTCCCACCATTTTTGGCCTTCGGCAAAGCCCGTCACAGTGTATGGTTGGCTACCTGGGACCCCCAAGGCCATAATGGGTTTAAGGAGGGAAAGCATGTGGCCCCCTCTGCTTTAAAAATAAAAAGATGCTCTGGGAGAAAGGGTCCCCAGGGCCTGGCCTTTAGCTAACACCCTGCGCCCACGGCCAAAGGCTGTGTGCATTGTGGGGTTAACTGCCTTTGGGGGAATTGGCCACAACCTACCCCCTACCATGCAAGGCCTTCAGCCATGCACAGTGTGGTGTTGGCTCCATGCTGGGTTGGCTGCAGGCCTTGTAGCCAACCCACACTGTGTATGACGAAAGGCCCTACACAGTGTGGGGGTTGGCCACAGGGCATGGCCACAGGCCAGCCGTACGCAGTGTGGGGTTGGCTGCATGCGAGGAGTTGGCTGCAGGCCCTGCAGTCAACCCACTGCTGTGCACGGCCCGCGGCCTTGCACAACAGGGGGGTTGGATTTTTGTATGGTAAATAAATATTACTTTACTTTAAAAATAAAACTAGAAATTCACTGCTAAAAACAGAGGTTAAAGTTATGTTAGAATTAGGTGAAATATTCATTAACAACATAATGTATTAAACTCTAAATCCACAGAAATTCACCAGTAATAGTTATTTCAAGTAACTCTAACTTGTGCCCCAAGGTGATAATATATACATATATGGGTTTCCCTTACCTTACCATATACCTACCTTGCGTTGTAAAGGCATGCATGGTTATCCGTGGTAAAGGCATGCATGGTAAAGTCATTGCTTTGTAAACGCATTGCATGGTAAATGATGCGTGGTAAAGGCATGCATGCTAAAGGGATGCATTGTTACTAGGCCTGGGCGGTAAAATCCGTTCCGCTCGCGGAATTTGCGGAATTTGGGTAATTTCGCGTTTCGCGGAGAACGCGAAATTGACCAAAAATCTGCGTTCCGCGACTTCGCGAAATTTTTGGCTTGTTCGCGTTCTCAATATGCGTGTTCGCGAGATATTTCACCCCGAGCACGCAAACAGCGATCGCGAACATGAAAAAAGTATCGCGAACAAGCAATTCCGCGTGTTCGCGGAATTTCTGCGTGTTCGCGGAGATTTTTTACCGTTTCGCGGAGATTTTCGTAACGCGATTACGCAAATTCCGCCCACCCCTAATTGTTACATCCTACATCCGTGCTGCAGCATGCCTTTAACAGTATGCTGAGCACAGAGCTGGTCAGTGCACCCTATTACAGTTAATACATTGTCTCTAACGCAGCAGTGAATTCACACATGTCCTCAGTGTAGAACATTCGTGAAAGACACATGGCTGTTTGAAGCAGTCAGTCCATCTTTCATTTTACAGGTGGCATTGCAGCTTTCCTTTTAAAGCAGGAAAGAGATCGGCCTACAGGAGATGCACCAAGTCTCTGTACCCACCTGCAGAGGGATATCTCAGGGGGACTTCATGTGACCCACTTTCCCTTGATACAAGTGGCACCCGCAGGGAGTGCACAGATTGTTTACCCTCTCTTTGTGGGTCAAAGTCACTGTGTCTTCTGACAGTTTCTTTGCATCTGCACCTGCTTTTATAATAAGGCGTGGGTGTAGAGGTAAAGTGTTTCCTCATTTGCATGGAGCCACGCCCCATTTAATGGGGGATCGCTATCTGCAGATAGCGCTGGTGCACATGTAGTGATAGCATGATCAATATTACAGAAGGGGCTGCAAACATCTCTGCAGTCCCTTCTCTATTACCAACGTGCTCCAGGGATGAAGGAAGAGGGGTACTTTCTGTAATCTGGTCACTGGTTGCGGTTCTTTCTGCTGACTCTATATAGAATTCCTTGTTCGTAAGTTCTGAAACGGCTTCTCTTCCCTTACCTAATTAGGCAACAAAAACCGAGTCCTTCAGTTGGTGTCACACTGCATCTAGAGGCGGTCTTCTTCACACTGAGCATATTATAATACTGAAATGTATACGTTAATTCAGCATCAGAACCCTCCATTTATCCCCTGTGTGTCTCACGTCAAGAATGCATTTTTCTAGTGCCTCAGAATGCCCCGACAATGCATGAAGAGAGGTGAAAGAGTTGGAACTATAAGTGCAAAGTGTAACATGTGAGAGCTGAACTTATAGAGAGTGTGCTTGGAGGGTAGCTAGTGCACCCCGAAGACTTAAGATTTGGATACCTTTAAATGCAGGGCCAGAGGGAGTGGTGACACCTTGAGGGGGACTTGCCCAGTTTGTTTCCCATTATATGCCTCAGTTAACACCTAATGCTGTCCTTTGCTCTGGACAGGTGAGTTCTTTGGTGACAGCTGTGCGCCAGGAGCAGACCGTGGCTCCACACTGTGTGCCCTGTGCAAGGGAACTCCTGGGATCAAACAACAAGACACGAAGTGCCAGCCGAGTGACAAGGAGCCATACAACGGGTACTCTGGTGCCTTAAGGTAAGTACCACAAGCTATCACAGGGTCAGGCATGAGGTACACTGGCTTTCGGACTACATTAAACATGTGCTTTACTCCACTTTAGTACCCTCCCACCTCATGAATATCCATCACTGAGTATCAAGATCCCAAAGTGAAGACACTTTTTTGACACTATCCGAACTGACCTACAAATAGAATTAACATGCGAAAGTCCTTTCTATCACAATAGTTCTCTTTTTACTCTACTGATGCGTTTTTCATCTTTATGATACTTTATGCTGTGCTAGTTTTAGAATTTGTTCTCCCAGTTTTATGCACGGGGATTGTGATATCCGGAAAGAATATTTGCAATTACTTTCCATTCAGTGTTTTCATTTTATTGGATTTTGAACTTTTGTAAGTCGTGCTGCTATCCAAAGAGGATATTTGTGTTAGTAATACAAACTGTGGCGAGTCTGATTAAAGGTACCAGGTTTTCAAGATTTTGCAAAAAATCTTTTGCTGCTAGGTAAGTATAAAACAAGGCGGCACATTGTTAGGAAATATATGGACTAAATAAGCAAAGTTCCTGACGCCAGTGCAAACACTGTATGCTTTCCCTTGCTAGAAAAACAAGAAGGAGACATGACTGCTCTGCAGCCAAAGTCTCATGCGATTTTTCAGGCCAGTTATGCCGACTGAAAACATCGAGACAAGTTTTTCTACACTTGGAAAAACCAAATGTGAAAAACCTAACAACTAAAATCAGGTATACTGAAATTAATTCATGAAATAATGCATTAATGTTGCTCCACCTGACTCATAATGGGGGCTGGATGGAACTTTTTTCCTAATATGCAAGTTGCAAAGCGCTTCAGACAGACCAGGAGTGGTGTTAATCCCTTTTAAGATTTTGTTGCTTCTGAACTGGACGTGTACAAACATTTAATTCAATAAGATTTCAGAATTTAATATAATGCACGTTGGGCTTTAAAATGAAAACTGACAAATATTATAATCAAATCATGAAGGTTTTTTGAAATATTTAAAGGAATTACAGTAAGCAAAAAATGGTTAGAAGTCAGTCAATTAATCAATTATCATATAATAGCATGATGATCTGAATAACATGCAAATAGTCAAGTAGCAGAACAAAATATAGTTCAGCAAAAATAAAGTAGTGTCGCCTCCCAAATATCGGGGGAGAGCGAGACCACAAACCTTAGAAATTGGCTTCTTCTATAACGTAAAATGCAATGAAAACCATAGATGAATATAATTATATTAGAATCACAAGAATTGGAGCAATCAGGTTAAAGGAAGAACAATGCAGTTTCTGAAATCACATTATTCAGCACTATCCCATAGATTCACACATTGTAGTTCTTATCCCTGGTGTTCTCCAGGCACCTTACGAATATCACTATCTAGTATACCTAGTTAAGTTCTCATGTGAATCACACCATGGTCACAATAGGTGAGGACTTGTGAACACTCACTATCAATAGAACAGTGTGGTACAGGACTCTAAAGATAAGAACCTGTGAAAGGGACATTACATGTCAAAACACTGTCTGCAAGATTTCTGTGCACTGAAATATGTCAACAAGCAGAGTTGCCATTTTGAATTTGAGGCCTGAATTGAATAATGTTAGCATGCGCACAGTTTCCTCGACATAATGTCTTCATTTCAACAACATGTTGATTTTGCTTTTATCGTGCCATAGCTATTGTACATTTAATTATAAAGCCCTGCATAAGTCCTAAGTGTCTAGTTATTCTATTATTTAAAATAAGTCATTACTTCCTTTCAATAGTGTGCATGTCCACAATATCATACCAAAATCTTTCAATATGTTCACAGTATTATCAAGATAATAAAAATTGTGATAGAGAAGACAGTAGGAACGACATGTTCGTGGATAGCAATCTGTTTATATTTCACTAACCTTCACTGAGTAATATTGTATCCTTTACATTGCTACCAAAGTCTTAAACTACATTCCGTTACTCTGATTCTAGTAAAATCCACCAGAATGGATTGGTATAAAATGCATGTTCTCATTATATGTTAATGTATGTTAAACTATATATCCATCTGTCTAAGGGAGCCTCTCATGAGCTACCAGTTGTTGCATAGTATATGATTAAATCTATTCTTTCATACATGTAAGATATTTACTGGCCTTGGTAAGCCTAAAACAAAGTTTTAAAAACGTGCTATTTTGATGACAAGTGAATTTTCTAAGTATTGAAAGAAATCATAACCTAATATTTCAACAAAACTTATGTCAGGGTAACGGTAAATGTCCCGCCAGAGTTACCATTCAAACAATTGCTACTTATGAAATTCGTCTCCTCCAATCAACACCACATATTGAAATGATATGCCAGTCTACATCCTCCTAATTCTGAGTCAGAGTCTCAGAATCACTTTCTTAAAACATCACATCACACATTCTTAAATTAAGAATTGTTGTCTCATCACGTCACTTGGGTAATTCAATGCATATTTTCTATTAGCTGTGTGTACCCACCTATTCTAGAATGTATTTAAAACTGCTTAACTAGACCTACCACAAAGTGTAAGAACAATGACTGTTGCAAAACTGCAACAAGCAGATGCCTGTCACTGCCTGTAAGGTGCAAACTCTACATTTACCTTATTTAATTTTTTGTACACCACGAAGTGAATGTGGGTGACCTCCGGTGTTCGCCATGTACTCTATATATTTTCTAAGATATATTTAACTCAAGAATCTGCCCTCTGCATCTGTGTCGTGCCTGAATATATGAAGTAAACAAAACGTTTAAGCTACAGAACTACACTCGAAGTACATATAAGATAAAACATAATTAAATAATATACTAAATATGTGGTGTACTTAATATAGTGCTGCTGTCACATAATCTGTGCCAAGAGTAGAACTAGGTAACTAAAAACACTCTCACCTTAATAACTTTTACATTTTTTAACTTTACTTTTTGTAGGTTATTCAAGCCAACATCTTTGCAATACATTTGAATTGGATGTTTTCAAAGCCAAACATTATTGTTTTAGTCTTACTTCTTTGAGCATACAGAATGCCTATGCAGATAGGCGTCTCCATGTATGACTTATAACAGGAAGGAGACTAGTTTTTCCAATACATTAGATGGAGAAGCAGCTAAGAAAAGAAGGCGTTTCTACTCTCTCTCTGTAGCATAATGAATAGGATAATGTATCTCCAGACGTACATTATAACGATTCAACAGAATTTCCATCACTATATAGTGGCATGAGAACAAAACACTCTGTTTCTGTATAAGGGCATGAAACTCCAAGGTGATTTTGATCTAATGTTATAGATTACCAAGGTGGGGGGTATGTTGTTCCTTTTAAAAAGTGTGAAAATGGAAACTTGTGTCATATCAAACTCTGCATTATGGAAAAAGAATTGTAATATAAGTATATGGGAACATTGCTATTAGCTTATAATCAGGTATTTTATGCAGTGGTGACTTTATTTTATTACTGATATGCCATAACATAAAAACATACAGGTAATAATAAAATAAGCATGCTATAAATACAACACCCTCCCCCCCTCTGATTATAATAGTGGATTGTTAAAGAGAAGATGATAGTGAAGACCCCCTCTTTCAGGATTCTAGACCAAAAACCATAGATATGAGATCACGGCATAGGCATTATAATTGAGGAGGCAGAAAGAGTGTATTATACCAAGTCTGTCTCAATATTAATATTTGTTGTAGTGAGTGAATCAAATGCAGGGACGGGTTCTTACTTTTATTGACCTTGATAAGAGTGCGATTACAAGGTCACCGGAATTACAATGCTCTGTAGTAAATTTACAGACTTGAAACATTTCACCCGGGGACTCCTGGCTGCTGAAAGCAGGCACAATCTCCAGGGTCATTACTAAATAGAGCGTCAGGAATACCTGTTAAAGCCATCCCTAAAATCACCAGTAATGACAGTATCAGTAAATCCAAGGGCAGGGAGGCAGGGATGGGGTGCAGGGCCAGCAACAGGAGACCTCAAAATGTAATATAAGATATTTACGAGCTTGTTAAAGAGTATTTGAGTTATCACTCTTTGCTTTAGGATTTAATTGTAAAAGGTCTCACTTGAACTCAAAGTATATATTAAGATTATGAAGCTGGATCAAATTTGTGGTATGACTAAAAAATTCTCCGAAGCAGTTTATGTTGTTTGTGACATTACACGTCACAACGTCAAGGTTTCCCTTACCAAAACTTTAGCATTGGCCCTTCATGCATGGAAAAAAGTATTCTGTAAATGTATTTGATAGTTCGAAATATTTGTTTCATCATCAAAACACACATAAAAACCTTTACAATTCCAAAATGAGGAAACAATAAATAGCAACATTTAAAATCTAAGAGCATACAAGGAAATTAGCTTATGAGTTAAAAACAAGGGTAAATAAATGCGAAAACGCATGAGCCTATAAAATAACTCACAACTCACACTATGAATAGGGTAGCAAAGACTGATAAGTGAAGCGACAAGAAATGTTTGGGAACAACAAAGTTGTGGACGAAAACCCTCACTCACCCGAGGGTGACATGCTTCATCATTGGGTTCCTCCAATACATAGGGACCGCAAGGTACCCTATGTGGGCTACGACTTAACCCCAGTGGGAAGGAGCAGGAGTGCAAAGCACATGTTGGATCTACCAACTCAGAATGGTAAGGAGGGGCAGAGTGCCAAAGTGATAAGTGAATAAAAACTACCTACTTGGGGGCAACAACTTTATTCTTCCTTCCAACAGTGGTAGTGATTAAAAAGCAAGTGGAGAAGGGTTAATTATATATACCCTAACTCTTATTAGGTCAACATGTTTCTGCCATTGTGACAATTAAGTTCTGGGCATTCGTCAGGACCTGTAGACCTCAGTCACTCTGCTAGTGAAGGTGCAAAAAAATAGTAATAATAATAAGTAAATTTTTTCAAATACTTAAGCCTCTATACTTGACCAGAAGTATAAGTCATCTTAGTTGTTGGTCAGAAGGCTCTAAACATCAATATTTGTATTCCCACTCAACCGTCCACAGAGTCACTCACCTCTGTCGGTTTCTAAAATACCGACCGGTCCGCCTATCTGACTCTGAAAATAACTGCCCCTATGCAATCAATTGCCCCAACAATATAAAACCTGCAAGCAACAACCACTGCATCAGGCAATTCAAATCAGCTGAATATGTTAGAGCCTAGTTTCATCTAACATTTTGCCTCTGACTAACCACGCAGTGTTAAGGAATGTTTAAACAGCCACAACCACAATCAAGGAGGTTTCACTTTTGCATACCCTATATGCTTCTCCTCTGATGGGTCGGCTCAATAGCCTACACATTCGGACAAGCCATGTAGGTCTAGATTTTGTGCAAAGTGGGGACAAGGACAAGAGATGCTCCTCACTTTCACGTACATTTTTACAATAAAAACAACATTCAGACCCCTGGTTCATCTTTCTCCATCCAGCAGTAAAAACTGCTACAGGGAGGAACCATACCTACATTGAAGATATAGAGACCGAGTCCAAACAGGGTGAATAAAATCCAGAAATTCCTCAGCCTTGCGCACTGATTTTAACAAGAGGAAGGCACTTGTTAGAGTTCCTTGTGAGGCTGCGGATGAGTGTTCCCTGAGCCTAGAGGCCTTATCTTCCATCCTCTTTTTAACTAGGGCCGCATCCCCTCCCTTGATCAATTGTGGCTTACTCCAGAATTTGTCCAGGCCCACTCATTCCAACCCTTCTTGAGTGCCCTTAACCATTCGATTTTCCCCCCACCAATTGCTGCAATAACATCATGCACACCCTCAATTAAGAGGGACAATTCAACAGTGCCCCAGATTCTGATCCAATACAATAGGGGTCTCAAGGCCACCAATGAGGAGATCTCGGCAATCCCAAAATCCATACTAAGCGGAACAAGAGGCGTGCCCTGCCCCGTGCTCATTAGACTTCTAATAAAATTATTCTCTGCTACACTCAGGGGACTGATGTTAGAGACCCCCCACAATTCTTCCCCGTAGAGGAAAGCCCCCCCCCCCCCCTTGCTTGGACCTTAGATTTTTCCACTGTTGGATGTACAGGAGACCTTTTTATCCAACTTGAGTATAGCTCCTGCCAGTTGCTTTACAGTTGCGTCCCAGGATCCAGACTCATCTAACCTGATACCCAGGTACTCAAACTCCTTGACCCTTTTGTGTACCTCCACCCCCCCCCCCCTTAATGACCCCACTCAAATTGTCCTTCTTAGTATACGTCATATATTTGGTCTTGGTGGTATTTATTCCAAGACCAAAATCGCTGCAAAACTGATTGAAGCTGCCAATCAGTATTTGCAGACCCCTCCTGGTTTTGGACAATAACAATGTGTCGTCCGCAAAGTGGAGGGGCGGTGATTTTTCACCTACTAGAGAAGGGGAATCATTAACACAGTTGGTCAAGTTCGCAATGCAGTTATTAACATAAAGGAGGAAAAGGGTGGGTGCTAGTACGCAGCCCTGCCTAACTCCTCGGTTGGCTGGAAATGCCTCTGATAACTCTCCTTTTGTGCTGCACCTTACTTTGGCAAAGATCCCCTCATGCACCCGGGTGCAGTCACCATCCCTGGAGCACCTCTCACAATTTCCGTCTGGGGACCAGGTTGAATGCGGCACGCAAATCGACAAATGCCACGTAAATGTCAACCTCAGCCTGGTCGACTGCCTTCCACTTAACCAAGAGGAAAGGGAGGACCTGGTGAACTGCTCTGATCCCTTGCCTAAATCCTGCCTGAAGCCCCATTAGGATGTACTTTTCCTTGCACCAGCCCAGTTGGTGGTCAAGGACCTGTGTACAGAATATTTTTGGGAGGTTATCCAATAAGCGGACTGGCGTTAGTTAGATGGCACACCAGGACCCCCTTCTTGAAAATAAGGATGATCTCTGCCTCTTTCCAAGAAGGGGGAATTACTCCTTCTGCGGCAATGGCATTTGAGACAACATTGATGTAGGGTACCCAGGCATCAGGATTAGATTTTAAAACGTCAGGTGGGATTTTATTGAGCCCCCGATCTTTCCCAGACTTGAACGAAGAAACCACACGCTCAGTTTCCTGGAGGAAGACACTTATCAAAGGATGGAGGTGGCTCTTTGCGCTGGGCACATTCTCGGACCCTTGCCGTCCCTGAAGTGCAGATTTAGGGGCATAGAGACTCCTGAATTGCGCTACTCATTGGCAGGATAGACGATTCTATAAGGTTTCCAGACCTTCCCTCACTTCTACTGGCTATTGACCAGAATGTCTTATGGTCGTTGTTCACAGCAGAGTCTAGCAAGTCAGCCCACATAACTTCCTCCCATGCTACTTTTGCTGTTTTTACACTTGCCTGACAATTCGCACAGTAGACCCTTACGGATTTAATAACCCCCTTTTTTAACGCTTGCAAGAGGTGTGCCTTCACCACTTCACACTGGTCATTATACCATCCCTTTTGGTGCTTTGGACGTCCCCTGACCTCTCTGGTTAGGACACTCCTCACCTTCGACAATGCCATGAGTTGGTCTGCAAGGATCACCTAGTCTTCCACCCAGTTAGCACATATATTCTCCATATGACTAGTCAGAATTGAATAAAGGAGCCCAAGGTCCTCCGGAGAGGAGGCCACTGATTCGCATTTCAGGTTCCTCCTAGTGTTTGTGGCTACAAGCTGCCCTTCACAACTTTCTGCAGGCGCAGGACAAGGGAGGGTCATGGTAAATCTCAACTTTAGTGACAGAGGATTATGGTCAATTTCCTCTCCCTCAATTACCACCATATCTACCATCTTGCTTCACAGTCTAACATCCAAACAAATTATAATCAATTCTGCTGAAATAAGAGCCTCGCCTAAAAGTCGGGTCAAGCATTTTATCAGACGAGGAACGCCCATTGCATGCCCAAATACCATAGGTGATTGTGAGATCCACAACCTGCATGGCCGCTCTTGATTTGAATTGCTTTCTAGAGGGGACTATGTCTGGGATACTCCACATCAGATTCTCATCTCTGTGTAGGTCACTCGCCAGACTTCCCAGCTCAAAGACGAGGTTGAAGTCCCCCACTATAAGCATGTCGTGGGTACTAACATGCTCATCCACAATTCTGGCCAGCAGTTGAAGCGTTGAGAAACCCTGCCAATGGCTGCAAGACCTATTATATATATTAATGATCAAAATATGCAAAAATGAGGCCCAAAATTTCAGGAGAATCCACATATAGGGGCGTAATTGAATAAGATAAAGTGGCTCTGACCAACACTAATAAGCCATCTGCAGAGTGTCCTGCACCAGACTTCACTGCTGGGACATTATAGTGTTTGTAGCGACATCTGTTTACTTGATCTAATGCCCAGGTTTCCAAAACTACCCCAATCAGTATGTCTCAATTTACTTCTGATTCCTGCGATAAACCAGCTTAACAAAAGTGTCTGCGGAGGTAAATGCGTTGGGTTATGCAAACTCCCTCGGAGAGATGTTAGGGTTCCTGGGACTGCACTTTGGGGATCTAATCTGGGACTGGTCAATAAGTCTGTGGGTCTTGGGGCCCTCAGCTGTGTAGCAACACCAAACTCTGGAAGCCCAGAACTCCCCTTCTCACCACTGTCTCTTCCCTAAGCTGGCGACACCACCTTTATTTTAATCTCATCACTGACAGATCCCTTCTGAACAGAGGTGAATCAATCAACCTCGTTTAAAGAAGAGACAGATTTAGGTTGTACGTTATTTCCCCTATGGCCAGCCCCTACTCTCCGCACCCTGTTTTGTTTGAAATTCTCTGTGGACTGCTGAATTGTCCCACCCCTGCCCCTCAAGTGCCAGTAAAAAAAATCCAAGGGGTGAAGAGAGATGCTGGAATCTTGATGGTTTAGATCTGGAGGGTGAGTAAATAAACAGTAAACCGAGGCAGAATCCCTGAAATTTACAACACCACAATTGCCCCTATAAGATTTAGTTTGAGACCCCACTCACGTAACTCTCCTTACCATCAATCTACACCAGGCATCTTCATATAAAAAGCCAGCATCGATGCAGTGCCAAAGTAACATTTTGTTCCTTAAATGCACAAAGGATTCCTCTGCTTCCTCTGTTAGGCAGGGCGCATTAGACTAGATCACAATATACGGGCAAGCATCTGGAGGGAGGTTCAAGGAATGTTGCCATTCCGCTGCACAGGCTCCCTCAGTGAACATGATACTTCTCTCTGCCCCTCACCTCCCTCTACAACACCTGTGCCTTGCCCCACTCAAGGCTGGTCGGCCTCTACTTGCTCAGTGGACAGACGGCTGGTGTTCATAAGAGAAGGATGCACAATAGTGCATGACTTAGGAGCGTCAACCTTCTTAGTGGGTGGGATTTTAGATAAATCAGATGTAATGTGGTTAGTACTCATCGCATCCCTCATGCTCCTTATTGCAGTCTCAAGCATGACAAAGGGCTGGTAGATGGGCTCAAGGCTTTCCTTTATTAATACAATCATCTTATCACACCCGTCTTTGGACCCCTCTAGATTGGGTGAGGATATGACCATCATCGCTCCTGTCTACCCTTTGGTCACAGAACACAGTCTTTTAGATTTAAGGGTTGAAGCCGCCCTTTTCCTCTTGTTCACTGGGCCTCAGGTGTTACAAGGCATCCCTGACCCAGTGGGGGACTCAGCTTATTCTCTGGGTTCTCCAACCCTTCTTCTGTCTGGTCAGTTGGGGGTACACTCACACTATGGGCGTATCTCGGCTCGACTCTCTAAGTGGAGATGGGTGCATCATCTCCCAAGGAGTACCCTGGCTCTGAGCTGGTCAAAATCCTGGCATCATGAGGTGCAGGCCCAGTGTGGGAAGGAGCTAGCAAAAGCCGCTTTCCCACCAGCCAATTACTCTATTAACTAGGCCCACTGCTCTCATAATGAACCCATCCAGGGTGCCATCAGGCAATATTGTAGCCCCCGCCTCTTCTACTTTTTGCTTCCCCATATTGGCACCAGCAAATTAGAATACCAAAAGATAAAAGGGAGAATACAGAGAGCACTTTCTAGTGGCAGTACCTTTGTATTGGGCTGGTCAACAAGTGACACTTCCAGGTGGTTGAAAAGCCAAGAGGGGTGAACCTGTCCTGTCTCTTCCTGGCGATGATGGGCGCAATAAGGGTCTGCCTTTGGCCCGGGCTCATCCTGAACTGCAGAGCTTTTAATTGCACTTTATAGCACTCAGGGCAGCAAAAGGCAGCAGGTGTGACAATGGGCCTTCTCTAGCCCCACTGTAACTCTAGACTCGAAATCCCTCCACGGATTTCTCTTCCACGCAACAGGGCTTCCAAAAGCGCTCTACAGCGCTCAGGGCAGCAACAGGCAGCTGGCGTGATAAGGGGCCACCTCTAGCCCCACTGGGACCTGGGACTCGAAGTCCCTCCATGGATTTCTCTCCCAGTACAGTTATGTGCCTACACCAAAGTTGTGGTGGTCACAGTTTTACATTAAAATGTTCTAAACCGACATCAGAATCTAGGTCAGAGAAAGCATAACATCTGGGGAGTCTTGGTAAAGGTTGCTTCTCTAAAAAAAGGGAAATTGGGAAATAAAAGTGAAAGAAATAAGATAAAGAGAGAATGTTGTGTACCATCTTAAGTTTGCAGTGCGTTTTAAAAAGTAAGCTAAGTTCTTCGTAAAGGTGTTCTCTGCATAGTGGTAGAAGAAAGACACAGCCTCTGAAATATTTTCATTCCATTAACAATTATCTCTACAGATTTACTTTTCACATGGGTGTAAGATTATAATTTTTGCATTAAGGGAAACCTAAATCCATACCAGACCTAGTAATATTCCACCTAATCATAAGGATGTACTTGAAGTTAGTATGGCCTAGTTCAATATACTCTTTAGTTGTGATATAACCTCACTCCAGAATGATTCTGTGTTCTCACAAGACCAGAGCATGCATTTTACAGTCTTACCAGGTATTTATAGAATGTATCATCTTTCTCATGGCTTACTTTATGCAGGTGGTTGTTGATGGTGTGCTCTGAGATGCATTTTTGAGTCCTAGGAGTTATTTTTCATTATTGGACTTTGATCAAGACCAAGAGAGAGAAAGGCTGAACTGTGAGAAAGAAGGAGTAAGGAGAGATAGGGGACAGTAACAGTGAGAAAAGGCAGGCATGATAAAGAACCTGCTGGATATCAAGAGGCATGAAACGTCGGTGGAAGAAATAGGTATAAAGTTAAATCCAGGCAGCTTTGGTATTCAGCAATCTCAGCTTTAGGAAGCACCCGGTGTGGGCTCCTAAGAAAATTCTTTGAACCTTGTCACTAAATGTTTTCAAACTAATCATTTCTCTTAACAAGATTGAGGTGAGTCATCTTACTTGATCCAAATCTATTCTGTGGACAATTGCGAAACAAACTGCAGTCTAGAGTTTACTGAGGCACAAGAAACACTTCCACAAATCACAAACTATACTCCCTCATCAATAGCCTCTTCTAATTAGCAACATTTTTATTGACACCCTCAGAAAATGCTCTTTGACAATGAGGGGCAAATTTAGGTTGATAAGGGATTTAAAATTTGACTGGTTCAGCTTCAGCATCTTTGTTTGGTTTCTGACAGGTGCCTGGTGGAGAAGGGTGAGGTAGCCTTTGCAAAGCATACCACCGTTTTTGAAAATACTCAAGGTATGTAATGGCAGCAGTTGCTGGAGCAATCTCCATAGATTCAACCGCAATATTCTGTGTGTCACCATTGAGCTTACAGTTTTAAATGTTTTGTTTTTACTTTACAGGTAGGAACCCGGCGGCTTGGGCAAAAAGCTTAAAAGCTTCTGATTTTGAGTTACTCTGTCGTGATGGCACTAGGGCTGCGGTTAGCAACTACCGACGGTGTAACCTGGCTGAAGTGCCCGCTCATGCTGTGGTGTCCCTCCCTGAAAAGAGAGACCTGATTGCACGAATTCTGAATGCCCAGCAGGTCAGTATACTGGCAAGATGATTTCCAAGTGATAATGCATCCAATACACTAGAGTCCATTAGTATTGGTGACAGCTTTAAATCACTGTGAAGCACAGTGTGATCAAGCAAGGCATTTACTCTGTGAGTTAAATAATTTCAAAGGTGGGCAAATACATTAGAGTCCCCAGCAGTACATTTAAAGTTTCACCACCATTGCCCCCAAATTCCTATTTGATTTACAAATACTGTGAAAAATATTTGTTGAACGTATTTCATGTTGAGAAAAAATGTAGATCGAATTAAGTCCCTAAGACAGTAGTGACTTTCACATGGTGATACTACACATTGTGTGCTGTAAAGTCTTATTGAATACCAAATGATATATGTATCACTGAATATTAAAGTAAACCGGAAATACCCCTTATCACTGAATGACTGATCAGGATATCAACTCTCAGAAGGTAACATATGGAGACCAAAAAAATGTATAACTTAAATATATTTGATATTGGAAAGTTAACAATTTTATATACTAGTGACACATATAATTGTGCCTTAAATCCCCCATAAAATGATACCTCAATAATCTTTTAAATTTTTACCTGTCAAATAAAATACATTTCTGTGTATCCAACTGATCAGCATCAAAACGACTCCTCTCAATACATCATTGCCCTTTTTTTATCATTTAATAATTTTAAGTCAATTTCATTCTGTATAACTTCACCATCTATTTACATTTTTGTTAATAACACATTAACTTAATTATTAGATTTAACTGAATACAAAATGTAAATCTACAATTCTAAAAAAAATTTTTTAACAACAAATGTTATTGGGTTATTCGTCGAGAGGATGGGCAATAGCCCTACAATGACATGTAGGAGAAAAAGGATTAATTTCACACAGATAACAGCATTTCTACCATTGATCAACACCTGCCAAACATGCAGGCGAAAAACAAAAACAAAATGCAGGCAGTTCTCGATCTCCATACAAGAAAATACGGCACAGTGGCATCGATATTCACATACAGACGGAGCTGGACAGCCTGGTCATGGTGAAGTAGAGAGTAATGAGTAATAAAGAGCAAGGGACACCACTCAGGGGTCCGCATCCGGCAGGGGGGGAGTTCGATTCCTCGATATGTCGCCATCGGGGCCAGATCTTCCGATGTTTTGCAGGGCATCCCCGGGCAAGGAACACAGCTATTTCGGCCCCCATACATCTATCTAACTCGGTCTTCCATTTACCTAGGGTCTAGGGAAATGTCGCTTTCCATAGTTGTGTGATGCCCCTCTTGGCAATAGTGAGAGCCAGAAACAGTAAATGCTGCTTATACCTATTCCCCCCGATGTCGTCAGTGCTATGTAGGAGGAAGAGTCGCGGGTCAAGTGGGAGCTCCCACGATAGTACCTCATTCAGGCAGGACCGAATCCTGCGTCAAAAGGGTTGCAACGCCGTGCAGCTCCATACTGTGTGCAAGAATGTACCCTCCTCCCGGTCACACCGCAAACATGTGGGGGACTGGATAACTCCCATTCGCCAAAGTCGAGTCTGGGTATAATACGCCCGGTATAGGTATTTGAACTGTATTAGACGGTATCGCGTGGAGACCGTCGAACCCCTCGGACTAGCGATGGCTTCAGCCCAGTCGCCATCCGTCAGGTC
This sequence comes from Triturus cristatus, assembly GCF_964204655.1. Lineage (NCBI taxonomy): Eukaryota > Metazoa > Chordata > Amphibia > Caudata > Salamandridae > Triturus > Triturus cristatus. The sequence continues at coordinate 661,182,791 of NC_140594.1, forward strand.
TGGGATGTCGGCCTGCCATGCGAGTCGTGTCTTGTCAAGTGTCGTTGGTGTGTGGGTCGTCAGAGTCTGATATATATGCCTAATTTTGTGGAGGCCAAGGTCGCCCATCAGCAGGCGGCCCTCCAGGGGGTGAAATTCAGGGAGGCCCTCGAGTGTACGAATCAGGGGGGTGAGTGCATGTCGAAATTGAAGGAATTTGTAGAATTGTGTTCTATGGAGGTCGAAATCGGTCTGTAGTTGCTGGAAGGATTTCAATGTGGTGCCCCGTAGCACATCTCCGAGGGTCGAGATTCCCATGAGGTCCCTCCCCCGGAACCCCTTCAGAGCGGTCACCGGGCAGAGGTATGTACCCTGCCACAGAGGGGTTTTCTGGGTGAGTTTCCCATTCCAGCCCATCTGTCGGGCTTTAGCCCGCCACAACTGTATCACAACTCTACCTGCAGGCGGCATGAACTCTAGGCGTGTGGCACTGTATAAGGAATGGAGGCGGGGAGCCCGCTCCATCGCTGCATGCTCTATCGCATATGCCGGATCTGTGGGGGAGTTATACCACCATTCATTCACCATGAGTATGTGGGATGCCACATAATATGAGTAGATGTCCGCAGCTGCGATCCCCCCACAATATGTAGATTCACAGGTGCGGAGAGCAACCCTAACTACAATTCTACATTTTGATGTTTTTTCTGGTTTTATAGCATACTCACTAAGCATTTGTTTTTAGTATTCCTTAATTTTTATACAATTCTTTTTTATCAGGTACAAACTTCTCCTGTAAACATTTGTTTATTAATAACACACTATAAGCATCCGAATTACTTTTACCTTATAAAAAAGTTGAATTGGAAATCATATTTCTAATTGGGGCAGGGCACTTTCTGCTTCCTCCATTCTAAGGTATGCTACTTGCTCTTTTTCATTATAATAAAACAATGTCATCCAAACATTTCTTTTATTATTCACCTTCATTCTTTTAACAAAAGAATTGAATTGGTTGATGTATTTTAACAGTAAAGCCTCTTTTTTTCCTGTCTGCTCATTTTAAGGCTACTGAAGCAAGCTGCCTTTGGCCTTGATTATGAGCGGAGCTACTGGACATATGGGATTGTGTGGCCATAGCATTTTCACATAATTATAGATTTGCTGCATGTGCCACATAATCCATCATCTAATGCATAATCTGCTGAGTTTAACAAAAAAAATAGTTTCTAGATCAAATTGTTCAAACGTTGTATGCAGCAACGTGTTATCACGCAGTGGAAGGCCCTTTGAAAAGGTTCACTAGTCACCTTTCTGATGCTTATTGCTATATTTGGGTGTTAAAACAATGCCAGACAGTCTCCCAGATTTGGAGTGCTAGATGGGCACAGGGAGAACCTGGACAAAACACATTTATTTTTAATACTGTGGCTGTGGTGACTGCACCTTAGGGCTTGCTCGGGCTGCACACCAACCATGGAGCGCTCTTGTGGTTTCCCCTTGCCCAACAAGAGTTCCTTGGCACACCAACTATGATCCTCGCTCCTGAGAGATTGCTGCCAGCCAGACGGTCCCCCTACTGATGACAGGGCTTGGGCTTGGGCCCTGGGGCAAGTACAAACCTTGCCATCATAGCTGCTATTGCCACCCCACTACATTGCTGGATAGCTGGCACTTGATTTGGAGGTGCGGTGCCCTCTCCACTGTGCATCCAGCAGTCAGTTCTTAATTTGTCCCTCCAGCCGGCACCACACATTGTCCCTGCCAGCGCTGCCAGTGACAAAACCAACACAAGTACTAACCACAGTGTTGTAACGAAACTTGAGGGGGCCCCCCTGAAAAGTACACCATGGGATTCCCTCCTCCTCAGCTCATCACCTACCATTTTGGCCACTCTGCATTACGGGGGCTGTGTGGGCTTATGTTACGCCACTGACTAACCATCGCACTGCTAGAAGCGTGACAATTCAAACCATCCCAGGCCACCTAAAGCTTTAATAATGAGAGCAACAGATGCTATTCAATTTTAATGTATATTGACTTATGAAAAACTTGTGCTTATCTCAAAATTTGACAGACAGCACCACCATGTGGTGACTGTCACTAGAGCTGGTGCTGACAATTGAGTGCCGGTGCAGAGCACCGGAAACCACTGGCTCAAATTAAGCACTGCCGGCAATCTCACCAGGGGCAAATCAGATACGCAATCCGGGGTGAATTTTAAGGCCCTCAAAACCATGACCAGCAACAGGAATCCAGTCATGACATTATTGCGAGGGATGAAAAACAGTCTATCAATGATTGATTCCAAAATAGGCTCACTTACCCGCTGATAAGATGACATGAAGGAACATCTGGCCCGCAAACATGGGTATATAGCTATGGCTGAAAAAATTTCAGATGTGGAAGGCGACTTGGCACAGCACTGCACAATGTTAAAGGAGATAGCTTCTGAAATTGAAAAATCAAACTGAAGCTCTTAGAAGCATCATTAGAATCCTAGGTGTGGCCAAATCGATGGCAATAAAGTGAATGGAAGACTACTTAGAAAAACTTCTCTGGGACATTTTTGGTGCGGACTACACATGCAGGTGGTGGAAAGAGCTCACCATGTGCTAACCCCCACACCGATCCTTGGAGCAATACCATGCTTATAACTTATAGGGACAGGGACACCATACTGAGACTTGCATGAGAAAAACATAACATTCAATATGAAGGTATGGCTCTGTCATTTTTCCCGGACTTCACTCAGAGCGCACAAGACGCTTGATGGCATTCCCCTCAGTTAAGAAAAAGCTACAAGACATGGGGATCCAGTATGCAATGTTTAACCCGGCCAGGCTCCGATTCTCCCTAAAGGGTAAAACCCTGATATTTTCAGACCTAAGGAAGCAGTCTCACTCCTCAAAAAACACAACAAAGACAGGGGTAACTCTCACTCAGAATGCAGGGATTTAACAGAACATGGACTGGACGATTCTACATATTCAACATGGCCTTACATCTTCGGTGTTTAATATGCACTGAACCTGATACTGAGACTCATCAGATGATGTTTGCATAAACTCCCTGTCTCTTGCCCTATGTGAAGTTTGCAGACATGCACCGCTACTGCATATCCTTTTCTACTTGCAGGCTTTCCACCTGACTACACTCCTCTGATTTCATGAACTGCAAGGACAATTCTCATGTTTATTGCTTTTCTAGCTCCTCTAGGCAAGAAGCCATTTGAACTAATAGCTACATGTTTTTGCTAATGCTTATGTGTATTGCTAGGTTATGTTGGATGGGGCTTTTGGGGGGACAGCACTAGGCATGTGGGGCCTGGTGGGTGGGGTGTTCACAGTTCTTTTAATGCATGCTCAGCACTCAGACTAGACCGGGACAACCCGGATCAGATTACCACTTATTCAACGGCACTAAACGAGATACCCTCACTGGGATCATGCTCTTTAGCAAGCTCTGCATACCATAACCCTAAAATGTATGTTGCAGAATGTTAGAACGCTAGGCAACTTGCAGAAATGTACCAGATTGTAGCTTACCTATCACAACAAAACTTCAATGTAGTATTTCTTCAAGAAACACACCTGGCCCCCACATGAATCGCTGCTTTTGCTAAATCATGGAGATAACACTGTTATTTTGCATCCTACTCCATGTACTGAAGGGATGTAGCTGTCTTAATTAACCGGTAAGCCAAGTTGTACCACTTTCACACAATTGCAGATACAGAGGGGAATTATTTACTTGTCCAAAGGCTATTTGGCATCACAAATGTCACTCTGGTGAACTCCTATGCTTCGAACACAGTTTGTCCGAAAGTCTTTTTATTTTCAAGTTAAAAGTCAAATGGTCTTTATTCGGATATAAAATATCCATAAAAGTGCAAGTCATCACCACCAATAGGATATAAATATACAATAACATAAAACACATGATAAAAATAAGTTGGGTATCAAGACAACATTATTAATAGCATGAACAAATGTGCAAAGATGGCAATAAAGTGCAGATAAGTTCAATGTGTACGACATGTGAACGTCAAACCAACCGTTACATTTGTGCAAATTGGCAATCCAAAAGCATTAGATGTAAAATGTCTTTAGATGCAAATCATCACCACCAAATTAGAAAACGAGTAGGATTTATCAAATCAGCATCGTTAAATAACACAAAACAATAGTGCAAAATAGCAGTAAAGTGCTAACAAGTTCAATATGTACACTATACAGACGACGAACCTAGCTGTATCAATGTACAAATTAGCGGTCCGTGAATATTAAATTAAATAAAAGGGCCTCAGATAAAATGCGATCTATAGAGTGTCCATAGTGTTTCGCGAACGTACCGCAGATTGCAAGAAGGAACTTACTCTGAAAATCATATCATCACTTCCTAGCCGCAATGTTTCATCAAATGCCAGTTTATAATCAATAATAGCATGTGACTTAAAATAAGAAATCAAATACTGTTTAGTGTGTCTGATATAAAAATTACAGAAGAGCAGGAAGTGTAAAATTGTTTGTTTTTGACCATTTCCGCATGGGCAGAGCAAGTTCTCTAGATTTTTGTTAAAGCCAAGTGGGAAACAGAGTGAGTATTTTATGCTCCCATCCCTGAGGCGAAAGAGCAAGCTCCTGTTCCATCTTCCGATATTTTTCTTGAGGTATTCCTGTAGCATATCATTTTTATTGCCTGAGCGTGTCAAAATGGAAATATATCTAATTATTGATGGTTTATAGAGCTCCGTGTGTCCTCTTTCCCTTCGGAATGAATCATACAGTGCCTCTCTCACAGTTTTTGTGTTCATGCCGTCTATATTTAGGGGATGGGAGAAGATATATTCGAGTTTCACACTGACTAGACTTTTCCTAACAGCAGTAAGCCAAGGTATAGAGCTACCCCTGTCGCATTTAAGGCAATCATTGATTATTTCCTGAGTTAGAATTGCTGCCGGGTTTCGCCGTATCTTTAGCCAGAACAATGCTGGCCGAGATTTGATAAAATCCTCGACATAATACAAGTTTAATTCTTTATGGCATATGTAAGTGGGTGATGAGATTTGGGCCCCTAGAACCTTTCTGAAGAATCTATTTTCTTCTGTTTGGATACCACTGCAATTTGTGTACCCCCACACCTCAGCACCATAGGTTGCGGTTGGTAGACATTGTGATTTATAGATCTGTAGTAAAGGTATCACAACCTCATCCCGCTTTGGCTGTCGTAGGCTAATGATTGAATTAACTGCCTTACCGAGTTTGTTTCTACCATGAGCTACATGTGCTGACCATGATCCAGAATCTGAAAAACTAAAACCAGGTACGGAAAAGTGCCAGTGCTTTTTAGAACATTGTCTCCTGATACTATATGATCGATACGATGTTTTTTGGGCCCGCAAGACATAATATATGATTTTTTAAAATTGGTACACAAATCCAAATCTGCCATAAAAGAAACAAAACCCATGATTAAAATGCGGAGTGCTTTAGGTGTGCGGCCCATCAGGACCGCATCATCTGCATATAAAAGTACGGGGAATGGTTTGCCGTTAATTTTCGGTACATCGCATGTAGATTTAGACAGGGATTTATTTAATTCATTTATTTAAAGGATAAAAAGTAGGGGGGCCAAGACACAACCTTGTCTGACCCCCCTACCAATTAAAATATCCCCGGAGACCTCTCCTTCATTATTTATCCTTACCTGAGCTTTTAGGTCTCTATGCAAATGTGCCAAAAAATAAACAAGTGTCTTATCCAACCCGTAATTTAAAAGAATCTCCCATAATCTTGATCGATTGACAAAATCAAAGGCTAACGATAAGTCCATAAAACCCAAATACAAAGGGACTTTTTTGGCGATGGTGTATTTGCCTAATATAAGATTTAAATTCAGACACTGTTCTACGGTTCCCACATTGCTTCTAAATCCCAGCTGACAAGAATTTAAAATTTGGTTATCCTCTGCCCAATTCCTGATTTTATTAAAAATCACTCTGCCCAAAATCTTCAGTGTATTATCTATTAAAGATATAGGACGGTAGCAACTAGGATTGGATCTATCGTCCTTCTTAAAGATGGGCACGATGATACTGGTTGACCAGGTTTTCGGAATTGTAGTGTTGGACAGATTATTAAAAACATTGCAAAGTAAAGGGGACCAGAAATCGGGTTCAGATTTAATAAGGTCGATTGATAACCCATCGGGCCTGGGGCTTTATTCCCTACACTTTGATTTATGGCATCTTCAACTTCGGTAATAGATATAACAACCTTATTAGCTGGACGAAGAAAGTCAGTAGTTGTTGCTGGGGCTGTGTATATTCTTGCAAAATGCTCCTCCCATGTCTTACTAGGTATGTTACAATTAATAGGGGTTACATTGGATCCCATGGACCTCATAGCTTTCACCTCACCCCAAAACCCAGTTACATCTTTAAGTGCAGCAGTGAGTACAAGGGAGTCCCACCTCTCCTTCAATATCTCCTCAGTACGCAATTTGATTACTTTCTTATAACGTCCTCTCAAGGCTTTAACCAAAGTCGTGTCCCTGGGTTTTTCGGCTAATGCCTCGCGAAGGTCACGGTTTGCCCGTGAACAAATCCCGTTAAACCATCTAGGGTTCTTATTTTGTTTCCTAACAGGTTTAGAAATTTCCTGTTTGATGCCAACACATGACCCAGTAAAGGCCTGAATGATCTCTGTATCAGGGCATCCGCTAGACAAGCACGTTTCCACAAGTAAGGGGTAGGATTTTATAATTTGTGCGAATAGGGCCTTATTATCTATGCCCTTCCAGATTACTTTAAGTTTGTCAGTGGATGCAACCAGATTCTTTGCCCCTATTACTTTCCGTTTAATAAATTTATTAACAAATCTGATAGTTGTAAAAATTGGGTTGTGGTCACTATAGCTAGTGCATAAAACTTCAGCCTTGACTAAACGGTTCTCAAGGGATGATGATATAAAAACATAATCAATGGTCGATGAACAGCCGCGTCCTCTAAAGGTAGGCAATGGGCCTTTATCAGACATACAACCAACTTTCTCCATAACGTTGGTTAAATCCCTAGACGATAGATGATTATACAATTCTTCCCCTCTTTTACACGGAATTACTGGGACAGGTGTAACTGTAATATTATCCATTCTTTTGTGCAAATGCGCATTAAAATCACCCCCCAAACAAATTCCGTCCAATTTGCCAAACCTTTTTCCTTCTAACATATTATCAATAAAATCAAATAAGGTGATAAAATTCCTATATGGCAGTGATCTAAAATCATTATTATAAAAATGTATAAAACATAACGTGATCCCATTCGAATAGAGTGTGGCCTGAAAGTGACTATCATTTGTTTCCAAGGGTTTGGTATTGCTTCCTGCAGTGATCTTTATCCATGTGGATAATCCCCCGCTGGGTCGGCCAACTTCAGGGCTAAGGGCAGTACTGTTGTAGCAAACAAAACCTTCAAGAAGCAAACTACTAGTACTCCATGTCTCCTGAAACATCAAAACATCAAAACTGCTAACCATGTTGGTCCACTCTACTATATTTATTTTTGATTTTAGACCAGCGATATTCCAGCGTAGTATTTTTAGATGTTGATCAGAAGACAAGGGATCACTGGTGACAGGGCAAAAAGGCAACAGTTCTACCGGGCAGGCCATTTGAAAATTCCCGATAGGGCTGGATTTAATCGTGGCCTGGTTAACCATTGGTGCATCCCGGGACTGTACTACAATATTCGAAGATTCGCTCGGTAGTCAGTCCTGTCCCTCTAAGTCAGACAGGGCAGCGAACCGGTTATGTACAGGCTATATCGAAATGGCTGAATGGTGGATTCTTTGAGGTGGTCTGTAGAAAAAGCCAAGTGGTAGTGAAATTATAGCCGTTGGAGTACTAAAGTGGTTGATGTTACATTTTAATATACCTTTCACCAAAGAAGGGTACCTAAAATTCACAACTATACAGTCGCCCATAATATTTTTAGTCGAGGGTCCTACCCATCCCACCCGTCGCACCATCAGGATTTCGTTGGCAATCTCCATACCCATCCCCTTATACTTAGATAGCCAATCAATACACTTATTCTTGAGTTGATCCCAAGACTCACTTTGGTCTTCATACAGGGGGGGTACTCCAGCTAAAACTAAAACATAAGGACATGCTTCTGGCGGCAGATTGAGTACAGCATCGGCATGTATTTTAGCCCGAGTAACAAGAATAGGCTCATTATTTGGGTATGGCGTTGATTTTGTGGGTGCTGTCGCAGGTGGGGTAGGAAGGGCTACTATTGGCAGTGAGGTGTGACAAGGAGATTTATTTACCACAGGTACTTTTAACAAGGGCAATGTACTAACCGAAGTGCTAAACATGGAATTGCAAGGCAAGCTCTTCTTGTTACCATCGCACTTTTCACATATATTATCTACACCAGGTATAATACATTTGCGACTTCCCCCTACAATGCCTTTGTTGATTGCCTCCATATCTTTCAGTAGCCGTTCACCCCTAATTTGATCAATAATGATAGTCCCTTTCCTTTTGGTATCCTCTTTCTTCACCAGGCTTTCCAATCTGTCCAGATGTTTAAAAATATTATTAAACTGTCTATCCATTAGACTTTTCAATTGCTTAAAAGTGGAATCCACTATAGTGTCAATTAGGTTCTCATTTGACCTTCCTAGCGTGCCATTTACAGATGTTGGCTCAGTTTGTGTACACATAGAGTTAGATTCTGCTATAGTTGTGGTCAAATCAACAGTACTATTAGTTAGACCATCTGGTTGTGTACTCGTGCTGACTAACCCCCCACTTGCTGTGGTTTTTTCTCGTAACCACATGCTCTGAGGGGTTGGTTGGGTTTTATTATTGCGAGGGGGTTGTTTCCTCTTACTAATAGGCGTTTTGATATTGCCTCTCTTCCTTTTCCCCCTGGCGGTCTTTAGGTTTTGGGCCGGGTTAGTGGTGCTAGGGTCAACTTCAGTTACCTGCTGGGAGTCTGCAATATCAACAGAATCAATAATGTTCTTATCAATCCCCGAGGCCACAGATAGATTCTCATGATGGGTGGGATTGACAATTGTTATACTTGGTGTTAACGGCACAGGGGTTGTAAGGTCATCATTCTCGGGACCACCAGGCATATGTAGAGACGATGCTGTTTGGCCCAAGGATAATCTCCATTCAGTATTTTCAATTTCGGATGTGACCAACATGAAAGCATTTTCAAGCATGCTTTCAAAGGAAGACGAGATGATGGAAGAACTTCTGGAACTCTGGGCAGATGTGATGGCGGAACGTTTCCCCATGGTTAAATTATACACTCACCTCACCTCACTTCTTAGAGGGGAGGTCTAGCCGGGCCTAAAACGGTCTTGCACCTGTCCCGGCTTTTCTCCCGACGCCACCCGCACACGCCCCGCGAGGCAGGAGGCGTTCCTTTCGCTTATGGCGCCTCCGTGGGCGTCGCTGGGGCGGCTGGAAGACGTAGTTCCCTGCTGCAGCCGTAGCCCTCACAGTGCAGTATAGATCGTGCAGAGAGGGAGAAGGATACCTCACGGCGCTGGCAGCTAGAAAGGAGCGAAGCCGTTACCGTTGCAACGTTGGCAGGTCAGGTCAGGTCACACAGGGTTAAACTTCAACGTTGACAAATGAAACTCCAGAGATCTAAGATTCGCAGGTACACAGGTACATGACGCGGAGAAAGCTCACCCACCGAGAGAGCAGGTCTTCATGATTTACATTAGGGCAGCACTTTCTCACCTCGTCCGCGTTCCAGATTTTCGGCGGACATCAGCACATTATTTTCTTATTATCCCGTGTCCACCTACTGGACATGCATTCAATACTGTGGGGTGGAGATCACAACATGGTATTAGATTCACTACTTGATAGCACCAAGGGATTATCCAGAAGACACAACAAGGAGAGTGTTACTATAGTTACTATGGTACATGGAAATGAAATGGGAGATATTTGGAGGGAATGCTACCACCATTGCCAGGAATACACATGTTATTCCTCGGTGCATGACTCCTCCTCTAGACTGCATGCTTGGTTTAGCACAAAAGATGTCATGGGATGGACTGTTCACTGCCAACATCTTCCCCATACTCTATGAGACCACTCCCCAGTGGTCCTAGACCTTGCCCTCCCTGATGAGTCCCACATCCTCTGGCAATGGTGCCTCCAAACTGCAAACCTGCTGAGCAGGGAGTTCTTGGAAGAAGTTTGAGAAGCCATTAGAAACTACTTTAGCGAGAACAAAGACTCTATACACTCCACTATCATGCTATTGGAGGTGTATACAGCAGTGATCCAGGCAAAATGTTTAGGAAAAAGTAATGGTATTCTGAAATCCATTTGGGGTGATCTGACCAAGCTAGAGGGTGAGTATAATATATTGGAAGACCGAAACAACCGCGGATGAGTGGCAGCACTGCTGGAACCTCTGCTAACCAAAATACAGGAGTACAAGGAAGCGGCTGACAGGGAAGTCCACTTCAATGGTAAATATGAAAAAGCCCTTTTATATGATGAAGGGAGTGCCCTGGACATAGCCTCACATCTCTGGTCAAACCAAAATGGACAGCAAATAATGTAATCAGGCTCACAACACAGGCAGGGCAGATGGTACCTTGCTCTGGTGATATCCTAGAGATCTTTACTAGTGTCTACCAACACCTATATAGCTCCAGATCCAAGGAGTCTGAAAGGGACATCTACACACTTCTTGATGAATGCGTAACATGGTTAGAACCTGACCAATGTGCCTCACTCTGTCAGCCGAATACAGCCAAGGAAATACGTGGGGTTATCATCCTCTTAATAAACCCGTAGTGCTCCTGGAAGTGACGGCCTTCCTGCTGAAATTTATAAAGCATTTTCAGAAGAACTGATCCGGGTATTGTTGGCTGTCTCTGAGGAGGCATTTCACAAAGGGAAACTCTACGACATGTTGGGTTAAGCCATTGCCAACACGCTCCTCAAGCCCGAGAAACCAGCTGACAGATGTAGCTCCAATCGCTGTCTATCCCTCATCAATGTAGGTGGTACAATGCTCATGAAACTCATGGCCAATTGGCATTTTACCATTGGTACCTTCCCTGATGCGCCTAGATCAGTCGAGTTTATCCAAGGCCACCCCACAGCAGATAATCTACATGCACTTTTCGCGGTCACACAACAATTAGATCCAGAACTGGAGGAGATGTCAATGTTCCTAGATGCCGAAAAGGTGTTTGATTCCATCGAGTGGCCCTTCCTTTTCATTGTGTTGGAGATGATGAAAGTGGGGAGGGCCTCCCTACAATTGATCAAATTAATCCATGGCACCTCCTTGACCACATTAAAGTTTAACAACCTGTTATCAGACCCATTAGGAATCAGCAGGGTTTTGAGGCAAGGGTGTCTACTATCCCTGCTCCTATTTTCCATTGTTGTGGAACCCCTAGCTTTCCTCCAAAGAAAGCAGCACCAACATCGGGGAATCTGATTCAATAGATGTAATGTCCTCCTATCAATGCATGAGAATGACATCTTCCTCCTGATCAAGAAACTGGCCTGTAACTTACATCCTAATATATGTGATGTGGTAGTGTACGGAGGATGGTTAGGGCTACAAATAAACTGGAACAAAACCATACTGATGCCGCTCCGGATGCCACAATGCAGTCGGAGCTAACATTTCCGATGTACTGGACTACTGACCTGATCAGATACCTGGGCATAATGTACAATAGGGAGATAGACACCATTACAGCAGCAAATTATGGGCTAATTATATCCACTATGATGAACTTACTGAAGAACATGATCAAACCTCCCTTCACTGTAGCCGTTAGGATCGCCCTGATGAAAATGGTGGTTCTGCCAAAATTGTTGTACCTTTTCCAACCTTCCTATTCCTCTTAGCAGAGCATTCTTTACCCAATTGAGGTAGCTTATGACACCATAGCCTGGGCCGTTAAACAACCGCACATCAGCTGCACCAGGATGCAAAAAACATATGACCGGGGAGGGTTTGGAGTTACAAACTTTCAGCTCTATTATTAAGCAGTCAGGTCCACTTCACCCACCATTAGATACTTAGCCATAGACAATCCTCACATTCTGACCTAGACAGTGGACTGGCAGAGCTGGCCCCGATTCGGGCCAAACTGTACCAGAGACAGCCCCGCCGGACCAAAAAATTTGCAAGGTACAATGTTCGCGGTGGGCGCTAGAATAATTAGCAGAATTAGTAGAAGATCAACCTACACATTCAGCCCGAGCTGAAATTGAACATTACTTATATGCCCAGACAGACCATATCACTACACTGTTCCCGATACTATGGCGCAAGAAGCCCCGACTCATGGAGGACATGTTCCCGAATCAAAAATGAATATCACTTGAGGAATTTCTGGGTTTGTTGCAGTCCCCAGCATTAGACACACTAGTGTCTTACAACCTCAAACATATGTTGAAAACACTGGTGTAATTCGTTTTAGAAATCCTGACTCCCTAACACCTAACCACCTGAATGTACACTATAGTGCTATGTGCAGCTTCGGAGCCAGACATTGTGGTCCTTGGATCTGGGGGTTGCGATCTCACACAAGCAATGGGCCTTCTGTTGCACGCAGACCAAGGAGGTGTCTTCAAGTGGAAAATACTGACTGCTTCACTATAGATATTTACATAGGACACTTCTGTGAGCATGGGCAATCGTGGCATATGGACTGACCACAGCTGCCGCAGATGCTGAGCTCCGAATGCAGATATTTTGCAACTAACGTAGGGTTGCCCAGCAGTAGCCACAGTTTGGTCACAGGTGATACAAGTGCTTGAAATAATGATAGATAATTTGTTACCTATATCCCCCATGGTTGCTATTTTGAGGTATTTGCTAGATGCCCCAGAACACTACAGGAGACTGCTGTCAATGGCAACCCTGTTGGGTCAGCCTAGGTTGTCAATGACTTGGGGAGGCAAGGAGACACCTCACTCCAAGAGTTGCCTAAAAAGACAAGATGATGTGTGGTGAACTAATGGAATTGTATTCGGACACTTTACCACCTACCTCTAGATTTTGGGGGCCTCTCCGAGACTACATAGCATGATGGACAACCTGCATGAGGAACAGACGCATCGATTTACATAATGGACATGGGGATGGGCTTTGGACCCCGTGGGTCTTTGCCTGCCCACCACTGATGCTGCAACGATGAATACTGCTGAGATACATCTCTGATAGGTTGAGTGGCTGAACGATATATACAGCATGAATTGTTTCAATATTTTCTAATGACCTAATGCATGCTTACATACAGTAGGACTGTGTTCCGCATTTGTCACAAACATACAAAATGTAATGAAAAAAGAAGAATAAATAACTATTTCTGCGCAAACAGCTGTCTGTGCTGGAATCACTATTACAAGCAGTAAAATGGTTGTCATACCTGGTAATGACCGGGCGTGATAAAGACTGCCCGCTGGATTTTTTTCCCTGATACATTTCTGCAAGGTTATCCTACTGAAATGTAACCAGTCAAATTAGCGGGTAATTTACCAAGGCCTGCAAGTTTTGGTGCGGAAAGCACCGAAATACTTACAAAATTGCCGATTTTTGAGGACTCAGCTTCTAATAGATGCTGTTTATCAAACCCATTAAATTGCGAACCCAGGCGTATTGTTTTATTAACCAGTGTTATTAATAATGATAAGAGCTTAGCAGGAAGTGCTACATGGCCTTTTCAAGACCTTCTACAGCGTACAAACCCAACATATATATTCATACTAGTGCAAATCAAGCAATATAGGCCACTTTTTTACCAAATCATATATTTTCCTGGATACCCGATAACAAATATCACTACCCCAGCCCACTCACATTTATTAACAAGCATTGGCAAAGCCAATAGTTCTTGACAATCTGAGAGCTAATGACGTTGTCAATGACAATGTCTTTAGCCATGTGTCATGGAGTGGAGTGGATGTATGCGGAGTGGAGTGGAATTATGTAGGTTGGATTGGATCTGTTTGTTGTGGAATTGTGTGGTGTTGAGTGGAGTTATGTATAGTGGAATTATGTGACATGGTGTGCAGTTGAAATATGTGGATAGTAAATATGCAGTATTGAGTGTACTGGAATTATGTGCAGTGGTATTATGTCTCATGAAGTGTAATTATCTGGTATTGTGTGGTGTGGAATGGCATGTAGTGGAGTGGAATTATGTGGTGTGGTGTTGAATTTGGTGGCATGATGTGGAATTATGTGGTGTGGATTGGATGTATGCGGTGTGTAGTGGAATTGTGTTGTGGAGTGGAATTATGTGGTTTGTTGTGGAATTATGTGGTGTGGAATGGAAATGTGTAGAGCTGAAATGAGTGGCATGGAACTATGTGGTGTTGAGTGGAATTATGTTGAGGGGAATTATGTGGCATGGTGTGGAGTGTATTAATGTGGATTAATGCTATGTGACATAGAGTGGATTTATGTGGGGTGTATTTATGTGGTATTAAGTAGAGTGTAATAATGTGGAGCTGAAAAACATTTAGAAACGCTATAAATATAATACATTTGACCGTTGGTGTGCAAATCTTGTACGCTTGTTATTGGAATTCCTTGCTTTCACAGTTTCTTTATTTTGTTTGTACTAGAGCATTTTGTAAATTTCAAATACACACTTTCATGCCGTTTGCAGAATAACGATACCAATTGAAGAATGGTGTTCTGCACAAGGACGTTGCCTGCCAGTCATTTGTGACACTGCTCTGTGAAGGGGGAGAATGCTCGGCTGTACCGTGGAGACGGATGCAACGCTTTGTTGAGAAAGAGGTTCTGGGCATTCGACCACAGTTAAACAACTTTTCTCTAAACACCACATTGTTTGAACTCGGTAGTGGTGAACCGTCAATCTGATCATTGCTCTTAATGTCTACACCATTTGCTGCTGTCCCCACAGTAAGCTGGCTGGTATTTTCGAAACCAAGAAGTTGATTATTATGCAAATAACAGTCCTATGAATCTAGTATTAACACTTGCTACTTTAATGGTCACTGTCTGCATAGCAAATGGGCTCTACCAGACACTCTACCTTTCCCCATTACACGCTGCAAGTGGTATGATCCGCCGCAGTGAGAAGTCAAATACTGCCTCAGACTGGAGTGCGTGCCACTGCTGTCCGATCACTAGGATAGTTTTAGCAACAGGCAGGAGCCTCAAGTCAGCTTCGGGTACGGTTTTATGAGCATCAGTGCAATTTTTTGTTGTCGGCACAACATCCTCTGATCTTGGACAAATCACTTAATCTCCCTGTTCCTACAAAAATGAACGTGTCCTAATGTGAAGTAACTGCCGCTAACGTAAAGTGCTTTTTTGGCATCAGCCCAACATCCCGTGATTTTTGAAAAATCACTTAATCTCCCTGTTCCATAAAAAAAACGAATGTGTCCTTGGGTAAAGTAACTGGTGCTCACTTAAAGTGCTCTAAAAATAAACTTTGGCACTGTTTGTGCTATATAAAACTGCATATAAAAACCAAAGAAACCGGACAGTGGAGCAAGTGAACTGAAAACAAGAGCATTGTATGGAATGCTCCAAGACAAATAAAAAAAGTTGTCCCAAAAACATTTCCTATAATGGCCGTGTGTGTGAATAGTAGTACTTGGTCCTTGCTCTTGGGGAGGGCTAAAGACGTTAAGAGGCATGACGTATGCATGCCATGGGCAAATTGGGAATATGAATAATAGATTGGCAAGGCAGCGAGCAAATGACAAGCCTATGGGTGGGCT
Organism: Triturus cristatus; assembly: GCF_964204655.1. NCBI lineage: Eukaryota > Metazoa > Chordata > Amphibia > Caudata > Salamandridae > Triturus > Triturus cristatus. The sequence goes on from NC_140594.1 coordinate 661,198,559, forward strand.
GAAGCCCACAAAGTACATACACAGGTCTCATTTCGAGACAGTGCATGTGCACTATTTAGAGTCGAGACCTAAAATCCTGATGCCTTACAACATGGTGCCCACAATTACTTATTTTGGCTTTGACACATTTGCGTCATTACAAGATATTCAGTGAAATCATCCCCAGAATTTGTTAGCTGGGATGCACACATTTTAAGACCACGGTTAGCTCTTGTCATCATGTAACTTATTACAGTATTTTGAATGAATTTCTTTGCTAAAGTGATAGGCTTTTTGCAAACAGAAATATGCAAACATTTCTTCTGAAGTTTGTAACAGAACAACAAATATACTAATTATATTAAGCGCTGCAACTGTTTTTCCCTCTGCTTTGGAAGGCCTTCTTAATCAAAGCATGAAATAACATCTGAATGTAGCCCTACGTAAGTCCTCCTTATGAGGTACGTAGTAATTTCGAGGTGGACAGAAAATAAGGCATTTCTTTCTTCATCGGAATTACAAGTTCACTTCTTAAATTTGTAAAAGAATAAGTGCTGGGGTTGAAAGTTTTGCTTAGAAGCCCACGACTGGAATATCGAAGGTCGGGGTGCCGAAAACTAAGCCTCTGTAGTCTTGATTTAACCTCATTCCTCTTTAACCCACCACCGGAATACTTCCTGCCTCGTTCTCTCACCCTCGCAGGCTCTTTTTCATCCCTTTGTCACTGGTTTTCGGGTTTTCTCTTCCTCCTTCTTACCCCCTTTTGTGTTTTTCTCTCTCTTTTTCTGTGCATCAGTATGTTGATCCAAAATAAGTGCCAGTCCCACAAAATGAGTGCCAGTCAGCCCCACCTGCAACCACCAGCTCAAATTAGGCACTGTACAAGTTATGCTTTCAAAATGCAAAGTTGTGTTTTTTTACTCAGGCACATTTTGGCAAGTCAAATTTGCCAAAGACTATGCAGGGAGAAAGGACTTGGAAAGGAGGAAATGTCTGCAGGAGTGCTTGAAGAAGCACCAATATCAAAGGATGTTAATACTTCTCAACTGATTTCTTCTAATACCACAGCGGTACTGCTTATCCGGTTCCACAGCACCTCAAATAGCAAGGGTTTGAATATTCAATCATCCTATGCACATAATGGTGAAGAAAAACAAGGGGACACAAATGTAGTACTTCTGGCCATCACCAAACATGACTGAGTAGCCCTCCAGGACCGTTGAATCTGCTATACCCACCCATAATTACTCACATTTACAATCTGAATCAAATTCCTGAAAAGAGAAAAGTGGCCAAAATAAATAGTGATTTAAATTCAAAGCAAACGATGGACAACAATGACTAAGGGTTTTATTTAGAGTTTGTTGGGCGGGATTCTCCATCACATAGATGGTGGATATCCCATCCGCCATATTACAAGTGCATTATAGCCTATGACACTTGTACTACAACTGATAGGATATCTCCCTCATTTGTAATGGAATATCTCATCGCTAAACTCTACATAAGGTCCTAAATTAGCATTGTGGCTTCTTATGAATGATTTATCCCCAGTGGGAACACTTCATATTTTCTCATTTCTGTCATTTGCCCATTTCACATGGGGCAAAGGGGTAGTCCTATGTATATCTGTTGAGTCTGTACTCTTTTCCTGTGGCAAGAAAATTATATCAGAGCATCAAAGATTCAGCCAGATGCCTCTGGCTCTCAGGAAGGCATTGACCAGTGTTGTACAACACCATGGGACAGAAGATAGCCCTAATTCCACACTAGTAAATTCCTATTCCTGTTGGACCCACTTAAATCGAAAGTATTATTAATGACTCCCAGAGAGGAACCATTAAACTAGAGCCTTTTAAATCCAGATGCATCATCCAATTCCCTTGGTCTAGAGAGTATCTCAAAAGGTATATGCCCTTCACTTTGAAGTTGTGGTATTCCATTCACGATTTACCTTCTTTAAACTAATCCTTAACCCAAAATTAATTGCTCCAGAGGCCTGTCTCCCAGGTGTCGGCAGGCACTATAGGTTCTTTCTCTACCATCTTTTGCACCTACTAATCCATCTACTGTTTTCTTGTGAGAGTTTGAGCAGGATGAGAGGACGATCTTGAAATTAGTGACTGACAACATGTATATGTAAACCTTTCACAATCTATAAGATACAGAGGTCTTGAGAAATTGTCTGCCAGCTGTGCACGAAGAAAGCCTACATGTCCCCTACGTGATGTTCTCCTGCCAATCTTTCTCCAACCTGAGTGGATGAAAAGTTCTGGCCTCCAATGCCCCTGGTTGGAAAAGATGATGAGGGACGCCTTTTGTCGTGGCATTGTTGACCACCTCGACCTCTGAGATGCTGAAACTTGGACCACCAAAAATCTTTGTCAAGAAATATTGCACCTTTTCTAGGGTTTTACAGGTGCCATTAAATATGGTAATTTCTTTATTAGTTGCCCTTGTGCCATCCTGCCTCATTCATTACAAAGTTACATGAAGATTGGTTAAAGGCCAAAGTTCTATGCATTTCAAAAATCCTCCTCTGATTGGAAAAAAGATGTAACCAATATTTCAAAGTTGCTAATAATGACACTCAACAGTAGCATACCCTCAATGCTCCTGCAATGCTTGTGCAGTGCTAGGCAATGAAAAGGGTCATACATTGCTAGATCTGAGGGTCTCTAGTTGGCAGGGTAGGTACCTCTGTCCAAGTAGGGACCCTTGCTTCTAGTCAGGGAAAGGGGGATACGCTGTTAAGATAACCCCTGCTCACCCTCTAGGTAGCTTGGCCTGAGCAGTCTAGGCTATCAAAGGCAATGTGTAAAGTATTTGTACCAACACTCACAGTAACACAGTGAAAACACCACAGATTTAATCCACACCAGTTTTAGAAAAATAATGTATCTTTACTAAAAACTTCACAAGACCAAATACTACAGACAAACCGGCATATAATTCAAAAGGTTACTTTAAAGATAGTTCAAGAGTTTGCAGAAAGTACTCCAGGATGTAAAAGTCAGTGTCCTGCACAATGTGACTCTCAATGCACAAAATGCGACACTCTCGTGCCCAACAGTACCTGTAGTTGCGATAAGGTTCCCAAAAGCTATCACAAGGAAGATGGCAAAGGCGATGCGATACTCCTGAGATCCTGGGGAGGCTTTGCAGCAGCCCTGCTTCACGCAGCAGAGGTGGATCTGTAGGGGGAGGATGCGATGACTTTGGCTTTCGTTGTGTAGGTTTCTTAGGGGGAAGTTCACGCACAGGTTCGATGCGACACTCTTCGACGTGGCACGATGTGCGGCGCAGCGTTGACTTCCGGCGCCGCAACTCTCGATGCGCCACGGAACGGGACTCTGCGTCGACGCACGCAGCGACTGGATACTTTCACGCACCGGCAGTGGTGCGGCCCGCAAACTGGTTCTGCGACGACCCTCACAGCGTCAGGAATCTTCTCGCACCGGGACGATGCTCGACGCACTCGGCGATGCGGGGACTCCGGGTGCTGCGATGACGCCGCGATGAAATATTCCTCGCACTCTCGTTCTTGCGACACGCAATCGGATGATGCGTTGGGTACCAGTTACTCTTTTTCACGCTTCTGCTTCCCAGCTCCCAAAACACAGCAAAACGACCACCTGAGGCCCCAAGACTGGGCAAGCACTCCAAGGCAGGTCAGAACTCCTTCAGCAGAGTTCCAGGGGAGCTGGTGGTGAAGTCCTTTTGTTCCTGGGACTTCTTAACAGGGAGCCAGCTCTTCTCAGGCCCTTGGAGATCAGAATCAGAAGAAGGGGACACAGCAAAGTCCTTCCCCTCTCCTTGGCAGCAAAGCAAAACAGCAAGCAGGCAGTCTTCTCCTCTTCAGTTCTTTTCAGCTTTCTCCTTGGCAGAGGTTCCTTCCTAGTTCCAAAGTGATCTAAAGTTTAGGTGTCTGGGGTCCTCTTCTTATACCCCTCCAAGTCTTTGTCTCTCTGTGTTTCAGTGGGGGGCTTCCCCTGCACAAACCGGTTCCTGGGTGTGCTCTGCCCTGGAGCACCTGGTTCCTTTCAGAGTGAGGGGTAGGGTCGTTAGACGCTCAGCAGGAGGTGGAGCCTTCTTTGTGCCAGCAGAGGCAGAGTCCTCAGCCTGGCCAGCAGGGGGTGGAGCCAGCATTGTGTTGGCAGGGGCAGCCCTATTCAAACCCAGGGACTACTCCTCCCACCCATCTAAAGCAGAACTCCCTATTCACCCTGCTGCTGACTCATACAGGCTCCTGGAGCTACCTAGCCCATCACATGACACCAGTCAGCCAACCAGCACACAGGCACACAGGAAGGTTAAACAGGAGAATAGCTACTTTCTAAAAAGTGCTATTCTCACACAGTGAATTTAAAAACCATCTTGCTAAAAAGATGTATAATTAAATTCTGAACACAGAGATACCAAACTTGGATTTTCTATCTTGCCCTTATGGGAAGATAGGCATGTAAACAGCCTTCCCCATTCTATCCTATGGGCAAGAGAGCCTCTCAGCAGTGAAAAACGAAAATGGCTGTAATTCACTACCAGGGCATGTTACACACCTCAGTACATGCCCTACCTTTCAGATACACTGCACCCAGCCCAGGGGGGTACCTAGGGCCACCATAGGGATGCCTGACATGTACAGAAAGGGAAGGATAAGGCCTGGTCAGTGGGTGCACTTGCCAGGTCGACATGGCAGTCCTGGACTGCACATAGGCACTGCAAGCAGGCCTAAGACATCATTTTAGCGCTACTCCTATGGGTGGCACAATCAGTGCTGCAGCCCACTAGTAGCATTTGAATCACCAGCCCTGGCACACGCAGTGCACTTTACTAGGGGCTAACAGGTGAAACAAATATACCAATCATGGATAACCAATCAATATAACAATTTATACAGAGAGCATATGCACTTTAGCACTGATCAGCAGTGGTAAAGTGCCCAGAGTCCTATTGCCAACAACCACAGGTTAGAAAAAATAAAGGAGGAAGAAGCAAAAAGTTTGGGGATAACCCTGCAAAAAGGGCCGTTTCCAACACAACCCCCTTCCAGCCTAAAGCCAGGGTAGACCAAGCGATACCTCGATGGGATTCCCTGCTTAGGGCGATAGAACACGGAAACTGGCCCAAACAGCAGGGTACTATTCCTGTTCTACGCCTTCCTGAACCCGGTTGGATCTCTCCATCCATACTCTCAGGGTCCACTACGCCAACCCAGGTGGAACCCTTCTCTTCACCTGTGGACACCACCTGTGCAGCACCTAGCCTTAACTTGCTCACAGGTGTGTCCCAACAGACAGACAGCAAGCCGCAGTGACCAGTGGCAGTGGTCAGGGATGAGACCCAGGCCTTATGCCTCTCAGGGCCCTCAAACCCCTGTGGCATCAGAAGGTGGGGGGCAGTAGCCCCAGGTGCTCGGCACCCTTTGTCCACTTCCTTTCCTGTCAGGTCGGGTCTGACAACCTGGCACTGACCCACCAGCCCCGGGCCTGTATCCGGTGGCTGGACAGGAGGCTGGGGTGGACTGTTCCATACCCGGTCCTCCTCTTCCTTGGGGCTCTGTACCCTCCCACCTGGAGCGGTACCCCTTCTAGAATAGTCAGGGCACCTGTGGCAGGTGTCCTGCACCATTCGCCCACCAGTTCAGGACCTCTCTCCAGCAACTGGTCTCCCAACCTAGGGTCTAAACCCTCAGGTTGCACCGGGGTCAGAGGCGAGGACTCTCTCCCTCTGCACCCCCTTCCAGAGAGCTGCACCCTCCCCACTGGAGTGGTACCCCTGGAAGCTAAACCGGTCAGGACACAGCTTACAGATGTCCTTCTCTCCAGGTCAGGCAGATCCTGAACCTGGCCTCCCAACCCAGGGACTAAACCCTGCGGTTGCACACCTGCCTGGCATGCCAGGACTTCTGGGGACTCACACAGTATCTCCCCGAGGGTGACACATGACTCATGTGTCTCGTGACAGTCTGCCTGGCGCAGATCTCCCGGCCCCTGTCCACCTGACAGTGCGCGAAGATCCCCCAGGACAGAAGCGGTGTCACCATGGTCACTCCTCGGGGACTCAGCCCTTCTGGCCGGTCCCTGACCCACTGGTTCTCCCACTGGGGAACACATCCCCCTCTCACCCCTCAGTCTGGACTTCTGCACCCTCCCAACTGGAGCGGTACCGCCAGACACCAGAACCACTGGAGCTCTGTTTACAGAGGCTCCAGGTTCTCCTGACACTAGGAGATCCTCCTCAAATGGCCTACTAGCACTGTCTAGGCCCCCAACCTGGTGTTCCCTTAAGGAACCCTCCAGGCCCTGAGACTGGGCTTCGGGCACCTTGGGACCCACAGTCCCACACTCACCCCTTCTCCACTGAGAAAGGACATGAGCCCCTACACCCCTCCCACTACACTGGGACCTAACTGGGCTACACTGAACCTCTTCCACCTCATAGGTCTGGAAGATATCCGGGCCACTCCTTTTGGGATCACTCCCCAATGCCTCTCCAGACCTTTTGACATCCAACCAAAGGTCTGCCTCCAACGCAAGCTCTCTGGAACCAGAGAACTCACACTCCACCGGGTGTTGGCATAGCTCTGGAAAACAGGGACTTAAAATATGCTCTCCAACAAATGAATCACACAGCCCCCCACAGTTGTTAACCAAGCTACCGTTTGCCTCACCCTCCAGTGCCTCACACAAGTACCTCACACCACTCTCCTGAGATTGGCAAGACAGTACTTGACTGTCTCTGTCACACAACTCACACTCTTCTGGGTGGTCTTCACACTCACACACCAAGGTTTCTACCATGGGGGAACCCCTCTCCCTGTACCTCTCATCTAGGGTCAGTAGAGTGTCCCTCCCACCACTAGGAATATGGTCCCCTGTGCCAGTTCCCCAATCTACTTCAGGGACACTGCACCCCACTGGAACTACATCATAAACCTGAACCCCCTGGTGTATGTCAACCCCCTCCCTCAAGTCAGGCGCCACATCTCTGGGTGTTTGTACCTTTCTCTCAGCACTAGAAACTATAATCTTGCTGCCACCATCTGAGCTGGACTCCACCTCCAACTCAGCAAAGCTGACTTCTTGAGCTACCCATTTTTCTTCTTCAGCTGAGACACTCATGGCCTCAAGCCTCTCGATCTCCATATCAAGCTCCCTCATTCTTAACTCATGTGCCAAGGTCAATTTCAATTCTTCCAAGGCATACATCTTCTTGCTCTCTTCTACTTTGTTTTGGGTTTCCATTTCCATCAGCTTCAACTCAAGCCTCATGACTTCTAACTCATGATCTCTAGCCCTTTGATTCTCCTCCAACTCCTCTGGAGTGAGACTCCTACTGGAATGGGAGCTGCCAGCCCTTGAGACTGGTCCGACCACGGGCAGAGCTTGGGGAACAAAACCATTCTCTTCATCTGCATCATCTTTCTCTTGAGCCTCCCACCAGGCCTTCAAGACTCTTTGTAGCACATCCCTTCTAGATCCGCTTTTCACAGGGCAACCAAGGTCTTTGCAGAATTGCTTGAGCTCCTCAACCTTGTACGAATACAGATCCTCCATGGAAAACTCCAATTCTGCCCTCTCACTTGTTGCCACCTGAGACATGATGCTCTTGAAGAGTTACTCAAAAATAGAATAAAAAAATACAGTATGTGGTTGCGTATTGGTCTGCACTTAAACTAGTGATGTACACCAATTACTGTGAGTCAAGTACAAATACAACTTCAATCCTCACCGCTGACCACCAATGTTAGATCTGGGGGTCTCTAGTTGGCAGGGTAGGTACCTCTGTCCAAGTAGGGACCCTTGCTTCTAGTCAGGGAAAGGGGGATACACTGTTAAGATAACCCCTGCTCACCCTCTAGGTAGCTTGGCCTGAGCAGTCTAGGCTATCAAAGGCAATGTGTAAAGTATTTGTACCAACACTCACAGTAACACAGTGAAAACACCACAGATTTACTCCACACCAGTTTTAGAAAAATAATGTATCTTTACTAAAAACTTCACAAGACCAAATACTACAGACAAACCAACATATAATTCAAAAGGTTACTTTAAAGATAGTTCAAGAGTTTGCAGAAAGTACTCCAGGATGTAAAAGTCAGTGTCCTGCACAATGTGACTCTCAATGCACAAAATGCGACACTCTCGTGCCCAACAGTACCTGTAGTTGCGATAAGGTTCCCAAAAGCTATCACAAGGAAGATGGCAAAGGCGGTGCGATACTCCTGAGATCCTGGGGAGGCTTTGCAGCAGCCCTGCTTCACGCAGCAGAGGTGGATGCGCCGGCTCCGATCTGTAGGGGGAGGATGCGATGACTTTGGCTTTTGTTGCGTAGGTGTCTTAGGGGGAAGCTTCACGCACAGGTTCGATGCGACACTCTTCGATGTGGCATGATGCGCGGCGCAGCGTTGACTTCCGGCGCCGCAACTCTCGATGCGCCACGGAACGGGACTCTGCGTCGACGCACGCAGCGACTGGATACTTTCACGCACCGGCAGTGGTGCGGCCCGCAAACTGGTTCTGCGACGACCCTCGCAGCGTCAGGAATCTTCTCGCACCGGGACGATGCTCGACGCACTCGGCGATGCGGGGACTCCGGGTGCTGCGATGACGCCGCAATGAAATTCTCCTCGCACTCTCGTTCTTGCGACACGCAATCGGATGATGCGTTGGGTACCAGTTACTCTTTTTCACGCTTCTGCTTCCCAGCTCCCAAAACACAGCAAAAGACCTCCTGAGGCCCCAAGACTGGGCAAGCACTCCAAGGCAGGTCAGAACTCCTTCAGCAGAGTTCCAGGGGAGCTGGTGGTGAAGTCCTTTTGTTCCTGGGACTTCTTAACAGGGAGCCAGCTCTTCTCAGGCCCTTGGAGATCAGAATCAAAAGAAGGGGACACAGCAAAGTCCTTCCCCTCTCCTTGGCAGCAAATCAAAACAGCAAGCAGGCAGTCTTCTCCTCTTCAGTTCTTTTCAGCTTTCTCCTTGGCAGAGGTTCCTTCCTAGTTCCAAAGTGATCTAAAGTTTAGGTGTCTGGGGTCCTCTTCTTATACCCCTCCAAGTCTTTGTCTCTCTGTGTTTCAGTGGGGGGGTTCCCCTGCTCAAACCGGTTCCTGGGTGTGCTCTGCCCTGGAGCACCTGGTTCCTTTCAGAGTGAGGGGTAGGGTCGTTAGACGCTCAGCAGGAGGTGGAGCCTTCTTTGTGCCAGCAGAGGCAGAGTCCTCAGCCGGGCCAGCCGGGGGTGGAGCCAGCATTGTGTTGGCAGGGGCAGCCCTATTCAAACCCAGGGACTACTCCTCCCACCCATCTAAAGCAGATCTCCCTATCCACCCTGCTGCTGACTCATCCAGGCTCCTGGAGCCACCTAGCCCATCACATGACACCAGTCAGCCAACCAGCACACAGGCACACAGGAAGGTTAAACAGGAGAATAGCTACTTTCTAAAAAGTGCTATTCTCACACAGTGAATTTAAAAACCATCTTGCTAAAAAGATGTATAATTAAATTCTGAACACAGAGATACCAAACTTGGATTTTCTATCTTGCCCTTATGGGAAGATAGGCATGTAAACAGCCTTCCCCATTCTATCCTATGGGCAAGATAGCCTCTCAGCAGTGAAAAACGAAAATGGCTGTAATTCACTACCAGGGCATGTTACACACCTCAGTACATGCCCTACCTTTCAGATACACTGCACCCAGCCCAGGGGGGTACCTAGGGCCACCATAGGGATGCCTGACATGTACAGAAAGGGAAGGATAAGGCCTGGTCAGGTCGACATGGCAGTCCTGGACTGCACATAGGCACTGCAAGCAGGCCTAAGACATCATTTTAGCGCTACTCCTGTGGGTGGCACAATCAGTGCTGCAGCCCACTAGTAGCATTTGAATCACCAGCCCTGGCACACGCAGTGCACTTTACTAGGGGCTAACAGGTGAAACAAATATACCAATCATGGATAACCAATCAATATAACAATTTATACAGAGAGCATATGCACTATAGCACTGATCAGCAGTGGTAGAGTGCCCAGAGTCCTATTGCCAACAACCACGGGTTAGAAAAAATAAAGGAGGAAGAAGCAAAAAGTTTGGGGATAACCCTGCAAAAAGGGCCGTTTCCAACACACATGTTTACCAAAATGATTTATTTTAAGCTTGGTGTACCTCCTGCATACAAGATGCTAAATTATGAATTATTTGTGGTCACGTCTGTGTCTGTGGTTTTCACCAATAAAAGGGCTGATTGCATGATCAGGCTGTGTTTGACTCCCAAAGCACGCGGGCACTAGCAGTCAATTGGGTAATTACAAGAAAACCCACATAGAAATATCCACTCAGGAAAATCCACACAGGAACGATATTCAAGAACTAAGCATGAAGATTTATTTAAGATTTACATCATTACAGAATGCAAAAAGACAAATGGTTAGTAATTTCCAGGCGCAACGCACATTGAACTCAAAGGGTTTTAGCCTCCACCCTCCGACCCCCCCGTTCCCACGTCGTGTGTGGCAGGCCGGGCTCAGGCAGCTTCCCGGGCACACACACAGCTGGGTGCATAGAAAACTTGACATTATTGAAAAGAAACTTCTAGCTGAGGACAGGAAAATTAAGGATCAAGTGACCATTCTCCAGCAGGCTTTATTGGTACTTGTAACATGCCTGACTCTACTCGTGTGATAACAAACGAGGTGCAAAAAGGGTGGTGTAGTGGCCCCCCATCCCTATTAAGGAAGGATCAAGCCAAAGAGGGAGTATCTCCAAAAACCCTACATACTAAAATAATGGAAACATCCAAGGAGTCCCCATTTGCTCCCCCTCAAAAGTCAACCTTAATCCAAGAAGCAAGACCACTCGACAGAAGGGTAACAAGAATATAAGGCCAGCAAACCCAGTAGAGGATATTCTGCGCCTACCCCCGGATGCAACCCCATATGTAATTGTCATAAAGGTTGTTCCAAAACTAGATCCTAGTGCAACAGAGTCTTGGAGGGACCTACCTAATAAAGTGGTTCATTGGATGTCACATTGTATTTGCGTGCCTAATGCCATAAGTCACGATATAATCATGGTTAGACTGGCAGTGTGGGTGGGACACATAAGAAAACAAGACCAGGTAGATTGTATAGCAGTCAACATTCACTAACCATCTCTCGTTAAACTCATCCTCTCTGACCTCTATTATAGACAGCATAGTATGATGGTTACGGGAGAGAAAACCATAGCTGTACCTCAGGGCTTTTTTTCTACAAGCCCAAAATAGGTAGAGTCATCTCACATGATCGAGGTCCAAGATATCCCATTACTCAACAAGCTAAGGGAGACATATGGAGAAGTGAGAATAGATGTGCCCCTCTTAATGGGTGCAATGATAATGACTGACTGGTAGGCCCTTTGGCAACTGGTGAAAAGGAGTCTGCAAACCATACGGCAGGTACCAAAAGTACGCATACCAGCCTTTAGGGCAAGAACATTGCACTCATGGCATGGAATATAGCCGGTGTTAAAAATAAACTATCAAGCATGGAATAGGTGGATTCCATAAGGACATCACATGATTTGTCTACAAGAAACATGGCACAAGAGGTCTTTCCACATTGAAGGCTTTTCCTTTATTGTTATCCCAGCTATAACATTGTCCAGTGGAAGAGCAAATGGGGCTTCAGCAGTATTGATATCTACTGTAACCCTTTTAACACTGATTAAATCTTTTACCAGCTCACTCAACTTTCAGATTTTGTTTCAACAATCCAAGGAAAAGTTAGGAATTGTGCTGATAAACTACTATAACAGTAGATTTGATTCTACAAAAAGTATGGTCGTTTCTAAATTAGGGAAAGAGCTTGAAAGGTTTGTCGGTAGCAGTAAGGTTGCACATTTTTTTATCTGGGCTGGGGATTTTAACACTACCAAATGTCAAGCAGTAACAGATGAAGCTTGTGGGTATGTGGGTGATCGGGGAATGGTCAAGCCCACTTCTTACATGACATGTATGGGGAGATGATGAAATAAATGATTTCTGAGTACAATTTAGAATTGATGGTGCAGAACCCCGGAGGTGAAAGCACTATGTTACCGACTTTTCAGGAGGATGGTCACTCCTCAGTTGTAGATCACATCTTTATGTCTAAGCATGGCCTGTAAATGCTTGATTCACTAAGGGTTTGTGACGAGCTCGGATTTACAACATAGCGTAAATGTGGGGCAGCGCCAAAACGAATGCCTTTCCAAATCAGGCACATCCTCGTTTTTTTCCTCTTTCCATGTGTGTTGCATTCTGTAGCACATATAGAATGAGGAAAATGCCTCCTTTGATTGGTTTTATGCAGGAAGGTGTCCCTTCTTGCACAAAAACAACCATGCCAACAATACAGACACCCTTGGTGCAAGAATGCCTGCATTGGCACTTTGCTGCAGTTTTTGCACCGGCGCTGCAGAAAGGACAGGAATGCACCATACTTGTAGATATGGAGCATTCATATGCTTTTCTTTTGACATAGAGCAGCGCAGCTAGAAGGCATGTGGCAGTGCCCTGTGCCAAAATATTGTAAATGTGCCCCCATGTTCTGCGGCTTGTTCGATATTCTTTTTTTTCCTCATTCTTCAACAGTAGAAGTTAGTTATAAACAAAAAAAGCATAGGCCCTAGGACCGATTACGTTTTCTCCCTGCACATGTGAGACATTGTTTTCCTTGACTGGAACCGCCATGATGAACCTGGGCAGGGAAAATATGTCGCTGTCGTGGATTGGACATCCAGACGGTAAATAAGGGGCTCCTCCACATTCAAATGGGGTGGGGGAGGGCGAGCTTTGGTGGGATGTGAGAATTGCTGATTTACAGCAGGTCTCCCGTAACACTCACTGCAAATGATTACCAGGAATTGTCTGCGAACGATCCTGGTTTTAGGCCTGTCCTACCACTACGTGCAAGGTGCGAACCAAGACATCCATTTCAGCCAGTTCTAAAACGCGGCTCTTCCTGAAAGCGTTCTCAAAATAACAAGAGCACTGAACTCGGGTCTCTTTGCCTTATCAAGCTTTCAGGTTCACACGCACGCACGCACGCACGCGCACGCACACCACGATAGGAGGTCTCAGTGGCATGCTTCACAGGTTTTAAGCTAGAATAGATTTTTCAAATATGGACATACATTAATGTTCAGAAAGAAAGGCGAGCCTTTGGTCTGTGTGGTTTTACTTTAAAAGCTCCACATATGAACATTTCTGAAAAATCAAATGTACAACTTTGCATTAACGCCTGGGGTAGTCCTTGTAATCATATGACAACCCTGTCAGCAATGTAACTGCCTTGTTTCAAGATGGTAATTTATAACGTAAGAATATAAGAATTCCCTGTGTCAAGTGTTTAACTTCGGCATCACCCTTCCTTCTATTAACCGATGCTGTCCCATTTCAGACTTTATATGGACGCTCTGGAACAAAACAAGGTGAATTCAAGATGTTTGTTTCTGAAAACGGCAAAGATCTTCTGTTCAAGGACTCCACCCAATGCCTGATCGAGGTACCCAGTGGAACGTCCACCAAAGACTTCTTGGGAAAGGAATATTATGACGCACTTGTTGGACTGAACAAATGCTTCCCCACCTCAGGTAATTCCATGGGGTTTCAATGCCATTGTGTTAATTTTTGTGTTTCCTTAAATTATGCTACATCCAAGACGCTTTACCACTTCAGGGAAACCTATATGCAGGCTCAATGAAATGCTCTCAGTTCAGAAACCTGCCCAGGCGATTTTTCACTCCAACTAAACTCATTGTGCATCTTTTAGTGGCGCAACTCCATGGTACCACATAACTGACAGGAAGTGCTGTGGTGGTCTCTCAGGCCTCTTTGGGGAGCTCTGGTAACTTACGTTACCAAACTTCTATTCACCCGCGCAAAACTTTGTTTTTTTTAAAGCATCTGCTAAGATGACAGTAGGGCAGTGGTCATGGTTTTCTCCTTTCACCTCATTAAGAACCCAAACAATAGCATTAATGTGTAGCCTATGACAATTTCTACAAATGACATCTTCGGTACTTAATTTATGAGAAGCTATAAGTGCAGGGGGCCAAAGTTTACTTAGGAGACCACCACTTGCGTTGTGGAATACCGGATTGCTAAATTCCAATACTATATTGTCTTGATTCCATCTCTTGCCTCTTTTTCCACCACACAGTCTCCCAGTTTCGTTATCCAACTGTTGTTGCTTCCTTTTTATCCCTACTTTCTATCGTTGTCAATGTTTTTCTATCTTTCTCTCTCATGCTTTTGGTCAATGTCTGATGATGAAAAATAAGTCCCGGTCCTCAAAAATGAGTGCTGGTTCCTACTGACACTTGTAATAAAGAGAACAAATTAAGCTGAGGAACTCGTATAGCTAATAACATGGATAAACTTCACAGGTTTCTCAGCAGCATGGAGAGTCACCAAGTTCCCCAGTCATTATAAGAGGGTGAGCTCAATGCTTTAGTAGTTGAATAGGTTAGTTTTAGTTCAGCAAAAATGTTGCTACATTGTAAGTGAGCTATCAAGATAAGCAAACACAGAGAATATACAGCAGAACCTCCAGTTCAATGCAAAGACTCCCTACAACTCTGCCTTGTTGAACCCGCCTGTGTGAAACTATCCAGTGGAGAACTAAGGCAGAATTAGAGATAGTGCAAGGGGATTGGCAATGGACGTGTGCATCCTCTCTATGTACCACAGGGGCACCATGGTACAGATGTTCTACAGCCCCTTCATAAATGATAGCGCTGACAGGCATGTAGCATCAGTGCTAGCTTCAGAGAGTGTTCCCTTATTTATATGGTGTCGTGGCCCCATGCAAGTAAGGAAATCACTTTGCCTCTGCTCCCGTGCTGTATTATGGAGGTGGATGCAAAGACAAACATCCCCCTGGGTGGCACACTGACAGAGCGCAACAAAAAGGTGGTGCACAGCTAGCATGCTCCCTGGGGGCAGCCTTCTGGAAGGGGGAAAAGGGATCCCATGGATCCCCCCTGATATCCCCTTGCAGCCAGGTGCATTCATTCACTGTACCCATCTGTAGGGAGGTCTCTATCCCCTCTTCGAAGGGCAGGTGTGTTGATGTATGCACAGAGAAACACAGAGGAGCTTTGAATACTGGTCCTGGAGTGGCCAATCATATTGATACTAAATTCCAAAGTCCTTTGTTCCTTGCTGTTCCTAATGCAGGTAAGGAGCTGAGGTCATTATGGCTCCAAAGAGTCTGATGCACCTAAATTGAGGGTGATTGGGAAGTGCATCTTACTTTACGTACAATATAGGAAAATAAAATCATTATTATGGTGATAACAAGCTAACGGAGTAGAATGGGGTGAACAATGGCCACATGCCAGCGATGTAAACACCAACCCCATGGCTCTAATATCCAGTGCTTAGTTTAGAAAAGAATATGTGCCTGGGTCGAAAGTTTTGCTCAGTAGGCCAGGCTGGCACGGTGAAAGATATGGTTGCCGAATATCAAGGCTGCTAGTCTTGATCCACCTAATGCCTCTTTAACCCATCTCCACACACTCCCTGTCTCTTTAGCACACTCTTGTGGGTCCTTTTTCATCCCTACTTACTCACTTTGCCACTTTTCCCCACCTTTTTCTTTCTCCTTCTTTCCTCCTTTTGTGTTTTTCTCACTCTTGCTCTGGATCAAAGTCTGTTGAGGAAACATAAGTACCGGATCCCAAAAAGGAGTTCTGGTGGTCCCCACCTGCAAACACCAGCTAAAATTGAGCACTGATAATATCTCAAAGACAGCTTCATCCATTTACCCTGGGAAAAGACCAATGAAAGCCTTCAGAAGAAAAGTATCTGGGGGCTACAGATTGTATTGTGTCCCCACTGAGCTGGATGCATACTTGTGAATATGCATGCATGTTTGTATTGAAATTGTACTTTACAAAACCTATTACAAAGCAGCTGTAGAGCACTATGTAATACATGGGAGGATTTAGAAAAGCAATGTGGATAGGGAAATATTGGTTGTAGAGGGAGCAAAGGGCTGTCACAAAGGAGTAAGAAGGTACATTTCAGAGTCAGGGCCTAATTTATTTGTTGCTGGTATGTATACTTCTTTGCAAGGGCAACAGAGTATACATACAGCCAACATAATGGTCCGCCTGCCGAATTTGAATGCAGACGGACTTTTAGTTTAATCACGAAGGAGACTACTCCATCTCAGCCAAGATAAAACTCTCTAACGGCCCTGCAGTGTAAGGGCTCTAGGAGGTTGACCTCTAATTCAGAAAACTCTGGTGGCAAGGGGCAGTGAAAACTGCTAAATTAGTTCTCTCCCATGGTGAGTGGGGCATTTCTTTTTTTCTTGTTGGGGTTTTCTTTTTGAAAATAAAATATGAAATAGTGTGTTGCAGGGCCTTGCCCTGCACCAAAGTGTGAAAAGAATTGACAGAACCCGCATGAAGGCGGTTTATGCCTGCTTGGCTGTCATTTCTAAATCTGGCTCACTGTACCTCTGTCAGGGCGATGGAGTAAGTCAAGTCAAATCAAAAGATACTTTATTTAGCCACGGAAAGCCATAAAAGCAAAAAAAAAATTGTAGCAATTTACTTTGTCACCCTGGCAAGGAAAAAGACCGTTTGCGACATAATAATCTGGCCCTCCATTACCAAGAATATATAAGATTGGGATGGCAAACAGGAGTAGGATAACTAGTCTTAAATCAGAGAGACACACATTTTGAAATAGGAAAGGGCTGTGACATTGTACGTGTGTCACGTCCTTTTCATCTTGTTAACTTTCTGATCATTAGTTTAGCAACAATATATCGTCTACATTTGGAGAAAAGATTATTAGGCTAAGTAATCAGACTGACAGATGGCAAGGTCCTGTCTTTGGTATGGATTGGGAAGTTCCTGAGAGATCGAGTCCGGGGGATCTGATCCTTCAGGAGCAAGGGCCCTTACACACCCCAAGGGGTGTCATGTTTCACCATTGCAAAAAGAACAATTGATGGACAGAATGCAGAACAATTTCATACATTCAACCCAGTACAGAGATCTGGGCCTAAATCCATCGTTGTTTTGCTCACCATGCCATTACAGTTTGGACCCAGCCATATGCAAATCAGTTTTGACCCTGTGCCCAATGGAAACAGTCCAGCCCGAACTGCCAGGCCAGGTCCTTCCTGGACTAGAAACAAGCATCCTAGGACCGGTTTCGGGCTTGCAGCCATCATCAGCCAAGATAGCTTGACTCCAGTGGCATGGAGAGCACGGGACCCACGTCTGGGCATACCCGTCCCACTCGGGATGACAAATGCAAAAAGAACAATTGATGGGCAGAATGCGGAACAGTGTCGTATATTCACCCCAGTACAGAGATCTGGGCCTAAATCCATCGTTTTTTTGCTCACTATGCCATTCCAGTTTGGACCCAGCCATATGCAAATCAGTCTTGACCCTGCGCCCAATGGGAACAGTCCAGCCCGAACTGCCAGGCCAGGTCCTTCCTGGACTGGAAACAAGCATCCTAGGACCGGTTTCGGGTTTTCAGCCCTCATCAGCCAGGATAGTTTGACTCCAGTGGCATGGAGAGCACGGGACCCACGTCTGGGCATACCCGTCCCACTCGGGGTGACAAATGCAAAAAGAACAATTGATGGACAGAATGCAGAACAATGTCATACATTCTCCCCAGTACAGAGAGGAGTGGGTTCATTTTTTAACGTTCACAGCCCTGACGAATTGCCTAGATCTTTCACGACTTTATCTGCAAGAAACATGTTGAACAATATTTACAATTTGAGCTAATGTGGACCATTAAATCCAATACACCAGTTTTTAACATAGCCTAGGGTTTAACACATTAAACTTTAACTTACAATTCCTTGTGAGTTATTTTTAAAACTTACCACTCTACTCCCTCACTACTCCCTCACCATCACACTCAAACTTCACAACGGCAGCGGAAAAGAGCTCCAGCAAAGAGCCCCATTCGCAGGGCCCGTTGGGCATTGCAGTGACAGCCCAACAAGGAGTGGCCCAATGATGAAGCATGACACCCCTTGGAGTGTGTGAGGGCCCTTGCTCCTGAAGGATCAGATCCCCTGGACTTGATCCCTCAGGAACTTCCTGACCTACCTTCCAATAGAAACTGCACACCTTCTGGTATTCCTGTTCCCTGGGGGCATGTGTGCTGGACCTCTATTTAGCCCTCTGTCCCTCCTTGTGATTTTTGATATGGTATGGATTTAACAAAGGCAGCCCAATCATAATGAAGGGTTGTACTTGTGGGTATAACTTGGTAATGCTGACTAGCTTCCAGATTTCAGTCATCTTTATCATTTATGAAATTTACTTAATACATTTTTAGCTCATAAGCTTGCAGCCAAATGCCTTTGCACATAGTGATATGTAGCCTCAATTTTGTAATTGTGCATACCTTTTTGCATCAAGAGTAAGTGATACCCACTGAGTACATGTTTTAGTCCAACTCATTTTTACTATGCCCTCAAACAATCTTAGTGACACTGCTTGCCTGTAACAGAGTTCTCTGTGTGTAGGGAGTTCATCTTGTGCAATATGACTGAATCTTAGATCTTCAAGAAGAATGAAGAATTTGGGTGGAAATGAAAGAAAAGACAAAGTCAGGAGGAGTAGTATTGTATTGAAAATGTACAAAACTGGGATAATGTTAGCATCTTCTAATGTCTTTACCTATTTCTGTCATATAGAACTCCTCTCAGCCTGCACATTCCACAGCTGTTCGTAGAAGCAGATCAAACATCAACATGTGACCAACTTGTCTCTGGCCGAAAACGTTTGCGGCCCATGAAAACTGTCTGCAGCAACTCAACTTGTACCATTCTCACCACCTACAATAGTTCTCCTTTTACAATTCACTAATAAAAAATCACTAATAAATCTATGAAGTGTTCAGTATTTTTTTCCTTCTTCAATTAGGTTCCAAATATTCAAGTTGAAAAAAATAATTGTTTTGTGACCTACCAACCTGGCACCTTGCAGCCACTTCACAGTGCTTGGACTGATGAGCAAAGATCAGGAAGAGAGCCATCTACTGGGTTTGTGACCATCACAATGGGCCCCCTGGGGTCATTCCTTAGACAGGGCAGGTTCTGTGTGGTGTGTGGATGGTTGATAATGAGGCACAGTCCTGCTGTTGAGGGGACTGGCTTCCTTGATGGCTACGTGAGGAAGCAGGAATCCTCAACTGAGAGGAGGGGGCTTTACAGCACCCCCAGAGGCGTGTAGACTAGAAAGGGCTCAGACAATATGTTCCACGTTACTGGACCTTGTATTTTGATCATTTGCCTCTGTTCTACTTTCAGCTAAATTTGAGTTGAGAAATTTAACCTAGAATTGCACAAAATGATGTGCCAGTTTCAAAGGAATTTTGGGCCCAGTGCAGACTATCTCAAATGCCGTTCTATATTGTTGTGTTGTTTTTGCCACCCTGGCGGAGAAATTTTCTTCATTAAGACACATGACACATTGTTGATCTACACAGTAGGATATAGTGTGTTAATACTTGGGTCTGATTACAAGTTTGGTGGTGTTGGAGCGGCCCACCTTAGGGCAGTACTTTGACAGTCCTAGTCAGTGGGCCTTAGAAAGACACCGCAATGGAAATGCCAAAGCAATATCCTGCATGACATGGACTGTGAAGTACATTCCATGCAGGAACTGTGGGTGCATACAGACAAGGGGCACAACATGTGCTCCCCTGCATGAATCCCTTGGCCTAAAGGCAACAGGGGGCCCTGTAGTGCCCACTTAGTTTCCTCACCGCCACCCTTTTCATGGCGGGCTCATCGCCATGAAAAGGGTGGATGTAAGGAAACACGTAATATGCTTAGCGGTGTTGCAGCGGCGCGGCCAGCATATTATGGCCTCACAGTTGCGGTTGCAGTGGTCCTTTGGGAGGCCAACTGCCAAACTCGTAATAGAGCAGTCAGACTGCTGATGAGTGCCCGTACTGCCACCATGGATACGGCGGTCCATCGGACTGCCGTAGTCATAATCAGGCCTTAGTATACAGTGCTTCACTAACTACCCCTACAAGATGTCTTTCTGTTATAAGTCTAGAGGGCTTAGTGTGCATATTGATATAACCATATACAATATGACAAATGCACTGTGTTCTCTAAGACAAAGACGTCCGTAAATTATACATAACTTTACAAATAGTGAACATTGCTGCTGTGCGATTCACTAAATGGTTTTTATGCTGTAATTCTCTCCATGATTCTCCCTAATGGTAGTTATTTGCCATTCCACTGTGCTTTGCAACAGGTCTCAGAGACCAACCCAGCAACAAACCATTAGATTCCTTCACCCAGCAACAGAGTACCAAGTACATTGTGCATAGCAACAGGTTGGCATGTCATTGTTGAAAGTCAATCATTGGTTCAGCCACAAAAGTACCTAAGCTTTTTTCTCACGTTGGGAAGAGGAGGGCCATCTCTAAGGGCCTAGGAGCCATGCCAGTCTCAAAAACCACCAATAAACAAGTGGTCTAATGATGTGGGCTGTACCAAGGTATGCGGGGAAGGTTTTACATTGCTTAACAGATCTGACAATGAATGTGGCTAGAATTTGTTTAAAAAAAACATCCTTTGTGGTGTTTTTATATTACTTGCTAAAATTTACGTCACCTTTGCTAGTATTTGTGTTACAATCATGGTATACACAATACTGGGAAAAAATGTATTGTGATACGAAAATATCATGCCAAGAATATCGGGATGTCAAAAATATTGCTGACAAGAATATCAAAGGTAAAAATATTGTTTTAATTATTGTGTTTACTATTGTTGTAAAAAAAATCGATTTGGAAAATTATGTTGCTTGTAATATCATTCATATGTTTTAATTAGTATGTACTTTTGTGTAGTTTTTTAATTCTATATATGTATTTTAGTATTTGTCTTTTAGTAAGATCATTTATTAATTATGAAATTGTTAATATTTATATTTGTAGTTGTATTAATGTTTATAAATATTGGTTTCATAAATATTTTTAAAAGAGGAATAATATAGGGTTTTGAGGGGAGAAGGGTGGGGAGTTTTTTTAAAGTGTATATGTTAAAGTTAATTTAAGTTATTTATTTTAATGAATGCAAATTAATATTTTGCAATTCTTAAATTATTTCTGTAATATTCATATTTTTCAATACACTTTAATTTATAATTAATTAAAATATTAAAATATGTATTAATAGTATTCAATTAAAAAATAATTGAATATAAAAAAATATTTAAATTAAAAAACCCTTTAAAAATATATAAAAATGTATTTTAATGAAGTAAAATAATTCAAATTGTGCATATAAAAGTTTTGAATTTCATACTTTTTATAAAAAGACATTTCAATTATATATATATTCATTTAATTACAATTTTACATAAAAAATGTTTTTATTTTTTTATGTAAAAACTGTTTTTATATTTTATTATTTCATCATTGTTAATTTTGGAATATACATTTTTTATTTTATGGTTTAAATTTAGGAATGGTAGTAAATATTTAAATATATATATGAATTATTTATAGTAATAAAAATATGTGTTTATGTTGATGTTTCAATATGAATATATAGGTTTGTAGTTTTGGTTAGTGTGTTTTTTCAGATTACATTTTAGTTTAGTTTAAAGTTAAAAAATTGTGTGTGCGTATGTAATATTAATTGTGTATATACACCATTAATTTCTATTCCCTTGTATAAAAGATTTTACATTGCTGGTGAAAAAGTAGATTTCACCTCTTCTGCAGCCAACAACTTCTTCAACTGGTTTTAGATTTGAGTGGGATTAGTAAATGTAACACATTTTGGATCTAATAACTTCCCCCAGTATGGTTAGATTGGATTGGGAAAAGTAAATGTCACTCCTTTAGTGTACAGCACCCTCTCCCAATACGTTTAGATTGGAGTGGGAATAGTAAATGTCACCCCATAGGTATTCAACACCTTCCCCCAGAATGGTTAGATTACAGTGGGAATAGTAATTGTTACCTTTTTAGTGTCCAAGGTTTTCCCGGAATTGGTTTAGATTGGATTGGGAATAGTAAATGTTACCCCTTTAATGTCCAGCACTGTCCCAAATTGCTTTAGATTGGAGTGGGAACAGTATTTTTCACCTCTTTAGTGACCAACACCTTCTTCAAATTGGTATATATTGTAGTGGGAATAGTAAATGACACCTGTTTAGTGTCCAACACATTCCTCACATTGGTTTAGATTGGAGTGGGAATAATAAATGTCACCTGTTTAGTGCCCAACATTGTACCCAAATTGGTTTAGATTGGAGTGGGAATAGTATTTGTCTTCCCTTCAGTGTCCAACACCTTCTTCAAATTGATATGGAGTGGGAATAGTAAATGTCACCCTTTTAGTGTCCAACACCTTTCCCAAATTGGAAAATGTTGGAGTGGGAATAGTAAAATACAACCTTTTTGTGTCCAACTATTTCCAGAAATTGTGCTGGATTGGAGTGTGAATAGAAAATGTCACCTCTTAAGTTTTCAACAATGCCCTCATGTTAGGGGCTGATTAGGATGGAGGTCAGACATTCGTCCAACCGCCATCCTATCAGAGGTGGGACCGCCCGACAGGATGTTGGCGGTCCTGCCATAGGCATTAGGATGCAATCGCCACCATGGCAGTCGCAATGCTTATATTTTGTACTGCGCCCGGTGCGGCTGGACTCGAGAGCACACCACAGTACAAAAAGGGGGCGGGCACTGCACATATCCCTGCACTACGTGACAGGCACCATACGGTGCCTCTCACATGGTGCAGGGATATGTAGGGGGGCAGCATAGGTGCCCCCCAGGTCCCATGTCTGAGGGCCAGAGGGTAAGGAGGGTCCTCTACGGGCCCCAAAAGTCCCTTTGCGCCTGTCGTTTCATGGCAGGTTAACCGCCATGAAACGGCAGGCGCAAAGGGACATAGTAATCCCTACAGCAGTGCCTGCCAGGCACCGCCACCATTGTGTGTAATTATACAACTCCCTCTGACGCACCGGTGGGCTCAAGGAGCCCGTCGGATGCGAGGCAGTCGGTTTTTGCAACTGACAACCATCTGCCTGCCATTGTGATATGGCGGGCGGAAAATCTGGTGACGATGGCGGTGGGGCCACCACCGACGGGGCTGTCGGTGGCGGTTCCACCGTCATCGTAATCAGGCCCTTAGTTTATATTCGAAAATGAATAGTAAGTATCACCCATTTATTATTCACCACTTTCTTAAAAAAGGTTTATGTTGGAGTGTGACTATTTAATTTTATAAATTTTTCTGAAATCATTTGGTTTTATTTTCTTGGTATAGAACTTGTTTGTTTTATTTTATTTGTATTGTTGGTGCTTAGAAATGAAAAAGATAAAGAGTTAGATGTATGTTTGTAAGCAATAATATCATTAATTACTTTTTATACAATAAAGAAATGTATGTTTTCAAAGTTTATTTAATGCATATTTTTACATTTTTGGCATATATATTTCAAATTAAAAAGAAACATTTATATAACTAAATAAATTTAAAAAAAATATTGATGTGATAATATTGAATAAAAATATGTAAATTATATTTAAATACTAGAGGCTGTTGTACATTTTCCACTATTTTCCATTGTTTAGCCCATTTTTAACATGTCTTTAATTGTTTTATATACATATTTTTACCATCAACTTAACATATGTTTTTTAGTATATGTTAAATATTTGTATATATTTTCCTATGACAGACAGCGCATTGTACCGTCCGCTAAGTGACCTCCAAACTCGTAATCAGGCCCTGAGTAATGTATCTTTATGTTAAATTGTGTTATGTTATTTATATTTTGATGATTAAGTGTGATGTATATGTATTTTTGGGATTCTACTGTGTTTTGCAGGTGGGATTCCTATTTACTTTACAGGTTTTTGTCTATAAACATGTTCTATGGGCATTTGGAGTGTCTGTTTTTTTTTTTTACCGAAATCAACTTTAGTTTATAACAAACCAATACTTTTCACTTTCGCAGAATTTTGTTTCGGGTTGCCTGGAGCATTTCTTTTTTTTAACACTTTTTCTTGCTTATTCCCCTTCCTAGATTCTTTGGATTCTTTTGAGGGAGCTTCATTGCATTCGTTTTATTTTTGCATTTTTGGGGGGGGCATTTTAGATATTATTTCCCCATTTTTGGGGGATTACTATTTTGACTACGAGGATACAGAGAAAAATCTGCAGCAACACAACAGTAAGGACATCATTACGATGGCAGTCAGACGAACATCCGACCACCATCGGTGTGGGCAGGTGACCGTCCAACAATTAGGCGGTGGACCCAGCTGCCCTATAACAATACGACCACCGTGCAGGTGGTCGTAAAATGTCGTTTGCTATTGAAGCGTATGCTGCGGCCCGGAAAAGGGCAGCAGCACAAGCCGCAGTAGAAAAAGACCGTTTTTAGGGGGCACAACCATGGGGGCCCAAAGTCCCTTTACGGATGCCTCTTCATGGCAGTGGGACTGACATGAAAAGGCCACTAGAAAGGGACATCCTACTCCCTATGGTGGTGCCTGTGCAGGCATCGCCTCCATTGTCTGATTGCTGCCCTGACAGATTCCTTGAGCCTGTCGGGGGTGGCAGTCTTCCCACTGACATAGTTGCTCCGACCACCAGTATTGTTTTCCGACGGTCGGACGATGGCCATGGCTAGTGGACCCCCACCTACAGCCTGTTGGTGGCAGTCTGCCGGACATCATAATGAGGGCCTTAGGACCTAATTACGAATTTGGCGGATGGTAGGAGTACCAAACCTGAAATGGCGGTGCGGTGGCAGTCGTGGACCGCCACACTATCGGTCCACCCACTGTGTTACGACTGCAGCAGTCGGACCTCCAGGGGACCACCCCAACCACCAGGGATCCATTCTCCCTGGCCGTCTTATGGAAATCTGGGGCAGCAATATGCTTGGCATAGCTGCTGCTGCATGGTCAAGCATATTATGAGTTTCCCCACCCTCAGCCTTTTCATGGCAATGATCCTGCCATGAAAAGCTGGCGGTGGGGAAATAAAGTTGCCCTTGTGGACGGGGATGCATGGCATGGATTGCACAGTCCATGCCATGCAGGAACACCCTTAGGCTCTCCCATTGCGGTGCTTTTTTAATAGGCAATGCAACAGGACCACCACGCCGCCCACCTGGCAGACAACGAGGAAACTCGAAATCTACCGGGTGGCGGTCTACTTTGGCAGTCTAGGAGAAGGTCGCTGGCATAGCAACCCACTCCCAGGCCGCCCAATCAAGCCCTAAGTCTTTTTTCATTTTGTTTCTTTTGGGTGAAAAGCTATATTTCATAGTTTTTACAAATATTATGTGATTGTTATTTGGAATTATGTAGGTTATGTGCTGTTATTATTTCATGTGATGGATTGAGTTTGTTTTTTAGTTGGTGACAGTTAAAGTTTTTGCTTACATTTATATATAATTTGATTGTCTCAGTCTTCATGAACATTGGACTTTTATTGAAGTCTTAGGACCTTATAATGAGTTTGACGGGCCGATGGACCTTCAAACTCAAGGTGGTAGTGCTGCTACCAACGCACCAGTGGTGTGACCACCCTATAACAAGTAGGGCAGTTGGACTTCCAAGGGACCCTTGCAGCCGCCAGGAATCCACGTTTCATGGCGGTCTTGCATCAGTCTTGAGATTGCAATATGCTTGGCGGGGCCACTGCCGCCCTGCCAGGCATATTTTGAGTTTTCTCCAACCTCACTTTTCATGGCAGTGAGCCCGCTGTGAAAAATGTGGCAGTGAGGAAACAAAGGGGGGCCTACAGGGCCCTTGTGCCTCTGGACCTGGGGATGTATGCATTGGGTACATGGTGTGCCACCCTGTGTGCGTGCACCCTCAGCTCCTGCAGGGCATGGACAGGGCAGTCCTTGCCCTGCAGGAACTTCCTTTG
Source organism: Triturus cristatus (assembly GCF_964204655.1). Taxonomy (NCBI): domain Eukaryota; kingdom Metazoa; phylum Chordata; class Amphibia; order Caudata; family Salamandridae; genus Triturus; species Triturus cristatus. The sequence goes on from NC_140594.1 coordinate 661,224,484, forward strand.
GTGTTCCCATTGCAGTGGCTTTTTCAAAGGCACCACCATGGGAAAGCCAAATAACCACCCACCAGTGACTGTGAAAGCCGTGATTTGGCGGTATCGGTGGGCACAGAGGTTTGGGGGTGCGGGAGCGTGGCAGTCCCACTCCTGCACTGCCAAATGCATAATAAGGCCTTTAGACTGATGTAATAAAATATTATATTTATTATTATATAAAAAGGATTTATCATGTTGGTTTAGATATTGTGATAGTTTTTGGGGACTTTGGTAGGTGACTATTTATTTTATAAAATGCTTTTGGCTATTATTTCTACATAATCTACTCCTTTATTATTTATGAAGAGTTTAGCTTTCAGCATCTTGTACATTCTTTTGGTTTATTTGCTAAGTTTAAGATCAATTTGGCTAACAGGTTGCTCCATTCAAAGTTGTTGGTAGCTTTGCTCTTTTTTTAATACTTCTGTACATTTATAGAATGTATGTTGGGTTCTGCCTAGCCTGGTTTGGAAGGCATGGTGCCGATTACGATCCGGTAAAAAATTTCCCTGTGCGACTCGTATCCGGTCTTTTTACCGTACGAATCGTACAAGTGCCGTACGAACTGGCAATCACGATTCGCATGGTAAAAAGTCCATACGAACCGCATCGGGAATGATTCCCCACACGTCCTCGGGTCGGAAAATGTGTCCGACACGTCCTCGGACGATTTACCGTACAAATGTGAAAGGTGAAGTCCGACCGAGGAATCACGATCCATCCCGTGCGTCCGATCTCACAACCGTATGGAAAATACACCGTCCGCACCGAACTCCCATAGCAACCATGGAGACGTGCCCACATACGCGCCGACCCCCCCCAGCCCCCGTACGTACGCGCCGACCCCCGTGTATGTACAGCCGTGTACGTTCGAGTCGAACCCCCACCCGTGTATGTACGGTGCGTACCTCCCGTGTACGTTCGAGTCGGACCCCCCCCGTGTATGTTCGAGTCGAACCCCCCCGTGTACGTTCGAGTCGAACCCCCCGTGTACGTTCGAGTCGTACCCCCCTATATGTACACCCGTGTACGTTCGAGTCGAACCCCCACCCGTGTATGTACGGTGCGTACCCCCGTGTACGTTCGAGTCGAACCCCCCCCCTGTGTACGTTCGAGTCGAGGGGGGTACGACTCGAACGTACACGGGGGGTTCGACTCGAACGTACACGGGGGGGTTCGACTCGAACGTACACGGGGGGGTTCGACTCGAACGTACACGGGGGGGTTCGACTCGAACGTACACGGGGGGTTCGACTCGAACGTACACGGCTGTACATACACGGGGGTCGGCGCGTATGTACGGGGGCGGGGGGGGGGTTGGCGCGTACGTACGGGGGCTGGGGGGGGTACGGTGCGTACCGGGCCACCTACTCTGGTCGATTCGCGCCGTACTTCGCTTTTCCGGCACTTTTTGGGTGCCGTGAAAATATTGCCGTCCGGACTGCTGTCGGTTCGAATCGTAATTCCTGGGTCGTGAAACGCTGCCTGAAAGCGTCCCGACGTCACGTCGCAGCATTCCCGGATCACATTCGTATGTATGTTTTCGTCGGTCGGTGTTTTTTACGATTCGTACGGAAATGGTGTTTCCGTGCGAATCATAATTCCATGTTTGTAAAGTTTTACGACCGGGTACGAGTCGGACGGGGAAAACGCTCCGACCGACGGTTCGTACCCGGTTTTTACCGGATCGTAATCGGCACCAATTGTGTCATCCTTCCACTGTGTTGTTTGTTTTGGCTTCCTCTGTCAAGGTGTTGTCATAGACGTTCCACCATGGCATTTGGAATTTGGGTTGGAATTTGGGTTGGTGTCTGTGTCCAGAGCGAAGCAATCTGCTAATCCAAGTATCTTTGAAATAGTCCATTAGGGGCTAAATGTGTCTTCTTTATGTTAGTAGAAAGGGCATTCTATTAGTAAATTGTTGTGGTTAGCTAACTTTGTGAGAAGGACATGGGTCAGTGCTATATTTTTTTTTATTTCAAAGGCAAATTGACTGTAGAATATTCTACACTTGAGGGCATACTTACAAAATTGTCACACAGTGCAGCGCAGCAAGTCACCTCAGGAATACACCAGACTTAAATCAATAAGGCACATTCCTGCCTTTTCTCCTGTGCTGGTGCCCTTTCGGCAGCCTATCGTCAATGCAGGCACCCTCGCACCATGGGGCAAGGGTGCCTCTGTTGCATGCAGGATTAGTTTTGTGCAGGAAAAGGCACCTTTCTGCACAAAAACGGTTCCTTCAGACATATTCCTCTCTCTATGTGTGCTGCAGAATGCAGCACTCATAGAAAGAAGAAGTAATTAGGAGAAATAAAGATATTTATCCTTGTTACGCCTTTCCTGGGAAGGCGATCTTTTTTGCTCATTCCCAGGTTTACCAATTCTGGTAAATCTGGGAATGCATCAAAATCCAGTTGCTTGAGAACACCCAGTCAATGCCCATGGAATGCCTTCCCAGGGCTGAGTAAGGCACTTGATCGATTTGGACAGCTTTAATCCAGATTATGGACTCACTCATGGTCACATACAAAGTGGCCTTGCATGGCTTGATAAATCTCACTTAAGAGTTGCGTGGTGCAAGCGTGACACAAACCAGGTCATAAATATACCACTTAGAGCCTAATAACGTTGCGTTGCAAACTGCCATGCCACCACTCTGCTGAAGGCCTCTTGCCCGCCAAATTACGACAAACAAGTAGTCTGGCAGTGCCTCATTTAAATTCAGCGGTGCCTTTGAAGAGGCACAGCAATGGGACCACACTACAAGGTTCCTGCACGGCATGGACTTGAAAGCCCATGCCATGCAGAAACCTATGTGCATGCACACGGGGGAACATGTTATGCCTCCCTCTGTGCATCCACACGTTTGAGGCACAGGGCCTTTCCACCAGGGTTTTTCATGGTGGTTAAACCGCCAAGAAAACCCTGGCAGAGAGGAAACTCTTAATATCCTTGGCATGACCGTGGCGGTCCTGACAAGCATATTGCAGTCTCTGACCGCCACTCCAACATCAGGGAACGGAGGTGCCCAGGTTGCAATCATGAGGTCGGAACGCCAGTGCGGCGGTGGCTGGATCTGCCACCGGACCGCCAGACTCGTAATAGAGCCCTTAGTGCAGACTGTTGGAGGTGTCCCCATATACTTTGATTGAAATGATAGTAACAGCCTTGTATGGCTGTGTGGGGGTACATTTTTCTTTAGTAAGTTATTTGCTGTAGAGAAAATCAGCACTAGTTTCTCATTGTTCACGTTAGCATGTAAAAGGAAAGCTCCCTTATTATGGGCCTCAATACGATGGTGGCTGGACAAGCGTCTGACCGCCATTGCAGCTGAATGAAGACCGCCCGACAAGTAGTCGGTGGTTCCATCCGCCATATTATGATAAGACCGCCGTGTAGGCAGTCAGAAACATGCATTTTTCTACCACGGCTTGTGCTGACACCTGGAAAAAGGCCATAGCACAGGTGCAGTAAAAAAAGGCTTGTTTGCAAACATCCATGCACCGTGTGTCAGGCATGTACCATTAGGTGCCTGGCACACAGTGCGTGGATGTTTGGGGGGAGCACCACATGTGCCCGCCTGGCGAAATAGTGGTGGTCCATGGGGGACCCCGAAGGCCCTTACCAACAGCCTTTCCATGGCAGTGGGACCGCCATGAAAAGGCTGTTGGAAATAGACATCGTAATCCCTATGGTGGTGCCTGTTCATTGTATGGCTTACTGTCTGACCGCCGCCCCGATGGGCTCCTTGAGCCTGCTGTAGGTGGCAGTCTTTCCCACAACCCTCTGCACTCTGACCGCTGGTATCATAATCCGGCAGTCGGAACGTTGCCCTGGATGTCGGGCAGACCATCACCAATGGCCTGTCGATGGCAGTCTGCCCGACATCATAATGAGGGCCTATGTGTCATTGTTAAATGTTCAAAAATGTCTATGTCTTGGTACCTTCTAGGGAGAGGAAGTGTATCCATGGTGGCTTATTTAGTTTGTGCAATCAAGTGTTTTAAAGTGGGTGTTAGACCTTGCACCATTGGCGTAGGTCTCCCTTTCATTTTTTTGCTGTTGCCTCCTGTGCTTTTGCTATGTTTTTGCTGGTCTAGATGCTTTGGGCACTTTGCCACTGCTGTTCAGTGTCAAAGTGCAAGTGCTCCCTATTGTAACTTGTTGTAATGGATTAGTGACTCCATGACTGGCTATTTGATTTACTGGTCAGACCCTAGTACAGTGCACCACGTATGCCCAGGGCCTGTAAATCAAATGCTGCTGGTGGGCTTGCAGCACTGGTTGTGCCACCCACAGAAGCAGCTTGTAAAATGTGGCTCAGGCCTGCCATTGCAGAGCCTGTGTGCAGTCTGGGACTGCCATGTCCACCTGGCAAGTGCACCCACTTGCCAGTCCCTAAACATTCCCTTTTCTACATGTTAGTCACCTCTAAGGTAGGCCCAAGGCACTCCTGTGGGCAGCGTGCATTGTATGTGAAAGGTAGGACATGCCCTGATGTGTGTGGCATGTCCTGATAGTGAATTACAACCAATTTCGTTTTTCACTATTGCAAGGCTATCTGTTCCCATGGGCCAGAATGGGCATTTTGATTATAACATCTTATAATCCTAACTGACCCAGGGAACAAGGTAGAAAAACGAGTTTAGTATGCCTGAACTCAGAATGTTAAAATACATCTTTTAGTGTGGATGATTTTTACATTCTGTGTTTCAAAAATACCACTTTTAGAAAGTAGGTATTATCTTGCCTAACCATCCAGTATGCCTCTGCTAGGTTTGTGTATTACATGTCTGTTTTGTGAGTGACAGGGGGCTGGAGAGGGCTTGGGCTCCAGCAGTCTGATGAGTAAGGGCTGGGCTGAATGGACCTGGGTTGAATAGAGAGTAGGGGGAGGAGATGTCCTGTCACTTGCCTGAGCCTACATTGAAAAAAGAATAGGGGGAGGAGATTTCTTTTCAGCTACCTGGGCCAGGTCTACTTTCAACAATGCTGTCTCCACCTCCTGCCAGGAAGCTGCACCAGGCAGGACAGAACTGGTTTTGACTAGGTACTGACACTCTGCCTTCAGTGAACAAAGACTTTGTGTGTATAAAAAGAGGGGCCAGACCCCAAAACTTTAGATCACTTCTGGGAATCAAGGCAAACCTTTCCCAAGGACAGAAACCAAGAAAGCTGAAGGAGGAGACTACCCCTGTACTGGTTGCTATTTGGGGTTGGCCTAAAGTGGTTACTCATTGCCAAGGAAAGGAGAAAAGGAAAAGAATCCAGCAGAGTTTCCTGATTTTGCTGCGCTTGCCGTTTTTGAAGTATTTAATTGTTTAAATTAGTATGCCTTTTATTTTGTTAATTTAATTATTTGTTTGATTTTATTTTTAAAGTTGTTTATTCTTAGATGTTATTGGTTGCTTTAGTTTTAGTTTGAATGTTTTTTATCAGTTATGTCTTTCTATGATAAACGCAAATTTTTGGTTTAATTTATAATTAAGGCTCCCCGTTTTCCATTTTTACGGATTTTTACAGATAAATACAAACAGAAAACAATATGTTTTCTGTCTGTATTTATTGTTAAAAGTGGATAAATACAGAACATTTTGCTGCTTTTAAGTGACTTTACGTGCTGTCTTTCATGAATTACAGCCCTACAGCTGAGCAGATGGACAGCATGGGAAATAAAAAAAAGGATGAAATTTCTTTAAATAACGGCATGTGTCAATATAAATTTGTGGTATAATGCTAGTATTTACCAGAGGATGTATTGGTATGTAATATTTGGCTGCTTAAATGGCTAAAACACAACAGATATCAAAGTATGAGTGTGCGTCTATCAGTTAAATATATGTGGAAATGTACAGTTGTACAACTTCATTTATAGGTAAAACACAAAATAAATTTGGATAAATACAGATAAAATGGGCAAAAAAGAAATATGGATAAATACAGACAGAAATGTTAAAAAACAAAATTTCCATAAAACCGGGAGCCCTATTTATAATGTATGATGTATAGTTTGATAGTTTTGAATATAAATATTTATTATGTATATTTATTAATATTTAGGTTGACAGTTTAACTATTGCGGCACTATATATTAGTCAATATTGTGTGAATCGATATTTTTGACATATTATATATTTATTTAAAGGCGACAATATTTTTGTTTCCAATATTTGTCAAAAACATTATTTTGAACAACGATATTTTCGTTCTTCATATGTGTTATTTTACTAGTTAATTATGGGAAGTCAATATTTTTGTTATCGATATTTATTTTAGGATATTTTTCTGTTCAGATGTTTTATGCCTCTATGCTATGTCAGTGATCTGGGTGCATGTGTGAAATGATTTGAGAGGGCAATAGGAATCGGGTAAGCCCCTCACAGATCCAGCGACTTCCCTGGTAGGTCTGTTGTCTTCCAAATGTCTTTCCAACAAGGGTGTATAGCCCACAGGGAGGGATGTGAGATATCTGTCCATTTTCTCATTCTCGACAGAGACAGGGCTATATTCAAAACTCTGACGACTGGGAAAATAGATTTGGGTTTACTCTACCCAACATTTTTCTCTGGGATCCAAGAAGGCACTTGTAAGATTTGTGAAATGTGGTTTGAATTTCCCAGGTTCACACAGAGCCTGGGTATCTATTACTGATTCTGGTTTTCTGGTGTTTCAATATTAGTTTTTTTTTGTGTGCCAGTGCATTCTAAACTACTGTAATGTAGGTATATCGGAATCGTTACTCTTAAATTTTACTATGTAGATTAGATGTGGGATCAGAAGGACCACCTCCTAGCATCGTACGTTGACAGTTGGAGTTTTTTTGGAATTAGTTAAATGAAGAATCCATCAAAAGCCTGTCCATTTTCTTTTTTTTCGCAGAATGTCACCATTATTCCCTGCTGAAGTTCATATCATTCTCTGATGAGCAAATCAGGGAAGAGTTTTACAGAAATCCCATTGGTATCTCTGTAAATGCACTTCCCTGATTTGTTCATACTTGACCTTATTGTGACCAGATGTGTCTAAAACTTTGATGGGATCAACTTCTACAATAATACGATTGAAGAGTTTTGGCAAAATGACTTTTTTAGAATGATGGGAAGCTCAGAATCAACTGTGTGAGAATCCATCATTAATAGTTTGTGAACAAATATTATTTTTGAAGTTGGCATGACTTGTGATTGCCCTTTGCTTTTCAGGACTAAGAGTATCATTATGCTGGGTGCGGTGTCATTTTGGCGGCTAGTACTCAATTGGAGCCCTGCCAGTGGCTAGTGCTCAGTATTCTGCAGAGGTCAGTTGTTGGTGTAAAGAGGGTCCTGATCAGCAGCGACTAGAGAGCAGCTTTTATTCTGCCACACAGGCAGATCATGACACAACAGTATCAGTGTTGACTGGTGGAGTGGCAGGTGTTGTAGGAAGCACTTGGCCGGAAGACAAAAGAGCAGCACTTTTTTTATCAAGGGTTGAAGGAGGATTTAAAAGATGTGCTTCCACAAATACAGCGTTAGCCAGAAGCTTGCATTTATCTAATAAATTACGACTTAACCATTGCTTAGCTGACCATAGACATGATGATGAGAGTCAAGACGGTGTCATACCTCGATGTGAACAACCTAAGATCCATTTCCACTTGGAAAGGCTAGGGCTGGAACCAAAAGAAATTGGAGCATTTGTGTCCCAGCCTCAAACTCAGATGAAATTGAACGGTGATGCAACTGGCTTTGTTTACATTGAGGTAAAAAGGTGAATTTTGTGAAAGACTACCACGACACGTCTAAGTCAAAAACTAAATTGCTAAAACACTGGCCAAGAAGTAATAGTTTACTGCATATACATCAGTAAACTATTGTGCTCAGAGCTGATAGAAGGGCTGCCTTAGATTAGCAGTTTACCAATCCCTTCTCTTGATTTGGCCAATACAATCCAGGAGGTTGTGGCTCATCTGACCTTAGCGGTCATCTTGTAAATTCTTGGAAAACGGACAGTGAATGTAAATGTTATAAAAGATTGAGGGGCAAATGTTTTATAATGTACAGTTAGCTTTACGATTGCACACCCTAGTGAAAAAGTCCAGCCTGAGCCCAGCAGAGTTGTGGATTTCATATTGTTATCTTCAGGCCCTATAACAGCCTTCATCATTCCTCTTCAGGCAACAAGCCTCAGAGCAAATGGTACACAGTGAACACATGCTTTAATATCAGAGATGCACCACAGTTTGGCTTGATAGTAGGGATGCTCGGCTTGTCCCTGCATAAACTCACAACAGAGTGTTTTTCGTATCTTTATATTGTTAGCACTTGTGTCTAATATCAGTCTCCTCGGCCTCTAAGGTCAGGAGTCCTGTTCAGTCCTTTTCCCAGGCACAGGTATTTGTCACAGCAGTTGAAAATGATCTTGAGTTACCTTGTCAATACACATGTTTTCATGATGTTTTGATTGTTAAAGATATGGAAATCCTGCCTCCCTGCTAAAAATATGATTTTTAGATTTAATTCGGAAGGTGTATGTCCCATGTAGCCCGGATATTTGCCATTACTGAAAATGAGAATATGTATCTAAGAATCATATTCTGGCAATGGGTACATTGGGCCCTCACAGTCACCCACTGCATTCGTTCTGTTCTTCGTCCAAATACACAATAGCAAATTAAGGACATGCATAGACTAAATAAAATAATGTCAAAGAATAGATATCTCCTACCCTTGATATCCCTCCTCCTGGATCAATTGATGAAGCACAGCTCAACAGATGTGGTACCTATCATCTTGTTTGTGTGAGGGCAAGAGATTAATATAAGATGGACTACAGAATGTGATATGATAATTTAATAACTGAGTTGTGTTTTTTAGCCTATGTAATGTGCGGCTGGCTTTCTATAGTTTATTAATGATGTGCTCAATGACACTTTGGGTATGTGTTTGGGTGTTGCGTGTTTTACACATTCATTATCCCACCATGCATTACAGCATTACCTGAAGCAGAAATAAGTTGGTCTTTGTTATGCTAATCCTTTGTCTTGGTTAGGAGCCACACCCTTTCTTGGAGATCTGGTTATAGTGCCCATTTTATAAAGGTTTATCTTCCTAGAACAATAGAAAAGCAGATTGAATCAACTGGGTGGGAATGGATGGGCTGTGGTGTGTATGACTCCTGCTCTTCAGTACTGCATGGGCCTTATGGTGGACAATGGAATGAGGAGGAACCTAGCTCAGCAGATGCCCAGGATGCCTTGCTGTAAACCTTCTTGCCCACCCTCAGAGGCTTCAGCCTCCCTGTCACAGACTTGGTATATTTAAATAAAATCAAATAAAACTTTATTCGGTTTTTATCAAGCCAAAAAAGCCACAGATAAAAGAAAAAACAATACAGAAAACGCTTTAAGAAAAAATACATGGATTTCAGAAGAAAACAACTTGACATATTTAAAAGACATGCAAACCCATCAAGGCCCCCCAATTAGGTCTATTGGAATTCGAAATCCTTGATCGGATACAATAAAAAACAATCAATTTCGATCTGTTTAAGTATATCAATTTTGTTACAAAATTTCAAGCATGAGACCTCACCCTATAGGTAAACAATTTCGTATCTTTATAAAGTGCATAATGCCTTTGACCATGGAGCCCCAAAGAGAAGAGCCTAAAGCATTTAAAATTCATAAGAACACCTCAAATCAAGGGCCTTCCGAATCAAGTCATTTAAAATTCAGTGTCCTAAATCAGGCACAATAAAACGCTTATCATTTGGTTTTCTTTATATAGTGCATGGTGCCTTTAACCAGAGCTGTTGGATCTCAAATACAACTAGCAGCCTTAAAGACAAACAGTTTTACAAAGTGCATTGTGCCTATTTAAAAGTGCTAGAAAAGGTTTAAAAATCTCCAGAGTTGCGTGTGACCTATTTAGGTAAGTAAAAATATAAAGTTTAAAACATAATCTTACAGAAGAGACCGAGCAATCATTTTCCGACTAACCTCCATAAATGAATTGCAACAGAGATGAATCTATAAATCATTTCTGATTGGATTAGCCTAAGGTGGAAAAGGGCCGGCCTGCATTTTCTAATGTTCAGCACCCTCAGGAGTGGTAAAACAAATTCCCTATGCGGATTGACATATAGCTGACAAAAATAAAGAACATGTAGCATGTTCTGTGATGAGTTACAATCGCAGGGACAGGGATCCAGCTGGGAGTCGTGATATGTTTTATTAGGATACGACACCAGAATTGCGCAATGCCCAGTCTAAATCTTGTGACGTAAAAATGTTTTAGAGTGGCTAAAAGGGTACAGGAGATATGGCTCAATTCCTTCCTTGGTAACCAATGGTAAATAATCGGCTACAAGCTTCTTGCTTGCCTCCCCCTGTTCTCTTCGCATCATTAAAACATTTAGGAGATCTCTTTTTAATTGGTGTTTCGAAACAGTGGTGATAAGAAGAGGGTAAGCAAAACAGTCTTGCCTCCCCACGAGGGCCAGCTGCGATTTGACGTGGCCAAGCCACGGTATTTTGTGCACATGGTCACACTTTAGGCAATCCTGAATTATTGCACGGTTATTTACCCAAATTGAACGCCTTAACATAGTAGGGGCAATTGGTATTCGATCTGCTAGGTATATTCATCCATCTCAGGTTGTGAGACTGAGAGGAAAGACTGGCTAGCCACAGTGATCTCAGCACAGACTTGGCCGGAGGTTCCCATTGCCATTGCACTACAGAACCGACAGACTGGCCCTGTTCGACAGAGAGGCTCAGCTCACCTACCTACAGTGATTGATGCCAGCTGAGATGAGCTGCTGTACAAGTATAAGCCGCCCACGGGAGGGACGGGCTGAGTGCAAACAGTTAATACCACAGGATAAGTAAAATGCATTCTTAATATTTCAACCCAGTGAAAGTGATTCTAGTGATTCAGAAGAATGTCTATATTTATATGCATTGAGTTCTGGTAACGTATTGAAACCTATGGCCTATATTAGAGAACTTTTTAGATTGAAGCCCACCAGACAGCTGTGCTGTCTGGTTGTGAAAATACTTCTTATGAACATTCTGAAAGCTTCACTGGGCATGCATTCCATCCATTGCTTGCCACTCCATTCTAAAACACTATACTCCACTCTGCGCTATGCCACTCCACTCTACACAACTCCTCTCCACTGTACGACCTGCCACTCTACACCTCTACTCAACACTTCACTCCACTGTGCTCCCTCCAATATATGCCCCTCCATTCTACGACACTCTACTCAACTCCACTACACACTACAACACTCTATGCCCCCCCCACTGCAAGATACTATATGCCACTCCCCTCTATGACACTCTACTCCACTTTACAGCACTCTACTCACTGTACTACACTCTATGCCACAATATGTCGGGAGACAGCGTATACAATGCAGTCATTACATCACAGTTCCTTTACAACTTGGGGTCCGATTCTGATGCGGGTTGGAAAGCTTCCAGACCAAATCGGTTTGCAAATGGTTTCCGACCCACTCAGATTGGGAGACTCCGATCGACGGAGTACGATGCATCCAGATGCTACCATTGACTTTAATGGGAGCATATGTTCCTAACTGCATCGTAATTGGGCCCTCGGTCGGGAAGACACGTTCCCGATCCGATTCGGAAGGAGCAAATGCCGTTAGGAGACCTTCCTAACCGCACCGTAATTGGGTCCTAGGTGGTAATGCTTTCCTAACCGCATCAGACTCAGGGCCTTAGTCGTTACAATGACCGCGTTGTTAGTATGTGATGCCTTTACAACTCAAGTCATTAGATCAACTTGCTGTAGGCGGCGCTCTAACATAAGGAATAGTATGATTTGCTATTCCAACACCTTCCCTACTGTTGCGCAGGCTGGAGTTGGAATAGTAAATTATACTATTCCTAAGTCCAGTGCGGCCCCTACAGCAAGTCAATCTAATGACTTGCGTTGTGAAGGAACGCGATGTAATTGCATGCGATGTAGCATGCTATATTACAATATGTCACTCCACTCTATGCTACTTCACTATAGGCCACTCTACTCCATCCTACGCCACTCCATTCTATGACACTCCACTCTACAACTTCACTCCACTCTCCGCTTTGACTCTACTTGAATCTACACCACTCTCCAACTACCTACTCTATGCCATTCTACAAAACTCTGTTCCGTGGCACTCCACTCTACGACATTTCACTCTATGACTCTTTATCTGCTCTGAGCCCCTTCCACTCTACGCCCCTCCACTATAAAGCCCTTCCATTTTACACCCCTCAACTCTACTCCATGACACTCTATGCCATGACACCCCACTCCATGATTTCCCACAAAATTCCAATCCAGTCTTCTCCACTCTACTACAATCTTTGCCACTCTACTCCACTTTGCACCATTTATTTCTTTGACACTTTGCTCTAAGACACTTCACTCCACGCCACTCTGCTCTACACCACTAACTTTTAGTTATACTGAACAGTAGTCACGCTGGTATACACCATGGCTGAAATACATTGACAAAGCTAATAGCTCTAGCATAGGGAGAGACCTATTGGCTTTGTCAATGGTTCTTTCAAAGTATTAATAACAGTGATATGTTGAAACCTCAAGGTCCTGTGCCATAAATGTGTTCCTTAATAATCTTACTGCTTCATAAGCAGCATACGTGCTTCTATACTTGATATATATTGTTGCACAATAGCTCCTGTTGTAGCAGTACACGAGTTATCATAGCCATGAAGACTTGGTCTACAAATAACGATAGTGGAGTTTATTCTAGAAGAGTAGGCAGATGCCTTCTCAAATAAAACTAAAATGAGAAAGGGACTCTGGGATCTAAGAAAAAGTATTGTGGCCCCCATTGAAGGGTAAAAACAGATGGGTAACGCAAGTGTGCTGATTCATTCTGTGGTCTAGGAGAAGGAACCCTCAAAGCACTTTGTCCTTCATCTTGCATGTTCAGAGTGCCAGTCCAGCTAGGATCTGAGCCATGACGCAACTATTGCTCGCCAGACTGGTGGTCATTCACCTATAGGAGCATTCTGAATCACGACAAGGGATTGGGGTGTAAATCCCTCCTCAAAGTTTTGGTCTACTTTAGCTTCACAGGAGGAGATAAAATGTGGACCTTCAAAAATTGTGCAATTCGTATTAGATTGCCAAACTTTATTTCTTTACCACTTCTAAATCCACTCTTAGGGCCTCATGTAGGTAAATAAATTTTACCGGTTCTTAAATACCGAGCCGTACCGAATCGGTAAATTAGAATCGGTAAGTTATATGTAGGTAAAAATTCGGTAACAGTTACCGATTCGGTAACATTAGGTAATCACGAATCGGAATTCACCGAATCGGTAAATACCGAGGTGGTATTTACCGAATCGGAAAATACCGAGGTGGTATTTACCGAATCGGTAATTACCGAGGTGGTATTTACCGAATCGGAAAATACCGAATCGGTATGTACGGATTCGGTAAATAAAATCACATGACTTGACGAAACAGCTAATCCTGTGCAACGACAGCCCACCCAACCGGGAAGTGCCCACACCCAGGCAGGTGTACATAATTAGCCGAAGTGGCCACACCCAGGCAGGTGTACATAATTAGCCGACCCTGGAGAGGCTTGGAGTGCAGAGGAGAGGCAGGGAGCCGTTGCATGTGCGAGCGGGTAAACGAACAGCATGTCCAGCCAGAGAACACAGAAAGACGGAGGGGAAAGGAGGAGGAAGCTGAAATTTAGCCCCAAGGAACTCCAGGTGCTGGTGGAGGAGGTGGTGAAGCAGCACCAGAAGCTGTTTGGAAGGCAATCCCTGCAAGTGCCTGAGGCGGAAAAGCGCAACATATGGCTGGCCATCCAGGCGCAGGTCAATGCTGTGGGAGTGACCCACAGGGACATTGAGGTCCTCAAAAAGCGCTGGTATGACCTGAGGATTGTAACCAAGAGGAAGATGGGCGACATCCAGAAGGAGGCCAGCCAGACCGGAGGTGGAACCAACAGGGCACCTGCCCTCACCGAACTGGAGGAGCTGGTGGCGGCCACAATCGAGCAAGAGAGCGTCGTGGGTCTTGGGGACGCCGACAGCTCTGCCAGAGCCGCAACACACCAAGGTAAGACGAAAGCACAGCAATGTAGCCCCCCCTACCCCTATCCCACATCCCCCATTGTGAAACGAGAATCACACTGCAGTCCACACGTGTCAGTGCAGACAGGCAATGCATTCCGGGAGATGTAGTCAGGGCAACACTAACCATGACGTAAATGTTACAGGGCAACAAGGCATGTCACGCACTCGAGGCACAAGGAGACAGAGGACATATTGGAATGTGAAATGATTGATTGTGACGCTTGCAATGCAGCCCTTCGGGGACACTGAGCCAATGTTGTATTTCTGTCCACAGATGTGACATCATGCAGGACAGGGCATGCTGCAGGAGAGACGGCACACCGGCCACAAGTATCACCTCTAGCCAGCACAAGTTCAGACCAGGGAGCAGGCCCACTGGCAGCCGCACCACCAACACAGCCAGCCTCGCCGCACCCAGAGCCAGCATCACCACAACCAGAGCCAGCATCGCCACTCATGTTCGAATCACCGGCCACATCTCCGCTTGCAGGTGTGAGAATGAGGAGGCGTCCAGCAGCCAGGCTACGAGCCTTAGACACCTCGTCAGACGACAGCATGGGCCCAGAAGACCGCACCGGGCCCCAGGAAGGGAGCCATGCCACTGTGCCCCACACCTCACAGGCAGCACAGACGGGAGCAGGAGGGCGCCGCAGGTCGCGTGTCCAGAGTCCACCAGCACCCACTGACGGCCATGGTGTCTTCTTGGGGCTCGAGGGCCAAATGTTGAAACAACAGCGCCTGCAATCAAAGGCAGTCATGTCAGTCCAGAGGCACATGCGGGTGATGAAGACAACATTAGTCAACATGGACAATAACATTAGCGGCATGGCTGCGGGCATTCGGGACATGTCCCAGTCAATCCAGCAGTTGTGCAGCAAATTAGATGCTGACATCGAAGCACGGCGCCGGGAACGCCAGAGAAGGGACACTACCAGCAGGGCACTCAACCGTCTGGCAACTGCGACTTCTCTACTGTGCCGGCGCTCTGTGACGATGCAGGAGGGCCTAACACAGTGCTGCAGCGACCTGTCTCGGGGGATGGTGCAGGTGACAAGTGCACTAGGGGTGCTATTGACTAGTCAGGCGTCGACAACTGCTGCAGGGGATGCTGCGGAGAGCATCGACACCAGCAGCAGCATCACACCCCCCGTCCCAGAAGCACGCAGGAGCAGCAGGCGGCTTGGGGTTGGCTCTAGTGAGGATGCACAGGCCGTGCAATCCACCACTGCAGCGCGTATGCGCAAACATTGATGTAGCCCTGCTTAGCCACTTCCCATTGGGTGACGTAACCCTGGACATACTCCTTGTATAGATGGTATGTTGCCAGATTGGCCTGTTCATGTGTTCATGGCGTGGTGCCACATTAAAACTACGTCAGGACTTCTCACAACTCGCTGTGTCCCCTCACTTACTCAGAAATAGTTGCATGTGATCTCTGCCCGTCTCTCTCTCCCATCGATTGCAGTTGGCACTCTAGCTGCGTTGCCCTCTTAATGGCCTGACTCATTCTCGTTGTCCTCAAAATATGTTAGTTCCACATCTGTACCTTTTTTCATGGCAAGGTTGTGCAGCATTGCACAAGTGGCAATAATCTTGCAGCAGGTGATGGGTTTGTACTGGCGTGCGCCTCCGCTCTTGTGCAGGCAGCGGAACCTGCTCTTCAGTAGTCCAAACGTGCGCTCCACCACATTGCGTGTTGTTTTATGTGCCACGTTGTATCGTCTCTCACTCTGGGTTGCTGGGTGTAGGTAGGGAGTGAGGATGAATGACCGGCATGCATATGCACTGTCGCCTGGATGAGTAAAAGGGAACCATCAGTAACATGCCTCTATACACTATGATTTGCAGGTTTCAAGGGGCGTCACTGTTACTTACCTAGCAGGTATCCCTCTCCGAATTCTCCGGCACTCAGTCGTGTGTAGATCCCACTATTCTGGAAGATGTAAGAGTCGTGGGTGCTCCCAGGAAACTTTGCAACAATATCTGTGATGATGTTCCCTGCATCACAGATCACCTGCACATTGATGGAGTGGGTGGACTTCCTGTTCCTGTAGATGTGCTCTGTATCAGCTGGTGGACAGATTGGGATGTGTGTACCATCAATACAGCCGATGACATGGGGGAACTGTGCCATGTGATAAAAGTCTGTTTTTGTTTTCTGCAGTGCAGCCTGTGTGTTTGGGAAGCTTATGTAGTGGTGCATTCTCTGCATCATGGCATCCAGGAACTTCCTGAAGAAACGTGACAGGCAACTCTGGGATACCCCACCCACCGCAGCTATCACCACCTGATAACTGCCGGATGCCAACAGATGTAGGCTGCAGAGCACCTGCACATGTGGGGGTATGGCGTGCGCCCTTCTTATTGGATGGTCCAGGAGTGGGTGTAGGTCCCTGATTAAGTCCATGATGGTTTCGGGGTGTAGCCTGTACCTCTCATGTATCTCTGCATCAGTCAGCTGGAATAGTGTGATGCGCTGTCTGTAGATTTGTTCCTCCCGTCGCCACACCCTCAGTCCTGCTGCCTGTAGACGTAGGCGCCTTGCAATGACGTACATGGCGGCCATGTTGTCCACGCTGTTGCATTTTGGGATTGCCTATATGCATTGTTGATGGTTACCACCTGCTTTCAATCCGTGTTAATTACCGACTCTTATTTACCGATTTTCCTGGATTTCTTAATTACCGAGTGCTCCTACATGTCATTTTAAATTTTACCACTTCATATTTACCACTTCATGTTTACCGAATCGTTAATTATGTATTCGGTAAATCTGATTCGGTATTTTGGAATTCGGTAAATATGAATCGGTATTTACCGCCTCATATTTACCGAAAAGTGGTTTTTGGACTCCTACATCTCACTTGTCTGAATACCGGTCGGTAACGGCATATTTACCGAAAATCGGCCGTTACCGACCGGTATTTGGCTACCTACATGAGGCCCTTAATGAGCAATTGTACAACAATATGAAGCATATCTGCCTTTACAGAGGGCAATGGCTACTAACATTTTTTTCAAATGGCATAATTTTCCTCATTTTGCAGATTCAATGCATTGCATCTGTTGTCATTTTGATTACGAGGGGGAGTTGCTGAAATATGTTTCACATATTGTTGCATAAACTGAGTCTCTGGCTCAGCTCTGCAAGGTTTTCTTGCACACTCACGGGTGACATGATTGAGCTTAGTATAATGCATCAATCCTTGAATGTGAGAGGCATGTTTTTGCAACCCTGCCGAACTCCACAAAATACCTATTTGAAGCGGTGTCAATGCATTTGGGTAACTAACAGTCCCTAAACAATATCCAGGGACACTCTGGTAATTAGAAGCAAAGATTTTTCATTCTTTTCAACCACACACACACAAGATGTGCCAAGAAAATGACTTTAACTAAAAAGCGTGTTTATTTCAACAGTTGCACCCTGTTGCTAAACACATCCAAAATAACCACACAGAGTAATATTAAAACAGCACAATTGCACGTTGTGAACAAGAAAAAAAATTACTTTTTTATTATAGTTAAAATGTCATCTAAAAACCCTAACACCCAAAAAAACCTACATTATGAGAGCAAAGATTAGAATAACTTGCATCTAGATTTTATTAGAGAGAATGAGGGCACGGCATACATGTTTACAGCAAAGCGCTTTGATTTATCAGGAGTCGAGGAGGTTGTGCTCCTTGTGAAAGGCTAGCTTAAAAATGCATTCTCCTCGCTGAACAAGGAGGCTAGCTCCATGTATCCCACATAACTCACTCCATACAGGGTGCTCCCTATTTCCTTAGATTGATAAATATTTAGTGCTGGGGAGATCTGCTTAGTTTAAGAAGAGTGAAAAAACCTAAGCACACCCGAGGCATGGTGAGCTAAGCTAATAGTGCTTTTCTAAATCTGGGGGAACCAAGACATTTTTTAGGACAACCTAATGCCCAGATAATCAAATTCTGTCACCCTCTCCAAGCAGGTGTTTACCAACTTGATGGACCCCCTAAATGACCTGTGGGGACTGATTGTCATAAACTTTGTTTTGCCCCGGTTGATCACGAAGCCCCTTTCCCTGCAGAACTCGGAAAACAGATCCATAAGAGACTGAAGACCCATTGGAGACCTAGAGACTAACAATGTATCATCTGCAATTATGAGTATTGGTGTTTTGCAATCAGCTATGCTTGGTGCATCCCCCCTGCATTGCTCCATGACACTCACTTCACCATTTAGGTAAAGGGAAAAAAGCATGGGCTTTTACGCAGGTTGACTATTAGCCTATCGGTCAGTACCCCCTGTTGCCCGCACTGAACTTGTGTAAAAGTACCCAAGTGTAGCTATACTGAAATGTCCAGAAGGGCTAAAGGAATACCTATGGCTCTCGGTGAATCTCACAGCTTAGCTCTGGGGACCAAGTCGAATACGGTCTTTAGATCCATGAAGATAACATATGAATGTTGTTTCTGGGTGACCACAGTCTTCTAGTATATGGTAATGAATCCAAAGACCTGATCGGTCTGTTTTCTGAAGCCCGCATGTAGTTGAGACAGAGCGTCAGCCTCTTCTATTCATGCCTCAACAGCAAACAAAATCTGTCAGGCGAATATTTTTTGGGAGACATCTAATAGACTGATTGGCCTTTAGTTTAACGGGGAGTAATTTGGGTCTTTCTAGTGGATCCAGACAATTTCTGCTGCCTTCCATGATGCTGGAATCACAGGTCCCTCTAAGATCACCTTTGTGAGCCTATTCAGATAAATTTCCCAGCTATCAATATAGGTAATGAAGAGAACCCCAGGTATTCCATCAGGCCCTGTGGCTTTGCCTGGGACAATGCTCTGAATTGCATTTCTAGTTAACTCCAGATTTATGGTAAATACTGGATCTAAGCCGGGGTTAATTGATTTATTTGGGTCACGGGCTATATGATCTATCTTTGATGATTCTGCAAAAAATAAAAAAACAAGGAGTCTCGGCCTATTTAAATTGGAGTAGGGGGCCTTATGTCTTTAATTCAGTCTATGAAGTCACCTTATCTGATAGACTCCCATCGGGTTTTTCGTCACAGGGATTATAGAAATAGCAGTCACAGACATGACTGCAGTCTGTCCTAATATCCTTACCCTTGCCACCTATATATCCATAAACTGTATTGCAATAATGTATGATTATCTACATGATAGATGATTATTATCAATTAAATGAATTATGTCTAAAATGGTGCACTACTTTAGGTGTTGCTGTAGTATGTTTTCTAGGTTTGTCAGCCTGGGCAATTATTTGGAAACTTCAGCCTGGTCTGAAGTAGAGTTCAGGACTCCTCACAAACTCTCAGTGAAGATCAGTCTCCTGAGGGTAATGATCTTAGCCCCTGTGAAGAAACAGGGCAGAGTTCTTGGTGGCAGGGGGCCCTTCAAGGGCAGATTTAAGTTTGGAGCAGCAGTCCTGCCCCTCTCTTGAAGCCCTTAAACAGCAATCTGTTGCTGAGAGAGCAGGGAATATCAGTGAGTCCCATAGGATCTACTGGGAGGATGGACTTCTCTACTTGAGTTGGTAATACCCCAGCATGACTTGGGACAGTCTTGACCATCTCTTTCACTGGCCCCATGTGTCTGAAGACACAAAGGAGTTTTGACACTCCTGTGCCACTTGCCAAGCCAGTGGTAAGTCAGGTGACACCACAAAGGCCCCCCTAAATCCAATCCCAGCGGTTGGAGTTCCCTTTGAGAGGGTAAGGATGACAATGTTGGTCCCTTGAAACCTTCAACACTGTATATGGGCATAGTCACATGCTAGTGGTGTTGGAACATGCAACTAGATACCCAGGGGTCATTCACCGTAGGACCCTGTCATGTCCCAGAAAAAGCTTAGGCAAAAATCAATCTCTTACCATACCTTCTCTTTGCCTACAGAGAGGTTCTTCAGAAGGGGGTTGGCTACAGCCCATTTGAACTTCTGTTTGGACATCCAGCCGGTCTAGTGAAGGAAGATTAGGAGCAACCTCTCAAACCTCCTAAACAGGACATTGTGGACTATGTCCTTGACCTGCGTTCACGCATGGCTGAGTACATGAACAAGGCCAGCATAAACCAGGAGGCCAGCCAAGAACTGTGG
The DNA here is from genome assembly GCF_964204655.1 of Triturus cristatus. NCBI lineage: Eukaryota > Metazoa > Chordata > Amphibia > Caudata > Salamandridae > Triturus > Triturus cristatus. The sequence continues at coordinate 661,244,738 of NC_140594.1, forward strand.
CTCCAGCAGTTCTCCAAGAGAAGTGGAGTGGACCCCACATCATCCTTGAACAAAAAGGTGAGGTCACCTACTTGGTGGACCTAGGTACTCCAAGAAGGCCCCATAGGGTACTTCATGTGAACCGCCTGCAACCTTTTGTTGACAGGGCTCACATGAACTTGCTCATGGCAACTGATGAGGGGCAGGAGGAACAGAGTGACCCTCTCTCTGATCTCCTCTCTCATAACCCTGATGATGGATCAGTAGATGGAGCAGCCGTAGCAGGCAGCCTCCCTGATCACCAGCAGACTGATTTTAGGCAAATCCTTAATCAGTACAGACACATGTTCTCGCTGACACCCAGTCAAACCACCTGGTGTACCAATGAAGTGGACACAGGTGACAGTCTGCCTGTAAAGAATAGAATCTACAGACAGCCTGACCATGTCAGGGACTGCATCAGAACAGAGGTCCAAAAGATGCTAGAAATGGGGGTCATCGAACCTTCTAATAGACCCTGGGCTAGTCCAGTAGTACTTGTGCCAAAACCTCACACCAAGGGTGGAAAAAGAGAGGTGAGGTTGTGTGTAGACTACAGAGGCCTCTATGCAGTCAGTAGGGCTGGTGCTCATCCAATTCCCAGGGCAGATGAGCTCATAGATACTCTGGCCTCAGCCACGTTTCTGAGTACATCTGACAGCAGGCTACTGGCAAATCAAACTAGCTGAGGATACCAAGCCAAAACAGCATTCTCAACCCCTAGTGGGCATTATCAATTTATTGGTTTGAAGACTGCACCTGCCACATTTCAGAGGCCGGTGAATAAAGTCTTGACAAGTCTGGAAGCCTATCGTGCAGCATATCTAGATGATATAGCTATCTTTAGCTCCACCTGGGAAGATCACCTGGCAAAGGCAGTCCTCACTATCAAGGCCACAAAGTGTCAGATACAGCAGAGCAGGGTTATGTTCTTGGGCCACCTGGTAGGTGGAGGCTAGGGTCAACCATTGGAGAGCAAACCCCAGACCATTGTGGACTGGGTTGCTCCCACTACCCAGACTCAGGTCAGAGCTTTCTTGGGCCTGACTGGGTACTACAGAAGATATGTGAAGGGATTTTAGTCCATTGAGTCTCCCCTGAATTATCTGATATCAAAAAGGATGCCCAAGAAAGTTTAGTGGACAGTAAGCTGTCAAAAGGCTTTTGATGACCTAAAGCAGGCCATGTGCACTGCTCCCATCTTTAAAAGTCCTTACTACTCCAAAACGTTAATTGTCCAGACCGAAGCATCTGAGATAGGGGTAGGGGCTGTGTTATCACAACTTAATGCAGAGGGCCAGAAGTAGCTTTTATCAGCAGAAGTTTGACCCCCAGGGAGAAACGTTGGTCAGCCATTGAGAGGGAAGCCTTTCCTGTGGTCTGGGCCCTGAGAACGCTGAGGGCAAACCTGTTTTGCACTCACTTAATTGTTCAGACAGATCACAAGCCTCATGTATGGCTTAAACAGATGAAGGGTGAAAATCCCAAACTTTTGAGGTGTTCCATTTCCCTACAGGGGATGGACTATACAGTGAAACATAGACCTGGGAGTAACCATGCCAATGCAGATGGACTATCCACATATTTCCCCTTAGAAAATGAAGACTCAACTGAGCAAGGTTAGTCTCAGCCTCTTATCTTTTGTGGGGGGGTTGTGTAGGAAAGTAGGATCTGCTTCTATGGTTACCCCACTTTTTGCTTGATGTAATACTGTTTCTGACTAGTCTGGTCTGGGAGCTGGCTAATAAGCACCCCAATCTCTCTGCTTTCTCCCCTAAATTGTTATGGCAAGTATTTAGGAACATCCCAGATTGGATACTGGGTAAACTTATCAATCCTTAGTATATGGTACTCAGGTACCCAGGGCATAGGAACCCCAGAGGTCACCCATAGGCTGAAGCATGTATTATGCCACCTATGGGAGACCATTCAAACTATCTCTACTGGCCTGACATTGCAGCCTGTGTAAACTGGTGCTAGCACCACTTACAAAAGATATAGGTTTCCGTATATCTAAGGTCATTGCACTTAAAACCTATAAGTCACCCCTAAAGCAGGCCTTTTCAATCCTGAAGGCAGGGTGCCTGATTCAAAGTGTGAGGGTGCCCCTGCATGAGCAGGACACCCCTACAGCCTTCTCCCAGGTTGTGAGTGAGACAGCCATATCACATTTAGAGGGGCACCCCGTCATTACGCGATGACCATATCGAAACTGGCTGTAGCAAACCCAGTCGGGTTTGGTATCAAACCTGTTGGAATCATACCCCCACACCATAAACAGTGTGGTAGATATGATTCCAAGCACTGTAAAGGCCCTCCGTTAGGCCCTCAGGGCTCCCGGTACCAGTCTTCTAGACCTGGACAGCACAACATGGCTGCTGCCGACCAGAGACACGATTCTGCCCTCCTGCTGCTGAGCCAAGCTTGAGCAAGGGAAGGCAGAACAATAGGCATCCTGTCATAAGGAAGTGTGACCACCTCCCAGACAGGGTGTAGTGTATTGAGACAGGGTGGGAGAGCTTGCTAGCACCACATAGTCTGCGTGCAGGGCACATTTGGTGCCCTCCTTGCATAGTCCAGCTCAAACCAGTTCAGGGAGCCGTTGGCTCCTGCTCTGGCACGAATCTGGGCAAAGGACAGGGGAGTACCTTCCCCCTTGTCCAGTCCCTCATTAGGAAGGGACCCCTGTATCGTCCCAACCCTTTCCCTAGGGAATTTAAGAGCTTACCTCTGTGTGGGTCCCTAGATTCGTAATGGGACACAATACAATTCAGACACCACTTCAACTTCGACGGTCTGGGCACTCTGGACTTCGCTGGACTTCGCTCTGGGCATCAAGACTGCAACTGGGAAGCCTCCTGCTGCTCCTCATCTCTTCGCCCTGCTTGTCTGCTGCAACGCCATGCCTGTGCTCCATACAGGAACCTGTCCAGGGCCTATGGACATCCAAGACACCTGAGGGAACCTCCAATGAATTGAATGAGTCACTTGCCTGCATCTGCAGGCACCGCAACTAAGCTGACCGGTCAGCATAGCGCTGGGGGTACGGTGCATACATAGAGGGCTGGGGTGGGGGTACGGCACGTACATACGGGGCTGGGGTGGGGGTACGGCACGTACATATGGGGCTGGGGGTACGGCGCGTACATACGGGGCTGGGGTGGGGTACGGCGCGTACATACGGGGCTGGGGTAGGGGTACGGCGTGTATATATGGGGCTGGGGTGGGGGTACGGCACGTACATATGGGGCTGGGGGTACGGCGCGTACATACGGGGCTGGATGTGGGGGTACGGCGCGTACATACGAGGCTGGGGTGGGGGTACGGCACGTACATACAGGGCTGGGGTGGGGGTACGGTGTGTACATACGCGGGTGGGGTGGGGGATACGGTCCGTACATAAAGGGGTGGGGGGTACGGTCTGTACATATGCAATGTTGGGGTACGCACCGTACATGATGACACGTACGATGTGGGTGATGGCATGTACGTCGCGTAGCTTTTCCGGCACTTTTTGGCTCCCCTAAAAATATAGCCGTGCGGAGTGCTGTGGGTACGAATCGTACTTGCTGGTCCATAAAACGCTGCCTAACTCTGTGCGGACGTCGCGTTTGCGCTGTCCAGGATCGGAATTGTATGTATTTTTTAGCCGTACGGTGTTTTTTACGATTCATACGGAAATGGTATTTCTGTACGAATCGTCTTTGCTGGTTTGTACGGTGGAATTCCCGGGTACGAGTTGTACGGAGAAAACGCTCCGTACGACCATTTGTACCCGGGTTTTAGAGGATCGGAATCGGCACCTTGATATCAATAAATATTATTTCTTAAAAATTAATTACTTTTAATAATTAATTAACAACCAATGAATTTTCAATACCAAAAATGTAATAAGTAATAAAAAAGACCAATTAATAATTAATTAACAATAAATTATTTATCAATACACAAAAATAATTTCAATAATTATTTAATTACAATTACAATACTTCCCACCCTATTCCCCTATAACCCACAACCCACTCCAAATAATACATTAATACAATTAACATAATGATCAATTAAACAATTAATTACAATTAATAAAAAATAATTAGCAATTAATAATTAACAATCAATTAATTATCAATACATATAAATAAAAATAAATATTTACTTAATTACAATTAAATTACTTCCCACCCTATTCCCCTATAAACCCACAACCCGCTACAGAACTAAAACACAAAATAAAAATAAAAATAATTAATAATTCATAAAAATTACTATTTAATTTACTATAATTAAATTACTTCCCACCCTATTCCCTTATAAACCCACAACCCGCTACTCGATGAGAATTATTGCTTGTCAAGGAAGCCATGAAAATCTTTCCTGTTAGTCTGTGCTGGATTGATGTAACAGTTTATTAGCAGGAGGCGAAGGGGTTGAGATTTTAAATACAGGCCTTTCATCAGTAGAACTTGAGACTCTGGTGTTCTAGTTTGTATTTCCTTGGCTACGAGTCTACAGGCATGTTTTAAAAAGACAGGGAGACCTCCAGATGGCTGGCCAAAGATGTTCTGTTTGGTAGCTGCCTCATGATACTCGTACTGGTTCAGTGACTAAATATTGAGGGACAGAATATAGACTGCCCAAAATATCGACTAAAAAATATTGAGGGACAGAATATAGAATTACTATCTACAAACAGGTAAGTACTAAAATATTGAGTACAAAATATAGATAGTTAAAATATAGTTAACTAAAATATCGAATTTTTAAAATGTATTAAAAATAATATAAAAGTAATTAAATAATAAACACAATTAAATAATAGTTAAAATAAGGTAAAAAAGGTTCAAATGTAACAATAATAAATGTAATGTAAATAAAACATAATTTTTTTTAACATATATATTTACTTAATAATATTATAAAATAATTATTAATCTTAATTATAAATTATTTAAACCATTATTACAAATATATTTACATATATATGTAAATAAACCTATTATCTAAATATAAAAATAAATAATATATAATAATTTAAATAATTAAAGTAATACTTTTTATGTTAATTAATAATTTACACTATGTTAAGGTGCCGATTCCAATCCTGTAAAACCCGGGTATGATTCGTCGTACGGAGCGGATTCTCCATACGACTCGTACCCGGGAAATCCACCGTACAATCCAGCAAGTACGATTCGTACAGAAATACCATTTCCATACGATTCGTACAAAACACCGTACGGCTAAAATATACCTACGAGTCTGATCCTGGACAGCGCGTACGCGATGTCTGTACGGAGTCAGGCAGCGTTTTACGGACCAGCAAGTACGATTCGTTCCTACGTAACTCCGCACGGCTAGTTTTTTTACGGCAGCCAAAAAAAGCCGGAAAACTGAGTCCGAAGCGAAAACGGAGCCCCGGTACGCGACGGACAGCCATGGACCCCATCCTACGTGTCATCCCGGCCCTCTTAGCCTATGACCTGGTGCACCGAACCCGATGCACACGCCGCAGAAGGTGAGAACAACACCCAGGGGCCAAGGGGGGGTGAGGGCCAGGAAACATACACCCTACCCAAATTAAAACCTACAAAATTGAGGACATACATTACCTCAAGGGTCTGGTCACTCCAGGGGGCGTGTCCACCAATCGCTGCATTACGCAACAACGGAAGTGGACCTGTACGCGTACTCCTACGGCAACACTACAATAGTGATACGCACCGTACTCACACATCCATAGCGTGGGTACAGTCCGTAGCACTATATTAGTGGTGCCGTGGGGGTATGCGTGGTACGGGCAGTACACACACCCTCAGAGCGTGTGTACGGTCTGTATCACCATTGCAGTGGTGCCGTAGGGGTACGCGTGGTACGGACTGTACACATGCCCTCAGAGCGTGTGTACGGCCCGTAACACCATTGTAGTGGTGCCGTAGGGGTACGCGTGGTACGGACCGTACACACGCACTCAGAGTGTGTGTACGGTCCGTATCGCCATTGTAGTGGTGCCGTAGGGGTACGCGTGGTCGGGTCCGTATCACCATTGTAGTGGTGCCGTAGGGGTACGCATGGTACGGAATGTACACACGCTCTCAGAGCGTGTGTACGGGCCGTACCACGCGTACTCCTATGGCACCACTACTATAGTGATACGGACCGTACCACGCGTACCCCTACGGCACCACTACAATGGTGATACGGACCGTACACACGCTCTGAGGGCGTATGTACGGTCCGTACCACGGACCGCACCCACACATACATAGCGTGAGTACAGGACGTATCACCATTGTATTTGGGCCATAGGGGTACGCGTGGTACAGACCGTACACACCCCATGAATGCAGGGGTACGGTCCGTATCACATGTACCCCTACGGCACCAGTACATTTGGGATACAAGGCATACACATGCCACGAATGTTGGCCTACGGCCTGGTGCAGCATATTACCTTTATATTGGTGTGTGTGTAGGCCCAGGACAGCAGTGTACTGCACCAAGGAGGTGGGTGGGTGGGTGGGTGGCTGCATAGGATTCCCAGCAGTGGACAGACATGTGAGGGGTGGGTGCAGGGGACTCCCATCAGTGGACAGACATATATGGGTGGGTGCAGAGGACTCCCAGCAGTGGACAGAGACATGGGGGTGGGTGCAGAGGACTCCCAGCAGTGGACAGAGACATGGGGGTGGGTGCATATCACTCCCAGCAGTGGACAGACATGTGAGGGGTGGGTGCAGAGGGCTCCCAGCAGTGGACAGACATATATGGGTGGGTGCATATCACTCCCAGCAGCGGACAGACATGTGAGGGGTGGGTGCAGAGGACTCCCAGCAGTGGACAGAGACATGGGGGTGGGTACATATCACTCCCAGCAGTGGACAGACATGTGAGGGGTAGGTGCAGAGGACTCCCAGCAGTGGACAGAGACATGGGGGTGGGTGCATATCACTCCCAGCAGTGGACAGACATGTGAGGGGTGGGTGCAGAGGACTCCCAGCAGTGGACAGAGACATGGGGGTGGGTGCATATCACTCCCAGCAGTGGGCAGACATGTGAGGGGTGGGTGCAGAGGGCTCCCAGCAGTGGACAGACATATAAATGGGTGGGTGCAGAGGACTCCCAGCAGTGGACAGAGACATAGGGGTGGGTGCAGAGGACTCCCAGCAGTGGACAGAGACATGGGGGTGGGTGCATTTCACTCCCAGCAGTGGACAGACATGTGAGGGGTGGGTGCAGAGGACTCCCAGCAGTGGACAGACATATATGGGTGGGTGCAGAGGACTCCCAGCAGTGGACAGACAAGTGAGGGGTGGGTGCAGAGGACTCCCAGCAGTGGACAGACATATATGGGTGGGTGCAGAGGACTCCCAGCAGTGGACAGAGACATGGGGGGTGTACATCATTATCAGATGACCACAACTCCATGGGTGTATGTACGCATCCCTAACTTTGGACAATGATGATAGTGCCATAACAACACATCACTGACAGCAGTGTCCCACTCCCAGGAGGATGGATGTCTTTCCCCCACTGCATGACACACCACATGTGGGTGTGAGGACAAATAACACATGCATACCCACCCCTGGCGGATGCAGCACAATACACACACTGAGATCATGCCACAAGACTGTATAGTCAGGTCCCTGCCTACTAAACTAAGAGAGCCAAAGGGAACACACACTGTCACGCACATCCTAGGACTGATAGGAATGTTCAGGTGCTGGGCCAGCCACCAAGATGTTGTCTCTCATGGAAGGACTAGGGTGGAGTTCCCAAGATACAATGCCCACAATTGTGAGTCAGGTGCCCAAATACCCTGCAGAACAAGTACCATATGTGTGCTAGGCCGGGAGTACACACATGCATAGTGCTGAAAAGGGAGAATGTCTCCATGAAGGCATTTCGACATACTCAATACACAAGTACAGTGACTAGCAAGGATGGCACAGACGATGCAGCCGGAGACATTGCTGAGCAGGCATGGCCATAGTTGAAGGGATCCATCACCAACAAAGGAAATGTAGACACAGGTCAGCACAACAATTGTGCAACTCTTTGCAGGGAAGATGTCAGGTGCCACAGAGGAAGGAACACTCCTTGGAACAATGTCTCAAAACCAAAATAACACAAACTACCAATGATTCTTTGCAGAGACCTTGTGATGGCACGCAGATACCATGGTCCACCTCATGACCCTCAGACTAGAACATTTCTCTGAACCCTAACACATTACCACAACACCAACTCCAGGAGCCTCAGCACCAACATCAATACCTGAAATGCAATAGTGTGCAAAGTAAAAATAAAATGCTTTATTCAGCATAAAAAACAAATAATGAAATGACACTATATAGAAAGGCCAATGGCAAGTCCATAATAGAAGTCCTTGGGGGGACACATGGGCACGTGTCTCCCCTAGCTTGCCTGCACAGTGGAACCCTCAGGTTCGTCGACTGGGGGGGGGGGCATCATGTGGGGAAGGACCAGGAACCACAGGGACAGGAGGGGGAAGGGCAGGTGTGGTGGGTGCAGGGGTGGACGTCTCCACCACAGGGGGTGTGGCAGCGGCAAAGGTGGATGTGAGCACGTCGCTGCACACTGCTTTCAGGGCGTCCAGGGTAAGCCCTGCACCGGAAGAAACCCCAGGGCCAACTGGGGGGGGGGGTGGCCAAGGGATGGGGTGCAGCGCTCTTGAGAGAGGAGGTGGACAGGGGGTGGGACTCAACTCCCCTGCCCGGGGACTTCCTCGCCCGCTTGCGGGGTGGTGTCACAGTGGTGGTGATGGGCAGCTCACCCATGTCGACCTCTTTGGGTGTCAGTTTGGCAGGGGAGCCAAGGGGAGTGCTTTTGGAGGGACTGGGTTGTGAGGCCTGTGGACTCAGACTGTGGCTGCGTGTAAGTCTGTTTGCCCCAGACCCAGTGGGTGTGCCTACATCCCCCTGAGTGTGCGTGACAGGAGGTGTGCGCTTGCCCTTACTTGGTGGTGTTCTGCCTGTGTCTGGTGGGGTGCGTGCTTGGGAATGTCTGGGTGTGCATGGGACAGGTATGGAAGAGGGAAGTGTGGATGGGGCTGGGGTAGGGGGGGACGAAGCGCTGCAGGAGACTCACTGCTGCCATCAGGGAAGAGTCCATGTACCGCAGAAACCTGCGTTGTTCAGACATCGATGCTGACTTGCCCTCTATGAACGACACCATCTGTGTCAGCAGTGTGGTGTGGCCATGGAGGACAGTCAGCACCGATGCCTGCCCAACCTGCAACTGCCGCAGTATGTCCACAGACTCTGCACTGTGGGCATCAGGGGTGACAGGGGCAGGGGGTGCGGTGCCTGTTCCGAAGGAGACATGGTGGTGCCCTGCATGGACAGAAGGGACCGGAGCAACTGGGAGGGCGGTGATGGGAATGGAGGAGGCGGGGACAGATGTTGGGCTGCTGCCAGGTGTTGTAGCAGCCTCCGCCACCTCGATGAGGTCAGCCTCGGACCCATCTGCGTTGTAGTTGGAATCGCCACCAGACAGGTCCTCTGACTGACTCTGTACTGGGGTGAATGTATGACATTGTTCTGCATTCTGTCCATCAACTGTTGTTTTTGCATTTGTCACCCCGAGTGGGAAGGGTATGCTCAGACGTGAGTCCCTTGCTCTCCATGCCACTGGAATCAAGCTATCCTGGCTGACGAGGGCTGAAAGCCCGAAACCGGTCCTAGGATGCTTGTTTCCAGTCCAGGGAGGACCTGGCTTGGCAGTTCGGGCTGGACTGTTCCCATGGGGCACAGGGTCAAGACTGATTTGCATATGGCTGGGTTCAAAATGGAATGGCATGGTGAGCAAAAAAACGATGAATTTAGGCCCAGATCTCTGTACTGGGGTGAATGTATGACATTGTTCTGCATTCTGTCCATCAATTGTTGTTTTTGCATTTGTCACCCCGAGTGGGAAGGGTATGCTCAGATGTGAGTCCCTTGCTCTCCATGCCACTGGAATCAAGCTATCCTGGCTGACGAGGGCTGAAAGCCCGAAACCGGTCCTAGGATGCTTGTTTCCAGTCCAGGGAGGACCTGGCTTGGCAGTTCGGGCTGGACTGTCCCCATGGGGCACAGGGTCAAGACTGATTTGCATATGGCTGGGTTCAAACTGGAATGGCATGGTGAGCAAAAAAACGATGGATTTAGGCCCAGATCTCTGTACTGGGGTGAATGTATGACATTGTTCTGCATTCTGTCCATCAATTGTTGTTTTTGCATTTGTCACCCCGAGTGGGAAGGGTATGCTCAGACGTGAGTCCCTTGCTCTCCATGCCACTGGAATCAAGCTATCCTGGCTGACGAGGGCTGAAAGCCCGAAACCGGTCCTAGGATGCTTGTTTCCAGTCCAGGGAGGACCTGGCTTGGCAGTTCGGGCTGGACTGTCCCCATGGGGCACAGGGTCAAGACTGATTTGCATATGGCTGGGTTCAAACTGAAATGGCATGGTGAGCAAAAAAACGATGGATTTAGGCCCAGATCTCTGTACTGGGGTGAATGTATGACATTGTTCTGCATTCTGTCCATCAATTGTTGTTTTTGCCTCTGACTGACTCCCCTCGCCCTCCGTGCCACTGGTGCCGTGGGGGTATGCGTGGTACGGACAGTACACACACCCTCAGAGCGTGTGTACGGTCTGTATCACCATTGTAGTGGTGCCGTAGGGGTACGCGTGGTACGGACTGTACACATGCCCTCAGAGCGTGTGTACGGTCCGTATCAGCATTGTAGTGGTGCTGTAGGGGTACGCATGGTACGGAATGTACACACGCTCTCAGAGCGTGTGTACGGGCCGTACCACGCGTACTCCTATGGCACCACTACTATAGTGATACGGACCGTACCACGCGTACCCCTACGGCACCACTACAATGGTGATACGGACCGTACACACGCTCTGAGGGCGTATGTACGGTCCGTACCACGGACCGCACCCACACATACATAGCGTGGGTACAGGACGTATCACCATTGTATTTGGGCCATAGGGGTACGCGTGGTACAGACCATACACACCCCATGAATGCAGGGGTACGGTCCGTATCACATGTACCCCTACGGCACCAGTACATTTGGGATACAAGACATACACATGCCACGAATGTTGGCCTACGGCCTGGTGCAGCATATTACCTTTATATTGGTGTGTGTGTAGGCCCAGGACAGCAGTGTACTGCACCAAGGAGGTGGGTGGGTGGGTGGGTGGCTGCATAGGATTCCCAGCAGTGGACAGACATGTGAGGGTGGGTGCAGGGGACTCCCATCAGTGGACAGACATATATGGGTGGGTGCAGAGGACTCCCAGCAGTGGACAGAGACATGGGGGTGGGTGCAGAGGACTCCCAGCAGTGGACAGAGACATGGGGGTGGGTGCATATCACTCCCAGCAGTGGACAGACATGTGAGGGGTGGGTGCAGAGGGCTCCCAGCAGTGGACAGACATATATGGGTGGGTGCATATCACTCCCAGCAGCGGACAGACATGTGAGGGGTGGGTGCAGAGGACTCCCAGCAGTGGACAGAGACATGGGGGTGGGTACATATCACTCCCAGCAGTGGACAGACATGTGAGGGGTGGGTGCAGAGGACTCCCAGCAGTGGACAGAGACATGGGGGTGGGTGCATATCACTCCCAGCAGTGGACAGACATGTGAGGGGTGGGTGCAGAGGACTCCCAGCAGTGGACAGAGACATGGGGGTGGGTGCATATCACTCCCAGCAGTGGGCAGACATGTGAGGGGTGGGTGCAGAGGGCTCCCAGCAGTGGACAGACATATAAATGGGTGGGTGCAGAGGACTCCCAGCAGTGGACAGAGACATGGGGGTGGGTGCATCACCACCACTGTGACACCACCCCGCCAGTCCAGGGAGGACCTGGCTTGGCAGTTCGGGCTGGACTGTCTCCATGGGGCACAGGGTCAAGACTGATTTGCATATGGCTGGGTTCAAACTGGAATGGCATGGTGAGCAAAAAAACGATGGATTTAGGCCCAGATCTCTGTACTGGGGTGAATGTATGACATTGTTCTGCATTCTGTCCATCAATTGTTGTTTTTGCATTTGTCACCCCGAGTGGGAAGGGTATGCTCAGACATGAGTCCCTTGCTCTCCATGCCACTGGAATCAAGCTATCCTGGCTGACGAGGGCTGAAAGCCCGAAACCGGTCCTAAGATGCTTGTTTCCAGTCCAGGGAGGACCTGGCTTGGCAGTTCGGGCTGGACTGTCCCCATGGGGCACAGGGTCAAGACTGATTTGCATATGGCTGGGTTCAAACTGGAATGGCATGGTGAGCAAAAAACCGATGGATTTAGGCCCAGATCTCTGTACTGGGGTGAATGTATGACATTGTTCTGCATTCTGTCCATCAATTGTTGTTTTTGCCTCTGACTGACTCCCCTCGCCCTCCGTGCCACTGGCTCCTGCAGACTCGCCAGCACTGGTGGCACTGGTGCTGGGTCCCTCATCCAGGTCCGTGCAGGTGTCTCCCTCGGTTTGTAATGATGATGCTGTGGGCAAGATGAAGATACAGAAAACATTAGTCACCTGTATACATCTGACACATGAGTACAAAACAATAGGTCACAGTGCATATCAGGCAATGCATCATGAGTAACAGCTAGATTACTCTGCACATATGTAAGCCCTGTACTCCCCAGTTGGTAGACCCACCATGCCACTTGGACACAAGGAAAAATAGTACACACAAGCCCAAAACTTGAATGAGAAATACACTGAGGAGCTAGTGTCTGGGAACAGGTGAGCACAGCAATACAATGAAGGCATGCCACCTCTTGTTTACCCTGAAAGAAACAGTAGTGGTGCACCCAAGGCAAAGTAACACACCTCAATACCAAAGGTGTCCCCACACTCAGAGACCTGTAAGTACTTTGGAACACAGAACGAAAAAATGTTGGTCCCTTGGAAATCACAATACTTTACACAATCGACATGGTCAGAATGTGGGAATGTGCCATTTTGTGAACAGAACACACATGTGCCTTCATACCAGGTGGCTCCCAAGGAGGTGCACACAAAACTATATTTACCCAGTCATTGAAGAAGCTGGCAGCCTTCTTTAAAGAAGCCACTGTTAGAAAGAAATGTTGTTTCAGAAAGTACATATACATGGGCCCACGGAGGGCTTGATGACTTGACAATTGTAAGTTGGTATCACCAACAACCAAGGACTTACCCAATTTCCACAACACCCGGGGAACATGAATATGTATAATCTAAAAAACAGTCTCATTAGAACAGTGCCTTCTTTTAAATTGTGCCAGCGTGTTCCCTGAAAGTGTAAAGGTGGTTTGTTGTGCACTTCCTTGGGAGACATCTGTCATGCAGGCACATTATTGTTCTTAACAACAAAACATCAAACTAAAGCAAAGAAAACATGAAGACCTGTTGACAAGTGTTGTGAGTGCCAAGGTACAATACCTTGTGACTAACAACTTGAATTATGTCAGTTGTCACATGGCCATCTGTTACCTGATGACACAGTTGCCAACACATGTGACCCACTGCCTGTCATGTGGAGTGGCACACATGTCCAAACCCAGGACAATGCATGAGCTAATGGGCCTGCAATTGTGTCGTAAAAAGGCATACCTGCACTGAGGAGACACCCCCATGGCAAGCCAGAAAGTCCACACAGATGTCAGCACACAAAGACCAAACTACGTAGCATCTTGACCACACACTGGTGCAAAAAATGTATGAGCAGGAATCATGTATTTAAACAATTGACACATGCTGCAAAGCACAACATCACTGGGTCACTGCACGTTGAGTCTCTGTCCAGCCAATTATCACACACAGGTCAGACCTAGCAAGGAGACATAAGGTTTGGCCATGTAGGCCTCGCCTGCACAAGTCCCCCATACCTGAGACAATGTGATTGAGACAGATCAAGAAGTGACACCTCTTAATCAGGGTTTACAAAAATGTGCAGCAAGAATTCCCAAATGTACTCCACATCACCTCGTGAGGCTGCCAACACATATATGTGACAAACAACTATCGAGAGATAGTTGTGAATAGACACACAGGCACTGCCCAGTGTGAGTATGCACAAGCCAAATGGGGTCTCCCTGTCCAGTCGACACATGTAGCACACTTTGGGTAAATACAAATGAGGCCAGGGATCAATGCCACAGAGGCAAACATATGCTGAACACACTGAGAATGGACACAGTGTTGGATGACACACATGATTACGAGGCAGGGGTGTCTCAGGGGACTGTAGTGGGCACACTGCTCCTTGTTCCTGGAATGATCTGACTGTAACATGAGCAACCGTCCTGGCACTATGCATATCTCCCACTCATGCACATCATGTCTGAGGCCACAACATTGGTCATGCATGCTGCAAGTGTGTTCATTTGAAACCTCACACTCCCATGTTGAGACTCATCATCAATGCCAACAAATATGTACCCCCAACAGAGTGAACAGGACAGGGCACAGGCAAGGTACCAACACATGTCACAGACCACCCTCCCACATGATGCAGAAAGCAATGTGCACTTGGATCAACTGGCAGGCTAGATGACCATGTGCAATTGTGATTACACACAGACCAGGGGACACATGTCAAGCAGGGGAAGGGACAAATAAGAGCACCGGTTGACTTTGGGGAACAGAATATGCACTGCACATATAAACCCTGGCAGTGTATCCAGGCTACAGAGCACTTCCAAAAGCTGGGGACACACAACACAACAAACAGACAGGTACCTACCCCCTCCTTGCTGCTGTCCCTCCTGTAACTGCCTATCCAGGTCAGGGAACACCACCATCAGGACACGCATCATGTGGGTGGTCAGGCATCGGCACCCGCCGTGGGGGCGTGGAGGTGAGAGCCCCAGCTGGACCCGGGCGATCCGACGGATGTCCTGCCATCGTTTTCTGACTTGGGCTAGGCGCCGACTGTGACCCCCCACCACTCTCACGGCCCTGACGATCTCCTTCCAGATCCCCCCCTTCTCGTAGGCAGTTATCTGTGAGGATGACATAGTGAGACAACATCACTACACCTGCTCCATGTCACAAGACACACATTTGAACATCGATGATATGTTGAACAGGGCATAGGATGCTGCCAAGGAATAGCATCTTACTCATATAGACATTGGCCTCTGTGGAAGCCCTAATGCACTACATGGCTTTGAAACTACACAGGTGGCAGGAGGGGTGCGACACACTCCCTGATCATGGCACACACTGTGCATCACATGCAACACCAGGCTGATGGACAACACCTCAAAGCAGTTACATGCCTCAGTCCACTGACGCAACCTCAGCAGAGTACACAGACACACACAGGCACAGATCAATCACCTGCCATTGGCAACAGCGGATACATACCTCACTCTGCACATGTGCCACTTGCCTGTGGGGTGTCACAGGTGTTGGGCTAGCTCAGCAAGTCAGACACACAGCACGGCTTACTTCTCACATTAGATGGGTAGAGCTGTTGCCTCCTCCATGCAGCTGTGGTGCAACACTTCACATAGACACTCACCACATGACAAGGAACCTTCACACACATCAATGTCCAGGAGGGCGTACACATCACTTGGGCACTCTCACCACAGCTCCACTCAACTCATACACATCTGTGGGTACAGTCACCTGTCACACCGGGGGGACCACTGAATCACCTCAGGACAATAGCCAAAAAATGCCACCAAGGATTTGCCAGGCTGAATGTGTCATGCACTATGCAGTGAATGTCACAGTAAGCACAATGCAAGTGAGGAGTGCACACAGGAACTACATCATGCTCTGAATGACAGACATAAGCCTTTCCCCCCCCTGGGACCCACTCTAAACCACATTGCATGTCTGTCACACCTGGACACAATGCCAGAAGTGACAGTCACAAAAAAGGTGCACAGTCAAAGGTAGTGGAGTCAGCACTCACCTGCTCCCCTCGTCTCCCATACAGGCTGGGGTACTGTGGGAGGAGGACATTCAGCAATGCCTCATTCGCCTCAAGTGTGAATGGCTGGGCCCTCACCACAGTCCGCGACATGGTGCCAGAGGAAGCACAGACAGCAGCAGTGTGGTCGACAGGAAAGTTGTGCAGGCAAGTGCCCTCTCATGGGTTCTGGCTGACTTATATCTGTCTTGCTGGGGGCTTTCATTTACAGGAGTACAGAGTGATTGGTCAGACTCATTTGCATCCTACGTTTCCTCCAATCCCTTTAAACATACACCAATGACACGAATTTGCATGGTTCAAATTGTGAGCATCATAGCAAGGCAAACACCACTTTGCAACATTGTAATTTTTGGCCCAATTGACTTTTCAAGCCCACATGATGGCCACATTGCAACTGAAATCTCTGTATCCATGACAACCAGCATGCATTTTGGGCCTAATACTTGTCCCCTATGTAATTTTTGATTACAAAAAACATGCACGGTGCGTTTCACACGTACCCGTACACGTACGGCACCACTACAATAGTGATACGGACCGTATCACTATAGTAGTGGTGCCGTAGGAGTACGCGTGGTACGGGCCATACACACACGCATACTCCTATGGCACCACTACTATAGTGATACGGACCGTACACACGCTCTGAGAGCGTGTGTACGGCCCGTACCAAGCGTACTCCTATGGCACCACTACTATAGTGATACGGACCGTAACACTCTCTGAGAGCGTGTGTACGGCCCGTACCACACGTACTCCTATGACATCACTACTAAAGTGATACGGACCGTACACACGTCGTGTGTACGGTCCGTACCACGCGTACTCCTACGGCACCACTACTTTAGTGATACCGACCGTACACATGCTCTGAGAGCGTGTGTACGGCCCGTACCATGCGTACTCCTACGGCACCACTACTATAGTGATACGGACCGTACACACGCTCTGAGAGTGTGTGTACGGTGCATTTCACACGCTTACACTGGTGATAGGAGGCGCACATGAAAGGAATGGAGGTCTCCAACTCGCACAAGGCTGTACATCAAGTCATTGTCATTGCAGACTTTCATGTGCAGGGCCTAGGTGTGCCAGGCAGTGATATTGCACATGTCTCCTCATGTAGTTGCACAATTGATGTGTGATGACCTGTGTACACATGTCATGTGTGATGGGGCACTCTGTGGCACACTTCCCCTTCACACTTTGCACATGTGTGCCTGTAGTACAAACGTGTCAAGCACAGCATCACTGGTATGGCACAGTCACCACCACCCGCAACTGTCCCCTGATGCCAGGGACAGGGATACTAACAACTGACATTTCACGATCAGCGTGCCCCGATGTGACTATGTCATGTGTGTGTCATGTGTTCCCATGAGCTTGCTGTTAGTGTTCCGTCAACTACATCTGCTGTTACTGCATCCAACATGTGTTTGTGTGGAGATGGGCATGGCACACATCTACGCACACCATGCCACATGTGGATTCCCACGTAAGCAGGGTCTGTATGCATCGGACATGATATTTTCACATGAGGACATATCTGCTTCGTCTCAATGTCTGTGTTTTCTGTTTTCACGTGTACCCCTTCATCGCAATGTGTTTGATCTGTACATTTGACATTCCATGTGACCTGTGCGTCTAGCTTGCCGTCAGCTGTCTGTATGAGATGACATCCTTTAAATGCAGCTATGTGGATGTATGTCACTCCTGTGATGTCTCTGGCTGTTCACTCAGACTGGCCCCCAGCTCGTTACAGGGCATGTCATGTAGACTTGCCAATGAAGGGGTGTATCTGGCTTTTCGTAGGAGTATCACCAAGCTAGCATGCGTGTCCTGGATGTATTGCACACACCAGACTCTGTATTTAGCAGATGTGTAGTAGCAGTTGAGCATGTGCTCTGTTCATTGACATTGATGTTGTTATGCTCTCAATCTTCGTAATTCATTACAATTTTCTGCAGGGCACCGCCTGTCCCCCGACCAATGCCAGACTTGGGTGCCATGAGGGAACGTGCCTGCATCCGACGTTACAGATTCACTCAACAGTTGATTGAGGACTTGACCGCCAAGGTCACCACACCTCCAACCGCGACACAGGTATCCTACTGCGCTGACCCCCAAGATGAAGGTGATGGCAGCCCTACATTTTTTTTTTCCACAGGTACGTTTCAATTCACCATAGCTGATGTTGGTGGCATGTCACAGACAATGTTCAGCCGTGTCCTGTGTGATGTTTTGGCAGCCATGTTGGAGCACCTTGATGAATTCATCTATTTTCCGACTCCTGAGGAGTTGACAGGTGTCAAGGGTGATTTCTATCCCCTGGGAGGGATGCCCCATGTCATTGGGTCCATTGATGGTACACATGTGGCTTTGGTACCACCACAGGCACAGGAGGTAGCCTATCGCAACCGTAAACATTACCACTCTTTAAATGCTTTTGTGGTGTGTCTTGCTAACATGCTGATTTCCCATGTCGGTGCACGTTTTCCAGGGTCAGCACACGATGCCTACATCATGAGGTATAGCAGGGTGCCACAAATGATGCTGCGGCTGCACAACGAACGAGCATGTCTTGTTGGTGGGTATACTCTGTTTGTCCTGTGTGTTGCGGATCTTTGGCTCTTACAGCATTTCCTGACCCACTTATTTACATGATGTTTCCATGTAGGGGACTCTGGCTATCCCAACATGCCATGGCTGATGACGCCTCTCTGCAACCCAAGATCAGCTGCAGATCACCGGTACAACAATGCACACGGGCAGACCAGGCGAGTGATTGAGAGGACGTTTGGCCTCCTGAAGAGCCGATTCCAGTGCCTTCACAAGACAGGCAGGTCCCTCCCATATGCACCGGCGAAGGTCTGCAAAATCTTCCTCGTGTGCTGCATGCTGCACAACATGGCAGTGGAGAAGGCAGTGCCACTCATCCTGGAGCAGGATGTGCAGGAACATCCACCCGTGGAGGATGAAGGGCTTGGTCACGAGGCAAGTGAGGAGGAGGAGGAGGAAGAGGATATCTGGAGTCAGCTCATACGCAACTTCTTCTCATAATGGTGAGTCACTAGGTCTGAGTGTGCATGCTTGTAGCCTTGTGTGGCATGTGTTGCAATGTGTGTGTCCAGCTGACTGTATGCTAAGTGACTTAGATGTGTGTTCTGATGTGTCACTCGAGTGATGATGTCATTCCACACATTTTAGCTGAGACACTTTCTTTTAAATTAACATGGGGACAACATTGTTCCTGTTTAGTAAATGACCATGTATGCGGAGAAAAATCGTTTAGCTGACTTCTTGTGTGTCTGTCATTCCCAGGTTCTTGCGCATGTTGTCTGCTGGTGTCATCGTTGTCCTCCTGCTATTCCTCATGAGTATTGCAACGTGTGCTGAATCAGCGTTCCATGCACGGACATGGGGAAATGTCATTTTGGGTAAGGATTGCAGCAAGGCATTTTGGGGATGGTACGTGTTTGGAATGTGTGGGGACTGCTTCTGTGCATGTTGTGTTACCATGCATACATGTCGACTCACCATGGGGCACATAACATGTAGCATGACTCCCATGAATTGATAGTTACCCTTCGTGACAGTCATCTGTAATGGTTTTTGGATTCTGATGAAGGCATCAATGTGTGTAAAACTTCCCTCTGAAACATACGGGATGCTACGGGTGGACATAGTGTGGGACATCCCCATGACAGGCTCAATGGGGAATTGCAGCCTCTCCGTGTGCAGCAGGAGGTGTTTGGCTCATCCCCTTAACTTGTGTGCCAGTTCATTTGGATTTACAACATCCGTGTTGTGAAGGGGGTGTCCAGCGTAGGTCCCACATGTTCAGTCAAATGACCTGTGAGTCTGTTCATATTGATGCATTTCCCTTAGTGTGAGATTGAGTATTAACCCCTTCGCTGCCAGGCCTTTTCCCCCTCCTGTGCCAAGCCTTTTTTTGGCTATTTGGGGTAGTGTGCGATGAGGCCCCTGTAACTTTTTGACCACATAAGGGATCCACGCCAAATTTGCGTCCTTTTCTTCCAACATCATGGGGATTCTAAAGGTACTCAGGGTTTGTGGATTCCCCTGGAGGGGTCACAGAAATGAGCCAAAATACAGCAAAATTTTGGTTTTTTTCGGAAAAATGGGAAAAACGGGCTGCAAATGAAATCATCTGGGGTTTTCCCTGCAAATGTTATCAAAAAAGGGTTTGTGGGGTTGAAATCACCATTTTCCCAGCTTTTCGAGGATACCAGACTTTTGTCAGAAACCCAACATTTTGTACACAGTTTTGGCATTTTTCTGGGACATAGCCTATTTTTGCTATTTTTTGTGCTTTTGACCTCCTTCCAGTTAATGGCAGAAATGGGTACAAAAGCAATAATGGATCCTGGAAAGCTATACATTTTCGAGAAGAAGACACAATTCTGAATTCAGCAAGGGGTCGTTTGTGTAGATCCATCAAGGTTTTTTTATAGAAACTAACAGTTAAATATAGGATAAATTGAAAATTAGTTGAAAAAAAACAGCCTTTTGTGTCAACGTTTTCACCTGTAACTTCTTCTAATTATGACAACTCTTTGAAAGCAATATACCATTACATCCGCTGGACATTACTGGTTGTGGGGATATATAGGACTTGTAGGTTCACCAAGAACCCGACAAACCCAGAACCAAAAACTGAGCAGCAACTTGCAATGGTTTTTTATTATGTACCGGGTATATAGTAATTATTCTGTAAAAATGTGTACATGGAAAAATCGGTATGAAAGACACCTATGTATTTCTGAAATGGGAACAAAATATAGAGTTTAGAAACAGTAGATATTTGCACATTTCTGAAATTGGGAATACTCTACTAGCATGAGAATTATCAGTCATTTTTTAGAATGACTTCTTTTTTACACAATATCTTTCATTTGGAAGGCAGAAATGCATCGAAAGTCAATAGATAATAACAGTTCCTTTACAAATCTGAATTACCCTAAGTCTCCCGATAAAAATGGTACCTCACTTGTGTGGGTAGGCATAGTGCCCGTGACAGGAAACGGCGCAAAACGCAACGTGGTAACAACTCAATATCGCAGTGAAAATTTACGCAAAGTGCCTAGCTCTAGTTTTTGAACCCTAGCTCTGCGGGCACCTTGGGAACCCTAGCGAACCTATACATTTTTGAAAACTTGACTGCCTCCCACCAGGGTCTGTTACCCAGAATCCCTTGCAAACCTAAACAATTGTAAAAAAAACCACATTTTCCCCACATTTCTGTGGTGGAAAGTTCCGGAATCTGCGTGGATCCACAAATTTCCACCCACCCTGCATTCCTCAAAGTCTTATGAGAAAAACGGTACCTCACTTGTGTGGGTCGGCCTAGTGCCCGCGACAGGAAACAGCGCAAAACGCAAAGTGGTCACACCTCAATTTCGCAGTGAAAAGTGACCCTTTTTTGGCAAAATGTCTAGCTGTAGTTTTTGAACCCTAGCTCTGCGGGCACCTTAGGAAACCTAGCAAACCTATACATTTTTGAAAACTAGACACCCAGCGGAATCCAGGATGGGGTGACTTGAAAGCCTCCCACCAGGGTCTGTTACCCAGAATCCCTTGCAAACCTAAAAAATTGTCCAAAAAAACACATTTTCCCCACATTTCTGTCGTGGAAAGTTCCGGAATCTGTGTGGATCCACAAATTTCCACCCCCCCGCGTTCTCCAAAGTCTTACGAGAAAAACGGTACCTCACTTGTGTGGGTCGGCCTAGTGCCCGCGACAGGAAACAGCGCAAAACACAACGTGGTCACACCTCAATTTCGCAGTGAAAAATTACCCTTTTTTGGCAAAATGTCAAGCTGTAGTTTTTGAACCCTAGCTCTGCGGGCACCTTGGGAAACCTAGCAAACCTATACATTTTTGAAAACTAGACACCCAGCGGAATCCAGGATGGGGTGACTTGACTGCCTCCCACCAGGGTCTGTTACCCAGAATCCCTTGCAAACCTACAAAATTGTCAAAAAAACCACATTTTCCCCACATTTCTGTGGTGGAAAGTTCCGGAATCTGCGTGGATCCACAAATTTCCACCGACCCCGCATTCTTCAAAGTCTTACGAGAGAAACGGTACCTCACTTGTGTGGGTCGGCCTAGTGCCCGCGACCGGAAACGGCTCAAAACGCGACGTAGTCACACCTCAATTTCGCAGTGAAAAATGACCCTTTTTTGGCAAAATGTCTAGCTGTAGTTTTTGAACCCTAGCTCAGCGGGCACCTTGGGAAACCTAGCAAACCTATACATTTTTGAAAACTAGACACCCAGGGGAATCCAGGATGGGGTGACTTGACTGCCTCCCACCAGGGTCTGTTACCCAGAATCCCTTGCAAACCTAAAAAATTGTCAAAACAAACACATTTTCCCCACATTTCTGTGGTGGGAAGTTCCGGAATCTGCCTGGATCCACAAATTTTCACCCACCCCGCATTCCCCAAAGTCTTACGAGAAAAACTGTACCTCACTTGTGTGGGTCGGCCTAGTGCTCGCTACAGGAAACGGCGCAAAACCCAACGTGGTCACAACTCAATTTTGCAGTGAAAAATGACCCTTTTTCGGCAAAGTGCCTAGCTCTAGTGTTTTTATCCCTAGCTCTGCGGGCACCTTGGGAAACCTAGCAAAGCCATACATTTCTGAAAACTAGACGCCCGTGTGCTTTCAGGGAGGCATGGCTTGCGTGGATGCCCCAACGTTTCCTTACCCAGAATCCCCTGCAAACCTCAATTTTAGCTGAAAAAATCACATTTTTCACACATTTTTGTGTGGGAAAGTTGTGGCATCACCGGGCTCACTCAAATTTCCCACCACCCAGCATCCCCCCGTGTCTCCCGGTAAAAATGGTGCCTCACTTGTGTGGGAGGCCCAAGTACCCGCAACAGGCTAGGGCCCAAAACGCGGTGAGGCAACATCAAAATTGCCTATCTCAAAACCACCTGGTTTTGCAAGGGGGGTCACTTGGATTTTTGGCCCGGTGCTCGTCAGCCATCTAGGGAAACCTACCAAACCCATACATTTCTGAAAACTAGATACACGGGGGCTTCCAGGGAGGTATGGCTTGCGTGGATCCCACAACGTTTCCTTCCCCAGAATCCCCTGCAAACCTCAATTTTAGCTGAAAAAATCACTTTTTTCACACATTTTTGTGTGGGAAAGTTGTGGCATCACCGGGCTCACTCAAATTTCCCACCACCCAGCGTTCCCCCGGGTCTCCCGGTAAAAATGGTGCCTCACTTGTGTGGGAGGCCCAAGTACCCGCGACAGGCTAGGGCCCAAAACGCAGTGAGGCAACATCAAAATTGCCTATCTCAAAACCACCTGGTTTTGCAAGGGGGGTCACTTGGGTTTTTGGCCCGGTGCTCGGCGGCCATCTAGGGAAACCTACCAAACCCATACATTTCTGAAATGCAGACACCCGGGGGCTTCCAGGGAGGTCTGGCTTGCGTGGAACCCCCAACGTTTCCTTACCCAGAATCCCCTGCAAACCTCAATTTTAGCTGAAAAAAATCACATTTTTCACACATTTTTGTGTGGGAAAGTTGTGGCATCACCGGGCTCACTCAAATTTCCCACCACCCAGCGTTCCCCCGGGTCTCCCGGTAAAAATGGTGCCTCACTTGTGTGGGAGGCCCAAGTACCCGCGACAGGCTAGGGCCCAAAACGCAGTGAGGCAACATCAAAATTGCCTATCTCAAAACCACCTGGTTTTGCAAGGGGGGTCACTTGGGTTTTTGGCCCGGTGCTCGGCGGCCATCTAGGGAAACCTACCAAACCCATACATTTCTGAAATGCAGACACCCGGGGGCTTCCAGGGAGGTCTGGCTTGCGTGGAACCCCCAACGTTTCCTTACCCAGAATCCCCTGCAAACCTCAATTTTAGCTGAAAAAAATCACATTTTTCACACATTTTTGTGTGGGAAAGTTGTGGCATCACCGGGCTCACTCAAATTTCCCACCACCCAGTGTTCTCCCGGGTCTCCCGGTAAAAATGGTGCCTCACTTGTGTGGGAGGCCCAAGTACCCGCGACAGGCAAGGGCCCAAATGATTTTTGGGATAGGCAATGTTGATTTCGCATCACTGCGTTTTGGGCCCTTGCCTGTCGCGGGTACTTGGGCCTCCCACACAAGTGAGGCACCATTTTTACCGGGAAACCCGGGGGAACGCTGGGTGGTGGGAAATTTGAGTGAGCCCAGTGATGCCACAACTTTCCCACACAAAAATGTGTGAAAAATGTGTTTTTTTCAGCTAAAATTGAGGTTTGCAGGGGATTCTGGGTAAGGAAACGTTGGGGGATCCACGCAAGCCATACCTCCCAGGAAGCCCCCGGGTGTCTAGTTTTCAGAAATGTATGGGTTTGGTAGGTTTCCCTAAATGGCCACCGAGCACCGGGCCAAAAACCCAAGTGACCCCCCTTGCAAAACCAGGTGGTTTTGAGATAGGCAATTTTGATGTCGCCTCACTGCGTTTTGGGCCCTTGCCTGTCGCGGGTACTTGGGCCTCCCACACAAGTGAGGCACCATTTTTACCGGGAGACCCGGGGGGATGCTAGGTGGTGGGAAATTTGAGTGAGCCCGGTGATGCCACAACTTTCCCACAGAAAAATGTGTGAAAAATGTGATTTTTTCAGCTAAAATTGAGGTTTGCAGGGGATTCTGGGTAAGGAAACATTGGGGGATCCACGCAAGCCATACCTCCCTGGAAGCCCCCGGGTGTATAGTTTTCAGAAATGTATGGGTTTGGTAGGTTTCCCTAGATGGCCGCCGAGCACCGTGCCAAAAAGACAGTTAACCCCCTTGCAAAACCAGATCGTTTTGACATAATTAGTTGTTTGTTTCTACAGTGTGAGAATTTCAGCACAATATTGCAAGGAAAATGTGACAGACATTTTGAGGTTTGCAGGACATTGTGGATAAAATAACTTTTTGGAATTCACAAGAGAGACATCACCATGAACTCCCGTGGGTTCACGACAATATCTGCAGTTGGTGGGTTATTCTTACATGGAACATACACCTTGGCAGAGAAACTAAAAAGTCAAAGATTCCTGCACAGCCATATATTCCTCAAATGCACACACATACTGATTGGATTTGGCACGAGGGCGAGTGATGGTTCAGTATATTACATTTTATTAACAAGAGATTTCACAAAAATGAAATGCACTGTCAATAATTAAATGGAGATAAAACTGAACCAATGACTCGCAGCTCATGAGCTGTAAAGCCATGGCAAGGCACCAACCGCTTTACAGGCCATTCACACACCTTTCATACGTGATACACACAAGACCATTCGCACCACCAGGCACAAAAGCAACACATTACAAAATTCACAAAAAGGGACAAGGTACACCCTGCTTCAGAAAGGCAAATATTACTGCACAGCCATTTAATCCTCAAGCACACACACATACTGGTTGGATTTGGCACGGGGGTGAGTGATGGTTCAGTATATACAATTGTATTAGCAAGTGATTTCACAAAATTGAAATGCACTGTTAATAATTGAAAGGGCGAGAAACTGAACCATTGACTCACAGCTCGAGAGCTGTAAAGCCACGACAAGGCACCAACCTTTTTACAGGCCATTCATACACCTTTCATACGTGTGAGACATACAAAACCATTCACACCGCCAGCCGCGGGCCCATCACATAACAAAACTCACACCAGCACACAGCGCCATTCAAGGGCCCATCACTTTCACACGCCCACATTCCTGACACAGCAACTACACAAGCTGATGGATTGCGTGGAGTGGCACTCAGCTAGCAGTGTGTGTAGTGACCAGCAGCAAGTCACTACTCACACACAGCCAGCTGAGCGCCAATCCACGCACACCGCTAGCCGAGCGCCAGTCCACGCACACCGCTAGCCAAGCGCCAGTCCAGGCACACCACCAGCCAATCGCCAGTCCAGGCACACCGGCAGCCAATCGCCAATCCACGCACACCGCCAGCCAAGCGCCAGTCCACGCACACCACCAGCCAAGCCCCAGTCCACGCACACCGCCAGTCCACGCACACCGCCAGCCAAGTACCAGTCCATGCACACCGCCAGCCAAGCACCATTCCACGCACACCGCCAACCAAGTGCCAGTCCACACACACCACCAACACATTTAGGATTTTTTTAGACAAAAATAAAAACACAAACAAATCGCAAATAGATACAAATCTACAAACACAAAATCAGAAACTAAATACATTGCACTAACGCCAGCCTTGAAACAGAATCAAATTTTTCAAAGAATACAGACCAGGCAGTTCACTTTACCACTCATGAATGCTCCCAAAAATTATTTTGCGTGTGGTACGCTCTAAAACAAGCAGGAACACACAGCCCAGGTTTAGAAGGACAGTCGGGGCAGTACATACGAATCTCCTTCCGCGTACCTCTTCGCCAACAGACTCTGCATCTCCTAGTGGGAAAATCTTTTGACGGTGTGGGAGGGATGAAATCAGGAAAGTGGCGATCTTTCAATCGAACCACATCCTTCACCACTCCAAATCTAGGAACACTTGCCTGTTCCACAACAACAAGGCTAGCTATCACAGAGTGCTGAAACTGAAGAAATGTCAACTTTGACGCAGGAGAACACTCCTTGAACACAATGAAAGCATTGAAATTTGCTAATTCAAAGAAATGGATGGCCAACTTCTTATACCAAACATAAGCCTTCCGAATAGCAGAGTAAGGTTCCAACCTCTGATCTACTCTGTCAACACCACCCATGTGCTTATTGTAGTCTAGAATGCACACAGGTTTGCGCACTTCAGCAACCTGACCCCAAACAGCCACAGGTGAAGTACTCTCATCATGGATGGTAGTAAGCATGTACACATCCCTCCTGTCCACAAATTTTACAGCTAGTAGTTCATCACTATGCAAGGAACTGCACTGCCCCCTCTGAAGTTTTTTGCAAACAAGCTCTTTCGGATAACCTTTACGGTTAGAGCGGATTGTGCCACATGCAAAAGTGTCCACTTTATACAATTCCTTAAATAATTGAACAGCAGTATAGAAGTTATCAAGGTACAAATGGTGGCCTCTGTTAAACAGTCTTCTAGCAAGATCCCACACAATTTTCTCTGAAACTCCAAAAGTGGACGGACAACCTGGGGGGTCAATAGTAGAATCTCTACCAGTGTACACACAAAAATTAAAAACATATCCTGTCCTACTCTCAGACAACATATACAGCTTAATTCCATAGCGTGCCCTCTTGCTAGGGATGTACTGCCTAAAAACCAAACGGCCCTTGAACAAGACCAAAGACTCATCAATAGATATTTATTTCCCTGGAGTATAGATCTCAGAAAATCGATCTACAAAGTGATCAAGAACGGGCCGAATCTTAAAAAGACGGTCACAGTCAGGGTGATCTCGTGGCAACGCCATAGAATTATCAACAAAATGCAGCATACGTAGCAAAAGTAAATACCGATTACGAGTCATAACTGCAGGAAATATGGCAGTTGCCAACAAGGGGCTAGTAGACCAATATGAAGCCAAGGTTGGCTTCCTTACCACACCCATCAATAAAGTCAAACCCAAAAACTTCTTAATCTCTTCCAGATATGTGGGAGTCCACCGGGTAGCTCTAGACTGGGGCCTAAGTTTGTCGCTGTTGACCCTCAAAAACTGTTCAGCATACAAATTCGTCTGCTCAACAATCTCACCCAAAAATACATCATCCATAAACAACTGAAAAAACTGTATAGGCAAAAAGTGTTCACAATCCACTGTACACCCTGCATCACCGCTAAAGGCAGGCAACACCGGCTGCACCATGTTTGGATCAACCCAAAGTCCAGCACTTCCAGTAGGAAGCCTAGCAGCCTTAGACTGCAATCCAGATGCCTCTTGCACCATCGGCACAGCAGTTTCCTCCTCTGTTAGACCCGGCCTTGTGGCATGGCCATCCCTGACCCCTGGACACACACCCGACCCGGACTTCCCTGTCCGTGCCCTCCATCTTGCCAGCACCACCGGGCCCGCGTGCCCACTTCCTGCACCTACGATGGCCGCCCGGCCCCAGCACAACCCCGGCCTAGAGGCGCCACCCCGGCTGGGGAACATCGCGCTCCCATAGAGTGAGAGAGGGAGGAGCAGTTTCCATCACACCTCTGGCCTCCCCTCGGGAGATGGGTTTCGATCGGCCCTCTGTCCTTCCTGAGGGCTGGCTCCACGCCTGCTGGGTGTCTGGGACTCCTCCCGACCCGGCCCTGAAAGGATCAAAGGACAACATGGCAGGAAACTCCAAAGAGCGCCCCCTAGGCACTAAGACCCCTGCCTACACGGACCCCGGACATCAAAGAGGAGCTGACCTATATCAAGGGGTGCTCTGGGGCTATCTGGCAGATTCGACTCTGGAACGACGAGAGCCCTGCTGACGTGGTCGTGGCTCCCTTGCAACCTTGGAACACCTGAGCCCTGCTGAGTGACTCGCGGCTCCCCTGAATATCGTAAGACCTCCGAACTTGTGCTTGAGCCCTGCTGAGTGACTCGCGGCTCCCCTGAAGATCGTAAGACCTCCGAACTTGTGCTGAGCCCTGCTGAGTGACTCGCGGCTCCCCTGAAGATCGTAAGACCTCCGAACTTGTGCTGAGGACTGCTGAGTGACTCGCGGCTCCCCTGAAGATCGTAAGACCTCCGAACTTGTGCTTGAGCCCTGCTGAGTGACTCGCGGCACCCCTGAAGATCGTAAGACCTCCGAACTTGTGCTGAGCCCTGCTGAGTGACTTGCGGCTCCCCTGAAGATCGTAAGACCTCCGAACTTGTGCTGAGGCCTGCTGAGTGACTCGCGGCTCCCCTGTAGATCGTAAGACCTCCGAACTTGTGCTTGAGCCCCGCTGAGTGACTCGTGGCTCCTAAAGACTCCTCTGGTCCGGCTGGACCGCAGCGTATCCCCCGGCTCGAGGATTGTGAGCTGTGCGTTGGGTACGCCCCTGCATCTATCCGGATCCCCCAAAGACTGTCCCGCTACCCCCTTCCCTACCGAGACTCTCTGAGCCCGAGCTCTATTTTGTACATATCCACCTTGGTGATCATAAAGATCTGACGAAGCTGAATAGATAAAGATCTGTTCCCAAGAACCTACCGTGTGGTGTCTCTTTGTCGTGTGGTGCCGTGTGTGCTATCCTAGATACGAGACTCTTCCCCCTGAGGAGTCTCCCGCCAGTGCCCGGCTACGATACCCCAAGGGTAGGTCTCAGAGTGTTCAGGTAACCTCCCTGACTCCCCTGGGGTCGCCTTCTAACATTGGTGGCAAGCGACAGGATTCGGGCCCATCATCTAGAGATCGTACCATAAGCAGCGGACGCACCACCGGCAAAAACGGCAGAAGAAAACGACATGAGCCTCGCAGAAACCAACGCGGGTTCTGTGTTCGAGGCGGAACAACTGGAACAGTACACGCACAAAGAACTGAATCAATTCTGCAAAGAACTAAAAATCGCTACCACTGGTCTCAACACCAAAGAAGATATGCAGAAGGCACTGAAAGCTTGGGTGGAATCCGGAGCCCCCCGCCCAGAAGGAGCGGTGGAGCTCCACGACGAAGCTGGACTCTCCCCAAGAGAAAGCAGCAGCAACCAGGTACGAAGCTTCGTACCAGACGGGGGTCTATCCCCGGAAGAACTCGCAGACAGAGAGAGAAGTCGCAATCACGAACTCGAACTAGCCAAACTAAAAATTGAGGGCGAGTTGAAATTAGCTGAGAAAAAGCTAGCAGTGGAACAGATGCGAGTACAAGGCGAACTGGAAGAGAAGAAGCTCCAACGAGAGCACGAAGGACGAAAACTTCAACTGGAGCACGAACGAAGCTTGAAAGAAATCGAGCTCAAGACAAGGAGCGAAGAAAATCAACCCCCGGAGAACCGGGGGGCGCCACCACAGGCGGAACAGAAGGTCCACATCCCCAAAGATTTGGTCAAGGAATATTACAAGAACGATGAAATCCAACAATGGTTCAAGGCCTACGAGGTCGCCATGACCTCCCACCGAGTCCCGCAGAAAGATTGGGGGGCCGGGTTGTGGGGACGATTTTTGAGCGAGGGGAGAGACACCCTGCTCGACCTCCCATCCTCCATGCAGACCTCCTACAGTCACATGAAGGAGGCCCTCCTCACGAGGTACGGCCTCACCCCGGAGATGTACCGCCAGCGGTTCCGGGACTGCAGGAAAATCCCCGGTACCACGTGGGTGGAGTATGTGAACTTTTTCAGCCGTGCATTCGATGGGTGGATTAAGGGCAGCAAAGTCACCACCCTGGACGAACTAACCGACCTCATGTTATGGGTACACCTGGCGGCGAACTGCTTTGTGGAGCTACGCCAGCATCTGCTCGACAGCAAGCTCACGGATCCGAGGAAGCTAGCTGTCGAGGTGGATCGCTGGACCAACACCTGGGTCTCCCGGGGCCCTGTAGGAGAATACCCCCGAGCCAATCAGGGACCACCTCGCCAGAGAGGGGGGGGAACCAGGGAGGGCAGAGGGAATCCCCGTCCAGTCCCCCGAAAAGCCAACCTCTGCACTTCCCGGCACCCCCACCCGCTGTATCCGGTCCACCCGTGAGACGGGGGCACCGGGTGACCATCACTTGTTTCCGTTGCCAGAAGCCCGCGCATTACGCCAATGACCCCGAATGCCCCATGGCCCTGCGCGTCCCCACTACAGCCCCCCCGCCAGACAGCTAGCTAACGTAGCCCTAGGGGAGGAGATTGAGGAGACTGTAGAATGGGAACCCGCCGCCATGGCCTTGGTATCATTAGGAGACAGAGAAATGGTCCCTGGGAGCCTCCTGCCCTCCAACACGAAGAAATATGGGCAGCTAGTGACAATCAATGGCCAACAGGTAGAGGGCCTCCGTGACACCGGGGCGAGCATCACCGGTGTCCTCAGCCACTTAGTCCACAAAGACCAGATCCTCCCCAATGTATTTTGCCCTGTAATTGCCGCTGACAACACGGAGAGTCTCTGTCAGGTAGCCCTGGTGCCTTTTGAGTGGGGTGGAGTGGTCAGTAAATTGAAAGTAGCCGTAAGAATCTCTCAGCCGGTCGACTGTCTCCTGGGAAACGACCTGGAAAGTTCCCCCTGGCAGCAAGTCGAGCGCAAGGCCCACCTAGGAATGATGGGTCTCCCCGAGTGGGTGTGCGCCACCACCCGATCGATGGCGGCCCGACTGCCCCACCTGGGGGAAGTTGAGGACGCACCTGCCAATGAGGACAGGATTGTCCCAGCTGAGGTCCCCCACATCTCCCCACATGAAGAATCTGTCGCCAACGACGGACCCCTACCATCCGACCCCGCACAAATCGCAGAGTTAAGCGTTCTGCCCGAGTTGGCCCAGTGGCGCCACGAGGGGGGTCCCTCCCGAGAGGAGTTCTGCCAAGAGCAAGCTACCTGTCCCTCCCTGGTCGGACCCCGGCAGCAAGCAGAGGCCCAAGCCACGGGCGACCAGTCTGGAACACACCGGCTATATTGGGAAAATGACCTTTTGTACAGTGAGCAGAAGTCGGTGGAGCTAGGATCAGCCCGGGTGCTGGTGGTAACCCTACGCTTCCGAGACTTCCTCCTGGGCTTGGCCCACGATGTCCCCCTCGCAGGCCACTTGGGCCAAGACAAAACATACAGTCGCCTAGTGACTCACTTTTACTGGCCGAAAATGAAAGCAGATGTAGAAACCCACTGCAAGTCCTGTCCCACGTGCCAGGCTAGTGGGAAAAGTGGAGGAAAGCGCAAGGCTCCCCTCCAACCCTTCCCGGTCATCAATACCCCGTTCAAACGGGTAGGGATCGACATCGTGGGGCCCCTGGACCCCCCAACCTCCCAAGGTCACCGCTTCATCCTCGTCCTAGTGGACCATGCCACCCGATACCCGGAGGCCATCCCGCTACGCACCATCACCGCCCCCGTGGTGGGCCGGGCGTTGATGGGGATCTTTTCCCGTGTGGGTTTTCCCCGCGAGGTCGTAAGCGACCGCGGGGCGAACTTTATCTCGAAATACATGACGTCCCTGTGGCAACAATGTGGAGTGTCCTATAAGTTCACCACACCGTACTGTGGTGTCGCCAGGCTATTGCTACACTCTTACTGTGCAGACCAGACGCGCGTGGTGGAATGAAGACTCGGGACACGTGTGGTGGTGTTATCTCCGTCTCCGCTGCCGTGGCGTTTCTGCCGACGTGCATGCGTGACGTCATATTTATTGGGGGTAGAATCTACGTGACCTGACGCGCACGCCATCGCGTGTCACGTCAGGGATGCTATCGCGACACTACATTCCTCCCCAACACACAAAACAAACAATAACCCAAGATATGTGACTGCACGTTAAAGCATGGACAACAGGTCTCTAAGTGTCCCGCAATCATGCACTCAATATTTGCAGTCTGAAAATCAAACAAGGAAAAACTGAAACAGTCTTACTTGACGTAGTCACGTAACCGACAGGAGGGCTCGGGGTGCGGTCTCAGATCATATCGCACTCCCCCACGGTCTCTACCCCCGGAGTCACCATCTGCGCCGCTCTCTCCAGTCTCTGGCACACCAGCTGCTTCGGGTGGCGTGTGCTCTGGCTGGAGCTGCAGCGGGTCAAGTCCATGACCTGTGGATTCCGCTCCTCCACTCGCCTGGTCCGCAAGTTCTAGGAATCGCTCCTCTCGCGGCGTGTCCCTCGTGGAAGTGTCCTGGCGTCGTTCATCCACTCCGGGGGCCACTGGAGCCTTCTTGAAGTATGAAACATTCCTCGTTATCTTTTCGGTGCCTTTCCGGGCTGTCACACACGTGCCTCTGACTTTCTCCACAGTCCATGGCTGTGGTTCAAAGTTCAAATGAAACTTGCCCCCGGGCATCCGATTGCGGATCAGTACATTGTCACCCGGGACTAGGGGTGAGGACACAGCCCGCCGGCGGGCGTCGGCTTGAGCAAAGGCTCCGCGTCGATGCTCATCAATGGCACTGTCATTGGGGGTTTCGGGCTTCCACTCTGGGTGATGCGGTATGGAGTCGGTGACAACCCGCCCCATCAGCAGGTGTGCCGGTGCCACTCCCGTAATAGAGTGGGGCGTTTGGCGATAGCTGCGGAGAAATGTGAAGATTGCAAGTTCCACAGATTGGTTCTTTTCGTGGGCAATCCGTATCACCTTGTTGAGTGTCCTCATGAAGCGTTCAGCTTCTCCGTTCGCTTGAGGCCATCGGGGGGTGATTCGCCGGTGATGGACTCCAAGAGTCTGTAGGTATGCCGCGAAGTCCTGGCTCTGGAAAGGTGACCCATTATCGGTTCTGATCTCTTTGACTATGCCATGTGTTGCCATGATTTTCTCAAGCTTCGGGATTACCTCCTGAGCACTCAGAACAGTCAGTATTTCCACCTCCGGATACTTGGAGTGATCATCTATGGCCACCAAAGTGTGCCGTCCATCCGGCAAGCTGCCAAAATCGACGCTGATCTTCGACCATGGCCTCCGAGGGCGAGGCTCCATCACCACAGGGGCTGGCCGGGGCACTTCTCCGGTTACCTGACACGCCTGGCATTCTCGAACAGTGGCCTCCACTATTTCGTCCATGAGAGGGAACCACACTTTGGTTCGGAGCCGGGACTTAGTCTTGACCATGCCCTGGTGACCAATGTGGGCCAGATCCACCACTCTCTGGGTGAGGGACGTCGGGATGACTAGCCGGTGGCCTCTCAGCAAACATCCTGTATCGTCTTCCGTCAGTTCCGTTCTTACATGGTACAGGCTCTCCATTATTTGCTTCGCCCGAGGCGTCAGGCTTTTCCACTCCTCTCGGGTGTGGGTCCAGCTGTTGTCTCGGACCGCCACTCTTGCTCTTTGTAGGCACTCATCTTCGCTAGTGGCCTGAGACAGGCTGGCCATGGACACTGGCCGGGGACATGACCGCGCCGTGATGCAGCGGACGTATTCCTCTATTTCTGCCGCTTCCTTCATTTCTTTTGGAGTTGCTGTGCGAGGGTGGCGAGATAGGTAGTCTGCCAGGTTCCGGGCACCCGGCTGGTACTCAATCTTGCAGTTATAGTCCTGCAGTTGCAACATCCATTTCTCGATTCTTGGCGGCGGCTTAGTGGACGTGCCCGCAAACAGGGATACCAGTGGCTTGTGATCTGTGGTCACAACAAAGGGTTTGCCGTAGACATACAGGTGGAAGTGACGACACCCCCAATGAATGGCGATCGCCTCTTTTTCTATCTGGGAGTATCTCTGCTCCGTCTCAGTGAGTGACCGGCTGGCGAATGCCACCGGGGCCCATTCCTCGGCACTTGTCTTCCGTTGTAGCAGGACCGCGCCCAGCCCGACTGGACCGGCATCGACAGCGATTTGCGTCAGCTTGGCCGGGTCGAAGAAGGCCAGCGTCGTGGCTTCTGATAGTGCCTGTTTGACTTCCTCGAACGCTCGATTCTGGTCACTGTTCCATGTCCAGGGGGTGGACTCTTTTGTGAGCTCCCTCAGTGGCGCCGTGAGGTTCGCCAGATCCTTGATGAACCTGCCACAATAGTTCACCATTCCTAGAAAGCTCCTCACCTCCGTGACGTTGGCAGGGGCGGCCGCTTCCTTGATATCTTTGACCTTGTCCGGATCCGGGTTGACACCATCTGCCGAGAAGGTGTAGCCGAAGAACTGGATCTTCCGGCACAGGAACTCGCACTTCTCCCGATGTAGGGTAAGACCTGCGTCTCGTATGCGTCGTAGCACCTGCACCAGCCTCTCATTGTGCTCCGCCACGGTTGTGGCATGTACCATGATGTCATCGCTGACGTTGATCGCTCCGGGGATTCCTGCAATGAGCTCTTGTATTACGTTCTGGAATACTTCCGCAGCGCTCGACACCCCGAAGCTCAGCCTCGTATACCGCCTCAGACCTACATGTGTGGAGAATGTGGTTATGTTCCGGGACGCTTCGTCCAGAACTAGTTGGTGATACCCAGAGCGTAAGTCCAGCTTTGAGAACCATTTGGCGCCTGCCATCTCCCCGACGATGTCATCGATGGTCGGGGTGATGTGTCGCTCCCTTTTGATGGCGGCATTGGGGAGCCTCATGTCTACGCATATTCTGACAGCGCCTGGCTGCTTGGGTTTCTTCGCCACGACAATTGGCGACACCCACGGGGTCGGTCCGGACACTTTCTCGATGATCCCCGCCGCCTCTAGCTTCCTCAATTCAGCTTCCACCAGTGGCCTGAGGTGGAATGCTATGCGGCGATGCCGGAGGGCTATTGGCTGGACGGTGGGATCAATATGTAGGTGAACCTCTTTGCCCCGGAACTTGCCTATCCCGTGAAAGATTTCCTCGAACTCCTCCAAGGTGTGGTGTACTGATTCTTGGTGTACCCCAAACGCGAACGTTACCACTCCCAGATCTTCTGCCGCCCGACAGCCCAGAAGCATGCCTTGCCCGTCTTCGGTGACATAGACATTCGACGTGATGGACCGCGTCCCATGGGATATCACCGTCCTGAACTTTCCTCGTACCTTTAACGGTTCCTCCTGTCCATAGGCGAACACCGTGATCGTCGAGGGCTGGAGTGCGGGCTGTGGGCGCATGGATTTGTGCATCGCGGCGGCCATGATGTTGATGCTGGCTCCTGTGTCTACCACCGTCGTGACTTCCTGTGACCCTACTCGGATGCTGCATTGCGGCAGTCTCCTAGTCCGGCGGGCCGCCGTGCCTATCATGTGTACCCGGTGTATGACCTTTTCCTCCTCTTCATCATCGTCCATGTCACTAGCCCCCGGGCCTCCTTCCTCAACCGTGTTGACGGCTTGGCGGGGCTTTCGGAATTTCTTCGACCGGCACACTTTCTCAAAGTGGTTGAAGCGTCCACACCCCGTGCACTTGGTCCCTCGCGCTGGACACTCAGACGGGGTGTGAGGCGAGCCACCGCAGTACCCACAGGACTTTGGTTGTTCTTGAGCGGCCGGGCCTGGTCCTCGTCGGGGCCACCTCTGTTTGGGCTTGACTGCCACTGCGTTGACCGGCTCGGTCTTTACTGGCACCTGTAGGGCCGCTTCCATGTGCGCAGCGCGCGCTTTGGACAGTTCCTTCGTTCGGCCCATCGTCAGGATATCAGCTAGGGGCTTACCGGATTCCTCCAAGATCCTTTCCCTCAGCTTGACGGACGCACATCCTTGTATTATCTGGCCTCTTATCTCCTCCGTCTCATCCCGAAACCCGCAGGTGGCCGCTAGGTTCTTTAGACGAGCGTAGAACTTGTCGAGCGACTCCTCCGGCAGTTGGCGCGCTTGGCGAAATATGAAGCGTTCATAGTCGCTGTTTGCCATTGGCTCGAAGTATTCGTTGAGCGCCGTTATTAGCGTCGTGTGCGTCTTGGGGGTGGCTTCCGCAAGCGTCTTTACTATGTTGTGAATCTCCTTCCCACCTAGGTGAATTATCATTGCGCGTTTTTGATCTCTGTGGACCTTCGTGGCCTCGAAGAAGATGCGCACTCTGTCCTCCCAGTCTCTCCATCGGGCCGCTACCGTTGATGGGGACCCCTCGACAGAGAATGGCTCTATTGGCGGGATGGTCGCCATGTCGCACGTGCGCGGCTTGCGCTGGGCGGGACCTCCTGCTCACGTGTGCCCTTGCCCTGGGTGAGACCTCCTCCGCCCCTTGACAATAGGGTTCTCAGATGTGGCTCCCACGTGGGTGGCAGGACCTTCCCCCTTGCGCTGTGTGGGACTCCCTTGGGGACCTCCGGGAGAGCAGGGCTATGGGGGCCAGGCAGTGCTGTGCCCTTCGTGACTGAGGGCTTCTCATGCAGGCATGGGCAAGCAAATCTTACTTTTCTGGCAGCACGTGACCCAGGTGGTGTGTGGATTTATCCCCGTGACTACACACCCTG
The DNA here is from genome assembly GCF_964204655.1 of Triturus cristatus. NCBI lineage: Eukaryota > Metazoa > Chordata > Amphibia > Caudata > Salamandridae > Triturus > Triturus cristatus. The sequence goes on from NC_140594.1 coordinate 661,281,626, forward strand.
TTGGTGGCAAAAGGCAATGCCTCCCAGTCTTCCCAGCAGCTGCAGGCAGGAGGCAGGGTGCGAAGGGCGCTCCGCGCTCCACAGGCCAGGGGGCGGGGCACGCGAGGTCACTGTAGCGCGCTGGGGCGCCGATGCAGAAGACGGCCCCAGCGGGAACACGCAGCCGAAATGGAGCGCTCCGGCGCTTCCGCGCACGTCCTCAGCAGGCCTGGGACGCGGGGACAGCAGCGCGCGCGTTCCGGCGGGGCACGAGCACCGCGAGCGAGGACCGCTCACCGGCCGCCACACCAACCGAACGCGCGGAGCAGGAGCGAGGGCACGCCCGCCCTCGTCGCCACTTTGTGGTGTCGCCAGGCTATTGCTACACTCTTACTGTGCAGGCCAGACGCGCGTGGTGGAATGAAGACTCGGGACACGTGTGGTGGTGTTGTCTCCGTCTCCGCTGCCGTGGCGTTTCTGCCGACGTGCATGCGTGACGTCATATTTATTGGGGGTAGAATCTACGTGACCTGACGCGCACGCCATCGCGTGTCACGTCAGGGATGCTATCGCGACACTACACCGTACCACCCCCAAGGGAATGGCCTAGTAGAGCGGTTTAACCGGACTCTGAAGGGGATGATCGCAGGCCTGGAAGAGCCCCTCCGGCGCAAGTGGGACGTCCTGCTCCCCTGCCTTTTGTTCGCCTACCGGGAAGTCCCCCAGAAATCCCTGGGGTTCAGCCCCTTTGAGTTACTCTACGGGCACCCCGTCCGGGGGCCCCTCAGCTTGGTCAAGGAAGGGTGGGAGGCGGCACCCCGAGACCCCCCCGAGATGTGTTCCAATATGTCCTGACCCTCCGAAACCAGACTAGGAAGTTTCGAGAAATGGCCGAGGCCAACCTGGAGGCGAGCCAAGAAGAAATGAAACGCTGGTACGACCAGAACGCCACTCTGGTCGAGTTCCAGCCGGGCCAGCAGGTATGGGTCATGGCCCCCATGAAACCTTGCGCCCTCCAGGATAAATGGACCGGGCCCTTCAAAGTCGTTGAGCGGAAAAGCCAGGTCACGTACTTGGTGGACGTCCAGACCCCTCGGGACCCCCTTCGGGTCCTTCACGTGAACCGCCTCAAGCCCCACTTTGTGCGGACGGAGTTGAGTCTGCTGCTGGCCACAGATGACGGGGCCGAGGAGGAGTCAGATCCCCTCCCTGACCTCCTGTGTACCGAGGAGAAGGATGGCTCCGTGGAAGGAGTGAACCTCTCTCCATCCCTCACTTCCCAGCAACGCGAAGACTGCCGCCAGCTCTTAGGGCAATTCCCTGACTTATTCTCTCTCGTCCCCAAATTCACCGACTGGTGTGTCCATGACGTGGACACCGGAGACAGCCCGCCGGTGAAGCAATGAGCCTACCGAGTACCTGATCGAGTCCGGTCCTGCATCCAGGCCGAGGTCTCGAAGATGTTGACCTTGGGGGTGATCGAACCCTCAGACAGCCCCTGGGCCAGCCCCGTGGTACTGGTCCCGAAAGCAGCAGCCCCCGGTGTCGCCCCAGAACTCCGATTCTGTGTGGACTACCGGGGACTCAATGAAGTCACCCGAGCCGACGCTCACCCCATCCCCCGAGCAGATGAGCTCATTGACCGCCTCGGGTCGGCTCGTTTCCTCAGCACATTCGATCTGACCTGCGGATACTGGCAAATTGCGCTCACAGAAGGAGCCAAGGAGCGGTCCACCTTCTCCACCCCGGATGGACACTATCGCTTTCGCGTGATGCCCTTCGGGATAAAAAATGCCCCGGCCACTTTCCAGCGACTGGTGAATAGAGTCCTGGCCGGGCTGGAAAAGTTCAGCGCCGCATATCTCGACGATATCGCGGTTTTCAGTTCCGAATGGAGCAAGCACCTCCACCACCTCTGGAGGGTGCTAACGGCCCTGCGCCAGGCAGGTCTCACAGTAAAAACCAGCAAATGTCAGATTGGGCAAGGTTCGCTGGTCTACCTCGGGCACCAGGTCGGAAGCGGGCAGGTCGCCCCTCTGCAGCCTAAGATCGACGCCATCCTAGCCTGGGAACCACCCACTACCCAAACGGAGGTCCGAGCCTTTTTGGGCCTCACCGGCTACTACCGAAGATTCATCCGGGGGTACGGCAGCCTGGTCGGCCCCCTCACGGAACTCACGTCCAAGAAACAGCCCAAGAAGGTGCAGTGGACCTCTGCCTGCCAGGAGGTGTTCGATGCCCTGAAAGCAGCCATGTGTACTGCCCCCGTGCTCCAGGCCCCCGACTACTCCAAGGAGTTTGTGGTACAAACTGATGCCTCCGAGCATGGCATTGGGGCAGTCCTGTCACAGGTGAATGACCAAGGCCTAGACCAGCCCATAGCCTTCCTCAGCCGAAGGTTGTTACCCAGAGAACAGAAGTGGAGCACCATTGAACGCAAGGCGTTCGCCGTGGTCTGGGCCCTCAAGAAACTACGACCCTATCTGTTCGGCAGCCATTTCAAGGTCCAAACTGACCATCGCCCCTTGCAATGGCTCATGCAGATGCGAGGGGAAAACCCCAAACTATTGCGGTGGTCAATCTCCCTCCAGGGGATGGATTTCACCGCGGAGCACCGCCCTGGTACTGACCACGCCAACACTGATGGCCTCTCCCGGTTCTTCCGCCTCAGCGAAGAGAACCCCCAAGAAGATGGGTAGTTCTCTCCGGCTTTCAGCTGGGGGGGACGCGTGTTAGACCCGGCCTTGTGGCATGGCCATCCCTGACCCCTGGACACACACCCGACCCGGACTTCCCTGTCCGTGCCCTCCATCTTCCCAGCACCACCGGGCCCGCGTGCCCACTTCCTGCACCTACGATGGCCGCCCGGCCCCTGCACAACCTAGAGGCGCCACCCCAGCTGGGGAACATCGCGCTCCCATAGAGTGAGAGAGGGAGGAGCAGTTTCCATCACACCTCTGGCCTCCCCGCGGGAGATGGGTTTCGATTGGCCCTCTGGCCTTCCTGAGGGCTGGCTCTACGCCTGCTGGGTGTCTGGGACTCCTCCCAACCCGGCCCTGAAAGGATCAAAGGACAAAATGGCAGGAAACTCCAACGAGCGTCCCCTAGGCGCTAAGACCCCTGCCTACACGGACCCCGGACATCAAAGAGGAGATGACCTATATCAAGGGGTGCTCTGGGGCTATCTGGCAGATTCGACTCTGGAACGACAAGAGCCCTGCTGACGTGGTCGTGGCTCCCTTGCAACCTTGGAACACCTGAGCCCTGCTGAGTGACTCACGGCTCCCCTGAAGATCGTAAGACCTCCGAACTTGTGCTTGAGCCCTGCTGAGTGACTCGCGGCTCCCCTGAAGATCGTAAGACCTCCAAACTTGTGCTGAGCCCTGCTGAGTGACTCGCGGCTCCCCTGAAGACCGTAAGACCTCCGAACTTGTGCTGAGCCCTGCTGAGTGACTTGCGGCTCCCCTGAAGATCGTAAGACTTCCAAACTTGTGCTTGAGCCCCGCTGAGTGACTCGCAGCTCCTAAAGACTCCTCTGGTCTGGCTGGACCGCAGCGTATCCCCCGGCTCGAGGATTGTGAGCTGTGCGTTGGGTACGCCCCTGCATCTATCCGGATCCCCCAAAGACTGTCCCGCTACCCCCTTCCCTACTGAGACTCTCTGAGCCCGAGCTCTATTTTGTACATATCCACCTTGGTGATCATAAAGATCTGACGAAGCTGAATAGATAAAGATCTGTTCCCAAGAACCTACCGTGTGGTGTCTCTTTGTCGTGTGGTGCCGTGTGTGCGATCCTAGATACGAGACTCTTCCCCCTGAGGAGTCTCCCGCCAGTGCCCGGCTACAATACCCCGAGGGTAGGTCTCAGAGTGTTCAGGTAACCTCCCTGACTCCCCTGGGGTCGCCTCCTAACATCCTCTAAGACAGGCACTTCATCCGCACTGAGAGTTGCTTCATCCACACCAAGAGTACCTTCATCTGCACTGAGAGTACCTTTATCATCTGATGATTCCATGTTGAGAGAAAACTCACTGCCAGAATCTTCCCCTCCCTCCTCTCCCTCAGACGCACTGTCAGTCTCATAATCATGCTCAGAGGAAGATTCAAGAAGCAAACCAACCACCTGTTGAGCAGTCAATCTACGGCTAGTCATATTGCTTACTAATAAAGGTAACTTGTCAAACAAGTCAACAACAACAAACACTTTGTAAAATAAGTAATAAACAAAAAGCACCTTTATCAAAAACTCATATATACTCCAAAACAATACCACTCACTTGCCAGAGGCAGCTAAACTACTCACCACCACCTACTCTGTACAGACACAGTATGGATCAACAATATCCCACTAAAAAAGAAAGAGAAAAGCAATTACACATAAGACTATGCAAAACACATCGCAAAGAATTTCATGCTCAAACCACTAACTAAATATGCCGCCATTATGACATCACTTACAAAAAAATTAATTCAGACATTACAATATTACTCATTTGGAGTAAATACAACAAAAAAAAATTCTTACGAAAACAATGCAACTACACAAAACTGCAGAACAACCACTGTTGAAACCGGAAACAGGAATCAAAAGCTTTAGACTAGAATAAAAAGGAGAAAAAACTTTAATGTCACATATGCATATAATGCGCTAGACCATCACGTACTGCGCAAAATTTATTGCTTGAACCTCCCACTTTCAAGAAGGAAAGATCGATGGCCCAATCCTTTACAAGCAACGCGGCGAGAATCTGGAACTCAGCCTCAGCTCCAGACCACCCCCTCCCTCTTCCCAGTCCTTCAAAACTAACCTCAAAGTTCTCCTCCTGCACAGACACTTCAAAACTTAATTCACACCCTCTCTATTGTCCGAAGGAAGTCTTTACATTATAGGAAATTCTGTTCTCCATGCCCGTAGAAGTGCCTTCCCAGTGTGTTCCTGTGTTTTGAGTGTCTGCCATTTATTGCACTTTTATACCTCTACTTGTACTTTGTACTCTTTTGTAACTTGCACACATGTCACTTTTCCTCTTGTAACGTATTGTTTGCTACCTCTTGTATTTTGTTTGCTTTTGATACATGCACAATTACCACCATTGCCTCATGTAACGTAACGTTTGCTCTTGTTTTCAGAGTGTCTGCCATTTATTGCAGTATTTTACCTCATGTGACATCCATCAGAGAGCTGCGTGAATAATTACCTGGTAATCCCCTCAGCACAATGCAAACATGCACATACATGACACTGTTCAGGGATCTATCATCTACAGCTGACATTAAATGACCATTCATCATGGACCATTAAAGCAGTGCACTTTGTGATCTGCATGGTACATGTTCTTTGCAGCAGCCACATTAACCCTCTGTGCTACCTTTCCAGGAGTCAACCCTTCCACTACACAAAACTCCATCTCTCTCTAGGAAGAACATTAATCACCAAAGTTATCATGACATTTTAATTGTTTCTGAAAATTGCTGGAGGCCAGGAAGGAGGCAGCAAGTTTTTTTCAAACCATAATATACTTGCAAACACTACGCACCCACCCGAAATAGGTACCCAGTGAGGTCACACCGTTCACATCGCCCTAACCTGCTCAAGGTTCATGTGACCTCAGTGACAGAGTCACAGCGACTGGATCACTGTTGCTCTAGGGTCTGCTGCTTCGTAGGCCTGCCCGCGAAACTGGAGATGAACTGCAGTATGGATTGTGGTGGACAGGCCTTCAAGGTTAACCCACAATTGACACCACTAGGGTACACCTGCTTGTGCTAAGACATTAAGCCTTCTAAGGTCTAGTGGGGCCTTCTACGGTCTAGCATGGGAATGTGCCCCCTCAGTACAGTGGTGTGGTGGACTGGTCATGAATGCTGAACCCGGTTCCCCAGTTCCAAATTCGACAGCTCTGGCCATAGTGCCACATCCCCACTGAACACCATACTTGACCACTGAGAGAAACTCGCACTGCCTTCAGCTATAACCTAATTGTGCCCGCTATAAACACTTGGATGTGGCTCAATTCAAATTATGCACTTGATAAGAGTAATATGCTGCCTAAGGAAAAAAAAAAAGCAACCACTCATAGGAAATGCAAAGCATGTGAAATGTAAGCAGAAACAACATGGTTACCTTAACGATCTCTCACTCACTATTCAGAAATCAGCGAGTGGTTTCACCTGAAAAGTTATGGACATGACTAGAGGGCCCTGAAGGGAACCGTTTCACTGTCCATTGCTTACATCCTTACAAAACGTAAGCAGTATGGTAATAAAAAGACCACATCCATAAACACAGAGCCATGGTACACATTGTGTTTTCCAATCCACCCATCAACCAGGTATTGCAGTACCTCCAGGAATGGTACACTCTCCCAACCTGGGAACAACAATGCTGTTCAAAGAAAGATGAGAAAACAAAAGTAGCACTTCACTGGCAAACTCTGTAAAGTGATGCTGGTGTATTTGGATATAAATAAAACCAATCTGGCCACTTTGCAACCCCTCTGTCTTGCTTTATTTAGTTAGGTATTTAATTCATTTTTGGATCCATTTCACAGGGAAGCAACTACAAAAACACACGAACGAAGCCGAGCCTCATGGCATGCCTTTGGCCTTCCGCCTACATAGTGCCCCCACCCTAACCAAACCCACCGATGCCAAAATACCCCCTCCCCAGCCCCAAAACTCACCTTCACTCTCCGACGCGCAGGATGAAAATGGCTTCCTGCGCCTCGGAGAACAAAGGGGAAACCTCCAATGACGTCAGCGCGGCGCGCGCGCTGACGTCATTGATGACGTGGGGGTGGGGGGCGGGGGGAGGCAGGGGAAGGTCTTCCCCTGCCTTCCCTGTAAAAAAAAAAAGATCGACCACTCACGGGGGGAGCGCCAGCGCTTCCCCTGTGGGTGGGTGTCATGACGAGCTGGACTCGTCATGGGCACAGCGCGACTGTGCTCCATGACGAGTCCAGCTCGTCATGGGCACAGAACGGGATAAAGGTGTTCCTCTCCCTCCAAAGTGCCTTATATCTGTCAATGCAGGTCTCTTGCCACTTTGCATGCGTCATCTCTGGCATAGTTGTCAAAGATTGTGCATATGAGTGTATGTGTAGTTCGGCAACATGCATGCAGTTCTTCATGGCTAATAATCTCTATTGTGCATGAAGTCCATGGTTGTGTATGTATTTGGGCAGGTTGCTCCCCCAACGGGGCCTTCATCGCCTGCTGAGGGTGTTTCTCCTGTGCGCAGCTCGGCCTTCTGTTTCCTGATCCTGTGTCAGTCATCTTTAGTGATTGTTCATCCATTTTCTCTGGGTGAGTCATGAGTAACCTGACACTCCTTCCTTTACATACGCCTCTTGCAGTTGTCCTTTCTGACATCCTTGTCTTTGTGTGCTACTTTTGGCCTAGTTTCCAGTACATGCCGCCTGCTGCTGCGGCCCCTGCGGCAAGGGCCCACCAAGTTCCCGGATTCTGCAACCCACATGCCTCCAAGATGCTCCTCCCTTCCTCCCTCCACCCATTCATTAGGCTGTCATCAGCTTGTCTGTGCCACTGTTGCGGCCACGCAGTGCCAAAGGCAGGACCGTCAGCACATGCAATGTGCACATTGCACAACCCTCATGTCCTTGCATGACCCACATCACACAACAGTCTCATGTTGCAGCCACCCTCCAAGCAATGTCCAACGAAAATCAACCGCCTGCTCTAAACGCACACACGACACCTTTGCATGCTGAGTGTGCAACTCCAACTGCCTACACAGCGCTGCCCCACCTTCCAGGCCCTGTCACACCAACCAGGTCATGTCCCTCCTACTCCACACCGGCTCCGTCCACCAGCACGCCATTGGACTCTATTACCTTCTCAACACAACAGGCCCACACATCACCTTCATGACAGTGACCTGGATGAAAGCATCCTCAGCACACAACTTCTTCATTGCCATCTCAGACGGATACAAGAGCACCCACAGGGACGGCACTAACAATCCCGGAGGATGAATTGATATCTATTCCCAAGTACTCACTCAGGGTCACAAATCCGGTTTGGCACAAACCCCCTGCAAACCCTCAGAGTAACACTCATCTACCGATCTCCAGGCCTACATCCACAATTCCGCAAAGCCATCAACACGTCCATCCTCATCATGCACGCCCTCACATCCACAGGATACATGTGGCTGTGTGCCAGGAACTTCTGGCTGGATGAGAACCACATCAAAAACACAGATAAAGAGAAGGGTCTAAGGGAAATAATATTTAAAGACCTGCCCACGTCCCAATCCCCTAATCTACACTTATACAACTACAAAAAAGGACTGGGGGTCTAGATTCAGAAAAACTTAGTGATGTGTGTCCCTATAGAAGGATAACTCTTCTAACATCCCTGGCAAACCGAGCTGAGCAGGATTCCCATCAAAATACTTCTTAATTATGGAGCTAAAGTTTTAAGCTCTGTGGATCAGCGTTATCATATGGTTATCCACCACCTCCTAGAGGGCAATCTCTTGATCATAAAGATTCCCTCAGTGGAAAGCTCGTATGCTCTTAATGGATGCCAATCCGAACCAAGGCAAACAATAGATGCCATCAAGTGTTACAACATAGTGAAAAAATATATATATAATGTGATGCAGTGCAATGTAATATTAAAGAGATTGTGTGGAGAGACTAGAACACCTAGACAATCACTCTCTCCTCATACCTAATAAAACCAGGGGAGTTGACATTTGTCCCCGCTATTGATTCATAGCAGTAAACATGGTAACTCCAACTACACGGTCAACATGTTTCAGCCTTATTGGAAATGATCCAGGCTTTCTTCAGGACCTATTCATAGCTACTGCACATGATTCAAACTCTTCATATATAAGAGCACAAGGATAATGAAAACTATACAACCTCGCTTGGTGCGAAACCTTCAATTACAGGGTGTAAACATCACCTATGGAGATAAAAGCAATCATCACACTCCATACAGAGCAGTAACCAGCCAATCAGCACAGTATATGCCCAATTTAGGGCTGCAGTCATTTGCTTACCCTGCATGATCAAGGCTCAAACCTCACCTCTCAGGAACCTGCCTCTGGTAGAGATGAGGCCCCGCTCTACAAAAAATATCAAATAATAAATAAATCAATGGAGACCCTGCCATAAGTCCAGAATCTTTAGTCAACAGGTCGTATGCCAGGTGTGTGTCCCTGGCATTTGAACTGACCAGCCCCTCTACTCTCAAAACAGAAGAAAAAGCCAAGAGTCGGTTAGGGAAGTCTCAAAAGTTATTAATAGGTATTGCTAATGGCATAGGAGATTTTATCCCCAGACAGTTATGGATACAATCGTGCCGATACAGAATACTCTCTATATCATGTCTTATAGTTCATATTTATGCAATATAATACTGCTATGTCGTATATATCTGCCCCTCATAAGAATAGACAATATCAGGGCGCGGTTGTGAGTTTCAATAACTGTAACTCCCAGAGCTCCTGATGTTCACACCGTGCTTCACCCTGGTACTCGTCTAGCAAATGTGCATAAGCACCAGCATTCTATATTGCGTGGAGGCAAGTTGGAGTAATACCATCTTCATTGCCAGCGATCTTTATGTCGCCTAAAACTTGCATGAGGGGACCAAGGGTTGCGGCGTTAGAGCATTAAACCGCAACCAGCGAGTAACCTATACTAATAAATGTCCAACCCCAAATCATATATCATAGAGCTATATGTGGTTCCGAACGAAAACGCTACATCCCCACTCTTTCCACCAAGATCCAGAGGCAGAAGAAGAAATCAACAGGCCCAAGTCCACTGGGACCCGAGTACCGGTCCACATACAGGGACCAGGAGCAATACAAGGAAGAACTCTGCCCAGGCAGGGACAAATCTGAACCAGACCTAGTGGTTAATTTGAGTTAACAGACCTTATCTACGGATGAGGTACGAGTACTAAACAGAGGTCTTGGTTTTGTTACAACCTCTGAAGGGGACCCTTTTCAAATACAGTGTGAGCTTGCAAAATTTTTTAGGAAAATCAGGCTACACTATTTTTTTAAGGATAAGGATTCAAGCACAGTAGAAGACGCTGAACAAAACACAGGTATGAGAATAAAATCTACTTTCAATCCACCAGGCCATGTGGTTCCACCACAGGTGTTGACATTCGAGAATGCAGTAAGGAGTGAGATCACTGATCTATGCACTCAGCAGAACTCCAGCTACAAGAACCTGCCACGTTCTGAGCATCTAGCTCTCCAGTCCTTGGCGAAATATGACGACATCATCATAAAACCAGCGGACAAGGGCGGGGCTATAGTCATCCTGAATTCGGATGACTATAGGACTGAATGCCTTCGCCAGCTCAATGATGAGAAGTCCTATAGAATTTTGGATGAAGATCCTACCCATAGACTCAAAAACATGATCTTGGAATACAGTGAAGAGGTTCTCATTGAGGGATGGATCACCACACAGGAAGCTCAGTTTTTACGAACCCAATTTCCTGTCACCCCCTATTTCTACATCCTATCAAAGGTACACAAAGAGAAAAGACCTCCCCCCGGGAGACCCATTATCTCGGGGCAGGGTTCTATTTTAGAATCTTTGTCGACATTTGTAGACTTCTTTTTGAGACCTATTGTGCAACAAGTGCCGACGTACTTGCAGGACACAACAGATGTCTTGAGACTATTACCCACAATAGAATTTGACATGGAGAGGGACTATTTAGTCTCCTTCGATGTAGAGTCCCTCTACACTTCAATTCCCCAAGATGAGACTTTGGAGACCGTTAGTTCCATCCTGGAGACAACTGAGCTACATTCGATCACCCCTGCACATTTCATCATGACGCTGGCGCGAGTGGCAATGAAAGAAAATTTTTTCAAATATGAAGACTCTCTATACTTGCAAACCTCAGGGACAAGTATGGGGAGTGTTTTCGCGCCGAGTCTGGCAAATCTATATGTCCATACATTTGAACAGGAACACGTCTTGACTCCCACCAATCCCTTCCTTTCGTCCATTCGCTTGTGGAAGCGATACATAGATGACGTGTTGGTCATTTGGCGGGGAGATCAAGATTCCATCTCAGCGTTCCACCATTGGCTGAATGCACAAAATGAATTTTTGAATTTTACAGTTGAATCGAGTCACACCAGATTAGCATTTCTCGACCTGTCCATCTTTGCTACACCACATGGCTTGGAGAGCGAGGTCTATCGGAAACCTATGTCGAGGAATTCCCTCCTCAGGTACGATAGTCAGCATCCTAGAGCACTTAGAAACAACTTACCCTATGGACAATTCCTTCGCGTCCGTAGAAATTGCTCCACCCCCGAAGGCTTCCAAACACACACGAAAGTGCTGACCACTAGTCTTCTAGAGAGACATTACCCTCTGAGGATAGTGAAGCGCGCTCTGAAGAGAGCAACCAATAATCACCGTGAAGCCCTGCTTGAGCCACCTGTGCAGAAACCACCTCTAGACAGACTAACTTTTGTACACACCTTTAGTACATTGTCCAACCAGATACAGAAAAGTATCAGACATCATTGGCGCCTGCTGAATTCCAGTAAAGAAAAGATTCCCTTGCCCCTTTTTGCGTTCAAAAGAGGCAGTAACATCAAGGACAAATTAGTACACACACGCCCCAAGACACCGGTACCGAGACAACTGGGCACACTCTGGGGTTTACCAGCAGTCACAGGTCACCATCCCTGTGGGGATTGCTCTATTTGTCCACAGACCTCACACTCGACATCAGTTGATATAGGAACCAGTAAACCATGGGTTCAGTATCAGTTCACTAACTGCAACAGCAGCAATTTAATCTATTTGATTACTTGCCCGTGCCGGATTAACTATGTCGGGATGACTACCCGCAAAGTTAAGGCTCGGATGTTAGAACATAAGAGCACTTTCAGATGCAAGAAGCTAACCACAAGACTCACGAGACATTTCTCTGAGAAGCATGGACCAGAGGATTTTAAATGGACAGTGTTAGAAAAACCTAACATACCCTTATCTGTTAGTGACATCTCTAGATACCTGTTCATCAAAGAGCAAAAATGGGTTTACAAACTCCATAGTGACACTCTGGGTCTAAACGATGACATTCCGTGGGTGAGTCTCTAATCCACCAAATCCCCACGCTTGTATTTGAACCAGCAGTGCATTATTGCACATTCTTGGGTCCTAACACCTGCTTTCTGGGCTTGACGTCTGTAACTAGAGGGCTTTTGGGCCATATGGAATATTGTACTCTAGGCATGTCAGTCCAACAAAGACTATTTCCTGTACATAATGGCACATCTTTTGTGTTATACAGAATACCTATACACTAAATTCTATCTTGTAACACCCTAAAGTAATGATGTGAGAATGACTGATGGATTTACATTCTCCGAGTATTTGCTGAGGAGGTTTGTCATTAGCAAATGAGTGTGTTTTAAAAAAAAAACGTTAAAATATCAGAACTCTCTGTGTACGTGTGGTTGGGAGCCATACGGCATATGGTGGTTATGGAAATGTTACACTCTGGGTATGACAGTTTAGAGAGCATCATGACACTATGACACTCCTATGTGAAACATGAGCACATGATAGTTACATACTAAGCTCAGCATTATTGGAGTTTATAAAAAATAAACAAAAAATAAAGAAATAAAAGACAAATGACCAATAAATGATGGGATGATGATTTACGCACTGAGGTATTTCGGATATTTTTTGAATACCAATTACAATAGAGTGGTTGTGATTCAAATACCCGAGGATACGACAAGCCACTCCATCGGTGCTACTAGGGAACCATAGGTGTTATAGTTTCCTGTGCAGTCAAGAACTACAGAGTTCTATTCCTGCTTGTTGGTAATACTGGCCTTTTTGAACTACAATTAATTCACGAATGATGTCATGTTGTAGTTCTACGTCCCAATGAGGGTATATATCTTGCAGGCCGCTAACGCCGGCTTTTGAAACTACAAATGACGAGCGTATGATGTCATCCTGTAGTTTTACGTCCAAACGTTGACGCTGACAAGGCGCGTGAGGCGCGAAAATCTGATACCGAACACAAGCTGACGTGAACAAGTCGGGCGTATTTAAAACCGAGACGTTCGCTACCTCAGTGCCTCCCTCCCTGACTCGGTGATACTCAGAGGTACCGACGGACAGGTTAGTCTGATAACTCAGTTCACGGGTGGAAAGAGTGGGGATGTAGCGTTTTCGTTCGGAACCACATATAGCTCTATGATATATGATTTGGGGTTGGACATTTATTAGTATAGGTTAGTCGCTGGTTGCGGTTTAATGCTCTAACGCCGCAACCCTTGGTCCCCTCATGCAAGTTTTAGGCGACATAAAGATCGCTGGCAATGAAGATGGTATTACTCCAACTTGCCTCCACGCAATATAGAATGCTGGTGCTTATGCACTTTGCTAGACGAGTACCAGGGTGAAGCACGGTGTGAACATCAGGAGCTCTGGGAGTTACAGTTATTGAAACTCACAACCGTGCCCTGATATTGTCTATTCTTATGAGGGGCAGATATATACGACATAGCAGTATTATATTGCATAAATATGAACTATAAGACATGATATAGAGAGTATTCTGTATCGGCACGATTGTATCCATAACTGTCTGGGGATTAAATCTCCTATGCCATTAGCTATACCTATTATTAACTTTTGAGACTTCCCTAACCGACACTTGGCTTTTTCTTCTGTTTTGAGAGTAGAGGGGCTGGTCAGTTCAAATGCCAGGGACACACACCTGGCATACGACCTGTTGACTAAAGATTCTGGACTTATGGCAGGGTCTCCATTGATTTATTTATTATTTGATATTTTTTGTAGAGCGGGGCCTCATCTCTACCAGAGGCAGGTTCCTGAGAGGTGAGGTTTGAGCCTTGATCATGCAGGGTAAGCAAATGACTGCAGCCCTAAATTGGACATATACTGTGCTGATTGGCTGGTTACTGCTCTGTATGGAGTGTGATGATTGCTTTTATCTCCATAGGTGATGTTTACACCCTGTAATTGAAGGTTTTGCACCAAGCGAGGTTGTATAGTTTTCATTATCCTTGTGCTCTTATATATGAAGAGTTTGAATCATGTGCAGTAGCTATGAATAGGTCCTGAAGAAAGCCTGGATCATTTCCAATAAGGCTGAAACATGTTGACCGTGTAGTTGGAGTTACCATGTTTACTGCTATGAATCAATAGCGAGGACAAATGTCAACTCCCCTGGTTTTATTAGGTATGAGGAGAGAGTGATTGTCTAGGTGTTCTAGTCTCTCCACACAATCTTTTTAATATTACATTGCACTGCATCACATTATAGATATTTTTTTTCACTATGTTGTAACACTTGATGGCATCTATTGTTTGCCTTGGTTCGGATTGGCATCCATTAAGAGCATACGAGCTTTCCACTGAGGGAATCTTTATGATCAAGAGATTGCCCTCTAGGAGGTGGTGGATAACCATATGATAACGCTGATCCACAGAGCTTAAAACTTTAGCTCCATAATTAAGAAGTACTTTGATGGGAATCCTGCTCAGCTCGGTTTGCCAGGGATGTTAGAAGAGTTATCCTTCTATAGGGACACACATCACTAAGTTTTTCTGAATCTAGACCCCTAGTCCTTTTTTGTAGTTGTATGGATGAGAACCACACCAGCATCCATCATTGGTCTATCCACATTAGCATCCACGTCTCCGACGGGCAACACACTGCCACACACCCCGCTACCAATCCCCCAAAGATGCTTGATGTAAGTCAACACAGACATGCTATGTGGGACACTGGATCCAACACCACCGCCACACCCTGCAACCTCACACACTGGATCAGCAACTGATCCAACAATCTAGCCACGTTGACTGACTTTCCTGTGACGCACATCAACAATTAAGCCACCTGGGACAAGGCAGACCTCCTGGACTCATACACGTCTAGCAGGACTCTTGTGCACAGCTTGCAACACAAATAACCATCAGTGGCCTTACAACCCTGGAAAACGGCACACACAGCCATCACCATATCATCAGCAAGGACAATTGGAGATCCTTCAGATGGGGCAGAGGCCAAAAAACCACACAACATCAAGGAGCTCATCAGCATTGTGAGTGCACTGACATCAGCTCTCCATCCAAAAGACACCCACCCTTGCAAGGCTGAGCCAATCCCTTGCAACTTTCTACCACTGCCAGCTCATGGACATACACGCAAGCCTTGGCACACAGAGGCAGAACACACTATTATACGCGGGACCAACCACCCTCAGGTTTTGGACTTCCATCATCAGCAGATACAACACCCGGCTCATGTGCAACATCCCCTGGGGATCTCCATCAGGACCCTTCCCACACAACATCTCAACCACATCATTCCCCATCCTTGTAGCCCACATCCAGCACGTCATGTATGTATCATTGGAGTTAGCCACATTCCATGGTAGATAGAGGCATGCAGTGACCCAGGCCCTTCTTAGACAATGGACGGCAGGAACGCTGGCTCTCAAAGAACCTCAACGTGCTTCCCTAGCCAGCAAATGTCATCAGGAAGACAGTCAAGGAGCAACTGACAAACTTCCTCCACGCAAAGAGCTCCAGGCAACCTGCACAAGACCGTCTTCCACAGTAATCACCCCACTGCAACCGTCATCATTGCCACCAACACCGACAACTTTGCCCTGCTCAACAATGGTGAGGCCACCCCCTTGACCTCTCCACAGCATTATGCACGATGTGCTCACACTCTGTCAGCTCACACATCTCCATCACTGGTATCCAGGATATGGACCAGGATGAAATCACCAAGTATCTCACCAGCAAGGCCATGGGAGTGGGACTCAAGCCTTCAGTATGTAGTACAGTGGCATCATCTGGCACATGGCCCAGGGCTCATCTCTCAGCGTGTCAATCTTCAATGTGTCCATGACCCCCCTCTCCACCATCACATGCACACACAACCTCATCATCATCTTGTATGCCATTGACAGCCAGCTGCTCCTCACCCTCACCAAAGACACAGCCATTGCCAGTTCCAACCTTCAAGAAGGCATGAGGTCCGTTGATGAATGGCTGAACATCAGCCACCTGAGGCTGGACTTGTACAGGACTGAGGTAATCATCTGAGGATTGTCCCCTTACAGCTGGGTCAACTCCTTGTGTCCCACCCGCCAGGGCACTGCACCAGCACCCAGTGGCCACGCACACAAGATGGTGTGCATCATCGACTCGTCGCTCACAATTGCCATGCAACTCACCAGCATCTGTACCTCATGCTGCAACACCCTCCGCATGATGCACATGATCCACAGCTAGATCCACTCCAAGGCAAGACAGACCGTCCCCCAGGTCCACGACACCAGCTGTGTCAACTACAGCCCCGCCTTCTACGGAGCAAGTACAGCCAAACTCCCGGAAAACATGTCCACATCTGCACACCTCAGCTTCAACATCCTGTGCCCCAGCCACATCACCGTCCACCTGAGATAGCTGCAATGGATCACTGTCTGCTGCAGGATGACCTTCACACTCCTCACCCACACTCAGGAGGCAGTCCACAACCCCAGACTCCAAACCAACCTTGGACGTCTGTCATCCAAGACCCCGTTGGGCCAACTCCATGCATCCAACCTTGCCCTGGCCAACATTCTTCACATCCACCGAACTCCAGCATGCAGGACATAGTTCTGCCACCTGGCCAAACATACCTGGGACTCCCTCCCCGGGAACCACCACATGAGCCATGACCTCTACGCCTTAATGATACTCTTCCAAATTGGTCTGTCCGCACAGTATTGCAAGCCCCCCTCAGCAGCTTGAGACCATCATGGGTGAGTATTGTGCTCCATGTCTGTATTGGATGATACATTGTGACCCATGTGTGTCCTGTACCGGACTCAGATCCCAGGGTATGGATGGCTGGAGTTAGTTCAACACTCAGGCATAGTTTGACATTTCCCCACACATATGTTGTGGACTCATGCAAAATGACTGCAACATCTAATTAAAGAAATTTAGTTTTATTCTCGGTGGGGCGTGTTTTGTGGGGAAAAATAGGTGCTATACAGTGTGCCTAGAACCCAAAGTTCACAGGGGGAAATGGGATCCTTGGGATTTGAAGTCATCAGAGTCCAGACCACAGTGTTTGTCATCATTGGTCAGACTGTGACCAGCAAGTCCATGTGGCAGAGAATGTCAGTGAATGAGGTGATGCTGTTGCACATGAAGGCCAGGTGCCAGGCCAGGTGACCTGGGAGATGTGGATGGTTCGCTGCTTCTCACGGTCTTTTCCGTGGACAATCCACCTTCCTCACGGGACCCTCAGATGCATGCCTTGACGATGTTTGGGACGCTCCGTCGGACGAATCCTCCTCCTCCTCCCTCCTTGTGGCTGGTGGTGGTCTTCGCCTGGTGGCACAGGGAGGGTTGGCCATGTTGTCGGCGATCCGACGGAGTGAACGGCTTATGTCCGTTTGCACCGCCAGGAGCTCAGCCAGTCTTGCCTCCATCCATCCTTGGTGTTCTTGTTGACTGGTGTGTTGCTCGGCCTGCTGGTTCTTAATCTCTGTGAGGGTCTCCACTACCTGGCTGATGGCCCTGGTGTCATGCCGGTATGCGTCCATGATGTTGCGTATGTGTGACATACCGGTCCCTTCAGCTGGCTGGTCAGGTTCTCGCCTCCGCCTGCCTCCACTCCCACCACCCCTGCCCACACGAGCCTGGCCTGCTGTTGTGGGCACATCAGGTCAAGGAGACCCCTGAGGGATGGCAGTTGCGGGGTTGTCTGCCTCCTCCTGGGTGCCCGGCGAACCTTGTCCCTCCAGGTCAGACTGGCTCAGTTGTTCAGTGCGGGCAGGGCTCCTGGGTGTCTCCTGGGATGTGGCAGGAATGGGGGTGGTGGGTGGCACAGATGTACCTGAAGCAGGAACTGCAGAGACTTGGACACCAGAGGGTCCAGGTGGGTTGGGGTCATCCGTGGAGTGTTGAGAGGCGTCGCTGCCGGTGGGATCAGGTTCCTCCCAAGCCTGGGACTGATTCTTCCCCCCCATTGTTGGGGGGAGATCTATGACGTTGCCCTGTGTGTGAGAGAGAGACAATGTTAATGCTGTTTCATGCGACATCCATGTTTCAGACATATTCATGTTGGCACAGTTCCTCCAGGTAGTTGTATGTGCCTAGCATTCCCCTCAATGTTCACTTGTAGATGGGTATGTTGCGGGGGACAGATTGATATGTTCTCCTTTGACATGTAGATTTTTGGCTTGGATGCTTCTTTGGCTATGGATTGATCTTGTTGTGTCACATTTCCATTGTGAGAGTGGGTAAATCCATTGCCTGCCCCGGGGGTGTGTGCTTGTGTAAGGGGTGTGTGTGACAGGGCCTGCTGGTGGGTGTAGTGTGATTTGGCAGTGGGTCTCCCAGGTGATGTATCTGTCCCCTCATGGTGCATTCTGCCATGACAGTGAGTGTGAGTTCCTGTCCTAGATATCTGAGCTTGTGGTGTTGGTGTTTGAGTTTACAGTGGTCACAGGAGGGCCTTGTGTTGCCTACAGCAGGGCCAAGTGTCAGCTACCTTGTCAGTACTTTGCCAGTCCCTGTGCATTGAGCATGGTGCATGGGTATGTACCTGGGCCATATGGACTGAGGGCAATGGTGTCTGATTCTGAGTTGAACAATGTGTTTTGTGAGCCCCACCCTCCCAGCATCCCGGACATCCAGTCTTGGGTTTGTGCTTCGTGTAGCCTGGGACATGGCATGGCCTTGCTTTGTGGATGGGGCATACACATGTTAGTGGCATGAGCGTTGTTTTTTAGTGTGGTTGTGTCCGGTGAGGGCTTGGGGGTAGTTGTGTGCATTTGGTGTAGTTGGGGTGTGGATGCCATTACCCCCATGTTACGTAAGTTGTTTGTGTACTCACCAGGCTCTGCAACTCCTTCGACTCCGTGTACTCCCACCGGCGGAAGCAGGGCCATCACCTTCTCCTCCCAGGAATGGTAATGTACCGGTCTGCGGGGCAGCCCACCTCCAGTGATGTTGCTCTGGGCGTAGTCCTCGTTCATTTTCCGCTTGACTGTCCTCCGCAGATCGTACCACCTGGCTTGGCATTCATTCCTGGTCCTTCTGATGGGCGCAACAGCATTCACCCTATCGACGATCCTCTGCCACAGGCGTGATTTTTCGGCTATGCTGGTCTGTCTGACCAATGTTCCAAAGAGCTGTGGCTCGACTCTGATGACTTCGTTGACAAGGATGTCCAGCTCCTCCCTTGTGAACTTTGGATTCTTGTCTGTGGGCATGGTGTGGGGTCAGGGTGTGGATGGTTGTGGGTGTGTGGGTGTGAATGTGAAGGTGTGTGTGGGAATGTGAAGAGGGGGTATGTGTGAAGGAGTGTGTGTAAAGGTGTATATGTTAAGGTGTATGGGTGCAGTTGATGGGGTGTGCTCTGTAGTGCTGTGAGTCTGTTGCAAAGGCTCATGGTTTGTGTGTGTGGGCCCTTTTTATTGGTCCATTTGTGGGTGTGCCTGAGTTTGAAATTTTGGTGGGTGTGTTATAAGAGGTGGTTGGGCCTCTGTTTACCTGTTTGGATGTGCCAGGTCAGTCATTTTGATGTTTTTCCTACTGTGGACGTGTTTTGTTGTGTTGTGCAAGTCGAATTGACCCTCCTTGTGCTGTTTTACAGTGTCCTGGTTCAGTACGAGTCGTTTTCGCGTATGTAAGGTGCGTACATACGCGATGTTGTTGTACCGTGCTGGCATACGCAATGTTGTTGTAAGGTCCGTACATACGCGATGCTGGGGGATGTGCTGGGGTATGGTGCGTCCAAGTACGTGCTGGGGTACGGTGCTGGGGTACGGTGCATCCAAGTACGTGGCTGGGGTACGGTGCTGGGGTACGGTTTGTCCAAGTACGGTCCGGGGTACGGTGCTGGGGTATGCTGCATCCAAGTACGGGGCTGGGGTACGGTGCTGGGGTACGGTGCGTACAAGTACTGGGCTGGGGTACGGTGCTGGGGTACGGTGCATCAAAGTACGGTGCTGGGGTATGGTGCGTACAAGTACGGGGCTGGGGTATGGTGCTGGGGTATGGTGCGTACAAGTACGGGGCTGGGGTACGGTGCTGGGATACGGTGCATACAAGTACGGGGCTGGGGTACGGTGCTGGGGTACGGTGTGTACAAGTACGGGTCTGGGGTACGGTGCGTCCAAGTACGGGGCTGGGGTACGGTGCTGGGGTATGGTGCGTACAAGTACGGGGCTGGGGTACGGTGCTGGGATACGGTGCGTACAAGTACGGGGCTGGGGTACGGTGCTGGGGTACGGTGCGTACAAGTACGGGTCTGGGGTACGGTGCGTCCAAGTACGGGGCTGGGGTACGGTGCTGGGGTGTGGTGCGTCCAAGAACGGGGCTGGGGTACGGTGCTGGGGTACGGTGCGTACAAGTACGGGGCTGGGGATGGTGCGGACATACGGGGGGACGTGCAGACATACGCGGGGGGAGGGGGGGCTGTACGACTCGTATCCCAGGCACAAGTTTACCCGGGATGCGAGTGGTACAGAGTTTGTTCCGTAAGGGACGTTTTACATACGCTTGTGTATTCGGAAGGGTGGTACGGATCGTACTTGTGCGCTCGGACTTCAGTTTTATGATTTGTACGTTAAACTGTCCGGGTACGTCTCGTAGACCTTTTCCCGAAGCGATTTGTATGTATTTTTCACGTACGAATCGTACTTCACCGGTGGGACGGGACTTGTACGATTCGTACGTAAAAATATACGGATACGAGTCGTACGGAATTTTTTTTTAACGGATCGGAATCGGCACCACAATATAACAAAATAAAAACATTACATAGCTAAAGGGAATAAAATTAGTATTCGCACTGCAGGCATTGCAAAAGTAAAGAATTTGTGGGATAGTGGGAGGGTAAAAATTACTATTCCCACTCCAGTGAGTGCAACAGTAGGGAAAGCGTTGGATAGCGTAGGGGTCAAATTTACTATTCCCACTCCAATGAGTGCAACAGTAGGGAAAGCATTGGATAGCGTCGGGGTAAAAATTACTATTCCCACTCCAGTGAGTGCAACAGTAGGGAAAGCGTTGGATAGCGGGAGGGTAAAAATTACTATTCCCACTCCAGTGAGTGCAACAGTAGGGAAAGCGTTGGATAGCGTAGGGGTAAAAATTACTATTCCCACTCCAGAGAGTGCAACAGTAGGGAAAGCGTTGGACAGCGGGAGGGTAAAAATTACTATTCCCACTCCAGTTAGTGCAACAGTAGAGAAAGCGTTGGATAGCGTAGGGGTAAAAATTACTATTCCCACTCCAGTGAGTGCAACAGTAGGGAAAGCGTTGGATAGCGTTGGGATCAAAATTACTATTCCCACTCCAGTGAGTGCAACAGTAGGGAAAGCGTTGGATAGCATAGGGGTAAAAATTACTATTCCCACTCCAGTGAGTGCAACAGTAGGGAAAGCGTTGGATAGCATTAGGATCAAAATTACTATTCCCACTCCAGTGAGTGCAACAGTAGGAAAAGCGTTGGATAGCATAGGGGTAAAAATTACTATTCCCACTCCAATGAGTGCAACAGTAGGAAAAGCGTTGGATAGCATAGGGGTAAAAATTACTATTCCCACTCCAGTGAGTGCAACAGTAGGGAAAGTAATGATTTAATATTTAAATAAGAATAAATTAATTATCAATACCAATTAAAAATTAATTACCAATCACAAAGTATTTAATAATTAACAATAAATATCAATAAATATTATTTCTTAGAAATTAATTACCTATTAATAATTAATAAACAACCAATTAATTGTCAATACCAAAAATGTAATAAGTAATAAAAAAAGACCAATTAATAATTAATTAACAATAAAATATTTATCAATACACAAAAATAATTTCAATAATTATTTAATTACAATTACATTACTTCCCACCCTATTCCCCTATAACCCACAACCCACTCCAAATAATACATTAATACAATTAACATAATTATCAATTAAACAATTAATTAAAATTAATTACCAATTAATAAAAAATAATTAGCAATTAATAATTAACAATCAATTAATTATCAATACATATAAATAAAATAAATATTTACTTAATTACAATTAAATTACTTCCCACCCTATTCCCCTATAAACCCACAACCCGCTACAGAACTAAAACGCAAAATTAAATTACAAATAATTAATAATTCATAAAAATTACTATTTAATTTACTATAATTAAATTACTTCCCACCCTATTCCCCTATAAACCCACAACCCGCTACGGAATTAAATTACGCAAAATTGAAATAACATAAAATTCATTACTTTAAAATAATTAAACATACATTAAAAAAAATATATATAATTTTAACACATATACTAGCATACATAACACTAAAAAAAAATCGATATTATGAAAACTATATTTCTAAATTCAATATTATGGATATCGATATTTCTTACCTCAAATTCGATATTCTATGCAACTATATTTTGGGAATTCGATATTCTGGCCTCTCTATATTTTTGATTCGATATTCTGGACATTCGATATTTCAAATTCGATATTTTGGGTGTTTACCACTCGTACTACCCTGTCAAGGGGGTGCTAGACATAGCCCATGTTTCCTGGAAACATAGTATATCACCCTTGCCTAAATAATCCAGTATACGTTTTCCCTTGGCAATTTTACTAATCCTTGCAATGTTCAAAGAAATTATGGTAAATTGTTGGTATGGCGGGGTTTCGTTCCACCCCTCCTGTAGCTTTTGTTAGGAATAATGCTGCAGCGTTCTTTGCACTCCTGTGGGTTCTAAGGCAGAATTACTTGGGTGTACAGCTCATTGGTTTTTGCTGTGTGTGACCCTAATATTGAAAAGGGCGCGTAGTCTGAGCTAGCTGCTGCGACGGGCTACATAGCTGTTGGTGCCGTGCAGGACTGAGTGAGCCCCCCTGTCCCCATTGTTCCCAGCAAGGACATGTGGGTATTGCGTGTCCCCGGGAAGGAGCAGGCATCTATGCCCCACTCAGCTAGTTGTTGTGATTCACCCAGTACCCATGTTGGAGTTGCTTTTGCCTAAATCCCACCAGGGTCGAGTCGCTGTGGGTGTCCCCCTGAAGTTTCGAGAATCTGACCGATTTTAGGTCTTCTGATTATATTTATTCCAGGGGTGCTATATGTTTGAATAGACAAAGACTATTGCTCCTGTTCAAAATGTCATGCTGACCCTTGATGTGGAATCTAGGAGTAAGTACTACCTCATAGATGTTCGTAGTTGTCTCTGAGGTTGATGCTTCTCCTGTTCCTTGATCCTGGTCTTCAGGGGTGATCACGGAGCTTGTGCTTGCTGTATTTTTTAGAATGGGGCCTTGTTGGTTGCCGGCTGTCCTTCGTGGTGTACTCTGCGATCTTGCTTTCCTCTCCTTTCCTGGCGGAGACTGCGAGGTGGGCCCTTCAGGGCTTGCTGGATAATCCTTGGGGGGGTAAAGTGGGTGCCATTGCCTGGGTGCTGGCGTCTACCTTCACGGGGTGTGGTCCTGTTGCTATTATAGGACCTGGGTTTATACTTGGTCTAGTGAGGGGTAGGGGATCCAGTGTGTTATTATGACTTGGTTGAGTTGCCTGCCCTTGGATTTTTCAAACTGATGAAACTGGTGAGACCCCCAGCTTGACACCCTGTTTAACTGTGGAAATTGGGTAAAGAGGTCTATCTTTTATTTCAATTTGTGGAGGTGGTTGATTTTTGATAAGTGACTGAGGAAGTCTCCTTTTTACTTTGGACTTTTTTAGTTGTTTCCTCAACTTTTTCTTTGCTCTCCTTGATAACGGGGCCTCTGGCGTGGCTAAAGGACTTCGTGCTCCTAAGTCTTGGCTGTTTCTTGTGGGCACATACCTTTCACTGTTGCTGGTCCTCAATTGGCTAGGGTGTAACTTCGGGCCCTTTCGCTGAGCACCGGGGCCTTTGTACAAGGTCGTTTTCTGGTCCGTCTTTTGCTTTAGGGCTTAATGTGGCTTCTTCCTTCTCACTTGGGGCCAGGCGATAGTTGCAGGGTGCTTTTGGGCTAACAGCTGGTCTAAGTGTCAGAGTTTCTCTTCACCCTTTGGCTATCTCTAATATGTCCATCAGGATTGCTGGAAGGGTAGCCCACTTACCGATGATTGTTGCCCAAGAACATGAACAAGGTTTGATGGCCAAGTTCCTGACAATCTTGTCTTTCAATGCCTCTACCCTACTACTTAGGTTGACTAGGCGGAGCGCTATCGTTTGCAAGAGGTCTATTTGGACCTCCATATTTGTAGACTGCCAAAGTAGGGCTCTAGTTACGGAGTTATGTGCTTTATTTGTGGGCCTCAGTTCCAAGTCTTCCTTGTCGTTGTCATTAGATGATTGGCTCTCTGACTGTGTGTCCCTTACTTCGTCTGATAGCCCTAACAGTTTTGGAGTTAACTCCAAAGTTCTTTCTATTTTATTGCCCAATATTTTGAAGAAAGGAGGCTGTAAAGTCCTCTGTCACTGTAGAGTCTGTTATCAGGTCACAGATAGTTGTAAAAGGGCTTAAGGCTATTGGTGATGGCTCAGGTTTATGGTCTTCTAGACCACATCCTTCGTGCCAATGAATTTGTACAGCTGTGTCTAGGGCACGTACCGCATTGTGCGGCACTGCCCTGGTGTTTCCACGATTGTGTTTGGCCCTCTAGGTTGGAGAGTCAGGCACCTTTTCTTCCAAGCTAGGGGAAGTATAACTGCTATGTCTCCCTGAGATTACAGGGGAGGTATGGACTTCCAACTCCCTCTGGCTCGCTGGACATGAAAGTGTTCTCTTTAGGGGCGGGTGAACACCGGAAGGGCTAGTTGTTCCTACTTAAGTTACAGTTAGCCCGTGAGAGCAGAGTGCCGGAGTCGGCGTTTGCCCCGTCCAATTGGCTATCCATTTGGCAGTCCGCAGACATACTGGGTTTTCCACTTATTTGAAAAAACTACATGATGGAACCCCATTGGGAGACATCCAGTAGGCTTTTGTTAGAGCTCTGTGGCTGGGTTGTGCTCCTTGGAACCCTTTTAGTGGATGTCCGCGGGCTAATCCTTTTGTCAGGTACCATGTTTGGACGACTGGGGGCCTTCTTTTTAGGCCCCATTTCTCTGGAGCCACACAAGTGTTGAGCGGGCAGTCGGCAGAGCTTTAAATACTGCTAGGAGCAAGTGATCCTCCAAAGTGCGTCCAGTAAGAAGGGGGGGGCTCTTGTGTCTGCCTGCAGCCTCTCAGAGATCATTAATTTGTAAGACCCTCCTTTGGGGGTCTGCTGAGATGTCCAGGGTGCTTTGGGGCAGCCTGAGTCCCTTGCTGGATACCCAACTTCAGTTGACCCTGCTCCTGCCCTGCAAGCCTAATCTGTGGGGTGTTGAGCCTTACTATCACCCTGGAACCAACGTTGGCTTCTTCCCCTCAAACAGTGGAGGGGGTAGAGTGGAGTTACTGAAGAAGCTCTCCTGGGTCTTAAGAGAGTGTGATGAATTCAGGCCACTGGTCGCTGTGTAGCAGCTTATGTGGCTAAAGACCGCTGAAGGGTGGCATCTGAATTAACAGGAGTACGTGCAAGGCTTAAAAAACCTGTATGCTGGCACCTTCCCTCCTGGCATCTGGGGTGCAGTCCTTTTTTGGGGAGGTTTTGTGACTTGAACAGGACCCTTTGTTCCAGAGTAGGGATCAGTTAAATTCAGCGGGGCTCTGTAGGGCACAGCCTTTAGCCACAGCCTACAATCATCAATGCCTCCTTTAACACTGAAGCGTCTCGTGCACCCCCCCCCCCCGGAGCCAAGCACACCTGGCACACTCAAGCCCTCAGTTCCCCAGGCCACCCTCTCCCCTTTGCCCCCTACCTCCATCCTTCAGCCTCAGGCGCCAGTTGGGCGTCTGTTACCTTAAACTGCCTCTGCTGCGTTGTTGATAGTGGTTAGTGGCAGAGCTGAAGGGTGGAAAAGGGGGGGCTAGTCCATCTCAAGTGCTCCAGGTGCAGTTATGGCAGACTTAAGACAGATTTAAGACAAAATCCTAACTTTACTACTACTAAATACCTTCTGTAAATACCAAAAGTAGTAAGTTTAGGATTTTGTCTTAAGTTAGTTCTGTGAATCGGGCCCTATTTACATTACATATATTTGACTCTGGAATTTTCGGTTCTAAACATCAAGGTACTCCGCTATTTAGGTCGATGGACCAACTAGTAGGAATCAGTTGATGGCGATTAAGTCCAGCTCAATCACAATTAAAACCTTTTAACAATTATTGCTCATAACTTTAATTCTAATAACCACAGACTCAGTTTGAAGTTAACATGAAATTTTATCTAGATTCATTGAATAAGTAAAGATTTATTAGACAAATATTCTAGACATTATTTTCATAAGCATGTAAGTAAAGATTGAAATAGAAAAACGGAATGTACTCATTACCCTTGGCCTGAGGGCAATGACGAGAATGGTTCACCAGAACATGAACCGAAGATCACAGGATAGGTTCTCAAAACTTACTGACTGTCCCTCTAACCTCCTCGGACGTATTCCCTCCCAGGACAGAATCCCACGATGGTCTCGTTCCTTTTCCCCATCAAAGTTTGACGTCCAAAATTATCAAAGTCTTTCAGCATCAGAAGGAAAATCGTCTCAACAGACAGCGTGTCGTGTTGAATAGATTGATGTAGAATAAGCAAGTACGACCACGTCATTGTAAGCACAACTCTTTTATATCCTTTCACTAACTTGCTATACCCAAAATTGAAACCTTTTTAGGGGCTACATTCATTCTGATTGGTCCATTGGAGGGGTGGTGATGGTCACCTCATTGTCCTCCTTGCTTGAACCGGTTCTGCAAATAATCCATTCATGCAAAATCTTGTGATTCATCAAGTCCAAGAGTACTTTTTAACTTTGTTAATATATTTGCAACATTTTCCGATTTCCATGAGCTTGATCATCTGGAGTTCGAGTCTCCCATCCGTTCCCAGGCATTCATGCAGAAAATTTGGCACAACTCTTGTCCTAGGCCAGGCTGGCCTTGACATCTCTCACTCCGGGCATAGGCCACACACTCGTGACTGGAGCTTCCATTCTGCTCATGCGCAGATTTATTCTGCGCACGCAATCACGTCTCTCGATAGCGGCCATTCTCTCAGTGAGGCCTAGCAGGCCCAAACGGAACTAATATGAAAACAACATAGCAGACATTAGACATAGAAAATAAGCCCTTCTGTTTACCACCCACAATTCTAATGACCCGTCTTATGTGTTACCTAGCATAAGCGACATTTAAAGACATTTTACTTACCATCTGCATTCTTTGCCACGGTATAATTTTACTACATACGAAATACATGAAATTTACGTTTACTTTCTATACGAATCACAAACTTATGTTAATTTAACTTCACATTTGTAAATAAATTCGATTTTTGCAATGCCAGTTAGTTTGCCGCGTGTAGTGTCTAATTAAGGTGCATTTGTTGATTAGTTTGTGCATTCAAACAGTTAGTAGTTTTAAGGTTATGAGGTCATTAACTTCGAAGGGGGTACGGAATTTGTTTGTATTTCCCCTGCTCCATCAATTCCACCCTTTGGGGATTTTTAATATCACCACAAAAACTATCTCTACTAATTTATCAAAATTCATGTTTATTGTCCTTTTTCATTTGTAAGTTCAAACAATTATATTTTTCACATTCTGTCTTTTAGACTTGTTGTATATTTTCTCTTTAAATTCTTTAAATTCAATCTCTCCCATTTCTCGTTCTCTTTGTTTATTTTTCTCATTTAGGTGCCGATTCTGATCCTGTAAAACCCGGGTACGAATGGTCGTACGGAGCGTATTCTCCATACGACTTGTACCCGGGAAATGCACCTTACAAACCAGCAAGTACGATTCGTACAGAAATACCATTTCCGTACGAATCGTAAAAAACTACGTGCGACGAAAAAATACCCACAATTCCGATCCGGGACCTTGTGTATGTGACGTCCGGACGGAGTCAGGCAGCGTCCTACGGACCAGCAAGTACGATTCGTGCCTACATCACTCCGCACGGATCATTTTTTACGGCAGCCAAAAACTCCCAGGAAATTGAGGATGACGCGAAGAAGGAGCAGCGGTACGCGACGGCCAGCCATTGGCCCCCATCCTACGTGTCATCCCGGCCCTCCTAGCCTACGACCTGGTCCCTACGATCTGGTGCACCGAAACCGCCGCGCACGCCGCTGAAGGTCAGCACAACACCCAGGGGCAAAGGGGGGGCGAGGGGCCGGAAACATAACCGCTACCTATTTTAAAAAATACCATATACTGCCCATACATTACCTCCAGGGTCTGGTCACTTCGAGCCGTACCCACGGCCCGTACCACCATTGGAGTGGTGATGTAGGCGTACACGCCGTACCCACGCCCTCACAGCGTGGGTATGGCCCGTAGCACGCGTACCCCTACATCACCACTCCAATGGTGGTACGGCCCGTAACCATGCCCTCCGAGCGTGGGTACGGCCCGTACCACCATTGGAGTGGTGATGTAGGGGTACGCACCATACCCACGCCCTCAGAGCGTGGGTACGGCCCGTACCACGCATACCCCTACATCACCACTCCAATGGTGGTACGCCCGTAACCACGCCCTCCGAGCGTGTGTACGGCCCATACCACCATTGGAGTGGTGATGTAGGGGTACGCGCCGTACCCACGCCCTCACAGCATGGGTACGGGCCGTACCACACGTACCTCTACATCACCACTCCAACGGTGTCACGGCCCGTAACCACGCCCTCAGAGCGTGGGTACGGCCCGTACCACCATTGGCGTGTACACCTACATCACCACTACAATGGTGGTACGGGCTGTACCCACGCCCTCAGAGCGGGGGTACGGACCGCATCACCCCTACCTCTAGGGCACCAGTACATTAGTGATACAAGGCGTACACACCAGTATATTGGGGTGTGTTCATGGCCAGGACAGCAGTGTACAGCACCAAGGGTGCGGGTGGGTGTGTGGGTGACTGCCAAGGAGTCCCAGCAGTGGACAGAGACATGTGAGGGGTGGGTGCAGAAGAACACCAGCAGTGGACAGAGACATGTGAGGGATGGGTGCAGAGGAATACCAGCAGTGGACAGAGACATGTGAGGGGTGGGTGCAGAGGAATACCAGCAGTGGACAGAGACATGTGAGGGGTGGGTGCAGAGGAACACCAGCAGTGGACAGGGACATGTGAGGGGTGGGTGCCTAACACTCCCAGCAGTGGACAGAGACATGTGAGGGGTGGATGCCTATCACTCCCATCAGTGGACAGAGACATGTGGGGGGTGGGTGCAGAGGAATACCAGCAGTGGACAGAGACATGTGAGGGGTGGGTGCAGAGGAATACCAGCAGTGGACAGAGACATGTGAGGGGTGGGTACCTAACACTCCCAGCAGTGGACAGAGACATGTGAGGGGTGGGTGCCTATCACTCCCAGCAGTGGACAGAGACATGTGAGGGGTGGGTGCAGAGGAATACCAGCAGTGGACAGAGACATGTGAGGGGTGGGTGCAGAGGAACACCAGCAGTGGACAGAGACATGTGAGGGGTGGGTGCAGAGGAATACCAGCAGTGGACAGAGACATGTGAGGGGTGGGTGCCTAACACTCCCAGCAGTGGACAGAGACATGTGAGGGGTGGGTGCCTAACACTCCCAGCAGTGGACAGAGACATGCGAGGGGTGGGTGCCTATCACTCCCAGCAGTGGACAGAGACATGTGAGGGGTGGGTGCAGAGGAATACCAGCAGTGGACAGAGACATGTGAGGGGTGGGTGCCTATCACCCCCAGCAGTGGACAGAGACATGTGAGGGGTAGGTGCAGAGGAATACCAGCAGTGGACAGAGTCATGGGGGTGTGTACATCATGATCAGATGAGCACAACTCCATGGGTGTATGTACGCATCCCTAATGTTCGACTATGTTGATAGTGCCATAACAACACATCACTGACAGCAGTGTCCCACTCCCATGAGGATGGATGTCCTTCCCCCACTGCATGACACAACACATGTGGGTGTGAGGACAAATGACACATGCATACCAACTCCTGGCGGATGCAGCACAATACACACACAGAGATCATGCCACAAGACTGTATACTCATGTCAATGGCCACTACACTAAGAGAGCCAAAGGGAACACACACTGTCACGCACATCCCAGGACTGATAGGAATGTACAGGTGCTGGGACAGGCACCAAGATGTTGCCTCTCATGGAAGGAATAGGGGGGACTTCCCACAGAAACAATGCCCACAATTGTCAGTCAGGTGCTCAAATACCCTGCAGAACAAG
The DNA here is from genome assembly GCF_964204655.1 of Triturus cristatus. Taxonomy (NCBI): domain Eukaryota; kingdom Metazoa; phylum Chordata; class Amphibia; order Caudata; family Salamandridae; genus Triturus; species Triturus cristatus. Next base: position 661,311,977 of record NC_140594.1, read on the forward strand.
TACCAAATGTGTGCTAGGCTGGGATAACACACATGCATAGTGCGGAAAATGCTGAATGTCGCCATTAAGGCATGACAACATACTCAATACACAAGTACAGTGACTAGCAAGGATGGCACAGACGATGCAGCTGGAGACATTGCTGAGTAGGCATGGCCATAGTTGAAGGGATCCGTCACCAACAACGGAAATGTAGACACAGGTCAGCACAACAAAAGTGCAACTCCCTGCAGGGAAGATGTCAGGTGCCACAGAGGAAGGAACACTCCTTGGGACAATGTCTCCAAACACAAATAGCACACACGACCAAAGATACTTTGCAGAGACATTGTGATGGCACGCAGATACCATGGTCCACCCCATTAGCATCAGACTACAACTTTTTCCTGAAACATAACACATTACCACCACCCCAACTCCGGTACCATCAGAACCCACATCAATACCTGAAATGCAAATGTGTTCAAACTGAAAAGAAAATTATTTATTCAGCATTAAATGAAAATGTATTTAAGGACACTATTTACAAAGGCACATGGGCAGTCCAGATCAGAAATTCTTGGGGGGACACATGACCACGCGTCTCTCCTAGCTTGCCTGCACATTAGAACCCTTAGGTTCGTCGACTGGGGGGGGCATCATGTGGGGAAGGACCAGGCACCGCAGGGACAGGAGGTGTAAGGGTAGGTGTGGTGGGTGCAGGGACGGACGCCTCCACCACAGGGGGTGGGGCAGCGCCAAAGGTGGAGGTCAGCTCTGCTCTGCACACTGCTGCCAGGTCGTCCAACGTCTCCCCTTCACCTGAAGAAAACACAGCCTCAAAGGAGGGGGGGGTCAGAGTGATGGGGTGCAGCGCTACTGGGGGAGGGGGGACAGGGGGGGGACTCAACTCCCCTACCCGTGGAGTGCCGTTCCCGTTTGCGGGCTGGAGAGCCAGAGGGGCTGAGGCCCAGCACAGCGAAGTAGGCCTCTTTTTCAGGATGTGTGGTAGGGGAGCCGAGGGGAGTGCCTTTGGAGGGACTGGGTAGTGCGCCATGCGGCCTTGGACTGTAGCTGCGTGTATGCCTGTGTGCCCCAGACCCAGTGGGTGTGCCCTCATCCCCTGAGTGTGCGTGCCAGGAGGAGTGCGCTTGCCCTTACGTGGTGGTGTGCTGCCTGTGTCTGGTGGGGTGCGTGCTTGGGAATGACTGTGTGTGCTTGGGACAGGTATGGGAGTGGGAAGTGTGGATGGTGCAGGGGTAGGGGGGGACGAAGCACTGCAGGAGACTCACTGCTGCCGTCAGTGAAGAGTCCATGGACCTCAGCAACATCCGTTGGTCAGACATCGCTGATGATATGCCCTCCATGTACGACACCATCTGTGTCATCATTCGGGTGTGGCCATGGAGGACATTCAGCATCGATGTCTGGCCAACCTGCAACTGCCGCAGAATGTCCACAGACTCTGCAGTGAGGGCAGCAGGGGGGACAGGGGCAGGGGGTGCGGTGCCTGGCACGAAGGAGACACGGTGTTGCCTAACACAGACAGAAGGGACCGGAGCAACTGGGAGGGCGGTGATGGGAATGTAGGGGGCGGTGACAGATGTAGTGCTGCTACCAGGTGTTATAGCAGCCTCCGCCCCCTCGAGGAGTTCAGCCTCGGACCCGTCAGCATCGTAGTCAGTGTTGTCACTAGGCAGATCCTCCGCCTGACTCCCCTCGCCCTCTCTGCCACTTGTTCCCGCAGACTCGGCAGCAGTGGTGGCAGCGGTGCTGGATCCCTCCTCCACGTCCGTACAGGTGTCTCCCTCGGTGTCCTCCGATGATGCTGTGGGCAAGGTGAAGAGACAGAAAATAATCAGTCACCTGTATACAACAGACACATGAGTCCAAACAAAAATGTCACAGTGCATATCAGGAAATGCATCATGAGTAACATCTAGAATAGTCCGCACATATCTAACTCTGCACTCCCCAGTTGGTTGACCCACCATGCCACTTGGAAACAATGGAGATCATGACACAACAGCAAATAACTTGATATCGAATTATACTGAGAAGCTAGTGTCTGGGGACAGTTGAGCACAGCAAGACTATGAAGCCATGCCACCTCTTGTTCACTGTGAACAAAACAGTATTGGTGCACCCAAGGCCAAATAACACACCTCAATGCTGAAGGTTTCCCCACACTCTGAGACCTGTGAGTACTTTGGAAACCATAGCCAAAAACATTGCAATCCCTTGGGACTCACAACACTTTACACAATGTACATGTTTAGAATGTGTGAATGTGCCACTTTGTGAACAGAAGACACATCTGCCTGTATGACAGAAGTCACACAATGATGTGCACACAAAAATACATTTACACAGTCATTGTATGAGCTGCCAGCAGAATTCTAATAGCCACTGTAAAGAAGAAATGGGGTATCGAAATGGGGTATCAGTAAGTACATATACATGGCACCACGGTGGTCTGGATGACTTGACACTCGTAAGTTGGTATCAGCAACAACCAAGGACTTACACACATGCAAACACACCGTGTGAACATGGATATGTATAATCAGAAAACAAGTGGTAATCAAACTGTGCCTTCCAGTAAAATGTGCCAGCGTGTCCACGGAAAGTGTAAAAGTACTTTATTTTGCACTTCCCTGGGAGACATCTGTCATGCAGGCACATTATTGTCCTTCACAACCAACTAGCAAAATGAAGCATATGAAAAATTGAGACATGTTGACAAGTGTAGTGAGTGCCAAGGTACAATACTTTTTGACTAAAAACTTGAATCATGCCACCTGTCACATGGACATCCGTACCCCCCGGTTGCTACCGAGCGTCCCCGCGACGCACCCATGGACCCTTCGCCTGCCGATCCTGCAACTTCTCTTGCCTCCAAACAAGCACCACGCCCACCAAGACGGACAACAGCAACCACCTCAAGTGCATCCTGCTCAACACCCGCTCCGTCCACAGACACGCCGTGGAACTCTGGAACCTCCTCGACACTGCATCTCCAGACGTCGCCTTCCTCACGGAAACCTGGATGAACGACTCTTCAGCCCCCGACATCGCCATTGCCATCCCGGACGGCTACAAGATCATCAGGAAGGATCGCGTCAACCAGACCGGAGGAGGCATCGCCATCGTACACAAGAGCACCATTCGCATCTCGACTGACTCCATCGACGTATTCAACGCCGCCGAATACCTGCACTTCCAGATCCACACCGACCCCAAGACTACCCTCAGAGGCACCCTCATCTACAGACCCCCGGGACCACGCGCACAGTTCTGCGAAGACATCGCCGACTTCATCAGCCCTCACGCCCTCCCCTCCGCCGACTACATCCTCCTCGGGGACCTCAACTTCCACCTGGAGAGCAACAATGACCGCAACACCACCGCCCTGCTGGATAACCTCGCCAACCTCGGACTTCAGCAACTGGTCAACACCCCCACCCACTTCGCCGGCCACACGCTCGACCCACTCTTCTCGTCCAGCAAGCACGTCACCTTCAGCCACTCCACCGGACTTCACTGGACCGACCACAGCTGCGTCCATTTCAGCTTCAGAAAGAACACGGTCCACCATCACCCGAAGCAGGCTCCCCACAGAAACTGGAGCAAGATCACCGCCGACCAGCTCGCCACCTCCCTCAGCCAGAGCCCACCTGTCAGGACCACAGCTGCCCTCGACCTCACGCAGTGGCTGACCTCCTGCGCCGACGACCTCGCGCCACTGAAGAACCCCCTCACCAGGCCCAGAAGCAAGAAGGCCCCCTGGTTCACCGACGAACTTAAGGACTCCAAGAAGGCCTGCCGCACCCTCGAGAAGGCCTGGCTCCTCAACAAGACCGCCGACAACAGAACAGCACTGAAACTCGCCACTCGCAGACATCACCAGCTCATCCGCACCACCAAGAAGAAATCTCTGCGGGAACGACTGGACAAGAACGCCCATGACAGCAAGGAGCTCTTCAACATCGTCAAGGAGTTCTCCAACCCCAGCACCGGCAACAACGACATCACTCCCTCACAGGACCTCTGCGACTCCCTCGTACTTCCACCGCAAGATCGCCAACATCCACAACAGCTTCGACATTTCACCCCCGCACCCATCGGTCGTACCTTCGCACCCCGCCGCCACCCTCCAGACATGGACCGAGGTGACCCCCGAAGACACGTCACGCATGATGAACACCATCCACTCCGGATCTCCGACCGACCCGTGCCCCCATCATGTTTTCAACAAGGCAGCCTCTACCATCGCACCCCACCTCCGAGACATCATCAACACCTTCTTCAACACAGCAACTTTCCCGGAGAGCTGGAAGCACGCCGAACTCAGCGCTCTGCTGAAGAAACCAACAGCGGACCCGACCGACCTCAAGAACTTCCGCCCCATCTCGCTCCTTCCTTTCCCCGCCAAAGTCATCGAGAAGGTCGTCAACAAGCAACTGGCAGCCTTCCTCGAGACGAACGGATCCCTCGACCCATCACAGTCCGGATTCAGAGCCAACCACAGCACCGAGACCGCTCTCATCGCAGCCACCGACGACATCCGAGCCCTGCTCGACAACGGCGAAACAGCGGCACTCATCCTCCTAGACCTCTCCACAGCATTTGACACTGTCTGCCACCGCACACTAGTCCAACGCCTCAACGACACCGGCATCCAAGGGAAGGCTCTGGAATGGATCATCTCATACCTCTCCGGCAGAACACAGAGAGTACGCCTCCCTCCGTTCCGCTCCGAGGCCACCGAAGTCATCTGCGGCGTCCCGCAAGGATCGTCGCTCAGCCCCACTCTCTTCAACATCTACATGAAACCCCTCGCTGCCATCGCACGCCAACACAACCTCAACATCATTTCCTACGCCGATGACACCCAGCTAATTCTCTCCCTCACCAGAGACCCCGACACCGCCAAAGCCAGCCTGCACGAAGGGATGACAGACGTCGCTGAATGGATAAACATCAGCCGCCTGAAACTGAACACGGACAAGACAGAAGTCCTCATCCTGGGACCATCACCCTCCGCATGGGACGACTCCTGGTGGCCCCCGGCACTAGGCACCGCACCTGAACCGACGGACCACGCACGCAACTTGGGCGTCATACTGGACTCCTCCCTATCGATGACCAGACAAGTCAACGCCGTCTCCTCAGCTTGCTTCCACAACCTCCGCATGCTCCGAAAGATCTTCCGATGGATCCCAACCGAGACCAGGAAGACGGTCACCCACGCTCTCGTCACCAGCAGACTAGACTACGGAAACACCCTCTACGCCGGAACTACGGCCAAGCTTCAGAAAAGACTTCAGCGTATTCAGAACGCCTCCGCCCGACTCATCCTGGACGTCCCCCGACGCAGCCACATCTCGTGCCACCTGAGAGACCTGCACTGGCTCCCGGTCAACAAGAGGATCACGTTCAGACTCCTCACCCACGCACACAAGTCCCTCCACGACCTAGGCCCAGGGTACCTCAACAGCCGCCTCACCTTCTACACGCCCACCCGCCGGCTACGTTCCGCTAACCTCGCCCTCGCCGTCGTCCCTCGCATCCAGAGAGCCACCGCTGGAGAAAGGTCATTCTCCTACCTGGCAGCTAAGACTTGGAACTCCCTACCCGTCCACCTGCGGATGACCCAGGACCACCTGGCCTTCAGGAAACAGCTCAAGACCTGGCTGTTCGAGCAGTAGCAGACCCCCTTCCCCAAGCGCCTTGAGACCCTTACGGGTGAGTAGTGCGCGATATAAGTTCCATGATTGATTGATTGATTGATGATGACACAGTTGGCAACACATCTGAACCACTGCCTGTCAAGTGGAGTGGCACACATGTCCAAACACAGGACAATGCATTAGCTAATGAGCCTGCAATGTGTCGGGATAAGGAGCACCTGCACTGAGGAGACACCCTCATGGCAAGCAAGAATGTCCACACCGATGTCAGCACACACAGACCAAACTACGTAGCATCTCGACCACACACTGGTGGCAAACATGGATGAGCATGAACCATGTATTTGCATATTTGACACAAGCTGCAAAGCACAAACATTAAACCCAGCACAACATGACTGGGTCACTGCATGTTGAGTGTCTGTCCAGACAATTATCACACACAGGTCAGACCCGGCAAGGAGACATAAGGTTTGGACATGTAGGCCTTGCCCGCACAAACCCCCCATACCTGAGACAATGTTATGGAGACATATCCAGAAGTTACACCTCTTAATCTGGTTTTACTCAAATGTGCATCAAGAATTCCTAAATGTACTCCACCTCACCTCGTGAGGCTGCCAACACATATTTGTGACCATCAACCATCAACAGATAGTTGTACATAGACACACAAGCACGGCCCAGTGTGAGGATGCACAAGCAAAATGGGGTCAGCCTGTACAATGGGCACATGTAGCACACTTTAGAAAAATACAAATGAGGGCAGGGAACAATGCCACAGAGGCCTAACTATGCTGAACACACAGAGAATGGGCACAGTGTTGGATGACACACATGATTCAGAGGCAAGGGTGTCTTAGGGGACTATAGTGGGAACACTGCTCCATGGTCCTGGAATTATCTGACTGTAACATGAGCTACCGTCCCGGCACTATGCATATCTCCCACTCATGCACATCATGTCTGAGGCCACAACATCGGTCATGCATGCTGCAAGTCTGTTCATTTGAAAACTCACACTCCTATGTTCAGACTCAGCATCAGTGCCAACTAATATGGACCCCCAAATGACTGAACAGGACAGGGCACAGGCAAGGTAACAACACATGTCTCAGACCCCCGCCCCCACACATGATGCAGAAAGCAATGTGCACTTGGATTAACTGCCAGCCTAGATGACCATGTGCAATAGTGATTACACACAGACCAGGGAACACATGTCAAGGAAGGGAAGGGAGGAAGAACAGCACCGTTTGACTTTGGGGAACAGGATATGCACTGTACAAATTAACCCTCGCTGTGTATCCAAGTGACTGAGCACTTCCAAAAGCTGGTGACACACAACAAACACACATGTACCTACCCCCTTCCTGCTGCTGCAACTCCTGTAACCGCCTATCCAAGTCAGGGAAGACCACCGCCAGGACACGCTTCATCTGGTGGGTCAGTCGTCGGCCCCTGCCGTGCTTGCGTGGAGGTGATTCCTTCAGCTACCACCGGGCGATCCTCCGGGTCCAGCACCGGATGTCCTGCCAGCGTTTCCTCACCTGGGCGAGGCGCCGACTGCAACCCTCCACCGATCTCACAGCCCTGACGGCCCGCTTCCATATCCCCCCCTTGGCGTAGGCAGTTACCTGTGAGGATTACAAAGTGAGACAACATCACTACACCTGCTCCATGTCACAGAGACACACATTTGAACATCTTTGATATGTTGAACAGGGCATAGTATGCTGGCAACAAATAGCACCTTTGTAATAGGGACATTAGCCTATGTGGAAGCCCCAATGCACTACATGGCATTGAAAGTACACAGGTGGCATGAGGGGTGCAACACACTCCCTGATCATGGCACACGCTGTGCATCACATGCAACACCAGGCTGATGGACAGCACCTCCAAGCAGTCACATGCCCCAGGCCACTGACGCAACCTCAGCAGAGTACACAGACACACACAGGCACAGATCAATCACCTGCCATTGCCAACAGCGGATACAAACCTCACTCTGCACATGTGCCACTTGCCTGTGGGGTGTCACAGGTGTGGTGCTAGCTCACCAAGTCAGACACTCTGCACAGCTTACTTCTCACATCAGATGGGTGGAGCTGTTGCCTCCTCCATGCAGCTGTTGTGCAACACTCCACATAGACACTCACCCACATGACAAGGAACATTCACACACATCAATGTCCAGGGGGCGTACACATCATTTGGACACTCTCACCACAGCTTCACTCAACTCACACACATCTGTGGGTACAGTCACCTGTCACACCGGGGGGGCCAGGAAATCACCTCTGGACTATAGGACAAAAATTTCCCTAAGGATTGGGCAGGCTGAATGTGCCATGCACTATGCAGTGAATGTCACAGTAAGCACAATGCAAGTGAGGAATGCACACAGGAAATACATCATGCTCTGCATGAGAGACATAAGCCATTCCCCCCCCTGGGACCCACTCTAAACAACATTGCATGTCTGTCACGCCTGGACACAATGCCAGAAGTGACAGTCACAAAAAAGGTGCACAGTCAAAGCTAGTGGAGTCAGCACTCACCTGCTCCCCTGGTCTCCCATACAGGCTGGGGTACTGTGGGAGGATTACATCAAGCAATGCCTCATTCTCCTCATGGGTGAAAGGCTGGGCCTTCTCCACAGACCCTGACATGGTGCCAGAGGAAGCACAAGCAGCAGCAGTGGAGTCGAGTGAAAGTTAGTGCAGGCAAGTGCCCTCTCATGGGTTCTGGCTGACTTATATCTGCCTTGCTGGGCTGTTTCATTTACAGGAGTACAGAGTGATTGGTCAGTCTCATTTGCATCCTACGTTTCCTCAAATCCCTTTAAACATACCTCAGTGAGGGCCTTTGCATGGTTCAAAATTTGAACATAATGTGAAGTCAACAACCACTTTGCAACATTGTATTTAGTTGCCAACTGCCTTTTCCAGGCCACATGATTGAAAATTTGAACTTGAAATTCGGTATCCATGACAACCAGCATGAATTTAGGCCCTAATACTTGTCCCTTATGTGTCCCTATGTAATTTAGCTATCCACACACAGGTACGGTGCATTTCACACGTACCCCTACCGCACCAGTTGCACAGTGCGTTTGACATGTACGTGTACGACCAGTGTGTAGACGTACGTGTACGACCAGTGTGTACACCTACGTGTACTACCAGTGTGTACACATACGTGGACTACGGTCGTACCCATGCGTGTACGACCGTAGTCCACGTACGTGTACACACTGGTAGTACACGTAGGTGTACACACTGGTCGTACACGTATGTGTACGACCGTAGTCCACATACGTGTACACACTGGTAGTCCACGTACGTGTACACACTGGTAGTATACGTACGTGTACACACTGGTCATACACGTACGTGTACGACCAGTGTGTACACATACGTGTACTACCAGTGTGTACACGTACGTGTACTACCAGTGTGTATGTGTACGACCAGTGTGTACACCTGGTAGTACACGTACGTGTACGACCGTAGTCCACGTACGTGTACACACTGGTAGTACACGTAGTTGTACACACTGGTCCGTACACACACCCGTACTCCGGCGGGAACACCAATGTGATGATACGGACCGTTCACACGCCCTTACAGCGTGTGCACGGTGCGTTTCACAGCTTACACAGGTGATAGGAGGCGCACACGAATGGAATGGAGGTGTCAGACTCGTGCACGGCTGTACATCAAGTCATTGTCATTGCAGTCCTTCATGTGCAGGGGCCTAGGTGTGTCAGGCAGTGATATGGCACATGTCTCCTCATGTTTTAGCACAATAGATGTGTGATGACCTGTGTACACATGTGATGTGTGATGGGGCAGTATGTGGCACACTTCCCCTTCCCACTTTGCACATGTGTGCATGTAGTACAAACATGTCAAGCACTGCATCACTGGTATGGCACAGTCACCAACACCGGCAAATGTCCCCTGATGCCAGGGACAGGGACACTAACACCTGACATCTAAGAACCAGCGTGCCCCGATGTGACTATGTCCTGTGTGTGTCATGTGTTCCCATGAGCTTGCTGTTGGTGTTCTGTCAAATGCATCTGCTGTTGCTGCATCCAACATGTGTCTGTGTGTAGATGGGCATGGCACACATATACGCACACCATGCCACATGTGGATTTACACGTTACGTGTGTCTGGATGCTTCAAAGATGATTTTATGACATGAGGACATATCTGCGCCGTATCCATGTCTGTGTTTTCGTTTTTCACGTGTACCCCTTCATCGCTATGTGTATGATCTGTACATTTCCAATGACATGTGACCTGTGCATCTAGCTTGCCACCAGCAGTCTGTATGAGATGACATCCTTCAAATGCAGATATGTGGATGTATGTCACTCCTGTGATGTCTCTGGCTGTTCACTTACACTGGCCCACAGCTAGTTTCGGGCCATGTCATGTAGAACTTGACTATCAACAGGTGTAGCTGGCTTGTCGTAGGAGTATCACCTGGCTGGCATATGTGTCCTGGATGTATTGCACAGACCTGACTCTGTATTTAGCAGATGTGTAGTAGCAGTTGAGCATGTGCTCAGTTCATTGACATTGATGTTGTTATGTACTAACTCTTCGTTATTCCTTCCAATTTTCGGCAGGGCACCGCCTCTCCCCCGACCAATGCCAGACTTGGGTGCCATGAGGGAACGTGACTGCATAAGACGTTACCGCTTCTCGCAACAGTTGATTGAGAACTTGACCGCAAAGCTTGAACAACACCTCCAACTGCGACACAGGTATCCTACTGCGCTGACCCCCAAGATGAAGGTGATGGCAGCCCTACATTTTTTTGCCACCGGTACGTTTCAATTCACCATAGCTGATGTGGGAGGCATGTCACAGACCATGGTTAGCCGTGTCCTGCATGATTTTTTAGAAGCCATGTTGGAGCACCTGGATGAATTCATCCATTTTCCAACTCATGAGCAGTTGACAGGTGTTAAGGGTGAGTTCTATGCCCTGGGAGGGATGCCCCATGTAATTGGGTCTATTGATGGGACACATGTGGCTTTGGTACCACCACAGGCACAGGAGGTCGCCTATCGCAACCGTAAACATTACCACTCTATAAATGCCCTTGTGGTGTGTCTTGCTAACATGCTGATTTCCCATGTCTGTGCACGTTTTCCAGGGTCAGCACACGATGCCTACATCATGCGGCATAGCAGGGTGCCAGAAATGATGCTGGGGCTGCACAACGAACGAGCATGTCTTGTTGGTGGGGATACTCTGTTTGTCCTTTGTTTAGCGCTATTTTTGTATCTTACGGCATCTCCTGACCCACTTCTTTACATGATGTTTCCATGTAGGGGACTCTGGCTATCCCAACATGCCATGGCTGATGACGCCTCTCCGCAACCTCAGAACAGCTGCAGATCACCATTACAACAACGCACATGGGCAGACCAGGCGAGTGATTGAGAGGACGTTTGGCCTCCTGAAGAGCAGATTCCGGTGCCTTCACAAGACAGGCGGGTCCCTCCCATATGCACCGGTGAAGGCCTGCAAGATCTTCCTTGTGTGCTGCTTGCTGCACAACATGGCAGTGGAGAAGGCTGTGCCACTCATCCTGGATCCGGATGAGCAGGAACATCCACCCGTGGAGGATGAAGGGCTTGGTCACGAGGCAAGTGAGGATGAGGAGGAGGACGACATCCGGAGTCAGCTCATACGCAACTTCTTCTCATAATGGTGAGTCCATGGGTCTGAATGTGCACGCCTGGAGCCTTGTGTGGCATGTGTTGCAATGTGTGTGTCCAGCTGACTGTATGCTAAGTGACTTAGATGTGTGTTCAGATGTGTCACTCGAGTGATGATGTCCTTCCACACATTTTAGCTTAGACACTCAATTTTAACATAGCATGGTGACACACTTATTCCTGTAGACTAAATGACCATGCATGCGGATGACAATCTTTTCCCTGACTTCTTATGTGTCTGTCATCCCCAGGTCGTTTTGCATGCTGTCTGCTCGTGTCATCGTTGGCCTCCATCTATTCCTCATGAGTATTGCAACGTGTGCTGAATCAGCGTCCCATGCACGGACATGGGGAAAAGTCTATTTGGTTAAGGATTGCTGCACGGCATTTTGGTGTTGGTAGGTGTTTGGAATGTGTGGGCACTGCTCCTGTGCATGTTGTGTTACTATACATACATGTTGACTCACCATGGGGCACATGACATGTTGCATGACATGTATTGATAGTCACCCTTCGTAGCAGTCATCTGTGATGGGACTGTGGATTCTGATGAAGGCATCAATGTGTGTACAACTTCCCTCTGAAACATACGGGATGCTACGGGTGGACATAGTGTGGGACATCCCCATTAGAGGATAAATGGGGAATTGCAGCCCCTTCGTGTGCAGCAGGGGGTGTTTGGCTCACACACTTCACTTGTGTGCCAGTTCAATGGATTTACAGCATCTGTGTTGTGAAAGGGGGTGTCCAGTGTAGGTCCCACATGTTCTGCAAAATGACCTGTGAGTCTGTTCATATTGATGCATTTCCCTAGGTGTGAACCTGAGTAATAAAGGTGTTCCTCACCCTCCAAGGTGCCTCATCTTTGTCAATGCAGGTCTCTTGCCACTTTGCATGCGGCATCTCTGGCATAGTTGTCAAAGATTGTGCATATGAGTCTATGTGTAGTCTAGCAACATGCATGCAGTTCTTCAGGGATTTGAATATCCATTGTGCATGATGTCCATGGTTGTGTATGTATTTGGGCATGTTGGTGGCCACAACAGACCGTCAACGCCTGCTGAGGGTGTGTATCCTGTGCGCAGCTCATCCTTCAGTTTAAGGATCTGATGTCAGTCATCTTTGGGGATTGTGCATCCATTGTCTCTGGGTGTGCCATGGGAAACCGGACACTCCTCCTTTACATACGCCTGTGTCAGTAGTCCTTTCTGACATCCTTGTCTTTGTGTGCAACTAGTGGCATAGTTTCCAGCTCATGCCGCCTGCTGCTGCGGCCCCTGCAGCAAGGGCACAGACAGTTTACAGATTCGGCAACACACACACCTCAAAGATGCTCCTCCCTTCCTCCCTCCACCCATTCATTTGGCTGGCATCAGCTTGTCTGTGCCTCTGTTGCGCCCACGCGGTGCCAAAGGCTGGACCGTCAGCGCATGCAACGTGCACATTGCACGAACCTCATGTCCTTACATGACCCACATCACATTACAGTCTGATGTTGCAGCCACCCTCCAAGCATTGTCCATCCAAGGAGCTACCGCCTGCTCTCAGGCATACCCTAGGCACACACACGACATATTTGCATGATGATTGTGCAACTCCAACTGCCTACACAGCACTGCCCCGCCTTCCAGGCCCTGTCACACCAACCAGGTAATGTCCCTCTTACTCCCCACCATCTCCGTACACCAGCAAGGGCATGGGAGTGGGACTCAAGCCTTCAGCATGTAGTATAGTGGCATAATCTGGCACATGGCCCAGGTATCAGCTCTCAGCGTGTCAATCCTCAATGTGTCCAGGTCCCCCTCACGGGCATCACATGCACACAGCACCTCTTCATCAGCTCGTATGCCATTGACAGCCAGGTGCTCCTCACCCTCACCAAAGACGCAGCCATTGGCAGTTCGAACATTCAAGAAGGCATGAAATCCATTGATGAATGGCTGAACATCAGCCACCTGAGGCTGGACTTGTACAGGACTGAGGTAATCATCTGAGGATTGTCCCCTTACAGGTGGGTCAACTGCTTGTGTCCCACCCGCAAGAGTCCTGCACATGCACCCAGTGGCAACGCACACAAGATGGTGTGCATCATGGAGTTGTCACTCACATTTGCCATGCTAATCACCAGCATCTGTACCTCAGGGTGCAACACCCTCTGCATGATGCTCATGATCCACAGATAGATCCACTCCAGGGAAAGACAGACCATGCCCCAGGCCCACGACACCAGCCGTGTCAACTACTGCCCCGCCCTCTACGGAACAAGTACATCCTAACTCCCGGGAAACCAGTCCACATCCAGGCTGCATGTGCACACCTCAGCTTCAACATCCTGCGCCCCAGCCACATCACCGTCCACCAGAGATAGCTGCAATGTATCACTGTGTGCTGCAGGATGAACTTCAGACTCCTCACCCATACTCAGGAGGCAGGCCACAAACCCAGACCCCACACCAACCTTGGCCGTCTGTCATCCGAGACACCGTTGTGCCAACTCCGTGCATCCAACCTTGCCCTGGCCACCATTCTTCACATCCACCGTACTCCAGCATGCAGGACATAGTGCTCCCACCTGGCAAGACATAACTGCTACTTCCTCCCCGGAAACATCCACATGAGCCATGACCTCTATGCCTTCAGGATACTCTTCCCAATTGGTCTGTCCGCACAGTAATGCATGCCCCCCCCTCAGCAGCTTGAGGCCATCACGGGTGAGTATTGTGCTCCATGTCTGTATAGTATGATACATTGTGACCCATGTGTGTCCTGTCCCAGACTCAAATTCCAGGGTATGAATGGCTAGAGTTAGTTCAACACGCATGCATAGTTTGAAATTTTCCCACACGTAGGTTGTGTACTCATGCAAAATGAATGCAACATGTAATTGTAGAAAAAGAGATTTATTCTCGGTGGGGAGCCTGTTTAGTGTGGACAAATAGGTGCTATACAGTGTGCATGGAATCCAAAGTTCACAGGGGGAGATGGCATCCTTGTCAGTTGGAGTCATCAGAGTCCAGACCACATTGTTGGTCATCATTGGTCAGACTGTGACCAGCAAGTCCATGTGGAATAGAATGTCATTGGATGAGGTGCTGCTGTTGCGCCAGAGGGCCAGGTGCCAGGCCAGGTGACCTGGGAGATGTGGATGGTCTGCTGCCTCTCACGGTCTTTTCCGTGGACGACCCACCTTCCTTGCGGGACCCTCAGATGCAGGCCTTGACGATGCTTGGGACGCTCCGTAGGACGAATCCTTCTCCTCCTCCCACCCTGTGGCTGGTGCTGGTCTTCGCCTGGTGGCACAGGGAGGGTTGCCCATGTTGTCGGCAATCCGACGGAGTGAACGGCTTATGTCCGTTTGCACCGCCAGGAGCTCAGCCAGTCTTGCCTCCATCCGTCCTTGGTGTTGTTGTTGACTGACGTGTTGCTCGGCCTGTTGGTTCTTAATCTCGTTGAGGGTCCCTACTACCTGGCTGATGCCCCTGGTGTCACGCCGGTATGTCTCCAAGATGTGGCGTATGTGTGACATACCGGTTCCCTCAGCTGGCTGGTCAGGTTCACGCCTCCGCCTGCCTCCACTCCCACCACCCCTGCCCACACGAGCCTGGCCTGCCGTTGTTGGCACATCGGGTCTACCGGACCCCTGAGGGATGGCATTTGCAGGGTTGTCTGCCTCCTCCTGGGTGGCCGGAGAACCTTGTCCCTCCAGGTCAGACTGGCTCAGTTGTTCTGTGCGGGCAGGGCTCCTGGGTGTCTCCTGGGATGTGGCAAGAATGGGGGTGGTGATTGGCACAGATGTACCTGACGCAGGCGCTGCAGGGGCTGGGGCACTAGAGGGTCCAGGTTGGTTGGGGTCATCCACAGAGTGCTGAGAGTCGTCGCTGTCGGTGGGATCATCTTCCTGCCGAGCCTGGGCCTGTGATTGTTCCCAGATCCATGACGTTGCCCTGTGTGTGAGAGAGAGACAATGTTAATGCTGTTTCATGCGACATCCATGTTTCATACATGTTCTGGTTGCCACAGTTCCTCCATGTAGTTGTATGTGCCTAGCATTCACATCAATGTTCACTTGTGGATGGATATGTTGCAGGGGACTGATTGAAAGGTTATCCTGGGTCTTTGACATGTCGCTTTTGGCCTTGGATGCTTTTTTGGCTGTGGCTTGATCTTGTTGTGTCACATGTCCATTGTGAGAGTGTGTGTCTCCCTTGGCTGCCCTGGGGGTGTGTGCTTGTGTGAGGGGTGAGTGATCATCACTCAGCCCGACGCTGTTCAACATCCACATGGCCCCCCTCACACAAGTGGCCCGACCCCACAACCTCTAAGACATCTCCTACGCCGACGACACCCAGCTCATCCTCTCCATCACCAAGGACCCTCACACTGCCAAGACAAACATCCACGAGGGTCTGAGGGCCATCGACGACTGGATGCGGAGTGGCCATCTGAAACTGAACTCGGACAAGACGGAGGTCCTCATCCTGGGACCCACACCCTCACCCTGGGACGACTCCTGGTGGCCAATCGCTCTGGGGACATCACCGACAACCACCAAACATGCACGCAACCTAGGATTGATCCTCACATCTTCCCTCTCCATGTCCAAGCAGGTCAACGGCGTCTACTCCTCCTGCTACGACACCCTACGCACGCTCCGCCGGATCTACTGGTGGATCCCGACTTAAACAAATAGAACAGTGACACAGGCCCTCGTCAGCAGCTGACTGGACTACGCCACTGCACTCTACGCAGTTCTCCCATCAACACAAAAACGGCGGCTACTACGCTTCTGAAACGCCTCGGCACAAGTGATCGTCAACGCCCCCCGCCACAGCCACATCACCCTCCTCCTGAGAGACCTGCACTGGGTCCACATCGACAAGAGGATCACCTGTAGGCTCCTCAGCCATGCACACAAGGCACTCCACACCACCGGACAAGCCTACCTGCACATCAGACTCAGCTTCTACACCCCCACCCGCCAGATCCGCTCCGGCATCCTCGCCCTCGCAGCTGTCCCCCGCATCCAACGTACACCCGCCTGCAGCAGATCCTTCTCCTACCTCGCCGCCAAGACCTGGAACACCCTCCCAACCCACCTACGACTGACCCAAGACCTACTTGCCTTCAGATGACTCCTCAAGACTTGGCTCTTCGAGCAGTATTGGAACCACCCCCCCCCCCCAGTGCCTTGAGACCCTCACAGGTAAGTAGCGCGCCTTACAAGTACCCTGATCGATTGTTGATTGATTGACGGTGCCTGCTGGCGGGTGTAGTGTGATTTGGCAGTTGGTCTCCCAGGTGAAGTATCTGTCCCCCCATGGAGCATGCTGCCATGTCAGTGAGTGTGAGTTCCTGTCCTAGATATCTGAGCTGGTTGTGTTTGTGTTAGATTTTGCTGTTGTCACAGGAGGGCCTTGTGCTGCCTACAGCAGGGCCAAGTGTCAGCTACCTTGTCAGTACTTTGCCAGTCCCTGTGCATTGCGCATGGTGCATGGGTATGTACCTGGGCCATATGGGCTGAGGGCAATGGTGTCTGTTTCTGAGTTGTACAATATGTTTAGTGATCCCCACCCTCCCAGCATCCCGGACATCCTGTCTTGGGTTTGTGGTTTGTGTAGGCTGGGACATGGCATGGCCTTGCTTTGTAAATGGGGCATACTCATGTTAGTGGCCTGAGCGTTGTTTAGAGTGTGGTTGTGTCAGGTGAGGGCTTGGGGGTAGGTGAGTGCATTTATTGTAGTTGGGGTGTGGATGCCATTCCCCCCATGTTACGTGAGTTGTTTGTGTACTCACCAGGCTCTCAAACTCCTTCGACTCCGTGTACTCCCACCGGCGGAAGCAGGGCCATCACCTTCTCCTCCCAGGGATGGTAATGTACCGGTCTGCGGGGCAGCCCACCTCCTGTGATGTTACTCTGGGAGGATTCCTCGTTCATTTTGCGCTTGACTGCCCTGCGCAGATCGTACCACCTGGCTTGACATTCATTCCTGGTCCTTCTGATGGGCGCAACAGCATTCACCCGATTGACGATCCTCTGCCACAGGCTAGTTTTTTGGGATATGCTGGTCTGTCTGACCAAAGTTCCAAACAGCTGTGGCTCGACTCTGATGATTTCGTTGACAAGGATGTCCAGCTCCTCCCTTGTGAACTTTGGATTTTTGTCTGTGGGCATGGTGTGGGTGTGGATGGTTGTGGGTGTGTGGGTGTGAATGTGTAGGTGTGTGTGTATGTGTAGAGGGGGTCTGTGTGAAGGAGGTTGTGTGAAGGTGTGTAAGTTAAGGTGTATGGGTGCAGTTGTTTGTGTGTCATGTCTGTCAGCCGTGGGTCTGTTGCAAAGGCTCATGGTTTGTGTTTGTGGGCCCTTTTTATTGGTCCATTTGTCGGTGTGGCTGTGTTTGAACTTTTGGTGGGTGTGTTATAAGAGGTGGTTGTGAGTTTGGGCCTCTGTTTGACTGTTTGGATGTGCCAGGTCAGTCTTTTTGTTGTTTTTTGTCCTGTAGACGTGTTTTGTGGTGTTGTGCGAGTCGAATTGACGGTCCTTGTGCTGTTTTGCAGTGTCCTGGTTCAGTACGAGTCTTTTTCGCGTAGGTAAGGTGCGTCCATGGCTATGTTGTTGTACAGTGATCACATGTGCAATGGTGTTGTACGACTCGTACATATGCGATGCTGGGGTACGGTGTTGGGGTACGGTGCGTCCAAGTATGGGGCTGGGGTGGGGGGTACGAGGTGTACATACGCGGGTGCTGTGGTGGGGGTACGGCGCTTACATATGCGTGTGCTGGGGTACGGCGCGTACATGCGCGGGTGCTGGGGTACGGTGTTGGGGTACGGTGCGTCCAAGTACTGGGCTGGGGTGGGGGGTACGGCGCTTACATACACGTGTGTTGGGGTGGGGTGGTACGGCATGGACATACGCGGGTGCTGGGGTACGGCGCGTACATGCGCGGGTGCTGGGGTGGGGGTACGGCACGTACATGTGCGGGTGCTGGGGTGGGGGGGTACGGCACATACATACGCGGGTGCTATGGTTGGGGGTACGGCGCTTACATATGCGGGTGCTGGGGTACGGCACGTACATGTACGGGTGCTGGGGTGGGGGGGTACGACCCGTACATACGCGGGTGCTGGGGTACGGCACGTACAGGTGCAGGTGCTGAGGTGGGGGGCCGGCACGTACATATGCGGGTGCTGGGGTACAGCGCGTACATGCACGGGTGGGGTGTGGGGTCCGTACGACTCGTACCCCGGGCCCAAGTGTACCCGGGGTAGTGGTGATCGTACAAAATTCGCTCCGTACGGGACGTTTTTCATACGCTTGTGTATTCGGGACGCCGGTACGGATCGGACTTGTGTGCTCAGACTTTAGTTTTACGACTCGTACGGAAATCTGTCCGGGGACGTCTCGTAGACTTTTCCCGAGGCAATTCGTATGTATTTTTACGGTACGAATCGTACTTCGCCGTTTGTACGGGACTTGTACGACTCGTACGTAAAAAAATACGGATACGAGTCGTACGGGAATTTATTTTACCCGATCGGAATCGGCACCTTTGTCTTTTTACCTTATTTTCTCTTTTTCTAATACATACACATGCTAATCTCAACATTGTCATTAATATTACTATTGTCACTGGTATTAATATTTTCCCAACTAATTAACTACCTATTTCTGAAAACCATTTCTTTACAGAGGAAAAACTCTTACCAAGTTTCTCCCAAGCACCATCAACCTCCAGTGGGGTAACTTCTTCATGCAATTTAGTAATATTCTTTATATACCTTTGTATATTCTGACTTTTATCTGGAATGTAAGTGCAACAATGTTGTACCTTCAGCATCTCACAGACTCCTCCCTCTTTTGCCAAAAGAATATCAAGGGCAAGTAGATCTTGCATCACCATAGCTCTCATGGCAACCATCTTGGTAGCTACCATTAAGAACCCTCCAGCAGTATTTGTTGATAAACGATCTAATATTGTTGACAATTTCCGAATCTTATATGCATTAAAAGATATACCCACTGCTGGTATCAATGCTCCAAAAATGTCACCTATTATCTCTGAGAAACTTTTTCTTCTTCTACGTGTTAGTGGTTTACCTATCTCGTGAGTTCCTTTAGTTCCCCTATCTACATGAAATATCTTTGGTAAGACCAGGCCTAGATAACATGTTCCGTACCAATGGTCCGGCAACCTATAATTAGCTTTGTTCCCACAAATAAAATAGATCCCTAGGAATACTGGATCTTTTCCTCCTTTGAATCCCCATCCCCCCATCCCCCTATAATTCTATATGTATCTCGGCAGTCACTAGCACCCACAAAAATAATAGTTGCCATACATAGGGGTTGACTCCGATCCGGGTCGGACAGCTCTCCTAGGGGACCTGTTGCCCATCACTACTGCCTTCCCCACCCATAAGGCTCATGTTGCCCATCACTACTGCCACCCCCACCCATAGGGCTCATGTTGCCCATCACCCCTGCCACCCCCACCCATAGGGCTTATGTTGCCCATCACCCCTGCCACCCCCACTCATAGGGATTATGTTGCCCATCACTACTGCCACCCCCACCCATAGGGGACTGTTGCCCATCACCCCTGCCACCCCCACTAATAGGGGACCTGTTGCCCATCACCCTGGCCACCCCCACCCATAGGATGGGTGATGCGCCACACATCCATCATACTCCAACATTAGGTATGTCAGCAAAATACATCCCCCCTAACATCATGACAACAGTGTGTAGTCTGTGACAAATTCCCACAACAGTGATTATGATTTCGAACATACAATGTAACTAACAGCACATGTGTGACCAACCAATGAGTGTGGCCTACACAAGGCAAGCATCACTATAGCACTGTGTCAATGTAAAACTAACATCCCCTCACTGTGTAGAACAAAAGTTAAGTGTGGGGTTCCAAACTGCAGCAAATGTCGAGCATTGTGGTAATGGGGTCTAAACCCCCCCTCATCACAGTGACCAAAAGGTAAGTGTCATCATGGTCAAAGCTGCAAATGCCAAACAGCATGTATGATTCCTGCTCCCAACACATGAAACACTTTTGGGGCAAACTAGTGGTTGTGTACCATACCCACAGAGATGTGGTGAGGCTAACAGTGCAGTGAAAACAAAACATACTCTTGGCCATGTGCAGACAAGCACCACACATGGGGGCTGACAATGCATACAGTGTACACTGACACAAGAGCAGAAGTGACCATCACAAAGCATACACACATCTCAAAAATGGACACACTAATCAAAACAACCTGTGTAGACTGTAGGTGTCAGGTCACAAACTCCCATTCCATGCCAGCAATGGCACCTAACAACCAGGATGAATGTGCAGAATGATGTGATATGACTCACAGGGACAGCAGGGAAAACACAGAAACAGAATCCAGACAATGGCCCACAACAGCAATAACAATGCACTGATGCAGATGCACAAACACAAACAGGCAACCTCACACTGCACATCTGACACAACATGTGTGTGTGTGTGTCTCAGTATCCCCAGGCAACTACACGACACATGAGGGGGGCTGAACCACGGTGACACAGATGTTAACACAGTGCCATACAAAAGCAAACCATCATTGGGACACCCTTAGTGGGCAATCAGGCATTGTGAGATGAGAGGGGGCACAACAGACACATGTGACACAAGCTGGAATGAACACAAACTAACACAGCAAGAGACTGACACACAACAGCACTACCCCAAGGGACCAGACATTGGGGTGACACAAGCATGCATGACACCTTCACTGTGCTGACAAAGGTAGATGTCGTACAAACTGGGAAACCCAGACATGTGTCCTGTGCCACAAACGTACATCACACCTACACAAACACAAATCACTCAGCATGGCCCGTCATCCATGGACAAACGGGAGCTAGGGGCCCATCCGTGCAAACATTTACATCAGTCCACCCTCAACACCACACACCCTGAACTGCACCAATGTGCATCTGTGAAGCCCACATGGACAGGTGACATTGCACATGCACCCATGACAAACAAAGGAATGTTGGGAGGAACTAAGGTGCACAGACTCATCACACAAGGACAGTTTACAACCCTGGTGAATGACAGACATACTGCACAGTATGCAGTACATGGCCATGATGTCAAAGCTCACATAACCTTCTGAATACCTGCCACAGTCTCAGGACAATGCAGAAGCCAAGGAGAACCACAAGGCACACATGCTGACACCTGCAAACATTGCAGCCCTGAACCGGACAAGTGAGATCAGTCACACACACATACACATGTCTCAATCACTGAAAGGTACCACCTAGGGACAACTACATGATATTGCGAACAAACAAGTGCCTTGGGGACCCCTGACTGTGTCCCATCTGCGTCTGACCACATCATCACCACTCAGAACAGACAAATCCCAAGGATGAAACACCAATTAACAGTAGTGTGTCATGCACCCGCACATCTGGTAGCCCATGGCAAAGTTGTGGCATGAACACAGTACCACTCAGCAAGCATCAACAACAGGAACATATCAAGGGAACACTGCCTGTGTATGAAAAAGGATGTGGACACACACAAACATGCCCACACAACACACAACATGGGCCCAGGCTATGTCACGGAACAACACATCCGTGACATAGCTGAGGGGACCCAACTCCTGTGGAAGCTCAGCTGTGCCAAACACAGTCACAGCACGTCTCACTCATGTCAGCAGAACACTTGGTCAGTCAGCCACCAGTTACCACACAATGAAGGCTCTGGTCACAACAGCCTGGGTACGTGAGTCTCCCCTAAGTCATTTGCACATACTCAACACATATGTACAGCAAGTTGCACAGAGGACCCAGTTGCTCCTATACCAATGATGCCCATACCGGTAGGTCCAGTGGAGATGCGCACAAAGTCAGGGAAATAGACAAATTGGACAATGGGAAGCACATCATATGTGCATGGGTGCAAGCCACAGATGTGACCATGCAAATGAAATGTTCACAGAGATGTCCACAAATTGTTGATCATGACACACCCAGTTAGCTGCAAAGGATGACATGGATACTGACCAGAATAGAATACATATCTCATGGACCACATGGAGTACCTCACATCAACACCTCAGTATTCAACATTGGAAACCAAGCATTACAGGTGCAAGGGCATGCTAAACATCATCAACCTAATGTACAGCTAAATCAAGTTCACAAGGATAAAGAAAAAAGCTTTATTCAGCATATGAAAATTGAAACGTCTGTTAAAACAAAAGGCCAATGGCCAGTCCATTATCAAATTACAAGGAGTGAACTTGAGTGACAACGGTCACACGTTGCTTGCCTGCACTGGAAGGACAGGGGACATCACCTCGGAGGGGCATACATGGGGGCAGGCCAGGCACCGCAGGGACAGGATCAGGGCGCAGCAGAAGGAGGCAGTGAAGGGGTGGTGGATGCAGGAGAGTCACTTGCAACTGCAGTGGAGCTGACTGAAGTGGTGGGTGCAGTCACAACTGTGGGGCACAAGTCAGATGGGGTGGGTGCCGGCACAACAACTTCAGTGGGCAGGTCAGATGGAGTGGATTGGGGCCCCACTGCAGTGCCCAAGTCAGACGGTGTGGTCGTGGACTCCACTGCAGTGCCTAAATCCATGTGAGCGGAATGGGGTGCAGGTGAGGTCAGCAGGACAGAGGGGGGGGGAAACGATCCCCACATCAGTGGCACTAACCGTCTGACCGGATGTGGAGGAGCATGTGGTGGGGGGGTGGGCCTCAGCATTTTGGTGATGGTGTATCTGTGGGTGGGGGAACCCGGGGCAGGGTGTTGCGGGGGAACCTCTGGAGTGGTGGCCTGGGGGATGGAGGACAGAGATTTTGCCTTGGAGCTGCGTGGCGGCTGTGGGGTCTTGCTCTTCCGGCTCCGGGGGGACTTGTGGGTGGGGGCCTCATTCTGACTGCACCTAGGGGAGGGTGTCCGGGTGTGAGGGGCACTCCCCTCTGTGTGTGGGGACTTCCTCTTCCCCTTGTAATCTGGATCTGCTGGGTCGGTGGGGAAGAGGCCAAGGTCACAGAGGAAGAGCTTCTGTGGAGATGGGGTTGCAGGTGAGGCAAGGGAAGGGGGCTGGGAGGGAGTGGTTTCGGAGGACTGCGGAGTGGTTGTGGATGACTGTGTGTGTGTCTGCAAACCAGCCCCTGTGAGTGTGGTATCAGTCCCCTGCGCTTGCTTGTGTGCACGTCTAGACCTTGGTTTGGGTGTTTGTGTGCTGCCCGTGTCTGTGGGTTTGTGAGAATGTGCAGGTGTGTGTGTGCTTGGGACAGGTAGGCTGCTAGGAATCGTGGGTGGTGCAGGGGTAGGAGGGGTGCGGGACTGTTGGAGGAGGGACACTGCTGCCATCAGGGAGGAGGCCACGGACTGATTGGTCCTCTGTAGGGCAGACATGCCCGATGAAATGCCCTCCATGAACGACACCAGTTGCGTCAACAGAGTGGAGTGTGCATGGAGGACACTCAGCATCGATGTCTGCCCTACAAGGATCTGTCTAAGTAAGTCCACAGACTCCTCACTCAGGGCAGCAGGGGACACAGGGGCAGCGGGTGCGGTGCCTGGCACAAAGGAGACATGCTCCCGAACACGGGAGCCTCCACGGACCTCTGGGATGGGCACCGATGGGAGGGTGGTGATGGTGGTGGTGTGGGCGGTGGTGGGGACAGCCTCACTAGCTGGGGTTTGGTGGCTACTGACACCCACCTCCACAAGGGAGTCATCCTCAGAGCTGCTGTGGCCCTCAGCTGGGGGTGATGGTGCTGACGACTCCTCAGTGTGGCTCCACTTGCCCTCCGTGCCACTGGGTCCCCCAAACTCCTCTCCTTCTGTCCCAGTCAGGCTCTGTGGCTCCTGCTGGTCCGTGGAGCTGTCCCCTCCTGTGGCCGTGGATGTATCTGGATAGGAATAGGAAGAATGAGAACAACATCAGTCACCTGCACTGACTGCACACACCACAGTGAGTTCATCACACCACAGGGCAAGCCCTGGCATCATCAGCTGAACACTGCTTACAGTGCCAACACTGTTCAGAATAAGCCAATTGTCATTCTCAACATCAACCATGGCACACATATCCCTCCTTGACTTGCACCCATATGTCTGTTGCATGTTGGATGCTAATACCTCAATGTCCTGACATGCACCACCCATACATCAGTTAGACATGCAAGTGAACATGTAGGAGTATATCACTATACACACAGCACATCTCTTGCCACTGACTCAGTACAGGTGTTCGGATGAAGGGATGGGCAGTGACTCATTTCACATGCTTGTGATGCAAGCCAGCAACACACACTATGATGTTCTCGTGTCCAGATAGTCAATGCCACAATGGGGTGCATGGTGCACACTTGAACACAATGCAGGATCACTCATAGCAAGTTAAATGCCATGGCACTGGCATGCCTGGAAAGTCAAGTAACACTGTCTCCTGTCACAGGGGAAGGGCATCCAGACAACAACAGTATGCACTGTGTCACAATCATAGCTCATGGGTAAAGCTAACTCTGCAGCTGACAAGTGCACTTGCCCATCCCCTGAAAACAACATATCCAGGACCCCGAAGACCCCACATCATGCAAATCAGACATATGAGTCTTTGCAAACACAACTCCCTGTACATTAGCACATCACAGTCTGTCGTGCATGTAACCCAGCTGCCTGAAGTACACAGTTGCATACACCATTGTGCACTGTCAGATGATCACACACCTATATGTCACACAGGTCTTGTCTCTCACAGTCACATCTCAGATGTCCTGCTGACCCTCAAAATCATGGACACCCCAGTTGTACATAACAGGAAGCCACACCATTATGACACAGAGGCAGACACCTGAAGGCACATGTCACTAAGCACAACCTGTAAGTTGATACACAGGAGTGGGATTACAGAGTGTTTCTAAATGCCCTTGAGGAGGCATGACTGCCCAGGTCTACGTGAAACAGTGTTTGGCCCTGGACAGTAGTCAGGTGGCTAAGCAAGTGTGACACACTTGATATACATACTCCTGAGGCCCACAAATTGGAGTCCCCTGCTGCATGGTTTTGTTTGAAATACCCCAGCCACATGTGGCGAGTCAGACTAGCAATTGTAACACATATCAAGGGCACACACAGATCACATGTCAGATCCCAGGCATCGGGTAAACAATTGAACCACCCATGAAACACACAACAGAGTCACGGGAACAGATGCTGTCCAGTAGCTGAAGCATAGCTGACTGCAGGGACACAGTGCCCTAGTGACACAAGCAACAGACTGTAGAGGCCACACCTGTGGAACAGATGAGGAGGGTGCATCACACAATTGAGGGACCTGAGTATTGGACTACAAGACCTACGTAATGTGGAAGTGTGACCAGGCCAAAAGACTGCAATTAGCATGTCAGACATAGTACACAGATTAGGCATGGACTTACCCCCTTCTTGCTGCTGTCTGGCCTTCAGCTGCCTATCCAGGTCCGGGAAGACCGCCGCCAGTATCCGGCATGTGGGGGGGTCAGGGTCCGGTGTCCGTCCCTCCTGCGTGGAGGTGACAGCTTCAGCTGGACTCTAGCGATCCTCCGGGTCCAGCCCCGAAGGTCCTGCCACCTCTTCTGGCAGTTGCGGATCCGGTGCTTGTAGACCCCCACCGAACTAACAGCCCGGGCGTTGGCCAGCCATATCTCCTGCTTCTGGTGGGCATCAACCTGTGAGGATGACAAAGTTAAAAGTCCATTAACACACATGCCCCATATTTGTGCTGCACACATTTGGATATACATGTCATCATCACAAAGGGAAATGAGTTACACAAGTACTGCAACCATGGGGAAGGACAAATCACCTGCATTTCTGACATGTTAACAATGCCTGGGAAGTTTAAGCTTGCACTAATGCACTTTAGCAGCAGAACACCTGTTCATTACATGTACCTACACAATTTGGGGGATGAAAGTAGTCAGTGAGAATGCTTGCCACTGGTGTACACACAACTAGTACTGCTAGTCAGACAACATGCACAATTAGGAAGGCAGTGAACTGCACACCTACCTGCTCCCCTGGTTTCCCATACAGCTTGCTGTATTGTGGAAGGAGCCCGTCCAGCAGGGCCTGGTTCTCCTCCTCAGTGAAGGCTGGGGCCCTCTCCAGAATACGTGCCATAGCAGGAGCCAGAGGATGCAGAGACTGCAGCAGTGGTAGCAGGGATGTGGTCCAGGAGCATGTAGTGCAGGCAAGTGAGCTCCCTGGGGGCCAGCAATATTATATCTGTGCTGCAGAGGCAGAATCTGTGCCATGTGTCCCAAGTGATAGGTCCAACATGGTTGCATTCTATGAATCTGGCCAATCCATGGAAATGTACGACTCGTACACGCCTTCCGCATCGTTCAAATCTTCACCTTCATGAAACACTAGGAATTGCAACATTGTTGTAGGCATCCAACTGAATTTCCAGCGCACAACTCGTGCAAGTTTTGAATCCGTCTCCATGACAGTCCAGAGCCAATCGGTGCGCCTGGCACGTTCAACTGACTGTACAACGCGTATTTTTGAAAATACACATGCACCCGTCTCCATACGATTCAATGGCCAAGGCGTACGCCTGTCTCAGACCATGCCGGCCCGATGCGCATGCATGATAGTCACCCGCGTCGGGCCTCATTGCAGTCAATGGCAAAGCGTACGCACGGCTCGGTCATGAACCGTGCAATACGTACGCATTGTCACGCGCGTCGGACCTCATTGCAGTCAATGGCAAAGCGTACGCACGGCTCGGTCATGAACCGTGCAATGAGTACGCATTGTCACCTGCGTCGGACCTCATTGGTGTGACTATTCGACGGATTCAACACACAATTACTGGCCAGGGACACCTGTGCACACCTACCACACTACAGCATTGACCACACAGTGTCCTATGGCATGTAAGGCTGCATTCCCTGTGTGTTGGGGGGGCCACATTTGGATTTTTTGGGTGGCACTTTTGTTCAGCCACTCACAGGCTGTGTGCGTGTACATGGGGGCAGAATCTTTTGTGTGTTGTGCACATTACCACTGTGATGTGCAAATATACAGTAATGGGCATGAGTCACGGACACAGTTTCATGTTGGATATGTTTAGGACATGTCACATACACCCTGAGTCCTGGGGGTGATGGCATGTACGTCACAGTGAGACCTGTAGCCACAATTCTGATGTGCACACACAGTCTGTGTGCATGTTGTGTCTCAGATGTGTCTGGTCAAAGGTGCCCAATGGGAGACAGTCTCCACATCCATGTGGTATATGCACCAACCTTGATGGTGTGTGTGTGTCTAAGAGACGTACATGTAGGGCCTGCAGGGACAACAGTGGCCACTACCTGTGGGACTCACGCTTGCCTTGTGGTGTGTATGTGAAACGCCATGTCCATGCCAGTGTCGATGTGGCAATTCAGGGACCCTGGGTATCTGCATGGCAAAGATCTGTGATGCAGTGCTTCATTTGTAAAATATGAAGTGCAGGTGCTGAAATGATGTCGGAAGGCACACCTACTTTTCGCCAGCTCCACCCACTTCCTCTGCTGGCTCCACCCACTTACTATATTAGCTCTACCCACATCTTCAACTGGCACTGCTAAAAGTCAGAAACGACTTAGTCCTAAGTGTATTAACATCATGTATTTTCATTGAGCACCACCAGAATTACTAAAGAAACAACAATGCTCTTCCTATGGAAATTCTGACCTACCTACCTATATATCTACAGTTCTACACAGTATTGACAAATATACATACAGATAAACAGTGCATTGTAATAATGTGAACGGAGATATGGGCCTTGCTTAGCAGGGCATCTCAATATTATGGAGAAAGATCATGTGCCTCCTTAGCGGAGCTCGTTAATATTGTGGAGGGAGCTGCACCCACAATTCAGCTGGGCACCTAATAAGTCCCAAACCTGAGACATCTTAGTGACACAGACATGCTCTCTTTAGCACTACCATGGCAGTACTGTAACATGGTGCACAGCACAGAGTGGAGAATCTCTTGCCGCTCCATCAATGGCAGTGCGTTGTGAATGACGATGCCATACCCAATGTATACACAGTAATATCAGCCTGCCCTTACGTAGAATCATGGGTGCCATGCACTGTGTATAGCGTATGCTACTGCCGTAGTGCTCTAGATAACATGGGATGGGAGTCTTGCAGTCCTTTCAGGATGGACCTGAACCACCTATGACCCTCATCTCTTGTACCAATCTTCACACTTCGTAGGCTATATCGACCCCGAGCTAGCATCAGTAGCATCAGCAGTCTCTGCGTATTGCAAGCTGGGGTTCCAGCACGTTATCAGTAAAAAAAAACAAAAACCTGTGTACAATGTGCCTGTGTGTGGCCGGCGGCGGTGACCGCTGCTCAGTGCATCTCATCATTCATGCTACTACTACCACACGGTGACGTGACCTGCTGCGACCGTCACTCCACCATCACACTGCACATTATGCTTTCGCAAAAGGTAAACAACACACAATGTTCTCTCTTTAGTTACGAGTTTGAAGTTACTTCTTATGACCTGTTTCATCGTGCTTCAGCGGCCGTGCCGTTCAATGGTTCAAGATTAGAACAGTTGGTTCTAAGTGAAAGTCTGAATACTGGCATACAACAGCTGACAGCACCAGGGGAGACAGGGCCTGGCAGGCCTAATCAGTTAATAAGACTGCGCAGCAGCCTATGGCAGTGCAGTGCACTGCAGCAGTCAGTGTGTGTCCTGGGCCTGCAGTTGTGAGCATGTTGAGTGTGAGAAAGTTTCGCTGTTGTAGGGCAGTGGTGTGCTGGGTGAAGAGCACTCCAAAGTTGTGATAATATTGGATGCCCAAAAATGCTTTTGCTGTAAAAGCTCTGCTGGTGAGAGAGTATTGGGTGTGAGAACGAAGCAACATGTACTGCTCTACCACCCAGATTGTCTTCACCACCACTGCGAGAGCATGCTTGCTGTGAGAGTGCAGGTTTGATTGAATACTAGTGAGTGTGCTGGGAGGTTCGACAGCTTGCCCCGTTCCCCCAACACTCATTCACACAATTACAACCAGCCTGCTTTAGGCAGGGGGATGAAATTCAGTATTCACTGCGAAGAGTGCCTAATTTTTCCATCCAAAATTTGGGTGTGTCCAAAAATTGATGTGCGCAGAGGACACTAGGGTCCGGGGGGAACTTTAGCATCGCCAGCGGCTGTGCCTGTTACTGCAACCACCTGGGAGCAGGGGTTGGAAAGCATTCTAGGTCAGGCAGAAAGCAAACAAAAGTCCAGAAAGGTTGCAGAAAGAGGGTGTATGAAACAGGAGAGAGAGAGAGGGGATGAGAAGATGGGGAGGAGCAAGAGAGTGGACAATGGAGAAAGAAATGATTGTGACAAAAGAAGAGAGAATTACATAATATATATATATATATAAATATATCGTCCTCCTAGTTCGGCATGCTGCCTCTAAGCAGGGGACCCTGAATAAGTCATGCATCCTTTCGAAATATTTGTCCCAAGTTAGGGATCTATAACGAGACAGACTCCTCTACAAGCCTCTGTGCACTGAATGTGTCTAGTTTTCAGAAATGTACAATAAAATCAAAAAGCTCCGGTTTCTTGTTGCCAGTTATTTAGAAACCACGCCACTCCAGCCCTGTTTAATTTAATCATGGCCGCTGAAGCACGATGACTCGGTGGTGGGGTGCGGGTGTATGCTAGTGCGTGGCAATCATCATGCAGCAAATGCGCGTGCAATCTCAAAAAATA
Source organism: Triturus cristatus (assembly GCF_964204655.1). Classification (NCBI taxonomy): domain Eukaryota; kingdom Metazoa; phylum Chordata; class Amphibia; order Caudata; family Salamandridae; genus Triturus; species Triturus cristatus. The sequence goes on from NC_140594.1 coordinate 661,342,188, forward strand.
TGCCCACGCTGCTGCGCACAGCCCCATCCCCCCACAGATTCATAGAACCAAATCCAGCCCGGGCCGGCAACAACACCGAAGGGCCGCGGCTGCCACACCTTTAACATTAATGCATCCATGACTTTCGATGACCAGACCACCCAGACCGTCCGCCGCACCACCACACCACTCCCAAAAAAAAGCGTTGGTTTAGCCAGACATGCCAACCCTCCCGATTCAGGCAGGAGACTACCGATTTCAAGGCTAGTCTCCCGCCTCCCGATTCCTGCAAGCAATAACCCGATTCCTCGAGGTTTCAGCAGACAGGGCTTGGTATTGTGTAACGTGCTAATTCTTCCAGCAATAGTCAGAGTGGCGATGCAGGGGCTCTAGAAGGGGTGAAAAACCAACAAAACCTCATTAACAAGCGAATGGTCTTTTAAAGACCTGCGAAGTACTGGGGTGCGGCTGTGTGTGTGCCCGGGAAGCTATTTCAGCCCGGGCTGCTGCCACACACGGGGGTGGGGGGGTGTATGCACTGCCAGCAACCTGCCAGGCCAGTGTACAACACTTGCATCACCCTCTCTCTGCCTGCCATTGCGCTCCATGCTTCTGAAAGGTAAGAAAAAACAAACGTGCATTTGCATTTCAAATGTCCAATCCTGCAGCAGCACACTTCCAAAGCCCATACATGACAGTAACCTGATTCAAGGCCCCATTCTCCCGTTTTTTTAAATAAAATCTCCCACTTTGCGTTTCTGAAATGTTGGCATGTATGGTTTAGCATGGTGATGATGTCCTGGCATATTATTGGCATCGTCGATCACAACTACTACTTAGTTATACTGTAAGTGTCCGTACTTAATTAATTTATTTTTCAACTGGACTGCCACTGACTGGTTCAGTTAGGCGGGCCCCTGAAGGTGCTGCTGCCTGTTAGGAACTAACGGATGACTCACGGTGGAGTGGGGTGCGTGCATGCGGGTATACTGGGGCCTTACAATTTGAAAAAAATCTGAGCACGCTGCCTGTTGCCCCTGTGGCCTCCCCCTGCAGAACCAAAATCCTGATTCAGAATCCAGCACAAATAAATGAATTAGTGTGTGTCCCACGGCGCCAGCCCACCTTCGCCTACAACACATAACTAAGGGCCGCAGCCGCCATCAATACACTTAATCCAGTGATTTCATTTCATAAATCATTTATTGGCATCGTCGAACATGACGACTGGCTACTACTTAAAGTTATACTGTCCATGCTTAATTAATTTACCCGTACTTGGTGGCTTGGCCGCCGGACACAAACTGAAACTGCACTGACTGGTTCGTGGTTCCGTTAGGCGGGCCCCTGGAGGTGCTGCTGCCTGCTAGTAACTGTCTGTTGAACGGATGACTGACTCGCCGTGGAGTGGGGTGCGCGCATGCGGGTATGCTGGGGCGTGGCAATAAGAAAAAAATCTGCCCAACAACCAAAATCCAGATTCCAGCGCCCAATGATGAATTAGTGTGTCCCACGGCGCCAGCCCGCCCACCACCTGCAACACCGAACTAAAGGCTCGGGCCGCGGCGCCATCAATAAACATTTAAGTGTGATTTAGCTCAGCCGGCTCTGTCTCACAGCTGCAAGGCGCGGCCGCAAGACCATTTCTAGTCCGGGACACAGACACTCACTCGGGAGAAATGGAGTGTGACCACCACGTGCAGCAAATGGGTGTCTAGAATGTAGACCCAGCCCTGATCAGAAATTGCCGTTGCTAAGCACCGGCAAGCACCAGCACAAATTAAGCCCTGCTGTGATGCCTGGGAGACATCAGGCCTCACTTGTCACTGTGGTGTATGTTTGTAACGTCACAGCAGTAAATAGGTCGGGTGACACAGCCAGATGATTGGCCATTGCACTACATGGGACTCATGTGGACATGTGGAATTGAGATGTGAGGTGATGGGCATGTAGGTGACATATGTGTCCATGCCCAACAGCACACACCCCAGTACATTGTGTGATGTCATGATGTATCATGTGATATTGAGCCTGGTAATTGGCCACATGGGTGGATGTGATGCAGCGTGAAACATCAAATTCCCCCCTTCGTTACAGACCAAATACCTCAATAGCAAATTCACTCAAATACATTCATTGGTGGGGCCCATAACACCAACACTCATACTTCATTCATCTGCTTCCCTAGAGGAATAGGCTTCCAAACGCTGACATGAAAGGAATATCTTTACCTAACCCTAAATGCGTTGACTCAAACCTTGTGATATTCCCCTTATTAGGAGATGAATCATTTAGTTGTTTTGTAGTTTAGCGAAACCATTCATTTATCTATACTCTACTCTTTATCCTAGTTTTTCTTCTTCAAATAATCGACACAACACATTTGTCAATTAGTCAAATATCGTTTATCTTCGAAAATTGCAAATTGTTAGAATCATCATCCAAACCATAGAACATTATATTTAACTAATCTGTCGTCCTCTAAGTCAGTCAAGTTGGGGAAAAACCTTTAAATTCATCAAAGTCAGGCCGCAATTCAGTCTCTCAAAGATTCAGGATAACAGCTGTCCAGCAGTGTCACCGTCCTCTCCGTCAGCATAACGTCAGGAAATCGAGTTCGTCAAAGAAGGAAGAGTTTTTTAGTTCACTTTCCTACCTACTTTCATAATGAAATTAATGTCAAAAAGTATCAAGATTGGGGTTTTAGACTGTCCCCATTGGTGGACTTGGGGTCGTCCAGTAAAGTTCTCACATAGTCCGCAAAATGAAGTCATCGCACTTGCTGGTTCCGGTTTTAAGACAGTTCTTTGTATTGTCGTTGGCGAAGCTCCCAGAGTGTCCTTGATAAGAACATCTTCTCCTGGGGTCAGGACTAGGCCATTGTTGCTGGCGGTGACGCATGTGCACTTCACCCATAACCTTGTGTTGTCAGGAGCAGTCACGTTAAGCGTCTCGTTCAGCCATCTTGGATTAGGCCGAAATGGTCAACGTAAGCAAAACACACACAAAAACGTAATTAAAACATGGAAATGGCTAATAAAATGTTAAACCCTCACTAATTCCCTTATGTGTAAGTATTTATCTAGCAGAATAGCAACATCCAAAGCGTTTATACTCACTTAATGATGCGCAACTTATAATTACATCACAAAAGCAACATATATCATGCAATAATCTAATTTTCTACTATTAGTATGCGTACATATGTTAATATACAATTAGTTTAGCCATGCAAAGCGCAATTCCCACGTGTAATTAATTTGTTAATATAGTTGGTAAGTCTTCCACTGCAAACAAGTTAATAAGATTACTATTAGTTGATTATTCAGATTACTATAAACATGCAGAATGGGGGGGTATACAAAATGTTGTACTACCCGCTCCAGCAATCCCCCCTTTGGTGATTATATCACCACACCAACAAAAATTTTGCATCCCTTTTTATGGAATTTCAAAGTGATTTCTTGTTTTATTCATATTTCAGTTTCCCCTGTTTCTTCTCTTTTTGCTGTTTTATACATACTCTCCTTGATTTCTTCTAATTCTATTTCTTCAAATTTCCTTTCTTGTTTCTTATCTCTTCTCCTTAAGGTTTCTCTTTTTAATCTTTTCTGATTTTTATCTTTTCTACGACAAATACATCCTAGTCTAATTATTAATACTAAGACAATCACACAGGATAATGGAAATAATATCTTACCTAAAAATGTACTACCTAGTTTAACTACAAAATCTTTAATAGCTGATATTTTCTTTCCAATCTTTTCCCAATCACCTTCAACCTTCAGTGGTGCAATTTCGTCATGCAATTCTGTAATATTTTTAATATAAATTTTCAAATCTCTACTTTCGTCAGGAATGTAAGTACAACAATGTTGAACTTTCAGCATTCCACAGACTCCACCCTCTTTTGCCAATAAAATATCAAGGGCAAATCGATTTTGCATTACCATAGCACGCATGGCAACTATTTCAGCATTTACCAATAAGAATCCTCCAGCGGTGCTTGTTGACAAGCGATCCACTACTGTTGAAAGTCTTCTAATTTTGTTTGCATTCAGAGATATTCCCACTGCGGGTATCAGTGCTCCAAAAATGTCACCCTTAATTTCAGTCCAAGATTCTCTCTTACTACATGCTAAATAACTACCTAAACTATGTACACCATCTTCTCCTCTATCCATATGAAAAATCTTTGGAAAAACCAGGCCAACATAACATGTGCCATACCAATGGTCTGGCAAACGATAATATGCCCTGTTCCCACAAATGAAATACAGTCCTGGAAAGACTGGATCTCTTCCACCTTTAAATCACCATCCTCCCATGATTCGGTATGTATCATGGCACTCACTATTCCCTACAAAATAATTATCATACGCTGTTTGATTCCTTCTTATACACAATTTCCGTTTCTGAGGCCAATCTAAAGCCATAGTTAGACTCGTTTCCCCTTTCAAGTGTTTCTCCATTTCTACATCCCAAATTGTTTCCTCCACTTTCCCTTCTGAAACCTTTCTTTGCATTTTGAATCTCCTTTCTTCAACCATATCTAAAAATGTCTTCTCCAAGTCAAATTATTTCTAAATATGTATTCTACTGTTAGTTCTTTAGTCTCTAGGAAAAATTCACCTAATACCTTTGCAGGTTTTACCTTGTTTAGTTTGTTAATTGCCGGTACTTGTGAAAATATAGTATCTACATCTGAAAAATAATATTCTAATTTACCTGTTTGATAAAATAAACTAGCTATTACACTACATGTTATTCCATATGTTACTGGAAGGTGATGATAAGTCACTCCTTCAGATACAGATGCAGGTAACTGCATACATACGTAGCAATCCCTTACGTCCATTGTTTTTACATATTCATACAACAATTTTGAAAACACATTATTAGAAAAATCTGTAATAGACCTATCTTTATGCAAATAATTTGTATCTATTCTAGTCGGAACAACCTTTTGAATCTTCCCTATATTAGTTATGTTATCACTATGTCCTTCTAATGAATCTATAGTAACTTTAAATGATATTAGTAGAGCAAGTATACTCCAAAGAAGCATTAATAATCCTACACAACAACAACACATTTTGCACCACCTTTTAAAGAATGTACATCTACCTTTGCTACTGTCTGTGTTTGTCATCTTCGCTAAAATGGACCGTGTCTTTTGACGTAGCCTCTTCTACTTCACAACTAGTTTTCTAACCCAAGGCTCTAAGCACCTACGTGGTTCTACCAGTTTTTGTCTTTTTCAGTATTTTATTGTCTTTCCATCAGCAGCTTTCTTGTTTCATTCAGTTTGGCATCTCATCATCTTTCACTTTTCCTTCATTTTCAGTATACCGAATGTCCTGACCATCTGCTTCTTCTCCAATATCGGACAAGAAAACTCTCAGGATTTCCGATTCTTCGTCTTCCTCAACCACTTCCGGTACAACCACCTCTAGGTTTCCTTGGCTATCCGCCTCTTCTTTTACTTCAGGCAGGGTCACATATGTCCATTCCGGTGATTTATACTTCTGGTTAGGTTTCCTTGTTCTTTTGCTTTCTTTAACCACAATTGTTTCTTCTTCTTTAGATTTCTCCTGACTTGTCACTTCATTCACCTGTTCAGCCCTTGGCGAATTTACACGTGTCAGTCGATATCTCAATCTTTTTATTTTATTCGGCCAAACATCGTCTTTTGCCGCTCCTTTCAATTTACTCCCTTTATCGTTCTTTTCAGTCCTCCAAGCTCTCTTTCTTAGAACTTGGCCTTCTGGTACTTCTTCTTCGCTTTCCTCTGACTCTATTTCAACTTGCTTTTTACTCTCAACAGTTTATTTTTCCACCACTTCTTTTGTTTTCTCTACTTCTGTCCCTCCTCGAATCTCCGGCACACAATCTTCCTGCTGACTACTTGTCCCTGCTTCTAACTGGATGTTGGAGTTTCCTACACCTCCACGGGGGTCTTCCGCAATAATCTTTCCCTCTCTCTCTGTATCTGGCACCTCTTCATCTAAATGTGTTGTTTCAGGTGGAATTTCTCTCAATTTTTCATCTGGTACTTCTTTCTCATGAATCTCTTTTATCGTCTCTCCACTGTCCTTCTCTTTGTTCTTCCCTTGTTCTTTCCTGGAAGAGTGTGCTCTTTGTTCTGTCTCTGAGTCTGAACTGGTATCAGAAATCTGTAACCTTCTCCTCAGGGAATTACTTCTGGGGACAAAAGTTAGACTCGGCTCTGTTTCCCCCCTTTCAGGGTTTTCTTTGTCTTTTGGCTCTCCGTCATCTGACTCAGTACTGGATTCTGATTCATCAAAATACTCCTTTTCTTTGCTGTCGACTGGATTTGGAATTCTCAAAGTATGGTTTGCATGGATCCAGTTCTTCAATCCAGCACACTACACAGCTGTTGTTGTGGTTAAGATGACTTGTCTTGGTTTTCCCCACCTGGGAACCAAACAGTATCTTCTTCTGTGGACTTTTATCCTTACCCAGGCCCCTGGGCTTAGATCATGGGCTGGCTTCTTTTCAAGGGTGGTTGCATCCGCTCCAATCTGATGAAACACAGAATGAACTGCGTCAGCCAGGCTTTTACAGTATTCCAACACCATGTCATCAGTTATACTCATCAGCTTGTTGACTGGTATAAAAACATGACGCATGGCTCGTCTCATGATGATTTCATGTGGACTCAACCCTGTAGTTCTGTCTGGAATTGATCTCATAGTCATGAGTACTAGAGGCAAGACATCAGGCCATTTCATACCTGTGGCTAAACACATTTTCCCTATTCTGTTTTTGATAGTACCATTCATTTGTTCTACTACACCATAAGCCTCTGGTCGGTAGGCACAATGTAGTTTTTGTCGTACATTCAATGCTTCACATATCAGTTTTATGATTTTATTATGAAAATGACCTCCTTGGTCTGATTCAATTGTCACTGGGAACCCAAATCTAGGAATAAAGTCCTTCAAAAGTAATTTTGCCACTGTCATCTCATCATTTCTTCTTGTTGGGAACGCCTCTACCCACCTGGAAAATAAACATACCATAAGCAAAACATATCTCAACCTGTTACAGGGAGGCATTTCAATGAAATCCACTTGCATTCTGGTAAAAGGCCCTCCTTCTTGACCTATTGTTCCTAGACTCACTACTGTTTTTCTTCCTGGATTGTATTGCTGACAAATTAGACATCTCTGACAAAGACTTTCTGCTACAAGTCTGAATTTTGCATTACACCAAGTCTGTTTAAAGGACCTAATCATAGCGTCTCTCCCTATGTGTCCCTGTCCATGATACATCCGTGCCATGGCAGACATCATGCTATCAGGCATAACTGGTCTTCCATCTCGATAGATCCACACATGATCCTTCTCTCTTGGTGCACATCCTGCTTTTATCCACTGTTTTATTTCTTCCGCTCCTGCTTCTTCCTGCAACTGCCTTACTTCTTCCCATGTTCCCACAGTGTTAGTAAACATTGGGAAACAAGAAATCAACTCCTTTTCCTTTGCCCGATTGATCGAATTCTGATTTCGTGCACAGCATTGCGCCATGTCATATGCAAATTTGTTACCAGTGGCAATATAATCACCACTGCGACTATGGGCAGCACATTTTACCACAGCCAATTGCCTAGGCAGCTGTATCGCCTCAAGCAACTTTCCAACCACTTCAGCATTCTTAATGGGAGTTCCACTCGAGGTTAGGAAACCTCTATGCAGCCATATTTGGCCGAAGTCATGGACTACCCCATAGCCATACTGGCTATCAGTTATCACAGTCACTCTTACACTTTTCCCAATCTTGCATGCTCTTGTCAAGGCCACAATTTCAGCTACTTGGGCTGATCTTACTTCTTTCAAATAGGATGCTTCCATCACTGCTGCAACTGTACATACCGCATATGCTGCACTCAGCACTCCATCATCTGTCCTCAAACAAGATCCGTCAACGAACATGACAAAATCACTTTCTGGTAAGGGTTCATCTTTTATGTCAGGTCGTGGTTTTGTACAGAAATCAAGTACATCCAAAAAGTCATGATCTGCTTCATCTCTTACTTCCACATTCTCTGCATCTGGCAACAGTGTTGAAGGATTCACATTCACACATCTCACAAGACTCACATTTGTTGCACCCAATATGACCTTTTCATACTTATCAGCCGACTGTGTGTCATATACTGAGTACGACTCCTTGTTAAAAGGATCACCACATCATGAGGTACAAACACTTTCACAGGATATCCCATCACAATTCCCTCACTCTGTTCCAAACTTCGACATGTAGCAGCTACTGCTTTCAAACACCCAGGAAGGGCTACAGCTACTGGGTCCAACATGGATGAAAAATATGCAATTGGTTTCCTCAGTTTTCCATGCTTCTGTACTAGAACAGAGAGTGCACATCCATTTCTCTCACTGCAATACAACTCAAACTCCTTCTCATAATCAGGCATTCCTAATGCTGGTGCTTCACACAATCCTTCTCTCAATCTTTTGAATGCTGTCAATTCCTCTTTGTTCAAATCAATTGGATCTCTCACATCACTTCTTGTCAATCGTACCAAAGGTTTTACAATTAATGAGAAATTGCTAATCCACTGACGAAAATATCCAACCATTCCCAGAAACATTCTCACTTCTCTTTGGGTCATTGGTGGACTCATTCTCTTTATGATCCTGATTCTGTCTATGGTTATTCTTCTCAGTCCTTTTTCAATGTTATGTCCTAGATATTGTACTTCCTTCATACAAAATTGTAATTTCGATGGTGAAACTTTTAGTCCTCCATTTGCCAAATGATTCAGCAAGGCTACTGCGTCTACCTCACAAGCTTCACGAGTTTTCGATGCCACAAGCAGGTCATCGATTTATTGAACCAATACCGAATTTTCAGGCATTTCTAGACTTTCCAAAGACTTCTTCAATAGCTGATTAAATATTGAGGGGCTTTCTGTATACCCCTGTGGAATTCGGCACCACGCCAAAATATGCTCACCGAAACGAAATGCAAAAATCTACTGACTGTCATGATGCAAAGGGATGGAAAAGAAAGCATGGCACAGATCAATCACTGTATACCATTCTGCGTCATGGGGAATCTGATATAAAATCACAGATGGATTCGGTACAATGGGACAACATGTTACAACAATTTTGTTTATCTTTCTCAGATCTTGCACTATCCTGAACTTCCCACTAGGCTTCTTCAGTCCCATTATTGGTGAATTACATGGGCTACTCATTATTTCCCTCAAAATTCCTTGTTTTTATCATTTTCTCAATCACAGGAGTAACTCCTTCGATTATTTCAGGTGTCAATTTATATTGCGGAACATTTGGGTAACTTACTCCTTCTTTTACAGTTATTTTTACTGGGTCTACATTTCTCATCAATCCTACGTCTTCTCCTGTGAAATCCCAAACTTCTGCTTTTTACAGATTGTTTTAATTCTTTCGGTAATTCATCTGGGTTAAATACAGCATAGGTTCCAGTAACCTCCTTCTCCCTGTTTGCCATTGTCATTTTATACAGCACATCATTATCTGGTGTTTCGAAGGCTATTCCATCTAGAGTAGAAAATATAGTGCAGTTCATCTTGCACAATAAATCTCTATCTAACAAGTTCACAGGACTGGTGTCGCACACGACAAACCGGTGCATTTCAGAGAATTCCCCTATACTAACTTTCACTGGTTCTGTAAGGTAAATTTTAATCTGTCTGTTGGATACACCAACTACTTGGATCGTTTCATCCGAGAGAGGAAGATTCTTGACATCAGCTGATCTAACAGTTGATCGAGTAGCACCAGTATCAACTAGGAAAGTAATATTTTCATTATTAACTTTTCCATCTACAAATGGGCCTGTCTGGTCTACTTCTAGAGTTGCGCCAAGCACGCACTCTTCTTCCTCCCTTCGGCACCGTCAATAACCCTCTTCTGAATCGCTTTCATCACGTTGCAGCCAATACTGCGAAGCAGCACTAGCGCGTGGTGGCTTATTTACCTGTTCTTCGTTGTAGAATCCGTTCTCTTTAATATACTTCTGGCAATTTTTGTTCTGTGCAAAAGGTGGTTTTGGCACCTGATTCTGTTGTGTTACAACCTGCTGTTGTCGTTGCTGTTGACCACTCACCTCATTCTGCACCTGTGGATTCAATGATGCATTTTCATCGTTAGTACTTGGAGGAGATTTACACTCGGATTTCCAATGCCCTATGCTACCGCAATTATGACACGGACATTTCTTTTTAGCTGCCTCGATATTCCCTTTACCTTTCTCAGGATTACATTTTTGTCTTGGCCCTGCTTGTTCTGCTATATGAGCTTCCTGTCTCTCTGCTACCTTTACTTGTGCCCACATAGCCTTTTCTTTCAATTTTCGCTGTTTTGCTTCAATTTCATCACTGAAATATTTAGCATGTCTCAGTACTTCATTTATATTCTTATTTTGCCAGTCTACGGTATGCTGCTTTATCATTTCACTAATTTCTGGACGAAGACCATATACAAATCTGTATACAAAATGACTCAAATCCTTTTCACTTAGATTTTCATCTCCACTGAATTGTTTAAAGGCTAAAATGAACCTCTCATAATAGGTATGTACTGACTCTTTGCTTTCCTGATGTGTTCTGTAAATTTTTACCCAGTCTGTCTCTTTAGGAGGTACTTTGTTTTTCAAAAATGCCATAACCTGTTCGTATTTCTTCATTACCTCGGGGTCTGGAGCTCCTGTTTTTGGATCCCTTGGATATTCCTGTGTCAGCCAATCTATCATGATTTTGCATTCTTTCCATAGATCTGCTGGTACTATTATGTCAAATAAGCTATTTAGATCAATCCACAATACTTTGGATAATTTTACAAATCTGTCCACCTGTCTGTACCACTCGACGGGTTTTTCACGCAGTCGAGGGAAGTCATTTGTAAATGACAAAATATCCTGTCTAGTCCATGGGACATGTACAGATCCTCCTCCTGGAATCTCTCTCATAGGGCATTCTGTCACAACCTTCTCTTTCTCTCTGACAGGGAAAGCTGAAAAAGTTTTGTCTGATACTTCATCTCGTTTTCGATACCATCTACTTTTCCATTTGTCCACATCTCCCCATTTTCTCAACAAAATAATTATCTCTTTAATTTGACCTATTCGTTCTGTGGTATTCATGTTTTCAATGTCTTTTTCAGTGAAATCTACTCAATAGGGTTTCTGTGGTGCTTTTACCTTTTTAATATCAATGCCCATTTCATTTGCCACTTCTTCTAATCTTTCATGGAGACTTTTTGCTCTCCATGTTACGCTTATACACAGAAATAACAACTCCTCATCTTTGTAAGTTTTTAATTTTTCCGTAGGGATAGTTCCTACTATTAATTCTTCCAGTACCATTCGTAGCTTAGCCACATCTATTGACTGAGATTCTTTGTCTTTCTTCTGCAAGCTTCTCAACCATTCACTCAATTCCTCTGTAGATGGTCCTACTGGCTTTTCTACATTTCCTTGTCCAAAATCTTTTTGTGTTTCTGATATTGACTCCATTATTGTCATACGCCTTTCTGCACAGTTTTGGCCTACAAACGGGTTATTTGAAAAATTCGGTACAATCGTACTCATAGTCTGTCTCCATGGATTATCATTTTGACTCATTCTTGGTTGTTCAACCTGTTTAATACTTCTATAAGGGACCGTCAAACAATGTTCGCTATCTTTTTGTTTATCAAAAATAGGCATTACTGGACCCATCGTTACTGGTACTGTTACTGCTTCCAGATTTTTAGTCAATTCTCTTATTTTCTCTGTTAATTCTAAGGTCGTTTTCGCTCGTTCTGCTGAATTTTCATCGTTTATTTTACCTCCGGACTTCTTCTCTACCTCTCTAATGGAATTGCTTCTTCCCAAATCTTGTAACTCTGGTTCCGATTTTATGATTCGTACTGTTTCTTTCACTGGGGCACTTGGGGTTACTATTTCTGGTTCTGGTCGATATGGGGGTGGATTTTTATAGAACATGTCATCAAGAACATCATCCTCCGATTCATTCACTCCATATCCTCTCGATTCCACATTATGCCTCTTTTCTACACACTTTCTGCCTTCATTCTCTCCTGCAGTTCTTACGGGAAACAAACCCTCAGTCATACTCGCATTCCGCCAACTTCTCATTCGCTCATCATGCGTCTCATGTCCGTATGACCTGCCAAACATGTACCTATATCCTCTACCATTTCTCTGTCATTCTCGGTCATGCATCTCGTCTTCCCACTCCGTCAATGCCTCAAATTGTGTCGGTCTAGGTCTTGGTTCTAAATTCATCATTTTCTCTCTCAAATTTCTCAAAACTGCCAAATTAAATGAACCATGTTCTGGAAAAGCCAACACTCCGTCCTTTTCGGTATACTTGACCCAATTATCTAACCAAATACAGGTGTGATATCCATATTTCGCAACCATAAAGGATGCAGGGGTTTTTGGTGGAGGAAGTAACTGTCCTTCCCTAGTTACAATCGGTTTGTCCTTCTTAAACCACTTTTTAATTCTACCAAACCAAGGGCCCGATTCACAGAACTAACTTAAGACAAAATCCTACTCATTTTGGTATTCACAGAAGGCACTTAGTCATTTCGGTATTCACAGAAGTTAGGAGTCCTAACTTTCGGACTCCTAAATGCCTTCTGTGAATACCGAAATTCTTTAAAGTTAGGATGTTTCACAGTTTAGGAGTAGTAAAGTTAGGACTCCTAAACTGAGAAAAATCCTAACTTTCAGACTTTCGGTGTTCACGGAAGGCATTTAGGAGTCCTAAAGTTAGGAGTCCTAACTTTACTACTCCTAAACTGAGAAAAATCCTAACTTTAAGACTTTCGGTATTCACAGAAGGCATTTAGGAGTCCTAAAGTTAGGACTCTTAACTTCTGTGAATACCAAAATGAGTAAGTGCCTTCTGTCAATACCAAAATGAGTAAGTGCCTCCTGTGAATACCACAATGGTAGTTCTGTGAACCGGGCCCCAAGACTTTTTCTCCTTTTCTGGTGGATTGTAATACATTTTTCTTTCTTTCGTGCATCACTAGTTTCTCCTTACAACTGTACCGCTATTCTGTCCAATCGCAGCGCGACTCCCACTAACGCACCAATACGGAGCGTCTATGTCACTTTTGCAATTCTCCAATCTCAGCGCTACTCACACTATCGCACCAATCCGGAGCGTCTACGTCACTCTGTACTTCTCCACTCCTAGCGCGGCACACACTAACGCACCAATCCGGAGCGTTTTACATTTCTGACTGTCTGTCCAATCCCAGCGCGGTCGTTCTGACGTCAGCTGCCGCAGCCACAGCTTCTGCTCCTGTCTACCCCTCCTTCACAAAATCCAATCGGTAAGTTTTGTTTCGAAATTTACAATTCTGTTAGTAACAACATAAAAACACCACCATTGTCCGCTTTGCTAACCAAAGAATAGCAATAGACCTTTCTCACGAGAATTCCGTCTTTCCCGAGAACAGCGCTTACCTCTGCCCTACTACGGAATCGTTACTTCCGTTGATAAAGTAGCACATCCCTCTACCTTTTACCCTTCTAACAAGCATTAGCTAACCGTTTCTCCAGAATTAAGACACATAGTTGGAGACCCAATGCTCCTGAGAAATAAAACTAGTTTCACAATTAACCCGAATGCCTTTTCATTCACGCACTTTCACACTAGAAAAATGCAGTACATTCACACAGAATCCTGTCTTTCCCGAGAATAGCGAACAGTCTGTCCTACTACAGAATTATAACATACGTTAACAAAGCAGCGCTTCCCTCTACTTTGTCCTTCTAGCAAGCTCAGAGAACACCTGTTACCTTTCCAGTGATAAGCGTTATCGGAATGCCATTTGGACTCCTGGTACCTAAGACCAAAATTTCACAGGTGACCTTCGCTATCATGCACACTTCTCTCACACAGAAAAAATGTCTCTAATGGCAACACATGGCAATGTCACCGAATCGAACCCAGACAATGCGTCGTGCAACTTCAATCGTTACACGTTTCTCCCTGTGTACCTACAGGGCAACAACAATTCCGTCTTTCCCGAGAGCAGTGCTTACCTCTACTCTACTACGGAACCGTTACAAACTTCCGACTTCCTACATCCCAGAAGCCGTGCAAACAACATAGAACTCAACGCGACTCACATAGTGTGTTAGTACATAAACCAATATCAATGACCAATAATCAATAAGCAATTTACAAGCAATAATCACCAAACCAAAACAATAAACACCATAACTCTGCTACCAGAGAAACTGATGCAGCGTGGAACATCAAATTCCCCCCTTTGTCGCAGACCAAATACCTCAATAGCAAATTCACTTAAATACATTCATTGGTGGGGCCCATAACACCAACACTCATACTTCATTGATCTGCTTCCCTAGAGGAATAGGCTTCCAAACGCTGACATGAAAGTAATATCTTTACCTAACCCTAAATGCGTTGACTCCAACCTTGTGATATTCCCTTCATTAGGAGATGAATCATTTAGTTGTTTTGTAGTTTAGCGAAACCATTCATTTATCTATACTCTACTCTTTATCCTAGTTTTTCTTCTTCAAATAATCGACACAACACATTTGTCAATTAATCAAATATTGTTTATCTAAGAAAATTGTAAATTGGTAGAATCATCATCCACACCATAGAACATTATATTTACTTAATCTGGCTAAGAGTCGTCCTCTAAGTCAGTCAAGTTGGGGAAAAACCTTTAAATTCATCAAAGTCAGGCCGCAATTCAGTCTCTCAAAGATTCAGGATAACAGCTGTCCAGCAGTGTCACCGTCCTCTCCGTCAGCATAACGTCAGGAAATCGAGTTCGTCAAAAAAGGAAGAGTTTTTTAGTTCACTTTCCTACCTACTTTTATAATGAAATTAATGTAAAAATGTATCAAGATTGGGGTTTTAGACTGTCCCCATTGGTGGACTTGGGGTCGTCCGGTAAAGTTCTCACATAGTCCGCAAAATGAAGTCATCGCACTTGCTGGTTCCGGTTTTAAGACATTTCTTTGTATTGTCGTTGGCGAAGCTCCCAGAGTGTCCTTGATAAGAACATCTTCTCTTGGGGTCAGGACTAGGCCATTGTTGCTGGCGGTGGCGCATGCGCACTTCACCCATAACCTCGTGTTGTCAGGAGCAGTCACGTTAAGCGTCTCGTTCAGCCATCTTGGATTATGCCGAAATGGTCAACTTAAGCAAAACAAACACAAAAACGTAATTAAAACATGGAAATGGCTAATAAAATGTTAAACCCTCACTAATTACCTTATGTGTAAGTATTTATCTAGCAGAATAGCAACATCCAAAGCGTTTATACTCACTTAATGATGCGCAACTTACAATTACATCACAAAAGCAACATATATCA
Organism: Triturus cristatus; assembly: GCF_964204655.1. Classification (NCBI taxonomy): domain Eukaryota; kingdom Metazoa; phylum Chordata; class Amphibia; order Caudata; family Salamandridae; genus Triturus; species Triturus cristatus. The sequence goes on from NC_140594.1 coordinate 661,357,583, forward strand.
TGCAATAATCTAATTTTCTACTATTAGTATGCGTACATATGTTAATATACAATTAGTTTAGCCATGCAAAGTGCAATTCCCACGTGTAATTCATTTGTTAATATAGTTGGTAAGTCTTCCACTGCAAACAAGTTAATAAGATTACTATTAGTTGATTATTCAGATTACTATAAACATGCAGAATGGGGGGGGTATACAAAATTTTGTACTACCCGCTCCAGCAGATGAACCAACAATATTCCTTTGTTCATCTCTGTTCTGCCGGGCACCAGTTGTCCATCGACCATTCCCAGACCTTGAAACCATGCAGGAACGCGACTGCATCCGACAGTACCGCTTCACCAGGCTACTGATTGAGGAGTTGGCGGAGCAGTTGGCGCCACATCTGCTACCTGGCCGGACATACCCTACAGCACTGACCCCAGAGGTGAAGGTGATGGCTGCCCTGCACTTCTTTGCTACTGGTACCCACAGCAGGTGGAATGTCGCAAGCTATGTTTAGTCGTGTGCTACGCGATGTCTTGGAGGGGATGTTGCATTTCCTTGACCTGTACATCAAGTTCTCTAGCCCAACTGAACTCCCTGAAATAAAGGATGCCTTTTATACACTGGGGAGTATGCCGAACGTCATCGGATCTATTGATGGGACACATGTGGCCCTGTTACCACCACAGGCACATGAGCAGGCATACCGTAACAGGAAACATTTCCACTCAATCAATGCTCTGGTGGTATGTCTTGCAGACATGTGTATCACACATGTGTGTGCAGGGTTCCCTGGTTCTGCGCACAATGCCTACATAATGAGGAGTAGTCGCATTGCAACGCTGATGTCACAGATGGCAGCTCAGCATGCCTGGCTTGTCGGTGTGTACTGCCTCTTTATCATTGTGTGTGTTTGTCAATGTTGTATTCCGCACTCCTACAAAACTCAGCTACTTGTTCATTTTTGTGTGTGTAGGTGACTCCGGATACCCCAACATGCCGTGGTTGCTGACACCCCTCAGGAACCCTGTGACACCAGCCGAGATGTGCTACAATGAGGCACATGGTCGGAGCAGGAGGGTTATTGAGCGGACATTTGGCATCCTGAAATGCCGCTTTCCCTGCCTGTACAAGACCGGAGGGGCCCTCTCATATGAACCTGCAAAGGTGTGCGAAATAATCCTTGTATGCTGCATGCTACACAACATGGCAGTGCGGAAGAAGGTGCCTCTCATCCAGGATGACGATGACCAACCTCCGGCACCTGTGGAGGATCCCAGCCAGGGCCAAGATGCCAGTGATGATGAGGATGAGGGTGACGTCCGCTCATAGCTCATCAACAACTTCTTCACCTGAATGTGAATTTCCAGGGTTGTTATGTCAATGTATGGAGTTAGCCTGGAATGTGTTATGGCTGCTCTGTTGCTGTATGAGTGTGTCTGTCTGCCACTTGACTGGATGCGTGCAGTGATTTGTCCATTCAGGTGGTGTGTACTCCACAATAGAGTAGTACTGCTAACTTGTTTTTGTGTAGGTTTCTTGTGACATGTTTTGTGCATGTGGATTGCATTTCTCTCGTGTTCTGCTGTGCTTTTGACTGTGTCTTGTGTCTGTCCTTCACAGGGTAATGTGCCTGTTGTTTGTTCAACACTGACCTCCAACACCCAGAATCCGACACCAGTGTGGGAGTAGTCAATTGACATCAAGTGATGTGCCACACACCCCTGGACTCCAATTCTCAGACACTCTGTGACCGTGTGTCCACCGTAACATACAATTGCCTTGCAACTATTTTTGAATAAACATGTTGCTGATGTGTAATGAACCTGCGCTACGCTTTGTTAGGTGCGTTGTCTGTCTTCCCACATCTGAGTGACATTTGCTTACATCACCTGTGGACTTGTTACTACTGACTGTGGATAGGTGTTGTGTTTGTGCATACCTATGTGTTTCAGGTCAACATCATTGTGTGGGATGAGTAAAATGGCCATGGTGAGTATGTGTTGTGTTGCCATAGTGGTGTGTTCCCTCACATGTGTCACATCACCATGACTCACCTAACGTTGGTCACATTGTTGCAGTATTTGGCATGCACTGTGTTGTGTAGCAGATCCAGGGCTTAATTTGTGCCGGTGCTTGCCGGTGCTTAGCACCGGCACTTTCTGATCAGGGCTGGGTCTACATTCTAGACACCTATTTGCTGCACGTGGTGGTCACACTCCATTTCTCCCGAGTGAGTGTCTGTGTCCCGGACTAGTAATGGTCTTCCGGCTGAGCTAAATCACACTTAAATGTTCATTGATGGCGCCGCGGCCCGAGCCTTTAGTTCGGTGATGCAGGTGGTGGGCGGGCCGGCACCGTGGGACTCACTAATTCATTATTGGGCACTGGAATCTGGATTTTGGTTGTTGGGCAGATTTTTTTCTTATTGCCACGCCCCAGCATACCCGCATGCGCGCACCCCACTCCACGGCGAGTCAGTCATCCGTTCAACAGACAGTTACTAGCAGGCAGCAGCACCTCCAGAGGCCCGCCTAACGGATCCACGAACCAGTCAGTGCAGTTTCAGTTTGTGTCCGGCGGCCAAGCCACCAAGTACGGGTAAATTAATGAAGCATGGACAGTATAACTTTAAGAAGTAGCCAGTCGTCATGTTCGACGATGCCAATAAATGATTTATGAAATGAAATCACTGGATTAGTGTATTGATGGCGGCTGCGACCCTTAGTTATGTGTTGTAGGCGAAGGTGGGCTGGCGCCGTGGGACACACACTAATTCATTTATTTGTGCTGGATTCTGAATCAGGATTTTGGTTCTGCAGGGGGAGGCCACAGGGGCAGCAGGCAGCGTGCTCAGATTTTTTTCAAATTGTAAGGCCCCAGTATACCCGCATGCACGCACCCCACTCCACCGTGAGTCATCCGTTAGTTCCTGACAGGCAGCAGCACCTCCAGGGACCCGCCTAACTGAACCAGTCAGTGGCAGTCCAGTTGAAAAATAAATTAATTAAGTACGGACACTTACAGTATAACTAAGTAGTAGTTGTGATCGACGATGCCAATAATATGCCAGGACATCATCACCATGCTAAACCATACATGCCAACATTTCAGAAACGCAAAGTGGGAGATTTTATTTAAAAAAACGGGAGAATGGGGCCTTGAATCAGGTTACTGTCATGTATGGGCTTTGGAAGTGTGCTGCTGCAGGATCGGACATTTGAAATGCAAATGCACGTTTGTTTTTTCTTACCTTTCAGAAGCATGGAGCGCAATGGCAGGCAGAGAGAGGGTGATGCAAGTGTTGTAAACTGGCCTGGCAGGTTGCTGGCAGTGCATACACCCCCCCCACCCCCGTGTGTGGCAGCAGCCCGGGCTGAAATAGCTTCCCGGGCACACACACAGCCGCACCCCAGTACTTCGCAGGTCTTTAAAAGACCATTCGCTTGTTAACGAGGCTTTGTTGGTTTTTCACCCCTTCTAGAGCCCCTGCATCGCCACTCTGACTATTGCTGGAAGAATTAGCACGTTACACAATACCAAGCCCTGTCTGCTGAAACCTCGAGGAATCGGGTTATTGCTTGTAGGAATCGGGAGGCGGGAGACTAGCCTTGAAATCGGTAGTCTCCTGCCTGAATTGGGAGGGTTGGCATGTCTGGCTAAACCAACGCTTTTTTTTGGGAGTGGCGTGGTGGCGCGGCGGACGGTCTGGGTGGTCTGGTCATCGAAAGTCATGGATGCATTAATGTTAAAGGTGTGGCAGCCGCGGCCCTTCGGTGTTGTTGCCGGCCCGGGCTAGATTTGGTTCTATGAATCTGTAGGGGGATGGGGCTGTGCGCAGCAGCGTGGGCATATTTTTTGAGATTGCACGCGCATTTGCTGCATGATGATTGCCACACCCTAGCATACACCCGCACCCCACCACCGAGTCATCGTGCTTCAGCGGCCGTGATTAAATTAAACAGGGCTGGAGTGGCGTGGTTTCTAAATAACTGGCAACAAGAAACCGGAGCTTTTTGATTTTATTGCACATTTCTGAAAACTAGACACATTCAGTTCACATTGTAGAGGAGTCTGTCTCGATATAGATCCCTAACTTGGGACAAATATTTCGATAGGATGCATGACTTATTCAGGGTCCCCTGCTCAGAGGCAGCACGCCAAACTAGGAGGACGATATATTTATATATATATATTATGTAATTCTCTCTTCTTTTGTCACAATTATTTCTTTCTCCGTTGTCCACTCTCTTGCTCCTCCCCATCTTCTCAGCCCCTCTCTCTCCCTCCTGTTTCATACACCCTCTTTCTGCAACCTTTCAGGACTTTTGTTTGCTTTCTGCCTGACATAGAATGCTTTCCAACCCCTGCTCCCAGGTGATTGTAGTAGCAGGCACAGCCACTGGCGATGCTAAAGTTCCCCTCGGACCCTAGTGTCCTCTGCGCACATCAATTTTTGGACATACCCAAATTTTGGATGGAAAAATTAGGCACTCTTCGCAGTGAATACTGAATTTCATCCCCCTGCCTAAGCAGGCTGGTTGTAATTGTGTGAATGAGTGTTGGGGGAACGGGGCAAGCTGTCGAACCTCCCAGCACACTCACTAGTATTCAATCAAACCTGCACTCTCACAGCCAGCATGCTCTCGCAGTGGTGGTGAAGACAATCTGGGTGTTAGAGCAGTACATGTTACTTCGTTCTCACACCCAATACTCTCTCACCAGCAGAGCTTTTACAGCAAAAGCATTTTTGGGCATCCAATATTATCACAACTTTGGAGTGCTCTTCACCCAGCACACCACTGCCCTACAACAGCGAAACTTTCTCACACTCAACATGCTCACAACTGCAGGCCTGGGACACACACTGACTGCTGCAGTGCGCTGCACTGCCTTAGGCTGCTGCGCAGCTTTATTAACTGATTAGGCCTGCCAGGCCCTGTCTCACCTGGTGCTGTCAGCTGTTGCATGCCAGTACTCAGACTTTCACTTAGAACCAACTGTTCTAATCTTGAACCATTGAACGGCATGGCCGCTGAAGCACGACGAAACAGGTCACAAGAAGTAACTTCAAACTTGTAACTAAAGAGAGAACATTGTGTGTTGTTTACCTTTTGCAAAGGCATAATGTGCAGTGTGGTGGTGGAGTGACGGTCGCAGCAGGTCACGTCACCGTGTGGTAGTAGTAGCATGAATGATGAGATGCACTGAGCGGCGGCCACCGCTGCCGGCCACACACAGGCACATTGTACACAGGTTTTGTTTTTTTTTACTGAAAACGTGCTGGAACCCCAGCTTGCAATACGCAGAGACTGCTGATGCTACTGATGCTAGCTCGGGGTCTATATAGCCTGCGAAGTGCGAAGATTGGTGCAAGAGATGAGGGTCATAGGTTGTTCAGGTCCATCCTGAAAGGACTGCAAGACTCCCATCCCATGTTATCTAGAGCACTACGGCAGTAGCATACGCTGTACACAGCGCATGGCACCCATGATTCTACGCAAGGGCAGGCTGATATTACTGTGTATACATTGGGTATGGCATCGTCATTCACAACGCACTGCCATTGATGGAGCGGCAAGAGATTCTCCACTCTGTGCTGTGCACCATGTTACAGTACTGTCATGGTAGTGCTAAAGAGAGCATGTCTGTGTCACTAAGATGTCTCAGGTTTGGGACTTATTAGGTGCCCAGCTGAATTGTGGGTGCAGCTCCCTCCACAATTTCAACGAGCTCCGCTAAGGAGGCACATGATTTTTCTCCATAATATTGAGATGCCCTGCTAAACAAGGCCCATATCTCCGTTCACATTATTACAATGCACTGTTTATATGTATGTATATTTGTCAATACTGTGTAGAACTGTAGATATATAGGTAGGTAGGTCAGAATTTCCATAGGAAGAGCATTGTTGTTTCTTTAGTAATTCTGGTGGTGCTCAATGAAAATGCATGATGTTAATACACTTAGGACTAAGTCGTTTCTGACTTTTAGCAGTGCCAGTTGAAGATGTGGGTGGAGCTAATATAGTAAGTGGGTGGAGCCAGCAGAGGAAGTGTGTGGAGCCGGCAAAAAGTAGGTGTGGCCTCCGACAAACATTTCAGCACCTGCACTTAATATTTATAAAATTAAGCACTGAGCAGATCGACATCTCCATGACAGATGGCAAGTTGGAATAACAACAGAGACAAGTATGGTGTACTGGTGAGTTTATTTTCGAACATGTGTGAGGAAAGTTCACAGGATGGTGGGTGCTGTACATTGGTTTTGTAATCCAAGTTCACATTAGAGTTGGAAGTGCTGGTAGATGAAATGTCCAGAGTAAAGTCCACAGTCATCTGCTACATTGACCCAACATGAACCCTCCATGTCATGTGGTTCGAGTTGTGTGTGATTGAACAAGGTGAATGGGTTGCGCACAAAGAACATTGTCCACAACAGGTTTAGAGGCCCTGGGGGATGTGCTGGGACATCTGCCTCTCACATGCCCTTCTTCGGACAACCCCTCTTCTTCCTGGGGGGGGAGGATCCTCAGGTGCAGACCTCTGCGGTGCAGGGGACTCTCCGCCAGAATCCTCCTTCCTCCCTGTGGCGCTGGCAGATGGTGTTGCAACAGATGTTGTGGCCGCACAGGGAAGTGTGGACAGGTTTGTGTTGATCTGGTGGAGGCATTGGAGTATGTCCTGATGCACCGCAGTAAGGGCATCCCACTTTGCCTCCATGCGGGCATGGTGGGCAGCCTGCTCCTGTTGCATGTCCTTGAGGATCCCGACTACCTGGCCAAATCCTCCGGTGCTATCCAGGTACGCATCTATGATGCGTGCCAGTTGGGGGTCATCATGCAGTCCAGACCCCTCTGCAAGGCGCGCCCTCTGCCTCCCACCCCTCCCAGCACCCCTATCCATACGGGCATGACCAACGGCGGGACGCACAGGTGACACTGGGACCCCTTGGGTGGTGTTGCTGGTGGTGTTTGCTGTAGCTTCCGGGGGGTCCTGTGTCCCTGTGCTGTGGGTGTTCAGTGGCCTTGGTCTGTGTTGGCGGGGGTGCCCTGTCGGTTTCCAGATGCTGGAGGCGTGGGTACAGGGGGTGCAGATGTTGATGCTGCTGGTGCTGCATGATGACTCACACCGGAGGGGCCAGGGGACAGAGACAGAGTCAAATCAGAGAGCTCAGTGTCCACCAGAGTCTGGGACTGGGAATCCTCTTCATTTGGTGCTGGGTCCCTAGCACCACCTTTGTTTGGAAGAGACACACAATGTGAGTTATGTTTCTACAGGCATCAATGGTTCACAAACATGACATTTTCTACTGTACGAACAGATGCCTGCCTGTACACTGCTTTTTTCCAGCTTGTCACGGACAGAGTTTGATGTTGTTGCCCATTTCCCAGCAGGGCCTTGTGCTCCCCACAACAGAGCCCAGTGTCAGACATCTTGTCAGTCCCTTCCCACTCCCTGTGAGGCAAGAATGGTTCAGTGTTTGCTTGGGGTGGGTGTGGATTGTCTGTGACTGCAACTCCCATTATACTCTTGGCTACACCCCCTTCCCAGCATGCCCATACTTCCTCCCTCTTGACTCTGCTTCCCTGTGAGGGGCTGTGACAGCAATGGCAAGATGGCTGACTGTGAAGTCCTGGTGTTTGTTGTTGCCCATTTCCCATCAGGGCCTTGTGCACCTCACAACAGAGCCCAGTGTCAGACATCCTGTCAGTCCCTTCCCACTTCCTGTGAGGCGAGCATGGTTCAGTGTGAGCTTGCTGGGCCATGTGGGTGGGTGTGGATTGTCTGTGACTGCAACTCCCATCATACTCTTGGCTACACCCCCCTTCCCAGCATGCCCATACTTCCTTCCTCTTGACTCTGCTTTCCTGTGAGGGGGTGTGACAGCAATGGCAAGATGGCTGACTGTGAAATCCTGGTGTTTGTTTGGTTACAAGTCCAAAGAGAGCCCCTGTGCTTCACACAGCAGCACCCAGTACGGGGTATCTTTTGCTGATATTTCACTGAGGTGTGAGTCATGCATTCTACCCGGTGAGTTGTGTGGAGTTTGTGGTGAGGTGGGTGTGTCTCTACATGCTGGTAAGTATGGTCAGAGCTGTCAGTCCTCCTTCCCACCCGGCCAGACATCTCACCATGAAACGTGCTTCCATTGGAGGACGTGCAAGTTGTCTTTCGGGATGTCAGTCAGTGGTGTCCTGCTTCTGATTTGCGCACATGCCCTACCGGGGCCTTGTGCTCCCCACAGCAGGACCCAGTGTCAGCCATCTTGTCAGTCATTTTCCACTCCCTGTGATGTGGGCATGTTTCAGAGAGGTCTTGATGGGCCGATAAGGAGGGGGAGCATTATCTGTGACTACAAACCCCATCATGCTTTTGGATACACTCACTTCACCTGCATCGCCACTATTCCTTCCTGTCAGTCAGCTGCACTGTGAGGTAGTGTGTTTGTGTAGGCAAACTGTCTGGCAGTGTTTATTTAGCTTTGTGCCACTGCCTTGCTCTATTTGTTTGTAGGTTGGTGCATGTCATGACACAGTTCCAAGTCACTATGAGATTGCAGGTATTGTGTTTGTCTGACTGGCATACACATCTTGGGATGATTATCTATTGGTTACTGTAGCTTTGCTTGCGGTGCATGGTTTAACTGTCCCCTTGCCACACAATCTTGGTTATGTTGTTTGCGTACTCACCAGGCACTGGTATGTCTGTTAGACCATGGACGCTCTCTGGTGGTAGGATGTCCCACACCTTCTCCTCCCAGGTCCTGAAGTAGACTGGTTTGGCAGGAGGGCCACCGCTGGTGCACTGACTCAGGGCGTGATCTTTTTTCGATGAGTTTCTTGACCCTCCTGCGTCATACCACCTGTTCTGGATATCGTCCTTTGTGCGCCTTGCTGGTGCTTGAGCGTTCACCTTGTCCACAATCCTCGCCCACATCTTGGTTTTCTGTGACATGGGGACCTTTGGGCCAATGTACCAAACAAATGTGGCTCTACTCTGATGATCTCGTCTACCAGCACTTCTAACTCACTATCTGTGAACTTTGGATTCTTCTTTGGGGGCATGGTGATGGGTGGTGGTGGTGAGGGATGTGTGTGTGAGGGTGCAAGTGAGGGTGGGTTGGTGTTGGTTTTGCTGGCTGTATGTGTGTGTGCTTTTGGATGAGGTGCTGATGGTGTGTGAGTTGTGTGATGGGTGAGTTGTGAGTGTGTCTGTGGTTGTTGTGTAATGGTGTTTGCTGCTGGCTGTGTCTCCTGTTTGCAAGGAATCATGGTAGTGACTGTAGTTATATATTTGGAGTTGTGGGTGTGTCTTTGTCCCATTTTTTTTTATATTTATTGGCTTTGTCATTGCTTGTTTGGTCCCTTTTTTTTCTTTTTTCATTTGGGTTTTGTAGGCATGAAGGAGACGTTCTTCTGACGGAAACGGACGCTGATGTTGGCTCGTGCGGGCTTCTCCGCCTCGTTCACGCTGCCTATCTTCTGTGTTTCATACACGTCGGTCGCGGAAATCTCTATTACTTGTGGGTCCGGTTTTCTGTGCGTGTCGGTCATGCGGCTTGGTCTCCGTGCGAGTCGGTCTGGGTTTACACGCATTGCATCGTAGTGCGTGGATCGGACATCGCGGGTACGGGACGGTCGGGTTCATTCCAGGTTCGTGTTGGTCGGTGAAAATCGCGTCGGTTTTCCGGCCGGTTCACTACTTTCCCTACGGCTCGGTCGTACGGCTTGTATTCCGTACGTGTCGGTTGTAATTCACACGTGTTGTATCGTACTGCACGGGTCATACGGCGCTAGTCCGTGTCGGTCGGTATCCGGTCCGGGTCCGTCGTTACGATTTGCGACCGGAATCGGCCCCAGTGTGTTATCTCTAGGAATGCACAATTTCCCTTGTTGAGGCAAATCTAACTCTATTGCTACTTCCTTCCTCAAAACCCCAAGGCGGTGTTTTTATCTTTTCTCTTGTTACGTTTCTTTGAACCTTAACTCTTCATTCCTCTACCATGTCTAAAAATACTTTTTCTTCTTTCCTTAATCTACAAGTAAGGTTGTGTCTAAATGCGTATTCTAATGTTAATTATTTTGTTTCTAAGGAAACTTCTCCAAAAACCTTAACAGGCTTCACTTTGTTTAGTTCAGAAACTACAGAAACTTTAGCAAAAACGTCATCCATATCAGTATAATAATATTCTAATTTGCCTGTCTTATAAAATAAACTAGCCAACACACTGCAAGTTATTCCATACGTCAAAGGAAGGTGATGATATGTTACACCCTCTGTCACAGACGAAGGTAACTGCATGCAGACATAACAATCTCTAACATCCATTGTCTCTACATATTCATATAAAAGCTTTGTAAAAACATTCTTAGAAAAATCATTAATTGACCTGTCTCTATGAGTCTCAGTATTATCTATCAGTGTTGCAGTATTCTTTGCGTCACGTGCCTTCTCACTATTCGTTTTATTGTTCATTCCAGATGTACTTTCTGCAGTTAATCTAAGTGGAATAATTATTGCTAAAAGGAACCAAATAAGCATCAGTAAGCCTGTACAGTAAAAACACATTCCACACCATCTGTGTAGAAAACTACACCTAGATCTTCTATTTTCATTCTCTGCCATGGCAAACTATAATCTAAGATATATACAGAAAAATGTATCTCTCCACACTCAAAAATATATGGCCTTTGAACCAACTGCCCTTACCGCACTGTTTGGTCCTTCAAAATTTCCTTTGATATAATCAGATTGTCTTTATTTTGGTTTCTTCAGTCTCTTCAGGATGGGTACAGCTCACTTTCACCCCCTGTTTAAAATTTTCGTTTGCATTCTCTTGACTGCTATCCACCTCTTTGATGTCAGGCAGTGCTATGTAAGTCCATTCAGGTGATTTGTATTTCAAATTTGGACTTTTTACTCTTTTCTGTCTTTGCAATTGTCCTTTATTCAAATTTATTTGATTTCTTTGACTTGTTTTTTCTTTCACTTGTTCTTCTTTGTTCAAATGTATTATTTTATATTGTAGTGAAGGCAGCGTTTTAGATACATACATTGCTATGTTAGCATAAGCGCCTTAGATGTTAGAAACGCCATCTTGACACTTTTGCTGCTTTTGCACACGACACTGCAGATACATGTTATTATTTGAAAACTGCTTGCTTGCCTTTTCTTCACATGAGAACTGTCTGTTGTTCACATCCCTAGACGTGCACTGCGACCTTGGTCTGAACATTGTGTGCAGAAACAGTCTGAGCCACCAAACAATGTATGTTTTTGAGTTCAGGTTGATCGGCCCACGCTCTAGCTATAACACGCACACAGCTGCAAATATCTGAAAGTCGAGAGCCTTTAATATTGAAGTTTGCATGCATTAGACACACATTCTGGAGAAGAACTTTTCCAGGCGCAGAGCAAAGCTGATCCTGTGATATGATTCACCTAAGCTGATCTTTACGGTATGGGGTTCCCCATTCAAACCTAGAGACCTTCATTTTCTATGGTAATGTAACAATGCTGATGGTTTTAATTTTAATCATGTGTCTGCTTATGTTAGCCAAAGTCCTGCATCTTAGGACACGTAGCTTATTAAATAACATTTTAAACTTTACCGTGTCTCTGATTACTCTTGTTGTGGACTGATATGAGAATAATAACGAACAGGTATTTCTGATTCCCACCATTCCTGAGAGTACTCTAAGTCGCTTGTTCTGGGTTGTCTATACATTGGTAGCTTCGAGAGGATACGGAGAACGAATGGGACACTGATGTTAGTCAGATTGGGGTTCTAGGTTCTGAGGTGAGTTTTTTGGAACACCGCAATTCACTGAGGTCCTGGTTTCCTGCGCATAGTTCTCTGCATGAGCAGAATCCCTGCAACATGGTGATCCTAACGTTTGGTCTATTGATTTGAAATGCCTTAGTAGTGCTTATATTAGTCCACGACACCCTCACTCTTGTTTCCTGATAGCGGGAGTGATGGTTTTAACCTACCTGTTTGTATAATAGGTTCCCTCAAGCTTGTTAATTAAAAAGGTTTTTATAATTCTGAACCCTTGTGCTACTGTAATATCCATTGTTGTTCTTCTCTGTGTCCTTATGGCGGTCGATATTGCAGCGCATAGCCGAACACCTCTGTGGCGTCATTTGACGCAGTTTGGGGTGCCGGACGATGGGATGGCCGTTATTTTTGTGGTGAGTGCCGATGCATCATACCCCTACGGTTTGTTTTACTCTTGGGTGACTATGCCGGCGGTGAATGTGGATGATAATACGTTTCACACCTATACTCCCACGCGGCTCCCAGCAAACTATACGCCATAAAGGACGCAAGAAATTCCTATTTCAGCTTGGCAGCATCGCATTTGGTTTAATGGCACCCTTCCCCATGTGGTTACACCGGTTAGAATGGGCCCTTTGTCATTTCCAGGGGCCACTTGGCCGGTGCTGGCCGGATTTACACCTCATCCTCGTTATTTGAATGTGGCGGTGGATGAGTTGCGCGTCCTCCATACAGCCCTGATTACTGTGTATCGGGCTATAGTGCAATACGTTTCACGCAACGTGCAGGTGGGGGCACCTGCTGTTGCGGGACAGCCATCTGGCCAGGCCGTGGTTGTTATTAGTCCCGTCATGGTTAATTCGGTAATGGGCAAGCGCCCCCAGAATGAGGACGATTTGCCTTATTGGCTTGCTGAGAAATTTGACCAGCTGGAATCAGTATTTCCGCACTCAACTCATGTGGAGAAACACAGGATCCTCACCATTAGTTTGCAGAAAGACTTAGTCCCAGAGGTGTCCGATTGTGACAACTAGGGTAAGGTTTTTGCAGCGGTCTACTAGAAGTGCTTCGGCACCCCATCTATGGCCGTGCTTCCCTCCGTCATTAAACGTGTTCAAGATCAACACGGTCCGGAGGCGGCGGTCGAGCTGGGTATGCGGCTTGTCACAGTGTTCAACGTAGTGGCCTCTCTCATCCTTGGTAACCTCAAGGGAGATACGGTACACTTTCAAGTGGCTAATGGTTTAGCCCTCATTGATGAACTCAATAAGCCCCAAGAGTTAACAAAAATTATTGCGGAGGCTTATAGGACTATTGGCCGCAGTAGTTTAGGGATTAAGCCAACTATTGTCATTCCAGACTTAATACAGCAAACTAAGGTGAGTTTGTCTGTCAGAGACGATCGTCCAACTTTTCCTAAACAAAATTGGCGAACAAAGAAACAGGGAAAGCAGCAACAGAAACAGGGGTCTCGTCCTGCGTCTCCAGTACAGGCGACTGGTGAACGCACATACGATTTGCGCGATCGCACTAGTATTAGGTCACCTGATAGATTTCATGTTACTGAACAACGTTCTCCTCATTCTTCACAGGAAACATCGGTCTCACAGTCCGGTGGCGGAGAACGTGGCAAAGGTCGGGGTGCCCAACAAGGACGTGAGCAACCCTGTCAGCCTGACGGTAAAGGCAAGCAGGACGAGTTTGCACGTCAACGTCCCCCGTTTCAGAAGAAGAAAGTTGCTGCGCTAACAGCGAGGTATGCCATAGATAGTAAGAACGCAGCTTCGGAACCTGACATGGGCACTAACGCTGCTCGACAGCGCAGCGGAGGTTACAGTAGTGCGGCAAGCACTGCGTCCATATCCGGAGGCGACAGCAACTGACACGTTCATTACTGCTGACACTAGAATGGCTCCCCCTGACAGACTATATAACATAGTCCTCTTAATTGAAGGTGACATACAACGTACAATACAAGGGATTTTTTGGGATAATCTGACCTCTTCCTATGACATTCTCTTAGCAGAGGTGGACTGGCCCCCGGCTTTCATTTTGGATGCTCCAAGGGGGGAGGAGTTAATCCTCCCGTCCTTTGCGCAAACTGTGCCAAAGGAGCATGTGGAAAGGTTTGCCGAAGAGTGGGCTCAGGTGCTTGCTCCGGCGTTGTACCGTACTCAGGTTGGGTGGGATAAATTATCTCCAAGCCATGAGATTCCTTTACGGTCCATGCCCCAGCCGCAGCCCCAATATCCCATGCGCCGCGAAGCTAGATCCCACGTCGCGTAAATCCTTGAGCAATTGGAATATCAGGGTGTTATTGAAACATGTGTGTCACCAATGAATAATCCTTTATTCACTGTAACGAAGCCTGATGGGTTGTACCGCCTAGTTTTGGATTACCGGCATTTGAACTCTCATTGCCGGACGTGTGGTGTACAGAATACCCACAGTTCTTCCCTCGTTGATAGTCTCGTGAGAAAAAGGTTTAAGACCACACTTGACATATCCAATGGCTTTTACAGCCATAACCTGTCCTCTATTAGTATTCAGTGGACAGCGTTTACTTCTGGTGGCAAACAAAAACAGTTTAAGAGATTAGCCATGGGCTATAAAAACAGCCCTGGCGTCTTTGCCGCATGTGTTGTCTCTGTTAGAGAGCATTGACCCTGATGCGTACTCGTATGTTGATGATATTTCTCACAGACGACGAATTATGGCCGCATCTGTGTCACGTTGATCGCATCATTGTTATGTTTGCAGACTTCAACTTTGCGAAGTCTCACATTGCAGAGTATACAGTGTTGTTTTTGGGCTACGAGCTCAACAATGAGGGTCGAGGGTTAGCTCCTCACTTTCTGGAGAAGTGCGCATGCTTGCGTGCTCCTACAACACTGAAAAAATTACAGTCTTTGCTGGATTTTCTGAATTTCGGACGTACGTACATTCCCGATTATGCCCATCGTATCAAGCCGCTATATGCCTTGGTACGACCTACTTTTTCCAAATTGAGCTGGCTGCCAGAGCATTTAGCTATTTTGCAATCTTTGCAGGCTGATCTTCTTAATACTTACTGACACGTGATAACCACACTAACCTGGTAATAAGAATTGTACCGGGCGCAGTGGGTTTCACGTACTTAACGTTCTATGAGGGCGACACAGTCCCCATTGCCTACAAATCACACCTGTACACTTCGGCTGAACTGCGCTTTTCCACGGTTGAAAAAGTTTTGACTGCGGTACAGATGGCGATTCTTAAAGAACGTGCGCTGTCGCAAGGGAAACGCATGTTGGTAGTTACACCATATCCTGCTCTAGAAGCAGTGACGAAAGCCAGTGTACCTAATTCTAAAGCTTTGCATCCACGGTGCATACAATGGGCCACTTCTTTGACATCGCCAGATGTCACCTACATCATTGAGGCCTCTTTGCAGACTCAGGAGTACTTGCAGTATGAATTCGTTCATCCAGCTCCTCTGTCTTTGCGCCCGCTTGAAGATTACCATTGTGTCATTTACACTGACGGTTCAGTGCAACCGGCGACGGGATCAAAGCATGCCTATTCAGCGGCCTGCGTAAATTGTAGCGGGTACTTTCGTGAATGGAGAATTCAAGTCCGATGTCGTGCATACGCAGTCATTGGGTGATTGTACCGCACAGTTGGCAGAGCTCCGTGCTCTGGTGCTTCCACTGGAATTTGCTGACCCTCGGGTTACTACTCTTATCGTGAGTGACTCATTTTACTGTGTTCAGTCTTTTAACGACAATCTGTTGTTTTGGTCTCAAAATGAATATCGTGATTCCAAAGGTAGCACAATCAAGGATAAAATGCTTTGGGTTCGAGTGGCAGAACTTAAACAGCATCTGCCTCTCGTGAATTTCATTCACACTCTTGGTCACCAGCGAGTTGGTGTCCACGCTGTCGGCAACAGCTTGGCTGATGAGGCAGCGAAAACAGCAGTGGCGACATATCTAGTAGCAGCAGTTACAAGATACAAAAGTAAGATCGATGATGACATCTTGGCAGCTATTGCTGCTATGGAGAAGGGAAGTAATTACCCGAGAGGTTTCCCTTCCCGGTACCATTATCACTTAAGTCCTGATAACGTCCCGTATGTGAGAATTAACGACGTTGGTGACAGATTGATTCCCAACGCGGACTGCAGACCGTCCTTGATAACAGCGGCTCACGAGGGTATGGCCTCTGCCCATGCCGGCGTGTCAGCTACTGTTACTCATTTACAACAGCGGTACTGGTGGTGCGGGTTGTATAAACAAGCTCGCACTTATGTTCTTGATTGTGACATTTGACAGCAGATTAAACCTTCGACTGCTGCGCGCCAACCACAAACTCAGTTGTACATATCTAATAAACCACTTGGGTGTATTTATTTAGATCACTGCGGTCCTTTCTCCTCTGGTACTGCGTATAAGTACATCTTAGTTGCAGTGGATTCGTGCACATGTTTTCTTTGGGTATGGCCACACAGGAGTGCTGATGCTCGTACTGTCAAAAGGGATTTGCGTGTCCTTGTGGGAATTTTTGCGTGTGGTACCTTTCATTCTGATCAGGGCCCTGCGTTCGCCTCTAAGGCGTACAAAGAAGCCATGAAATCTTTGGGGATCCTAGTCAAATTTTCGTCTCCATACCGGCCTGAGGGTAACAGTGTTGTGGAGCGAATGAACCGTGACTTAAAGCAATCCCTGACAGCTAGGGTTTTAGGCACTGGCAGGAATTGGTTAGCCTATCTGTATAACGTTCAACGTGCACTTAATAATCTCCCTAGAAGGTCTCTGGGTGGGCGGACCCCATACATGATGCTCTTTGGCATAAAAATGTTTGTCCCGGACCTTGATGGTCTAGACATGGCGGCGTCAGCCGCACCCTTTGACGTAGATGATCACTGTGCTGTATTGCAGAATCTACAGGAGACCAGAGACAGTCTCGCAGACTTGCCCTCCACATCTGATGCTGCGCTTCAGATTCCGGTAGTCGGCTGGCTACCTCGAGTTGGAGACCTGGTCCGTGAGCAGGTGGAGAACAAGAAGGTGTTCGGCCCCTCTTATTGTGCCCCGGTTCCAGTGCTTGGCGATCAGGGTACAAGAACAGTCGTTTTACCTCCACTTCCTGGTCGCAAGGATAACAGGTACATCTCTGTTGACAATGTCAAACTACAGCGAGTGGCCGATTCTTCTTAGTATGACTCCAGTGGTTTCTTGCCCTGTGATGCTGAGAAATTCTGAGAAATTCTGTTTTGGCTTCGGCTTCTACCACCATGCCTGATATTGCCATCGAGATGGGTACAGTTACTGATCCTTTGTTGCTACCACCGGCTGGTGGTCCACCTGAAGATACTGAGTATGCTTATCCTGCAGATGTATCATTGCCTGTTTTACAATCAACCGCAGCTAACCAGTCACGTTTCTCCTTTGACACTAACTCTATGACTTTCAGTGCTCCATCAAAAGTTTCTATTTTTGCTGTTTGGTTCAAAAGACATTTTTTAATCCCCCCTTGGACTTACATTTGGCTGGTACTCATATGTATTTTTTTGTTTATGTCCATTGGATTTGTGGTGGTATTTTTTCGTCTTGTGAATGGACACTACCTAAAAGAAAGATCTACAATTAGACTAATTGATGGAACTTTGGCCCCCCACTCCTCATCACACATCATGAAGAGGGACCAGACTTTTGTGAACATTACTGCCTGGCCTGTGTTAGATGGGATTGTGTGGGATGCTGTTAAATTTCAAATTCATGGACCCACTGAGGTTATTAATGTTCCGAATGTTCTTCGTGTTTCTATGGGTGATGTTGTGAAACAAAACATCCGCTCTGAGGATTGGGACGTTCAGGCCATAGAGGCATTATTTTCTGATTTGAAATATTATGCCGCTTTTGATGCTGAAGATTTGTATTTGGACACTGCAAATTATGGGGAACTGTTTTGCTATCAACATTATGGCAATCATTTCCTACATAAGGCCAATACGTTTTGAAAATTTGTAAATTAAACGCAATGGGAACATTGTCCAACGCCACTGCTAGGCAGCTCCAACACATTATTGAACAAATTTGCCTATTTTACTGATTTCAGTGTTTCAAAACCTGCTGCCTTTTATTTTAAAGTGGCTGCAGAGTCTGCCTCGAAGGTTAGGCTGACACACACTAAATTATTGTATTCCAAATCCTTTTTGGATGATTTGGCGGTCAGGGGTTATGATCTGTGGAAAGCTACTATTGATCTTAAATCTGTTTGGGGCTCTAAATCATGGCAGGTACAAGGAACAGAATCATGCCTGCCTCATCCCAAACCACATATTATTTTTGAATTCTACTATTTTTCAGACCACCTGCTTTGGATTGGCTACCTCTAAAAAACTGAATTCCCCCTCTATTCCGGATCTGGCTGCTTATCCAAATTGGGATAATCATACAGATCTGCCCCTTGATGCGTTGCAGTCATACATTACTAATACATCCTTCAATATTTCCAAATAACATTCGGATGGATGGTTAACTTGGCAGACAAGCTCAGATTCCTGTCAACATCATTTTTTGGGTCTGCGACCTGGGTATACGCAGGTTCCCATGGACCCCCGCTGTGAATCTTCTCATTCTGTTACTACCTACTCTGTGGGGAAGATGCCAATCTTGGCTGCAACATTCCACCTTGGCATCTGTTAAACTTCATTTATCTAAATTACATGACAAAATAGATTTGAATGATTTTGTTAAGGGTCCTGTAGGTGGCCGGTCCAAAAGGTGGGTGTATGCTGTTTATAACGAAGTTTGGAAATTATCGCAAATTGATGCGGCTTCCAGATTGAGAGCCATTGATCAAGCCAATTTGGAAAAAGTACTAGCTGTCATCGATAATAGCATTAACACCCTTTCTTCCAGAATTTACACATTACCTAATATTGTTTCATCTGTTGCTGATATTGTGCAGGATGATATGCCTGTTTTGTATCATGGTCAAAATCAATTACGTTCTATAATGCAGTTTGCATGGACTTTGCAAATGTTAAAGGCTGGGAAAGTCCCCTGGGACCACATGAATACTTTGTCTTTATTCCTTCCCTTTAATCTGACTGCGAAACAACAATTCATGTACATTAAAGATGCAACATATTCATTGCTGCATATTGAAAAGTTAGAACCTTTGCCCTTTCCAGTGGCCGAATCGAACTCCGCTGTGTGGCTTATCCACGGGTTAATCACATTACCATTTCCTTTGTTTAAGTTCAGTTCGTGCATGAAACATTATGCCCTAGGTAGATATGAACCGTTGATTACGGCTTTCCTGCATGAAGTTTGGTCACTTCCATTTACATACAGGTGCATGAGAGAAGGTAAAGAAGTTTATTTGAAAGGTGAGGAATGTACTTCCACACCTGATCACTCTGTAGTCTGTAGGCACTTCCAATTGCATGCCGCGTGCAACGTTCAGGCACCTAATTTAGCATGCGTCCTGAAAGGGATTCCAGTGCCAGCTATTACACCCTCTTTCACGTTGCTAGCTAACGGTAGTTATTTGCTTTTAAATAACGAGGCTTGCTGCAGGATGCTAGTGGGAATTCCCTACATTGTGACTGTATCACAGAGAGTAGTCTGCTGGAAAAATGTCCTTTTCCCACCCCCGCATGGGCAGCTGGATGTATCCATCTGGCCTTCCATTCCAACCTTGAAAGCAGAGTTCAACAAGATGAGCAGAATAAGGGCTCTATTGTCTCAAAAAGAAGTCGCTCTGACTTTATCCTGTGAAACATTTGTTCTTCACGTAGCAAACACCCGCACAGAGGTGCATGCGCTTTTAAATACTGATCTCCCACTGCATTTCGGTGCCCTGATTCAAACTATATTTAATGCCTCGTCCACAACTGGGTTGGCGCATTTTTTCAAAATTGTGGGCTCCGGCCTCGTGACCTCCTTCAAAACTATTTTTGGTGTGATACCGGCATTTTTTAATTCTATTTTTTCCAGTGTCTTTGGCGGGCTCCCGTTGATTCTCGCCCTCGCGGCTGGTGTGCTGTTGTTGGTCTGCTTACTGCGCAATGGCTGCAAACTTTGTGTCACACGACAGCCTGTCCAGGCTGCTCCATCTTCGTAACCGGATGCTTGAATATTATGGAACATTACCACTGGCAACCCTGAGTATAGCCTATGGATTGTCCTTCCGGTTTTCCTACTTTACTTGCGTGCAACCTGTTTTTCATTGCCTAGATTGTCCTTTCAAATGGGCTCTGGATTTGTGCTTGTCAAACTCGTGTCTCCTGCCCCGTATTATGATCAACTGAGGAGTCCCTTAGTGGCTCATGAGTTGGACTGTTCTGGTGTCAGGATTATGGCCTGTGGAGCGGTACATGGAGTCCTAGGGAATTGGGACATCGGTACGGCAGCGTATGACTTCTTGGCAGGAAGTTATCTTGAAGAACACGCCAGTTGTCCTCTGATTGCGCTAGAGGCCCCGGTTGTCGAGGAACATGTATGTTCGTTTACATGGCTAGACTGGATGGCGGACACTTTTACAGAACATTAATGGATTAACTTGGATGTCGTCCGAACTTTCCTTGTACGACCCACACATTTTTTTTTTTTGTTTCGACATTTGGGCTCGCTGAACCTTTGCAAGATGTTATGATTTTCCATTTCCTTTTTATTTACCTCTTCATTTTTTTTTCTTTTTGCAGTTTTTTTCTTTTCGAACTTTCACTCCCCTTTATTTGGATTTCCAATACATGCACTTGGTTCCGCTCTGTCGAACTTGAACTCTGCGTTCCTTTAATTGTATCCCTAATAGTTTGTGGTCCGATCATGGGAGGGTGTAGTGGAGGCAGCATTTTAGATACATACATTGCTATGTTAGCATAAGCGCCTTAGATGTTATAAACGCCATCTTGCCACTTTTGCTGCTTTTGCACACGACACTGCAGATACATGTTATTATTTGAAGACTGCTTGCTTGCCTTTTCTTCACATGAGAACTGTCTGTTGTTCACATCCCTAGACGTGCACTGCGACCTTGGTCTGAACATTGTGTGCAGAAACAGTCTGAGCCACCAAACAATGTATGTTTTTGAGTTCAGGTTGATCGGCCCACGCTCTAGCCATAACACGCACACAGCTGCAAATATCTGAAAGTCGAGAGCCTTTAATATTGCAGTTTGCATGCATTAGACACACATTCTGGAGAAGAACTTTTCCAGGCGCAGAGCAAAGCTGATCCTGTGATGTGATTCACCTAAGCTGATCTTTATGGTATGGGGTTCCCCATTCAAACCTAGAGACCTTCATATTCTATGGTAATGTAACAATGCTGATGGTTTTAATTTTAATCATTTGTCTGCTTATGTTAGCCAAAGTCCTGCATCTTAGGACACGTAGTTTATAAAATAAACATTTTTAACTTTAACGTGTCTCTGATTACTCTTGTTGTGGACTGATATGAGAATAATAACGAACAGGTATTTCTGATTCCCACCATTCCTGAGATTACTCTAAGTTGCTTGTTCTGGGTTGTCTATACATTGGTAGCTTCAAGAGGATATGGAGAACGAATGGGACACTGATGCTAGTCGGATTGGAGTTCTGGGTTCTGAGGTGAGTTTTTTGGTACACTGCAATTCACTGAGGTCCGGGTTTCCTGCGCATAGTTCTGTACATGAGCAGAATCTCTGTAACAATATCTCAGTCTTTTACATTTGTTGGGCCAATTGTCTCCTTTTCTTGGCCTTTTCAGTTCAGTCTCTGTTTCTTCCCGTTCCACTTTCTTGGTCCTCTCCTTTGTCTTATTTCTTCTTCACTTTCTTCCGATTCTGTTTCCGATCTCACTTCTCTTTCTTTAATTTTGATCTTTATGATCTCTGATTCTTCATCAGATTTTTGATTTTCTTCTTTTGTTCCAATTATTTCCGAAGGGATTTTCCCAAAACTTCTACTTGGTTGTTCATCATCACTGTGAATTATTTCTGTTTCTCCAGTTTCAATATCAATTGTTTGTCTTTCAAAGTCCTCAGTTTGTCTTTTACCAAATTCAGATTGTTCTGCTTCAGATGCCGAACTGGTGTCTGATATTTCCAGATGTCGACTTACAGGTCGATTTTCAGGAACTGGAACTCCGACTGCTTCAGTTTCTGTTTCAGATGCCGAATTGGTGTCTGATGTTTCCAGATGTCGACTTACAGGTCGATCTTCAGGATCTGGAACTTTGATTGTATGACTGGCATGAATCCAATTTTTCACACCCACACACTTTACTGCTGTGTTAGTCACCAGGATCACCTGACGTGGTCTATCCCAGCGAGGAACCAGGCAATTTCTTCTTTGGTGGACTTTTATGCGAACCCAGTCTCCTGAACTCAGATCATGAGCTGGGTTTCTTTCAAGAGTGATCGCATTCGGTCCAACCTGATGAAACACAGAATGCACCACATCAGCCAATCCTTTGCAATAGTCCAGAATAAGATCATCAGTTATAGTCAGCAGTTTGTTGACAGGTACGAATGCTTATCTCATTACTCGTCCTATTATTATTTCATGAGGACTCAAACCTGTTTTTCTGTCTGGTACGCTCCTCGTGCTCATGAGCACGAGTGAAAGGGCATCTGGCCATTTGAGTCCTGGGGCTAGACACATTTTCCCTAGCCTATTCTTGATTGTGCCATTTACTTGCTCAACCACCCCAGAAGCCTCCGATCTGTAGGCACAATGCAGCTTTTGTTGAATGTCTAACGCTTCACATAGCAGCTGGATAACTTCATTTTGGAAATGACTTCCTCTATCTGTTTCTATCGTTACTGGAAAACCATATCTAGGAATGAATTCTCTCAGCAAGAGTTTTGCCACAGTAACTCCATCATTCCTTCTTGTCGGATATGCTTCCACCCAACGAGAAAACAAACAGACAACCACCAACACATACCTCAGTTTCTTACTCTGGGGCATTTCTATGAAATCTAGTTGCATTCTAGTAAAAGGACCTCCTTCACGTTCTATTGTTCCCAAACTCACTACTGTTTTCCTTTCAGGATTTAACTGTTGTCATACAAGACATCTTTGACAAAGGCTTTCAGCTATAACCCGAAATTTTGGGTTGTACCAAATCTGTCTAAAAAGTCTGATCATTGCATCTCTACCTATGTGTGCCTGTCCATGGCACATCCGTGCCATGTTAGAGATCATGCTATCAGGCATAACTGGTCTTTCATCCCTGTAAACCCAAACTCCATCTTCCTCTCTTTGTCTACAGCCTGATTTTATCCATATATCTTTTTCCTCATCACCTGCTTCTTCCTGCAATTGTCTCACTTCTTCCCACGTTTCAACTGTGTTGGTAAACATCAAAGGACATGAAACATGTTCTTTTTCCCTTCTCCGATTCATTGAAGTTGTATGTCTTGTATAATATTGAGCTATTTTGTCTGCAAATGTATTGCCCTCTGTAATGTAGTCATCACTATTCTTGTGTGCAGCACATTTCACAACTGCAATCTGTTTAGGCAGCTGTATCACCTCAAGCAACATTTTCACAAACTCACCATTCCTAATTAGAGATCCTGAGGAAGTCATGAATCCCCTCTGGGACCAGATCTGTTCGAAATCATGTACCACTCCGAAGCCATACTGGCTATCCGTGATCACAGTGATTCAGAAATTTCTTCTCAGTTTGCAAGCTCGAAACAAAGCAATCAGCTCAGCAACTTGGGCTGAACGTATTCCTCTCAAACAAGATGCTTCCATTATGTCTGCCACCGTACATACAGCATACGCAGCACTCAAAATTCCTTCTTTCGTTCTCACGCATGATCCATCCACAAACATCACATAATCTGATTCTTCTAGAGGTTCATCTCTAATGTCAGGGCGGGGCTTTGTGCAGAATTCAAGTACATCCAAACAATTGTGATCAACGTCATCTTTGACCTCTACATTTACTGCATCAGGCAATAAAGTGAAAGGATTCACACTTATGCATCTCACAATCGTTACATTGTCTGCACCCAGAATCACCTTCTCATATAGGGTTAATCGACTATGTGTCATGAATTGGGTCTTTGTTCTGGTCAAAAGGATTTCAACTGAATGTGGGACATATACTTTCAGAGGATACCCCATCACAATGCCTTCACTCTGTTCCAGACTCACACAAGTGGCTGCTGCTGCTTTTAGACATCCAGGCAATGCTTTTGCTACTGGGTCCAAAACAGCTGAGAAATACGCTATTGGCCGTCTCATTCTTCCATGCCTTTGTATTAGTACCAAAAGTGCACATCCGTCTCTTTCACTACAGTACAACTTAAATTCTTTCTCATAATCTGGCATTCCTAATGCTGGGGCTTCACACAACCTGTTTCTCAATTGCTCGAAAGCTTCCATCTCTTCCTCATTCAACACAATTGGATCTTTTACATCACTTTTTGTTAATTACTGTAAAGGTTTTTGTAGGAAGGTGGATATCTGACTATGGTTACCCCCAATTTTTTGCCTAGTGTCTAGCTGGTTTTTCGACTTAGTTGGCCTGAGACCTTGCCATTCAGGATCTCAGCCTGGCTGTTCTCTCTTTAAAATGGACTCCATGTACCCTAGGTACATACCCAATTGGTTGGATCATCCTGTGAGCCCCTGTACCAGTGTACACTAGGTACCCAGGGCATTGGTGTATCTAAGGCCTGCCAGGGGCTGAAGCATGTATTATGCCACCCCTGGCCTGGCCTAACAAATTTGACACAACTGGCTGATCACTCAGCTCGGGTAAGTTGGTGTAACCACCTCTTACTTAGGTGTAGTATACCTATACCTAACCTTAAATGGGACACCTGGTAACCTATAAGTCACTCCTATGGCAGGCCTTAACAATCCTGAAGGCAGAGTGCTTGGTTCCATGTGAAGATGGTGCTCTGGCATGAGCTGAGCCTGTCTGCAGTGGTCGGAACAACTTCCTTCTACCGTTTCCAGATATCGTCATACCATATACTCTTAAGTGCATTATGAACCTCGCGGTTAAATGCTATCTTTGGTTTGGCTTTATCAAAACATGTCGAGTAAGGTGTCATACGAATTGGAATACTAACCCCTCGCCAATTCTGGCGACGGGGTTAGCATTCCACCCTTCTAGAGGGACACGACATGTACAGTACCTGAAACCCGGGTAAAATCAGACATAGCCTCAGCTCCACAAAATGGATGCTGCCACCACAGACACAAGTCTGCCCTCCTGCTGCTGGGAGTCCTTCCAGCTTGGGAGATGTGGACAAAGGGTTTCCTGCCAGGGGAGGTGCGAGCACCACCCCAGACAGGATTTTGTGTATTGGTCAGGTAGGGCTTGAATGGAATGAGACATGCCTGAGGCTCACAAGGAGCCTCGGTGCATATGCCAGTTCAAACCGGTCCTGGGGCACACCAGCCTCGGACCTGGGGCGAGCTGGACAAAGGATCGGGGGTGTAACCACCCCCCTTCCTGGTCCCACCCTTAGGGAGGGACCTAGCAGGTAGTCCGGCCCCTAGAATCCGCTTAAAGGTAGGAGCTGTGTCCTAAGACTTCAGACATCCTGGAATCAACTTAACTACAAGAAGAAGACGGGAACTTCGACGCTCTGCTGCACAGAGGACTGAAGGAAATCTCCCCTATGGTCAGGGAGTGACCATCTTGCTAACGCAAGCACCAACCAGCTATTGAACGTCTGCTTTGCCGCCGCCTCCTGCCAGAGCCCGAGCCCAGAGCCCGACAAGACCTGGACCTCCAGACCTCTCACCGCCCGATCCACAGTCCCTGCAAAGAAGGAACCAGTGGAGGCACCGAGACACGTGGAGCCAGCCATCTTGAAAGACCGACGACAAGCTGCAAGCGCAACAACAGAGGCTCCCTCCAAGTTGTGCTTTGGGTCCTGAGAAGCCCAACACCCGAGCAGCATCTGCACCAAAGGTGAGCCCTCCAGCATCTCCACGATCTGCGTGGGGCACCTCTGCACTTTGCATCTCGACGCGCCTGCCCGGTCCCTGGCCCATTGGCTAGTGGCCATTTTGGCGACCTATTTTGAAATCAACGATGCTGGTCTGGTTGCTCCAGACTGGCTCTAGCTGCTCTCCAAAAGAGCAGCCCCTCTGACCTTGCTGGTCAGAACAACCAGCTTTCTTGAACTTCCACGACTCCTGCCCTTGCCAAGGCTTGTTTGCTTCTTTCGAGTCGCCGACACCGCCGACAGCGAGAGCCTGCGTGGGACAGCTCATGACTCGACTCCTGGACGTCGTCGACCTTCAGGTACCACGTGGCTGCGGAGACAAGCTACACTTCACCACCTGTTTGCACCCGACATCGCCTGGTACCTACCTGGTGCCACGCCGGTCACTGGCTAGTGACTGTGAACACTGTCCCCTCTGCTTTCAGGTCTTCTACAACTCCGATCCACTCTTGGATCCAACGCAGCTCTTCTGGACCGACCGCCTGCAGCATCTTTGTCATCAGGCTCCATTGAATCGATAGAAGAAACCCGACGCACTTCGAGACCTATGCACCCGCTTCCTGTGGGTGAGGTAAAGCTGGCACTCCGGTGCCCAAGTGTAGAGAATCATCTCTAGTGTCTGTGTTTCGAATCTTGAGATCGTAGTCCACCCAGAAGACCCTTTCTGCAGTAACTTTTTAACTTTTACGCACCCATTGAAAACCTATGGGAGCACGCGTGTGACTTTCCTCACTGCACACGCGACCCGTGGACCTCCTGGTCACTAACTAAAGTTAGCTACTTGTAGGCACAGCGATTCTAGAGGCCCTAGGCCTTTTCCCTTTCCTGTTCGTGGTACTTATACCACTATTTTAGTATATGGTTTGAGTGGCCACCAGGGCCCATCCATATAAAGTGTAACTTCTGCATATTATCACATTGTCTTGTTTAACGATTTGTGCTCCTGTGCTCATAAAGAGCCTAGGGGTTACTTTGAGAAATAAATACATATATATTTTGAATATATATCTGTGTGGTGTCCTTTCATTGGTATAAAGAGGGGTTACATTTGGTAAAACAGCCGGCTTAACACGCTTTAACGAGTTTAGCCTCAAAGACTGCTTAGCCTACGCTACCACTAGGGCAGCTAGTCCGAAAAGGTTGACTTACAACCACACCATAAGGGTTGCTTGGCATGGTACAAGGTGGTCACTTTAACTAGTGAACATCATATACCAGGCCAACTTCTCACATTGGTGGCAGCGGTGGGATTTGAGCTTGCTGTGTTTTACCATTGTAATCTCTTGGTTACCAATTGAAAGATCACATAGGTACCTGTAGGTACATATAAAAAAAGATAG
Organism: Triturus cristatus; assembly: GCF_964204655.1. Classification (NCBI taxonomy): domain Eukaryota; kingdom Metazoa; phylum Chordata; class Amphibia; order Caudata; family Salamandridae; genus Triturus; species Triturus cristatus. The sequence continues at coordinate 661,384,655 of NC_140594.1, forward strand.
ATATACTTAAGTTCTACTGAACTTAGTTGTTGTAGAGCAAAGGGAGTAGCACACCCTGACTACAACTACTAGATAGGTTTAGTAGGTAAACCCAAGTGTAGGTAGATTGCAACACATCCACCCACACTTAAGAGCAATGGAGGGGGCAGAGGGGTCCAAGGTACCCATCTCTGTCGAGAGTGACCCCCAGAGGGCACCAACTCTCTTTGCTACCCTAAATCAGAATGAGCTCAGGCAGTTGGCAAATATCAGGGGCCTTAAACAGCCCAAGAACCCTACTTCTGCTGAACTCAGAGAGCTTTTACAGGCTGATGAGAATCAGAAAGCTCTCAAGAAAGCCTCCCAGTTAGGTCCCTTAGGGACTGGAACAGGAGGCCCCCCTTCTGAAGATGCTACTGAGGTACCCCTTTCCAATAGTCACCCCTTAGATGAGAATCATACTACAGAGGATGAAAGTGAGAAGGGTACTGATACAGAAGGTAGTGAGGATGAAGGGAGAACTAGCCCAGTGCCAAGTGTTATACGTGGCCCAGCTAACCTAAGGCTATTGGGGACTGACAATGGGATCATCCCATTGAATCTCCCCAGTGGACTTAACACAGGGCTTGGGAGGCAAAGGAATCACTCCGGTGAGTCTAATGCTTCTCATGCCTCTAGAGACTCTCAAGGTCACTCCAGGAGAAGGATGACCACCCCTCAGAGGAGGGAGCATGAGGCCAGAATACAGGAAGCCCAGCTGAGGATCAGGAAGCAGGAGCTAGAGGTAGCCCTGATGGAAGAGAAACTGAACAAGGCTAGGCAACCTAAAGAGAGTGGGTCTATACCCACTGGTGGCAGTATTGTCCCTAAGGACAAAGATAGGGTCTTTGACAATAGGAACCTGTCCAAGGTTGTGCCCCCCTACAAAAGTGGGGATGACATCCACAAATGGATGACTGCTCTTGAGAGAGCCTGCAAAGTGCAGCAGGTTCCTGAAGACCAGTGGGCAGCAATCGTATGGCTCTCCTTTGAAGGAAGAGGCAGAGATAGACTCCTCACTGTTAGAGAGGAGGATGTCAGAAATTACAGAGTCCTGAAGAGTGTCCTAGTTGATGGGTTAGGCTTAACCACTGAACAGTACAGGTTAATGTTCAGAGACACCCAGAAGACACAGACTCAGGACTGGTCTGAATATGTGGAATGTGCCACTAAGGCTTTGGAGGGTTGGTTGCTGGGAAGTAAGGTGTCTGATTATAGAGGATTGTACAATTTGATGATGAGAGAGCAGATTTTAAGTAATTGTCAGGACCAGCTTCTCCATCAACACCTGGTAGACTCAGATTTGACCTCTCCCCAAGAATTGGGAAAGAGGGCAGATAAATGGGTCAGGACCAGGATCAGGCCTAAAAACCAGGGTGGTGACCAAAAGAAAGATACCACCAAGCCTCAAGAGAAGGGTGGGGATAAAGCAAAAGAGAAATCTTCCTCAGGGCCCCAAAACTCCACACAGGGTGGTGGGTCCCAAGCTCCCTCCTCTACCACAGCTAAAAAGCCTTACTGCCATGAATGTAAAATTCCTGGGCATTGGAAAACTGACAGCAGTTGCCCAAAGGCTAAAAACAAAACTGTTCATCCAATTACTCCTGTCACACCACCTATTACTGTCAGCAGTAATACCCCAGGTTGTGGGAGTGCCCCCAGAAATCTGGGTGGGTTCACTTGGGGAACACAGGGGGACCCTGGCTTAGCCAATTCCCCTACAGCAACTACTCTTGTCTGTGATGGTGGCATGGGGTTCGCCAACTTCACTGCCTGTCCCAACACTTTGGGTAGGTACAGACAGGAGCCCTACATCAATGGTACAAAAGCTGAGGCCTACAGAGACACTGGAGCTAGCATCACTATGGTGGCCCATTGGCTAGTTCCCTCTGAGCAGCTTTTGCCTGGTTTCTCCTACCAGGTGACTAACATTGATGGCAAACAGAACAGTCATCCCATGGCAGAGGTATGTCTCAGCTGGGGAGGGGTCACTGGCCCTAAAAGGGTGGCAGTGTCCCCAACCTTGCCTGTAGACTGCTTACTGGGGAATGACTTAGAACTCTCAGCTTGGGCTGGAGTTGAACAAGACACCCATTCTAAAATGGTAGGCCTTTCACAAAAGGGTAGTGGGGTTGTGCCATTCACAACCCCTGTCCAAATAGACCTTGCCATTCAGGATCTCACCCTGGCTGTTCTCTCTTTAAAATGGACTCCATGTACCCTAGGTACATACCCAATTGGTTGGATCATCCTGTGAGCCCCTGTACCAGTGTACACTAGGTACCCAGGGCATTGGTGTATCTAAGGCCTGCCAGGGGCTGAAGCATGTATTATGCCACCCCTGGCCTGGCCTAACAAATTTGACACAACTGGCTGATCACTCAGCTGGGGTAAGTTGGTGTAACCACCTCTTACTTAGGTGTAGTATACCTATACCTAACCTTAAATGGGACACCTGGTAACCTATAAGTCACTCCTATGGCAGCCCTTAACAATCCTGAAGGCAGAGTGCTTGGTTCCATGTGAAGATGATGCTCTGGCATGAGCTGAGCCTGTCTGCAGTGGTCGGAACAACTTCCTTCTACCGTTTCCAGATATCGTCATACCATATACTCTTAAGTGCATTATGAACCTCGCGGTTAAATCCTATCTTTGGTTTGGCTTTATCAAAACATGTTGAGTAAGGTGTCATACGAATTGGAATACTAACCCCTCGCCAATTCTGGCGACGGGGTTAGCATTCCACCCTTCTAGAGGGACACGACATGTACAGTACCTGAAACCCGGGTAAAATCAGACATAGCCTCAGCTCCACAAAATGGATGCTGCCACCACAGACACAAGTCTGCCCTCCTGCTGCTGGGAGTCCTTCCAGCTTGGGAGATGTGGACAAAGGGTTTCCTGCCAGGGGAGGTGCGAGCACCACCCCAGACAGGATTTTGTGTATTGGTCAGGTAGGGCTTGAATGGAATGAGACATGCCTGAGGCTCACAAGGAGCCTCGGTGCATATGCCAGTTCAAACCGGTCCTGGGGCACACCAGCCCCGGACCTGGGGCGAGCTGGACAAAGGATCGGGGGTGTAACCACCCCCCTTCCTGGTCCCACCCTTAGGGAGGGACCTAGCAGGTAGTCCGGCCCCTAGAATCCGCTTAAAGGTAGGAGCTGTGTCCTAAGACTTCAGACATCCTGGAATCAACTTAACTACAAGAAGAAGACGGGAACTTTGACGCTCTGCTGCACAGAGGACTGAAGGAAATCTCCCCTATGGTCAGGGAGTGACCATCTTGCTAACGCAAGCACCAACCAGCTATTGAACGTCTGCTTTGCCGCCGCCTCCTGCCGGAGCCCGAGCCCAGAGCCCGACAAGACCAGGACCTCCAGACCTCTCACCGCCCGATCCACAGTCCCTGCAAAGAAGGAACCAGTGTAGGCACCGAGACACGTGGAGCCAGCCATCTTGAAAGACCGACGACAAGCTGCAAGCGCAACAACAGAGGCTCCCTCCAAGTTGTGCTTTGGGTCCTGAGAAGCCCAACACCCGAGCAGCATCTGCACCAAAGGTGAGCCCTCCATCATCTCCACGATCTGCTTGGGGCCCCTCTGCACTTTGCATCTCGACGCGCCTGCCCGGTCCCTGGCCCGTTGGCTAGTGGCCATTTTGGCGACCTATTTTGAAATCAACGACGCTGGTCTGGTTGCTCCAGACTGGCCCTAGCTGCTCTCCAAAAGAGCAGCCCCTCTGACCTTGCTGGTCAGAACAACCAGCTTTCTTGAACTTCCACGACTCCTGCCCTTGCCAAGGCTTGTTTGCTTCTTTCGAGTCGCCGACACCGCCGACAGCGAGAGCCTGCGTGGGACAGCTCGTGACTTGACTCCTGGACGTCGTCGACCTTCAGGGACTACGTGGCTGCGGAGACAAGCTACACTTCACCACCTGTTTGCACCCGACATCGCCTGGTACCTACCTGGTGCCACGCCGGTCACTGGCTAGTGACTGTGAACACTGTCCCCTCTGCTTTCAGGTCTTCTACAACTCCGATCCACTCTTGGATCCAACGCAGCTCTTCTGGACCGACCGCCTGCAGCATCTTTGTCATCAGGCTCCATTGAATCGATAGAAGAAACCCGACGCACTTCGAGACCTATGCACCCGCTTCCTGTGGGTGAGGTAAAGCTGGCACGCCGGTGCCCAAGTGTAGAGAATCATCTCTAGTGTCTGTGTTTCGAATCTTGAGATCGTAGTCCACCCAGAAGACCCTTTCTGCAGTAACTTTTTAACTTTTACGCACCCATTGAAAACCTATGGGAGCACGCGTGTGACTTTCCTCACTGCACACGCGACCCGTGGACCTCCTGGTCACTAACTAAAGTTAGCTCCTTGTAGGCCCAGCGATTCTAGAGGCCCTAGGCCTTTTCCCTTTCCTGTTCGTGGTACTTATACCACTATTTTAGTATATGGTTTGAGTGGCCACCAGGGCCCATCCATATAAAGTGCAACTTCTGCATATTATCACATTGTCTTGTTTAACGATTTGTGCTCCTGTGCTCATAAAGAGTCTAGGGGTTACTTTGAGAAATAAATACATATATATTTTGAATATATATCTGTGTGGTGTCCTTTCATTGGTATAAAGGGGGGTTACATTTGGTAAAACAGCCGGCTTAACATGCTTTAACGAGTTTAGCCTCAAAGACTGCTTAGCCTACGCTACCACTAGGGCAGCTAGTCCGAAAAGGTTGACTTACAACCACACCATAAGGGTTGCTTGGCATGGTACAAGGTGGTCACTTTAACTAGTGAACATCATATACCAGGCCAACTTCTCACAGTTTTGCAATCAATGAAAATCCATGTATCCACTGTTGGCAGTAACCAACCATTCCGAGGAATATTCTCACCTCTCTGTGTCATTGGGGCTCTCATTCCTTTGATAATCCTGACTCTTTCTAATGTTACTTGTTTCATCCATTTTTCAATCTTATGACCTAAATACTGTACTTCTTGTTGACAGAACCGCAGTTTAGATGGGGACACCTTATGTCCTCCTTCTGCCAAATGATTCAGTAATGCAATTGTGTCAGTAATACATGCCTCTTTGGTCCTTGATGCCGCCAATAGGTCATCAATATACTGGACCATAACAGATTTCTCAGGCATTTTCAAACTTTCTAGAGATTTCTTCAAAATCTGATTAAAAATGGAAGGACTTTCAGTATACCCTTGAGGAATTCGGCACCATGCCAAAATACACTCGCCAAACAGGAAGGCAAATAATGGCTGGCTGTCAGGGTGTAATGGAATGGAAAAGAATGCATGGCACAAATCAATAACGGTGTACCATTCTGCATCATGTGGCATTTGATACAGTATTACAGCAGGGTTTGGTACAATTGGACAACAAGGAACAACAATGTTATTCACCTTTCTCAGGTCCTGTACTTCCTATAGGTTCCATTAGGCTTTTTCAATCCCATTATAGGTGAATTACATGGGCTACTCATTATTTCTCTCAGAGTCCCTTATTCAATCATCTTATCAATCACTGGTGTTATTCCTTCAATAATTTCTGGTGTTAATTTGTACTGTGGCATATTCGGGTAAATTGCTTCTTCTTTTACAGTAATTTTTACAGGGTCAATTCCTTTCATTAGACCTATATCTTCACCCGTAAAATCCCATACATCAGTTTTCACTATTCCTTTTAATTCAGTAGGGATTTTCTCTGCATCAAACACAGGAAATGTATCACAATTTTCAGGTACAAGTGCTGTCATAGTCACTTTGTACAGAACATCATCTGATTTCTGGAAAGCAATACCATCTGGGGTACAGTAGATGGTACAGTTCATTTTACAAAGGATATCGTGTCCAAGTATATTTACAGCACTGTAATTGCACACTACAAAATGGTGCATCTCTTTAAAGGGACCAATTTCCACCTCTGCTGGTTTAGTAAGAGGGGCTTTAATTTGTCTGTTAGAGACACCTACAACTTGGATGAATTCTCCTGAGAGAGGAAGGTTTGGAATTTCAACTGATCTTACAGTAGAACGGGTAGCACCAGTGTCCACAAGGAAAGTAACATTTACACCATTCACCTTTCCGTCCACGAATGGACCTGACTGATCTACCTCTAGAGTTGCGCCAAGCACACACTCCTCTTCCTCCCCTAGGCACCGTCATAAACTTTCATCTGATTAATTTCCATCCGGTCGTAGCCAATACTGTGAAACAGCAGCTGCGCGCAGCAATTTCGTTACCTGCTGTCCACTGTAGAATCCTGTCTCTGCACTGTATCTTTGAAGATTTACACACTTTGGGAGAGGTGGCTGTGGCACCTGACTCTGTTGAGTAACTACCTGTTGCTGTGGCGGTTGTTGATAACCCACCTCATTCTGCACCTGTGGATTTAATGATTTATTCTCTGTATTAACTTTTGGAGGTAATTTACACTCGTTATTCCAATGCCCTAATTTTCCACAATTATGACATGGCTATTTCTTTTTAGCTTCTTCTATATTCATCTGACCTTTTCCTTTACCAATGTTTGGTTTCGTTTTGGTCTGCCCTGCTTCATTAATCTGGTTAATTATCTGGGCTTCTTGTTGTTCTGCGACCTTCACCTGTGCCCACATTGCCTTTTCTTTGAGCTTACGTTGTCTGGCTTTAATGTCATCACTACAATATTCTGCATACCTTAGTACCTCATCCACTGTACTAGACTGCCATCACAACATGTGCTGCTTAATCATTTCACTTATCTCAGGTCTCAGACACAAATCGATATGCAAAGTGACTCATGCCTTTTTCACTCAAACTCTCATATCCACTGTACTGTTTAAAAACTAGAAGCAACCGTTCATAATAAGCGTGTACAGACTCCTTAGGTTCCTGAGTTGTTCTATCGATCTTTACCCAATCTGTTTCTCTTAGAGGAATCTTATTTTTAGAAACGTGATTACTTACTCATATTTCCTCATTACTTCTGGACCTAGAGCTCCTGTTTTTGCGTCTCTAGGATATTCTTCCTTTGGCCAATCAATAGTGATTTTACATTCTGTCCACAAATCAGCAGGTACAACAATCTCAAACAATCCATCCAAATCTTCCCACAATACCTTTGAAACCTTTATCAACCTTTCTACTTGTCTATACCAGTCTACAGGCTTTTCTATAGACTATATATCCTGTCTGGAACCATGAGACATGTACATAACCTCCTCCTGGAATATCTCTCATTGGACATTCTACTACTGTTGGTTCCTTTTCTTTTACTGGGAAAGCTAAAGTTGCTTTATCAGCTGTTTCTTCTTTTCTCTTTATCCATCTGCTTCGCCATCGGTCTACATCTCCCCATTTTCTCAATAACACAATTAGTTCTTTTATCTGTGTTAACCGTCCTGAAGTGTTCAAATTTTCTATATCTTTCTCACTAAAATCTACTCTGTAAGGTTTCTCTAATCGTCTAACTTTTGCAAAATCTACTCCCAATCCACTTACTGTTTCTTCCAGTTTTTCATGCAAATTCTTAGCGCTCCAAGTAATACTTTTACACATAAACATCAATTCATCATCCTGATATGTTTTTAACCGATCTGTACCAATAGTTCCTAGAATCAGTTCTTCCATATCTATTTTCAATCTAACTACATCCAAAGGTTGTGGTTCTGTATCTTTCTTCTGCAAATTCTTGACCCACTCATTTAATTCTTCTGCAGTTGGACGCACAAGGGTCGTATTTAAATCTACTCTATTCACACTTTTCTCTGGTGTTTCAGTTGCTGACTCAGCTCCCATAGGAATTTTATTTATTGGACTCTGATTTATTGTCAAATCCATAGGTGGAGTTAGTCTAACCGAATCTTTTGTCTCCCTAAGTTCAGGATAAATCTTTTCTCGTACTTTTTGCATACTAGAATTTAAGGGAATCGTTAAGGAATGTTCATCTATCTTTTGATTTTCAAATACAGGTATCACTGGACCTATAGTTACTGACACAGTTACAGCTTCTACATTCTTTGTCAATTCTTTTTTCTTTTCAGCCAATTCCTCTGTTGTTCTTGCTAGTTTAGATGCATTATGATTATCAGGTTCTATAGTCTGTGGTATTTTCTGTCTATTAAATGGACTATTTATTTCAGAAAATCGTTCTAGGTTTTGATTCATCACAGTTTACATTGGCGGTGCATTTGGTGTCACCACCGCAGAAGCCTGTTGATATGGAGGGGGTCTTTTATTTAATATGTCTTCCAACAACACATCATCTGTGTCACTGGCTCCATATTCACACCTTTCTGGTACTGTATGCTTCTTTTTCTCTGTACACTTTTCCCCTGTTCCCTTCTCAACTGTTCTAGCAAGAAACATACCATCCGTCATATTAGTGTATCGCCATCGTCTCAACCTATCTTCATGACTCCAAACCCATACTCTTCCAGGAACATAACCATCATCCCTTGTACCTCTGTGTCTCTCTCTTTCATACATCTCATCTTCCCATTCACCTAGGGCTTCAAACTGTGTCGGTCTAGGTCTCGGTTCAAGTCTCATCATTTTGTTTCTCAAATTTTGAAGTATAGCAGTGCTAAACGAACCAGTTTCTGAAAATGCCAACGCTCCATCATTTTGAGTATATTTTGCCCAATTTTCCAACCAAATATAAGTATGATAACCATATTTCAACATCATATAAGATGCTGGTGTTTTCGGTGGAGGAAGCACTTCTCCCTCTCTCGTTACAATCTTTTTATCTTTTTTAAAAAGGTTCTTGAATTTCGTAAACCATGAAGGTTTCTCTATCTCTCGTCCATCATAATAAGCCATATTTCACAATTATTTGCCGAAGCAAATTCACACAACTCTCCTTTAATCTGCTTGACTACTCTTTCCTATCCCAGCACGAAACACACTAACACATCAATCAGTAAGCTCTACGTCACTCTCATACTGACCAATCCCAGCGCGATTCACACTAACACACCAATCGATAAGCTCCTCGTACTTCCGTGACTGTCCAATCTCAACAAGACTCACACCAACGTAGCAATCAGAAAACTCTTCGCCCTTTCGCAACTGACCAATCCCAGCGTGGTTCTTGTTAACGTCAGTTCTACTCCTGCGGAGCCCTCCTTTACAAAAATGATCGGCACTATTTCATAATTCGTTGATTTGACAAAATCCGTTAATTACGACATAAAAACACATTACCATTGTCCGTTTCTCTAAACAAAAGAGATAGTTTATTCAAACATTCAAGAATACTGTTTCGTTTGATAAGTGTAGCACTTCCCTCTACCTTACCCTTCTCTCAAAGAAGAGGTAAATCCCTTTCTCTGGCGATAAAACACATGTGGAGACTATACCGCGCCTGAGAATTAAGGCCAGAGTTTCACAAGAAAACCTGTTGCTATTCCACTCAACGCAATTCACACATGGATTTCCCTAACATAACACAGTCACGTTATCACCAAATTGAAATCAGACAATGCACAATTCCATGTGACTTCTCTTGTCACACAAATCCACTTCCTACTTCCCGGAAGCTTCAAAATTCCGACTACATAAAATGTGACACAAACTCAACATGGAGTGTTAAACATATTAATCAATAATCAATAATCCCTTAACCTGACCTATAGAAACCATAACTCTGCTATCAAGAAAACTGATGCAGCGCGGCTATTATAAAACCTTCCCTTATGAAACCAACCCAGAAAATCCCTTAAACCATTTTATTCATCGGTGGGGCCCATGACACCGAAACACACATTCACTCAGTTTTCTGGATCAGTGATAAGTAGATGAGCTGCAAGACAAATGGGGTTCCTTATTAATATTTTACCTAAATAATAACTATATACATTTGACTCTGGAATTTTGGGTTCTAAACATCAAGGTACTCCGCTATTTAGGTTGATGGACCAACTAGTAGGAATCAGTTGATGGAGATTAAGTCCAGGTCAATCACAATTAAAACCTTTTAACAATTATTGATCATACCTTTAATTCTAATAACCACAGACTCAGTTTGAAGTTAACATGAAATGTTATCTAGATTCATTGAATAAATTGAATAAGTAAAGTTTTATTAGAAAAATATTCTAGACATTATTTTCATAAACATTTAAGTAAAGATTGAAATAGAAAAACGGAAAATACCCATTACCCTTGGCCTTAGGGCGATGACGAGAATGGTTCACGAGAACATGAACCGAAGATCACAGGATAGGTTCCCAAAACTGACTGACTGTCCCTCTAACCTCCTCGGATGTATTCCTTCCCAGGACAGAATCCCACGACAGTCTCGTTCCTTTTCCCCATCAAAGTTCGAAGTCCAAAATGATCAAAGTCTTTCAGAATCAGAAGGAAAATCGTCTCAACAGACAGCGTGTTGTGTTGAATAGATCGATGTAAAATAAGCAAGTGCGACCACGTCATTGTAAGCACAACTCTTTTATAGCCTTTCACTAACTTGCTATACCCAAAATTGAAACCTTTTTAGGGGCTACATTCATTCTGATTGGTCCATTGGAGGGGTGGTGATGGTCACCTCATTGTCCTCCTTGCCTGAACCGGTTCTGCAAATAATCCATTCATGCAAAATCTTGTGATTCATCAAGTCCAAGAGTACTATTTTAGGTCTCGCCTGGCGTAAGACTGCGCAGACATGCGCTGTCTCGCTGGCGAGATTTAATGTTTTAGGTTAGATTTCTCTAGTGGGCTTTAAGCCCCGCCCCTCCTTTCCATTGGCTGGTGTCACCGTTTATGCTAAACGGTGGCCAGCCATTGGAAAAGAGCGTCTTGTGACGTACACTTTTCTCTTTTAGAGCTGTCCCAGTTGGACTGGCTGCCCCGAATTACTGCTGGCGTAAAAGTTTTTTTTATCTTTATGGGGCCAAACACATGGCCCCATAAAGATAAGAAACCAGTCATGCGAGACAGTCCAACTGGGACGGCTCGCGAGCCAGTCCAACTGGGACGGCTCTAAATGAGTGAAGCAGTGAAGTCGTGTTTGCCCATTTGTCGCTCGACGGAGTGAAGTCGTGTTTGCTCGTGCCTGTTTGTCGTTGGACATGGAGAGTCACACCAACGTAGCAATCAGAAAACTCTTCGCCCTGTCGCAACTGACCAATCCCAGCGTGGTTCTTGTTAACGTCAGTTCTACTCCTGCTGAGCCCCCCTTTACAAAAATCATCGGCAGTATTTCATAATTCGTTGATTTGACAAAATCCGTTAATTACGACATAAAAATACATTACCATTGTCCGTTTCTCTAAACAAAAGAGATAGTTTATTCAAACATTCAAGAATACTGTTTCGTTCGATAAGTGTAGCACTTCCCTCTACCTTACCCTTCTCTCAAAGAAGAGGTAAATCCCTTTCTCTGGCGATAAAACACATGTGGAGACTATACCGCGCCTGAGAATTAAGGCCAGAGTTTCACAAGAAAACCTGTTGCTATTCCACTCAACACAATTCACACATGGATTTCCCTAACATAACACAGTCACGTTATCACCAAATTGAAATCAGACAATGCACAATTCCATGTGACTTCTCTTGTCACATAAATCCACTTCCTACTTCCCGGAAGCTTCAAAATTCCGACTACATAAAATGTGACCCAAACTCAACATGGAGTGTTAAACATATTAATCAATAATCAATAATCCCTTAACCTGACCTATAGAAACCATAACTCTGCTACCAAGAAAACTGATGCAGCGCGGCTATTATAAAACCTTCCCTTATGACACCAACCCAGAAAATCCCTTAAACCATTTTATTCATCGGTGGGGCCCATGACACCGAAACACACATTCACTCAGTTTTCTGGATCAGTGATAAGTAGATGAGCTGCAAGACAAATGGGGTTCCTTATTAATATTTTACTTAAATAATAACTATATACATTTGACTCTGGAATTTTGGGTTCTAAACATCAAGGTACTCCGCTATTTAGGTTGATGGACCAACTAGTAGGAATCAGTTGATGGAGATTAAGTCCAGGTCAATCACAATTAAAACCTTTTAACAATTATTGATCATACCTTTAATTCTAATAACCACAGACTCAGTTTGAAGTTAACATGAAATGTTATCTAGATTCATTGAATACATTGAATAAGTACAGTTTTATTAGAAAAATATTCTAGACATTATTTTCATAAACATTTAAGTAAAGATTGAAATAGAAAAACGGAAAATACCCATTACCCTTGGCCTTAGGGCGATGACGAGAATGGTTCACGAGAACATGAACCGAAGATCACAGGATAGGTTCCCAAAACTGACTGACTGTCCCTCTAACCTCCACGGACGTATTCCTTCCCAGGACAGAATCCCACGACAGTCTCGTTCCTTTTCCCCATCAAAGTTCGAAGTCCAAAATGATCAAAGTCTTTCAGAATCAGAAGGAAAATCGTCTCAACAACAGCGTGTTGTGTTGAATAGATCGATGTAAAATAAGCAAGTGCGACCACGTCATTGTAAGCACAACTCTTTTATAGCCTTTCACTAACTTGCTATACCCAAAATTGAAAACTTTTTAGGGGCTACATTCATTCTGATTGGTCCATTGGTGGGGTGGTGATGGTCACCTCATTGTCCTCCTTGCCTGAACCGGTTCTGCAAATAATCCATTCATGTAAAATCTTGTGATTCATCAAGTCCAAGAGTACTATTTTAGGTCTCAACTGGCGTAAGACTGCGCAGACATGCGCAGTCTCGCTGGCGAGATTTAATGTTTTAGGTTAGATTTCTCTAGTGGGCTTTAAGCCCCGCCCCTCCTTTCCATTGGCTGGTGTCACCGTTTATGCTAAACGGTGGCCAGCCATTGGAAAAGAGCGTCTTGTGACGTACACTTTTCTCTTTTAGAGCTGTCCCAGTTGGACTGGCTGCCCCGACTTACTGCAGGCGTAAAAGTTTTTTTTATCTTTATGGGGCCAAACACATGGCCCCATAAAGATAAGAAACCAGTCATGCGAGACAGTCCAACTGGGACGGCTCGCGAGCCAGTCCAACTGGGACGGCTCTAAAAGAGTGAAGCAGTGAAGTCGTGTTTGCCCATTTGTCGCTCGACGGAGTAAAGTCGTGTTTGCTCGTGCCGGTTTGTCGCTGGACATGGAGAGTCAGGTAGCCAGGTTTCTGGGAGGATGCGAGCGGAACCTGTCTGGTGCTGGGTGGAGGGGAGCTGCTTGTATCTTACAGAGTGAGGCGGTCTCTGATTCAGGGAGGAGGCGCACGGTACCTGTTTGTTTTTGGGTGGAGGGAAGCGGTACCTGTCGGTTGCTGGGTGGAGGGGAGCTGCTGCTGTAGCTCTGGTCGTTGCTGTCCGAGTCTTGTGGCATGCCTCTCAAAGGAGCTGTTACGTTTCAATGGCTGGAAAAACAGAAACGTAACCGCCATTTTAGTACGGTCACATTCCAAGATCTACGCAGCAGTCCCTTTTTTATTTTATTGACAGGTGCCTGTAACGCTAGGCAAAGCCGGCAAATGAAAGCAGAGGACGGTACGGAGTGCCTAGTGGCCCAGAAAGGTTTGAGGGCGTTTACTTTCCCTCGCCGGTACCAAAGTCAGTGTGCCGGTGCCCACGCTTCGCGCTTCTTGCCACGGAACCTTAGTCTGGTAGCTCCTTACAAGGTTGAACCTCTTTAACGTGAACAGCTTTGTTGATCTTCGGACCCTTAAAACGTAGAGCTCCACAAACAGATCTCAGCAAGACTTCAGCGCCAGAACTACTCTTGCTTCATGAACAAAAACTCATCCACGTGGCCCAACATCCATCCGCAACGTACAAGTGGTTTGACACTACCGGTGCATTTCAACAGAAATGCTTTGAATAAAACATTAGCAAGTGTGACGAACCTTTTAACGCATATTTTGGTCTCTGTTACAACCAGGTAAAGAACAAACTTCAAATAATTAGTTCCTTGGAACTGCAGCAAACATTGCTGCCAAACTGGTTGCAAATTTAGCACGGACCCACAGTAGTTCTCGCGCACTAGATTAGCCAGGTCTTAACTGGAGGAATGTGCTTGGGGGAGAATGTTATGATTCTAAAGTTTGCAGTTCGGGACTTGCAGACAATGCTACTGTATGACTGTCTGTCCGCAGTATAATTGCAAGGCAGGAAAGTGGATATTCCAGTACAGGGAGTGGTCCTTTTAACGCGAAGAACTACACACTTGTAAATTATATAAATTCACAAACAGTCGTAAGATCACTTTCCACACTGGAGACGCAAGCAAATTCACTGCTCTCAAGAGCTGCAGCTGGTGCCGTACCAGAAACTGACGATAAATGGTAAACCTTCATACGTCATTGTGGGCGGGGTGGGATGGTCAATCGGTTTCATGATGGTCAACCGCGCATAGTCCAGAGGCCCGTCTGCCGCACCAGCAAGCCACCGCGGTTTGCACAGAAAAATACCAATAGCATAGATGTACTAGTGTACTATCAGATGTGAAGCGCTCAGACCGCGTAAATCTAATGTAAGCCTCCAATACGAAGACTGTGTTTAGCATAGTGTGGTGCCCGACTTGTATTTTGCCATTTCTGTCATTGCATCCAGATATATGAAACAACACGCAACATCATACCTACAACAAGTCAGGACTATTGGTTTGTCAATAGTTGTTAGTTGCATAAGATCAATAAGCAACAACTATGGCTTGTATATCATATTGAAAAAGCTTCCACTTAAAGCCATGGTGACCCCAGGACAATGTTGCTGCTCCCGAGTTTCAAAAATAGAAGGGAAATCCAAAGAGAAGAGGACTCTCTGAAGGATCTCCCTTTCCCTACAACGCTCACCTGGCATGACGTCTGCCATAACTTCTCCACTAGTGGGAAGCGAGCAGTGTAGGCAGCGCACATCTATGTGCCTGCTGTCACTACAGTCCGGGGGGGAAAAGGGACCGCCTGTGCCAGGGCAAAAAAAAAAAGAGCTCGATAGAGACCCGTTTCGAGGACCACTTTAAAACAAGCATTGAAAATGCAAAAGGCCTCGCCTTTTATCAAGTTAAAGCCATTTTCTTTGCTAATGGTATTATATAGCAAAGCAAATGGCTTTAAAGGCTTTAACTTAATAAAAGGCAAGGCCTATTGCATTTTCAATGCTTGTTTTAACTTTGTTAATATATTTGCAACATTTTCCGATTTCCATGAGCGTGTTCATCTTCTGGAGTTTGAGTCTCCCATCCGTTCCCAGGCATTCATGCAGAAAATTTGGCACAACTCTTGTCCTAGGCCAGGCTGGTCTTGACATCTCTCACTCCGGGCATAGACCACACACTCGTGACTGGAACTTCCATTCTGCTCATGTGCGGGGGCCATCTTTATTCTGCGCATGCAATCACGTCTCTCGATAGCGGCCATTTTCTCAGCGAGGCCTAGCAGGCCCAAACGGAACTAATATGAAAACAACATAGCAGAAATTAGACATAGAAAATAAGCCCTTCTGTTTACCACCCACCATTCTAATGACCCGTGTTAGATGTTACCTAGCATGAGCGACATTTAAAGCCATTTTACTTACCATCTGCATTCTTTGCCACAATATAATTGTACTTCATACGAAATACATGCAATTTACGTTTACTTTCTACACGAATCACAAACTTATGTTAATTTAACTTCACATTTGTAAATAAATTAGATTTTTGCAATGCCAGTTAGTTTCCTGCATGTAGTGTCTAATTAAGGTGCATTTGTTGATTAGTTCATGCATTCAAACAGTTAGTATTTTTAAGGTTATGAGGTCATTAACTTCGAAGGGGTTACAAAAATTGTTTGTATTTCCCCTGCTCCATCAACCTCACTAGCCGCTTGGAAGCTGAACAGCGTGTAACCCAGTGAGCTCTTGTTGGCCTAGTATCAGAGCTGCAGGGAGATCTGAATGCACCATAAATATGCACAAAAAAAAAATTGTATCAAACACAGCATATGCTAAACTGCTATAAAAGAGCAAAAAAGTACTGTTTCAATAAAATAGCAACGGTGGAAAATACAGTCTTTCACTTTGTGAAACCTCGCTTGGTTAATGCGTCTCTGCAGATGTGTGTGTTAAGAAAAAAAAACAGAATTGCATCCTGTTGGGTGCAGTGGGGAATAGTGACTTGGTATTTATGGTGCTACATGGTCCCAGACTGCCACTGAGAAAGCATTGTGGCTATGTAAGTCATTATTTTAAAATTGTACTACACACAATAAAATACGTGCGACTCAAAGTGTCGCACTTTTGTTGTACAATCTCACACATAACTAAGTACACTGAAACCATGGAAATGTCACATAAGCAATGTGAACCCTTGGCAGCTATGCTTTACGCTGTTCCGACCATCCGGAAGAAGCCTGAAAAAAACTCCTACCATGTAAAATGTGATGAAAACAATTTTAGCTATATCGTTAAGACTTTTCAACTCATTATTTATACTTCGTGGAACACTCGAAGAATTGTTTCTGACGTAGTCTGCTTTCGCTTTCCATGAACTGTAAACCATCCCATGAGCCTCTTTTATACACGTAGATCTCGTGTCCATTTTTTGACACGTCCATGTACAGCTTGCGCACGCTCAGTGGGTTTTTTTCCTTTTCGTTTTGTGACGCTAACAGCGCATGCGTACATTTGTGACACTGTTCGGGAGTTCACGTGGCGCATGTGCGGTGGTGCAATACTTGTGTTCATTCTACAGTGAGCATGCGGAATGCTCCTTCTTCATCACAGCTTACTGGTTTATGTATCATCATGGTGTCTGAGGTGCATGGAGATGGACCCGGCCAGCAAAAGGTAGAGAGAGCTGGCCAGGGCTGGCAGGAGGCGAGCGACACCCTCCTGGGCTTCCGGCCATATGTGGAAAGTCTGAAGCGGGAAATCGGGGAACAGAACCAGACGCTGCTGTCTGTGCTAGCGGCACTGCTGTTAGTGCTAATCACCGTAGGTATGAAATGAGAAATGCACTTGCCTTACTTGGGAGGACTTCCAATTAGGTATTAGAATAAAATGTTAAAGGCTGCGTCAGTGTATTGGATGCAGGCGCGCAACACCCATTGGACTCACAGGGCTTCAGCCCCCCCCGTCGCGTGTGGCAGCCCGGGATGAGACACCTTCCCGGGCAAAAAAGCAGCCGCACCCGAGCACTTCACAGGTCTTTAAAAGACCATCTGCATGTTAATGAGGCCTCGCTGTTGTTTCACCCCTTTTAAGAGCCCCTGCAGCTCCACTCTGCCTATTGCTTAAAGTTCAGCCCCCCCCGAAATTTGGCTCTAGTTGCGCCTCTGATTGGATGAGAATAAGCTCTTACTAGGTGTGAGGGTTCATTAAAGTTTCTCATTGAAAACCCACCAAGGGCCCCCAGGTGACCCATTTCCACGTGTGAGTGACTCTTGCAGTCCAGGCGTTTTCGTTGCAGCTGGGATCTGTAGCCCTGTTAAACACATTATAAAACCAGGGGTAAAAGAACCTTGGACTGGATGAACTGCGTACGGATGCCACTAGAAAACCTGAGAGTTCTGCAAGCCTAGGAGGTATATGCTCTCAATCGTTATGGAGGGATTGGGCTATTTTATATTATATTAGGTGAGCTGGGCCTACGTGTTAAGTTGTGCGTTGCAAACAGGCGAAAGGTTCTTAAGAAGGAAAATTATACATAGTATATTTAAATACTGATCAAAGAGTAGTGCTTTTATTTTGCTTGGAAGCACAGCAACTATCGGTCGATCGAAGTGTTACAAAATGATCGGAACTATGATCTTGATTACATTGGAAGTGGGGGCAAACTGTGGGTAAGTGGGTTACCACATGGCTAAAAGTAACTAAATATTCGGTAACTATTTTGATGGCCTTTCGCCTACATGTAGCTGCACATATAATGTAATAGACACACCTTAGATGTATATAAGTGTAAGTTAAACTTGTGTGGGCAATTCATTGTTTTGGTAGAACGCTCATTTGGTTAATTTGATAACTTCATTTCACTGTGAGTGTGTAACTGTAGGGTTTGCTGATCAGAATCCTGGTTTGCACACTAGCGATTAGTGGCAAGTGTTTTTATAGTATTGATTAGTCCCAGTCTTTGACAGAAACACCGTGACTATCCAAGGCATTAGCTAAAAAATAGTCTGTTACACACATTATATAAGATAGGCTTCCACTGTTTAGAAAAAATGTATTGAGCGCAGTATAAGATTGTCTACCAGAAAATCTACAAAAAGATTCAAAAGTTCTTTTTAGGTCTCAGCTGTCTCGAAAAGAAGTGTTGTGTTTAATCTGTTAGGCTTTAGCCCACCCATAGGCTTACTATTTTGTTCGCTTAATCGTCTGTTTCATATTGTTTGTCCCCATTTGTCCATGGCATGCATGCTTCATGCCTCTTCTTGTTTTTAGTCCTCCCCTAGAGCATGGACCAAGTATTTGTGTCCATTCACTGCTTCCGTTTTAAGAGCTATTATTTTTATGCATGAGCACTCCACACGAGTGCTTGTGTATTTACAAGCTCCGTCTCTGGCCGTTGTTTGAAACAACCCCCAACTCTCCACGGTGCCACCCTCTCCTAAATAAATATGTATTTGAGAAAAATGGTATATCACCTCACTATAAATGTCTCGTCATTTCACATGCAAGAAAAGGTTTCTGATAAACGGACCCAATGATTTTGTTTCTTCCAGCCGCCGAACTTAAAATTAAAATGCACACTCCCTACAGAGATGGTCCACAAGAAGGGAGCTAAATGACCAGCAGAAAACCACAACTACTCTCATTTTCAATAGTTGGCATACACTGAAAATGAATGTTTTGTGTTTCTCATAGAGCCCTCCCTAGTATTAAAGAACTTAAACTGAGAAAAAGCTGTTAAGAAGTTCTCAATTGTGAAGCTAAATATTTTTTATTTAAAAAAAAAATAAAAAGTTTCACTGCTATAACGAGTTGTGCAAGAGGACAGGGCAGGAAACTCATTCAAGACGAGCTTTTTGCTTTTCAACATTTATACAGCGCAAACTTGACTCAGATGTCTTGGAGCTCTTTACATGAGCACCAGTTACATTACACAAGGATGTATTTTTTTTTGGTTTTTAGGCACTGGGAGGTAAGTGATTTTACAGAAATCACAGGATGCTGAGCTGACACTCGAACCTGGTTCCCCATTCGGCAGCTCTAGCTGCAACACCACATCCTCTCCCCAGAGGATAGGGTTACTTGCCTCCTCCAACCCCCTGCGCTGTTGTAAATCATATACCACAGGGTCCTCTTCAACATGTCTTAAAGTAAGCAAGCATTGGCAAAACCGATAAGTCTCGCCTTTGGGACTTATTGGCTTGGACAATTGCTTTTTGCAGGACCGTGCAGCATCGGGACACACACTAGGCAGCTTCTTTAAAATTAGAAAAACATTGATAAAGCCAAAAGCTTTCTTATAGGAGAGACCTATTGATGTTG
This sequence comes from Triturus cristatus, assembly GCF_964204655.1. NCBI lineage: Eukaryota > Metazoa > Chordata > Amphibia > Caudata > Salamandridae > Triturus > Triturus cristatus. The sequence goes on from NC_140594.1 coordinate 661,404,110, forward strand.
GCAGTGCTTGTTTTACTAGTACACAATCAGACGGTACCTAGTGAAAACGTTTATTTTTTTATTTTTATAAAAGGACACACTCCAGAACTGGCAACACCCTTACTGTATCTTTGAAAAAAGAATGACTGATATCATGAATTCATTGATTCAAATTCTTGTATCAATTATAGCTCATAGAGACTCCCAATCAGCTTTTTTCAAGTAGTAGGCACTGTTTCTTTTTCAGCTGTCTGTTCCTCCTATTACTTCATAGTACAAGAGACAACAGTCTTCTATTTCAGCCTGAGGCAACTAAAGGTCACACAAACTGGTCAAGAATGGCTGTTTGTTGACAAAACTCATAGGAACTGCTTAGGGTAAATTTAAAAACACTATTTTAGTAAGATTGGGTCTCATGTATAAATATGCTTTGCAAGTGCAAAAGAGTATTTTGTTACCTGCTAAATCACTTTTACTAGGCAGGAAAGCTTTTATGACTTGTCAAAGGGGGAATGATTCTTATTTCGAATCACAAATAGCAAGGGGTGTTTAAAAGTGTCGCCCTCCTATTTGGGAGTTACACTATTTTAGTAAGATTGGGTCTCATGTATAAATATGCTTTGCAAGTGCAAAAGAGTATTTTGTTACCTGCTAAATCACTTTTACTAGGCAGGAAAGCTTTTATGACTTGTCAAAGGGGGAATGATTCTTATTTCGAATCACAAATAGCAAGGGGTGTTTAAAAGTGTCGCCCTCCTATTTGGGAGTTGCATAACTTCACAAAAGTTCTGTGGTGCAGCCGCTCGGAGAAAAGAGACTGCACTCCAATCCAGGAGCACGCTCATTTCTCTCTAGATAGACGGACCTTCAGCTCCGTGATCAGCTGCTTCTGGCCCCTCTTAGACGTTCACACATCCTGCAGGGTTTGTGCACTCCTTCCCTCTCAGCAGGCAAGTTAGCTCTAAGGTGCTTCAAGACATGGAGACTACCCTTTTTCCAGGTCTTTCTCCAGGTGATGTCTCTTCATGTCTGGGAAGCAGGCTGTCGGGCAGACTCCAGCGCTCATTACACAGCAGTCCTCAGAGCAGTCTGTGGAGCACTCCCGTTATTGCTCATAGAGAACTTGACAACTGGAATAGCAAGCAGGTCAGCATCTCTCTACTTTTATACCATCAAAGGAGACGGGGATGTGGCTTCTCTGGATTCTCAGAAACAGTTCGTATTGGTTCAGTTTTCATGTGTCCAGTGAAAGGACCTAATTGAATTTCTAAAGGGAGCTTTGTTTCCTCATAACCCATTTCAGTAACTAAGTCTCCTCCCTTCAGCTATGTTACCATTGCACATCTGCTGTCTGGGAATGCAGCCTGGCCTCTATAGACCTCTAATACTCTGGCTTACTCATACATGCAATGCATGTACCATACATCACGCACATATGCACACGCATAGTGTGCCTTGGAATGTTGACGCTAAGACCTGGGTTAGCACATAGATGCACAACTTTACACGGGTGGGGCAGTAGGCAGAGAAAAAGGTCTAGTTTTTTTATTTTTTATTTTTGTTTCTTCAAAAATGTTTTCTTTGAAAAGATGTGTTTTTTGACAGCCAGGTTAAAGGATAACATAATAACAAAGGTTATCAATCAATGTTTTCTCTCCTCAGGTGAAAGTCTGAGTGTTAGACATTCTGACCTGTAATTGAAGCCTTTTTCCTAGGAACAGTGCTATAGTGTCACCCTGCAAGAAACAATACTTTACCCGTTAATGCCAATCCAGATTAAATTCAATATAGCATTCAACACTCCATTATTCTTTTAACTTTTTGCATGATTCTGACACAGACCCTATGTCCTCAACCTTTGAAACACCTCGAGTGACTGGGGATACATACAAATACCTACATAGCTATACTCAACGCAAAGGGCATATAATTGATGCATTGATCATCAAACAGGATCATGTCATAGTGAGAAGAGTATTGTGTGATTTGGGTTGCCCATTATCTAATTGATTTTATCATTGTCACTGCCCCCCTCACCACCCAAAATTCCCATAATGATGTGATCACAAGACTTTCACTCTATTATTTAAAAAAAACATTGTTCTATTGAATGGAATCAGCTAGCAAATTATAAGAAGTCATATAAAGTTATATTTCAGCTATATTCCAGTTATATGTTCAACATTCCATCCATCTTCTTCTTGTGTTGCATTTTTACCTTAAGTGGGAAGGGCAATGCTCAGACCTGGGTCCCCTGCTCGCTGTACCGCCAGTTTTAAGCTAGCCTGGCTGATGAGGGGTGATGCCCCAAAACCAGTCCCAGGATGCTTGTTTACCGGTCCAGGGAGGACCTGGCTGTCCTTTCGAGCTGGGTCAAGGCTGATCTGCATGTGGCTGGCTCCAAACTGGAATGGCGTGGCGGGCAAAACAACGATGAATTAAACCCAGGTCTGTGACTTGGGGGTGAATGTCTGATGATGTTAAACATTCCGTCCATCTTTTGTGTTGCACTTTCACTCTAAGTGGGAAAGGTATGCCCAGACTTGAGTCTCTTGCTAGCTACGCCACCAGTTTCAACCTAGCCTGGCTGATGAGGGGTGATGCCCCAAAACCGGTCGCAGAATGCTTGTTTTCCGGTACAAGGAGGACCTGGCCTGGCAGTTCGGGCTGGACTGTTCCCATGGGGAACAGGGTCAAGGCTGATCTACATATGGCTGGGACCAAACTGGAATGAGGTGGCAAGCAAAATAACAATAGATTAAACCCAGATCTGTGACTGGGGGGGCATGTTTGACAATTTTCAACATTCCGTCCATCATCTTTTTGTGTTAAATTCCAGATACCCTGGTTCTCATGCAAATGTTTGCTATCTTTAAAACTTCTGGAGTCCAAATCCAATACTTGAATCTAATACCACCTCATGGTTTAATATAGAATTCAGATTGTTGAAGCAAGATCTAGATTTGAATGTAAATGGAGGAAGCATAAGCACCAGGAAGGCAGCTTTGATTAATAAAAGGCAAGTGAGGTATATACAAATCCAATCAATTGCTAAAAGCCCTTTTTGGCAATACTATATCAAACAATCTGAAAGAATCTTGCATATAGTGCCAAACTGATCTGAAGGCATCTGGCAAAACATCAGCAGATTGAATGCTTTCTCCCAGCCTGCCCGCTTCATTTCATCTTTCTTCCTCCTGTATAACAGATATTGTAAGGATTCTTGGTACACTCAAGAAACGGGTATCTTACATCAGCTTGGCTGTTAAGGATATCCATTTGTGATTTTGCTCCATTTATTGATTAACCAATCCTAGGGCTTTGTACACCCAAATGTAATGACTTCATCAGAATACTCCTGATGAAAAAAACGAACTGAAAACTGTCAGTTGTTCCAACTTTAGTACTATCGGTCATGATGTAAATCAATGAGTAACACGTCAGGGGTCTGAAAGAGCACTGCTAGGACTTAGGAATTACACATAAGGATGGGCAGATGAGAGGACGAGCTGTCTTCTGGTCATTCCCCACTTGTCTGATACCTTTAATAAAGTTAATCATAGGATACTATTATACTGTTCAATAGGATTGTGACGGTGGTGCAAGCGGTGCCTTCGATCAACTGCTATAGATCCTCCTTCCAACATAGATCCCAGAGAGCGCACCTAGGACCATATCTTTTTTCACTGTTTACCCCTAAACGTGGGATTATGCAATGCTCAACCCTGTCTCTGGTCCTATGTAATATTTATACAACTTTTCTGTTTCACAGTTCACTTGCTCTTGATTTAACATATACACAGGTTTACATTTTGATCACTAAAAACAACCCATATTCTTCTTATGCTTTTCAGCACCATCTGGGCTGAATCCACATTTGGATGTATCAGATCCAAATTCATTTGAATAGTGGTAAAACAGAATTCTACACGTTTGGAGAAAAATCTATGGATAGCCTAAGAGTTTTCACTCTTACTCTTTTTCTGCACCATATACCTAGCCCATGTTCCACGGTTAAAACTTGGCATTTACTTTTTATTGCCGCATGACTTTAGATATCTAGAGACATAAAGTGTAATGTATCTGCTTCCAATAACTTGGAAAATTATCACAGATTGTTTCCTTACTTTCACCTTACGAGACAACTTTGGTAGTAGGGTCAATAATTTATTTGAAACTTGGCTACTTTAACATTTATATCTGCCTACCTGGCCGATGCGAAGTTTAAATTGCGTCAATACAATTTAAGGAATTTTACAATTGTGTTTATTACGTGAAATTAGGCCATGTCTTGCAATTAATACCATTTGCTGCAAAATATTACTTTAAGATTTTGGGAATAATGTGAACGGCCTAAATGCATGTGGCTGTTGCTCACACCGCTTTTGTTTTCTGCACATTTTTATTTCTTTCAGCAAAATGCACCCTCATGTCAAAAATTGATATGTGGACTCATTTCAGGCTAAAATATAGCACTAAACAACATTTGCATTTCATAAGGTTTTGCATACATTTTCACAAAATGTTATGTAATAACCGTGCTGCTTAATCAATACTTTTACAACACTGCTTCAGATGGTCAGAAATGCAGCCCTCTGTTCCATCTTAGTCTTAAATAGAGAGCTGAGGTTTCACAAGTAAGAAAAGATTCAGAATAACCTGCTGGATGAACAGATATCTTCAATCTAGCCTCTGTGCATTTAACCTTAGCATCAGGCCTTATTGTCTTACGCAGACTCTGCATGGTGACTTTTATTCATTTGTGATTGCTCCCAGAAACCATCTTGAATCTTATGCCGCGCATTGTTTTCCAGCAGCAGGTCCTTTTCTCTGGATGTCCATTCCTAATCGACTAAGAACGTGTCCTGCCTATTTAAGCTTTCCTGCCACTCTGAAAGCTTTCCCTTTCTAGATTTGTATAATACCTTACAAAGAGACCTCTACGAAGGTGGTGTGCACCTTAAGAGTGTTGGTATGCATTCATTATATATTGTGGTACCTTTTGCATTATCTTCCTATAGGGTTTATTCTTTTCCTAGTATCTTGGCATTCAAAAGCGGTATATCACAATTTCTTTCTCTAGGGAACGAAACAGTTTAACCTATTGTTCTGCTTCTCTGTGCTACACTGCCTTTCTGAGAATGTAATATATTTTTGTGATTGCCATGTTTGCTTTAGGTGTAACTCTGATCTGTACTGCTTTGATGTGTCGGGCATCTTCTAATCTTTTGCTTTCTCTTCCACCCAGTTCTGTGGAAAGTAGCCCGTAGCAGGAAGAGTACCAGGCGGTCAGTGCTGCTAGTAGGACTTTGTGACTCTGGGAAAACTCTTCTTTTCAGCAGGGTAAGGTTACTCCGTTTGCTCAGCAAGCAGCTTTTACCCATGCATGACTGACAAAGACTGTTTAGCGCATGTTTGATTTTCAAATTCACATCTACAGACCTGTGGCAAATACAGAAGTCCTTTTATGTGCCTAGATGGAAGCAACTAGAGTTTACAGTAGCATCCAAGTATTTACTAAAGGGTATCATTTCAGTAGCGTGTGTTTTGAATATAGTACAATAACTTTATATAAATGTTAAAGGCTAGCCAAGGGAATGCTAAACCTCTTAAGTGAGCGATCTGTAACCGAATGTTAGCTGCATTCATAAGTTTCAGAATGTGTGAGGTTTGAAATCTGATGTTTAATATGGTAGCAAGACTTTCCTTCAGGTTAAGATTTTGGAGCAACACGTGCTTATTCACTATGTTGCCCCTGATAAATGCTTCCTAGACCCCTATAAGCTGGTTTGGTTGACCTATTGTATTTTCAGTTTATTGAGCAAAGCAGAGTTTCTTGTATAGGCCAGTTACAAGTGTATATACTACTTGTTTTCTTAGGATATCATCTTACAATAACTAGTATATTTTAAGTGTTCTCTTTTTAGGCAGTCGTCAGTAAATGGTATTGTTTCTTGAAACTTGGGTTAGTGTTGTGATCTGTACAGGATGACACTTGTAGCCATGTTGTAGGTTTCAAAGCCTTCTTTATTGTACCAGTTCCAGATCACTTCAGACAAGGTTCAGCCACGTACCAGCTTCATCATAAGCCAATCTTAGGCCCTTATTACAGCCTCTAAGTCAGCCCATGTAACAGCCCATATCACGGCCCCACCAGGAGCAGCCTGCCTAGCTGCTCAGCCCATCTCCAACTGTCATCACTCACCCACACAGGCACCCAGGCATTCCATTCATCACAGTCACACCAACATTCCGTTACCATCTCTCACTCTGGCTGAGCAGCTAGGAAGACCTAGGCTAATTACAATTAAGTAAAACTCAGGATATAACATTATCCCTTTCCTTTTAAAATGAAAACAAAGTTTACATTACTACAGCAAAGTACTATACACAAAACAAACCGTAGTATTCATAACTCAAGGATGCAACCAAAAGTAACACATCACTAAAGCAAGAACAAGGCAAATAAAGAAAAGATAGGCAAAAACGACATATCATAGAAAACATGCATCAACATCACCCATCCTCCCTCATGAAGATTATTACACCATATAACAACGCGGACTAACACTGCGTACTTTGGGGAAGACTTAAACTGTCAAACTAGCAGTGACCCCATCCTTCCCCCTGAACATTTGAAATACATGTAGTGAAAGGTGAAAACACCTGACGACAAACACCCGAGGCCAGAAACAGACAACAAGGCTGAACCAACACTACACATACACATGTACCACAATATGGACCACATAGAGGGTACACACAGTGAGGCGCCGGGCGACTTACACACGACCACAACTGAAGCGCAGGGCGACTTACACAGGACAACACGTGATGCACAAGGCGACTTACACACACAACAACATCTGAAGCGCAGGGCGACTTACACAGGACAACATGTGACGCGCAGGGCGACTTACACACATACAACATCTGAAGCGCAGGGCGACTTACACAGAACAACACGTGAAGCGCAGGACGACTTACACACAACACAAAGAAGTGGGAAACCACCCACCAAGACCATAACCACCCTCACATAAGAGAAACTGTGGCATACACAAACAATGTACCCTTGTACATATATCAGTAATAACACCCACTGGTAAAAAGATGATAATCCATATACCTACCCCCATGTAGAGGACACTAAGTGGGACCAAAACCCAACCTCACCCCTATTCCTAAGGGATGAACTGTGATGACCACCCACCATGAGACTAAGGTGTCCCATCTAACAACAGCATAAAACAACTGTGACATCACGACATAAAATGAACACTGTAACACATCACTAAACTATACCCAACGCCGGTGAGCGACCTCTCACCCGAGTGCTAAACTAGGCATAATGTTCTTGTTCCTCAACTTTGAAATTTTCACTTGTGCTATTTTGACTCTGAAAAGCTTAAAATGACCGCACTAAAACTAAAGAAACAGAACACATCATTACTCCCTTGACAAACCGGCCAGTGTTACACCATAACTGCTGGACTCCTAAAGATATCACGTTTCTGCATCGACAAAGTACTATGCCACTGAAATGTGTCTCCTGCCTTAGAAGTTTACCGGCAAATACAAAGTTCGGTGAAATAGACAGACCTCCTTGTAGAGTCGACGTAAATTTGACCGTCCTCCAACAAACACCGATGAATCCATCACGAAAATCTCGCATTGTCCCCAGCTTGCCAGGCGTCATAAGAAAACTTTATTGATAATGCCTAAGAGCCACAGAGAAAATGCACTCACGAAGTGGAGCGCGTCTAACCGCAAGATGGCGGCACACTTTTAATACGTCGTACCGGATGGCTCCCGGCGTTGCTGTGCTGCAGAGCGTCCATCGGCAGCTGACCGTGCCTCAGGGAACAGGACGTAACCACGTTGCCATGGAGACAAATACGCAAGGTAAGAGAGCCCGTGCAGAGAATGGCTCGTGCCTCCGTTTCTTTTCAAATTGAGCATGGCGGTTAAATGGGCATTAGCGCAGTTCCAACGGACACATGTCCAAATCGTATAAAACTTTGTTGGACAAATAACTCCATTTACACAATGCCGATTTGCTTGCCACAAAATTAAAGTCACAAAGTTTCAGAGGAGAACCAAACGGAGAAACTCATAAGTTGTGCTGTCATTCACAACAGATGCCTCTTAAACCAAACATAAACACAGAGCACATTCTCGCTCCGTAAAGGAATTAGGCTTGTTAATTGCAACTTCTCCATTTGAGCAGTGACTGCAGCAGATTGTAGTGACCTCCAGATCCAGGGCAAACACAAAGTAGTATACACTAGACGATGACTGCTTTACTGAACATGAAGATGTGGTTAAAACTGCAAAGCCTCAATCGAATCTGACTAGGACATACACACGTTGCCAACTTAAAATGTCCATGTGTGCCACTTTTGCACGCAGACCCTGGAACATCTTGATCCATACAGACCAAATGGTCTTGAGAAATAGAAAGATACTTTGTGCACTATCTTTTGAAATGCACTTCTTGACACCAAAGCAGAAGTCTTATCATCACCACATCTCTCCTGTGTAGCACCTGTGAATTTACTTCACTGAGTTGGACCACAACTCACATCTTGAACAGCCACTCTCCTTTTCTTCACTGAGTTGGACCACAACTCACATCTTGAACAGCCACTCTCCTTTACTTCACTGAGTTGGACCACAACTCACATCTTGAACGGCCACCGGATACATCCATACGGCAGATTTAAAAGGAAGTGGTAGGGTGACAAGCAGTCATTTCACACCCTAACATACAGACCATACCTTTGGTCACGTCCATGGAGTAAGATCAGGCAGGTCACAGATTGGGGCCGTCCGATGACTGGACACTGGTGGGGCCGGCTTGCCTTTTACTCCATACTGTTACATGTACATTTCTTTTTTTCTTTGTAGTTGCGCTGGTTCTCACAGTTTCTTTGTAGTTGCGCTGGTTCACAGTTTCTTTGTGGTTCCTTGGTTTCTGTTCAGTCCTTGAGTACGCTTGGGTCCAGCCCGCTCGTCGCCAAAATTAATATGTTGTGATCTGTACAGGAGGACACTTGTAGCCATGTTGTAGGTTTCAAAGCCTTCTTTATTGTACCAGTTCCAGATCACTTCAGACAAGGTTCAGCCACGTACCAGCTTCATCATAAGCCAATCTTAGGCCCTTGTTACAGCCTCTAAGTCAGCCCATGTAACAGCCCATATCACGGCCCCACCAGGAGCAGCCTGCCTAGCTGCTCAGCCCATCTCCAACTGTCATCACTCACCCACACAGGCACCCAGGCATTCCATTCATCACAGTCACACCAACATTCCGTTACCATCTCTCACTCTGGCTGAGCAGCTAGGAAGACCTAGGCTAATTACAATTAAGTAAAACTCAGGATATAACAGTTAGTGTTCTCTAGATTGGTCAACATTTGGATTCTGTATCGCCTCTAACGTTACGCTTTAGAATGTGGAAAGATACATGTGTGATTGTTGATGTATTTTCAACAGTGGCTTGTTTATGCATTCTCTGCATACAGTTTACTTGTTTCCTTGCACATTTTATCACCTCCTTTGACTTAATGTGCATAAATAGGGCTTTCAGATAATATCCTTCTTTTGCATTTATTTCATTATGATCTTACTTATTCCAATGTCCGGATTCTTAATCTGTGTATTTTTGATACATGGTATTTACCTTATTTGTGAGGCTTTTACAACATGTCACTGTATTTGGTTGTATCCTGTAATCAAGCCTATATGTGCTGTTTGTTGTATGTTTGATCATAGAGAGCTTCTCTTGGTTGAGTAAAAACATTCTTCTGATAAGCCTCATATTGACCACCCTTATGCTCTGTTGTCTATTATTCTGTGACATTAGAGGAGTGTAGTGCCCAACCGGAGTCATATGATGCTATTGAACCATGAGGGGTGGGGGCTGATATTCTCTTAGATTGCTTGAGTGAGATAGCTATGACTGAAATACTGAGATACCCTTTGCTTGGATTTACTCAGAAATATGTACTCATTCAGAGGGTTTCACAGCCTACATCTACTTTTTGAAGTCTGTAGAAAGTTGTTTTCATTACCTTGGAGGAAGCTTGTGCTGCACGAGTTAAGTATACATTTCCATGTTAATCCACACCCTTGTTTCTTTGTCTTTCAGCTGCTAACTGGAAAATTTGGACTCACCCAGACTTCCGTCATAGAGAATTCAGCACTGTATCATGTCAAGAATGACAAGGTGAAACATTGATTAATAAAACATTTCTATTATTGCTGGTTAGTCATTTGGTAGACTCTTCTGCTTAGTTAATTTACTTTGCTTTGAGCTGTTTTCTGATATCGCGCATGCAATCCACACATTTTCCACTTGTGGTCTTTCATTTTTTTATACTGATGAGTTCACATTTTCTTCTAACCTTCTTGGGTGATCTTTTAAGATGTCTGGGCTGCTGTAAAATCTTTCTCTAGTTGTGCAGAAGAAGACCACAGTTAAATCAGTGGTTTGCACTATTTTAATGGTTCAGGAGAGATGCTGGACATACAGCTGTTTTATGTTTTGCTTTGAGTGAACTTTGGCAGAGGAGTGGGTGATTGCGGGGAGCAAAGAGGGGGTTTCCTGATCTCTATTCAGGGCTAGTTTGCATAAAATTCTGAAATCTTGACCTAATGGTCCAATTTGTCTGGCTTTGCCATTTTCTCCAAGCTTACAAATAGCAAATCTTAAAATTAATCTTAGAAATAATAGGATTTTATGTACTAATGCTGAGATTTAGAAGCCCATTCCTGATTCCCAAAGGCTTCAACCATACTGCAGCTAAACATGCTTTCAAACATTTTTCACATGTGCTGGTCCCCTAACCTTTGGATTAGATGTTTTTCATATTGTGACCATTCCATAGTTTAGGAATAGAATATTCATGAATATATTTCTTTACATAGCAACCATTTCCCAAAACCCCACAAAGGTCTAAGTGGGGAATGAGCACCAACATTCCCCATTGCATTGAAAGGTTGAGGCAGTGAAAGACCTTCTAGGAAAGAACAATTTAAGAAAATACTTCTGATGTCTTTATGCATAAGCAGGGTTGCAGAATTAATTATTTGCTTTCTCAAGGGACGAGATGCTGCAGAAATGCACTTGTCCTATAAAACAATCTCTTCCGTTTTTGTGCCATGGTGTAAGGTGGCAAATTATGGCAGCATTCACTCTGATTATGCCAGGCCTTGTATAGTATCAGGTTTTGGATTCCAATAGGGGTCTGATTTGTTGCCTTTTCATAAATGTGCTCACAGAGGTTAATAGTTGACAGGAAAAGATAGCTTTTGAGTCTGTGCCCAACCACATGTTTAAGGGTATTCATCAACTTCTCTCAAATCTCTTTCCACATCGGAAAATTACCCATGGACATGGAAGGAGTAAAACCTTCTCCAGCTTGTGGTACAAGGGGTGTTAAGGAGAGGGCTTTAATGAAAGTAAGTTTATAATCGGCCAGCAGATTTTCACATTATCAAATATACATATTGGCTCATGTAAAAATTACATTCATAAACGTTTATTAGAATAGTTTCCAGGCCAACTTCTGTTAACCTTGTTTTTTTTAAGGCCACATTTATTTCATTTATACAGTGGCGCCATCCAACATTACAAGCAGTAAGAACTGAGCATTCAGAATCACAACAATACACAAGACGACCCTGCCAGAAGCCAGTCTTTTCATGAGGACCGTCCATAGTAACACCACCACTTCCCCCACACGTTATCATGCTTATTAGGACATCCCTCATAAATCGTTTTTTCTTGCTGTGCGCACCAGTCGACTCTTGTTTGCCACAGCTGTATGCGAGGGTGGGTGTAGGTTGCTTCCACAGTCTGGCAATGTCCCTTTTGGCTACCTGACCGACCTCCCCTATAAAGAGCCTTTATGATTGTGGACCCCCCAGCCTCTCCACAAGTCTCAGCACCACAGCTTGGGGACCCAATTCGATCAGGCGCCCCAGAAATGCTGAGATCTCCTGCTCCACCCCACCCCAGAAGGATCGTATCGCTGGGCAGTCCCATGCCATATGAAAAAAAACCTTAGCGGGGAGTGCGCAACATGCGATAGGTAGGTAGTGTGTAGGTAATTCACCTGTACCATATGCAGGCGTGTGAATATTGCCAATTTCTTAGGAGCCAGGCACCCCTTACTCCAGTCATCATCTAGCTCACCCACCAAGCACCCTCCCCCCGCCCCCCCGCCCCCCCCCCCCCCTCCATTTCAGCCCAAGGGAATCAAAGCTATCTCGGGCATGGATAATCAGGGAGCAGTAGATCTGAGATATCGCTCCCTTCCCTAGGCGCCTCATTAAAAACTTGGCCTCGACGGGGCTGTATTCTAGAAGCTGGGTGTCCGTGGGAAGATTTGATCTCAGGGCGTGATTCGGCTGAAGAAAGTGGAAAAGTCGAGTGTTAGCTAGAGCGTATTGATCTTTTAATTCTTGAAAGGACATCCGGTTACCACCTTTGAAGATCTCTCCCATATGCTTTTTTCCTATTCGGTCCCACTGGAGAAGCCCTCTAGGTTGAAGAGCAGCCCAAGCCATGTGCCCTTACACAGGGGATCAGTTCCGTCAAACATAGTCCCACGGAATAAGGTGGAACACTGCTCTCCAGCAAAGCACCGCCACTTGTGTACATGAGGGCATTCTCTGGGGCAATCTGCCCACATAGAGCTGGCCAAGGAACCCCTCAAAACCCATCAAGTGAAGTTCCAAGCGGTAGGCCGGGTCACCCGACCTCTGCTAAACCATACATTGATTGGCTCTAACTGTGCTGCCAGGTAGTACACATAGATGTCCAACACCCCCAGACCGGTGTTAAAGATAGATTTCTGTGCTAAAAGTGGTGAGTTTGGAGGACTGAGAGCGGCACCACCTTTGGGGTATGGGATACGGGAAGTTTGCTAAGACATACAAATAGTGGGGGTGACACATCATCTTAAAGATTGTGCTGCGCCCCATGGGGTTTAGAGGCAGGCTATTCCAATGGCATAAAATCCCATTCACCCGGACTTGAGCCATTGGGTTGTTGTAGAGGTGATGGACCATTCTGCGGAACGTTGTTCCCAAACCTGCTCGCAGGAGTACCGCCTCCACGAAATCCTAGGAGACCATGTCAAAGGCCTTATAAAAGTCCCAAAGGAGAAGGACCAAAGTGCCATCCAGAGCCTGTGCCTGGGAGAGAGTTGTCTGCACTCAGCGGTTTCAGTGACATGTGCTTCTGACCAGCATGAACCCACATTGATCTGGGTGAATGAGATGTGATAGGGTGCGGTTCTGCAAAGCCGCCAGAACTTTAGCAAAGATCTTAATGACTGCATTAATAAGCGAGATTGGACGGTAGGAGAACGGATCCAGCGTCAGGCCCTCCTTGGGGATGACAATAATGGTGGCTCATTCTAGGTTGGGGGGGAACAATCCCCGTTGTATCGTGTCTGTCTAGAAGTTCAGCAGATGTGGTGTTAAAATGGTACAGAATTTATAATATTCAATGAGGTAGCTGTCTGAACCTGAGGTCTTCCAGATTGAAATCCAGATATGACTTGGTCGACCTCTTCCTCAGTCAGAGGCTGGTCCAATTTATGGGCCAAGGAATGTGGAATACAGGGCAGTGAAATATCTCAGAGAATAGGTTTCTCTATATCCGAATGGGGTGTAGGACATTGTGTGTAGAGGTCTTGGCAGAATGTTGCAAAGACCTGAGCGTTTGCAGGAGATCACCATCTGAGTCTCTAACGGCGGGCATCACTCTCTGGTGGTGACATTGCGAGTCACCAGTCAGTACAATAATTTACCAGACTTGTCCCCAGGCTCAAACTCTTTGGGTCGAGGTCCTCCAGCATTGCTTTGCCTCTTCAAGGGAAGCCTTCCGCAGCTTGGGTTACGCTAGCACCAGGAGACGTTAAGTCTGCTCTGTGCCAGATTGTTGGGAGCGGCACTCCAACTCAAGTATTTAAACTTCTAGGTTGGTCACCTGCTCTTGTTACAGAGGCTCTCTCTGCCTCACATAGCCCTTGAACAGTCCTCTTATGAAGGGTTTGCTCGATGCCCACAGCATTGTCCTCAATGAGAGCCTTCATTAGCCTGAAAGAAGGCCTGTAACTCCTCCTCTACGAAAGAGGCACATTCAGGAGCCTTCAGATGCCATGCACTAAATATCCAGATATGATGTAGAGTCTTTGGGTGGGCGCCCCATTCCGCCAGTAGGGGGGCATGGTCAGATATACCACGAGGGAGGATTCGGATGGAACGCAGAGAGAGGAGATCCATCGCTGGCAGAAACAGCAAATCAATCTGAGATTCTGTATTGTGAGATGCGGGCTGTTGTGTGAACGCCCGTAGTGATGGGTGCCAAGAACGCCATGCATCACATAGGCCCATAGAGTCAGCCCAGGTCAATAAACATGCTGAGCGAGTCCAACGGCCAGGGCGGGGTGCAGCTAAGGTGTCCCTCTAGGGGTCCGGGACAGAATTAAAATCGCCTCCCACCACGGTGGTTCCTGGGCTAAGGGCCACCAGTAAGAATCTGAGTGCCTGGAGGTTGGACTGCAGCAGCTGTGGGGGGAAATAACACCAGATGAAGTTGTACTGTCTAGCAGCCATATAGCCCTCAACCCCCTACATTCCTCCCCTGCGGATCCTCATGTAGTTTGGTTACTGTCAATGGACGGGACTTGTGCAACAGGAGGGCCACTGCCCTGGAGCCTCTAGCAAAGCCAGACTGGAAAAAACCCTATCGTACTCGATTCGACCCGGATAGGGGGGAGTGGTTGCCTAATAGGTAGGTTTCCTGCAACAGGACTACATCTGGCTTGTATCATTTGATATAGCGCAGTACAACACATCTCTTGATATGGTCTAAATGACCATTAGTATTCCAAGAGAGTATCGGGGATCATGTGAGTATGCGGTGTGATAGCGATGCAACATTTGGGGACTCGCAGAGGACCTGACTCACCCCTTCATGGAAACCCCAAGCACTGCAATAAAAATCTGCCTTACGGCATTAGTTGGCAGACTGAGTAAAAACCTGAATAGCAATAACGAAGTTAGAACAAAAGAACAATCCTATCTGGACAAACATGTCACTCCTCCCACCCCATACTTTTTCCTGTGATGCATCTGTCGCCCAAAACTGAGGCATAGCTGTACCAAGAAAATCCTCCAGGGGCGGGCTCAGCGATGTGCCAATCTCCTGTCAAACAGTCCTCGGCCCCCGAGATCATGAGCACCTCCTCCTGGATTTTTTTGTTTTGGGGGGGGGATGTGGGGGTGTCTCTATATCCTGGCTCTCCCCCAGCTTGGTAAGTCTCATCGATCTTCCCTCGATGGCCCATTCCCAGGCATGCTCCGTAGTGTCAAAGAAACTGAAAGGAGGACTGAACACTGACCTTGAGGCGGGCAGAGAAGACAATTCTATAGCGGAGGTTGAGAACACTGCGTTTCTGTTTCGCTTTCTTGAATGATTGTCACCACTGTAGCACCGCTCCGGTGTAATCTGGGAGAATCAGTGCCCTGGAATTCAGGTGTTGGAGACCTGGGTGGTTCCGGGCTTCACACAAGATTGCGTCTTGGAAGAGCATAATTTGTAGTATCACTGGTCGAGGTGGAGTTCCTGTTGGAGGTTTGTGGGTGAGGAACCAATGTACCCTCTCAAAGACATAAACACAAAAGTGGTACAGTGGCAACTTATGAGCAAACTACATAGTGTACTCTATGCCCGAATTTGTTTGGCCCAGTACACGAATCCAGATTTTGGGGGTGACTAAGACTAGGTCTCCTAGCTGGGAAAGGTCATCCTTCATGGAAGAGGAAACCTCGCACTCTTAGTAGTGTCATGCTTCATCATCGGAATCCTCTTCCCACCCTGGTAGGACAATGCCACCAAGGTGGACTCAATCTCCTCGAAGACTGTACCGGAAGGAGAGAGTTCTTAAATCTTACTAGACAACTCTGGAAAAAAAGAAGGGTTCCAGATTGAATACCTTAGTGTTCCTAGGATAATACCTTTATTTGGCAGGACACTAGGTATGATTAAAACACCTAATCTAAATGAGTAATTGGAAATTACTGACTCGCACCCATTTCATGTCTGCCAACATGTTTCTGCCCATTTTTGTTAGCCTAAAAGGTCTGGAGCATTCTTCAGGGCATCTGGGTCACTATTGGTAGATTATGTGTTTGTACTAGTCACTAACTTTAAATGTTCCTGAGTTTGAGGCTACCTTATTAGATAACTCTGGTTAGTCCTACCTAATACTTGATAAGCAGGAACTAATTTGGAATTGTATTCAGGAAAATAAATTAAAATTAACACCAATTAGTATATGGTGGCATTTCTAAAAATACCTGAAAACAACCAGGAGACCTCAAGGCTTATGGATATGGTTATGGGATAATAGCCGTGATCATGCAGGTGCTCTCTTTTGGCATTCTCCTGACTCTGGAGAACTCTGTGTGAACTATAGTATTAAGACCAAGGGGCCATCTTAAGCCTATCATTAGGCTATATCATTATAAACTCTTTCATTTTTGGAGCTAATTCTTCTGTTTCTTTCCCTATGTTTTAGAGGATACCAACATACAGACATATTATGGCTTTTTTATAGGTCATAGATATCTTTGACTCTGAACTTTTTTTTTAAACTTGTTTTTATTAAACACTGCATCAAAGGATATCGATAACATTGTCATGCACATACATTTACATCTCAAAAGTTGTTTTTTGTTGCAATAAGTTAATTACATGACTTTTTCTTCGCCCTCACTACACGTGAGTCGAATTGCTTTAAGAAACAGTGCATTTTGAATTGAATAATGACCTTAATCATAAAATCAATAAAACGGGAGCAACAATTGAAAAGAACCATAATCTCCCTTCTCTGTCCATTCCACCCCCTCTCCCCCCAGCAGCGACCGGCAATTACCACTATTTCCTGAAAAGAGTAATCTGGCATTGTACATGAGACTGGTTTAAAATTCGTGTAAATATGGTGTGAGGGCACTTACATTGTTGCTGCATTAGATAGCGATGTGGGCCGGGTGGATGGTGAACTATGTGTGCTTTCATTCTCGCTTTGAGTTGTTGCTATGGGCACTGCAGTTAACATTTGGCCCCAATCTAAGAGGTCACTCTCTGCATTCTCGTCTGTTCGTACTGCTCTAAGGCGGCACTCCTCTGCCACACCCCACTCACGCAGATCCTCTCTCCATCTATCCCAAGTGAGGAAGGGAGGGGCTCAGGATGAATCCAGTGGATCACTATCGATCTTTTTTCTAGGACGAATCCTAACAATCCAAATTTGTATCTCATCCTAGTATCCTTCTTTGGTGTTTGGAGTATACCCAGGATGCATTGTTTTATGGAGGTTTCAATTCACACCGTTGTTGCCGTATGAAGAGATTGCACCTACTAGGTCCAATACTGCTGTAGGCGTAAGCAGCTCCGGGTCATATGTAGGAACGCGGCAGGGTCCATGACGCATCGCGGGCATGAAGATGACGACCCTGGGGTGAACTGTGCACGGCGTTGTGGGGTCAGATATGTGGGGTGTAAATAATAAAACTAAGTGTGAACCACGCGTTGCTTGTAGCTTCGGCTACCTGTGCCAGCGCTCTCCTCCCATTCGCCACCAGGCAGCAGGACTGGCAGATCCTCATCCCACCTCGCTCTAATCACGGTTGGGTTGGATTCCCGATCCTCCTTTAATGCTTTGTAGATGCGCGCGATATGAGCCCTGCTGGAGCCTGGGTCCAGCATAGTCATCCATGTACAGGACTAAATACTCTAATTGTAATCTGTCATTTTAGTGATCATAATCAGCTTATGACGTCTAACATATCGGGCTGCCTTTAATCTGGTGATAGTTGCACGATTTCGCCATGAGCAGTTTTCGGCGTCTTCTGCCCTTGCGTCGAGGGTCGCAACTGATGCTATTAACTTGAACACTTGATTTTTGAGTGTAGTTACTTCATCTACAGTCGTGGAGATCAGTGTCTGTTACTCTATCCACCACTTTTCATAGGTCTTGCCACAACAGCGAGAAATCCGACCAGAGGCCATCAACCTTGTTCTCCACCGCCTCCCGCGGGTCTTGGATTGCCTAGAGGATCATGCTGAAATCCGCGTGGATTGTCTCATGGCCAAGGGGGTGGGGCTCAGCGGTCTCTGTCTCTCTAGTACTCGATGGGGTAACAGTATACTGGTCCATTTTAGTTTGGGACGATGTGTGTGGAGGAGGCTTACCGCATCCTATCCTTGATTGAACTCCGGTGAAGATCGACAGGAGACCAGTACGGTGGGGTCAGGCATGCTTGCCCAAGGGCAGCACGAACAGCCCGCCCGTAGGCCCACCCCCCAGTCCCAGGGGCCCGTCTTACCACAGCGGCCAGGCACAGAGACCGGATGCAAAGTCGGACCCCAACAGAAGGGGTTCCTAGCACACCAACCTGCTTGCCTGTAGGCAGCATGTGCAGTCAGCGGTGCCTGGTGTGAAATCCAAACGAAGGGGGCTTCTGCAAGTCGGTGTGTAGCTCGGGCAGCACGTTCACAGATACCCCAAGCAGTTTTTCACCCATAGAGATGTAGGAGTGGAGCAATGGGGTCACACCCCCAAGGAGTTCTGTGCACCCAGGGTATTGAGACAGTTAAGTGTGGTCCATTGGGCTGTTCTGTGCACAGGGATGAGCGGGTGTGATGTACCCGTAGAATACTCAACCCCACCTCATCCAGGGTTCCGGTCCCCACTAGAATGTGATGCCACTAATGATCCTCCATTAAGCCGTTGGAGGAGTATGTCAGCGAAGGAGCTTGAGTAGGCTTCTTCACTGACAAACCTAAGGAGAGGGTACTCCATCGCTGCTGCGATAGAGAACCTTCTTTGCTAATTCTAAATCACCTCCATAGTGACCAAATGCTTAAATAAATAATTTTTTTGTAATTTCCTGTGTTCAAAAAAAGAAAAGCGTCTAACTGGCCAAAATCATATTCCAGAAAACTTCCAGCTATTTTGCATCACATTACTTGAAAAACCTTCTAACCGTATGACATCAGATTACCATGAGACTACTTAAATGCGCCACTTTCTATGTTGGTTTCTTTGGTACACTGTTAACTTTGAGCCCCAGCACAATTTCCCCCGCTTCCTCCCTTCCCTCAGGTCTTGTACCTTTTGACCTGGAAGGAGCAAAGTGACAACACCACCCCGGTTTCCATGGTGGTCCTTCTCCAAGTAGTTTTCTCTGCTTCCCAGCTTTTTATGTTGTTTCTGTTGCTTTCCCACTGGGGGGAGATGAGAGCAGATCGGAAATCCATGGCTGTATGGACATTTAGGAACTAACCAGAAGTAGGAAAGTGGTACCAAGATGTTACTCAGATTGGAAGGGTTCTAGGGGCTTCGTCTTGGAAGTGTGACACTGTTTTGTTGTTGCTATGTGGCCCCTCAATAAGGGTGCCCAGCTCCCCTGCTGTTCTGCTTGAGTATGTGGAGTCCTTTAATGCTGCTCTGGGGAGTGCGGGGTAAGCCTCAGGAGACACAGAAGGCGATAGTGTCTGAACTTTTTCCCCCCTATCCCTTAAAGTTTAGGAGGATTCCAAGGCTTATCTTCCTGGCTCTCACCTGCACAAGTCTACTAGGGATCCTTTGCTGTGGTCACTCTACTCTCCTGCTCCACTTAGGGGTCATCAGGATATGTGCCCACCCCTCCTTTTTGCTGGCAGACAGAGTGTTCCACTATATACGGAGCACTTTGTAGGAGTGTGTGGGCCACGATGGCGGATATGTGCAAAATACCCACACCGTTTCTGAAGTCCTCCCAGGGTTATCACCAGCCACTGAGCTGCTCTGTAATACCACACTTTTATTACCTAATTTTGTATTTCCTCTTCAGTGGACTCCAATAACTGCAATACCTCAGGAGGTGCTCCTACGTTTAATAAGAGCGGCATATCTGAGCTTAGCTCTCTTAAACAGTCTGGTGGTGGTGGTGGCAGTAAGTTATTATTCAAGGCTACAGGCCTTTTTAACGGCATCTCTGATGGGAGAGAACTGTGTCTGCTGTAAAGGTCTGCCCAGTCTCACATCATGTGTGTGTGTTTGTTTTTGAACGCATGTGCGGAAATGGGTTTTATTTTGTCTGGAGAATGAATACAAATTGGTAAGCTTCTATTTGGGATACTGTGCAGCAGTACAATATGATGGAGTGATCTCAAGGCACCCCATCTGTGTTTGAAATAGGTTTTGATTGAGCACTTTTAATTATGCCTCACCCTGCCCCGTTATAATGTTTGCCTGCCAGCCAAGACTTCACAGATGAACCATTCTGACTCAACTATAAACAAGCCTTGGCATAGCCCATAGTCTCACCTTTTAGCTGCCACTGAAGACCTATTGGCTTTGCAAATGTTTGTTGTTGATGTTAGCCAGTTGAAGCATTAATGCCCTGCGCTACCTCAACCACTTTGGAATGCATTACTCATTACTGCATATTAAATGTAGCCCAGCATGAGTAGATTAAGTGATTTGCCCCAAATCACAAGATGTTGAGACAACACTGAAACAGGTTCCCGAGTTCCATAGTCGACAACTCTGACCTTTACTCCACAAGAATGTGAGTGCATGGCTAAATAAGGAGAGAGGTGCACTGAACTACACAGATTTTCTTTTCCGACAGATGTGAAACCTAATTGTGCGTGGAACAATTTAAATCGGAAAATAACAGTAACAACAAAATGTGTAGCTCACTGCTTTTCTTGCAATGCTCAGTGACAACATTCAGAACCATGGCGTGGAAATAAAGACTGAGAGGAGCACCGAGCCAGAGAAAAGTGTGTTGACATGAGGGAGAAGGAGATACTGTGAGCAAGTGGTTCCCTCGCTTTTTTTTTTTTTTTCAAAATTTTTATTGAAACAATAAATCAGATACAAGCATGGGCCTACAACCACCAGGGCCGGCCGCTAGATTCAGAAATGATCGTACATTAGTTAAAGCAGTAGGCGACACCTGGGGCCCAGCCCCGTAAATGGCTCAGGATAGCTCGAGAGAAGCAGGAGACATACATTTAACATAAATAACAACAAAAAAAAACAAAAGGCGAGGCATACAGGCAGAAAACGTGGGCCAGGCTACATCCGGGGGACTTTTACTCCAAGACTTCAATTAGCTATCAACAGGAGGGAGTATTGAAAGATCGGGGGGGGTAACGGGAAAGGAACATCCATATATGCGATTATACAATCAGTTACGAGGAACCATCAAGGGTCAGGGGGACAAAGCAATATCGGTGTCCACTAGGGGGGGCGTACAGATACCCCCACGATATACGTTCCATTGCCCCCAAATTCTACCCCATGCCCCGGGCTTACCGCGGGCCACATATACAGTCTTCTCCCTGAACATACACCAGTCCATGTTTTCCTTCCATACTGACACGGTGGGTGGCCGCTGGGAGCCCCAAAGCTGCGCTATATCCCTCTTGGCAATCATGTAGCCCAGGGCCGCCCACCGAGTCTGCGCCGCGTTATAATCATTGGGCTCCCACACATTCAAGACACAGCGACGCACCTCCGGCAGCAGCTCCACCCCGGTGACTTGCCCCATGACCCCATGAACACGACGCCAGTATTCCGCCACCTCCCGGCACTCCCAAAGGATATGGAGAAAGGTGGCACTGAGCCCACACCCCCGCCTGCAGAGCCCATCCTCCGAGAATCCCATCAAGACCAGACGGGGGCCCGTAACATACACCCGGTGGAGAATCTTTAGCTGAACCAGGCGGAGGCGGGCTGGAATGGCAACTTCCTTGGGGGATGATAGTGCGGACTGCCAGTCCTCATCGTCTAATTCCACCCCGTCCCCCGTCCACGTCTCCCGAAGGCGCACCAATAGGTCGGCCCGATTGTTAATGAGTTTTTTATAAATTAAGGAGATAGTACTGTCGGGAACATGACCATCAAGTATGCGGTCCTCGAGGGGCGAAGAGGCCGGGATCTTGGTCCCCTCCCCAAAGACAGAGAGCAGGGCGTGCCGAACCTGGGCGTATCGGAAGAACTCCTTTTCCGTGAGTTCGTATTCGCTCTGGAGCGCCGCGAAGGTCTTCACCGCGCCCTTCATCCATAAGTCTCCCACTCTACTGATGCCAATCGTGTCCCAACGGTCAAACCCCTTCGTTGTCCAGAGGCTTCCCAGTCGGTCGGAGGCAAATAAAGGAGTAGCGCATGTTAGTCTCTCACTCCAGCCCATGGCTACATTGGCCGCCTTCCAAATCCGTACCGCGATCTTAGTGGGGCCCGTCAGGGTCCGTCCAGCCGAGCGGGAGTAAAGCGCCCTGTTATAGTTACCGCCGGGAAGCAGGAATTTATCCATCTCATACGCCGGATTCAAGCCAGGCGCATACGTGGCGTGGTTAATGGCTGATAGCTGCGAGGCCCAATAATACCTGCGAATGTCGGGAAGCGCGATGCCCCCGTCATACCAGGGGAGAGTAAGTTTGGCCAGGGCAATACGCGCCCGCCCGTCCCACACCAGTCTCCTCTGCAGACTCTCTACTTCCCGAAAGTAGGCTACTGGAATGATGTCGAAGGAGTTCTGAAGTGCATAGAGGAACCTGGGAAGGGACATCATTTTAAACAATGCGGCCCGACCCAGTGGGGACAGGGGCAGCCTACACCACCGAGCCGTGTCTTCCCTCAAACGTCGAAGTGGAAGCAGGAGATTGTGCTCATAGCGAGCTACCGGGTCCAACGAGATGTGTATCCCCAGGTATTTAAAGCCGGACAGAGATATTTGGATCGGAAGCCGAGGCGGCAGGAGAGGGGGGCCACCGGAGATAGGATAGACACAGGATTTAGACCAGTTAATCGTGAGACCCGAATTTCTCCCGTAGGAAGTCAGAACATCGAAGAGAACGTTAAGCGACTGCCGCGGCGAGGTAAGATAAAGGAGGATATCGTCAGCATATAACGAGACCCGATCCTCAAAGCCCGGGGCCCACCGGATCCCCCTGATCGAGGGCTCCCAGCGGAGCCAAGCGGCGAGTGGCTCCAGGGCGAGAGCAAAGAGCAGAGGGGACAACGGGCACCCCTGCCTCGTACCCCTACCAAGAGCGAAGGGCCGAGAGACCCGCCCATTAACCACCACCTGAGCCATGGGTCCCGTGTAGAGAAGCTTCACCCAGCCAAGAAATCCCTCCCCAAAGCCGAATTTGGTCAAAACAGCCCAGAGGAATGGCCACTCGATGGTGTCAAAGGCCATCGTGGCATCTAAAGAAACCAGCACGGCCGGTTCAGAGAGGTACTCCGCCCTGGCGAGGGCGCCATGGAGACGCCTCAAGTTGAGGGCGGTGTTGCGATGTGGGATGAATCCGCATTGATCAGGATGAATCAGATCGCAGATGACGCTCAACAAACGATTGGCAAGGACTTTAGCCAGGATTTTAGGCTCTGCATTTAGCAGTGAGATAGGCCTGTAAGAGGCACAGCGGTCCCGTGGCTTACCGTCCTTGGGGATCACGACTATCGTGGCCAGTCGCTGGTCGACCGGAAGGGAACCGGCCTCAAGGGACTCCTGAAACATACGACGGAGGAAGGGCGCTAGTTTATCCGGGCGCAACTTATATAATTCGATAGGTAGACCGTTGGGACCCATGGCCTTGCCCGAGCGAAGGGACCGAATCGCAGTCGCGATTTCATCTACCGTCAAGGGAGCGTCCAGCTGCTCACGGTCCTCGGCAGAAAGGCCAGGCAAAGCAATGTCCCTCAGGAGAAGGCGAGAATCTTCCTCATCTCTATCAGTCACCGGGGAGTACACAGTCCGGAGGTGGTCGGCAAAACATTCCACAATCTCACCAGGCTCCGTCACACACACTCCATCCGAGACACGCAACTCCGGGACCACACGATTCACTCTCTCCTTCTTATCCAGCCACGCAATCAGCTTTCCCGCCTTGTCCCCGGCATCATACAACCGACCCTGCTGCTCCCTATACATAGTTTTGGCAGCGTCTGTGACAAGGGATCTGTATTCAAACTGTTTCAGGTTAAGGGCATGGAGCCCGTCCGGAGTGACACCCGCCTCCAAGGCCGACTCCAGCCCCGAGATGTCAGTCTCCAGCTTCACCACCGCCTCACTCCTGAGCTTCTTAGCCACCACTATCTGGGAGAGGGCGTGTCCGCGGATTACAGTTTTAAAGGCTTCCCACAGGGACATTGCAGACAACACAGACCCCTCGTTTTCAAGAAAGTATTGGTCCATAGCCTTAACCAGACTCTCGCGGGTCGTGGGGTCTCGCAGGTACCACGGGTTAATGGGAGCGATCCGCCCTGCAGACCGCGACGCGGTGTCAAAGAGAAGCCACAGCGGGGAATGATCGGAGATACCCCTCGCTAGGTGCCTGACCTCTCGAATTCGACCCGCCTGCGTCGCGGGCATAAGGAAATAGTCTAACCTAGAAAGACTCCCATGTGCCCCAGAGTGAAAGGTGTATTGACATTGGGTCGGATGCATTAATCGCCAACTATCCACCAGGCCGAAGGTCTCCAACAGACCACCTAGCCAAGCCTGGGCAGCGGGGAGGGCCCTGGGTGGGTGACGATCCAGGTCACCCGAGACCACCGAATTAAAATCCCCGCCCATAAGCAAAAGGCCATCCGGAAGTTCAAGCAGCATTCGACCCAAGTCCGCGAAGGTGGAGTTCTGGAGGCCCGGTGGGACGTAAATTGAGACCAGGGCAAGGGGATGCCCCTCCCACCTCCCAGTCAGACAAACATAACGCCCTCTGTCATCTGAGACCACCCTCGTGATCTCCAACGGAAGTGAGGATCGCAGGAGAATGCCCACCCCCCTGGAGCCAGTTGTGTAACCAGAGTGAGCCACGAGGCGGTATCCCCCCCTGTTCATTGCATGGCAGACATTACCAACCAAATGCGTCTCCTGGAGAAACACCACATCAGGAGTCAGACGACGCAAATACTGCAGAACTACACCCCGTTTGATACGGTCCCCCAACCCATTGACGTTCCAAGACATCAGCTTCAACCCGTCCCCCCCCCATCCCCTCCAATAGATCAGAGGTCCCCCCGCAAGTAGCACAAGTCCCAAAAGTGGAAGAAAATCAATACCTCGCCCTGCAAACAAAAACCACACTACAAAACAACCCCTCCTTCCCCCCCACCCCCCCCCAACACCCAACTCCCCCCACCCTGCACCCCTGCGGGCCAAAAAACCCCCCAAAATTGCAGTGTGCCTGTCGCCCAACTAACCCCAGTCTACAAAAAGACCCCGGAGGAGGAAAGGGACCCGTCCCCGCCCGCCCCCATACACATACTAGCAAAACACACTGAACCAAAGAAGTACAACCCAGCTGAGCAGTGCAAATTGGCAAAATCAAGGACCAAAAGTCACTCCAAAGGGGACCCGTCACCGTTGGCACCCGCAGAGGGCCCGGGACGGCCACCTCTGTCAGGCAGCGAGTCCAACCAGTCACTCACGGCCACAGGAGAGTCAAAGAAGGCAGTCCGATCATCATGTTCCACTCGGAGTTTGGCAGGGTAGAGCATAGAGTACTTTAGGCCCAGCTCACGAAGACGACGTTTCACCCCCTGGAATCCCATCCGCTGCTTCTGGACAAGTTGAGTAAAGTCCGGATAAAAGTTAATGGATGAGTTCTCATGTCGAACCGGGCCATGGACCCGCGAGGCCTGCAGAATCGCATCCCGGTCTCTGTAGTAAAACAATTTGGCCACGATAGGCCTCGGGGGGGCCCCCGGCCGTGGCCGCCCGCCCGGAACTCGATGAGCCCGTTCAACGGCAAAAAATTTACTCAAGCCCGCAGGGGTCAGCTGTTGGAGGATGAGTTCCTCGACCAGGAGGTCAACCGGGCGGTCGTCGGTGGACTCCGGTACGCCGATGACACGGATGTTGTTGCGTCGGGCCCGTCCCTCGAAGTCCTCCAGCCGCCGGGCCATCTGCTCGTTGACCACCTTGATGTCGCCAAGCGCGGCCTGCAGGCCCGACACATCCGCACCCAGGGTGGAGGTCCGTGCATCGAGAGTTTGAACCCTCTCGTTTGTTTTGGAGAGGTCCGCCCGTATTAAGGTGACATCAATCGCCACCGTATCGATCTTGCGGGCCAGGGCCTCATATTGCGTGGCGATGGTCTCCCTGATGCCATCAATGGCGCCCATGATGTCCTGTAGGGAAAGTTCCGAAGAGACTGATGTGCCACCACCGGCGACGTCTGAGGGGGGACCGGCCGTTCCAGGAGAGCCTCTGCCCTGAGTGTAGCGGTCCATGTTGTTGGTCTGGACCGATCCTCCACGGAGGGAGGATTTAGTCTTACGCCCCTCGGGGCCCCCCTTGCCCCCCATGCGGCCACGGACTCCGAGGGGGACCGCCGATCAAAAGTAGTTGGGATACCGGCCCCGGAAACCAACGCCTCACCCGAGGCCACAATATGGCGGTGCGGGGGGACCCAGGGCGATAGGCACTCTAGTGGCAGGTGGAGACAAAGCTTTGTGCAGAGTTTAGGGAAACACCCCGCCACCTCAATCGCTCCACCGGCCAGCCCCCTGAGGTCTGAAAGTGAAACCGAAAGTGGCCAAGCGGCCCCTGGCACCGCGCCACAGCCGTTGTTGTTCAACTGCGACACGGCCCCACGGCTCACCTTGCCCCGGGCACCTCCGTCGGGTGGGTCCCAAAAGTTCAAACAACGATATTTCAGGATTCCCGGGTCCGATTAAATTCCTGAAAAGAGATACGTGCTCAGCTGGTCGTCCTCTCCCAGATTCCATAAACCAAATCAGGATATTGTCAGGATAAATTCCGAGGAGCAGCGAGGGTCCGGGGAGCCCTGTGCTCACGCGACCATCTTGGATGCGCGCTAGGCTCCTCCTCCGGTTCCCTCGCTTTTAACTGCTGAGAACCTCCTCTGAATCACTACTGGAAGCCAAGGACCCCCCAAGCAATTTGTATGATTTAAACATTAAAACAGTAGTTCACAATAAATACACAAACAAGTACACACCAAACAAATACTCTAATTACTAAAGATTTGTATATTTAAAAAATATGCAAAAATCTAAATTTTAATGGGAAGGTTGGTGCTGCATCTCGACAACTAACTTTTCAATGTTTGGTTTTATTTTGGAAATTTGAATCCTCATGTCAGATTCTACATTTCCCAAGCAGTTTCTGTATTTAGTTTTTTAGTGACATAAGATCTGAGAAAGTATTTTCACATAAATATGTGGTGGGGAAAGGAAGTAAAACCTTACGTGCTTTGTAGCCCGATCACGGGCTGTGTTTATTCCCACCCCAGGACAGACTTGACCAGGAGCCTCTGCAAGCCACAGCGCTCTCAAAAAGTGCCCGCAGCACCCCGGCCAGTGTAGCCGTCAACGCCCGACCCCGGGCTGTGTTCGTTTATTTCCACACCAGGACTTGACCAGGAGCCTCTGCAAGCCACAGCGCGCTCAAAAAGCTCCTGCAGCACCGCGGCACGGGATGTGCCCGGGAAAAGCCCGGGCCAAGGGTGGGCTCGTCGGAGTCCAGAAGAGGGTAGGCTAGGCCCCCCCCCTCTAAGATTGGCTTTATTTTGACCCCTTATCCTGTCTTACAAAGGTCCTGTAGTTATTATGGGGAAACGAAAGACCAAATCATGTGATCAAGAGCAGAGGCTGCTAACACTCTTGACTCTTTCCTTCTGAGAGCGGCGGACGTTATATCGAAGGAAATCGAAAGGGCTGAAAGAAGACTGTCCGGAGGAGAGGTGAGCTTAATGGACCCTCCAGTACCCTCAGTTACGGATGTCTTCTCGAGTACAGGAGCTGCTAACACCTTGTCTCTAATTGGTGAAGTGGCATTGGACCTTCAATCTTCAGCAAGCAGTACCGGTAATCGGTACTCGTCAGATGAGCCGCCAGTAAAGAAGAAGAGTGTGGGCGGTAGGTCCCATAGACTCACTAAACCAAACACTGGTACCGTGAAAGGACCCCCCCCCTTAATGATTTCGTCTGATGCAGGGTCCGAGTCTGTTATAACTTTTATGTCATTGGAACAAACTATCTCTCGTCTTCTGCAACCCTTAGTGGATAGTTTGAATTATATTGAAGCTAGTTTAGCCCTACTTAACAGGCAGGGGTGTAATATACCTGTAGGGCCCTCTGAGACCCAAGAGGTTTCATCGGTTTCGTTGGTTAACAAATGCCAAGATTTTGACGCTGCCACTTCCAAGCCCGCTGTAAGGTTGGAGCGTTTTATTGCATCACTCCAAACTCAGGAGGACAGGGACTCGGATACGAGGGGAGGGCCTAGCTCTATCCACATGCACCCCTGGTTACAGCCGCCGCCTCCAATAATTACCACTAATTTGGTAGCCCAAGATGTAGAGCATTGGTCTACAGGTCATGAGGGGTACCATTTCTAATAATCCGAGCATACAATGTATTAATCCTGAACAGCAGTCCCAATGGTCCATACATGTACCCAACGTTATAGCCACACCCAGATCTAGGCAGCGGGAAACATCGTTTACACCGCGGGTATTACATCGCGATGCCATTACATCGCGGTTTTTACAACGCAAGTCGTTACAACGACTTGCGCTAGATGGCGCTCTAGGACAAGGAATAGTATAATTTACTATCCAACACCTTCCCTACTGTACGTAGACTGGAGTTGGAATAGTAAATTATACTACTCCTAAGTCCAGCGCCCTCCAACGCAAGTCGTTGTAACGACTTGCGTTTTCAAAACCGCGATGTAATGTACCCCGATGTAAATGTATGCATTGTAGCGTCATACATCCCTAGGCAGCATTTATCAGGTGAGGGTCGTAAACGCTGTTCATTCTATAATGGACCGAACTTAAACCTCCCGCCGGCTGCCTGCCCATATGTGCTCATTCTGGCAAACACCCCGCA
Source organism: Triturus cristatus (assembly GCF_964204655.1). Lineage (NCBI taxonomy): Eukaryota > Metazoa > Chordata > Amphibia > Caudata > Salamandridae > Triturus > Triturus cristatus. The sequence goes on from NC_140594.1 coordinate 661,433,038, forward strand.
TTTGGAATATGCGTCCACATACCAACTTTTGAATGCAATGTTACACTGGCTGTTGAAGTATGTTGATGCTTATGAATGTTCCAACTTAGCCAGCCATATTATTATGGCCAGAAGAGTTCACTGGGTGGGCAACTCCCCATAATCAATAGGGGGGATTGTATTGTACTTAATTTAACAATCCATGACTTGTGAAGTATCTACTGGGTATACTTCCTAATGGCCCAATGGCATCCACTCAAATTTAGGCTCTACCGTTAGGATTCTTTTTTAGTCCACAGGGCTTTAAGTCCTATAGCTTAGGGCATGATAATAAACCTGCTTCTCTACGTCAAGCTGTACCACATAGACCTAACCACCTAGAAGCCATTCCATTAACTAATAAATTTGCTGCTTTGAAAGGGCTTGACACTTGTGATTGACAGGTGGTTTGTAGGTCGGCCCAGCTTATCCAGCATAGTTATCCACAGCAGGAGAAAGACCCTATCTCAGCTCACTCACCACTAACCCAAATAAGTGATCTGATTAAATCCATAAGTTGGAACATTGCTGGCTTGAGAGCCAAACGGGATGATGAAGATTGGTTTAGGATCATCCAACAATACGGCCTAGTATGCCTGCAAGAAACCTGGGAAGTTGCAACTTTTCACATCGATGGGTTTCGCTCGATTCAAACACCAGCAACACCTTCAAGAGCAGGGCGAGCCAGAGGGGGATTACTGACTAATTCGAAACACACTACATGTTAAATTTTTCAGAACCGCTGTGGAGTCCCTATATTATCATCTTATAGTCTGTAATGGGCCGGGTGCAGAGGACATGTTGCTCATCAACTTCAATTATAACAACTTTGAGGGCAGCATGTCCCAGGTATTGAGTCACTAGAGTGCGCAATTGATAAGGCTATACATTTTCATCATAAACCCCTGAATGTAGTCTGGCTGGGGGATTTTAATGCACATAGCTATAGAGGGTTAGGAACCCCTCTATGTGGTATAACTGATAAAGAAGGTGAGGTACCATTACATTTTTCTTACACCACAAATGGCAATCAACTAAATGGGTTTTTGCTCACAAGGAACCTGGTAATGCTTAACCCCATTGATGATCTAACGGGTACCTTAGTAAAGACCGTTGGAGATGCAATACATGGTACCACCATTGATTACCTGCTGGTCGCGTTACCCTTAAAAAATTAAAAAATATATATATATATATAAAATCAGATGGAAACCTTTGTTACAGATTTTAGTGACCATGTTGCGATCACCTATCAAATAGTTTGGAAAGGTTGTTTTAACCCACCTGAGAGGATAATCCCGGGTCCAATCATAGTGAGAAGGAATGGTATAGTCATTAAATGGGCCAAGATAAATAAAACCGTACTTGTACCTTAAATAGTTGGGCACTCACAGGAGGAAATAAGGACCTGCTTAGATCCTGATAGCAGTCCATCAGATATAGTCCAGGCATTTGTTGTAATACTGAGTGCAGTGGAAAGCAATTTACAAACGACAAAGATTAAGCAGCAAACCTTGGCTCCCCATTGCTTTGACGCTAGCTGCACCGAGGTACTCAATAATCTAAACACGGCACTAAAGGAAAAGAGACAGGGCACTGGTTATCCACCTCCGCTCCAAATATAAGGAATGTAGGAGGTGTAGACTTTAAACTTTGAAGAATGATGCTTGGGATAAATTGCAACATGAGGCATCCTCAAACAATTCAAAAGATTTCTGGGATATAATTTATACACCATTTTTAAACCAAGATATGGGGCTAAGTCTAGGCGTCCATGTGGGAGAGGACGCTTGGGTGCATTATTACTCCAGTATATTTGGCACAATCGCAGGGAGGGAAATTTTAGCCGGTGATGTCCTTACTATGGATCAGTGCACCCCCATTATTTTCTCTGACAGATGTAAAATGTGGCCTGCTGCAATGTAGCAGCTCCAAAGCTCCAAGCCCAGATGGGGTACCCATTGATTTCTTTTTCGAAAACCCTGTCCTCTGGATTCCATTTTCAACAAACATTTTTAATGCAATCACAGCAGTGGGTCCCCCAGTCTCATGGAAAAAGACAATCATTGTCCCAATATATAGGAAAGGGAACAAATCCCTCCCAAAAAATTACACGCCGATTTCACTTTTGGATGGCACAGTCAAATTAAAGGGCCTTCTGTTATTAAACAAACTAGAGGACTGGGCTAATGATAAAAACATACTAATACCATCCCAATATGGATTTCAAAAACAGGGATGGGGACTTTGGACCAGTGCTTACATTTGCATTGGATTTCAGCTAAAAACACCCAAGCTAAGGTAGGAAATATTTTTATGGCCTTTATGGACCTTTCGGCAGCGTTCGACTGTGTCTCCCACAGTAAACTATGGCGTATCATGAAGGATATGAGTGTGGAGGAAAATATAATAATTTTTATACGCCATTTGTATACTCAATCCTCTGCATGCGTCAGATTTGGTAGCCGGGGAATGTATAAGGTCATTTCCTATCCTTAAAGGTGTTAGTCAGGGGTATGTCCTGGCTCCCCTGTTATTTTTATTTTATACTAATGGTGCAGAATCTGCAGTGGACCAATTTGTTACTGATGTCCCCTTGGTAAACAAAAAACGCACTCCCATATTGCTTTACGCAGAAGATGCTGTACTTCTAGCCAGGACTGGTCTAGCACTACAATGGCTTATTGACAGTTGTGGCCTATATGGCTTCGTTAGACCTCCAGGTTAACAAAACGAAATCCTACATTTTAATTATGGTGAAACAACCCAAAAGATTGGTCGTTTTTAATATCGCTTCCTGTAGGATTGAAATCACTAAGCGTTTTTTAGGTCTCGCCTGACCCAGTGCATGCGCTGGTCTGGCGAGACTTTTTGTGAGGGCTCAAAAAAATGCTACCATGGCCAGCCTAGAGCTACAGTGCATGTGCGCGCGCTTAGGAGCAGAGGCTGGCAAACCTCGTCATGCTCATTAAGCGCCCGCGATCACTTTCACAGCGCCCCTTTGATGTTCTCGTTCAAAGAACATCATAGAACATGTTGTGTTGATGCTTTGCTGCGCCCGTTTAACTTGTAATGTGCTTTCTCGTTCCACAAACTCGATGTTTGTGTTCCTTTATTTTGAGATGCTTTTAGTATTCCTGTTTTGTGACTTAAGGAACATTAAGGAACTGTTACTGTGAAACTGGACAACGTTCACAGTGTTTATTTCTGATCGCAGCGGCTGTTTCATGTCCGTTGCACCATTCAAGGAGTCCTTTCGTTGGCGCTTTCAGGAGGACATGATGAGGAAGCTGGAAACTTTTGGCACATTCTCTTTAAAAGCACAGCATGTTGGCGACTGGTTAATCGATTAGACCTATGTAGCGCCTAAGATCTCAAAGCACTATGGTGGGTGCAGCAGTTACAACTCATGAAATATGGGGTGCAACTCACTAGGAGGGGTCAGGTTTGAGTGCACATTGGCTGCAATCGAACTCTTAAGATGATGGTATGTGTGTATCCATTATCAGCACTCAGTCTTCGCTATGTGATCTTGTTTGTTTTGTTGTTGTGTTAATGCTTTGCTGTGCCCGTTTGACTTGCAACGTGCTTTCTCTTTCCACAAACTCGATGTTTGTGTTCCTTTATTTTGAGATGCTTTTAGTATTACTGTCACACACACAACCACACACACACACACCCCCAACCCCACACCCCCCCCAACCCCACACACACACCCCCAACCACACACACCCCCAACCACACACACCCCCAACCACACACACCCCCAACCACACACACCCCCAACCACCCCCCCAACCACACACACAACCACACACAACCCACACCCCTAACCACACACCCCTAACCACACACCCCTAACCACACACCCCTAACCACACACCCCTAACCACACACCCCTAACCACACACCCCTAACCACACCCCCTAACCACACCACCCCCAACCACACCACCCCCAACCACACCACCCCCAACCACACACACCCCAACCACCACACACACCCCAACCACCACACACACCCCAACCACCACACACACCCCAACCACCACACACACACAACCACACACACACACAGCCACACACACAACCACACACACACACAGCCACACACACAACCACACACACACACAACCACACACACACACACAGACACAACCACACACACACAGACACAACCACACACACACAGACACAACCACACACACACACAAACCACACACACACACACAAACCACACAACCACACACAACCACACCCACACAACCACACCCACACAACCACACACAACCACCCCCACACACACACGACCACACACACACGACCACACACACACACACGACCACACACACACACACGACCACACACACACACACGACCACACACACACACACGACCACACACACACACACGACCACACACACACACGACCACACACACACACGACCACACACACACGACCACACACACACACACGACCACACACACACACGACCACACACGACCACACACGACCACACACACACCCCCAACCACACACACCCCCAACCACACACACCCCCAACCACACACACCCCCAACCACACACACCCCCAACCACACACACCCCCAACCACACACACCCCCAACCACACACACCCCCCCAACCACACACACCCCCCCAACCACACACACCCCCCCAACCACACACACCCCCCCAACCACACACACCCCCCCAACCACACACACACCCCCAACCACACACACACCCCCAACCACACACACCCCCAACCACACACACCCCCAACCACACACACCCCCAACCACACACCCCCAACCACACACCCCCAACCACACCCCCCCAACCACACACACCCCCCCAACCACACACCCCCCCCCAACCACACACCCCCCCCAACCACACACACCCCCAACTACACCCCCACAACACCACACACCCACAGCACCACACAGAGCCCCACGCGCACACACAGCCACACGACCACACACACACCCCCAACCACACACCCCAACCACACACACCCCCAACCACACACACCCCCAACCACACACACCCCCAACCACACACACCCCCAACCACACACACCCCCAACCACACACACCCCCAACCACACACACCCCCAACCACACACCCCCAACCACACACACCCCCAACCACACACACCCCCCACCACACACACCCCCCCAACCACACACACCCCCCCAACCACACACACCCCCCCAACCACACACACCCCCCCAACCACACCCCCCCAACCACACCCCCCCAACCACACCCCCCCAACCACACCCCCCAACCACACCCCCCAACCCGCCCCCCCACCACCCCCCCAACCACACCCCCCCCAACCACACACCCCCAACCACACCCCCCCAACCACACCCCCCAACCACACACCCCCCAACCACACACCCCCAAACCACACCCCCACCACACCCCCACCACACCCCCACAACACCACACACCCACAGCACCACACAGAGCCACACACACACACAGCCACACACACAGCCACAAACCCACACAGCCACAAACCCACACAGCCACAAACCCACACAGCCACAAACCCACACAGCCACAAACCCACACAGCCACAAACCCACACAGCCACAAACCCACACAGCCACAAACCCACACAGCCACACACACACACACAGCCACACACACACACACAGCCACACACAGCCACACACAACCACACACACACACACACACACACAACCACACACACACACACACACACACAACCACACACACACACACAACCACACACACACAACCACACACACAACCACACACCCTCATCCCCATACCCCCCCACACACACAACCAACCACACACACACAATCACACCAAGCATTGGCATAGCCAATAGGTCTCACCTTATAAGTGTTTAGCCACGCAACAGTTGATGTGGTTGCACCAAGGATATTGTGCTGCATATCTAAATACTTAGAAGGTCCCAAAAGCGAGACCTATTGGCTATGCCAATGCTTGTTATATTTGAGTGTCCTGTTTAACAGTGCGGGCACATGGTCAAAATGATTACAAATAGAGGCAATGCATTAGAAAAGAGCATCATGGCTATATTTTCTTTTATAAAAACAATTGGGTACCAAGCCGTTGGATCCAATAAAAGATATATGCGGCAAAAGCTGTTACATCAGCTACTTATGGGGGCAGGGATTTGGGGAGCAGCAAAGGCTGATGACTCACAAAGGTTAAAAGATGGTTTTCACAAGAAAGTTTTATCTCTTCCTAAAAGTTGTTCAAATTTTAACATGCATCAAGAACTGAACGTTCCATATATTTCTGATTTGATTTCCCTTGCACCTGCATTACTATGGCATTTGATTTGGCGAAGGGAGATGGTCGGTTTAACCCTGGATATTATTAGGGATGGTCTGACCCTCAAACATGCCCATAATATAACATGGCTTCAAAACGTGAAAGAAACCCTGTCGATACTGGGCTTTGATTCCATTTTTAATGAGCCAATCACCTGTCAGTCAACTTCTAAAGCAGAAACAAAATCTCGACATAGATTACACATGGAAAATTAAAGACCTGTTCCAAACAGGGTTAAATCCACGGTAGCCATCTATTTGTGGCTACCCGCAATTCCTGGTGTGAGAAATCCATAGCTGTGCTTTGTAAATAATATGCGGCACTGCTATGTATTGCTGCGTTTTAGGTTGAATTTTCTCCCGTTTATATTGGGTATTCCCACAGGTGTGTACTCAAGTAATGAATTGCCATTTTGCTCAATCTTACATTTTATATTTTTCTTTAAATATTATGGCATGAACAAGAAAAGTATATCTTCCCCCTCCTACGGAAATATCGTTTTGAACCATGCCGCCCAACTTTGGTTCTTTTACAAATGCTACCTGACCCTTATGTATACTTTTCTCTTGCCTCTTATTCATGTATGGCCTTATCAAATTGGAGATCCGTTGCCTTTTAATCTTGTTTTAAAAATGGTTATGATGTTTTTTTTTTTTTGCTCATTATACCAAGAGCTGGATAATTTTGCATCTTCGTTATTTATGGTCTTATTAAATATGAGGTCACTTGCCTTTTGATTCCGTTTTAAAACGGTTATGGCGGTTTTTGCACATTATACTGTGACTTGGATGAATTTAGTGTAGTGTAATAGAGGGTTTCTTAGTTTTAGCTTCATCTAGGCTTTTTTTATCTGTTTTTAGCTGTGGTTTCTTCTTTTGAACCCATTGGAACTGTATAGTATGAGTGAATATGTATTGTATGATGCATTGTACTTTTATGACCTTATTTTCTAAGATCGAATAAAGTTAAAACAATTGATTTAAAGTGCTTTGTACGATAATTCATGATAATCTGTTCATACATGCATCCAACAATTCGCCAGAGAATCTTCCTTGAATTTAAGTTTAAGTGCACTATTTGTAGAGATTACAATCAAACCATTTTCTGCAGATGCTTTCAGTCCCGTTAAATTATCAATATGTACATTAAAAGGATCTTTTATCCAGTTTTTACTTTCATTTGGAAGAGGAAAGTACTCCTGAAAACTACATCGCATATCTTAGAGATGCTCGATTAAAAAAACTTCCAAGATTTTGTATGATAACCACAAATGTGTAGAGATTTTGGAAAGAATCAAAATTACTTTGTGATGAGCGACAAGCCCACAAATATAATGGGTTTTAATCATTGCCTCAATCTTGTATTCAACATTAAAAATTGTGCTATCTATTCCTTGCATACTCAAATTGAGTGCATGCAAATGAGTGAAGATATCTGGCATATACGTCAGATTGGCTAACCCAGTATAGTCAGTTAAGCTCTCATCAATTGCAAATGGAGATGCCAGTTCAGGGAAGAATACTCTGATTTCATCTCTCAATTAAACAAGCATTGGAAATGCAATAGGTCTCGCATTTGTTTGAGTTAGAGCTATTGGCATTGTAAATGGCAATGCTTTTTCCCTGTGTAATGGAGTGTATTATGTGGTGTGTAGTAGAATTATGTGAGTTTTATTATTGTGTGGTGTGGAGTGGATTTGTGGTGGAAGTATGTGGTATAGTGTGCTGTGGAATTTTGTGGATAGTTACGTGGAATTGCGTGTTTTGGAATTGCGTGTTTTGGAATTATGTGGAGTGGGATTGTGTTACGGAGTGTAATTATGTGGAATGGTCTTTTGCTTTGTGGAATGGTATGCAATGTAGGTTAATTATGTGGTGTGTTGTTGAATTGTGTAGCATGATGTGGAATTTTGTGGATTGGATTGGATGTATATGGTAGGTAGTGTAATTATGTTGATTTTATATATGTACTTTGTTGAATTATGTGGTGTGGATTGGAAATGTGTAGATTTGAATTATGTGGTGTGGAACTGTGTGGCTAGCTTTGCATTTTTGGTGTAAAAAAAAAAACTTAAGTAGGAGCTTTGCTTTAGATCTGTTTCTTTCGGTGTTAAAAATAATGAAAAACCGATGATTGGACACATAAATGGAGACCTTGTGGGGCTCCTTGGTATTATGTTTATGGGCAGGATGGAGTGGTGATGGAGGCAAAAAGTGCCACCTACCAGAGGAGATGGTGCCCTCCCCATCCTACCCATTTTCCCTTTATTGTGCACCCGCGTGGCGCAAACAGCTAGGTGCATGCCATTTTGTTTTTTTTCCGCATGCGTATGCAGTTAAGTGCATATTTAATCCAAAGCCGTTTGCCTAAGGTTACCATATGTTTCTATTTCATCAGGAAATGCAGTTTCTAGCCTTGTGCTTTAGAAACTGATGCTTTTTGGTAGTTGTAGTTATGGTTGCTTAACTGACCAACGTACTGAGGTATTAAACAGATAAAAATAATTTCTATTAGTGCACAGAATTATTTCACAACATAACCTTCTTGTTTTGAAAATAACTACAAATTGGTGATGTTCAAATTGTCTAGTGTAATGTTAGTATATCAACATCAGGAGAAGAAAGGCTGAGTTGGCTTTTGTAGAATTACATCAGCGGTTAACAAAGGCCAAATACCCTTATGAACAGCATTGGCCATTAAAGTATTTCAAAGTGAAAATTTGGTGAATATACTTTATGCTCCTCTAACATGAATATTACATTGATTCTGGTGAATTCGTAACACGATCTGTTTTAGGATTCAATTGAGGCAGCAATGCAAACATCACTATCTCTCCTCTGCTTAGCACGTTCCTAGTATGACTTCTGAAGCCCTACACGTGTGGCTGACAATAGTGTGGTGTGATTGCTGCACAACACCAGTTATGACAATGAGTTTAAAGCAAAAAATATTAACAAAGTTTGTGCTTTTCATTCTGTGACTGTCCCCATTATATATCCAGCTGAAGGGTAAGAAGTGCTTTTTGCATACTACCTTTTACGTATGAAGTTGAAGACTATTAAAGGAATAGAGCAAAGTTGGGAAGCAGCCGTAGCAGTCCCCAATCACAATGTTAATTTAAATTTGTCTAAAGCGCTAAATTATGGCGGGAAACACTTCGATGCGCTAGAATAAACGGGTGGGCAGCAGATATTGCCACTTATTGCATTTAGCTTAACTGAACTCTCATAGTAAATAAATGAAAAACCCCTTTTTGGGTCTCACCTGACCCAGCGCATGCGCCGGTCTGGCGAGACATTTAGTAGATGGGTTTAGAAAATGCTACCCACATTTTTGTGCCGGCGACCAGCTACAGTGCACGATGGCGTGCACGCGCACAGCTGCTCTCCGCATTCCCCCCTCCCACCTCACCCAGCCATCTGCCTTTCCTGCGCCAGCCTTCAACACCATACTCCTCCCCCTGCTGCTGCGCGCGCATCCCAAGCGTGCGTCATCACGATCACTTTTGCTTTTACAGTGATCACGATCGCAATGAGAGATTCAGTGTCTTTCTCCCCAAGAAGACATTATGAAGTGTTTTCACGACTACAGTTACACATCCGACGGGTTAATAACGTCCGAAATCTACAATGGCCATTCACGTACCAGCTCCCTTAAACCACGCCGGGAGGAGGAAAGGCGGAAGAACAAACGAGGCATTTGCTATGAAAAAGTTTAAGCTTAAAGGTGCTGTCACGGGAGGAGCATACCTATTCCAGTCTCACTCCGTTGCTACCAAAGGCGAGCACGGGGATATAAAACACCTCTCTTCGGAAAAACTACTCACCAGTTCAGCCATCTTCCCCGGCTTCCCTGGTACGAAACACCGGGCGATTAAAAACAAGCAGAATTATGCTCAACTATCCGAACGTCCAATTCCCAATCTTCTTTCTAATTCTCTTGTTGTATGGTTTTCCCTCCCGCTTCCCTATTACGTTTCCTTCACATCAACAGCACTACCAGCTGCCACCGGAACAAACTTGTGCTGCTTCTGACGCAATTTACTGCCTCCATCTTTTTCGCGACTAGCCTCTCGCCTCTCTCCTCTCCTCTCCACTCCTCTCACTCTCTGGACTGCGCTCTGCTGGGAAGCTGCAGGTTACAACAGACAGTGTAAATAAAACTATTTTTGCAAATTTCGATGGGCGAGGAACATTCTTTAGGTCTTTCATCCTTTTGTTTATGATGGGCAACCAGAAACATTCGTACGAGTTAGCTCAGGAGGATTGCAGTCAACTGAATGGAAAATACTAGCAATGCCTACTTTGCCGTATTTTTTTCCACTGGCTGTTTTCTCTCCCATCCCTCCCACTTTCTGTCGCTCCATGCCCGTTTTCAAATATCGCAGCCAGTAATCTCCGGCTCCAACTGCTAATCCAGGAGGTGGCTGCCTCCCTTTTAGGCAAGTTCTGCTCCAGTGGATATGTAAACAGCTTCTGTTATTGCCCCCCTCAAATCCCCGTATATGGTCATTTATATTAGCACATTGGAACGCAGGGAGCTTCTTTGAAGACCTTGGTTTAGTAGAGGGTGACTCACTGTAGGCAGAAGCTGTAGTATTCTTACTCTTTTCAATTTAAAACCTTGTGCTCACAGTGGGTGGCGTGTTCTTGTAACCTTGCTAACCTAGGCTTTACGTGTCCTTTAAGCATTCTCACTCCTTACAGGCCTTCGCCTGTGGCTTTAGCCTTTAACTCGAGCAGAATGCATTTGACATCCGTTTAGTTGACTGAGCTACGCTATATAGTTACAAGTTAAACAAGTGTACATATGTAATTTTGTGGCCCTTTAGCTGTTTGCAGCCCTCTGCAATGGTGACTGTGCATCCTTACCACAACCCTCTTTTTGGTGTTCGTGAAGTGACATCGGATTAACCCGTGTCGAAAGCCTGGTATGCATTTACCATTCATACACTTCAAAATGGCGGAGAGGGTGTAGAAGAGAAGCTTGCAGTGCACGCATAAGTGAAAGGCCTTCGTTTATAATAATAGTTTGTCTGAAGCCCAACACATCATGAATTCAGATGTGCCCCTTCTTACATACAAAACAAGCATTTGCAATGCAATAGGTCTTGCATTTAAGATATTAGCATTGTAAATGACAATGCCTTTTATGTTTTAAAAACCAAAACATAAATAAAAGGCACTGCCATTTACAATGCCAATAGCTCAAACTTGCGTAAATGCGAGACCTGTTGCATTGCAAGTGCTTGTTATGCATAGGCATTGTCATGACAATGGATGTAACGCAAAAAAACATCACTTTTGTAATTGTAAAAAAAACAGGTTCATCACAATATAGTCTCTTGGCGCAATACAGCAGCTGTTGTTAGCTATCCAATTTAATGGCACCTATTTTACTAAAAGGTCATAGGAGACGCCAGGATTTAAGCACGTGCCCTATTGGTAAAACACAGATGACTGATACATTTATTTGATTCAGTGGCCAGGCTCAGTGCAAACCCTGAATAAAATAAGGTCCACATGCATTACCAAGTAAAGGAACACATGTGCAGATATGCACAGATGCTGGCATGTACCGAAAAATAGAAAGTTAAAAACACACAAAGCTCTATTTCTGTTTTCCTTAAAGTATTTTGTGAGCAACATGAGGGAGCAGGTTGTAGAGTTAAATTATAAGGAATGGTAGGAGGGCGCAGGGTGCTAAGCAGAGGTGAAACTTCCAAAAGACAGAGTTTCCAGCTATTACTTTATTGCCGTTCGAAGGTTGTTTTAGGGTTTACATTTACTTTAAAAAACAAACAAAAACTGATCCACATTTCGTAGTTACGTGAAAACTTAAAAGCTACTTCCTAATATGGCAACAAAAATGGTGGCCCTCCCCCACTTGCCAAACTGACCTTCACCTACAGTCAACAGCAAATTCCCCCTTTAAACCCCAGCCTCTTTGATCACCCCCTTTGTGTTGCAGTTTTATGAGAGTAGTAAGAGCTTTATCCAGAATCGTAGGATATTACGCTCACACATCACTGTGATAGATTAGAGCCAGCTTCAGCTCAGCGTGTGACTCAAGGCATTTCAACAAACAGAGCTGTGCACGCTCATAGTGCTTCCCTGTTGCAGCAGTTCAAGCGCACGGTTTAAATGTATGCTAAATCATGAGATAGAATGTTCAGAGGCAGCAGCTTTGAAGAATCCTGCACTGTGTGCATTCCAAACCGCAGGCGTATGGTATAGAGAGATCCTGGAATGGTAATGTCAAAGCTACTTTCCCTGTCACCGGCATACCCTCGGTAACTGGATGCATACTTCTGTGTCCTCATTTATTGCTGCAGAGTTTACTTGGTCCATGTCGTTGTGTGCTGTGTTCACCCGTTCTTTGCTTTTTAGCCATCAGGAAAAACAATAAAAATGTGGCCGCTCACAACATAAACAAAGTTCCTGTGGAATATTGGGTTAACTCCACAGTGCAGACATACTCCGGCAGTTGGCTAGTGTTATTGGCAGCACAGGGAGGTGAAACACCATCTGGCTCTTCTGTTCGGCTGGAGCCTGCTAATTGATTGGAAGGGAGGAGCCGAGAAAAACACAATGAAAGTAAAACCAGTGCAGCACTCTTGTGAAAGGGGCACAGCGCTGATAAAGTATGTCCGCAAATATGAACAAGCAATGGGAGCCACAGTGGGCGAGGCAGCAGTAACACAACTGTGGCATTAGGAGGAGGTGTGATGAAGAATGCTTGATCTGAATGTAAGCTGCTAGGGCAATGAATCTGCACACAGACAAACAGTAGCAGATCAGGAAACCAAGAAAGAAAATAGTCCCCCAAAAGAACATATAAAGAACCATGGCGGAACGAGACAGTACTAAGTCCCTGCTCTGTGGCAAGAACAGAAGCGAGAAAGGAGGGACAAAAAGGCAGGACTGACCACTAGCAAGCAGGGATTTTTAAAGGACACTGACATACACTAATGAAAATGAGTATCAAGAAAGGGGATGGACTTGATTCCCACAGACTGATTACTGCGCTTTCTAGCTCGACCTAAAAAGCAGAGATTAAACTCTACCATGAGACAGCCATCAGAAATCTGTATGCATCAAAAGCTGATGATCATCACTATCCATAGACTGGCAAAACTGCTTAATAAGACTTGCATTTAGTGACCTATCTTTGATAAAAATTTCCTTTTTTGACTGACTCATTCAAGACCTTTTTTAATTACTATGGCATCTTATTAGGGGATAATGTTTCTCGATGAATGCAACAATGATGCCATACAACTGAAGAGTTATTTTTTCTTATTCGTGCAACAAGTCCAGTTAGTCTCCCAGACATGGCATACGCCCCATCTGTGCTGATTCTATGCATTTCAACCACTGAATTCCATTAGATGTCAGAAATTTATTTAAAGTGCTGTAGACCTCTTCTGCAGGTGTATGTATCAAATAGCGGCAGAAAAGTAAATATTCAATAATGTTCAGCTCAAATTTGTTTCTAGCGTAACACAAGAGAAAAGATTTGCTATGTCCGTACTTTCATCTTCTTGTAGGCTATAATTCTGACCTTTACACATTCTTTCAATCAACTGTTCTTTTATGTTGTCTGATATTTTGTAAATTCGCTTTTTACACAGTTTGTTAGATAATGCCACCATATTTAAATCTTTTGCTGCTTTTTCTCCATCTATTGCATTCACCATGGCTTTAGCAGCAAGTACTATTAGTTCTTCAGCAGTTGTATGAGGTTTTCCTGTTTTTGCTATGGGCATGTACACTTCATATGAAACATTTTCAATACTAGACCTGTTGCAGTTTTCTTAATTGTTTTTCTGCTTTCTCGGAGCTCTTGCTCTTTATTTTTGAAGAATTATCTGGATTTGGTACCATGTTCTTTTTGCTAAGTTTCCAAGTGTCTTTGTAATTTAGAAGGTTTCATGGCCTCATTTGATAAAATTTCATAACATAGCACGCATTGTGTTTGCTGTTTGTGTTCTGAACCTGAACATTTGAAACACATTGACAAATATTCACCATCCTATTTGCGACACTTCGTTTTCTTTTGACTTAAAACACTTTTTTTTTAGCATGATTAGCCATCATTGATGTCTTCAGTGGCTTTAAGTTTAAGATTAAGCTAACGATCCATCGTCCTTATGTTTTTTAAGATACCCACAAATGACCAGTCTATTGAATCACAACATTCAGTTATAGAATAGATATTCTAGCAAAGCTACTTGGTAATGCATGTGGACCTTCACTACTTTACCTACTAATACAGGTTGCCCTCATCAGTTGTTTCCAAACTAAATATGCTCTGACGTTTAAAGATGAAACCTCGCCTGTAAGAAGATTTTAACCCTATATCAGCACTGGTTTTGTGGAAAAGACGGAGGACACTAGTAAAACATATGCATGAATATGTCCATCTTATGAACGCTGCATGCAGATGTTCAAGTATGAATTTGCCAGAACATTCACCCTCCCAAAAATCCTAACTCTCCCTGACTGCAGTAGCTATGAATGTGTGATGCAACAAAGTGTGCCATAGAAGGGTAGCCCCTCGCATGCCTAAGCGTCTGCTTTGGAAGGAGGCACCTGCTTGTGCACAAGGAAACACAGCACACCACTGTTTTCCACAACTCCTTTCCACTTCATTCCTCCAAAAAAAAAAGAATCGCTCCAGCGAATTCATTCCACAGAATCTGCTCTTGGTGTGCTGATGTAATGGCAGGTACTTTGTTACTTCCCTTTCACTTTTAGGAAATGTCCTGCTCAACCATTGCTCACAACAAACTATAGCCTGGGAGATTACGTATCAGAGACATAAACTTTCTGCAGAGTGGACACTTAAATGAATTGAGTTATCTGTGACTGTACACGCCCAGTTGCAGGCACCCCGCAGTGGCTCACTGTTCTAGCCCTCTTAGCGGCCAGTGGCTCCAGGATCAAGCTGCTGGAGTCACCCTCTCAGGATTGATGAGATGTCTGCTCAGTCTAGAATGTTTTTTTCACCTGTTCACAGAGAAAATCAAGCATTCGGTGTTTAAGACAAGCATGCACATAGAGAACAAGGAGCTATGAGATAGTGAAAGCCTAAAATATCCCCCACAACATGTAAGGACTCAGTCTGGGACACTGGCATGTGTCAGGGACTCTGGCAACGACTGGTGCCAAGGAAGACAAAGTAGGCAGAATACGGGGTACAGAGATACCCAAGATCACACAGCGAGTCAAAGGAGAAAGGGAATCCTAAGAGGAAGCTCTGTACAAGAAAATAAGAGAGTTAAGGCTCAGAAAGGACAGGCCCTCAGAGGTGATTTAGCATTCAGAAAAACTACACACAGGACGGATATGTAAGCCATATATATATATGAAACATTAACAATAAAGGGAATTACTAAAGCTTCAGGAGTCCAGGTAGCACTGCAAACAGTGATAATTCGGGAACAAAGATAATTATAGTTCAGGAATAAAGAAATAACTAAAGCTCAGAAAACACTGGAAACAAGGGTCGCTCTCACCAGTACACAGCTACAGTGATTAACCTTGGCCTGAAGGGAGCTGGGGCTTAAAAGAGCTCACAGTAATCACATGCATCAGGTGTGTGCAGGCTAGCAGCAGCCAGCCACAGGTGAGCTGAATTCCACCACCCATCCTTGGCCTTCAGGGGTGGAGACGAAGCAATGAGGAGGGAATTTTAGGTAATGGAGTTTCCGGCATGAGCAGACTGGCTTCCACAAAACCTGGCATGGATTGGGAATGGATGACAATTTGCAAGTAGCATCCAAATGACGAAGTCAGTATATGCATGAAGGGGATGGTCTGGAAGCTTATTAGAACACTGGAGAGCCCCACAATTCTGCCCCCTGGTGGTGGACACGAGAATGCAGGGAGCTAGTCGTGACACAACACTAAATAAAAAGTTACTTAAACAGTACTTGCCAACGGCTCTTCTGCCTCCAAATGTGCTCAGCCATCTCCAAGTGCTGGGCTCATTGCCGCTGCTCAGGGCTTACCAGTCAGCTGTAATAAATCATATTGTATACATGAGCAAGGAAGAGAAACATGAATTTACCCCACTCCTCACATGGATGGTCCATACTGGGGAAGTTACCTTTGTTGGAACATTCTCTATTTAATTTCAAGGAGGAAGCAGTGTTTGGGTAAAGCAGTACAGTATCCAAATCTTTTCTGTGCTTTCAAATAATTTGTTAGTCCTAAAAATGCTGCAATTATACTGGGGGGTAGGGAAGTTGGAAGAAAGATTTGTTTTCTGTGTGTCTAAATCTTCCGATTGAATAACATTTTGTTTTTCTGCCCTTTTCCAGGGGACCAGCCTAACCCTTATTGACCTGCCAGGTCATGAGAGCTTGCAAATGCAGTTTTTGGATCGGTTCAAAGCCGCAGCTCGGTATGGAATGGCTTTTAGAATGTGGTGTTTGTTCTTTTGTTTCTGTTTAATCTATGTAGCATGTTTGAATGCTATACCTTCTCAACCTTCTTAAGTGATAGATGTTGAATTTGTGTTCGTTTGAAAAGATCTATGTTGATTTTCCTTTGTTTGAAAGTGTTTTTTTAAAAAAAGTTTTGCCATAGACTGGTTTTAGCGCAATAAGTGGTACAGGATTTCATTGGTTCTACATTGTGGCTGGGGCAACCCCTAATGGAATGCTAAATATATATAAATATTTTTTAAATATCTGTTTATTGGATGTACGACTTGATAGCATAATTTGACATACTCTTGCACATGCAATCTCTTATTGACTTTCGACTTTACATTCCCGCTTCCGACTTGGTTCTTTGTTTGGAACTTCATCCCTGAGATCTGTTTTTTAACTCCAGCCCTTCCAGTTCTCAGATGACTATTATCTGACCACTGGACACAGATTAGCAGGTACTGAAAGCCGATAATTCTCTTTGATGGCCTTATGACACATACCCTTTTTCATCCTCTGAGAGGAGCTGCTGCTCAGTCCACCGAAACCCTTTGTTGGCTCACCATGTTATGTCAGGGGAAGGTTTTTTGATGGAAGATTGCACAGAGAAAGGAATTGACCTATAATCCCTTTCCCACTACTCATTCCTATCTCACCATCCTACCAGGGCAAACCAGTGTTATCAACTGCACACTACATACCCTTCCGCTTGCTAGTTGTGCGTGTTTCAGCAATTGCTTAACACATTTCACACCCTGCCATTGCACCTCTTTCAGAAAGAGGCCCCCACAGTGGGAGCACATGGCTGTTACTAGGCAGTTTCTGGTCTTGGGCTGCAAGCATGTCCTTGGATGGAAGACATAGGGAGCAGCTCCACATCTTTAGTAATACCTTGGATTGATCATTTGTCTCCCTTGTTTTTCTCAGTGAAACAGAAAATTAGTGATTTCAAAGGTGGGAATTATGGAAGACGTTGATATATTCGCATCAATAGTGAAAACTGGGCATGATTTGTTAATAGACCATAACGGGACACATGGCACACTGCGAACTGCCCATGTTTTGCTCACTGGGTCTGATGAAAAATAACCATGATCTTTTAACTAGACGTTCTGGAATCTAGCAAAAAGGGGCTACAGTGTACAACGAAAAGTAGCTAAGATCTTATGGTCCATAAAAGAAACTACAATTATATGGTAACTTGCCACAAATTCCTAGATGTACTAACTGGGCATAATGAACACAGGCTGAGTTCGTATTGACAAGGATGGAAATTAATCCAGCGGTTCTACTTGGCAGGCTGTAAACTGGCCCTGATAACTATACTAGAAATATTGGAAACAGCAAATAGCCTGCAGCGAATTCACATTATTTTGAATGTTTGTCCATAATCCTTCATGCTTGTAAATCCCTGTCTAACCAGAAAGGAATGAAATAGACTTGTAACTGCTTTTGCAGTAGGAACAACCATCCCTCTATATATCCACACTGTGCACCCAACTTTCCCATGAACTGCACCTGTACAGGCATGCGCAGCTGTTGGGGCTACAGCATAGAAATGAGCTTATTGATGGGCCTACATGAGGCCAAAGCATTAGACCAGGGCTCGAAAAATCCACTCGACCGCTCGCATTTGCGAGCTAGATTTAATGAGGACCAGCTACTTTTAGGTCTTACTCGCCCTTTCTGGCGAGTAGGAAGACAAACTAACTTTTCTCCTCTGGCTTTGAAAACGGAGCAACTGTGACAAGATAACAAGATTTAAAGGCCTTTTTACTGCTCACAATGTGAATGAGCAATGAAGGTGCCTTTAAATCTTGTCACATTTGCTCCGCTTTCAGAGAGGGAGGTCAAGTAGGTTGCAGTTAGGTCAAGGAGATTTTTCAAGGTACTAGACCTGCAGGACTAGTACCATTTTTAGGATTTTTCAATACATATTTATTCCTTCCTTACTGCATGAACACATGTTTGTCCACAACAACCCATCATTTTGCTTTCACCCTTGTAAGAAGCTGGCTCTGTATATGGTATTGCAACTAGGTGGTTATACTGTGCACTGGGTCCAGGGGTTCCCCAAAAGTGTACAGGCTCAATGTAAAATCCAAAGTGCTCTATTAGTGGTAGTGTGGACGAGCAGCCTTAGGCCTAACACAGTAGTGTAAGACATTTAATGCACAACAGTGGCCAATCATGGACACATGATTTAAGAAAGAGATACACACCAATTTTAGAAGAATATACTTTGTATTTCATTTTAATACCAAGATCTTCACAGTAAGGTAAGTACGTCTTTAAATAAAAATACTTTTCTCTTTTAAAAATCTACAGAATATTTTCACAACAGTTCAGTGTTGATGTCATGGTACTTATAGAGCGCACTGTCACCAGACGGCCACCTTGCGGTGTCACCTGTCGGTTTCCTGGCGCTGATACTCATACCGCTGTGGAACCCCTCCTGGCTTTCCCTGTGAAGTGTCCACTCCTGGGCACCCCCAGGGTGAAGCCAGGCATCCTTAGCGCTGTTGGGGCCGGTGTGGAGGCTAAGCAAGCTATTGCCCAGAGTTGCAGCGTGGGGACCGTGATTAGAATAGGCACCGAGGCGAGAATATACAGGTCTGAGGAAATTGAGCCCGAGCCCCACCGAGGCAGGAATCGAACCCTGGTCCCTGGCCAGAACTCTGCATCAGGGTCTGCCACTCTAACCATTGAGCCACACTCCTCCACAGAACTCTAACACACTTACAATTCCAGTCTTCGGGATCAAAGGTCAGCAGTGGGCAAGGGTCAGGGGAGTACCAAAACGGCATCACCAGCGGCACAGGGACGTCTGGGTGCAGAGGTCAAAAGTCAAGGTTTAGCACAATGCTTTTCGATGGAGATGTGGGGTGCCTGGAGCCACACTGCTTGCAGGTAGGTACTTCTGATGCAGGTGTCACACTTTGGGGGTTAGGACAAGCACAGGGGTGGCCATAAAGCAGCCCCAAACATACAGCACCACCCAGCGGCAACTGAATGCAGGTTACAATTACAGCATCGGAAGCCCAATGCTTTTCAATGGAGATTCTTCTTTTGGCAATCAGGCTGCAGGCATTGCACCGGAGATTGCAGGATGGAGCCCAATGACAGCAGAGGTAAGTAGAGATGTAGGGGCACCATCGGTTCAGCTCAACAAGGCCTAGGAGCGCCGGGTGCCGGTGTGCTTTTCAACGTCTGAGTCCTCATACCGGAGCCGGTCGTGGTCGGGGGGAGCCTCTGGAATCACACGGCCAATGCCACCGTGTAGATCAGGAGAGGTCCGCCAACGCTGCACTCAAGGTCCGGATCGCTGGGGAGACTTCGCGGCACAGTGGGCGCCTGGTTCATAGTGGGCAGGGGACGTGGATCCGCTTGGATCCAGGGTACTTGGTGTAGATTTCTTCTGAACAGGTCAGCTGTCCACAGGAGATTGGAGTCTTTTTCGAAGGCAGCAGTCCTCCTAGAGTTTTCAAAAGTCGCTGGCTGCAAGACAAGTCGCAGGTTTACAGAAGCTGGAGACAGACTGGTAGGGCTGGTGCTAAGGCAGCTGTCATCTTCAGTCGTCATCTGCATGGATATCTTCTTTCTTCTTAGGTGGTCACAGATCTAGTTTCTAGGTCTGAGGAAGCCACCTAAATACTGAATTTAGAGGCATTTTAGTGGAGTAGCTGGTAGGGTCATTGGGCACCTTACCGTGGGTGACTACACCCTCCATTATGCCACCCTCCTGTGGGAGGGGGGCACAGACCTATCCCTAATTGGAGGAATCTTCTCATCTTCAAGATGGCAGGGACTGAAAGATGGGCTTCACCTCTCCTCTTCCACCTTAGGGATGGAGTTGGCAGTGGTTGGCACACCTCCTATTCTAAGTTTGTCCACCCAAAGTGGGGTTGTAAACCGGAGGCTGCCATCTGCTGCTAGCAGCAGAGGCTGGGGGTCGCATTACATAAACAGCAGGCCTTTGAAGCTTCCCCCTTCGAGCACTGGCCCATCCGGGGGGAGGAGGTATGACACCTCTGCCCAGGATGTACATGGTTTCTGGTCCCAGAGAGCAGGGGCTCTCCACCTAGGGATCCAGAAACATCCCTGGTGGTGGCTGGCTGCCTACAGCTGGTCAGAGACCACACCAGGGTTGGGAGGTTTTCAGGGGGCACCTCTGAGGTGCCCTCTGAGTATATGATACAAGAAATTTAAGTGGATTCATGGAGAGGAGTAGTTTGGTACCAAACACTCCTACATTCAATGAAGCCATCCTGGTGCTGTGGAACTCGTGTTGTCGATTTCCCAGCCCATGTACTTTCTGTGGCTTCACTTACACTTACAACATTAAGGAATGGACCCTCATTTTGTAGAGTGGTATGCCCTTACCTGAGGTATAGTGCACTGTGCCTTAAGGCCTTCTAGAGGGGTGACTTACCTATACCTCCAGGCAGTGCTGGCTGGCATGGCCCCAGGCAAGGTGCCATGTTGATTGTCGTTTTTCACCTTAGAGGGGTGTGCGAGCTTCAAGGGCATTGACATGGTCCCAGTGTGGTGTATCCTAGGGAACCCTCTACATCTCCTAGGCACCCAGGGTATCACCTACTAGGGACTTAAAGGGACCAGAAGTACCAATTGTGGATGTGCTTTTAGGGGAGAAGCGCTGGTACAGAGGACTTGAGGGGCAGGGACCCTGTGCACTATAATTGAAACCACATCAAAACCAAGCAAAAAGTGGAGGCTAACAATGCAAAAAAAGTGGCACTTTCTCACACCCATCAATAGAGAAAATTAACTTTTTCCCCAGCATAGACTGTCGCCTCTACTAGCACACATTCCCCCAAGTCCTACTCGCAGGTGACTGCTGTTTCCTCATCCCAGCTCCACTTCCCAGTTGGCAAACCGCAATAGAAAATCTCTTCTTTACAAAACTGTTCTGCTTTACGTGCCTGCACAGTGCTTATTAAGAAGAATGTATTCTGTATAAGCACGCAATGAATCTCTGGAAAAGCTCTTCCGTTAAGGGTTGAAGTATTTCTTGGTTCCTTCAGAATCTAGTTCTCGATGAGAGTTTGAGTGCAACATTGATTTATAAGGCTAGAACTTTGGATTGCAGCTAGCGGTGTCTCTTTTTCTTATCGGGGGGGCGGGCTTTAGTTTTGTTTTTGCAGTAATCGTACTCATTCGGATTCAGGAGAACTGCATCTCTTTATGAGAGTATGTTGAACAACACATTTGGATCCCCCTGTGATAGCAAAAAGGGTGGAATACTTGATGGGTATATTGTGGATGTGCTTGAAACTATTGCTAATATAATAAAGAGTACATGTGTGAAGAGGACCCTTTATCTTTCTCTGAGCGTATCTAGAAAACGTTAGATTAACTTTCATATTTGTTTTACCCACAGGGCAATTGTGTTTGTGGTTGATAGCTCTGCCTTCCAACGGGAAGTGAAGGATGTGGCAGAACTTTTGTACCGGGTGCTTACTGACCATGAGGTGCTAAAGAATTGTCCTTCACTGTTGGTAGCCTGTAATAAACAAGGTGAGAAACTGACTTTTTCTGGGTATAATGACAAATACAAGATGGTGAGGGGGGCCAGAGGTGACATTTCATTAAGAGCGAAGGAACATTGCTTGACTTCCAATGCAATTGCCATGAATTATACAAAGTAGAGATTTTTTGTCTTTAAAGTGGCTTTAACTATTTTGTAGGGCAGATTGGGCATGTGATCAGGATGTCTGGGTGGGTAGCTTGTTGATAGGAGCACAATTGACACACTGGCCAAGCCAATAGGTTAGGCTTTATTATAGTGCAGGCACGCCACATGACATACATATATAGAGCATGGGACAAGCAACACTACAGGCACGTGTGTGAGACCTCATGATACCTGATGGATCATCCATACATTAGTAGGAAGCCTCCTAGTTTAGTACGATGTTTTATTTATTCTCTACATGTCCTTCTTGGAATTGCTCATGTTTAGACACTCGACTTTAATGCAAGGATATGTTGCATCATACTCTGCATTGCATCACTCTACTTGTGCTTGTTCATGTTGCACTAATGGCATGTCAAACACATTCTAGAAACAAGTCTGATATATTAATTTTTTTATTGTCATTCTTGGTGTGTCACTCAGCACCAGACCTGTAGAAGACTTATAAGGTAACTCATTGGTTTGGTGTGCTGATTGCACAGGTCTCTCTGAACCTACCAGTTGTAGGCTCAAATCCTGGTCACGTGTAAACCAGAATTATTTGAGTTGATGATAAAATTAGTACTATTGTGTTGGAAAGCAGTAAAGTGTTAACTAACGTCTTAAAATCCCAAATGTTTCAGCTTTGTGCATGTAGGATTAAATTGATTTGACTGGTTTTCATTTTAGTGGAATCAAAACAAAGCAACATATATATGGTCTAGCCTACATCTACTGCCAGGCGAGAAAAAAGAACCAAAAAGATTAACAATAGGGAAGCGAAAGTGGGGGAGGAGAGGGGGAGGTGGGGGTTGGTATCAATGTTGTCTGGAGCCATAGAAAGAGGGAAGGGGGCGAGGAACCAGAAAGGAAAGTGAGATGTTCGCAAGAACTGTTATCTCCCAACCCACTCTAAACAGAGGACAACAACAGGGGGACAATCGAGTCTGGCTGGGTGTTTCCTCTGTGAGGCATAGTGTTCGCAGATACGCAGTGCAGGTCAGCTCCCAGAAGGTCTGTGCCAAGAGGTGAAGGCATGGATCACACGTTTTCACAAATTGAGGACGCTTATGCTCGACAAATGCCGTCAGTTTAGGTATGCATATTTAAAATAAAATTGCCATTCACAATAAAACATTCTAGAATTAAGGTATGTATCTGTGAAACATTACAGATTTAAAAAAAACATTGTTTTTATTTTTTTTAACAGAGTTTTATATAGCGTGAACTTTACCCGAAGGTATCGAGTATCAGAGCGCTTTACATAGCACCAGTTGTTACATGAGGAAACATTCATTTTTCGTTAGGCATGGGAGATAAAGTGATTTGCCCAGAATCACAAGATGTTCAGCGTCATTGCCGAGACTCGTACCTGGTGCCCCAGATTCGAGGTCGACCACCCTAGCCTTTAGGCCAATTCCTCTCCCCATCACTCCATCATTCATAAAATAGTTGAACTTGAACCCTAAACTTTGCTCCTTTTTAATGTCCCATACGCCCCTGTTTCATACTAGACATATTTAATTTTCTTCCACACGTGCATGACTTTTGATTGTTGTATGCTTTTTGGCTGCCAAACTTTGGCTATGAAGTGGCAGAACATTCAATGCCCTGTTTGCCTCCTCATCGTGTGACAGTCAATTTCAAATAACTTTATTCAGTTATTTGTTTCGAACCATCAAAGTATACAAAAATAGAACAATCATCAGTTTACAATTTAAAAAATATAAAATTAGAATGCATTTCTGATGCTTGGTTAAAATATACAATACAAAAGTGGTTGTTAAAAACCCACATTAAAAATGCATAAAAGACAAACTTCATTACAACCTTCCAGCTGATAACCACGCCATTTACAAGGACAATAAAAAGAGGAGGAGCTCTAATGCAATGCACAATACATTAATTTCATTGTCCAGCATATCACAATCTGGAGTGTTTAATATTGCAATGCAACCTAAGGTAAAAGCTTCTGTCGAGTTATCCAGAAGGCACATAGAAAGCAGCTAACGGTAAAAACTATTGGCCGTTTTTAAGATTCTGTATGCTATCTGATATTGCCTGACTCCAAGGGTTAGGCAAATTGGTCTTATCCACCTCTTGCGTATTTGTTGGTATTTAGGGAAAAAGAAAAGTACATGGTCTACGGTCTCTTTGGCTCTAGTGCAGGTGGGACAA
This sequence comes from Triturus cristatus, assembly GCF_964204655.1. Classification (NCBI taxonomy): domain Eukaryota; kingdom Metazoa; phylum Chordata; class Amphibia; order Caudata; family Salamandridae; genus Triturus; species Triturus cristatus. The sequence continues at coordinate 661,457,715 of NC_140594.1, forward strand.
GAATCTATTAGTAAACTAACCGCCTCTTTTCCAGGAATCTTTAGGAGCAGGTTGCCATATCTGAATCTGACATATAAACTTTTGGCAAGGGGGGGGGGGGGGGCGAGATTTGATCGAAAAAGGGTTCAAATTGCAGACATGATTTAACAGTTAAACATTTTGATGTTAGCTGCCCATTAGCTGATTTAATAGCATAATGCTCCTCCAGCACCACCCAATAGTCTTTTAGTCTCAGTAGATCACCTCTTGTGGCCCTATCTGGGGATTCCCATGAATCCAAAATGTTCATCAATTTGCTCCAATCTGCGATATGTTTAAACCACTGTCGTTTTTTTGCACCATTGATCATCAGTACCTCTCTCATGAAGTTATGGTAGTCCATGAGCTGAGGGGTTGTCCACAATCGCAATCAATAGGTTAGGGGTTTCAAAGCCGCCATATCACCTATTCTCTTCATCCCTAGATCACAAAATAGGGGAATCAATGGGATGGTAATGGGTACCTAAATGAGTGACCTGACAGATGTTTTCACAGATCGTTAGTTTGTTTACACTAGTATGGCCCCATATCTCTGCTCCATACAGCGCTCCACTTTGGGCTTTGGCACGATAAACTTCCAGTGCTGGGATTAGGGATTGAGCGTATGACTGTTTCTGGAATCTTAGTATTGATTTGGACCTATGGCATAAGACAGGGTAGCTCTTATCTAAGTGATGTTCCCATCTAAGTGACTCACACAGTCTTATGCCAAGGTAATCAAAATGCTTTACCCGCTCAAGAGGTTCACATGCAATCCTGATCTCACATAATCCTCCCCGCACTTTCTCAAGCTCCATATATTTTGTTTTAGCAGTGTTGAGTTCCAAACTCCTGTCCCTGCAAAAGTCTAAAAACGTGTCTAAGAGAATTTGCAGACCTATGGTTGTTGTGGATATTAGTAAGAAATCATGCAAAGAGCAGGATTGGGACTTTCGCACCATTCATGGAGGGGAAATCATTCCTGTATTCCATCAATCTGCTCGTCACATCCTTAGTGAACAGAGAGAATAATTTGGGGGCAAGGACACACCCCTGGCGCACCCCTCGCTGTATCGGTATCTTCTCAGTTAATTCCCCATTTTTCCCCCACTTGACCTGGGCGTAATTATCCTTGTGAAGTTTGGCTATCAATGTTACTAGATCTACTGGAGCACCTAAATCAAGCATTGTTTTCCATAACAAATCACGCAGTAGTAGATCAAAAGCTTCTCTGAGATCTACGAATGCTACATAAAGTTTCTGGTTTCTTAGTAGCACATATTTCCATATTAGTAAGGTAAATCTGAAAGCCTTGTCGCAAGTACTTATTTTCGAACGAAAACCTGCCTGATAAGGGGACAATTCGCATTACCGTCCATCCAGTCTTGAAGTTTGTCTAGAACTTGTCTGGCAAAAATCCTTTGCAAATTGTCAATCTGACTGATGGGTCTCTAGTTGGAGGGGATAGCGGCATCACCCTTTTTATAGGTAGTGATTATCTCCGCTTCCCTCCAGGTTGCTGGAATTTCCCCACCATCCTCTATACAATTATACAAGAGATTTATGTATGGGGCCAATATCATGGGTTCTGATTTATACAGATCGCCCAGTATCAAATCAGGGCCGGAAGCTTTACCTGTCTTTAATCTGTTGATTGCTGACAAAGTGTCTTCTAGACTAAAAACCAATGCAGTGCCAATCGCAGACGCCAGAGGGACAGTATCAGCAAAGTTGTGATCAACTCTAGGGGTGTTTAAGCAGCCCGAGACCTCAACCCTGGTATATCATTTTGAGAAATGTTCCACCTAAGCCTCCGGTTGGATATGATAACTAAGAGTAGAAACATTCTCCGAGCTACCCTTTGAAATAATATGCCAAAACAGGCGATTGTCGTTATGTTTTGCAGCTAGTACCAATTCTTGCCAGTTTTTGTCTGCAAAATCTCACTTGGTTTTAATTATGCAGCTTTATATCTGTTGCGGGCCAAGACTACCTCAACTCTGCTATGCTCCCTAACTGCTAGTTGCAGAACCCCTTAGCTAGCTTACATTCACTGTTAAACCAATTTGCTTCCCCCTGTACGAACAGGCCTTCTACCAGAGCTATTTTTGATAAACAGTTTGGAGAGCTTAAAAAATTTCTCTGTGCACCGATGTTGTATGAATTGGTTCGAAGGAATGTGCACTGCACAAACTACTGCACAAGCTAGTCAAAAAATGTATAAATGGCTCATAGATTATAGTGTATAGGCCCTGGTCTACTAAGACGTTGGGCCAAGTAACTCTTTTACGATTGTTGGTTACAGGGGGCTCTTCTATTCTAGGAATACAACTTGACGGGTTCCTATCCAAGGCAGTACCTATCATTTTTAACAACAGAGGTTTATGGTCGCTGTCAGACCTCTGTTCAATAGTCCTATCCTCCACTAAAGATTCTTACATCGACAAAAATATAATCAATGCCACTGGTACTGGCACCCCGTTTAAAAGTGGCCTGCCTGCCTAAATTGGATGCAGTTCTCCCATTGCATGCCCTCAGGCTCCTTCCTGTAGTTAAAGAAGCAATCTGCAGGGAGACTGACGTTATATGGTGGCAATGTTCACCAGCTACCAGATTGGGAACGCCCCCCACCTCATCCTCTTCCTCAAGTAAGGTACTTAATAAAAGAGGGTTTGAAAGAAGCGTTAAAGTCCCTGGCAACTATGATTTTGGAGTTGGTTTGAAGGACTCCCACCAAATCATCTAGCAGCGAAAGTACAGGAGATTCACTGCTGTATGATTCTGTCCTAGCATTAACATTAAACCAGGTCACATTTAAGCCAGTCGGAAAGGCAAGCTGGATCCCCAGAATATCTTGGGAATTTATTGGTATTTGCTTATACTTACAGGCTGAAGTGTTCTTTACAAGAATTATCTGCCCACCACTGGCCCTGCCCATTGTTTTAGGTGGATTAGCTTCCACACTATATGTAGTATAGTCATTTATATGCACCCTATCCACAGCCCAGGTCTATTCTAAGATACACATGTCGTTTTTACCTATGTAAGAATACCATTCAGGATCTTGGAGTTTAGAATGGATCCCCGCCAGGTTCCAAGAGATTAGAGTTAGTCAATTTTTTACCTCGTTATTAGGTATGGGTAGGCACCCATGGATATCTACACTACATGATGGAACGTTGTCACTGGTCGAATCGAACAATCGTGTAGTTTGATATAGTTGCAACAGGAGCATAGTCTTGGCTATACTAGTGATGTTATTAGATAAAGCATTGGTGTTTACAGCCAGGTGCAAATTACTAGTGATCGATTTAGCAGTATGGCTATTGCCCAGGGGTTTAGGAATTGGGTCATTTTCATGAACTCGATGGTCTGGGAGGGGGTGCAAAGAACCTTCGTGTTTCCCTATTTGGTCACAAGCTGGAGCTTCCAAGTTGGACTCACCCCTTGTACTTCTACTAAAAGAATGTAATTGGGTAATCTGGCATTGCTATAGATATACTACTATTGTTTGGCCAAAACACTACTGGGCTGCGGCAGGAGAAGCTGGTAATGTTCCTGAGTCAATCTACCTCTTGGAGCTCGGAAGCGGACCCCTGCCTTAGTTTAAGGCACTGTTGTGCATCTGCTACAGGCCTGCAATACTTAATGAGTTACTTGGGGGATTTGTCCTCATATCTAGGGCCACTAGGTCATCTGCCATCCTAGCGTCTTTTAGTGTAAGGCCTATCTCATCAATCGATAAGAGAGAAATACCCACTGATAATTTTGTTGATTGACGAAGGTAAAGCAAATGATTTACCACTATTTTACCAGATACCGAATAACCCTTGTTGTGAGCAGACGAAAACCAACATAGTACTAGGCAATTGGCTGTATTAGGTATACTTGTCGCCAGTTAGGGATCTTGTGCTTTTTATGTACTTTAAATGAAATGAAATAGTTTGGAAAAGCTTGTGGATAGGCAACTTGATAAGGAGGAAAACATGCAGTGCACAACTTATACGAATTGTTGGTTCCTTTCACATGGTAGTGCATTTTCATGCTCTCACGGAGCAGATGTCACTTTCTGTTGGAAATCTGGATGTAATGTTTTTTCTTTACTAAAAAAATAACTTGGTTATAAGATAAGTTTGTTATCTACCAGATTGTGAGCATAAAACATGTGTTTCATGCTGTGCAACACAACTTCCTGCAGAGTGATTTGGGCTGCCCTGTCAGTTTATCTGGAGGGTATGAGAGAGTGAACAACATGTAGCAGATATCGTTGCTCAGTTTCTGTTACCAGTTTTAGCCTACAGATTGTTGCAGCTTTGACTGGATTGATGCTCGAACTACAGTGCAGGGGGCAGCAAAATTGAGAACTATTGCAGTCTTGTTGTAGGAGAATTATTGCAGGATCCTGTGTTAAATTGACATTGTAGCATATGGTGTGTTAAAAAATCTTGCATCATGGTGTGATACGAATGCAAGTGCTGCTCCATACGGTGCAGAGCCGATTTGTTGTGCAGTATATTGTGGTGTAAGCCATAATGTGCCATAGTTTGCCATGTTACAGAATCCAACGGTGAGGGTAATATTAGAACAATAATTTACATGAGTATTGATACTGGATGATTATGTACAGGGTGCATTAATTTTGCAGTGTGATATTGTGTAAGTATTAACATTGGAGGATGCCATGAGCGTGAATATTGCATTTTCTTTTTTTAAATATTGTTTATTGAATGTTGCATTGGTAGTAGTAATTCAACAATGACACAGTATTGATACATGATCAATCCACCCCTAGGAGGCCGTCACAGTGTATTCAATGATGATCAATGCAATATATAACTCCCAACAATTACCCTGCCCCCCTCACCGATAGCAATCCAGTCAGGGCAGCAATTTAGTGTAAAGATTTTCTGTGATAGACTAACACAACACTATGGGTAGCATAACAATCACTCCAAGGTCTTGTCTCACTCACACTTCTCCCCCTGTATCAGATCTTCCAGAGAATAGTAGTAAATCCATTTACCCCATATTTAATTAAACTTTCTGGGGCAGCCCCTGTTGAGATAAGTCACCCGCTCAGCTGTCATGTACATGTCCATAGCATTTCTCCATTCTTGAGCCGTGGTGCTCTCTGCTGATCCCCAGTGATGAGCTCTATCCCTTTTAGCCACTACCAAAGCAATGTTAAAGAATAACAGCTGTGGACGTGGCAAGTAAATATATCACAGGCAATCCTCAGAACAATAAATCTAGGGTCGATAGGGAGGAGAGTCAGTTATAGCAGTGATGGCTCTCCAGTATATCTGGATTCTGGGGCAACTACAGACTATGGAAGAAGGAGCCCTCTAAGTCAGCACATCGTAAGCAGGAGGGATCAGGCGCGCTCCCTGTGGCGTGAAGCCGCCGTCTATAATAGTTGACTCTGTGCAAGAATTTAAACTGCATCAGCCGAAGCAGTGCCTTTATTGCTACATCACTGGTATACATCAGGGCTGCCTAACAGTCAGTATCCTCTATTTCCCCAACATCTATCTCCCATTCCCCCGTAAACATTTTAGCTGATCAGGTTTTATTATTGAGGAGAGTTTGATATGTAGAAGCGATCTCTCCCCTCCCATTGGGTGCAGGGTCAAGACTGATTTGCCTATGGCAGGGTCCAAACTGGAATGGCATGGTGAGCAAAAAAACAATGGATTTAGGCCCAGATCTCTGTACTGGGGGGGAATGTATGACCTTGTTCTGCATTCTGTCCATCAATTGTTCTTTTTCGTGGACTGGAAACAAGCATCCTAGGACTGGTTTCGGGCTTTTAGCCCTCCTCAGCCAGGATGGCTTGACTCCAGTGGCATGGAGAGCACGGGACCCATGTCTGGGCATACCCCTCCCACTCAGGGTGACAAATGCAAAAAGAATAATTGATTGACAGAATGCAGAACAATGTCTTACATTCACCCCAGTACAGAGATCTGGGCCTAAATCCATCGTTTTTTTGCTCACCATGCCATTCCAGTTGGACTGTTCCCATGAGGCACAGGGTCAAGACTGATTTGCATATGACCAGGTCTAAACTGGGGTGGCTTGGTGAGCAAAAGAATAACCCAGATCTCTTGACTGGGGGTGAATGTTTTGATTTTTCTGCATTTCGGCCATCAATTGTGTCTTTTGCTTCCTCGCCCTAAGTGTGCCGGGTATGCCCAGACATTGGTCTCTGGCTCACTGTGGCACTAGAATCAAGCTATCCTGACTGATGAGGGGTGAAACCCTGAAACCAGTCCTAGGATGCTTGTTTCCTGTCCAGGGAGGACTTGGCTTGGCAGTTCGGGCTGGACTGTTCCCATGAGCCACAGGGTCAAGACTGATTTACATATGGCCAGATCGAAACTGGGGTGGCATGGTGAGCAAAAGAATGATGGATTAAACTCAGATCTCTAGACTGGGGTGAATGTTTTGATTTGTTCTGCATTCCGTCCATCAATTGTGTGTCTTTAGCTTACTCGCCCTAAGTGTGCCGGGTATTCCAGACGTGGGTCCCGGGCTCACTTTGCCACTGGAATCAAGCTATCCTGGCTGCTGAGGGGTGAAACCCCAAAACCGGTCCAAGGATGCTTTTTTCCGGTCCAGGGAGGACCTGGCTTGGCAGTTCGGACTGGACTGTTCCCATGAGGCACAGGGTCAAGACTGATTTGCATATGGCCAGGTCTAAACTGGGGTGGCATGGTGAGCAAAAGAATGATGGATTAAACACAGATCTCTTGACTGGGGCTGAATGTTTTGATTTGTTCTGCGTTCCGTCCATCAATTGTGTGTCTTTCTTTCATTTATGATGCACTTTAAATGTTTAACTATTAGCATAACCTTAAAAAAACACCCATGTAACCGACAAGTTCAAATATTAACCCCTTGACTATATCAAGCTGAAAACATTCTCAGTGCTCAGCTTTTATTTTATGTTTTTTACAATATACAAGTTGCACGTAATTCTTGAGCACTTCTTTATTTCTGAGGCACCCAGTATTGATAGCTCAGTTAAAGAGGCTTAAAATATGAAATCGGGTTTTATTAAAATATCGTGAAAATTGCATTACTGAATATCAAAATAAAGTTATTTTTAGTTTACTCCCTTTTAATTACTTGGGCACCCAGATTAGAACATATTCAATACAAATGGAGTCTCCATTTCACCTAACTAGGTCTTTTTCACACATGAGATTGGATTTGGCAATGGTTTACATTCCTGACATTCCTGTTTCAAGTCATCTCAGTTTAAGTATTATGTGCAGCAAATCATATAACCCTAGACTATAATGGACACATCTGGCTGTAGCTCCTTAGTGTAGGGCAGCAAGAGAGAGGTGGCATCCTCCGTAGTAGCCTGCATTCCCAAACTAATCTCTTTAGCCGAACTGGTGCAATGTGCATCAGGGTAAAGAGGCATGCAGTATCTAGGAATGCACAGCTTATCCATTCATACTCCATAACCTGTGGAGTTGATGCAATTTGACACTTCTGAAATATGAAGAGTAGGCGGTACTGTCATCTGTGCAACCACCAATGGCAAGTTGTGGAGTGGTGGGTACGCCTATCACTGCACTCTGACGGGTGGTGGGCAGTGATCTCATCTGAGATGTCCTCGGAGGGGGGAGTGGTATTGTCATGATGATGGAAACAGTGCTTGGTAGCACAGTATGTAACTCACCGGGTGCACTGCATATACAAGCCTCGAAAATGTTACAAGACCTACAAGCCTAGTAACTTGAATAATCTACTTGACCTAACTATAATGTACTTGACCCAAAAACTAGTCTAATTATGTGATCCTAAGTAAATATTTGATTTTGTAGAGCCACGTTTTTCTTCATGATCCCTTATAAGAGCACCTTTCAATATGTGAGTGCAACATTCCTTCTGTACAAAACATACATATTTAATTTGATTTTATAGGCTAAAGGTTTGCTCAATGCATAATTTAAATCTAGCCCAGATGTAGGGTACACATGACGACTTGCCTCTTAGTTCACAAATAGCATTGCCATCAGGTCAGGGCCAGACGTGTTTCTTAGTTCATGTTTAAAAACTCACTTTTATGATATATTACTAAAGCATGAGATGGTAATGCACGGTCATTTATTGACTGCACATTTTCCATTGAAATGGGCAAAAACGTTCCCACCAACTTTTTACTTATAACACTATATAGTGTATAAACCATAATCTGTGGAAATTGAGTTTCAGCAGACATATTTATAATTTGTACATCGCCAAGTAGTGTTCTGATGTGTTTTAATTCTATTAAAACATTTTTTTCATCGTACTACTGAAATGTATTTTGAGATGTTTGTACAGTTCACTTTTTAGCTATTTAAATGTGTGTTAGAATAAAACATGACATCCCAAGGCCTTTAATTTCATCCTTTTTGTACAGCACGTTTGTCAGACAGTTCACTTTACAACATTCTGGAACTTTGCAGTCAGAGTAAGAAAAGTAATTGTGGATGTAAACTGACTTTCGACCTCTGTCTCCCAACACAGAATAAATGTGACAAGATAAAAACAAGATTTAAAGCAATCTTTAATGCTCCTTCACTTTGTGATTGAACAGAACACCTGTTGTTTGTCAGCTTGCCAGAAGGGGCGAGTAGGCTCTAAATATATCTCGCCTTGATAAAATCTGACTTTATATAGCGAGATTTGTTGAGGCCTGATATAAAATGGTAGATGTACAGAGCAGTCTTTGGGCAGTCTAAAAATGGAGGGGAGACTTGCAGCAATACCACTAAGATGCTTGAGATTTACTTCTTCATGTTCAGTTACTAAGGCAAAATGTAGTATAAGCATCCATAAAATTCCTTTTGATGATGCCAAAATATAAACAACAATCTTTCAAGCATAAGCTTGAGGCATGGCTCCCCAATCTAATCAATAGCTGAAGGGGACGGACCCTAAACCGCTTTTTACTGTGTGATTTGTATTGCATGAGATCTGGTAGTCAGCAAAGCGGAATATAATCAGGCCTCACATTGTATCCAGAAATGTGGTGGGTTGTAGGTTTTTTTTGAGGTAGGGAAAAACTGAGGCTTGTTAAATAGTGGGCTTGGAGGGAATTGTCTGTTGGGGGGGAAAAGGGACCTCTGGAGAAAAAGTTATGTTTTCTTCGTCTCTTATAGAGGTGTAAAACTTTATTTCACTATATAATTTAAATTCTGATTCAGGAATTGGTTGCGTTACAGGGATATTGCCTTATTGTGTCAGCATTGTTCCCATGCCCTATATTTTGCTTCTTTCCCACAGATATCACAATGGCAAAGTCTGCTAAGCTGATTCAGCAGCAACTAGAGAAAGAGCTGTAAGTTTGTGTGTGTGGCTATTTTCATTGTTATCTTGCCTCCTATTGCGCTACTGTTGTTTTTTAAGTTTGCGACCAAACAATTAAAGGAGAATACTTTGAGTAAACGCCTAATCGTTCTGATCCTTCGAGACACCTTGTTTGCCGGTTTGTTCAAAGAATGCATCACATTTAAGTGCTCACAGTGAATGCAGTGTTTGTGGTACAATCGTGTCAGAAAGGTCTCTAACCTGACATTGTAATGCTTGATGTAAAATGTTAACTTCAGCTGTAAAACATTTAATCCCAAAATTAAAGTAGAGAGCTACGGCGCTTGACATATGTGAAAGGAAAGAAACCATTATATTCACATCAGCATGAAAATGTTTTGGAGTGGATGGACCCATAGGGTAAACCGTGTGAACAGTCGAAGAAGAATAAGCGATAATGTAAAATGTGGAATTGCTTTTGTGACAGAAAGTTTCAGTTCTATTAATTCATATTCCAGCATTTCAAAGAAGGACAGTAAAAACAATAAAAACGTGTAATCGGTGTAAAGAAAACTACATTTCCCAGGAAAGCCATCATCAACATTCCCAGGTTGACCAATCAGAAAATTCAGTTCCACAATCCTTCTACCTCATTTCTGACTACAATCATGACACACATCCTCCAAAGTGAACATTTCTCTTACTTATGTTTAGCTCCTATGAGCAAAGTAACGTGGGGCAAAAAACAATGAAATCTTTTACATGAATCTATGTGTACAGCCATCAAACAGGGTGTTAAAGGAAATAGTCTTAAACCATATGTGGTAAAAGGATTTCAAATGGTGGGGAAAAAAGAAACCCTCACTAAACTTGTTACTACTTACCAAGTTGGATAATCTTTGCCTCCGTGTCCTTAAATGAATTTACACTTTCCTTAATTAAAGTCAACCCGTTTTAAGCTTTCAGTGAGGACTGGAGGCAAGGATTATGCATATTCATAGCATACCTACCATCAAGGAAGGCACCCAGACACTAGATCAAAATTAAATTGTTTAAACCTGGGTTCTGATGACCAGTCTGCCCTATACATGGTATCTGCTAACCTTCCTCCTAAGGAGAATGCCTTAAATGCAATTCTCTTTAAACAAACTTTGAAAATAGTTTATACCTGCTTCTGTCATGGCTCAACAGACCTATCTTCCAATTGTGGCTCGGGACACAGCGCTATACACATTTTGTTAATGGATATCACAAACTTGTGGACTCCTGCGTATCTCAGATCCGCTCTGAGAGCATCATAAGTTTGCAAGCTTAGAGGATTCTGGGAAAGAGCTTTTAGGAAATCAGCTGTGCATTGAATTTAGGGCCTGATTTAGATCTTGGCGGACAGGTTACTCTGTCACAACGGTGACGGATATCACATCAGCTGAAATCTAAATCCCATCACAGCCTATCGGATGTACATTTCGGCCACTTGGATATCCGTTACCGTTGTGACTGAGTGACCCGTCAGCCAAGATCTAAATCAGGTCCTTACTCCTTTTGGCAGTTGTAAATGTTGCCTCATCAGGGGTAAACACCCTGCCTGGCAACTCCATTGCACATACATCCGATACCCTTCTGCAAGAAACCAGGCTTGGAAGCAAGGCCAGCTTGACTGATAGTTCTTTCCTCGAGAGGCAATCGTTCCAATGCCAAGAATGGAAAGGGTTCAGAACCTGATTAACATCTCAAAGATGGGAGTACCTGGGTTCTATAGGTCTACATAATCTAATACCAGGTAAAGGTTTACAAATGAGAAAGCTTTCATATGCTGAGGAGCCTTCATTCAAAAGGTGTCCTGTTTAAATAGCTGAACCAAAGGCATTTATGGGCGGGTAGGCAAACCAGCCTCAGTGAGCTCTGTGAGAAAATTAGCTATGTGGATAAGGTTCAAACTCCTGGGATCCAAATCCCATTCCAGACACCAACCAAAAATGTTTTCTCCAAGCAGATTTGTACCTCCTGTTTTGTGACATCCTCACTGGCCCGGTTGATAATGGCAACAACCTGTCTGTAAACACCATGGGTTGACCTTAATTCTCAAAACCATCAGCCTTTGTAGCTTTACAGAATCAATGGGTGTGATTGCCTCTTAGTATTGATCTGAATATTGTGATGGTGGGGGAGAAGGATTAAAAAATACCCAGGTAAGTTCCAGTAGGGCAGTAAACCACATCTAGGTTCTCCACAGAGGAGTTCCTAAGACGTGCCATCAAACCCACCGCCACCACATATGCACTGCCCGCATGGCAGTCATGGCGAAGGAGGGAAATGCATAACTGTGTGTGTCTTGCTCCAATCCTGAAGGCTGCCTCTAGGTCCAGTCTCCCTTTAGGTCCAGTCTCCAACTAAAAAGTTTGTCAGCTGCCAAGTCAGACAAGACGCGTAGAGCTCCACCTTGCATGGTCCCCACCAGTCCATCAGAAGTCTCAACACCAATGGATCCCATATCAGTTTGCTGGAGTCTATCGGATATCTGGGCTTTCATTCTGCCACTGTGTTCCTGATTCCCGGGAAATATTCCAACTTCACTTCAATCTTAATCTTGACACAGATGTTCTAGAAGTCTTTGGCCAGCTCTGCTTAGAGGCTAGATCTGGTACCCCTAAGGCAGTTGATGTAGCTAATATCTACAGCATTGCTCAAACTGAGCAGAACAGCAGGTGACCTTGTCTCTTGTCAAGCACTTCACCACATACGATTTAGCTAGGAGTTCCAGATAATTGTTGTTGAGTCCAAGTTTGTCAGTGGAGCAGTCTCTGCCTGCGGAAACCTCTCCACAGCGCACTCACACACCCAACCTTTCCGGCTGGTATCAATATGATCACATCTGGACTTGGTGGAGAAAGAGGTTGCTAAAGAAACCCTGTGTCTGAAGAGTGGTGCAGGCTATATCCCCGTCTCCAGTTCAGCACCTCGAAGTCTGCAAGTGTGAATTTCTGTTCAGAAAAACTTTTTGTTTCAAGTCTTTGCTCCTATCTTGGTGATCCATAGAACTGTATCTGGAAACCTAGGACAGTTTGAAGGGCCCCCACATCCTTTGTTACTTGATGTCATGCTGTTATAATTAGTGCTCGTCTGCCACTCTAACTTTATATGGAAAAAGATACGATATTTACTTGTAAATTCTCTGGGGGCTGTTGCAGTTCCTCTGTAGCCTCCTCGGCCTCTGCCCCATATTCCTCTGGTGGAAAGAAACCCCCAAATTGTCCTTGGTCTTAAAAGATGTTCTTCTTTCTGAACCTGCTGTGTTTCTGGGAGTTTTGCATTTTAGGGCAGCCTGGAGAGTGTCCCCTGCACTGCTGGGCCACTCTGGAGATTTTGTGGCCAAAGACCTTATGGATTGATGTCTGAACTTCATCCAAGCAAAGAGGAGAGTTCAAGCAGCCAGAGTACTAGGCATTGCCTAGGAAGCAATAGCCTTGAGCTCATGTTGAAAGACTATGGTGAAATCCTAGCCCGGTGGCCTTTTCTCTTCTGCATATCTAACAAATGTTGGGGAGAGATCCTATGACATCCAGAAGCTTGTCTTGGCAGGAACACCATGGGAAGCTGAGACCAAACTCCACATCAGAACCCCCAGCCGTGTCACTGTCTAAGGGAAAATCGCAGGGCTGTTACCTTGCCCAGGAGGAGGGGACCTGGAAAGTCAACAGATCTAATGATAGCATCTCTCAGAATTTTAGAGGCTTCGGGATGAGGATGGTACTCATGGAGATCAGAGTTGATTATCACAGATATTTTGCGAAACCTGTGAAGAGAGCACCCTAACATCCTTTTTGTTTAGTGGGTAGGCTTTCGGTAAGGGTGCAGGAATAATATATAGCTGTTGCTTTAAAAGATCCTACCCAGGGGTTGTCACAGTGGGAAGCCACAAGCTAAAGAAGACCGGTTTGCTGTCCTTTTACATATTCCATTTTACAGCTCGTGCAGTACTTTTTCGGAAAACCGCTGCCAGAGAAGGACAGCTGAGACGCCTAGCTTGGTGCCACCGACTGGCTTACCGTAGCCTATCGACTTTTTGCTCCAAACCACAAAAAGATCTCCAAGTCTGCCAAACTGTGCCACCACGACCCCAGTGAAACACTCCTGCTTCAGGTCACAGCATGCAAGCAGACTGGTGGAAACCACACTGAAATTACGCAATTAATTAGGCAAACAGACCATCCCTAAAGAGGGAGAAAAGTGCCTGCCAAATATCTGTGAAGGAGACAGGAAGAGAGGAAGAGAAATTGTGGAATAGGCTTATTATGATAAACTGAGTTTTGCGATTGGTTAATTTGGGAATTTTTATCACATTTTCCTGGTGCTCATGGGAAATGTAGTTTGTTTTTTGTTCATAATCTGTTTCTATTGCTGTTTTTATTGTCCTCCTTTGAAGTGCTGGAGAAGGAATCAAATAAAATTGAACGCATAATCTTTGCCTCCTGTCCTTATGTAGAATTTAAAGTATACGAACAGATAGATTACAAACAAAAAATGATAGATTGTTACACTCCACACATTGCGGCCACTCTGTGTGGGCCATCTCTTCAAGTAACATATCTCCTGCTGCTTTGGTTGGTGACAGTACAGAAAAGGCACTCCGAAGCAATGACTGCAAAAAATTGTCACTTTCAGTAGGAAACAAGCAATTACCTGCAGAACATTTAGAACTAGAATTTGTTGTGGGATGATGTAGTGTTTGTACCATGAAATGCAGGGAAGTTGGCTGAATGCACAAGTCTGTTCTTCTTTGCAATTAAATACCAGTCCAGATTAAACATCACAGTTCTCTTTATAAATATAACATGTGCCTCCTTCTCCTTTACGAGAATCGGAAATTGATCTGCTGGACAGCCACATTGAAAAAGCTATTTCAGCTATAACCCTAACTCCTCATGTAACTTCAATAACAGATTCCCTACTATGCCATTCTTACTGCTGCAATACAGCAAGCCATATCCGTTCCAGACTCCTAAATAGAACCTTTATTGGAAGTTAGCTTTAGTAAAATTCCTTTAGTCATTAACAAATAATATAGGCACCCAAATAAATGAAAGGAATATGTACTGCCAGTCAAACCATGCACAGACTGATCCCTGCACTGTAATCCTTGCAGGAACTTCATGCATCCCATAATGCCCCCCTACTCTGGTCCTGAACATCTGATATGGAGGTTCGAGCCAACCGGGTAGTGGGAAGAAGGGTATAGCATGAGAGTGTGACTAGAACTAGAATCGAGTTGTCACTATCGTGGACTTATTGGCTTTGGGTTGAGGTTCTACTTATTGTTTGATCCTGCAGCATGTCACCAAAGAACTATTAAGACCGAAGAGAGACATAGCTACCCAACTGCCCTTTGGGCAGTGACAGATACATAAATGCTGAACAGTGCAAGAAGTACATGCTTTGGTAAGGTCATCAGAGAACACACGAGTTACCATGGGAGACATTGGAGGAACAAGCATCCTATACAGTATTACGTTATTCTTACTGCCTTTGGTGTTTCCAGACAGTTAGTCTTGCACAGCTTCAGAGATTAGTGTGTGCTGTTGGTTGCACAGTGTTGCATCACAGTGGAAGCAGTTGGCATACTTGTTAGTCCTACATTAGTGGGCACAAATAGTTTGGTCATTGCTTTGTCTGCACATATGGATGTTAGGAGGCAGATAAGCCTGGGAAAATAGCATGCCAATGAGGGTCTAGTCCAAAGAACCTTTCCACTCTAGCCTGTATCTTTGTTCTTAAATTCTCTAGAAAATACCAGTGCCTTTGAGGCGCTGCCTGTACAACACAAATCTCCTGTGGTTCAAGGTCAGTAGCGGTGCATGGAGTTTAATTTAGGAGGCTAAGGAGGTATTGAGCAGAGTCCTCCCTCATTGAGTTCCTTGAACATCTTGCACACGTTTTAGATAAAGCATGAAACAGTAGGCCATACCCTAGTTCAGGTGCCCACTAGATCTTTTCAGAAGACACCTAAATATCGATATGTTGCATAAAGTCCGAACAGTCTCCTGGGATCATCATGCTGGAAATTTGCAACTCTAGCAATGGCCTCAGAGTACAGGAGGTGCTCTACAGCTTACCATACCGAGTAGTTCAACTGTCTTGGGCCAAGTAAATTATAGCTTACCAGGTGATTGGAAGGCTTTAGGGGCAGTGGAGGACCAGGAACAGCTATTGGCCCAACATCCAGGGCATGTTAGTGAGGATAGGATACTTGTAATCCTAGTTCTTTACCATACTATCTTCAATTATATCATAAACACTTGTAGTCCATCCTGTGTGATGGATCTCTGAACTCTTTTGCAGCATAATTCGCCAAAAAATCAGTTAATGGTAAATTATGGTTTCCTGTGCTCACAAGACATTGATGTATTTTTAAAACCCTTATAGATCCCTTTATAAAAGCACATGTTGGCCAGATTCTGCTGGTAAAACAGAACTGTGTGTTAGAACAACAGGACATCGGAATGTAGTGACTGAGTGTCTCTACAATGTCACTATCTGTCGTCGCAGGTCCTAGCTATCTAGCTCAGTAACTCACCTGAGCTCCTAACCTTCCCAGAGTATCGGGTGATTATGGCAAATTTTGAACATTGACCCTCTAGTACGCAAGGGAACCGTGGAAACAGATCTTCCCCTTTTGTTACTCACACATGCCCGTAGTAAACATAAGAAAGATGCAACAAAAGTTTACAATACATTTATTGAAACTATCATAGTCTAATATGAAGCAAATGTGCTGCAGTCATTTGGCAGTTTGAACCAAGCAAAGTAATTAGCATTACTAGAAGGGTGTAAAGGACAAACATTCCAACAATTGCCAATTAACTGACTAGCTCTATCCGTACTTTGTGAGCATAGGGCTATATAATTAATCTCTGGGATTAGCGTTAGCCATACCTGATGTATGTAGTTAGGTAGTTCGCATCATGAGTGTAAATTTAGTTCATGCAGGACTGCATGTCAGGCACTGCTGTCATTCCAAAGCAGTCCTCTCTGCCAGGACTCTCCTCTCTAGCCCCCAAAGGGGCGGGACACAGTTTATATCGTAAGAACTACTGTGCTACTGATGCAGCTGTGTAATTGTGTTATGTCTAAAACGTTAGGGGCTGTTGCTAAATAACCAAAGAAAACAGTACACTATGTTGTGTATGCCAAGCAACTTTGTACAAGATGTGCAAACTGAATCCCAAGTAGAGTCCCTGAATAACAAACATGTACAGCGTATTCCTAGAATAATGTTGCAAAAAAATGTAGGATATGTGGCTATGCAGAGTAGAGGCAGCCTGAAACGTCTAAGAAGCAAAACTAAGGGAGACACATATTGGGGCCAGAAGGGAAATGACTACACCCCTCCTTGATCATGAGAGCAACTTGGCTACTAACAAAATTATAAAAAATCATAAGCCACACAAATTCAATGCACAGCTGTTATATATAATAGTCAAAACATTTAGACATTATATGAAACGGAAGTGAACATTTAGAAAAGAGGCCTAATTAACTCGAAACTGAGGCACCCAAGATTTCTTCCATATAGTCATGTTTATAAAATTCACAACGGATTCAGCTTCTGCAGACGATGACTCCACAATAGCCCCATTCAAAAGCTCCAAAGAATAGATGTGATCCTAGTTATCCGCCGATGAAGAAAAAGTATTTTCTTGTGCTGCATCAGTGTTATTCGAGCCATAGTTCGAAAGTCTAGGAGCCATAGCTTCCATCTCCCAAGAAGGGAGTTGCTCTTACCAGGCTTATTGAATCGACTGCAGGTTAATGGGACACCTCCAAAAATGGGCCATTATCAAACTCCTCAATCTGTCCATGACCATAGGAACAACCAATTGCTTTACAAGACAAACATTGAGTGCCCACTTGAAGGGACACCATAGGCAATGAAACGCAGGTTGCACTCAGACAAAACCAGGCGGGTCTCTAAGACAATGGCCAGTCAGTGTTCAGTTCCTGAAGTAGTGGGGCTCCAAAGAATTTTATCATGCATTCACTGCACAGTTGGACTGGTGGTAATTCCACTACCAGTGGGCTTCAAAACATTAATTGCGAGGCATCAAAAATAGAACAGAAATTCTGCAAATGTGGAATAACACCAAGGGTATGCCCCTGAAAACACTTGAAAATAGAGAATTTATAAAGGCTGGTATTACTCCAAAGAGCCTTGGGAAGGTGCTAACTAAGCCAGTTCCTATTGCTTTAACCAGTTGCGTGCCCATGACGAGCTCTCGGCTGGTCTTGAGTCACAGTGGAGCTGTGCTCATGACGAGCTGAGTTTGTCATAACGGCCGCGGCCCGGGAGAATTAATCAGTGGGTGGGGTAGTAACGAGCTGAGCTCGTCATGAGCACAGCGGCACAGTGCCCCCGCCATCCCCCCTCCCCCCCCCCCCCCCCCCGACCGCGGGGAAATTACCCCAGCAGTATTGGAAGCATTAAAATGGAATGCACATCTCGACAAAATGCAGTGAGAGGTTAGTAGCTAAGAGCAACTGTATTTTGCCGGATATCCTTGCAACCTGCAGTTCAAAGGTTTCTCTGGCAGATGTAAGTGCCACATCTTTTTGAAACAATAAGGCTTTGAATCTGTTTAGCTTGCTGAAATCAGCCTTCAAAGTTGAAATTGAAGGCCACAAGGAAATATCTGAATGTTGTTGCATCTGTGGGAAAAGCACGCTATCACAGCAAGTCACTATAAGTTAAACAGACGGGACATATGGGATACCAACCCTCATCCCACAACAATGGTTGTTTAATATCAAATAACTTCCATTGGAAAGGACAGTAAAGAAGAGGAGTATTGAAGGGGCTGGTATTCCTTTTGCTACCGAAGTATTACAAGCTGCTTGAATTGTAATTTGTTTACAAACAAGTGAGTGGCCAACAGAAGAATCGTATACATTTTCAGTAAGGAATACCTCTGCCTGCCCTTTCACATCGGTAATTAAAAGAAAGTGAAGCAGATAACTCCCTCCCAGGGGTGCATATATGCCTACTATGAAATGTTTCACAAAAGATGTAAACTGGAAAGTTGAAAATTGGCAAAGATATTACACCATGTATTAACCACACGGCAGAAGGTGTTTAAGCTACTGTAAAAGGCAGTTGTTTTAACTTCTCAAATTGTAACATCGTGTAAGTGGCATCTTTTTTTGCCATGAGTCATTGTTTGTGTGAGGTTAAAGGCAAGAATAGTAGCATAGAGTTCAAATAAGATTTTAGTACCTGAAGTGTCCAACTAAATTGCATAATATAATAATTCTAAGCTGACTGTGTCCATGGTATAATAAAGAAATGTCATCTTACATAATATCAGTGACGGATGACACAATATTATTCAAGCTGTGAATGTGAGAAAACAACGTATTAAAGCTATTATCAACAGCAGAAAGTACTTTGTCCAAATTATCCTGATCAATTTCCCTTATATGTTAAGCTTCTTACAGCTGTAACAATTTCAAATTTCATTGCAAGTTGCATAAATATATCTTTTAGAGCATGGAGATTTAGGACCCAACAAGAATCTAAAAGCTCCATGTCACCCGACTGGAGGGAGAGATGGGGTTTTACTGCACTCGGTGTGGAGTGTTCCAACCATTGTGGCACAAATTCCCTACCGAATAGGTGATGGCTATCCCTGAGCATTGAGACTGGGAATAACAAGGGTCTGGTCTGCTTGCCTTTAAACCCATGTGTGGAATAAAAGAAAAATGACATGACAGCCATTTGTGCCCACAGGCCCCAATAACCACCGATTTGGACCTAAAAGTGTGGCGTTTAATGTACTATACTGCAACATACTATTGAGCTGTTCTTCCAGTGGTGGCAGGTGCACTTTAAAAGTGGTGAGCAGAAAGCTTTGAGTTGAATATAAAGTGCAAGCGAGCTTGAATCAAATCAGCCCTCTCCCTGCACTCACACAGACACACCACTCACTCTGCACTTACAGTTTCACCACTCACCTAGAACTTAGACACACCTGCAGTCTGCACTCCTATAGACTCCCTACTAAACCTGCACCACACATAAACCTGGCTCACCCTGCACTCAGACGCATCCGCTCTCCCTTTGCTCACTCTGCACTCACAGATGTACACTGCTTCGCTCACCCTACATTCACACAAGCATACTGCTTAACCTGCACTCACAAAGTGTCACGAATTCTGTCACAAGTGGATTCCTCGGGAGCAGTACCCCCAATATGCCTACCTTCCAGCAGCACCGATTCTGCACTTGTACACAGAAGCTTGGAGTGGCCAGTCGGGGGGAAGGGAGTTGAGGAAAGTACTGCGGGGATGGAGACCTTGAACGAGACAGGACCAGTAGTTTAGATAATGCTTCTGTCCTAGCATAAACTATAATAATAGTCTACTAGTATTAGTCTTCAACTGTGAACAAAGATTAGATTTATTGTTAATGATAGCAGATACTCTGATTCTTTGCTACTCATTACTTGAATGCACGCACTCCTGGGAAAGTACTTGGAAAAAATAGCGTTTTGGTCTTATAATGCAACTTATTCTGTTGCTTCACCTTAATGTGCTCCTTTAACATATCCTTTGGCAAAGACAGTCTTTCAAAGCAATATGTTTGTGTCTATAACCACTTATTCGTAATTGTAACTGCGTGAAAGTTTTGGGTACCCAATGGCCATGACAGTCTTTCAAAACAATAGTTTTGTTTCTATAACCACTTTTTACGAATACAAATAAACTCTCTTGCCATTCACTGTGATTGTTTAATTATCCCTAGTGCAGCTGCTTTGCTATTGGCTGCGACCGTTCTCTCCAAGAACACCAGATGGTGCTCCTAACAAAGGAAAGCGGTAGCTCAAGCATCCTACAAAGTTATCTGGATGTCTCCTACCTGAAAGACATACCCAGGGAATGAGGATTACTCCTCTGTGAGATGCAGCAAGCCTTCTACTCATGGAGAATCCTTGACAGATGACTGGAAACAAAGCAGGAATGCTGCAACTCTGTTTCCTGAACGAGACAGCTTCAGTAACGAGCGCCAGCTCCAGACGTAACTGCTTTTTATAGCAACAACCATACCCAAGATGGTGACTGGTTTTCCATGGGCTTCTCTGATGTTCTATGATCTCTAGCACCAGAACAACAGTGGTATTCTCGACAAGGAACAAAGTAACAACAAAGAAAGTATAACAAGCATTTGCAATGCAATCTGTCTCGCCTTTGGGACCTTATATGTATTTAGCTATGCAGCATATTAGCCTGGGTGCTGAAACACCTACTGTTCTTTAACATGGAGGGAAAGTAAGCACCAAACTGCGTGTTACGCCAGGTATGGGAACACATGAAGAGAAATATTGCCTTTCAGTGGGAAATGGTATAGTCCAAAGCTCTGTAAAATCAGGGCCTTCGTGGTCATAGCACTGAAAATACAAGATTTGAAAAAAATAGTATTGTCTACGGGTGCTCGTGGAAGACCATTTCTATGGACTGGAATCTAGAGAATGCTAAAGTGATTCTGGTATTTTACCGACCTCTGCTGGTCGTTTTCTATCATGACAGGGTAAATAGAGGCAGGTGAACAGAAGAAAGTTCCTAAGCGAACGCAGACAAGTCCTAGGGCTGATCTCCAGAGCCCACAAAGTAGATAAACATATAAGTATATATATATATATATACAAGAGGTTTCATATGCTCGACCTAAAAATGAATAGAAAAAAAACAGAAAAATAAAAAAATAATAAATCATACACAAGGAAGGCATAACGCATTTTGTTGGGGCAAGATGGGCTTTAACCTTTGACAAGCCCTTTCATTACTGCTATCCAGTAACACATAATACACACATATGTGGAGACCAATGAGAGCCATGAGACGTTGGAGGGGGGGAGGGAATGGAGAAACCATGACACAAATGCACAGACTCATCCAGTCTATTCACCCCTTTCTTATGAAGTAATTCTGCTCATCCAGTGTACTCATACAATCGCACAACTCACTCTGCGCTCACACAAACAGACCATTCACTTTTGGATGTGGCCTATACACACCCAATAACAGACACGTCTTCCTGTTCTCGTGATAGTCTTTCAAGTCAGCAAATCTGCCTATCTAGTTACTGAGAGCTTTTACAAAAAAAGCTTACCAGGTCTCCCCGATTCTTAGGCAGTCTGGTGGTTGTAGCTCTTACACGACCTATAGCACACTGGCAAGTCTCACGGATTTCTGGACAGTCGCCCAGACAGCCTGCCTGCTTACTCAGATCCTAAGAAAAGCCTATAAAAATCAAATCCAGTCTCCTAACTTTAAAGTGAGTACAGCATCTACACAACCCACAACACACACCTGGTCTCCTGGATCACAGGCCAGTCTTCAAAGATAGCCTGTATTCCCAGGCCATCCCTGAACAAACCCATAGCATGCAATCAGCAAGCTGTGATATGTTCATCCCCAGAAGCGACCTGCAGAAGCTAAACTGTAAAAAAATAAAAATAAAGCTTTTGTTAGAGTACTCCACTTCATTGTGAAACTGCATAGAAGAAGGCTCGGTTCTCTGACATGCAGCCTTAAAGTGACCCCCTCCCCTGCTTCAAGGTGAGCTAGCCCAGAATACACAAAAGTAGTGGTCATGCCATTTTTTTACAGAGGCTTGAGTTAAACTATAATAATTTTCTCCTTGATGCAAAGCTTTTAGTACTTCCTTTAATGAAAAAGAACTGGAAACTGTGATCACCAATTCCAGTCTCCTTAAAAACCACAGCATGTGTTTGTGAAGCAGTTTCTGACAGGGTAGTATAAATAAACCTCTCCTTCAGGATCAACTTTCCATTGCGGATGCCACTCTATGTATTTCTGTACTCATTTCAGGTCACGGTCATTAATTCTGACATGTGCTTACTGAAGAACACACCAGGCTGCCTAATCTAACATGAAGGTAATGAAACAGGACAACCAGCAGCCTACAAAAAACAAAGAAGCTTTAAATGTGCAACATTCACCAACCACTATGTCCCATACTGCTCCTAGATATTGGAAAAAAGTAAAAACAGAAAAGCTAAAAGCAGCGGGTTCGAGTGACCTGGCATCAGGAACGAAACTACTATGGCTAACTTCTGCGTGTCCAGGAGGTGAACCTCACCAAAAAATACAAAATAGATGCCTTCTTTCCCAGTGTAAATTGCGAGGTTCACAATATCCATGTTAAATGTAGTGGGCCCCGGAGAGAGTCACAGGACAGGCCCACTATTCCAGACTCCTCATACTGCGTATACCAGACCAAGGCCCACAAGCTTTTATCCAATTAGATGCCTGAATAGGGTTGTCGGTACCTAGGTGCAGTTTTTTTCACCATCCCGACTTCTGATAGGCGTCTAACTGACAAGTGCTGAAGCTCCACTATCTGACATGCTGCACTGTGTGACGCTAGTGCAGCCTGTCATATATGTATTGTGTCCGTGTGAGGCAGGGCGGTAACAACCCCTGCCTGACCCATGCGCAGTATAGGTAGAGGAGCCCTCTTCTGCTGGCAAGGTAATTTTACAACTTTTAAATGCAAACAAATGATCTGAGATTGTTTGTTTTCAAGTAATTGCTGTAACTTGCAACCAATTAGTGACAGAACGAGTTGGTGGGTTTACGCACTGGCGCCCCCTATGGGCCAACCGCCCATATGTTCTTCGCTGTAATTTGTTAAACGTTGCCAATTGTCAAAGCGGGCAATGGAAGGAATATTAGGTGAATTTATGTCTTTAACTTTAGCAAGTTCTAGACATGTAGTCTGTTGAACTGCAGGCCTTGAAAAATCCATCCACTCACAATAGCAAGTGAGATTTTATCAGGTCGAGCTATTTTTAGCATTTACTCATCCATGCTGGCGAGTTAAGCTGAAAGGAATAGGTGTTCTCTTAATTCAGAAAGTGAATGAGCAATAAAGACTCGTTTAAATCTAGTTTTTGACTTGACACATTTGCTGTCTGTTCAAGGACAGTGGTCAAATGTCAGTTTGTCTTTGCTACTATTTGTTGCTCATCTGTTCCTAGAAAATGGCGTTTAATTTTTTTTCTCTTATTATAGTTAGAGCTTTTTGTCAAGTGTTATTTGACAATAATTGTGAAACAAGAGGATGTAAAATGTCAGGGTTTTTTTCTAACACAACATTTAAACAGCTTGTAAATGAACAATACAAGTATTTCAAAATATATCCGAAATTGCGAAAGAAATTTTTTTTTGTAATCCAGAAGTGTGATGCAAACAAAGATTTACATTGGAGCAAAACAAATCAGAACACTTAACTTGGTGATGTGCAAATGACAAATATTTACAGAAACTCTATTTCTAGACATTGTACTGTACTTTTAAAATCACGTTAGTGGACATTTCTGCGGTCATTTCAATGTAAAATCTGCTGATTTCAAATGACAGAGTGCTGCTACATTATGTTTTAGTCATTTATTTATTAAAAGTGACCGTTTTTTAATCATGATTTGAGAAACATTCTTGCTCGCGCACTGATGACAGTGCGATTAATGAACTGAGGCAAGTCAGTGGTCATGTGTATCCTATATGTGGCTAGATTTGTATTATATATGGAGCAAAAAGTTTGTCTAGTAAATCAAACAACAAGAGTTTTCTGTGCAACAGACATACTGAACTTGAGTATTTGAAGGTGCTTTCATATGTGATAAAGAAGAGAATGGCATCTCAGTGAATTCAAATATTTGCCCAGGATCACATAATTTGAAACCAGTTTATGGGTCAATAGCATTATAATAGGTTGAGTAGATTATTTAAGTCAGTAGACCCGCAGGTCTAGGAAAATGTTTTGGATTTTTCGAGGCCTGAACTGTGTTATTTAGTAAAATCATTTGTGTCAGAATCAAGCACACTCTAAATAAGGTGTCTGTTACCAGAATCTGCCAATGTTTTGTACACCAAATTGATTTCAATTGAATGGTATTTTTCAATACTCATAGCTTTTCAAGGCTAATTGTGTAACAAACAAATCAGTATATATTAGCTATGTTTAGGTCAGCATATATTTCTTTGGAGGTGTGGGGACAAGTTTAAAATAAAAGGATTTCGGGTCTAATGAATCATGGCCAGAAAAATATGTGAACTTATCTCTATACGTTTTTGAACTTCTGTCTGGGGGAGTTGGACGAATTTCCCATTGTGTGTAATTAAAAAGTGTGCGTTGAACCCTAGCTTTATATAAATAGTGATGTGTGTAATGATACCAGTACATTTCACCATAATTAGCAGAATCTAGATATAAATCCTCATTTTCAAAACAGTGTATTCCAGCTCCGAGAGCATGGAGTTAAGTGTCAGCATTCCACTCATCAGAATGTAACCCAGGTATAATAACAACACACAAAAACACCTTAAATACATAAAGAATCAGCAGAATTTCTGCAGGACTGCAAATATCATAGACCTTATCCCAAACAATTACATCAGTTACTGGGACAGCTGAAACGTTCATAAGGGACAGGTCTCTGCTCTGTGAGGAGGAGTGAGGCGTAAACACTTCATCCACCAGTTGTAGCAGAATCAGAAATCAACTTAAGTTCATTCACCATTCCTCCTCAGCTGGGGAGAAACTGCCTCGATGCTGGTCACAAGCTGTAGAGAGAATTCCTACGTGGTAGCGAGAAGAGTTGGGGAACTACCAAGGAGTCCTCGTGGCCTACTGTTTAGAGTCTGCCACTTGATTTAATTTTACTTGATCTCAATGGAGACGAAACGATTGTCTTTACAACCAGCTAGCGGTGGAAATATCTCAGTTCTTGTAACGTGAATGCCAGGGACGAGCGCCGGTGCACTGTATGATGGGGCAAATTTCTTCTTCACCGCAATCTTCTTATGAACAAGATCCCCAAGTTGTGGACTCCAGCCGGAAGGCACCGGCTGCTCCTTGGTTCCGGTAGACGTTTTCAACTGTTAGTTAGCTTGGCCGTCACGGAAGTGTTGCAAGTCCTATTAAACAGCAAAATGATCATTATGTCAAAGGGCGTGGCTGCTGCTATGATGTCTGGACCATTGAGGTCTTGAACATACATTTGGATTGCCAAAATGGACCTCGTATGATAATTAAGTGCTCTTTGTACCCCATATAAATGATTAATCCAGCTACGTCCTGAACCTGATTCTCCGAGCTGTTATGGATTGCTTTAAGTCACGGTTCATCCTCTCCACTACTGAATTTCCCTCAGAATGGTAGGGGAGGAGTAATGCACCTCTACACCCAGGGAAGCCATAGAATCCCTATGTGCTTTCGAAGCAAAAGCAGTTCCCTGGTCCGGGCGGATTGTATGCATGCATGTATTCCAATAAAGACTTGCAAATATTTAATTACAGTACGAGCAACAGCTGAAAGTTGTGGCCACACCCAGGGAAACCTGGAGCAAGAGTCAACTTGGAAGTAGGATACATTTAAATGCCTCATCCGAATTAAGAGGACCAAAAGGGTCCATGTAAATGCAGGCGAAAGGTTTGTTTGTTATCAACAGGTGTGTCTGCGGTGGGTGTGCCAAGGTAGAACTTTTACTTTGTTGACAAATGTCACAACAACAAACATAGTTCTTGGCTTGTTTGTATAAGCCATGCCTCAAATAGCGTTGTTTTAATAACTGAATTGTAGCTGTCACACCAGCGAGTGCACAGCTATCACTACGGCTAGCCTGCTGTCTTGGTTGGGAATCACACGGTCACCAACCCCTGGAATTGTTGTATGGTGAACATTTTGTTTGCTCAAATGTTAAGTGTATTTATTTGGAAATACCCTAGCTAAACCGGTGCCGTCGTGTGTAGTCTTATAGGCAGCTTGCATATCATCATCTTCCCTCGTATGAGAACAAGTAATTGAAGCAACTGTTGCAGTTGAAACTGCAGATTTGGCAGCTTCATCTGCCGAAGAGTTCCCAACAACGTGTGTTCTACATGCTGATGACTCAATGTATGAAGTACATGAGTCTGTGACAACCTATCTTTGAGGTCTGCTACCTTCATCCAAAGCAATTTATGTTTTATAATATTTTCTTTAGTATCTCTGAATCCATTCTGGTGCCAGTAATTCAAATTCAATTCAAATAATCTTTAGTCGGATATAAAGAATCCATAAAAGCACAAAGCAATACATCACAGGGTTAAATACTTAAAACATTACATATTAAAAACATCAACTGAATTAAGACATACAAAAGAAATTTTGCGATATAAAAAACAGTGCAATGAATCATCTTAAATTGCTAAATATCACCGAAACCGAAAATATATCAGGTTATATAGCAGCATCACATGATAAGGTGCAGAGTACAAATACATTACAGGGGTAGCAGCAGAAGGAAATAGGCTATTAGGAACATAAATAAAAGACCACACAATTTAGATATTAGCCAAGGACCAAAGTGCATATTCTTCATCAGCATAAAAGCAAGAAGTTCATATGAAACAATCGGGTCTAGTTATGAAGGACTCATAGAGGCACGCAAACGAATAGCAAACTTCAAGAGGTACAAACGCGGAGGGTTACATTTTCCCCGTTGAGCTTAAGGATAATCCTTTAAGCACCCATAAAGTCCGTTATTCCACTAGCTCTAAAGAAGGAAATCAAGAGTTGTTTACTATACTTTTGATAAAAGTTACAAAAAAATAAAAATTGAACATGGATTGCTTACCTAGATTCCCGCAAGGACAAGGCAGTTGCTCAATATTTGTTTGGAAGCCTAAGGGGAAGCATAGCAAGTATTTTAATGTGCCAGCTCTGAGGCAAAAGAGCAAACTTCGATCCCAGCAATTAGTTTCTTTTAAAGGATAACTAGCTGGGAGATAAGGGGAGCTTCTGTCGTCTACCATAGATATATAACGAGCAACAAGGTTTCGCGCGCTCTTGTGCTTGTCTTGCGTCCCCGTAATATTTATATATGCCTTCTCTAATCGTCCTTTTATTGATACCTTCTAGCTGGTCTGGGTTTTGAAAAACATGGCCAAGATTTACTCTATTCAAACTTGCCCATACTTCTGTCAGCCACAGTATGTCTCCACCCTTATCGCATTTTCCCCTGCGATCTTTGCATTGAAATCACCACCCAAGCAGATTCCAGATAGTTTTTGATTCCCTGTGAGATTTGGTATATCCGAAACAAAATTTAAAAGATTAACAAAATTCATATTAGGTATAGATAAACAAATCATTATTATAAAAATTAATAAAACCGATCGAAACCCCCCGTGTGTATATCGAAGCTTGGATGTTAGCGCTTTTGGTGGGGATTGTTTTAACACTGCCGCCTGAAGAAATTTTCACCCAGGTGGATAGGCCTCCAGAAGGTCGGCCTTGTTTAGGGTGGGGTGCTGTAATATTGAGGCATTCATACCCTTCAAGATACAGGTCTATTGTTGCCCAAATCTCTTGAAACATTAAGATGTCATTTTTGTTTACCATATTGACCCAATTGACACTGCTTAGTTTAGAGGCCAAGCCTGCAATGTTCCAGCTTAGAGCATGTAACTTTGGGTCATATAGCTGTGGCCAATATGGGTGTCAAAGGGACGATTTCAGTAGGTTTTAGTGTATATGACGGTCAATCTAAACTAACAAGATCAGAGAGGGCAGAGAACCCGTTTTGTAACGGGTATAAGGAGATGGCTGGAATGTGCTGCTCAAAATTTGGTTTATAAAAGAAACCAAAAGGTAATGCCCAAATGTTAGTGGGTAAAAAGCTGTTAGTCTCCTTTCCATCAATATTGATCTAACAAGTGCTGGTCTGCGAAAGTTAATAACAATGCAATCTCCCTCAATAGTCTTGTCTGACAATCCAACCCAACCAACCCTACGTACCATTATGATGTCATTTATATTAAACCTCCTGAACCCTTTGTGTTTGGTTAACCAGTCAATACTCTTATTCCGTAGTTGGTCCCAAGACCCAGATGTATTCTTCCCTATTGGGGGAACCTCTGCAAGAATCAGGACATACGGACACGCTGCCGGTGGTAGGCTTAAAACATCATTACTTGCCTCAGCAAGCCCGCAAACATTATTACAAACAATATTTGTAGTGGCTGTAGGCAAGGCGTGATCAATGATTTGACTAGATGAGTATGCTGTGGTGGAAATGGCTGGATTTTGAGGTTTAACAGAATCCATAGGGAATTTAGGAGGAATGCTATCTTTTGTTCTGCGACAAGTTTTGCAAAAGACAGAAGGCTGTGTAGGATTTATAATTCCCTGGCAATTGTGTCACTCTGAGTCTGTGGTTTAGAAACGCCGCCCTGTGAAGATAACTGCTTAGGTTCATTACTATGCGAATTTAACTTATTAGTTAGTGATTCTAAGCGGTCCAAGAGCTTCCATAGTGCGGCAAAATTCTTATCTACAAGCTCTTTGACTCGCTCATACATTGTATCTATAATAATGTCAATTGCAGTATCCCCAAGTCTAAGATTTGAAAAGGGTGTCGGTGTTGATTCAGTTTGGGTACATACAGAGCACTTTAGTGTCTCTGAGAACGTTAAATCAACAGAGGCGCAGACAGGTACTTGGTCGGCTGAGACTGCAGGACCTTGGATCCATGTGGTTAGCGCAGTGCGTTGTGGATTTGAACTTGGGGGTTGTTTCCGGTTAGAACAAACCGGCTTAGCCGTTTTCCTTTTTCTTTTTGCCCAGTAACTTCAGGGTTCGGGGAAACATCCGCAGTTGCAGCAATGCCGTTGGAACAAGCCAGTGATGGGGGATCCTCCGTCTCCCTAATATGCCCAGTGTCCTCATTTCCCTCAGCGCCTATTTCACTTTCTCGAACTGGCGATAGTAAATTGTGATCAGCTGATATAATCAATGTTGGTGAGCAATCAATGCAGTCAATATTCTCAGTTTGTAGAAGGAACTGTGGTTTTACTAGGCCCATGGACAAGCGCTTCTCGGTTAGCTTGATTTCAGTGCTAACGTTATTAACTGCTCTCTCCAACATACTATCTATAGACGTAGTGTTACGTGGGGCAGGAGTAATATTAAGTTTGCCCATAGCGATTGCTGTCTCAAACATAGGACTTGAATGAATCACCACTCACTGCAGCCATGCAGAGATGATCAAAGTTGTCATAGTGGTGGCCCAGCCCGGCCACTGACTGCCCCTGATGGGCACATACGGGCCCGCGCTTGGTCCGGGCTTCGTCTGGGCGACGTCCCGCGCTGCGGGTGGAGATGCAGTGCTATAAGCGCAATGACCCAGCCTCCCCCCTCACTCGCGGCACACGCAGCAGCTGTGTAGGGTAGTGGTGCACTCTGGGGGTTGCAGTCCTCCCCAGAGTGAAGATGGCAGTGCGGGCTGTTTGGCGGGCCCCTGGGACCATCGTCCCACCAAGGGTTCCTTCCACAGTTTAGTTAAAGCGTCCCGTTGCAGCCGGTAAACAGCAGGCAGCAGAAAAGTCTCACGCGCCGCGGGGGAGAGGCAGTGCTATAAGCGCGATGACCCCGCCTCCCCCTCACTCATGGCACTCGCAGCCGCTGTGTAGGGTAGTGGTGCACTCTGGGGGTTGCAGTCCTCCCCAGAGTGAAGATGGCAGTGTGAGCTGTTTGGCGTGCCCCTGGGACCCTGGTCCCACCAAGGGTTCCTTCCACAGTTTAGTTAAAGCGTCCCGTTGCAGCAGAAAAGTCTCCCCAGTAATACAAATTATCATTAAAGACTGGACACAATAATACGAATCACACACTGTAAGAGTGGGGAATTCATGATGCAAGAATTAATGCTTTCAGTTCAGCCAATTAGGGAGTGCAGGCACCTAAGGACTGTGCATGAGTTTATTTGCGGTTGAAATTTACCTTCCAACATCACACCATGAACGGAGGTACACGCTGCTGAATATTGGTTTTTGGTATCGTGGAAGTAGGGCGTCCGCATTAGGAACACTTGCTTTTGTGACAGCCTGAATGTTGGAATGAGATTAACGACAATCATGCGTGTCCCTTCTTTAATGACAGCCATCTGAACTGCAGTCAGTATTTTTCAGTAGATGCAAAATGCATTTCCGCACTGGAATATAAATGCAATTAATACGCAATCGGCATACAGATGACCAGGTTTGAAGAATTTACACATGTATGTAAGTGTTGTGTATCAATCAAGTCAGATTGTAGTGATCTGGGTATGTTTGTATGGTTTGATGCCCAATGTAAATTGAAAACGTCAGGATGAATGAATTCTTATATTAATTTTATATGTTGTGGGTCACCAGGAATAAAAGCTCTGCCAAATTAAGGAATCCTAACAATGGTTGCAGTTTCTTAAGCATTATTTGGTGATTGTTGCAGAGCGCACTTCTCTAGGAAGTGTTGCAAGACTCTTTCCCTCATGTGTAAGTTTGTATCCGAGGAATATGACCATTAGAAATGCTATATTTGATTTCTTAAAGTTGAATTTGTAGCCACTTTCAGTAAAACCCAAATATTATGCAATATGTTCTGGCTAAATGTGTGTTTAATTCATTGTCCGTGAGGTAGATATCTACGTAGGACGATGCATCTGGGTCAGTATCATGTAGAATTGACAAAATGTGGGCAGCAAACCGTCCTATGACTGTTGATATACCCCATGGTGAGTCGATAATAGCGACTTTGAGCGCCAAGAAGAAAGTCCAATCCCTGCTTTCAGGCGCTATATTCTGGCAGAAAAAACCATTACAAAGGTCCAAGATTGTTTTACAGTTTTTACGGACTATATTACTGATAAGTGCTGTAGTATGTGTATTTTGTATTGCAAATGTGTGTATGACTATTTAAATGCCTTTAGTCTAAGACTACGGTATGATTGGTCTGGCTTCGCCACAGGAAAAAGAGGGTTATTCGTTTGGGAAATAGTGCTCAATCACACCCTGGTATTCTAATTGTGAGAGAATTTCTCTAACAGTTGCTTTAGCATCCCGTTTAATTGGATTTTGCGCTTGCACTTGTGGGCTGGACCGTATGAGTATTATATGATAAGGAGACCTCTTATCCCTGCCGACATGATTGTGGTATAACGCTTGGACTTGTGCCCATTTAGATGTATAGGCTTGTTTGACCTCATCAGGGACAAGCTAAAAATTTTATGGTGTTATTACTTCCTCACTTTGTGGGAATGTGCATAAAAACTCCAGGGGTTGATCGACCTCCGCAAAGAGAATGTCATGATAATGTTACATCACACCATACGAGTAATATTCTCGGAAAATGTATGTCACCCTCAATTTGTATATCCAAATTATATAACCTGTCTAGAGGGCCTACACGATGGTCTGGGGTTTCAACTGTAATATATTGATCAGTTGCTTTCGCTGTCATATACTCATGGAGATTTTGGCGCACAATAGTGATCTCTGCTGTGCTGTCGGAGTCACCGCCCACCTCTGGTTCAGGAGGACAGTTCTCGTGTTTGTGGCATATATTGCGGTTAAAGCTGCCACTTTATTTTTCTGAAATTGGGGTTTCAACTGTGGAAGTTTCTCTACCTTCTTTATTTTCATGTCAAACGAACGTTGTGAGTCCGTTTTTGGTTTCACTTACTCATCCTGTCTGCGCTCAGAACGTCCTCCTTTCTCATATTGTTTATCCGATGAGTCCTGAAAGAAACGAGAAGTCCATGTATCAGAACACTGATACCTATCAGGTGGCTTCAGTTGTGTGCGATCACACAAATTATAGCGGCTGTCAGAAGCTCTGTTTTCGGAAAACCTCCTCGAGACCTAGCTTTCTCTTTTAGTTTGGGTTTATCCCATCGTTTTTTAGCAAACTTCATGTTTTTTTTTGGGAGTGTCCTCGTTAGAACCAGGTTTGCCAAGTTGTGGTTTATATGGTCTGGCCCCCAAATTTACGTGTCCTATAGAGGTATACACCTCGTCAATAATTATAGGTAGCTCACACTCCTGGTGGAACCTGGCGCAAGCCGTTGGTGTATAGCCAAAGATGCTGCTTCGCCTTTAATGTTGGCTACAATCATTGACGAGTCTTTAGGAACATTTGCTATTCATTTCATCCCCAAATTAGGAGCAGAGGCTGCCCTGTGTTCTTTATTTGTTTCAACACGTCCGCCAACACTGACATAGACGGTGTACCATGTGTTATGGTATAGACTGCAGCAAAGATGTTGTTCCATGTGGCACAGTCACCTCTTTGGGGAACCATCCCAAGTGGTAAGCACATAGTCAATATTCTATGTTTATCTTGTAATCCCATGATGGGGAAACACAACTTCAATTTGATTAATTTGATGAGCTATCCAAAAATGAATTTCATCAGGTTTTGTGGGGATTTTACCCATAATTGCATCAATAATTACAGGACTAATTGTAGGTTCAGCAGGCAACTGTGGTTGCCCTGTTAGAGCTGCCTGTGCTGGGACAGCCATCAAGGTGCGCAGAACATACTGTTAGCCGTCAATATAGGCTCAATAGACCAGTGTATAACGGCTCTAGCTCCTAGTATTAAGATTTTGTGTCTTAGGGTATGGTGTATAACCAGCTAGCGCTGGCCCTGTGGCCCCTTCATTACTAAGGGCGCCTATGTGTACATATTCTAGAACGTGTATTAGGGCCCCTCGGAAACAATTTTGATGTTCCCAAACAAATAGTGGAATTTCTAACTTCTTGATATGCTCTGTATTATTGTGATGGTACAACGTCAGTGTACGTATGAAATGTTTTTTTGTTAGCATCCACAGCTGGAAAATGGACTCGAGAATAAAAACTTCCAAATAGACATCTTGGGCTTCAACCACAAAATTTACATCTCCAACCACATCACCAAGTCCATGTTAAGTTAAATGTGCGTGGACTGCAGGTCTGCAATTATCAGCTATAGGTATAGTCTGCGGCACCACCATTATTAATGAAGTAAAGGAAACTGAGCGGAAACACTACTATGGGTATCATTTTAAAGGTTCAAGCTTGAACAACCAACAGAAAACGTTTAGTTGCTTCCTAAAATACTGTGGAGGAGTAATCCCTAACTCCATGAACGTCTCCAGTTATGGTGTATAGAGTATTAAGGGCACACACAAGTACTGCTCGGGTAGATCTGTTAAAGAAGTACCTGCCCAATGTTGGTAGCGCCATTTTGCCCGCATTCTGCTGGTAAAGCAGAACTGTGTGTTAGGACGACAGGACGTCAAAATGTAGGGACAGTGTCCGTCTACAATGTCACTATCTGTCGGCCCAAATATTAGCTAGCTCACAGTGCCTCGCCTGAACTCCTAACCTTCCCAGAGTAACAGGTGATTTTGGCAACTTTGAACATGACACTCTAGTCCACAAGGGAACCATGGACACAGATCCTCCCTTTTTGTTACTCACCCACTCATGCTTGCCTGTAGTAAACCTAAGAAAGACCCAAAGAAAGTTTCCAATACATTTCTTGAAACTATCGTAGTCTATAATGAAGTAAATGTGCTGCAATTATTAGGCAGATGCAACTAAACAAAATAATTTGCATTACTAAAAGGGTGTGAAGGACAATCATCCCAACCATGGCAAATTATCTATCTGACTAGGTCTGCCTTTACTATGTGAACACAGGGCTATATTTGTGATCTCTGGGATTCGCCTCAGACCCCATACCTGGTTATGTAGTTAGGTGGTCTGTATTATGAGTGTAAACTTAGTTTACGCAGGGCTGCATGTCAGGCACTGCTGTCTTTTCATAACAGTCCTCTCTGCCGTAATTCTCCTCTCTGGCCACAAAGGGGACGGGACACAGTTCATATGATAAGGACTAATGTGTTGGAATATGCAGCTGAGCGATTGTGCTACATCCAAAACATTAGGAGCTGTTGCTGAATGAGCAAAGAAAACAGTACACTATGTTGTTGTGTATTCCGAGGAACCTTGTACACGATGTGCAGACTGAATCCCAAGAGGAGTCCCTGAATAACAAACAACATGTAAGGTGTATTCCTAGAATAATGTTGCAAAAACAGAGGTATTATATGTGGCTATGCACAGCAGAGGCAGCCTAAAACGTCTAAGACTCCAAACAAAGGGAGAACCAAAGTGGTCCAGATGGTAAATCACTACACACAATTATATCGAAGTTATGTTTCCAAAACTGAAACAAATGTACGGGTAAGTTATGTTTTCTTAGCTGGTAAGACTTAATGTATGTTTGTTTGAAAAAATCTCTGATATTCGCTGAACAAACCACAGATAAAGTTACGTTATGGGTAAACAAAAAAAATAAAAACCTGAAACTGACTGAAATTGGACAGTTTTGGTTAGCTGAGAAAAACATGTCACCATTAATACACCTCTCCTACCCTCAAATAAGATGTCACAGGTGGTTTCGCAAATTGCATTATAGATAACCTCGTATATCATCTGACTGTTAATATTATGGAACGTATCACTATCTGCTTTCTCTTCTTGTCTTGGGGAAAGTGATAGAGATGTTTTAGCTCATTTTGGTCAGTGGAATTGGTCCTGGGACCGAATTGTGATTGGGTGCAAAGCCTGGATGAAGGCAAGACCTTTACCTCAACCCACGCTGTGCATCGTTGAAGGTTATGTACAATAAGTATCTCCATACACAGTTGGGTGTAAGACCTGGCCAAAGACCACACCCTATGCAAGGCTGTGGGAAGCGTACTCTTGGTTATCTGCATATGGTTGCTCATTTCAGGGCCTCGCAAAATTCCAACCCTTGCCCTTAATCCCCGCTGTGCAAATTTGAAGATTAGGTCCATACAGTAATTTATCCTAGTTTTCAGCAAAGCTACGCGGTCAAGTCAATCCCCATAAAGCATAGCTTAATGTAATGTGCAATGGGTTAATTACAAATTAAACACCGGCTGGACAAAGGACCAGGCCAGTGGACATACCTTGCACCCAACCCTGTAACACAAAGCTGAAGGTTCTGCACAGTGCAATATGTTCACATTTGGGGTGGGTACAGAATTTAGCTGTAGGTGAGATGAAAATTATATCTATAAATAACAGTATACAACACTCCAGTAAATAATACACACAAACAAAACATTGTATTTCCATAGTAAATACATTGATTATGTCAGTGGTGAAGTGATGCAATTTCACCAGTGTTGTCATTGATAATGACGTTTGTGATGCCATCTGTGGCATTATACTTGAAGCCTAGAGTTTTACATTGCATCTCGAGGTAGGATTTTCTCAGCTAACTATAACTCTCCAATTTCAAAGGATTTGATTTAGGTTTGTTCCTAAAGATTATCTCAATTTAACTGTTTTTTACCCAGTGGAAAAAGGATATGTGATGTTTTCCCGGATTCCACGGATGGGCAGCATTGTTTTACTTTCAGAGATGTTCTTACGATGGAGAATAGTTAATTTTACTGTTTCTTAATGTAATTATTGCGAAGTACTTTCAAGAGGAATTGAGCAGATAATGTAGATTGTGCAAGCTTGGTATAGAAGATGTCTTGAACTAATACCTAGTTCACTGCCTAATCATGATAAGTCTGTCTAACACTCAGTTTACTGATGCACTGTGAGCACTTGAATGTCAATGATGCCCTTTATAGTCAAATGTTTGTGAAACTTTGAAATTGAATAGTTTTATGACCCTTTAATCTTCTAATGAGCTAATTACCACCTTCTTCTCTATTTTTGCGTGACATGTCTGCAGGTCAAACATCCCTTCTTTTATTTTCCTGTTTGTGTTGGTTCCCAGGCCCAATAGAATGATGGTGCTAGGGTCTTGTATACAATTATATTTTGATTTGAACTGGATGTGTTTTTTTCTTGGCCAATGATTCATGTGTTTGATTGTCATCTCATAAGTAACTTGCATTCAGGCTGGTGTTAAGGGACTTGAGGACTCCAAATCTTACATGGCATAGTTTGTGTCAGAGTACACATTGAATCAACTCCTGAATCCGATCAAACAACTACTTGGTGGGATATTGTATTCCTCTTAGCTTTCAATACTTGCCATTGCTTTCTTTCCTCCTCAGACAATTCTCTTTCTCTTAAGCTCTCTCTCTTTGCCTTTACTAATCTTTGTCCCGTGCTCCACCTTTTCCCCCTCACCTTTCACACTTCTCCATGTGTTCCATGTTGCCTCTCTACTGTAGTTGTCTTTATCACGAGGCAATGTTATGGCGACATAACAGATGGGTCTAGTTCTACCGTGCTGGGGTGGTTATCTCTTGTGTGGAACTGAGCCCAGTCCTAGCTCCTACTCGCATTCCTGGTCTTCTGCAGGATTCAGTTTTGCCTTCACCTTCAGCTTCTCGTTCCCTCCCTTCTCAGCACAACACACAAGCATCACACAGCTACAACTAGCCACACCACTACAAGATGGAATCACTTCTAGCAGTGCGATGCACATTCCTGCATATTAATGTTTTTCTTCTTTTCTCTAACAGCAACACATTGCGAGTTACTCGTAGTGCTGCCCTTAGCAGCATGGACAGCTCAACCACAGATGGAGTCCCTCAACTTGGAAAGAAGGGCAAAGAGTTCGATTTTTCACAGTTGCCCATGAAGGTTGAATTCTTGGAGTGCAGCTGTAGGGACAGTAAAGAGGAGGAGGGGGGCGCCAAACTTGGCAGTCTGGAAAAGTGGCTTGTGAAAATTGCTTGATGACTATCCAGCTGGATGAAGATTGGAGGGCATTGCAAAAAGAAAAGGGAGGAGACCCAGGTTGAAGTTCAGTTGTAAATTTATTGGGTGCTGGTTCGTCCCCTTGTGAGCAAGTTTATTGGATTGGATGTTGTAAGATGACTCCAGCATTGGCATTGTGGAACTGGCTTGCTTCTTTTCCAGTCCTTTCGCTTCTGTGCCTAGGAAAAGCACTGCCAACACTCAATAGGGCTTTTTTTTAAAGTCCTGTTTTATTGCCACTGGACATATGGCATTATGCATCTCATTTTACCATCTTGCTAAACTTCATTATGTCTGGTTTGATATTGCGATTCTTCACCTGGTTTGAACAGTTCTACAGTACAATGGAAGTTCGTGAATGTCAGCATTTCTGTGGACTTTATCTCAACATGCCCCCAAAGAATACTTAAGTGTTCATTCTCTTCTGCACTGCAACGCTTCAGGCATTTGTCTTTTGAACTTGAAATACAACTTCTAAATACCCAGTAGAAAATAAAAATTGCATTTGTGAAACCCTTATTTTTAGTACTTGCCCAGATAATGTCTGACTGGCATGATTTAATGATGTGTGATTCACATAACTTGCATCCTTCATAACACATACACCAAACATTTGTGTCATGACCATTAATATTACCAAGTTGGCCAATGTCCATGGCCCTTCTCTAGGATGTTTTCGGAGACTGACATTTCTGTGTTACTACACAACTTTCCAGGCAAAATACGGATGCTACCGGATGCCCATTCTCAAAAAGTAATTTACATTTTTTGCCTTGCTTATGAGACTTTTGGAGAAATATTGAGTCTATCACTGAAAGTGACAGGACTTTCAATTCTTAATTCCTGTGTTCAATTGTAATGGATTTGTTTATTTAATACAGGCATAAACCATATCATGAAGTGGGTCATTAAGATCCCTTGAGTGCTGTAACCATGATTGCTCAACTACCAGTGCGGCTCAACCGCCAGTGCAGCACAACTGTGTTCATATGAGGGCTGTTCGTAGTCTGGTAATGTTTACAACCGCTATATTACAAACAAAATTATAAAATAATGTTTGTTTTGTTTTGGTCTCTTAAATAAGTTATAGGTAGCCAAGCTGAGTGTACATTTGTTTTTCACATTTTATGTTGATCTCATTAAAACACAGATGACTAGATTATGCTTTTGCATTTTCTCTCTAGCTGCTGTGACTGACTCTAAGTACTATGTCTGTAGTGGACACTCAGGAATCATTAATGTTGCAAAGATTGGGTTCAATAAGGTTTTTCTTCTGCTTGCGATTTTGAATGTGTGGGCATATAGATTCAATGATAGCAATGCAACTTCATCTGTGTGCTTTTGTTCAACAACCACTACCGCTACCAATATATGGGACCTTTTAACTGATCAAAGTCCTGACATAGGATTTCTTACTGAAACTTGGATAAAACCCTCCTCCATCCCAGCCATTGCCATGGCTATACCGGATGGCTATCGCATCCAGAGACTCGACAGGACAGGCCGAGCTGGTGGGGGCATAGCCGTAATCTGCAGAGATTCCATGTCTGTTTCTATCCTCGATCAACTGTGCACAGATGCATTCGAATGCCTCATATTTAGACTAGACCTACACCCCAACACAGCTAGAAAGGAGCTCTAGTGTACAGGCCCCCAGGCCCGTTACTGGGCTTCACTAACCAATTATTAGAATTTATTTCCCCGCATGTGATTGCCACCCGCAATTTCCTCCTGCTAGGAGATTTTAATTTTCATAGTGAAGATGCCCTCAACCATGACGCCATGCTATGTGTAAAAGACCTGGCCTCTTCTGGACTTGTAAAAATTAACTGCACACCCACCCATGTAGCTGGTCACACCTTAGACCTTATCCTAACTAACTCTCAGAACATTGAATGTGGAGACACCCATCCCCTGATTTGGTCGGACCACTCCTTGGTGAACTTCCAACTCACCAGCCCCATCATCTCCGCCAGCCCAACAACTCACATTAATCGCTGGTATAGACCCTGGCACAAATTGACGCCCGATCATCTTCTGTCCCCTTTTCTCTCTTGGGACATGGACACCGTCTCTTACAACGTTGAACAACAACTATCCCATTTTAACTGTCATCCTAAACACTATAGACAAGGCAGCTCCTATGAAGCTTCAAACCCACCCTCCTAAATCTACTCCCTCGAACTGGTACTCCCCCGCCTTGCGGGATGAAAAGAATCAATGCAAGAAGCTAGAGCGGACTTGGAGACTCTCCCACAATGAGCAAAATAAAGTTAGCTACAAGACCGCTCTGACCACATACCACAAAAATATTAAAAATGCTCGCAAACTCCACATTTCATCCCAATTAGATCAAGCCGGAAACAACTCCAGGACTCTTTTAAATTCTGAAATCTTTTACCAATCCTAAAGCCTGTGATACTGCAGAAACTCCATCGCAATCTCTATGCGATAACCTTGCCTCTTTTTTTATTCAGAAAATTGAAAACATTTATCAGAAAATTATCTCAGCGAATGTTTCCTCCCCCCACGCCCCCCCCCCCCCCCCCCCCCATCCATAGCGGACCATACTAGCCATCTAAACACTCCATTCCAACTCCACAGCTTTCCTTCTCTCGCCGTTACAGAAGTCATATCCCTTCTCAAATGTACTAAATCAGGCTCCCCCCATGACATCATCCCTGCCAAAGTATCTTCTAGATTCTCGACCTAACTCGCATTACCCATCTGCTCTATCCTCAACAGCTCCTTGAGCTCAGGCAGACTTCCTTCGGAATGGAAAAATGCTCAAATAATCCCCATCCGCAAAAACCTTAAAATTCAGACTTCTGAGCTGACTAACTACCGCCCCATCTCCCTGCTTCCCCTACATAGTAAGCTCATTGAGAGACACATTAATAAACATCTGTCTGCGTTCTGTGAATCCGCTCACCTTCTTGATATTTCCCAGTCGGGCTTTCGGGCCAAACATAGTACAGAGACTGCCTTAGTGGAGGTGACTGATAACATCAGGATGGCACTGGACAAAGGTCAAGCAGCACTTCTGGTGCTCCTTGACCTTTTCAGCAGCATTCAACACCATCTCACTTCAGATCCTGCTGGAGAGGCTACAAGACATAGGCGTTCAGGGACTCGCATTGAAGTGGATGACTGATTTCCTAACTGATAGAACCCAAACTGTCACCTTGGGCCCCTTTAAATCTGCCCCTTCCCAGGTTACCAAGGGGGTCCCCCAGGGCTCGTGCTTGAGCCCCACTCTTTTTAACATTTATGTGACTCCCCTGGCCAAACTTATGAGGAACTTGGGATTCAATCCCATTTCATATGCAGATGATACCCAACTCCCCCTCACCTTTGACAAGAACAGACCTGACCTCCAACTCATCTTCTCCAAGGGCATGATGGCTATTGCCTCCTGGATGCAAAGACATTTCCTTCAATTAAACTCAGAAAAATCTGAAATCATGCTGTTTGGAGGAGCTGCCACATGCCGGTCACCTACCTGGTGGCCTGAGGAGTTGGGTAAAGCCCCGTCACCTAAGCAAGTGGTCAAGAACCTAGGTATCAGAATCGACCAGAAGCTCACTCTAGATGCTCACCCCAACTCCACTACTGGCATCTGTTACTATGTTTTAGGTCTACTTAGGAGAATTTGTCCTCTACTACCCCCTTCCATGAAAAAAACGCTGATGCAAGCCCTGATACTAAGTAGAATAGAGTACTGTAATGCCTTGCTTCTTTCGGCCAATGAAGCCTCCCTTAACAAGCTACAGGTTGTACAAAACACGGCTGCCCGCCTAGTTGCAGGCGTCCCTCCTAGAACCCCCTCTATTCCCCTTCTTAAAAACTCCACTGGCTCCCTGTTAGAAAGCGAGTGAAATTTAAGATAGGCTGTACTGTCTTCAAGGCCTTAAACAACCTAGGCCCGTCCTATCTCTCTAGTAAGCTAACTAATTACACCCCTTTGCGCACTCTTAGGTCAGGCTCTAAACGCCTACTATTCATCCCTAGAATCAAAAAATCACGCAGTGGTGGCAAAGCTTTCACATATCTGGCCCCTGCTTTCTGGAATGAATTACCTCTTCAACTTCGCGACTGTTCGACCATCTCACATTTCAGAAAACTCCTCAAAACCCACCTCTTTTAACACTGTTTTGTTTTGACTGAGTTAGCATTACCGTCCAAGCGCAGAGATACCCCTTGGGGTGAATCAGCGCTATACAAACCTATAAAATAAACCACAATGTGCAGCTTGTGGTCTGAACTAAGCTAGAAGTTCTATACTGAAGAGACTGACTGGTTAGAATTCAGAAGTATATATACGTCTCCTCCTGGAAGAGGTGACGCGGATGAGACAAGCTCATCGTTGGGCCAGGCTGTAATTCTTCCAGTGATCAGGGATTAGTCTGAAAACATCTTCCATGTTGGCCTAGCCTCGGTAAGTGAAACAGAGTGCGCTATGAAAGGAGGATCGTTATGTAGATGCCTGCCTTCCGGAAATGAGTGAGGATGGGGTGTGATCACTCTTGGTGATTGAGAGTTGTCCAAATATTTCAGAAATGGTCTGAGCAGCATATATCCTCTCATCCCACATACCTGATTTCAGATTGGAGGTTTTTAGAATGTTATTTGCACAAAGGGGCTTGTGAGATTGCATTTGAGATTTTGAGGCATTTGTGTGCCTGGGTGTGAGTTTTACATTGGAGTCTAGCTTTCATTGGGAGCTGGTTAGACTGTTAGTCTGTGTTGCTGCTTCCAGCTTTTCCTATATACAAATCAAAATAACCCTCAATTCAAATATTAGACACTAGAAAAAACTACGGCTTAAATAACAATGAATGAACAGTTTGCAACGCTCCAGACCACCACAGGTGTCCCTATGCTTGAGAGAAGCAGGAGCACAGACTGGTAAAGAAACTCAATACAGTTCGTAAAAAAACATGTTTTACATTTCCTCCATGTGAAGGCATCATTTTTTGAGTCATAGAGAAATTGATATAGTGGTTTGAGCTTAATGTTGGCCACTAAAAATTACATGCCACGTATGCAAGTATATTCATGATTAGGTACTCCAGATGCACTCTTCAGAAAGAGCAAAGGATAGTGTCTGATCAGCGCGATAAGGACAGAAACAGTTCCGCAAACATGGCTTCGATAGCTTGAGAGATGTACTTAGTCTTGAAGGCAACTCTTCTGGCTTCATAGGTCCAAAGAAGTTGAATAAAATGGGAGAATGTAATTACAATCTGGATGCTCTTGACCCAGAGTAAAAGAAAATTAGGGAGACAAAGATCCAGTAAATTTGTATACTTAAGGGGTGATAAGATGACACCTAGAAGAAGCAGGCAGATGCTCTCCCCTTGAATTCTTAGAAGCCGAAAGGTGATGGAAGCCACTTCACTGACCACCGGGAAATCTGAAGTAGGCTGAAATAGAAATAAAAAGAATGCCCAAATCATGCATATTATCTGGCAGCAGTTGGCAGCCTCTGTGACCAACTGGAAGGCTCTGTCCAGAAGGATCCCCTCAATGTTATGTTTTTAAAAATGTTAATATCCATCACTGTGTTGGACGTACAAATTACATGTACAGAACAAGCGAATATGCTCAAACATTCTAGTTTCTTTCCACTGTTACAAATCTGTAAGATTGGGCACATTCCAGTTGTCAATCATTGCCAACAGTAAACAGTATTTTTGCTGCAGCTTCCTGACTGAACAGATGCCGTATCAATGTGCCATCTCCCCCAATGGCTGTCCCAGCTGCTTTCTAAATATTACAAATCTTAGAAGTCTTTGCCTCCAGTGTAGCCACGAACATCACATGTAAAATTTTGGTACATCAGTTATGCATCAAACAGGAAGTGTGGGGTGGACGAGGGCATCCCACAGCACAATGCATCTAGTTTTGGCTACTTGGGCATTTGCCTCTGGGCTCAAGAAAGACCGAAAACACTTCTATTCATAGATTTTCTAGCAGTGTTCGCCTCATACCTCTTCGGCATGCAACACAGCTCTCTCCACTGTCGCACACTTTTCAACCTTTTTTCCCCATCTGTTATGAGGTTGTCCATCAGAGCTTCACTGATGCTTGGCAATGTCTCTGCGGGTGAGGGCCAGAGCCTGGTCCAGGAATCTTTTCCCAGCTTCCCTTTCCTTTTTAGGTCTCGCTGAGACAGCGAAAGCTGTCTCTTTGAGACATTTTGTAAGTGGGCTTTCAAAAGTGCTACCCACATGGTTTTGCTGGCCTAGGGCTTGAGTGCACGATGGCGTGCACAGGTGCTCCTCTGCTCCTTGCATTCCCCCCTCCCTTCTCACCCAGCCCTTTGATGCTCTGCTCGATTACTTTCACTTTAGCCGCTTTGACCCCTGCATTCCCCCCTCCCTTCTCACCCATCCCTTTGATGCTCTGCTCGATTACTTTCACTTTCGCCGCTTTGATGTTTGATCGCAAACGCGATCACTTCCGCTTGGCATAGCCTGTACTTGTTCTCCTTGTCCTCACATATGCTCTTCCCTCTGTTTTTCTCTCTGGTCTCACATGTGCTATTCCCTCTGTATTTTCACTCTGCCCTCACATGTGCTTTTCCCTCTCCATTTTTCTCTCTTTCCTCACACATG
Source organism: Triturus cristatus (assembly GCF_964204655.1). Lineage (NCBI taxonomy): Eukaryota > Metazoa > Chordata > Amphibia > Caudata > Salamandridae > Triturus > Triturus cristatus. Next base: position 661,501,283 of record NC_140594.1, read on the forward strand.
CTATTCCCTCTGTTTTGTCTCTCTTCCCTCACATGTACTCTTCCCTCTGCATTTTTTCTCTATGCTCTCACATGTGCTCTTCGCTCTGTATTTTTTTCTCTGCCCTCGCATGTGTTCTTCTCTCTATATTTTTCTCTCTGCTCTCACATGCTCTCTTCCCTCTGTTTTTATCTCCAGTCTAACATGCGCCCTACCCTCTGTATTTTTCGCTTTGCTCTCACATGAGCTCTTCCCTCTCTATTTTTCTCTCCTCCCTCACATGGACTCTTCCCTCTGTATTTTTCTCTCTGCCCTCACGTGCTTTTACCTCTGTATTATTTCTCTCTGCCCTCACATACTCTTCCTTGTATGTTTTCCTCTTTGCCCTCAAGTGCACTCTTCCCTCTGATCACATGCATACACAACTATGCACACATACAAACACACACATGCATTTACACACACACATGAACATATACAAACACACACAGACATGCATAAACATATGCATATACATGCACACCAACCCCACATACACATATAAACAAGCACGCACACCAACATACTCAAACACATATACATACACACAAACATGCATACACAGACATAGGTATACACACAAACATATGTGTACACATCCATGAAGACAAATTAACACAATGACACACCCATACTTGCACACCAACACACACATGCATACACAAACATGTACACATACAAACACACACACATGCATACACACACAGATATATGCATATAGACACACACACTATGCACACACACTCATCTCCCGTACTGTCTCAGGGGAAGAGTCGGTGTCAGCTGTCTCCTAGAGGGAGATCTCGCATGTGACAGTAAGACTCAGAGACATGTGGCGGTGGGGAGAGACAGACATGCCTCCCTTTAATTGTGTTGTTGCAAGATGGTGACTATCTTCTGCCACTGGTGCATTCAGATAAGCGGCAGGAAGTTCGTCGGACACATGCACTGGTTTCAATTTCGAGAAAGTGGGGTGAACGTTTCACAGATCGGGAGTGTGTGTCAGTACGTTTTGTTTAACCGTGTGGTCATGAATCCTTTAATTGCATAAGTGAGCGGGTATGGATGTAAACAAAAATGTAACACTAATACCACATTTTCTGTCCCTCTTGTGAACAGGTTTGCTGTGAATGTATGAATGAGAATGGCGTTTTAGAATACGTTGCATGGAAAAGGGTCAACATGGTGTATACGTGTTTTTTTAAATTTATTTTTTATTGCATGGTTAACGTCATGATATACCGGATTCGGATGCTTCATTGCAGATCAGTTGTTTGTCCCGTGGTTATTTACGAGTTTAGAAAATACTTTTGTATTGTTTCGATTCTTTTTGTCTCTGCCCTATCTCTTGGCTGCGTCCTTACTCTCTCCCATCTTCTCTCTCCACCTCTTTGCTACATGTTCTCTCGTAATGTTTTCATTTTCCCCAACTCTCCTCTTTACTCTCTCTAATTCTTGTTTTGCTCCTTTTCTGTCTCTGTCCCTTCTCTCCTCTTTCTCTCCCCACCTGTCCCTTCTCTAACCCCACTCCTCTTCCTCTGCCCGCCCCCCCCATCCCTCTCTCTCGCAGTACTGCAGCATAGGCAGCACCAGGTCTCTGATGCCTTCTCAGTGTTGGCCCTGGGGGTGGAGGAGGTAAGTCAGCCCCCCAAGTGAATCCCATTATCAACAGATAGTGAACCTCTATTTACCAACAAGTACGGAGCGGTCTCGGGTGACGGCTGATGCGAACAGTGATCTGCTCTCGGCCCCGGCAGGGCCTGTGGGGTGGGGGCGTTACCTTACACTAGGAGAGGAAGTAAAAGTGATATCTTCCCCTCCCCCCAACTCCTCCACTGTCTCTCCTCACCCTCCACCTCTCTCTCTCTCCTCCACTTCTGATTCCCTTCCAACTCGGTCTCTCCTTACCCTCCACCTCGGTCTCTCCTTACCCTCCACCTCGGTCTCTCCTTACCCTCCACCTCGGTCTCTCCTTACCCTCCACCTCGGTCTCTCCTTACCCTCCACCTCGGTCTCTCCTTACCCTCCACCTCGGTCTCTTCTCACCCTCCACCTCGGTCTCTTCTCACCCTCCACCTCGGTCTCTTCTCACCCTCCACCTCGGTCTCTCCTCACCCTCCACCTCGGTCTCTCCTCACCCTCCACCTCGGTCTCTCCTCACCCTCCACCTCGGTCTCTCCTCACCCTCCACCTCGGTCTCTCCTCACCCTCCACCTCGGTCTCTCCTCACCCTCCACCTCGGTCTCTCCTCACCCTCCACCTCGGTCTCTCCTCACCCTCCACCTCGGTCTCTCCTCACCCTCCACCTCGGTCTCTCCTCACCCTCCACCTCGGTCTCTCCTCACCCTCCACCTCGGTCTCTCCTCACCCTCCACCTCGGTCTCTCCTCACCCTCCACCTCGGTCTCTCCTCACCCTCCACCTCGGTCTCTCCTCACCCTCCACCTCGGTCTCTCCTCACCCTCCACCTCGGTCTCTCCTCACCCTCCACCTCGGTCTCTCCTCACCCTCCACCTCCGTCTCCACGTGTCTCTCCTCACCCTCCACGTCTCTCCTCACCCTCCACGTCTCTCCTCACCCTCCACGTCTCTCCTCACCCTCCACACGTGTCTCCTCCTCACCCTCCACACGTGTCTCCTCCTCACCCTCCACACGTGTCTCCTCCTCACCCTCCACACGTGTCTCCTCCTCACCCTCCACACGTCTCCTCCTCACCCTCCACACGTCTCCTCCTCACCCTCCACACGTCTCTCCTCACCCTCCACACGTGTCTCTCCTCACCCTCCACACGTGTCTCTCCTCACCCTCCACACGTGTCTCTCCTCACCCTCCACACGTGTCTCTCCTCACCCTCCACACGTGTCTCTCCTCACCCTCCACACGTGTCTCTCCTCACCCTCCGCCGGTGTCTCTCCTCACCCTCCGCCGGTGTCTCCTCCTCACCCTCCACAGGTGTCTCCTCCTCAGCCTCCACACGTGTCTCCTCCTCGCCCTCCACACGTCTCTCCTCACCCTCCACACGTGTCTCTCCTCACCCTCCACACGTGTCTCTCCTCACCCTCCACACGTGTCTCCTCACCCTCCACGTGTCTCTGCTGCACGCCGCACACTGCTGCACGCCGCACACTGCTGCACGCCACACACTGCTGCACGCAACACACTGCTACACGAAACATTGCTGCACGCCACACACTGCTGCACGGCACACACTGATGCAACCGGCACACTGCTGCACGCCACACACTGCTGCACACTGCTGCATTACTCACTGCTGCATGCTGCACGACACTGCTGCATGCCGCACACTGCTGCATGCTGCACACTGCTGCACGCCGCTGCACGCCACAGTGCTGCATGCCTCACACTGCTACACGAAACACTGCTGCACGCCGCACACTGCTGCACGCCGCTGCACGTCACAGTGCTGCATGCCTCACCCTGCTACACGAAACACTGCTGCACGCCGCACACTGCTGCACGCCGCACACTGCTGCACGCCGCACACTGCTGCACGCCGCACACTGCTGCACTCCACACACTGCTTTTATACGAGTTTATGCTACTGACATTGTAAATGACAATGCCTTTTATTTGTTTTAAAACCAAAACATAAATAAAAGGCATTGTAATTTTACAATGCCAATAGCTCAAACTCTTATAAATGCGAGACCTATTGCATTGCAAATGCTTGTTTGATGTACACAGTCAACAGGTGTATTTCTGCTGTAAACAGTGCCCTCCTATTAAGTGTGCATTCTAGGTATCTCTTGACCTGGACCCAAAAAGAAGCCAGCACCGGGCTGTATAACACCATGTGAATGAATCCTACATCTGCTCAGTTTCAACAAGAGCAACATGTGGTGTCGGTGTGTAACATTATATTCAGTATATTTGTAATGGGTATTCCTTGAAACTGTGTGAACATGTTCTAGTGCCTATTCCAATGCCGTCCCTTGCCTTCCCCTGGAAATGCATGCCAGTCGCCTCATGCCACTTGGTCCGCAAGGTCGGTAGCCTATCCGTCACCATCTCCGAGACCAATTTGTGTCCATTGCCAAATGTTAGCAATACTTGCAGAAACTCATGGGAGTTCAGTTCCGATCCTCCATTATTTCAAAGGTGCTGCAGTGCTGTACCACTGTTCCCTACATAAGGACCTGAGCACCAGGAAGACAGCTATCCTCAGTCACAGCAGCTCTGCCTCAGAGGGTGCCCTCAGGGTAACAGTTGCCTAGTTCTCTTTGCTAGCCCTGTAAATATCCTGCTGCCTGGAAGTCCTCCCATTGGCACGGGTCGCCCTATTAATGGGAGTGAATTACATGATGTATTTTTTGGGGGTCACAGCCTTCCAGCAGTGAATTACTATATGAGGGAGATTGGGTTGTTGTGTGAGCTTTAGTTGGGTCTCCAGAAGTAATGACACTAGGGCTCCCTTCCGCTTTGGAGCACCTACCGCCCCGATCCCACTGAGATATAACCCAGCCGGCCAAACGCCTTCCATTGCAATTGTGCAGACAAGTAGTACAACTTGTAATCTTGGGCTCCCAATGCCCCCATCCTGTAGAATAACAGTGTGTTCACTGAAATCCGCTGATGTCCATTGTCTCAAATCAACTCCCATATCAGGGCATCAAGTGCCCCGAACTATCTTTGAGGTAACCAAACCTTGAGGTTTGCGAAGATTTACAACACTGTGGAGAATAGCCATCTTGGAGAACTCAATTCTGGCTTCAATGGTAGCTGCAGTGTATGCCAAAAGGCTACACACCCCTTGAGTGACTGTAGTGCACCACCCTTATGATTTCTCGAGTATCCACATCTTAGTGGTAGAACCTGAATCCCAGATACTTAAAGGTTCGGGGCTCCCATGTGATTCGGAACTGTACCGCCGCTGCCTTTCAGGCATCACCGGGAGTGCACCAGTCATAGCCCAGTTCATTCACAAAGCACATATCGTCCTCAAGTCCTCCAGCAGGCCCACGCTCCAGGGTATCCTCGTTTCAACGTTTCGTTTTTATAGGATCATATCTGCTTGCAGTGATATCACTTGCATGCCATCCTTTTGTGGGATACCACTGTCGCCACCCTTTCCACTCAGTACACTGGCAAACCGCTCCACCGTAAGAGCTAAGCACATTACAGACAGTGGACAGCCCTGTGTCGTCCCGGCAGCACACCAGTAACGCTTCAAAGATAAATGTACCCGTTCATACCCTTGCGGTCTATTCCGCAGTGCCACCCATTTATCCCACATTTTCCATGATATCCCTAATATAGCCCCAGTGTAGAGTATCTAATGCTTTGCATATTTCTATTGACAGCACTACCGCATCTGGGTGTTAAATCGTTTACATCTCATCTAATACTTGATAGAGTGTCCTAATATTAAAGGAGGTGCTACCTATAGGAATAAATCTGTCCTCGTGCACCAGTGTCTGGAGGTAAGGCTGTATCTGATTTGCTAGTACCTTGCTAATGATTTTATAGTCTATGTTGAGCCTGGATAGCAACCTATATAAGGCCACACTCCAAGTATCACCTCCACACTTAGGAATTGAGCCGATTAGTGTCTCTCAAGAAGTAGCAAGTAGGGGGCATGATCCAGTGCTGCAGTGTGAAGTTCAACCAACTTAGGTGACAGCTAGTTTACATGTGTCTGTTAAAACTCAAACGGCAGCTTGGTGTTTTGCCCCGCTGCAGTTCTTTAATGGCTGCTTTCACCTCTGGATCCATAATCTGGCAACCCAGAATGTCGCGTTCGTAATCTGTCTACCCGGGTGAGCGATGCCGTCTCTAGAAATGAATCCATTTCAGACTCCAGAGTTGCACTCTACACTCTGTACAGTTCCCTATAGTGTTGAGTAAAGACATTGTGTATTTTGTGCAGGACAAATACTACATTACCGTTTCGTGTTTCATTTGGGTGATCGGGCAGGGCCTGTACGAGGTCTATACCAGCCAAGCCTGCACTTGCCCACTCTACCCTCCTCCTCATGGGTTGTGTGTAAATGCTCGTGGTAAGTCTGGGTTATCAATCATTGCAATATTGCCACATATGTTTCTCTCCTTAAGTAATCTGAAGTGCTTCGGGGAAACCCTGTTCCTGCTCATGAACAGTAGTTTCTGTTCTGAACAGATTGTTCTCCAATGGCCTCCTTACTACAACAGCTTGACCTATACTGAAAACTGGCAAACGACGAGAACCTGGCGGCAAAGATCTGTTCCTCGCTATCGCCGTTCAAGTGTTGCAACTTCCCCTGCTGTCAGTGTGTCTCCTGAACGAGTGCGCCACATTTACACCCTTGTTTTATGTAGGCTGAAATATTGTAACATTGACTCCATTCATCCATATAAGGAATGTATAACTAGATTGCATTCAAATGGTATGTCGGGTCACCCGCCCTGGTAATGAGCATATATGGGGGCGACTTTGCGTATGTGGGGTTGACACTTTAAAAGTCTCCCCAATTCCCCCATTTCAGAGCTGCAAAACACCGGTCACCTGCCGAAACAGTGGTCAGCCGCCGAAATGGTTCAAACGAGCATTGGCAGAGCCAATAGGTCTCTGCAGTCTGAGAGCTTTTGGCACTGGCAATGTCTTTTAGCCATGTTGAATAACAGCACGGTTGCTGTTCAACATAGCTGAAAGTTATGGAAAGCAAGCTTTGTCACCACTGAGCTGTGCCAGGTTGAGAGTTTCTCCTCCTTCCACAGTGCTTGTATTCTAACCTATTGCTGACAGATTGTGTACAACATCCATTCTTGGGTACCCCCAACACACTATCGAAGCTCAGAAGAGAGGGCAGAGCAGGCTGGCGTGTGGATGAGCTGTGGCATTAACAAGACACATTATAGCAGTGTACTGAGAAGTACTTATTAAAAGTGATAGTTTTGTCCAGCTGGTATTCTGAACTCAAACATTTGAAAGTGCTTTCATGCACAATGAAGAATTTTTTGGGGGGGTAAAAATGAAATGCTTGCACACAAATTAAATGGGGAAGCCGGATTCAGATCTCTGCCACAGCTTCTTGGGCTTGTGTGTACTCGGTTCTGTTGTATATTCATGCATTGTAGACTACCAATATGAAAATATGAATACATAATGGACACAATGAAGGAGAAGATCACATGTCCCTAAAGTGCCCGAGAAATCCCTCATTGCACATTTACTTCACTCTGTTACATGTCAGATGTTTATACCATTACGTCCTAGGACTTGTAGCTACAACTGGAAAATCAAAAGTCCAAGTATCAGATTTCAAAATAATAACATAGGACTCTGACCTGACAGGAGAGAGTTTGACAATGCTTTTCAACCCCAAAGCGTTTAACAGGTATACTTAAATATTGAATCCACTGAAGGTTTTTATGCAGTGCAGGAACAATCTAATTAGCCTTTTTTTCCAAATAAGAAATGGAGCATTTACAAATAATTATTTAAAACTGCTGAGAACACACAACTGCCAAGTCTGTGTATTGACGTGATATTTTATTTTTTAATCTAAAAGTGTTATCATTATTTTCCGTTTCCAGCTTACAAATTCTTAAGTAAGATTTAATACATCGTGCCCAGAAGCAAGTGACTTACCTGTTGTCCCCTTTAATTGTGTCTAGTTTGCAGGATTAATCAGTCATCTGCTTTTGAATGAATACATTAACAATCAATAGCTGCCAAGGAGTGCCTTCCTATATATGAATCCTTCTGCACGTTCCAACTTTTAATCAACAATGAGTTGCATTCTGAGATTTGTTATTTCACTTTTACAAATAAGAGTCTGTGTTTATGTCCCACCGCGCAAAGTGGCATGGGTTCAAAGACTATGCCCTGAATGGGATGGAGTAAGTTATGACAGCTTTTTTAGTGCAAGTTACTTACTCTGGAATGTCAGTTCGCCTGAACTCCCCACCATCCTCTGTCATGGCGGCTTTTCTGCAGACAACCTTGGTCTCTCAAATGCAGGTTGTGGCAGTACAACCTGATGGGCCACCCTTTTGTACATATTTAAATGCAAGAGGGAGGTAAGCGATGCAGAGCCAAGAGAGCAGACCAATGACCATTGGAGAACTAGGGGCCAAGAATCATCTAGTGGGCTTCAGCTCGCCCATAGGCTTCCGATTTGTTGGCTCGATCGTCACTCCATTATTTATTTTCCCCATTTGTCGATGGCAGGCATGCGTCATGCCTCTTCCAGGGTTTAGCCCTCCCTGAGAGCTGTGTCCAATTACTGCTAAACATATGCAGCTGCCATTTTAAGGCATTGTTTCAGGACAACTTTTTTATTTCTTTGAGAGCGCTTTTCATGAGCGCTACTGTTTTTACTCACATCGTTGCTCATGACGTCATATGCTGCCTCGCCTCACCCTGTTTAAAGGCTTTCCTGATATTTCTTTAAGAGCGCTTTTTACGGGCCCTGCTGTTTTTTCCTCACACTGCAGTCTTTCTTCATGTCAGATTGCATTGCCTCGAGGTAACAAAGTACATACAACAGGTCTCTTTTCCAGACGGCGCATGCACCCTTTCTAGAGCTAAGCCCTAAAAAAGGGTTAAAGGTTAAAAAAAAAGTACAAAGGACAAGGGGCAAACAGCACTCCTGTAGCTAACAATCAAGTGAGGGTGATTGCTGCCTTCTCACCCACTGATCCCGCCTCAAGATGAACTACTCAGGTACCACAAAGCACGAGGGATTTCACTTTCCACTTCCCACTTCTCTTACCATCTCAGAGCTTGGATCAACAAGTACAACAGCAGCATCATAGCATTACCATGGCAAAAGGGGCGAAGGTAATCCTGGATCAAGGCCATTAAAGATTGTCCACCTCATGTACTGTGAAGTATGGTGAAGGAGTGTCCTCAGAGTGGAGCTTGTCAATCTCTGAACTGTCAAAAGTTGATCCGGGAATGCGTCCTTCAGACCCTTTTTGAGATGAGTGTTAAAAGTAGTTGGCATTGCAAGTGCTTCCGCTTGTTCCTTTTCAGTTTGAGTTCGGGGAGGGTACTTGGCACCCTTGCTGTTGCATCGCCTGCATTGTTGCCGCTTTTGAGTCTACTGTATCTTCCAGTCAGTTGTGTCCGTTCCTGCTTTTGAACCAACCTCTGGCTTTTTTAGAATCCTCAAAAAAGTATGTATTACCATCGATCATAAGTTTGAGCTTGTAGGGAATAGAAAAGTATCTTACTTCCACTTCTTTTAGAGCTTTTCTGCCTGCTACAAAGGACGCTTCGCATTTTTGCACTTCCTGAATATCATCACAGCTCTGTTTTTGATGTGGAAGCTGCCTGTAGATCGAGAGTGCTCTAATATTGGGTCCCCATAATGCAGCAGGAGTGTCACAACCCTGTGTGGATAGGCACCAAGGGCATGCAGTTTTGCTGGCAACCTAAGCGCCCTCTCCGATGCAAAAATGTTTGAAAGGTCCTGCAGAGCAACATCCCTACGCAGCCAATCCAGAAAGAAAGACACCATGTCTGACTATTCAATGTTCTCTGGAAGACCTACAATACGGATATTGTTACTTCAGCCTTCAGAATCTTCCTCCTTGCAGTCCAGCTGTTAAACCTTTCTAGAGAGTTCCTGTATCAGCCCCTCAAGGGCCTCCACAGCCGGAGGCATATCTCCGATATGGATCTCTTTAGTTTTCACTTTCTCGGTCAATTTGAGATGGCCGTCCTGCAAGATACTTAAGTTACTGGCCACTTTCAATGACTTCTCAGGATCTGTTAACAGCTTGTAGAATCTGAACTAATTTAGATGAGGAGCTTGTTGTCTGTGAATGTTAAGTTGGTGAGGAGAACTAAGTCCGAAAGTCCTTCAGATGTGCTTGCAGTGCGGTTCAGACCTTCTGGCTCCTGTTGTCTCACTAGCTCCTCTGGTATGACCCGTTGTGGTGTTGCATCACCTTTCGAGCATGGGTCATCTGCGTGTCTCCAGCAATGAAAGAACTGCCTTCATAAATGCGTCACAGGGGCCTTGCCAATTGGGAGTATCACCCTTTAGGAAGTACCTGATGTAAGTGATAATCAAATTCACAGTGTCTTAGCGCTGCCACCCCCAAACGGCGGACGCAGCCTTTCTGCAGTCGTGTTCGCCATGGATGCCACCTCCGTGGATCCCACCGAGAACCAAGTCTAGCTGCTGAACCTATCTCTCTCAGCGAATGTTGCTTCAGGTGGCCACCAGGCCTCTTGGAAATGGCAGGCGATGCACGTATTGGGCTCGGGCCGTTTCCATCTTGTTTTATGGCCGGACACCCCGCCCCAACCGAACACCCCACCTGCTGCTAGACATTCATAATGAGTGACTTTAACGTTTACAATAGCTTCCTGTGCTGGTGTCCGAGAGAGATACATTTACTAAGAGAAATCCAGCAGCACTTTTCTGCATGCAGCGTAGTACCTATAGATTCCACGGGGTGGGAGCATAATACTTCAGTAGAGTTTTGAGGCGGACTGGAAAACCAGTTTATTTCAGGAATCACAATCATAGGAGCAAAATGCTCAAATCTAAGAATAGCAGCTACTGAAGCCGATAGAGATCCAGTCCTGGTCAATCAATCAATCAAGTAGTGTTTGTAAAGCGCTACTTATCACCCCGGGGTGTATCCAGGTGCTGTGCTGCAGGTCTCAGTCGGAGAGCCAGGTCTTGAGTCCCTTCCTGAAGTGGTTGAGCAACGGTGAGGTGTGTAGGCTGAGAGGGAGGGTGTTCCAGGCTTTGGTGGTGAGGTGAGAGAAAGTTGTCCGGTGCTACTGCAACGGATGTGTGGGGTCTATGTGAGGGCGAGATGTGCGGATCTTAGGTTTTTGGGGGTTGGTGGAAGGTCAGGTGGAGTTCATGTAGTGTAGTCCAATGTTGTGGAGGGCTTAGTAGGTGTGGGCCAGGAGCTTGAGCTGGCATCTCTTCTGGACGGGGAGCCAATTGAGGTCTTTGAGGTGTTGTGTGATGTGTGCCTGGGCAGGTTAGCTGCTGCGTTTTTGATCGTCTGGAATCTTTTCATGAGGTTGAAGGTTGTGCTGGCATAACGTGCCTTGCCGTTGTCGAGTCGGCTGGTGATGAGGGCTTGCGGTACCGTTTTACTGGTGCTGATGAGGAGCCACCTAAGATTTGTCGGAGCATGCAAATTGTGTGGAAGCAAGCTGAGGCGATGATGTTGACTTCGCATTTCATGTAGAGTTCGGTAAGTAATGTCAACCTGTTTCTATTTGTTCCGGTCCTTAAAAAATGAATTGTGGAAAAAATGTGGAGAAGAAAGAGGGTTCTTTACATTTCGACCAGGATCATTTCTTGGCTTACAAGGCAGTTGCGTCGGATTCTGGCTCATCGTCGTCTCCTGCAGTGGTGTTGGAGATGGTTGGAAGCAGTCAGATCCGAGGTCACAGGGATGGGCGCGAGTCCTGCAGTTAGGGATGGCGAACGTCCGGTATGTCAAGGCAGTTCATATAGCCACTTCTGTAGGTGAGTGGGCCCACAGGAAGATGTAATTGTAGGGGGAGTGGGTGAGCAATTCAAAAGACGTCTTTCTCAGAAGCCAAGTTCCACTCCTACAGGATCCCCTCTGTATTATCTAGTTTGAGATTTAGGGAACAGTTTTCATACCAAGGCATAGGTGGAAATCATACGCTTATGGAAAATAGAATTGTGACTGCCCTGTTTATAAGTGGATGAACACTTGTGTGTCTTCGGCATAGGAAGAAAATGGACACCCAAAAGAAAGGATAAGTGAAGCCACAGAAACACTCATGGATTGTTTCACCAGTTCAATGTATGAAATCTGTCCAGAGACTATGCAGCACTCTGTTGGAAAGTGGTACACATTCACATAATAGGTTTGCACTATAGGAGTTCATTTTAAATGATTAAACACTAAACCATATCTACTTTTTGTGTCATGTCTTTGAATTTTCTAAAGAATGTATTCATGTTTTGTTAGAATCCAAACTGAACAGGTCCAATTTTTATATACATTGCATCTAAACCAGTGCAAATATATTCCATATTGTTATACAGCTTGTAAAATGTTTTCTGTTTTCTTTCTTTCTGAATTGCAAAATGGCATGTTAAAACTGGGAAGGCAACACAAAAATACATTTACACACACTTAATTTTATCCTTGAGCATCTTCAGACTCTTGCACTAGTGTATTTAGGGGGTTGTTTTATTCCTTTAACCTGATCAAATCTGTTGAAGGCTTTCCACTTTTGGCCAGGCTTCACTGGAGCCATGTACAGGTGTGTCATACTGTCTTCTTTCTTGGACGCAATTGACCTCTGTTCCGTAATTGTGGAGGAGGCATGGACACTTGTGCTCATACAGAAGCCATTGAACTTTTAAATTACTTGGTGGTGGAAGGATGAAACCAAGGGAAGGGGGTTTGGGACCAAATAAACTAAAACAAGAAAGAGAGACAGCCTGGTCAACCTCTACCTGGTTCTCCAGCTCCCTCGATTAGAGGAAGAGGTACCTGGGACAGGTGTCTTCATTTGTAGGATACCTCTTGGTAGATCTCCGTACTGGCTACAGCTTCCCTGAGTGTGCAGTTGAGAAGCTTGGTAGCTGGTCTTTACCTTTATTTCTATCACAAAGTGGGGATCCTGAAGTGGGATGTTTTTTCTTTAGGTTCCTGGTAATAAGGTCCTCTTAAATGAGTGCTATTATAGAGGTCTTTTTCTTGAATATCTTTACAGTCCTCTTTTTCTTTCTCAGTTTGCCTCCTAATCCCCCCATTGTCTCACAGTAATAGGGATTAGACTGGGTAGGTCCCCATATATAACCAGTTTTGACTATATTTCTCCTTAGTTATAACTCAAACAATTGTAGGTTGTCCTACTTCTACTCACGATAAGTCTTAATTCTGTCATTAAACGTCAAAGTATATGTATAATGTAATACAAGAAACGGCGTCACGGGCAGTGTGACAGGTAAGTGTGAACAAAACGTTTTCAAAACAGTGTTGGATGGCATGCTTGAATTAATCTCAGCCACTGGTGGCCACTGAAAGCTGCATCCCAGTCATTCGTTATTTTGCACACCATGCCACCTCAGTGTGGACCAAGCTGTGGCAGATCATAACAGAGGCACGAATACATGGTAACCTTGGGAAAAACAAGGATACTTCCATTGTGAGATGGTGATGAGTCACCTGAGCAATCTTCCTACGCCTTTCTCTTGGGTATTGCTGTTAACAGCCAGAGAAGGTCTCCAACTGGGCTGGGGCTTTTCTTTTTATCATAGTCTTTCTTATAAGAAGTGTCAGCTCTGTCCACAGTATAAGCATAGATTGCCACACCTATGCTTTTATTTTTCCCGTTTAGTCAGTGGTGGGCAAATTGTTCCCTCCTGCATTTGTCCTGCTTCCTCAGGAAGGGGGCCAGGGTGGCCCATCCTCAGGGGTAGTTTTTAACTCCATTCAAATTTCCTCCTTACGCCCGAATCGTTGTGCCAAACAATGAACCATCCGGAAGACCAGCTCTATCAAGGCCTCACATTCAGTTGGTCTATCGACGACTTGAGCGAGGATGTCCTAAAGTCAGTCTTTTAAGCCTCGGTATTAAAAGGGAGGCCCTTTTGTTCAGGCCAATTGGCTTGCCCCACTAAGCGATTGAAGTGTGCCAAGTAGTTCAGAAAATCACTGTTTCCTTTACATAGTACTAAGAGTTTGTTATCTATTGTTTGGGTTATAGTCCGCCTGTCAAATATCCTGTTCAATTCTCTTTCAAACACCGTAAAAACATGTAGAACTGGACTGCCTCTGAGACCAAAAGCATAAACCACAAGTTCTCATATCCTGAGACGTAGGCAAGAACAAACCCCACTCAAGAGAGGTGAAAGCTATGGGTGGTCAAAGGAAATGCAGCTGGCACTGAATCTAGATTATATTTAGTTTTTGGGGGGGCCAGTAAAACTTCTCTGGTGGGGCTAAGGGTAATGAAAACTGAAGGGCAAGGTTCATGACTGAAGTTGTGCTTAGAGTCACATTTCCTGACCCCCCAGGGATTAGGTGCATTACAGGAGTTTGTTCCTGTCAATGAACCTTTTGTGCACGTTGAAGTATTTCCACCTGACAAGTTAGCCCTACTTCTTGGTTTCTCAATGTTTTATTTTCACCTGTGACAATTCGAGCTGCCAATAGAAATCCTGAGGAATAGTTTCTAAAATAGTGGTTGGATGAGGACCTGACGCCATGCTACCTAGGACGTTTTTTTTTCTTTTGTCTTGCTGTTTTCTTTTTTTGAATGCTCTCAACTTCTCATCCGTTGTTGCGGAGGCAACAGGGACCCTCTCACTCATATAACCACTACCAAACTCTTAAATTACTGGTTGGCAGAAAGATGAACCCAAGGGGGATTGGGACCAAATAAACTAAAATAAGAAAAGCGACACAGCTTGGTCAACCTCTACCTGGAAGGAAAGGGGAGGTGATAGTGATGCTGCTGATTTTGGTTCGTTAACTCCTTGAGCACTCCCAATGAGAGAAAGGTATGACCTGTAGAACAAAAATACATAATACCGGTAATACCAAAATACACATTTATTTAGAAGCGCAGAGGAAGTGTGTTAACCAATGGAGAGCATCACCCAGCAGGCTCCTCCTGAGTCTGAAAACTCAGGCAGTATATAAACAAATCTCCAATATAGAAGCTGCACCCAGTCAATAAATACTGGTCCGAACCCCAATTTACGAAGCACAGCAAATAAATAAGGCCACTCGATAGTGTCAAAAGCTGATGCAGCATCCAGGGACACCACAAGTGCGTTTTCCCCAATCGTATCCACCCGGCCCAGAACACCATGAAGCCTATGCAGGTTGAGAGAGGTGTTTCTCGCAGGCATAAATCCCGATTGATCCGGGTGGACCAGGCTGGTAAGGACCCCAAGCGTTGCGAGAATCTTCGCCAGAATTTTCACTTCACAGTTGAGCAGTGAAATGGGCCTATACGACAAGCATTGTCGGCAGGCTTGCCCGCTTTAGGAATGACAACGATGTTCGCCAGTCTCTGGTCCTCAGGTAGGATACCCCTTTCTTTACATTCACGGTACATGGCGGCAAGAAGGGGCGCGCTCTTGCTCGCCGTGATTTTAAACATTTCTATGGGGATACCATTAGGGCCTGACGCTTTCCCGCCCCACAGGTCTTGGATGGCCTTTTCGACACCTGCCACTGTAATCTCAAGGTCCAGGTTGGAGCGTTCCTCCTCGGTAAGGAGCGGTAGCGAGATGTGGTGGAGAAGCGAGGCGGAATCTTCCTCAGTATATGTTGAGCTGGATGTGTAGAGCAATCGGTAATAGTGGCCAAACGCGTCTGCTATGTCCTGTGGCGCAGTAAGAGGAGGAGGTGAATCAGTCACAAGCTCTACGACCACGCGCTGGGCCCTATCCCTGCAATCTAGCAAGGCCAGTCGGCTTCCTAAAATATGATAGTAAGTAAAATGGTTAACAGTTTAGCCTTGTACAGTGGTTTTTGGTAAGCAATGTGCTGGGCCAGCAAATGTCTCAAAGCTGAAACTGCTATTTTGCATTCTTCCAGGATCGAAAAGTGACCAGCAAAGATATTTTTGGTATTGAACAGACGAGAACTGGTCAGGAGGGCATCTGCACACACTCACACACACATTTTATTTTTGTTTTCTCATCTTGCGGGCACGGTCGTGTTTTTCATTTATCTTCCACAGGCCTTGCCTGAAACAGGTACCTGGATAGGCTCCAGGAGACTATCTTGGTGTGTTTACGATACTTCTTGGTAGATCTCAGTACTCGCTGCGACTTCCCTGATGATTTAGCTTGGTAGCTGGTCGTTACTTTTGTTTACAGCACAAAGTGGAGATCCTGAATTGGTACTGCCTTTATCCCCGTTTTTCCTTGAGGACCGAGATCCAGTTTCCTTCAAAGGTCTCTGACCAGAAGGTCCTCCTAACGATGTGCTATTACAGTCTTTTTTTCCTTGAGTATCTTTACAGTCCTTTTTTCCTTAAGTACTTTCAGTTTACCAGTTTGCCTTGTGTTCCCCCCTCCCCCCACTTCCCCATTGGCTCACAGTGCTAGGCATTAGAATGATTAGGGCACCATTTAGGTCCAGTTTTCAGTACGGATATTTTGTCCTCCGTTATAACTCAAACATCTGTAGATTGTCCTCGTTCTACTCGCTATACGTCATAATTCTCTGAAAGCATATGTATAATTTAATACAAGACATTTTTCCTTTATTCAATAGCAAGGCATCAGTGCCAATTTACTCTACAAGTTAGAAACTGGTATACTGCAAAAAATAATATAAAGATATGCAAAGGCTTATGCACTTCTCTTCTGCATGCGGTACTCAGTTGAGCTAGGGGAGTCCGAGCATGAACTCTGCCGTCGTTCATCCTCTACCGCCGTTCATCCTCTCCCGTTGGATTCTCAATGAGGAGCAATGAGGATTCGAGGGGAGAAGCTTTTATAATTGTGGGACCCAAAATGGCCGCCAGATCATCCGGATCTCGTGAGTGCTCCAGTTCTACTTCGAGTTGGCATCGAAGCTGCGGAAGTGGTCCGAACAGTGTGGCAGATAAGTAGTGAAGTCCTTAGGGATTGCCGGGTGATTCTGCTGTTTTACATGGATGTTTCCTGTGCAAACACTGATTAAGGAACATATTTATCTAGTCAAACATATGCACATAGGAAAACACTGTTTTGGGTGCATACATTATTCAGGAGTGTTTGATCCCTATTTGATAGTGCTAAAGGTTTTGCCACAATAACTAATTCTAAAATCGGTTGTTTATGCCCCCTTAACTACCACTAGGACCAAGATTCTTAGTTTATGTTGCTGGAGCTCCCTGACAAATAATTTTAAAAATGCATCCTGTCCATTCTATTTCTGTGCAGTCTGGCTGCATGCATGACCCTAGAGATAAAACTGTTAATTTCTGGTATTTCCCAATGATGGATAAAATACAGATGGAACAACAAAATGAGCAAAGGAGAATAAATATGAATGACAGTTTATTGAAAATTTGAATGATCATGATGACGTTTTCAGAGGTATGCCCTAAAAATGTAAGCTGTCTGCTATTGTACTATAAAGTCCTTGAATGTATGGGAAGGTGACTAGGATCCTAGATAAAGTAGGTATAGTTGTTGACACTACTGCGTTCTTGTAGGTGACGATTCTACATATGAGAGCATTTGACCAAAATACTGTAAATCAAGTGCATGAACATATAGGCATGTGGCCATACATCTAAAGGTATACTCACTTTAGATGTTGGCAGGGTTCACCTACCCTATTTCCTGTAAAACAGCAAATATGTCCCATTATTGGGCTACTGGGTAACAATGTGTTCGAGGCATATGAGCTGCAGATTGTACACTTAGCATAGATCGCCATCTGGTGTTGGGCCCGGATGTTTGCAGTTTGTTTTTCTTCTTGGACAGTCTTTGGAAGTCACGAGTTTGGTGACTCCTCCTTCGGTCCGTACTGCGCATGGGCTTCGCTCCATCCTCAGATTGTTTTTTTCCGCCATCGGGCTCGTATGTGATACTTCGTGCTCCGGCTTCGAACTTCTACGGTTCCAGCCTCGACGGAAAATCCTCGTTTCTTCGAGTTTCTTCATCATCATCTTCATTTCTCGAAGCGGCACTTTCTCCATCCCGTACATCGGCACCGGCCTTCGGGCCCTCCTCGACTCCGGTCCCGGCCGATGGAAAGGACTCCGTTCAAAAAGTGCCCAAAATGTGGGTCTAAATTTCCCCACACCGACCTCCATCAGGTGTGTAATCTTTGCCTCTCTCCAGAACACGAGGCCAGAGACTGCCCCGCCTGTAAGTCTTTTCGATCGAAGAAGACCATCCGGGATCGAAAAGCTCGACGCACCATGGCGCACTCATCGTCTGCAGCTCCACCGGACATCTTCGGAGACGGCGCCGAAGCTTCGGGGCAAATACACACCGAGCAGGAGGAAGACGTCGTCAGCGCTTCCGAGGCCGACGACTCCGACGTGGAAGACATCACACCGGCGCAGCGGGTCGTGAGTACTGTGCCCCCTCCCACCCCCGCGCCCAAAACCAAAGAGACTCAGGTTACTCCCTCGCCTGCCAGCCTGGCCAAAACCAAGACCAAAGCTTCTATCACCCCACCTTCGGGCCCGGTGTCGAAGCCTCCAAAGTCTCACGGCAGCTCGGGATCGAGCCAGCCGACGCCCGGTGCCGAAAAACAGCATCCGGCACCGAAGAAAGTAATATCCAGCTCGACTCCGAAGCCACCGGTGCCGAAGCCTGGACTCTCGACGCCGACCAAACACAAATCAGTCGGCACCGACGCTCCGGCGCCGAAAACTCCCTCGACGCCGAAAAAACCGGAGGCCCCAAAAAAGCATGGCGCACAGAAACCATCGAAGCCCTCGGTTCCGAAATCATCGGTGCCGACGGACGATTCTGCACCATTGGCTCTGTTTACACCAGACCCTTTACAAAAGACTCTGTCCAAAGATCCAAAGACTGGGCTATTGACTTTAATTATCAAGAAAAGACGCCTTGATACTCCGGCTCCTCCCCCACCGCCCAAACGGAAGGACTCTGCTACTTCTCCCCTCAGAGTGCCCTCCCCACTACCGCCTCCCCTACCTCCTCCACCTCCTCCACCCCCTCCCCCTCCCAGGTCTCCGCCACCTTTACCTCATTACTCTCCGACCCCGTCCCCAGATCCGGACGACGGGGACCCGGACAATTACCCGGCGGACGCCCCAATGGATCCCACTCCACCGGGGACCCCAGACCCATGGGAGGATTACAATAACCCTGATATACCCGATATACCTCAGGACGACCTATACCCATCCAGGCCGTCTCCTCCAGAGGACTCCTTAGGGTTTCATCATTTAGTGCAGAGAGCAGCACACTACCATGGGGTGGACATGCACACTGAACCAGTGGAAGACGACTTCTTACTGGATACATTTGACATACAGGACAAATCCACATCTATTTTACCCATGCTTAAGGGTGTCACCAAGCATGCCGCAGAGGTGTTCAAAGACCCTGTCAGGGCCAGGGTACTAAACCCTAGAATAGAGAAAAAGTACAAGGCGGCACCCACAGACCCTGCATACATTAAGGGCCCTGCTCCCTTAGATTCCCTAGTTGTCTCTACAGCTAGAAAGCGGGCTAACTCCCAGTCCTCAGGAGAAGCCCCACCGCCAGACAAGGAATCCAAACTCCTAGACGCGTCTGGCAAACGCACCGCCTCTCAAGCTGCAAACATGTGGCGCATTGCAAACACACAAGCGCTACTTGCGCGCTATGACAGAGCACACTACGACGAACTTGAGGCTCTTATGCAGCACCTTCCCGAGAAACACAAGCGTAGGGCTCATGAGCTAATACAGGAGGGTAAACTAATTACAAACACCTCCATTAAGTGTGCCCTCGATGCAGCCGACACTGCTTCTAGAGCCATAAATACCAGTGTCCTGCTTCGTCGCCATGCCTGGCTCAGGATCTCAGGGTTCAAGCCTGAAGTCCAGGCGTCCATACTCAATCACCCCTTTGACCAACAAACTCTCTTTGGGCCAAAGGTAGACGAAGCGTTGGAAAAGATGAAAAAGGACACAGACACAACAAAGTCTATGGGGGCACTCCAAACACAAGCCTCTAAACGTTCCTTTCGACGCTCCTCCTTTCGTGGTACAGGCAGAGGCTTCTCCACCGATAGCACCTCTACCTCCTACAAGTCCCCTCCTCAAAATACCTTTTCAAAGGGCAGCCAAAGGGGTGGTTACAGAGGCAACAACAATAAGGGCAGGGGCAAAACTAACACCACCCGTTCTGCCACCCCGCCCGCACAATGACTTCCCTCCGCTCCCCCCAGACCATTCCACTCCGGTTGGGGGCAGACTACAAAACTTTATCCACGCATGGGAGTCCATAACATCGGACAAATGGGTGACCCAAATCATTCGGTCAGGGTACTGTCTCGAGCTAACATCTACCCCACCCAATATCCCACCAAGGCACTGTCCAATGTCTCAAGAACATTCCACACTGCTCAAACAGGAGGTACTCTCCCTCCTCCAAAAACACGCTATAGAGCAGGTCCCCATCGCTCAGCAAAATCTAGGGGTTTACTCCCTATATTTCTTAATACCAAAGAAAGACGGGACCCTCAGGCCCATTCTGGACCTCCGGCCTCTAAATGCCTACATACATTCAGACCATTTCCACATGGTCACCCTACAACAAGTCCTCCCGCTCCTCTGTCAGGGAGACTTTCTTACAACCTTGGATCTGAAAGACGCATACTTTCACATTCCAATACACCCCTCTCACAGGAAATACCTCAGGTTCGTGGTGGACGGGCAACATTACCAATTCACGGTTCTCCCCTTCGGGGTCACCACCGCACCACGGGTGTTTACCAAATGCCTAGCGGTAGTAGCAGCACACCTCAGACGTCAACACATTCACGTCTTCCCTTACTTAGACGACTGGCTGATAAAAGCCGCGTCCTACCACCAATGTGTGCAACATACAAACAGCACCATCCAACTGCTCCACCAGCTAGGCTTCACGGTGAACTACCAAAAGTCCCACCTCATACCATCTCACACAAAGCAATATCTCGGGGCCACTATAGACACCTCCAAAGGTATTGCCTATACAAACTCAGCCAGAATCACAAGCATTCAAGCCTTACGCAAAACATTCCTTCCCCAACACTCTCTTCCAGCAAGAGTGTTCATGAAGCTCATAGGAATGATGGCGTCTTGCATCTTCATAGTGCCCCATGCAAGACTCCACATGCGTCCACTTCAAGAGTGCCTAGCACAACAGTGGAACCAGGCCCAGGGTCAGCTGACGGATCTGGTGTTGGTGGACGGCCGCACACATCACTCTCTGCAGTGGTGGAACACCACAAACCTTTCCAAAGGGCGGCCGTTCCTGGACCCGGTTCCTCAGGTGATTCTAACAGCGGACGCATCGCTCTCCGGCTGGGGAGCGCACCTCCTACACCTCACAATGCAAGGTCTATGGACGCCACAGCAAAAATCGCTCCACATCAACCATCTGGAGCTCTTGGCGATCTTTCTAGCCCTAAAATCTTTCCAAAAACAGATTTCGGGCAAAGCAGTCCTCATTCGCACAGACAACATGACTGCAATGTATTATATCCAAAAACAGGGGGGGACACACTCTCCCCAGCTCTCCCGCTTAGCCCAGAGCATATGGAGATGGGCAATTCCCCAAAACATCTTTCTCCTGGCACAGCACGTTCCAGGCGTACAAAACACCATGGCAGATCTGCTCAGCAGACAAACGCAACAACTACACGAATGGGAACTGCATCCACAAGTTCTTCAGCCATTCTTCCAACAGTGGGGGCATCCTCAGATAGACCTCTTCGCCACCCACGAAAACAAAAAATGCCCAAGCTTCGCCGCCAGATACCCACACCCATTGTCCAAGGGCAATGCGATATGGATGAACTGGTCAGGCAGATTTGCATACGCCTTTCCACCTCTCCCACTAATTCCATTAGTGGTAAGGAAGCTACAACAACACTCCCTCACACTCATTCTAGTAGCTCCGACGTGGGCCAGGCAGCCGTGGTACACCACGCTACTACAACTGTCAGTGGTACCACATCAAAAACTGCACCTATCCCCATGCCTCCTAACCCAGAACCATGGAGAAATCAGGCACCCGGACCCAGCTCAGCTCAACCTGGCGATCTGGCTCCTGAAATCTTAGAATTCGGATACCTTAACCTTCCCCCTGATTGCATGAACATCATCATGGAAGCCAGACGTCCTACCACTAGAGCATGCTATGCCGCAAAGTGGAAAAGATTTGTAATTTACTGCCGTAACAATACAATCAACCCTTTAGATGCATCCATACAGCACATCATATGCTATCTGCTCCATCTTCACAGGTGTAACCTGGCATATTCATCCATACGCCTACACCTAGCAGCGATCGCTGCTTATCTACAAAACAGACAGCATTTATCACTCTTCAGAGTGCCCGCTATTAAAGCCTTCATGGAAGGCCTTAAACGAGTAATTCCTCCCAGGGCACCACCTTCCCCTGTATGGAATCTAAATTTAGTTCTTACACGACTAATGGGTCCGCCCTTCGAACCAATGCATAAATGCGAGCTACAGTTTCTCACCTGGAAAACAGCTTTTCTCGTAGCTATCACTTCCCTTAGAAGGGTTGGTGAAATACAAGCGTTCACTATACAGGAACCCTTCATACAAATACATCACAGCAAGGTCATACTTCGCACAAATCAGAAGTTTCTGCCCAAGGTCATTTCCCCCTTCCATCTCAATCAATCGGTGGAATTACCTGTCTTCTTCTCGCAACCTCAATCTGTTGCAGAAAGGGCCTTACACACACTCGATGTGAAAAGAGCTTTGCTATACTACATACAAAGAACGCAACCCTTCAGGAAGACTAAACAATTGTTCGTTTCCTTCTCTCCACCACATAAAGGCAACCCCATTTCTAAATCAGGGATAGCTAGGTGGATTGTAAAATGCATACAAATTTGCTATCAAAAGGCAAAAAGAACATTATCTGTTCCGCCTAAAGCCCATTCTACAAGAAAGTTAGGGGCTTCTATGGCTTTTCTAGGGAATATACCCTTAGATGACATCTGCAAAGCAGCCACATGGTCTACACCGCACACTTTCACAAAACATTACTGTGTAGATGTGCATTCCAAGCAGCAAGCTAGAGTGGGCCAGGCTGTACTAAAGACACTTTTTCAAACCACTGCAACGGATACCGGTGGTCGCCGCTAAGGTTGGGTACTGCTATATAATCTATGCTAAGTGTACAATCTGCAGCTCATATGCCTCGAACGGAATATGCTACTTACCAGTATGCATCTGTTCTTGGCATGTAGAGCTGCAGAGTTGTACACGCCCACCCGCTTCCCCGGCTACCTGTATCCGTTCCAGTACATCTTATTTAGATACAACACACATGGGTTTCTCACTGCTATTACTAGGCTCCATCATTTCCCTGTTGGCGAAAAACAATCTGAGGATGGAGCCGAAGCCCATGCGCAGTACGGACCGAAGGAGGAGTCACCAAACTCGTGACTTCCAAAGACTGTCCAAGAAGAAAAACAAACTGCAAACATCCGGGCCCAACACCAGATGGCGATCTATGCTAAGTGTACAACTCTGCAGCTCTACATGCCAAGAACAGATGCATACTGGTAAGTAGCATATTCCTTTTCATCATTTATGTCTATGCACGGCACACAGTTCATAATCAATGATGACACTCTTTGGCAGTCATGTCGGGATCAGGCAATTTTGTCATCTGCTAACTCAGTTCGCTAAAGGTTGTGGCTGAACCGAACATGGCTGTGATGTAGTTAAAGGGCAGGCTATTCATACTTGAGTCTGGAGCCATTCAGAAAGGAAGTGAGTTCTTTATTTCATTGTATGCCCTTAGGTTACAGCAACATCGGTCATTCACGGAGTTCCTATTATTCGATGTAATTCTGTTAAGAAATGTGCCTTGTTTCCTAGTTACTGAGGTTCATTCGAGTGGGGAACAGTTTGTTTGATGATTTGTGTGAATTGACATGTGCCATATACAACTTAATGGTAATGCATCTATTGAGTCAGTGAGTTTACATAGAAGTTGATGTCTGTTGTTTGGAAATTGCAGTTTGTTAATGGCTGTTGTGTGCCAAATGCTTAATACTGCAAGACAGGTTGAGTAGTTTAAAAAATTATCCGACGGTATGTTGTTTTGGGAGTATAGCCTGAGCATTTACCTTCAACTTCATATATTTTGGTATCATGAAGGCTAGTCAGCAATGCGGGGAAGAGGGTGCAGTTACCATCTGCGTGTTGATGTGTACTGTCGTAGACTTGAGTATGTTGTTGCGAGCTGGGGTAAGAGCAGTACCCCATCGCTAGAGTTAGTATTCAAGGAGCACCTTGTGGTATCCACAGTTGGGGAAGAATGGTACCCTGTAATAAAAGGTTTTATGGGGAGAGTGGGTGCCCCGTGGGAGTGTTGTGGAAGAGCAGAAGTATCATGTTGGGAGAGGTTGCAAAGGGAGGTACCCAGTGGAATGAAAATGTGGGAAGGTGTAGTACCCTGTGGGGAATAGCCACAAGATTTGCTTGAGTGTGCTGTGCCTCCGGTAACATTTGTCTTTCTCCACAAATGAGAAAAATTGTCAGTTCAGTTCAGTTCAAAATGCTTTATTCGGTTTGTTTACACAACCATATAGCAGACATAAAATATAAAACATACAGCAATCATGCAATAAAACTATAAAAGGGACAAAATATATAGGCCAATAACATTGAATGTGTACGAAACATACTAACTGGGATACAATCTCCACAAATAATACCAATACGTAATAGAATAGTCGATATAAATACAAGGGGAGAAGGCTCTGATAGACTCAATAAATTTACATGTGCTGGTTGCTAAAGTGCTGAGTGATGTGCAAAATACGCAATATAAAGTGCAGTTCCCGTGTCGGGACATGTACAAATATCGCGAGGAAAGACTACAGTACTCAACAAAATGACAAGTGCAACTTGCTAAAATTCTAAATGATTAAATAACAGTAGATTTTCTGGCGGTCATACATTTTAGAATATAAGTAGCTACATGAAAACATATATCTGCGCTTTCCAGAGTAAACATTAGCTGCATCGCATTCCTGGTAGACCGAACATTATATTTTAAAAAGATAGGTTTTAAAAAGTGTCTTCTTAAAAAAGTATAAAATTTACAAAACAACATAAAATGACAACAACTCTGTTTGGATGAGTCGTCACAGAGGCATAAAGTGTTACTATGCTGCCTAATGATGGGGAAAGACACAAGGTGGTGTACTATACCAAGCCTTAGACGAGTAAGAACGAAACGGTGAGATCTTCTTGAGACTTCCGTTAAGTATAGCTGGAAACCTTCACTCGTGTTGTTTTCACAATAAAAAACAGAGGTACATTGTTTGGCACAGACAGGTTCTCTAGATTTTCTTGAGTTGCATAGAAAAGACACCTTAAGCTCTGATTTAGATATACTGGCAGCTTCCTCCGGCATTAAAAAAGGATCCAAATTAAAAAGAAGCTTGTACTAGTAATGGATGTGTCTGAGCCAGGGAATATGCAAACAATGGTCCAACCTTAGACAGTCTCTGATTACTTTTTGGGTGAATATGGTTTCAGTTTTAGACCAAATGGATCGCCATAAGGCCAATGGCCGTAGAGCTACAAGATCTTTGATATAATCTAGACCCACTTCTCTGTGGATTAGCTCTGTAGAGGCTGATGCGGGGGCACTCAGAAGACGCCTCAAAAATGAGTTTTCGGCAAGTTGGATGCGGTTACCACAAAGGGTATGGTGGCCCCACACACCAGCCCCAAACAAAGCAGATGATAGACATCTGGCTTTGTAAATCGAAATCATATCCTTAATTCTACTGTTCCCAAACTTGGAGGCAAATCTAAATACACCGTTATTATTCTTTACCATTTTAAGGCGCACATTCATTGTCCCATCTCCCATCACCAGAGAATGTAACGCCAAGATAACAAAAATTGTTAACGATTTGAATTTTTGCCTCATCCAGGTAGAAGGTCCTTTTAACCCCTTTCTTCCTCCCGCAAGACATTACAAATGTTTTTTCTTTATTAATTAGCAGTTTCCTGCTGTCGATAAACCTCAGGAAGCTGCCAATTAAGCGTTGGAGGCCGATTTGGGTACGTGACAAGAGGACGGCATCATCCGCATACAACAGTATTGGGATTGGGTCGCCATCTACTCGAGGGGCGTCAGCTGGAACCTGTCTAAGGGTTGTATCAATTTGATTAATAAATAAGGAGAATAACAAGGGGGCTAAAACACACCCTTGCCTGATGCCTCTGGTCACTCTAAAAAAAGGTGTAGATTCCCCATCAGACCCGAAACGCACTTTACTGGAAAGCCTTTCATATAATCTAGCCAGGAAGTGTACAATATCTTTTGGTGCACCCATCTCCAAAAGTATGGGCCATAAAATTGAATGTTCGACCAAATCAAAAGCGCTGCTAAGATCAGCAAAACATAGAAATAGGTTCCCTTTTTTGACCGTAATGTATTTGTTTATGATGAGGTCGAGGTTCAGGCACTGCTCCATTGTACCTAATTCCCTACTAGGGGCTTTACCCCCGCTATTCTTTGACAGCCCCAAATAAACCTCATCCAGTCTAATGGATAAAGGTGACGATAGCCATACAGAATTGTGATTTGTTACAAAATCTAAAACCAACCTATCTGGGTTAAAAATGTTAGTAAAATGGTCTATCCAGGCGTTGCAGTTTACATGTGATGTTAATTCGGGAATGGTGTCATTCTTTAAAAAAGGGCAGTTAATTGTCTCCCAAAATAATCTATTGTTATTTGTGTCTGCCGCTAAATTGAGTTTGTGCCATAACTCCTCTTGTATTTCTTTTTTCCGAACTTCCAAGGAAATCTTGTAATTATGGCGTTCGGCTTTAATACAAGTGGTATCCCTGGGTTTGGTGGCCAGAGCGGCTTTTAATTTCGACAGGGCCTGTGTACAATTCTTGTCAAACCAGCCGACTGACCTAGTTTTCAATGGCCTACTCCTACCTGTCAATAAGCCCTCAATAACGGTGTTAATTTTATAAAATTTAGAGAGCAGTGTGGCGGGTACTATCTCATTACTTAGGCAGTAGTAAATTTCTGTTATACATTTAGTTATGATCTCGTCCAGAAGTATAACAGGATTAACATTGGCCCACTTAATTCTTACCCCATTGGGTCTCTCTGCGACTATATCTCTATCAAGACTGCTGGGGTCTAGATGTATGTGTCCCCATGTCAGTAATGTTACAGAGATACTATTATGATCACTTACTGCTTGCTCTGTTATCCATAAATCGGTATACGCAGTGTTGCAGGAGACGAGAATGTGGTCAATGTTAGAGTGGGCATCCCTGCCCTTGAAAGTTGGGCATTTAATGTTGCCCTTTTTCCTGGAGCAGTCAAGTAACTCTAGGTCCAGTTTGGCTATCAAATTATTAAGTACAGTTCCGTAATCGTTATGTGGGAAATGGATATATGGAATACTAGCATTATCGTGTGGTTCCCCCAAGAAGCCGCATGTCCTTTGTTTTGCATATGGGCAAGCCTGAATATTAAAATCTCCTGACCATAAGAGGACTGGTTGGCTCCTGGATAGGGCCAGCATCTTGTCGATCTCTCTCCCAATTTCATACACAATAAGACCCCTGCGTGCATCAAAGGTGTTGTTATAGTAATTAATTATAATTAAATCCTTGCCCGTGACATGCTCCAGACGTAGTAACTGAGCGTAGGGGGCCACCTCATAATGAGTATTAGGTTTAAACTTGGTTAGCTTAGTTGATGTTAAAATTAGGAGGCCACCTTTCGCCCTTCCTGCTGCTAGTACCCAATGTGATGTATAGCCTTCCACGTAAATTGGTTCTTTGTACCAGGTCTCTTGGAGACCTATAATGTCAAACCCTTGCGTGATAAAGTCATTCCAAAAAGGGGTATTCAGCTTTGCACTGAGGCCAGTTATATTCCAGGTCATGATGTTAAGTCCTGCCTCTGGTAATATAGCGTTCTTGAGTGTTATTTGGCTAGTTGTTGGTTTAACGACACCTGCCTCAGGAATATTTTGTTCTACTGCTGATATCCTCAGGGGTACTTCATTGGGCTCCAAAAATATGGCGCTCGGTCTAACCCCTAATAATACTTCCCTGTTAGTAGTATGACTAATGTGGTCATCTACTGCCCTCGAGGAAATAGATATGTTATCAAATATACAGCAACCTAGGGAGAACAGGGAACTACTTGGTGCCACTCCTCTACCCCTCAGTCAATCGACGGCCTCTAGACTACTAAACCGGTTTTGCATGAAGATAGAGTCTAGGGGAAGAGGGGGTCTAGGCCAACGCCCTTGTGGCAATCCCCTCCCATTCCTATGGACGATTGTCCACCCATCCGGTTTTATAGCAAAGCGTCCTGGCGCGCCGTTCTAGCAGGTAATGGGAGAACTGGGGGTACATCTTTTTTTGCTAATGCAATCAGAGGGGGCTGCTCCCGAGGAGCGTGGGGCATTCTAGGATTTCTCTGGTGGCTCACAGATTTTTGTTTTTTGTTGCCTTTGTTAACCTTCCCACCATTTATGGGGGTACACCCTTGCTTCTTTTTAGGGACGGCCCCAAGATGCCTCTCGCGCAGTTGTCTAGTGCTTGGCTCTGGCATTATGCTATGAGCGAATGGCAGTGGGCAAGGGGAGATCAGCAGTGAGTCAGAGGCCATGGACTGATCTCCCATGGGAACAGCGACTGTTCCACTCGGTAGCAAATCCAAGGTCGAAGAATCAATGTCGGAGCATGGGGTAACAAGACCTTTGGAAGCTTGTTGTACAGGGGTGCACACGTTGGCAATATGTCCCATAGAGGACCTCCTAGCCACCGCGAGGTCCTGCGATACACGGCGTTCCAGTAACGTGATTTCCTGGTCGATGACACAGTTAACCTTGGTGATGAATTGGTCCATAGTTCCAGTAAATTGGACGTTGGGCGCTTTACCTTTAGTATCTTTTGCTGGCATAATGGGAGCAAAGGGTCACAATGGCAGGTTGGGGCACAGTGGGCTTCACAGGTCGGGCAAGAAGTAAACAAGACGAATGAGGCCAACAATCTGTTTAACTCCCACAATATGTCCTTATCAGTGACTCTCCAACAGATAAAGCAAAGAAAGTTATTACAGTACCTTAAGGCATATGCTGGAGATACGACATTGGGGGGGTTGCCCAGTCCAGTCTGCTCCTGTCAGTGACGGGCAAGGACGGTCCCGCCCTTGGCCCGGGCTTCGCCCGGGTGCTGCCCGCGCGTGTCCCGCGCTGCGGGAGGCAGCACCGCAATTTCAAGCTCCTCCTGGGCGCTCTGGGCCGCGTCACTACAGGCGACCGGCTGGGGCGTCTGGGGATTGTAGTCGGCTCCCTCGCTGCAGCGGGAAGGCTGCACACCGTCACTCCTGTTGCCTCCGGTAATCCTGACTGGCAAGCTTTGGCGTCCCGCGCTGCGGGAGGCAGCGCCGCAATTTCAAGCTCCTCCTGGGCGCTCTGGGCCGTGTCACTACAGGCGACCGTCTGGGGCATCTGGGGATTGTAGTCTGCTCCCTCGCTGCAGCGGAAAGGCTGCACACCGTCACTCCCGTTGCCTCCGGTAATCCTGACTGGGAAGCTTTGGCGTCCCGCGCTGCGGGAGGCAGCGCCGCAATTTCAAGCTCCTCCTGGGCGCTCTGGGACGCGTCACTACAGGCGACCGGCAGGGGCGTCTGGGGATTGTAGTCGGCTCCCTCGCTGCAGCGGAAAGGCTGCACACCGTCACTCCCGTTGCCTCCGGTAATCCTGACTGGCAGTGAGTACTTGTTTACACCTATGGTTGTATTGCTGAACATCTCTAGTGTTTGATTTGTCTGTTGTGTCAATACTTTTTGAATATGTATTAATTGGAGGCTGTCATCATCCTGTTTATAAGACGTCCTGGCTTTCTGGTGGATTGCACAGGGCTTAATTCTTGGTGCAGATTAAGTCCTTTCTTTGGCCTGGCTTTTGGTCATATTGGTTTGGCCATCTAGTGTGACTTTTTTGCGTGTTGGAGTGCTATGCTCCACTTGTGTGTGTGTGTGTGTATGTATGTTCTTGTGGGGATCTTAGTGTTACAGAGATGGGCAAGGTCTGAGAGTTTGTTGAGGTCTTTAGTTTAGTAAACTGAGGTGGACGGCTGGGCACTTGTAAATTAATGTAATTGCGGTGACAGATTTTGTTTTGGAGTCTGATCAAGGGAATTTTGAGTTGAGGTGACTTTTGAGTTGAAGTGATGTATGGCTAAAATTTCAATTTGTGTTTTATTTTGTGCCTTGAATGCGTAGACTTGGAGATGACGGGGCAACCCCTTGTTGAAGGAAGCCACTCGGTTCTCTTTCAGGGCTGTTGCATGACTGGGCATCTATAATTACTTATTTGTGTGCATAAATGTTGTGATGAGGCACTCCTGAGTGTGCAGACATGTATTGGTAGGGCCTTATGTCCGAGTAGGTTGCAGGACTTGGACCATTGTTCGTTTGTAGTCACAACCTGGTTGTTATCTCATTTCTTAGTTTGACATGAGGTGTGTGAAGCCTCATCTCTTGGCATGTCTCAGAGTTGCTGTGACACTATTTGTTGTCTTTGTCGGTCTGCCTGGGTATTAGAAAGTTTAACAGGCTGTTATTAGGCAAATATGTAAGCTAGCTATGTTGGAGAGTGAATGACTGTTCTTGTACTTTATATGCAAGTGAGTAGCTGTTCCTAGTTTTGCTGTTTTTGTCCCCATTCTGTGAATGTCTGAGCTGGTGTCTGGAATGGTGAGAGTGAATGATGTTGGTTGGTGGTGTGGTGTGGAGTTGAAGCTAGGAGGGTGCATGGATCTCACGGATGCAGGTAAGGATCTTCAAGTAACTTTATTCATATGTCAACAGGACACAGAAAAGCACGACTGATCATCTCGCAGGCAGCGATCAACTGAATAAGAATCCCAGCTCTCCAATATTCTTTCCATTCTCTTGACGTGCAAACATTCCAGACGTCCAGAGAATGGAATGACAACCCAACAGAGGGTTGATGGAGTTCCAACAGAACCTACCAACTGTTGCTCTAACTTGAAAACCCATTATGATATAAAGAACTTGCCTTCTAAATAAATGTCTCCAGACTCTTGCAGGCTCTTCAAATTGAACACTGTGGGTTCCTCTTGCCCAGCAGTTTGAACTGACACCACTTGTGGATTTGAGGGTGGGCTGCCCCCAAACTAGTCCTCCATGGTCACAAGGCCATATTCCTTCCCACAACAGGTCTCCTAATCTACAAGAAATGGCTTAAGCTGCTGCCAGAGTCTTACTGCATTTGCTTACTGCATTACGTAACAGCTCATTGACAAAATGATGTAGTTAAAGGGCAGGATGCGTATACAAGTTTATGGAGCCATTCGGGTAGGAGGTACATTCTTGTTTTGATTTTATGCCCTTAGATTATTGCAGGACCAAGTAGGTTTTGTCAGGGCTCCATCCTCCCTCCAAGAGCCCCTATCCCCTAGCTTCCTCTGCAGACTACACACCAACATCTTTTTACATTATTTACTCACAGCATCCTAGACACCAGCTCAGACATGCACAGAATGGGGTTACTAAGGCTACTACAGGCTACCAGTCAGGACAATACTTTTCAAGTCAAATACAATGTTCTGGGATTTGATACCATACCTTCATTAAACAAAGCCATAGTTCAGGAACTTCACTTTGAGAAGAAAACTAACACTCATAAAGTCAATAGGTCTCGCCTCTAAAAGGCCAAGATATTTGCCTTTAAATGAAAGCCCATTTCAAGATTGCCACTAATGTGCATGGGTGCAACATGACACATGTTTGCATGCTTGCTTCGTAGCATATATTTGCCATTTTTTTCGCTTCTTAACAGAGCAGACAGGCATGTTACACCGGTAAATACATTAAAAGTAAACTTACTCCAGACAAAAAAAAGAGTGAAAAAGCATTGTACTTGGGCAAAGCTAGTCTTTCCAGTTGTAGGCACTTTATGTAAAGTAGGCTTTATCTATACTCCACACTGTTTGGTCCTCTGTTTTCACCTTTTTCTTGGATGTTTACACCAATTTTATATGAAAAATCCCATTCTGGGTTAATGTATTTCTCCCATTGGCTTCTATTGAAGGATAGGTAAATTAAGATTGGAGACAGTCAAAATAAAGCCATTTTTGGTTTAAAAAGCAGGATTCTTACACTTGGATCGGGTCTATTGGAATGTATGAGCTTGGACTGTTTGTTACCCTACTCTCACTCTTATTCTGTCTGCCTTTTCGTTGTGCTTATGCTCCACTCTGTCGCTTCTGTTTGTTCGAATGAGGTGCTGTTGCTATCTTGTGGAAATGTGCTTAACAGCAGCTAGCCTGTGTTATCTCCCTTATGAGTTAATCCTCCTCTAGTAACTCTACCTGGTTTTTAGGTGTTGCCTGCGCAGCTTGTGAAATCTATTGTATTTAATATAAATCTTAAAAGGGAATTACATCCCGCACTTGCTTTTTATTGGGTCGTATGCTTGCCCTTTACTTTTCCTCCATTTCTATTGGTTGTAGCCTACTCTTTCCTGTACTTCGTGTATTTTTTCCTATGGCCCAAGTACTCCTTTTCATCTGTTGAACTTCGTTTTTGGCTTTCAGAGCACTCTCAGCCAACGGCTGTAAATCACGTCCTTATGTTGTTTGTATTTCTCTTTGCGGGTTTCACTTTTTGTGCATGTGTCTGCAGTTCCTCAACCCCCGCCCTCCTCGTGCACTGTCTGTTTTTCCCCAACCCCGCATCCCTTGTGTGTTTTTTGAGCATGCTGCCTTCCCTAGTCATTCTGTGATCATTGCCCTCACTCCTCCCGTGTAGTTCTTTAATCGCTGCCCGCCATCTCGTTTTAATCCCACCACCCCCACCCTCTTTCTGTGCTGCATGTTTTTGTCCCAACCCCCCTCCTCCCTTGTGTGTTATTTAATCACTGGTTATAGGTGTAGCCAGTGTGGAAGTGCAGAGAAGCTTTCCTGCTCACATTGATGCCCCGGTGCCGCCTGAACGAAGATCTGCCTGTTTTCAATAACTAATGCCTCTTAAATTAGCATAGAAGGGGAATGCTTGTCATTGTGTGAACAATTACTGGTCGCATCGGGTTAGTGCTTGCGCGTCGAGATGGGCGACCATGTAACTGTGCTGCACAGACCCGTCTACAATTCTGGTTTGCAGTTCTCTCTGGTGCGCTGACCTGAGCTCAGTGCCTCGCCTTGCAGGACCTACCAAGCTGGCCTGAGCTCAGTGTTGTTTAATCATTCCCCCCTCCTGTGTCTTTTTTAATCGTTGCCTGCTCCTCATGTGTCGCCCTTTCATCGCTGTTTTTTCCAGGCACATTGAATAATTGGGCTGCCAGCGCTGGTCGTAATATGGAACATGTTCTGGAAATGGCCCAATATAATTATAGCAGAATTAACATGTCACAAAAACATTGGCTGTAATCTAATGCTATCAGAGCACTTGGCACCCACCTTATAACTTTTAAACGTATTTGAACCACTTTTGCCTAACACACACAGACTGCTAAATTCTCTTGCTGTGTAATCTACAGCCTTTGATTTATATCCTGTTACTTTTTCTGCCTATTAAATGAGCAGAGTTTGCCCACCTGAGGAGCTTTGACAGGTGCAAAGCAAATCAATGTCATGAAAAAAAATCTTACATAAAGCTATTAAACTGATGGAAGGTGTTCATGCTCTTGTTCATTTGCCTCAGAGCGCCATTTTGCCAACCCCCACCCACTCCTGATTCAGCTTTAAACTTATTTCCACTTACTTTGCCAAACCAAAAACTCCTCCCAGGTGGGTGTTAGGCTCTCTCAGAGAGGTCAAGCGTTACCTTATAGCGGAAATGACAAGCTGTGAGTGGCAAAAAAAGTGCAATTTCTTCCATAGCTCCCTTGCGAAAGGATTGGCAGCCAACATCATAATGGGATAGGTCAAGGGTTTCCACTGGAGCCCTGTCAAAGCTAATTTGCACTTATAGCCCTGCAGAACTGGTAAAAGCTTTATAATTCCAGAGGGATTTCAGGGAATTATTTAGGCATTGTAAGTCGTGCAACCCAGCCCTATTGCCAACTGCAGCACTGAGGGAAACGCTTGCAGTATGAGTTAAATATCAACTTAATAAAAGCAGAGAACTAAAAGCATAAAGCAGTGTGCCTTACAGCACTCCATCACCCGCTGCATGTCTGAAAAAAAGTTTAACATGGTGCATGGTTCTGCTTTAAAACAAAAAGGCTTCAAGTTTTTACAGATTAATGCAGTGGTGGCTGGCTTGTATTGAGGGTGATACTAAATAAATAAGTTGACTTACCTTTGTAACTTGTTTGTGCAACTGTTGAGTAAATACTTTGTACCCTCCCAGGAGCAAATGAAAGAAACTCACCGGACTCAGCAGTTTGCTCAGAAACAGAGTCAAATGTATTTATTGGTACCTATGCATGCAAGCAAAATGTCAGGTCACTAACTGGTGCTTCTTCCCTGAGTGACTGATTTCTGGGTCCTATATATACACTTAATAATGCAATGTCAGCGGAACTAGAATAAGGCGCTGTGCCAAATATGGCTAACAGTGATATACAAGATCTGCACCATGCCAATTATAAATAGCTAGATATGGGCAGCAAAGAAAGGCTGGATCGGCACTTTACCAATTATACTACAGACCTACTGTGTAAGCAAATTGCACATCCAGATAAGCAAACTAACTTGGAATCAGGACAAGCAAAGTGACCTCTAAGATGGTTCAAAATAGCTGTTGAAACGTATTCAGGCAAGGTCAGATTTGGAAGCCCTTCGTAGCTCCAGGTAGCTTGTTAGTGTGATATATCTAAGCACATCTTTGTAGTGCATACATATGAATATATATATATATATATATTATATTATCTACTGGCGGTCGCCAGTAGATAGTTATAGTTAGGACCGTGTTTCCATAGGAAATCCGGAACATTTTATTTGGAATAACTTTGGCGCCGGTTGACGAATCCTCGCAAAATTTTCAAAATAGGTGGGGCACTCCGCTCCGCTTCTACCCTGAAAGTCTCGGGGGGGATTCGTCAAGCGGGGGCTGAGAAAAAAGGGGGGTCCCAAAACGCGTTTTCCCCATGCAATTTTCCATAGGGACCTGTAGTCCAAGGTACAGCCCAAACGGCTGTACAGAATTACTTGAAATTTGGCAAAGAGGTAGTCCTCAGGTCAGGCATGTGCCTTTTGCATATATGGTGTCAATCTGTTCAGTAGTTCCTGAGAAAATCAAAAGTAAAATCACATACATATCTGGGCGGAGCCTAACCACACATCTCATCGTGAGATCTAATTGGCTGTCAGTACTTCATCCAAGAAGTGTTGGCAGCCATCTTGGGACCAATATACATGATAGCACCTCATTAAAAAGCATTGCAGTTAATAGAAGGTTTTAAGACTTTAGTTACATTATAAATCATTTGTTGATGGTACCATACTCATTTTAGGAATTGTGGTGTGTTCTAATGTGAAAAAGCCTTCTGCTGTGATATCATGAACCATGTTTGAGAGAAATCTATTTTCTCATACTTTTCCCACAGAGGTTTGGAAGGTGATCTATAAGCTAAACTGAGAGCATATTTTCTGTAAATTCACATTATCTTTCTCAGTCATGTAAGAATGAAGCCTGACATTCTCAGTAAAACATGTACATCCAACAAGGGCAGAGACTGTCAGTTGATTCCTTTGTGTTCTACTGCAGCTTCCCAGAGTGCTCTAAAGAACAACTAGAGCGCTAACAGTCTTACTTATGACAAAAGTATGGCACACCTGAAGCCATCTTAATTGGAATAAAGTGGTAACACTTAAAACATTTAATTTACGTTACATAAATTATGATTAGTGCTGCAGAAAGAAAAACTAGGGCACATTTTGACTTCTGAAATCCTCTTTTATTTCATAAAAACATTCTGACATGCAGACTGAAACATGCACTTTTAATACCAGCAGCAGACTTTTGTGGTGAGCAGTAGTTTTACTACAGTGATCTAATGAGCAACTAGAGTGCTAACATTCAGAATTTATGGCAAATGTGTGACATATCTGAATACCTTCTTGATGGAATCAAAGTAAAAAACTGAAAGCATTTCTTACTGAGGAGACTGCAGTAAATGAGGAAATTAGGAAACTTCATAACAAATAAATCTCCTAAAATGGCCACCAGAGACAAAAGAGCCCAAATGTAGCCCAAATATCACCCAGATGTAGCCCAAATGTAGCCCAATGACAGAAGTGTCCAAAACACTTATTGTTTGTGTATTTGCAGTTTTATATAGTGCAGACTTGTCAGGTATTGGAGTGCTTTACATGAACATTGGTTACATCACACAAGATCAAATTCATTTTGGTTTTAGACATGGGGAGATTAAGTGATTTGACCAGAATCACAGAATGTTGAGCAGAAGCAGAAACTCCAACCTGGTTCCCCAGTTGCAAAGTCTGCAGCTCTGGAAGTAACACCACACCCTCTCCCCTTGGATGCAACATTTAATTAAGTGGTCAACTGGATAAAAAAACTAAGATTACAAATAATTTAAAAGTTCTTTGTCGCTATTTGAAAACTCAGAAAATATGTCCTCATTTTAGTTTTTTAGAGCACTAGCCATAATTTTGATGCAAATAAGACCCTCTCATATATGTAATTTCTAAAGGAAATGCTCTAGGCATTACAGTTTTGATTACATCAAGATGACGTCAGGCATTCCACACTTTTGTAATAAATATAGAATGTTAGCAATCTAGTTGTTCATTGGGATACTGTTGAGAGGCAGAGGCCAGGGGCACGGACTCTGAAAATTGAAGGCAGGTAGGAGAGTGCAGAGGCAACAATTTGACCACACTAGGCAGGCAGGAAGGGCAGTGGCAGCACAACAGACTATGGAGGGCAGTGGAAAGGGGGGAAGGGGCAACAAACCAACAATACAGGACTGGCAAGAGAGGCTGTGGCAATATAATAGACCATTGTGGGCAGAAGGAAGAGGCAGTGGTCATACAACCATACATGCCAACAGACCCGTTTCAGCCAGGAAACGTCCAATGTTTTTAAGCTCAAATGGGCTTTACTTGATCTGTTTCCTGTCTACAATCTTCTCTTTTTCAATGTAACTCAAAGGGGAAAATCAATACCCCAGTTTTATTTCAAAATCTCCCTCTTACCAAGTTCAAAATGTTCGCAAGTATGGTACATTGGATCATGGTAGGCAGGAGGAATTGGGGTAGGGACATGGACTCGGATAACAGAGGACAGGAGGGACATTGAGAGGTGCACCAAACTGACCCTACAGGGCAGGCATCAGGGTTTGCAGCAGCACAATACACCACACAGGGCATGCGGGACGGGAGTGCAGCACAACAATCCATAGAAAGCAATAGGGAGGGGACAGGACCATGCACATGGACAACAGAGGGGAAAGAGGCAATGGTAGCTAGCTGACCATAATGGACAGACAGGAGAGAAACCTGCAGCATAACAGACCATAAAGGGCAGGAGGGACGGATCAGGGGCATTACAATGGAACCGACAAGCCAGGAGGGAGGGAATAGGGGTCTGCACATGGAAACAGAGGGCTGGGGGCAAGGGGGCAGGGCAGGAGCAGCAAGATGACCATGGAGGTCAGGCAGGATGGGCACTAGAAACAAGACACACCATGGAGAGCAACAGTGAGACTATGATGGCATACACACAGACCATGGAGGGAAGGTGGGAGGGGGTCAGGAGCAGCTAGCTGACCACACAGGGAAGGTGGGAGGGGCCATGGCAGCACAGAAGACCATGCATGGCAAGCGGGAGGGTTAGTGGCAGCACAATGGCTATGATGGGCAAGAAGGAGGGTGCAGGGGCATGCACAAAGGACCATGGAGGATAGAAGGGAGGGTCAGGACCTGGGCACAGACAAGAGAGTTCAGGGGAAGGGGCCTCACAACAGACCGCGAGGGGCAGGCAGGAGGAGCAGTTACAGCACAACAGACCAGGGAGGGCAGAAGGGTGTGGCAGTAAAATGGACCATGGAGGACAGGAGGATGGGGATAGGGGCATGGCATGTGGACAGGCAGGGTGGAGGTGGCAGGGACAGGTTACAGTCATCTGACAATGCTAGGCAGGTGGTAGGGGAGTGGCAGCTCAACAGAACACTCAGAGTAGATAGGAGTGGCAGGTCCATGGAACATAGTGGTCAAAAAGGATGGAGCAGGGGCATGCACAAAGACATCGGAGGGCAGGGGAAAGGAGAATAGGGGCAGCAAGCAAAGCACAGAGGCTAAGCAGGAGGTCAATGATGGGCCATAGAATTGGGCAATGGAGGGCAGGATGAGTGGACTGGTACATCATGCTAAATGCAGGGCAGTGGCAGCACATCAGACCATGCATGGCAGGAGGGAGGAGGCTAGTCCATGGATTCAGACAACAGAGGATAGGGAGGTGGTGGATGGGGCAGCAAGCTAACTGTTCATAGAAGGTGGGTATTAGGAACTTTATTGTTTTTAAAATGTGTGTCTGTGCGAACTACTTAAAATATGAACAAGTATGCAGCATAATCTCACTTTTATTCAGGAAGAAGAGGACGTTTGGGACTGTGACTCCCAGCTCACTTGGCAGAAACATCCCCTGACCCTCCACCCCCATCGCAAAATGTAATGCCCGTGAAAAGGGTAGGTGGACGCAGTGTTATATAGAACATAGTCCTGAGAGCACGATTGAAAATGAAAACTAGATATAGTATATGGTATAAACTATGCACCAAAAAGTGTGATATAAGATGAACCGGGGCGTGAAATATAATATGCAATACATTGTGCGCAATGACAGATTCATTGGAGAGCGCGAGATAGCACAGGCACTAGCGCTTGCTATGTGATATGCGCCTTGGAGTGTAATATGCACAGGGCAGTGTTGTGTAACCTAAGTAGTCTCTAAAGTTGTAATAAAAAATATGTGCTGGGTAGTGTTACATTGCATATGCACTGTGACAAAGATATGGATCCCAGATTGTAATATGTATGGCATAGCGCTGTGCTTTATAACATAGGCATCGAGGAAGGCACATTAGATGGGGAAATATAACCCGTGCGAAGGCAAGTGTGGCATGACATATTCACGGGGTGGTGTTACAGTGCACATGGGCTAGAGAGTGTCATAGCATACGCACTAGCTGGTGGAACAGAGGTGTGTGGCACTCGGCGGGCACTGGTGGGTGTAACACAGCATTGGGCTCAGCCAGGAGCACGCTGTGACTCTCAAGTGAGGTTTGTCTCCTTTCCAGAGAGTAAAATAAAAAGTATTACACATCCGGCGGTGGATGTGTGTTTTATTAACCGTGAGGGGGTTTCTTGCATAGTTTGGTCGAATTTTTGTCGAATCCCCTTTGAATGGCTTGGTGTGCATGTGTATTAAATGTGCCCGTCAATAGCTACCCATCTTTGTATAAATAAACGACAAGGGTGTCTACTTGGAGAGTACCCACCAGCGGGGGCGCCGGGATTAGGCACGGTAGGGTGTCAGACATGTCAGAGCTTCACTAGCGGTGTGAATACATTCTACGTGGATTCATTGTATGCATAGTCGCCTTTTAATGAATATCACGCAAATCGTCATGGTGATAGGTACATACGGTTTGCCCAGCATGTCCCAGGTGTTTCTATAAATAGATATTTTAAAAAAAAATAAAAAACAAAGGCCGGCCCCGGGGGATGGGGTCCCCGGGGCCATAAGTGGCCTGAGGAGGGGGGCAACACAGCCCCCCTCATAAAAAAAAAAAATAAAAGGCCATGACCTGGGGGTTGGGGTCCCCGGGGCCGATTAAGGCCTTGGGAGGGCCAAATTAATTTTTTTCAACAACAAAAATTAGGGTGCAGGCCCTGGGGGATGGGGTCCCCAGGGCTAATAAATTAGAAAAAGAAAGGGGGCCACACAGCCCTCCTTCTTAAAAATAAATAAATAAAAGACGGCCATCGCGCCGGAGGCCATGCCCCCTCCTTGCAGCACTCTGCAAACGCGCCCCCTGGCCAGTTGTAAGTTGAGGAATTAATTCCCCTTCAATACTGAGGGTCCCTGAGGGCCAACTAGCCCAACAGGTATCTCCAGTATGCGCCAGGTGTAAATCTGTTCAGTATTTCCTGAGAAAATAGCATTTAAAAGCATATATATATATATACGCGCGCACCGTGCGCGCTGGGTGCGCGCACCCTGCCGTGCGCGAGCGCAATTCTGATTGGTTGTTAGATCTTAGTAAACATTCGAATCGGTTGAAACCAGGAAGTGTCAGCCACCATTTTGTCTCTCGCACTCTGAGGGGGTGAAAAACAAAGGTTGAGAATGTGAAAAGGGGGCAGGCTGGACAGCTCCTGACCCCCTAGCATTTGTCAGGGGGTCCCAGAAGGACCCCCAAGGGTCCAAAAAGAGTTTTAATTTTTTTCGCGGAGTGCGCGCAACGTGCGCGCACGGTGGAAACGGAAAAAATTCTGCGAACGTTGCGCACCGTGCGCGCACGGTCCGAAATGCGTAAAGTGGGCACGCGGTGCGCGAAGCGCACTGCGTGCCCACCGCGCGTGCACGTTGCGCGAAGCGCACCGTGTGCGCACGGTAAAATTTAAAAAAAAATATATATATATATTAATAACTTAGCATTTAAAAAAACGTACAAATTCACTGAAAAAACCATAGGTTTCACACACGTTATAGTTAGGAATTAGCATTTTAAAAACCTTGCAAATTCACTTAAAAAACCATAGGTTTCACACATGTTATAGTTAGCTGGACATCCTCTGCTGATGACATATGTGTCTTTCTGAAAAATAAATATTTGTAATATATGTATAGCTAAAGAT
Source organism: Triturus cristatus (assembly GCF_964204655.1). Taxonomy (NCBI): domain Eukaryota; kingdom Metazoa; phylum Chordata; class Amphibia; order Caudata; family Salamandridae; genus Triturus; species Triturus cristatus. The sequence continues at coordinate 661,541,813 of NC_140594.1, forward strand.
TAATGGAAGAAGACATGGGTGAATAAGTGACTAAATACAGTGATGTAATATCATCAGCAGAGGATTGCGGTCGCGTGAGTTATAGTTGCCTGCACTAACTATAACGGGGGAATTTCATTGGTTTTTCACGAGTGAAATGTCCAGCTAACTATAACATGTGTGAAACCTATGGTTTTTTTAAGTGAATTATATATATATATATATTTTTTTTTTTTTTCCCCAACAATCCTCTCTTTAGGATAGTCCTATCCTTCATTATATGAAGGAAGCACAGTTACATATCATTTGATGGCATTACACCGTGCTTGCATAAAATGCTAATCTTGTCACATTGATACATTCTGATGCGATTATTATTGAACAGGGACACAATGATATGCTGGTATTCATATCGTACTACTTCCTGAGTGCATTATTATATCAGCAGGCTGCTGTGATACAGGCAGCATACTTCTAATTAAGTGTCCAACAAATATTGTTTGCTCTATGCAATGCATATTTCTACAGTGTCACTTAGTTACTCAGTTCCAGGGTTCTTTCTTTGTGTCAGTAGTTCAAAAGCATGCAGTGTGTAGTCATCTGCTTCTCCTCCTGGTCCACAGTCATCTTGTTCATGGGCGGTTTCTCAGACCTGCCCTGCGTTGTCTATTTTTCTGCAGTTGCAGACTATCAACTTTCTTCGAGACTGCGTCATGTCCCTCCGACACTTAATGATTGGCTCTCGTGGGTCCAAGAAATGGTCTGGTCTGACCTCTCATTGTCTGTTGTGTTGTGCAGGTCCTCTGGTGACAGATGTTCATCAATTTCTGTTAATGCCATCTCAGACGTTAGGGTGCTACCCTGCATCTTGTCCCCTTAATCCATTTGTTGCGTTGGTTCACCTTCTGCGGTCCAGTCCACGTGGAACTAAGAGAAACAGCTTTTAGTTTTCTCCCATGACCATGTCTCCATAATTGCTTTAGAAGTCTTTACCCCTATTGCAGGAAGTACTAAAGGTAGCTCATATTCTCCCCCTGGCCTTACCATTGGGAGGTGGTATGATGTATGCAGGTTATACTTAATTCCCAAACATGCCATCTTTTGCATAAATGCAATCACTAAGTGATCTCCTCTATCACTATTTATGCCCTGGTGGACCCCAAACCGAGGAGAGATGGCTTTCCTGAAACACTGCACACCCGTTGCTGCATCATTCTTCCTTGTTGGACACGCCTCCATTCATTCTGAAAATGTATCCATCCACACCAGCAAATATTTCAATCCATTCACTGGGAAGTAAAATACTTCTGTGCATTCATCCCCTCTTGTGCAATATCAAAGGGTCCATGCTCAAGCCTTGTAAGGGAAAGGAACATACTGCATGGGGCCACAGGCCTCCCATCCCGGTAGACCCATAATCCCTCATCATTCTGCTCACATCCAGCATCAATCCACATTCTCTCTTCATCTGGTGTTGCAGACCATTGTGCTTCCTTCACATTAGCTTGCAACACTTGTCTCTGAATCAGCTGTATTTTTGGAATGCTTTTTATTCATTTGTCCCATCTGCACTGCCTGTAACATGCTCTATTTTGCTGCTGTGTTATCCATGGTGATACCTCTGGCTATGTTCGTATTCGCTCCTGTATGCACTTCACATTTTATTACAGCTATCCTGATGGGCAGTTGTATTGTTTTTATCAAGCTCCTTGCTAAAGGGCCATTTTCGAAAAGGCACCCTGCTTCTGTTATGAATCGACATTACTTCCACAGCTGGCCAAAATGATGAACAACTGCAAAGTATAACATTAGTCAGTGTAAACGTTACCAGTTTTCTCCTCGACTAGGATGCATGGTCTTGTTACAGCAAATTGCTCATCTTATTGGGTAGATGTGACAAGTGGCAGAGCTGCACTTTCAACTATGGTGTCTGTTATTGCTATAGCATACTATGCTCTGTAATTAGTGTCTATCAGTCTGCTGCAGGAACGATCACTGTACCATATGGTCTCCTGGAATACGCCTTCCTTAAAGGGCCCACAGATATCCTTGTTATACATGGATAAAGGCGCGTATGGACGAAACAGCTGTAAAAGAAGATAGGGCAGAGCATAAAGTGGTAAAGGGTCATTGCCCAGGTCACTTGGGCTAGCGTTCAGTGGGGAACCCTCCACTCCGTGACACACCCCACCACCAGACTTTTCCTGTTCGGGGAAATGGGGTACATGGGACAGAAAATAGCCATTCCCATTAGCAGAGTCCTTGCAATGACAGACCTCTAATCGAAAGGGATGGAGGGAAAGGAACCAGCGGAGAACCCGAGGGTTATTGCCCTTGTTGCGACTCATCCATTGCAGAGGGGCATGGTCTGTATACTGCGTAAAGAAGGAGCCCTCCAGGTAGTAGCGCAACTTTTCTATTTTCCCCACTATTTTATAGGGACCCTTACATTCGGTTTTCCCCTTTGTTAATGCAGGGGGAAGGTGGGTCAGAACCCAATCATCAACTTGGAGGTGTCTCCACTTCTTCCCCTAGTCAAAAAAGTACTTTTGTTTCTTTTGGGCCTTCTCTAAGTTGGAATAGGCCAGGTCCCTTAATTTCCCCAACCTAGACTTAAGACCCTTAGTGTAGTCTAGGAAATCTTGTGTTTCCCTGGGCTTTTCTTGTTCCCAGGTTTCTTTTGTCATTTCGAGCAGCGTCCAGGGCTGACGTCCATACAGCAACTCAAATGAGGAACTCCCCAAGCTGCTCTGTACCTGTCCTCGAATGACAAAAAGAGTGAGGGATAGTAGTAGGCCCCACTCTCTCCCCTCGCTGGTTAGCATTTTGTTTATGTTAACTTGAGGGTTCCATTATATCGTTCACCATTGGTCTGTAGATGATAGACAGATGGTTTTGATGTGGGATATGTTTAACATCTTACAAACCTGTCGCATAAGGCGTGACCCAAAGGGGGTCCCTTGATCGGTTAAAATTTCCTTCGGGAAACCCACTCTGGAAAAATATTCTACCAGGTTCTCAGCTAGATTTGTGGTAGTAGGGGCTCTTAAGGGAAATGGATCAGGATATCTGGTGGCGTAGTCCACTACAACTAACGAATATTGGTTCCCTTTCTTTGACCTAGGTAGGGGGCCTATAAGATCCATGCTTACACTCTCAAAGAGTTTCCGTATAATAAGAAGAGGTTGTAAAGGGACAGCTGGGGGTTTATAAATGTTTTTCTTCTGACACACTTCACATTCCTGACAATATCTGTCTATGTGGGCGAGGATGCCTGGCTAATAAAAATATTCGAGGATGTTCTGTCGAGTTTTCTCCGTCCGACTGTGACCTGCAAGCAGATGTGAGTGTGCAAATAAAAGGACTTGGTCCTGAAAGCTCTTCGGAATAAACAGCTGTGAGGGAGCGTCTTTGCTCCCTATGCGATAAAGAGGGCCGTTCCGTATCTGAAAACAGGGATACGACAGAAGAGGGTTGTCTCTTTTTGCCTGTTGCAATGCAAACTGGAGGGTGGGGTCATTGATATGAGCAAACCTAAAGTTATGACTAGAGGGCCAGGAGGTTTGGGTTAGCAGATTTGAAGAAGAGTGCTCAGCTCCAAGCCTGTCTTTGAATAGCGCCATGAAGCAGGGGTTATCTATCCCTATTAGGGCTTGTTCGGTTAAGTATTCAGTACTCCTACCCTAACCCAAGTCGTACAACCATTGGTCTTTCCGATAGGAACTATTGCTAGGGATAGGGCTTTACATCCCCATGGACACAGTGTATCAGTACTTCAGTTGTCAAAACAAGCTGGTTTTTATTCACTAGGTGAGACTAAATAACAGACTGCCGACAGCCAGAGTCCATCAGTGCTTCTTCTCGTTTCTCATTGATCCAGAGACTTACAGAAAAGGTTGTCCCTTATTCTTCTGAGTAGAGGATGGACTTGGGAAGATAGCTGAGCGTCTATGGGCTCTTCAGGACTTTTCTTTTAGGGGCAAAACCTGGCAATATGACCCCAGTTACCACACTCGAAGCACTGTGGTCCACGGGAAGGAGGAACCTCTGGCTTATGTTGCAGGGGTCTCATAGGTTCCGGGTTAGGTTTGACAGGTTTTTTTTTGGCCTTCGCTGTCATTGGCCCTGTCCTATCGTTCTTCTCATGTTCCCAGGGAAAGGTACGTGGTTAAGCTCTTGCGAAGGTGGTGGCCATGTCAACTGCTTGTTCTAATGTTAAGTGCTTATGTTGTCGGAGCTAACGCTGGGTAGGGAAGGGTAGGGCCTCCAGGTACTGCTCTAGATAGATGAGAGCCATTATCTCTTCTTTTGTGTTGTCCTGAGGCCCTAGCCATATGTCTGCGGCTGTCGTTAGCTTGAAGAAGAGGGTCTTGAGATTGTCACCAGGAGTGCCTCTCTCCTTCCTGAATTTAAATTGGTATGCCTCTGCAACCATCCCCAGATGATCCAGGATTTGTTTATTGATCTCTGTGCAGGGAGAATTTCCCCCAGCGTTGGCGACCTGATAGGCAGCCTGGGCCTCCCCAGTAAGGAGAGGAGCCAGGAAAAACGGCCATTGGCTAGGAGCCACCCACAGGCTCTGGTGGCCCTTTCAAAATGCAGAAGGAAGGCATCTGAGTCTTCCCGGGAACATACTTCTGGAGAGCAATGTTTGGAACCCCGGTAGTAGGTTGTGGGCTCTGTAAACGGGTAGTCAACTACAATTGGTCTGCCGCAACCTTGTGTACACACACGACCTGTTGGGCCATGGTGTCCTTGAACAAGTGTCTGTCGGCCTGGGCCAAAGATATCATTTCTGTATGGCCCAATCCAGTTTTTACTGCACCTTTATTAGGTATTCCATTATTATCTCCTAGTGGTAAGTTGCCCGCATTCTCCACCACATGTAGGGAATTGGCTCGGTAATAAGGAAGTCTCACAAACTAATTGTTCTTTGCTGTATGATTTATTGCACCCTTTTTAAGGTTTTCGTATTAAAGAACAGTCCACAGAATATCTCCAGTCTTCTCTTTTCTCCAGAGAACGACGTTGTGGGGTCTCTTCTTGGACTGTAGTTCAGGTGGTACCTCAGAAATAAAACACAGAAACAGGGGGACTGGAGTCAGTGGCCTATTTTCGGCGTATCAAGCAAAACACTGGAGGGAGGTTTTGGTATGATTTCACATTATAGAAACAACCGTCACCAGTGATCGTGTATCTATAGTCTGGATGACCTAGCTCAGCAACTCTCAAGTGGCCTTTGATGTCCTCCTCCTGCTCAATCCCCTTAAACGCTCTCGTACCTTCGAGAGCCACAATCCTCCTGGAACGTGGCTGGCTTTTGCATGGGGTCTTGTCTCCTCTTCCAGCAGCTACCAGATGCACGGTCATCTGCTCAGGAGTTGGTTCGGCTTTCCGGTCCTGACGCCCCTTCTACTACTGTCGTCCTCTTGGTTTGGGCTGTAGTGTCATTCAGGGCTGCGCGTCTCCATCGGCACAAGGCTCAGCGTCCTCTCGAGCTCACTCGCACACCACGGTTCCAAGTTTTAACTTCGTCATCAGCTGGGTAGTCCGCCTCACTGATTGGAGGGCTTCAGTGACGTAGCCGTTGGGGACCGGGCTGGGTTTCTGGAATACGCCTTCCTTAAAGGGCCCACCACTATCCTTATTATACATGGAGAACACCGTGTACGGGCGAAATAACTGTAAAAGAAGAGAGGGCAGAGCATGAGGAGGTAAAGGGTCATCATCCAGGTCACTTGGGCTAGAGTTTTGAGGAAATAAAAATTGTGAGACCTATGTGTCCCCTATGTGCCCCCCAACGCTTTATGTACACATGCATGTATCCCATGCATTTCCCCTCCATGGCCTGTCTATCACGATGCTTATGCTATAACGTGGCCTACCATCATCCAGTCTCCCATGAGAGAAACGACAAATCTGCACTGAGGCCTACACGTTTTGCATCATGTTTTCCCGCATTTTCATGAAAACCCATGTTTGTGGCTCAGCCAGAACCGAAAAGAGGTTTCAGGCCTCAGACGCTCTGAGAGCTGCAGCTGCGTATCCTTGGCCTTGCACACTTGGGCCTCAGCCAAAGGGGCCCTGTCCGAGGTGCCGAGACAGTATTGAGCACGGTTATCTGCTTACTCCTACTGAACCACATTCCTGCCTGGAGAAGGAGGAATAAACACGACCCGTCTGCAAAGGAGAGAGCCTAGCCTTTCTGTCTCTTTTCGTGTGATTGCAAAGTTCACGTCAGTGAAAAGCCCATAGCCCCCATGTAAGGCCTACGCAGTGAATGAAGAAATAGATGCCACATTGGCTCTTGGTGATGGGCAACCTATGTCACAAATCAGTCCCTGCCCCAGACTTTAGATATCAGATAATACAAGATGTGCTGGTCGTCCTGACACTGAAGGCCTCACTTCCAGACTTCCCGAAGCAGCCCTTCCCCACGTCAGTTACACGTCATGCGCGAGTTGAGCACAAGTAAGGCAAAGTTCCAGTAAAATTCCAGCTGATCACGCAACCCCTTCTAGGCATCCACCCACCCATGACATTCACCTATGATCATCAAGTGGACGCCCACATGGACGCCCACCTTCACGCCTACTTACACACCCACATGCTCTTATCTCATTCTCTCTTGCTCTGCCTGAAGCACTCCTGCTTACGTATAATATTGAATGTATATATACTGTACTCTGTGAATAAAGATTGAGAATTATTGAGAAATCCCAGACCCGTACTGATCCCTTGTGGTGATGGAACTATTCTCCCTATAACTCGAGTTATTGGAATAAAGCCCTTTTGAACCTGATACCACAGACTCAGCCTCTTGCTTTATGCATGATCATATTGATACATATAGAAATTATGAGTGCGTAATTCTTTATTTACTACATTAATGGCGCCCGAACAGGGACAAATCTCCTTCCCCACGCGCCGGAGATGAAGGTCCAGTTTTGCCCCCTTCTACAGCCGTGACGGACTTCAAGTGTACACGTCGCGGGTTTTCCCGCCAACTCCCTCAGGCCAACGAAGGAGACGGACTGCGACCAGGCATCCATACGAGGCGGTGAGGATTGCGGATCGTCCCGACCCAGAGCCCACCCTGCGAGAGAGCTGTGTCCGAGGTTTCTAGAGATCCACCAACGATACGCCATTCCCTGCGCAGCGTCAAGTGTCCGAGGCCTTCAAGTTCTGCTTCCCGGTGAGTTTTTCATGGGGGTTGCATAAAGACGGGTTCATTTAATGAACACGGTAAAGACGTGTCTCACTTGTGAGACCGGTATGTTTTCAAGTTTTCAAGTATTCAAGAGCATGCATCAAGTATTAAAGAATTAAAGTAATCCAAGCATTCAGGTGCACCGATATAACTGTATGAATGTTATTGTCTTAGTCAGGTTCAGTTAGGTTTGAATGTGTCAGGTTTTTATGTAAGTTTGTTTCATTGTGATTTTTGTTTTTTGAGTCATTGTGATTTTTGTTTCCGGTTACATTCCAACATGCCGTTGTTTTCGAAACTGCGTAAGATATGTACCAGAAAAGGTGTACTAGAGCAACCAGTTAACATTCCGCCTAGAGACACACCTGGACATCTCATGTACTGTAAGCATGGTTTAGATGCCGTGTTGTTTTTAGAACTATGGGTGGATTACACGAAGGATTCAGAGACAAAGTATAGATGGCCTATCACGGGAACGTGGGATGCGGAATGCATCATGAAGGTAGAGGAAGAGCTATGGAAGAGAAAATGTAGACCTGCTCAGAAGGATGCCATTGAGTTTTGGCGCAAGGAGTCACATAGAAGAACAGAGAAAGAGTTCCACAAAGCAGAGAGAAGTAAACAGGAGTCCGAAAAAGCCAAAGAAAAGAAATTACAGGAGGAAGGGGAACGGGTAAAAAGAGAACAGACTGAAAGAGAAAGAAATACTGTCGTTGCTGGTATTTATCCCGTCCTTTCAGAGGAACTAGCAAGAGTGGCCCCAGTAGAAAGACCCATTAGAGTGCCACCGCAAGTACCCCGAAAAATAAAACCAACAGCATCCAAAAAGTTTATTAACACCTACCTAGAGGAATCCCCACCAGCATACGTGGACGGATCTTTCCCTGCACCCCCAACGCAAGCCCAGCTCCAGGAGCTCGAGGACGGCGGGGAGGGAGGATCCGGGACAACATCAGGAGGGGGACCGACAGTAAATGTAGACATCCCCGAATGTATATATGATCCAGATCCAGGAAAGGGCAGAATGCTCGTGTTTTCACTAAGGCTTAGACGAGCAGTCGCAGATTTGGAAAAATTACCAGATATGGATAAACATCTAAAGAAAATGTACACATTCATAAGAACAGGGGAAGGTCCTGAGTGCATAGCAGAAGCCATACAAAATAGAAAAGTAATTATTAAGAACTATATCCTTCGCTTCCTGATTAACTGTCTGATTAGGGAAAAAGACGAAGGTGACGGGGACGTAGACCGTTGGTATATTGGTTGGAGTGATCGCATAGAGGCCGGTCAGCATGATAAATCAGGTCAGACAGACAACATGTTGGCCAAAATCCGAAAGGCAATAATAGCCTCACACAAAGCAGGACCGGACGGAAAGGCTGAGTCAGCCTCTGATGACGAAGCAGGGGACAAAGACAGAGTACTATATGTGGGCCATGCCCGACGGTTCGAGAGGCCCAAGGGCCTCAATCACCGTAAACAGGGAACGGCTATAAAAGAAAGATATTCCCTTGAAAGTTTATTCCAAATCACCGAAAAAGCGGTGAATAAATGGTTAGGTAACGATCAGCCCCTCACCCCGACCGAAAATGAATTAGCACGGTCAGCCACCCTGTGGGTATCCCAATATGATACATATAATAATGATATCGTAGCACAGACGTTCTTGAGCCTCCCACCAAACGAACAGCGCATAGCTGGTGTTTACATGGTCCAACATTTGATTACGTTGTATGAGAGTCAATATTCTGGTCCTGGTCTATTGTATAAGTTGCTGGACGACATAATACTAGACAGGTGGATGAACATGGGTACTGAATTGATTAATGTCATCCTGGATCAGCGACACAAATATATAGTATACGTGACTAGGTCCCTGCTTCCCGCTCCACCACAAGATAAGGGACAGTTATACGACAAGCTGAACCCCCTACGAGAGGTACATCCTGTAAAGGATGCAAACAATGTGCTGCAACGGGTGTATGTCTACACCCCTTTGTCAAAATTAGAGATACTGGAAATGAAAAAAATGTTGCCCTCCCATGATAAAGACCCGGGGGGTTTTCACCGAGAACTAAAAGACATTCTCCGCTTAGGAGAATATACATATGCTGACATTCTAAAGTTATTAAAAGTACTATTGCCTGCTGGTATTTACGAGAAGCTTAAAGGAAAGGCCTGGGAGGTGGGAGAGAAAAAGATTAGCTGGGATCTGTTGGAAACAGAGGAAGAAGAAAGAGGCCCGGGGTTGGTCTGGGTCCCCGAGCTAAAGACTTACCTGAACTCCTTGTACAAGTTTTGCCTTGATTATTAGTTACTAAGAAAGAAGACTGGGATGCTATTTCAGCCTGTAAACAGAAACCAGACGAGGACACCAGTGATTTTTACTCTAGGTTTGAGAAATGTTTTACTATCAATAGTGGCCTTAAGCCCGGTAGCGATTCATATCCCCATCTGTTCGTGAGCAAACTAGTAGAAAATTCCCTACCAGAGGTAAAGTATAGGGTACTGAAGGTTGAGAGTACTTGGCAAGCAAACAGCCCTTCCCAAATGTTACAGATGTTACAATATCACCAGAACAGAATTAGAGAAGAACACGACCAGGAAAAGAGACGCATGAAAGACACAAAGATGAAGATGCTGGTGGCCCAATCGACACCGGCAAACACAAACACGAACAAGAATAGCACGAAACAAACTAGTGGGACCTGTAATTATTGCAAGAAGCCAGGCCACTTCGTAAATGAATGTGCAGTCCTGAAACACAATATAGCTATAGGTAAAACAAAGCCACGTCCTTATTCTCCCAAGGAAAATAACACACATCAGACATCAGATACGTTTCCACCGCCGCCACCGCCTGTCCATGCACCTGCACCAGCCCACGCCACAACACAAATGTATGAGCACGCTCAAACTAACTATCCAGAATACCAAGCATATTCATGAAGCAGCCCAGAGAGGGAATTCGACTTGCCCCTTATTCCAGTTCCTGTGGACCAAGAGGGTCCCTATGTACATGCACATTTACTAGGACAAGATGAAAAGTTTTTGATTGACACTGGGGCAAGTAGAACTACCATCAGTCATTCCGAGGTTCCAGGGGCACCCCTCTCGGGCTCAAAGAACATATCCCTGGGCTTTTCAGGAAAGCCTATTATTAATGAGGTTTCAGAACCAGTCTCTTTAGGAGTTGGTCCACTAATACATACAACAGACTTACTGCTTACTAAATCATGTCCAGAAAACTTACTTGGTATAAAAACATTAAAGGAACTGGGAGCAATTATCTGTTGCTCGCCAGAAGGAGTGCGACTGTATTTACGTGATTTCAAGGGACATTTTGTAATGAAAGATATTGACATCAGGCTCCGAAATGTACCACAGCACCTATGGGCACAAGGCCCGACTGACGTAGGTTTCATGAACATTACACCACACCAGGTCACCCTCAAGGAAGGAGTAATGCTGCCACGGATTAGACAATACAAAATCCCACCTGAGGCTGAAGTAGGGTTACTGAGAATAATCAATGAACTCATTGCACAAGGGGTGGTGGTAGAGACGGATTCAAACATATGCAACTCACCTGTTCTTCCTATTCTTAAACGAACTGATCCCAATACAACACCTGTCTATAGATTAGTTGTGGACCTGCGAGAATTAAACAAATGTGTGGTGCCACAGTACCCTGTGGTCCCGGACATTTCTTCATTATTGACTGCTATTGATGCGAAGGCTACGTTCTTTACAGTTATCGATCTGAAGAACGCATTTTTCAGTATCCCAATACATCCAGACAGCCAATATCTTTTTGGTTTCAGTTTAAAAGGCCGCAGCTTCAGATTCACAAGAGCACCACAGGGCTTCACGGAAAGTCCTAGCATCTACAGTCAGGCACTCAAACGACAACTAGACAGTATTCATATGCCTACCACTACAGCACTGATACAGTATGTAGATGACATTCTCATCACTGCAAGATCGGAAACTGACTGTGAAAATGCATCACTCACGGTTTTACATTTCTTGGCTGACAAGGGGCACAAGGTGTCCCCTTCGAAGCTACAATTCTGTGAACAGCAAGTGGCGTACCTTGGGCACTTGCTATCCAAGGAGGGTAGGCGACTGACACCAGAACGTATTCAATTGATTTCTGGCCTTTCACAGCCCAAAACACAAAAGGAGGTACGTGCATTCATTGGCCTCACTTCATATTGCAGGCAGTGGATCCCCCAGTATGCTTACATAGCCAAGCCCCTAATACAGTTGACGACACAGGAGGCAGCTTCTACTAATGTCCTCCCTTGGACACAAGAACACACTGTGGCATTTGAAGAATTAAAAAGAGCTTTATGTCATGCACCAGTTTTAGCAATCCCTGATTACAACAAATCTTTTATGCATTTTGTGACAGAGCGAGATGGAACAGCACTATCTGTCCTAACACAGGATCATGCAGGAAAACACAAGCCCTGTGCTTATTTTTCTAGTACATTGGACCCAGTAGCACAGGCTTTGCCTGCGTGCTTAAAATCTGTTGCAGCAACGGCCTTAGCCATAAGACAAAGTGACTCGATAGTGCTGGGCCACCCCTTGACAGTACAAGTACCGCACGCAGTGGAGGTTCTCTTGAACCAAACACAAACCCAACACCTGACTGTAGCGAGACTGACAGGTTATGAGCTGACGTTATTTCAACCACACATAGAGATCAGACGATGCAACATACTGAATCCTGCTACTCTTTTGCCCTCTAGTACAGAAAACGTTCCACCACATGACTGTGTTGAAGTGATACATACCGTGACTAAACCAAGACAAGACTTGACAGATGTTGCACTCCCAGACCCTGACCTAACACTCTATGTTGACGGCTCATGCATGAGGACGGGGGCGGGAGAATTAGTGGCAGCATATGCAGTGACCACTGCTACTGAAATCATAGAGACTAAAAGAATAGACATACTGTCAGCACAAGCAGCAGAGCTCATCGCCCTGACACAAGCGTGCATAAGAGCTAAGCACTTGAGAGTAAACATTTACACCGATTCACAATACGCATTCGGGGTAGTTCATGACTTCGGAGTACTGTGGAGAGAAAGAGGTTTCTTGACCTCTCACGGGGCCAAGATACAGCATGGCCCCCTTATACAAGCCCTTCTGGAAGCGATACATTTACCGACTGCCATAGCTATCCTAAAATGCAAAGCACATACTAAAGCCACAGATACCATTTCTCAAGGCAATGATCTGGCAGACCGAACTGCTAAACAGACAGCTCAGACCCCACTAGACATGACAAACTCACAGATACCATCAATGACCAAAGCCATGACAGTCAGGGATCCTGCCAGGGATGTACAAGACATACAGACACATGCTACTCTAGACGAATTAAAGAAATGGTCGGAACAAGGAGGGGTACTGACTGATCAGGGTTGGATGACTAAGGGCAAAACAACATGGTTTCTTCCTGATTCGATGGTACAAGTGATCATAAATACCGCACATAGTCCTGCACACTTAGGAGAGAAAGCAATGCTACACAGCTTACAGAATATATGGTTCAACAAGCACCTGCGTGCAGCAGCGAAACAAAAGGTCAGAACATGTATGATCTGTTGTCAATTCAATCCAGGTAAAGGCATTCCGATGGAACAAGGTGGATTCCATCCACCTGACCATCCTTTTGAAGTCCTCCAAATGGATTATATCCAAATGGACAGATGTAGAGATTACAAATATGTCCTGGTAGTAGTATGTTCACTGACAAGGTGGACAGAAGCTTATCCAGTCCCTGATTATACTGCTGTAACTACCGCCAGACAATTGGTGCGAGAGTTTTTCCCACGTTACGGATTACCGCGTGTCGTATATTCCGACAACGGTCAGCCTTTCTCCTCTGAACTCATGAAACAGGTGTCTCTTCTGTTAGGGTATACCTGGAAGTTCCATTGTGTACGACATCCTGAGGCAGCAGGCCTTGTAGAAAGACACAATCAGACCTTAAAGATAAAACTAGCAAAGATTTGCGCAGACAAAGGTGTAGATTGGATGGTAGCCCTGCCGGCTGCCCTCTTTTACATGCGAATGGTAGCCCATTCTAGAACAGGCTTATCTCCCTATGAAGTGGTCTTTTGTAGACCACCGAATATGTGGGGCACTCCAATGCCTAAAAAGATTACTGATGTTGATAGTAACATGCTGACAGATTACCTGGCTTCCTTGATGTCTGCACTACTCTCTTGTCGTTCGCAGGTTGCTGCCGCCTTCCCTGACAACACCCAGGTCAAGGAACACTCCATCGCTCCTGGGGATTATGTCCTAATAAGGAACTTTGATAGATCGAGCCCTCTTGAGCCGAGGTGGAAGGCGCCGAAGTTAGTGTTATTAACCACAAGGACAGCCGGTAAAGTCGAAGGACGGAAAGGATGGGTTCATCTTCATCATTGTAAACGCTACTTCGGGAATAACAATTCTTTTAAAAAGGACACAAACTTTTCAGACTTTGAGCCCCCTTTACTAGAGGAGACTCCCCAGCAGGAGTACAAAGTTAAACTTAGATCTAAAAAGTCAGAACCCGTTTGATCAATTAAGTCCACTAGGTGGTGAAGCGGTTGAACATGTATTCTGGCTTGCATAAGATCTCGGACAATAATAATGATAAAAAGAGCAAGATGAAAAGCAAATACTGTAAAATATTACGTGGTAGATGTATAGTGACTTTGATTTTTCTATTTCTTCTGTGCATCACGATAATATGTATCAGCTTAATACTACATGCTATTTTTCCTCCTATTGCCTCACTCTTACACTCCTCCACTAATGCTACCATAAAGCACACATTTAGTGATCTGCCATCCCATGAGCTATCATATCAACTTGCCTTACGCAACAATACCTTTATTCAGATGCTGCACCATTCACATCAGACTAGCAATGCTACAGACTGCTGGGTCTGTGGCCGACTTCCCCCGTATCAGAAGGTGAAGGGAGTGTTGCCTCTTTTCCCTTTTCCATTCTCCCATAATGGTTCTTGCGGAGCATGGTTTGCCTTAATGACATCCATCAACGGTGATGCCAAAGAATGTCAAGACAAGGAGTGTAGGGGCGACTGGGTATGGGGTAACTCGAATAAAGTCATGAATGAAGCATGTTTCCCAGATGAAGAAGGTCTTCCCCAAAGGAAAGGTACAGATCTAGAAAATGAAGAGTATCTGCAAGGAAATGCGACCCTCGACTTTATAGTGTTGAATGTCAAGCCCATACACAATTTAGGTCCATCCTCAATTACAGTCCTGCCAGTAAAAGGGAACTTGTGTGTCAGAAAAGAAGGCTAAGTACATTTGGGGCACAGCGAGTGTAATACTATAATAGTGTTTAAAGACAAAGGAAAGTCCTATTTCAGAGCATCACGAACACACCTACTTTATTTGTGGCCAGACAGCCTATGTGCAACTGCCCTTAGACTGGGGTGGGACGTGCTACATATCATTTCTTTTACCACCCGTTTTCTTGGCCCCATCGAAATATCATCAAGATCTCCAACTAGCACTTATCAGACCCAGACGAGGGCTCGATGCCTCCGGCATTGACCAGACTGAGACAGCTTGGGAGCAATATACAGATTTCAACAAAGGATTCTTTTTCTTCATAGGTTCCGTCCAGAATAGTAAACTTATCCGCAGGCTAACAAGGATTCTAGAAACAGTTGCAAATGAGACTGCATCAGCCCTGGGGAACTTGACCCAGGAACAGTCTGCTATGAGAATGGTCGTTCTTCAGAATCGTCTTGTTCTTGACGTCATCCTGGCGGATAGGGGCGGGGCTTGTAGGGTCATCGGCTCCAGCTGTTGCGTTTTCATCCCTAATAACGCACCGTCTGTATACAAAGCAATAACAAGGCTCCACAAGATTGCCCAAAGCATACATCAAGACCCAGGCACGTGGACTTGGTCCAGTTGGCTCTGGGGAATAATATCGGCATGGGGATGGAAAGTGTTGACCGTCTGTGGATTAATACTACTAATGATAGTCAGTTGTTGTCTATGTCTGCAGTGTGGCCCGGCTGTTTGCGGTCTGTGTGCTACTGCATGTGTTCCACATCCCCATTTACAGAGCATTGAAAATGGAAAAATAATGCTGCAAGAACAGATTGACTGTCTCATGAGAATAGATGTGACATGAAGGGTCCACTAGGGGACAAGGAGGGAATGAGGAAATAAAAATTGTGAGACCTATGTGTCCCCTATGTGCCCCCCAACGCTTTATGTACACATGCATGTATCCCATGCATTTCCCCTCCATGGCCTGTCTATCACGATGCTTATGCTATAACGTGGCCTACCATCATCCAGTCTCCCATGAGAGAAACGACAAATCTGCACTGAGGCCTACACGTTTTGCATCATGTTTTCCCGCATTTTCATGAAAACCCATGTTTGTGGCTCAGCCAGAACCGAAAAGAGGTTTCAGGCCTCAGACGCTCTGAGAGCTGCAGCTGCGTATCCTTGGCCTTGCACACTTGGGCCTCAGCCAAAGGGGCCCTGTCCGAGGTGCCGAGACAGTATTGAGCACGGTTATCTGCTTACTCCTACTGAACCACATTCCTGCCTGGAGAAGGAGGAATAAACACGACCCGTCTGCAAAGGAGAGAGCCTAGCCTTTCTGTCTCTTTTCGTGTGATTGCAAAGCTCACGTCAGTGAAAAGCCCATAGCCCCCATGTAAGGCCTACGCAGTGAATGAAGAAATAGATGCCACATTGGCTCTTGGTGATGGGCAACCTATGTCACAAATCAGTCCCTGCCCCAGACTTTAGATATCAGATAATACAAGATGTGCTGGTCGTCCTGACACTGAAGGCCTCACTTCCAGACTCCCCGATTGCACAGCAGCCCTTTCCCATGTCAGTTACATGTCATGCTCGAGTTGAGCACAAGTAAGGCAAAGTTCCAGTAAAATTCCAGCTGATCACGCAACCCCTTCTAGGCATCCACCCACCCATGACATTCACCTATGATCATCAAGTGGACGCCCACATGGACGCCCACCTTCACGCCTACTTACACACCCACATGCTCTTATCTCATTCTCTCTTGCTCTGCCTGAAGCACTCCTGCTTACGTATAATATTGAATGTATATATACTGTACTCTGTGAATAAAGATTGAGAATTATTGAGAAATCCCAGACCCGTACTGATCCCTTGTGGTGATGGAACTATTCTCCCTATAACTCGAGTTATTGGAATAAAGCCCTTTTGAACCTGATACCACAGACTCAGCCTCTTGCTTTATGCATGATCATATTGATACATATAGAAATTATGAGTGCGTAATACTTTATTTACGACAGTTTAGTGGGGAACCCTCCACTCCTGCGACACATTTGAAACTGCTTGCAAGCTCTGAACTCCCCTTTTTCTAAGTATAAGTTACCCCTAAGGTAGATGCTAGGTAGCTGATAGGCAGTGGGGCATCTATTTTTAAGTTTTTTATGTCCTGGTTGTGTAAAACCCACAAATTCGTTTGTCTCTGTGAGGCCTACTCTTTTCCTATTGAGTGCCCTTTTACAGGTAAAGTTAGTTTGAGCAATACTATGTTAAAATTATTTATATTATTTGAGTTTTATATTGCTATAACGATACCCAAAGGTATCAGAACTTTTTTACATGTTATGAGATAACATTTACAAGAGGTACATAAAGCATGAACAAACCTGCATACATAAATCATGTAAATAAACAATCACAAAATATCTTCTGAGAACCATAGAACAATGTATGCAAAGTCCATTCTCTTTTTATACGGAATGCTTGGAACTTCTGCCTCGAGTTTAAATCCTAATGTTTACCATTCTGGGAATACAATAATTGAAGTTTCACACATCTTTACTTTGATACAGCGAAACTGTCCACACTAGCGCGCAACTACTTAACATATTTTATGTAATCAATATTCTTATCTTTATCTGCAGGGCTATCTGGTGATGATTTTTTTAACTTTTCTCTCCTACCAGTTTTTAAACAACTTTCTATTGTACTTACCATGATTTTCCTCTGAGATCCATTCTTGTGAAATGTGCTTTTTGCTCACAATGTGAACTTACACCCTGAAAGATAAATTCAAAAGGTCTCCTACAAGGGAAAAGTTGTTAGGTAGTGGATAGAGGGAGTGAATAAGAGGAAAATATACGGGTTATGGACCACTCAGACACCACATAAAACAATTCTGCTTCTCTAATGCAGTAATGCTCTATTTTTCATATAATTCAAAGAAACATTTCAAGGATACATAGTGGTATTCTGATTGGTTGTTAGATCTTAGTAAACATTCGAATCGGTCGAAACCAGGAAGTGTCGGCTGCCATTTTGTCTCTCGCACTCTGAGGGGGTGAAAAACAAAGGTTGAGAACGTGAAAAGGGGGCAGGCTGGACAGTTCCTGACCCCCTAGCATTTGTCAGGGGGTCCCAGAAAGACCCCCAAGGGTCCAAAAAGAGTTTTAATTTTTTTTGCGAAAAATCGCGGAGTGCGCGCAACGTGCGCCCACGGTGGAAACAGAAAAAATTCCGCGAACGTTGCGCACCGTGCGCGCACGGTCCGAACTGCGTAAAGTGGGCGCGCGTGCACGGTGCGCGAAGCGCACCGTGCGCGCACGGTAAAATTAAAAAAAATATATATATATATTAATAACATAGCATTTAAAAAAACGTACAAATTCCCTGAAAAAACCATAGGTTTCACACACGTTATAGTTAGGAATTAGCATTTTAAAAACCTTGCAAATTCACTTAAAAAACCATAGGTTTCACACATGTTATAGTTAGCTGGACATTTCACTCGTGAAAAACCAATGAAATTCCCCCGTTATAGTTAGTGCAGGCAACTATAACTCACGCGACCGCAATCCTCTGCTGATGACATATGTGTCTTTCTGAAAAATAAATATTTGTAATATATGTATAGCTAAAGATTAATGGAAGAAGACATGGGTGAATAAGTGACTAAATACAGTGATGTAATATCATCAGCAGAGGATTGCGGTCGAGTGAGTTATAGTTGCCTACACTAACTATAACGGGGGAATTTCATTGGTTTTTCACGAGTGAAATGTCCAGCTAACTATAACATGTGAGAAACCTATGGTTTTTTAA
This sequence comes from Triturus cristatus, assembly GCF_964204655.1. Taxonomy (NCBI): domain Eukaryota; kingdom Metazoa; phylum Chordata; class Amphibia; order Caudata; family Salamandridae; genus Triturus; species Triturus cristatus. Next base: position 661,560,161 of record NC_140594.1, read on the forward strand.
GTGAATTATATATATATATATATATATATATATATATATTTTTTTTTTTTTTTTTTTTTCCCCCAACAATCCTCTCTTTAGGATAGTCCTATCCTTCATTATATGAAGGAAGCACAGTTACATATCATTTGATGGCATTACACCGTGCTTGCATAAAATGCTAATCTTGTCACATTGATACATTCTGATGCGATTATTATTGAACAGGGACACAATGATATGCTGGTATTCATATCGTACTACTTCCTGTGTGCATTATTATATCAGCAGGCTGCTGTGATACAGGCAGCATACTCCTAATTAAGTGTCCAACAAATATTGTTTGCTCTATGCAATGCATATTTCTACAGTGTCACTTAGTTACTCAGTTCCAGGGTTCTTTCTTTATGTGTCAGTAGTTCAAAAGCATGCAGTGTGTAGTCATCTGCTTCTCCTCCTGGTCCACAGTCATCTTGTTCATGGGCGGTTTCTCAGACCTGCCATGCGTTGTCCTCTTTAGTCTATTTTTCTGCAGTTGCAGACTATCAACTTTCTTCGAGACTGCGTCATGTCCCTCCGACACTTAATGATTGGCTCTCGTGGGTCCAAGAAATGGTCTGGTCTGACCTCTCCTTGTCTGTTGTGTTGTGCAGGTCCTCTGGTGACAGATGTTCATCAATTTCTGTTAATGCCATCTCAGACGTTAGGGTGCTACCCTGCATCTTGTCCCCTTAATCCATTTGTTGCGTTGGTTCACCTTCTGCGGCCCAGTCCACGTGGAACTAAGAGAAACAGCTTTTAGTTTTCTCCCATGACCATGTCTCCATAATTGCTTTAGAAGTCTTTACCCCTATTGCAGGAAGTACTAAAGGTAGCTCATATTCTCCCCCTGGCCTTACCATAGGGAGGTGGTATGATGTATGCAGGTTATACTTAATTCCCAAACATGCCATCTTTTGCATAAATGCAATCACTAAGTGATCTCCTCTATCACTATTTATGCCCTGGTGGACCCCAAACCGAGGAGAGATGGCTTTCCTGAAACACTGCACACCCGTTGCTGCATCATTCTTCCTTGTTGGACACGCCTCCATTCATTCTGAAAATGTATCCATCCACACCAGCAAATATTTCAATCCATTCACTGGGAAGTAAAATACTTCTGTGCATTCATCCCCTCTTGTGCAATATCAAAGGGTCCATGCTCAAGCCTTGTAAGGGAAAGGAACATACTGCATGGGGCCACAGGCCTCCCAACCCGGTAGACCCATAATCCCTCATCATTCTGCTCACATCCAGCATCAATCCACATTCTCTCTTCATCTGGTGTTGCAGACCATTGTGCTTCCCTCACATTAGCTTGCAACACTTGTCTCTGAATCAGCTGTATTTTTGGAATGCTTTTTATTCATTTGTCCCATCTGCACTGCCTGTAACATGCTCTATTTTGCTGCTGTATTGTCCATGGTGATACCTCTGGCTATGTTCGTATTCGCTCCTGTATGCACTTCACATTTTATTACAGCTATCCTGATGGGCAGTTGTATTGTTTTTATCAAGCTCCTTGCTAAAGGGCCATTTTCGAAAAAGCACCCTGCTTCTGTTATGAATCGACATTACTTCCACAGCTGGCCAAAATGATGAACAACTGCAAAGTATACCATTAGTCAGTGTAAACGTTACCAGTTTTCTCCTCGACTAGGATGCATGGTCTTGTTACAGCAAATTGCTCATCTTATTGAGTAGATGTGACAAGTGGCAGAGCTGCACTTTCAACTATGATGTCTGTTATTGCTATAGCATACTATGCTCTGTAATTAGTGTCTATCAGTCTGCTGCAGGAACCATCACTGTACCATATGGTCTTCTGGAATACGCCTTCCTTAAAGGGCCCACAGATATCCTTGTTATACATGGAGAAAGGCGCGTATGGACGAAACAGCTGTAAAAGAAGATAGGGCAGAGCATGAGGTGGTAAAGGGTCATTGTCCAGGTCACTTGGGCTGGCGTTCAGTGGGGAACCCTCCGCTCCGTGACACACCCCACCACCAGACTTTTCCTGTTCGGGGAAATGGGATACATGGGACAGAAAATCGCCATTCCCATTAGCAGAGTCCTTGCAATGACAGACCTCTAATCGAAAGGGATGGAGGGAAAGGAACCAGCGGAGAACCCGAGGGTTATTGCCCTTGTTGCGACTCATCCATTGCAGAGGGGCATGGTCTGTATACTGCGTAAAGAAGGAGCCCTCCAGGTAGTAGCGCAACTTTTCTATTTTCCCCACTATTTTATAGGGACCCTTCCATTCGGTTTTCCCCTTTGTTAATGCAGGGGGAAGGTGGGTCAGAACCCAATCATCAACTTGGAGGTGTCTCCACTTCTTCCCCTAGTCAAAAAAGTACTTTTGTTTCTTTTGGGCCTTCTCTAAGTTGGAATAGGCCAGGTCCCTTAATTTCCCCAACCTAGACTTAAGACCCTTAGTGTAGTCTAGGAAATCTTGTGTTTCCCTGGGCTTTTCTTGTTCCCAGGTTTCTTTTGTCATTTCGAGCAGCGTCCAGGGCTGACGTCCATACAGCAACTCAAATGAGGAACTCCCCAAGCTGCTCTGTGCCTGTCCTCGAATGACAAAAAGAGTGAGGGATAGTAGTAGGTCCCACTCTCTCCCCTCGCTGGTTAGCATTTTGTTTATGTTAACTTGAGGGTTCCATTATATCGTTCACCATTGGTCTGTGGATGATAGACAGATGGTTTTGATGTGGGATATGTTTAACATCTTACAAACCTGTCGCATAAGGCGTGACCCAAAGGGGGTCCCTTGATCGGTTAAAATTTCCTTCGGGAAACCCACTCTGGAAAAATATTCTACCAGGTTCTCAGCTAGATTTGTGGTAGTAGGGGCTCTTAAGGGAAATGGATCAGGATATCTGGTGGCGTAGTCCACTACAACTAACGCATATTGGTTCCCTTTCTTTGACCTAGGTAGGGGGCCTATAAGATCCATGCTTACACTCTCAAAGAGTTTCCGTATAATAAGAAGAGGTTGTAAAGGGACAGCTGGGGGTTTATAAATGTTTTTCTTCTGACACACTTCACATTCCTGACAATATCTGTCTATGTGGGCGAGGATGCCTGGCTAATAAAAATATTCAAGGATGTTCTGTCGGGTTTTCTCCGTCCGACTGTGACCTGCAAGCAGATGTGAGTGTGCAAATAAAAGGACTTGGTCCTGAAAGCTCTTCGGAATAACCAGCTGTGAGGGAGCGTCTTTGCTCCCTATGCGATAAAGAGGGCCGTTCCGTATCTGAAAACAGGGATACGACAGAAGAGGGTTGTCTCTTTTTGCCTGTTGCAATGCAAACTGGAGGGTGGGGTCATTGATATGAGCAAACCTAAAGTTATGACTAGAGGGCCAGGAGGTTTGGGTTAGCAGATTTGAAGAAGAGTGCTCAGCTCCAAGCCTGTCTTTGAATAGGGCCATGAAGCAGGGGTTATCTATCCCTATTAGGGCTTGTTCGGTTAAGTATTCAGTACTCCTACCCTAACCCAAGTCGTACAACCATTGGTCTTTCCGATAGGAACTATTGCTAGGGATAGGGCTTTACATCCCCATGGACACAGTGTATCAGTACTTCAGTTGTCAGAACAAGCTGGTTTTTATTCACTAGGTGAGACTAAATAACAGACTGCCGACAGCCAGAGTCCATCAGTGCTTCTTCTCGTTTCTCATTGATCCAGAGACTTACATAAAAGGTTGTCCCTTATTCTTCTGAGTAGAAGGTGGACTTGGGAAGATAGCTGATGTCTATGGGCTCTTCAGGACTTTTCTTTTAGGGGCAAAACCTGGCAATATGACCCCAGTTACCACACTCGAAGCACTGTGGTCCACGGGAAGGAGGAACCTCTGGCTTATGTTGCAGGGGTCTCATAGGTTCCGGGTTAGGTTTGACAGGTTTTTTTTTGGCCTTCGCTGTCATTGGCCCTGTCCTATCGTTCTTCTCATGTTCCCAGGAAAAGGTACGTGGTTAAGCTCTTGCGAAGGTGGTGGCCATGTCAACTGCTTGTTCTAATGTTAAGTGCTTATGTTGTCGGAGCTAACACTGGGTAGGGAAGGGTAGGGCCTCCAGGTACTGCTCTAGATAGATGAGAGCCATTATCTCTTCTTTTGTGTTGTCCTGAGGCCCTAGCCACATGTCTGCGGCTGTCGTTAGCTTGAAGAAGAGGGTCTTGAGATTGTCGCCAGGAGTGCCTCTCTCCTTCCTGAATTTAAATTGGTATGCCTCTGCAACCATCCCCAGATGATCCAGGATTTGTTTATTGATCTCTGTGCAGGGAGAATTTCCCCCAGCGTTGGCGACCTGATAGGCAGCCTGGGCCTCCCCAGTAAGGAGAGGAGCCAGGAAAAACGGCCATTGGCTAGGAGCCACCCACAGGCTCTGGTGGCCCTTTCAAAATGCAGAAGGAAGGCACCTGAGTCTTCCCGGGAACATACTTCTGGAGAGCAATGTTTGGAACCCCGGTAGTAGGTTGTGGGCTCTGTAAACGGGTAGTCAACTACAATTGGTCTTCCGCAACCTTGTGTATACACACGACCTGTTGGGCCATGGTGTCCTTGAACAAGTGTCTGTCGGCCTGGGCCAAAGATATCATTTCTGTATGACCCAATCCAGTTTTTACTGCACCTTTATTAGGTATTCCATTATTATCTCCTAGTGGTAAGTTGCCCGCATTCTCCACCACATGTAGGGAATTGGCTCGGTAATAAGGAAGTCTCACAAACTAATTGTTCTTTGCGGTATGATTTATTGCACCCTTCTTAAGGTTTTCGTATTAAAGAACAGTCCACAGAATATCTCCAGTCTTCTCTTTTCTCCAGAGAACGACGTTGTGGGGTCTCTTCTTGGACTGTAGTTCAGGTGGTACCTCAGAAATAAAACACAGAAACAGGGGGACTGGAGTCAGTGGCCTATTTTCGGCGTATCAAGCAAAACACTGGAGGGAGGTTTTGGTATGATTTCACATTATAGAAACAACCGTCACCAGTGATCGTGTATCTATAGTCTGGATGACCTAGCTCAGCAACTCTCAAGTGGCCTTTGATGTCCTCCTCCTGCTCAATCCCCTTAAACGCTCTCGTACCTTCGAGAGCCACAATCCTCCTGGAACGTGGCTGGCTTTTGCATGGGGTCTTGTCTCCTCTTCCAGCAGCTACCAGATGCACGGTCATCTGCTCAGGAGTTGGTTCGGCTTTCCGGTACTGACGCCCCTTCTACTACTGTCGTCCTCTTGGTTTGGGCTGTAGTGTCATTCAGGGCTGCGCGTCTCCATCGGCACAAGGCTCAGCGTCCTCTCGAGCTCACTCGCACACCATGGTTCCAAGTTTTAACTTCGTCATCAGCTGGGTAGTCCGCCCCACTGATTGGAGGGCTTCAGTGACGTAGCCGTTGGGGACTGGGCTGGGTTTCTGGAATACGCCTTCCTTAAAGGGCCCACCACTATCCCTATTATACATGGAGAACACCGTGTACGGGCGAAATAACTGTAAAAGAAGAGAGGGCAGAGCATGAGGAGGTAAAGGGTCATCCTCCAGGTCACTTGGGCTAGAGTTTAGTGGGGAACCCTCCACTCCTGCGACACATATGAAACTGCTTGCAAGCTCTGAACTCCCCTTTTTCTAAATATAAGTTACCCCTAAGGTAGATGCTAGGTAGCTGATAGGCAGTGGAGCATCTATTTTTAAGTTTTTTATGTCCTGGTTGTGTAAAACCCACAAATTCGTTTGTCTCTGTGAGGCCTACTCTTTTCCTATTGAGTGCCCTTTTACAGGTAAAGTTAGTTTGAGCAATACTATGTTAAAATTATTTATATCATTTGAGTTTTATATTGCTATAACGATACCCAAAGGTATCAGAACTTTTTTACATGTTATGAGAGAACATTTACAAGAGGTACATAAAGCATGAACAAACCTGCATACATAAATCATGTAAATAAACAATCACAAAATATCTTCTGAGAACCATAGAACAATGTATGCAAAGTCCATTCTCTTTTTATACGGAATGCTTGGAACTTCTGCCTCGAGTTTAAATCCTAATGTTTACCATTCTGGGAATACAATAATTGAAGTTTCACACATCTTTACTTTGATACAGCGAAACTGTCCACACTAGCGCGCAACTACTTAACATATTTTATGTAATCAATATTCTTATCTTTATCTGCAGGGCTATCTGGTGATGATTTTTTTAACTTTTCTCTCCTATCAGTTTTTAAACAACTTTCTATTGTACTTACCATGATTTTCCTCTGAGATCCATTCTTGTGAAATGTGCTTTTTGCTCACAATGTGAACTTACACCCTGAAAGATAAATTCAAAAGGTCTCCTACAAGGGAAAAGTTGTTAGGTAGTGGATAGAGGGAGTGAATAAGAGGAAAATATACGGGTTATGGACCACTCAGACACCACATAAAACAATTCTGCTTCTCTAATGCAGTAATGCTCTATTTTTCATATAATTCAAAGAAACATTTCAAGGATACATAGTGGTATTCTGATTGGTTGTTAGATCTTAGTAAACATTCGAATCGGTCGAAACCAGGAAGTGTCGGCTGCCATTTTGTCTCTCGCACTCTGAGGGGGTGAAAAACAAAGGTTGAGAACGTGAAAAGGGGGCAGGCTGGACAGTTCCTGACCCCCTAGCATTTGTCAGGGGGTCCCAGAAGGACCCCCAAGGGTCCAAAAAGAGTTTTAATTTTTTTCGCGAAAAATCGCGGAGTGCGCGCAAAGTGTGCGCACGGTGGAAACGGAAAAAATTCCGCGAACGTTGCGCACCGTGCGCGCACGGTCCGAACTGCGTAAAGTGCGCGCACGGTAAAATTAAAGAAAAAAAATATATATATTAATAACTTAGCATTTAAAAAACCGTACAAATTCCCTGAAAAAACCATAGGTTTCACACACGTTATAGTTAGGAATTAGCATTTTAAAAACCTTGCAAATTCACTTAAAAAACCATAGGTTTCACACATGTTATAGTTAGCTGGACATTTCACTCGTGAAAAACCAATGAAATTCCCCCGTTATAGTTAGTGCAGGCAACTATAACTCACGCGACCGCAATCCTCTGCTGATGACATATGTGTCTTTCTGAAAAATAAATATTTGTAATATATGTATAGCTAAAGATTAATGGAAGAAGACATGGGTGAATAAGTGACTAAATACAGTGATGTAATATCATCAGCAGAGGATTGCGGTCGCGTGAGTTATAGTTGCCTACACTAACTATAACGGGGGAATTTCATTGGTTTTTCACGAGTGAAATGTCCAGCTAACTATAACATGTGTGAAACCTATGGTTTTTTAAGTGAATTATATATATATATATATATATATATATATATATATATATATATATATATATATATATATATTTTTTTTTCCCCCCAACAATCCTCTTTTTAGGATAGTCCTATCCTTCATTATATGAAGGAAGCACAGTTACATATCATTTGATGGCATTACACCGTGCTTGCATAAAATGCTAATCTTGTCACATTGATACATTCTGATGCGATTATTATTGAACAGGGACACAATGATATGCTGGTATTCATATCGTACTACTTCCTGTGTGCATTATTATATCAGCAGGCTGCTGTGATACAGGCAGCATACTCCTAATTAAGTGTCCAACAAATATTGTTTGCTCTATGCAATGCATATTTCTACAGTGTCACTTAGTTACTCAGTTCCAGGGTTCTTTCTTTATGTGTCAGTAGTTCAAAAGCATGCAGTGTGTAGTCATCTGCTTCTCCTCCTGGTCCACAGTCATCTTGTTCATGGGCGGTTTCTCAGACCTGCCCTGCGTTGTCCTCTTTAGTCTATTTTTCTGCAGTTGCAGACTATCAACTTTCTTCGAGACTGCGTCATGTCCCTCCGACACTTAATGATTGGCTCTCGTGGGTCCAAGAAATGGTCTGGTCTGACCTCTCCTTGTCTGTTGTGTTGTGCAGGTCCTCTGGTGACAGATGTTCATCAATTTCTGTTAATGCCATCTCAGACGTTAGAGAAACAGCTTTTAGTTTTCTCCCATGACCATGTCTCCATAATTGCTTTAGAAGTCTTTACCCCTATTGCAGGAAGTACTAAAGGTTGCTCATATTCTCCCCCTGGCCTTACCATTGGGAGGTGGTATGATGTATGCAGGTTATACTTAATTCCCAAACATGCCATCTTTTGCATAAATGCAATCACTAAGTGATCTCCTCTATCACTATTTATGCCCTGGTGGACCCCAAAACCGAGGAGAGATGGCTTTCCTGAAACACTGCACACCCGTTGCTGCATCATTCTTCCTTGTTGGACACGCCTCCATTCATTCTGAAAATGTATCCATCCACACCAGCAAATATTTCAATCCATTCACTGGGAAGTAAAATACTTCTGTGCATTCATCCCCTCTTGTGCAATATCAAAGGGTCCATGCTCAAGCCTTGTAAGGGAAAGGAACATACTGCATGGGGCCACAGGCCTCCCATCCCGGTAGACCCATAATCCCTCATCATTCTGCTCACATCCAGCATCAATCCACATTCTCTCTTCATCTGGTGTTGCAGACCATTGTGCTTCCTTCACATTAGCTTGCAACACTTGTCTCTGAATCAGCTGTATTTTTGGAATGCTTTTTATTCATTTGTCCCATCTGCACTGCCTGTATCATGCTCTATTTTGCTGCTGTGTTATCCATGGTGATACCTCTGGCTATGTTCGTATTCGCTCCTCTATGCACTTCACATTTTATTACAGCTATCCTGATGGGCAGTTGTATTGTTTTTATCAAGCTCCTTGCTAAAGGGCCATTTTCGAAAAGGCACCCTGCTTCTGTTATGAATCGACATTACTTCCACAGCTGGCCAAAATGATGAACAACTGCAAAGTATAACATTAGTCAGTGTAAACGTTACCAGTTTTCTCCTCGACTAGGATGCATGGTCTTGTTACAGCAAATTGCTCATCTTATTGGGTAGATGTGACAAGTGGCAGAGCTGCACTTTCAACTATGGTGTCTGTTATTGCTATAGCATACTATGCTCTGTAATTAGTGTCTATCAGTCTGCTGCAGGAACCATCACTGTTCCATATGGTCTCCTGGAATACGCCTTCCTTAAAGGGCCCACAGATATCCTTGTTATACATGGAGAAAGGCGCGTATGGACGAAACAGCTGTAAAAGAAGATAGGGCAGAGCATGAGGTGGTAAAGGGTCATTGTCCAGGTCACTTGGGCTAGCGTTCAGTGGGGAACCCTCCACTCTGTGACACACCCTACCACCAGACTCTTCCTGTTTGGGGAAATGGGATACATCGGACAGAAAATCGGCATTCCCATTAGCAGAGTCCTTGCAATGACAGACCTCTAATCGAAAGGGCTGGAGGGAAAGGAACCAGCGGAGAACCCGAGGGTTATTGCCCTTGTTGCGACTCATCCATTGCAGAGGGGCATGGTCTGTATTCTGCGTAAAGAAGGAGCCCTCCAGGTAGTAGCGCAACTTTTCTATTTTCCCCACTATTTTATAGGGACCCTTCCATTCGGTTTTCCCCTTTGTTAGTGCAGGGGGAAGGTGGGTCAGAACCCAATCATCAACTTGGAGGTGTCTCCACTTCTTCCCCTAGTCATAAAAGTACTTTTGTTTCTTTTGGGCCTTCTCTAAGTTGGAATAAGCCAGGTCCCTTAATTTCCCCAACCTAGACTTAAGACCCTTAGTGTAGTCTAGGAAATCTTGTGTTTCCCTGGGTTATCTTGTTCCCAGGTTTCTTTTGTCATTTCGAGCAGCGTCCAGGGCTGACGTCCATACAGCAACTCAAATGAGGAACTCCCCAAGCTGCTCTGTACCTGTCCTCGAATGACAAAAAGAGTGAGGGATAGTAGTAGGTCCCACTCTATCCCCTCGCTGGTTAGCATTTTTTTTATGTTAACTTGAGGGTTCCGGTATATCGTTCACCATTGGTCTGTGGATGATAGACAGATGGTTTTGATGTGGGATATGTTCTCTTACAAACCTGTCGCATAAGGCGTGACCCAAAGGGGGTCCCTTGATCGGTTAAAATTTCCTTCGGGAAACCCACTCTGGAAAAATATTCTACCAGATTCTCAGCTAGATTTGTGGTAGTAGGGGCTCTTAAGGGAAATGGATCAGGATATCTGGTGGCGTAGTCCACTACAACTAACGCATATTGGTTCCCTTTCTTTGACCTAGGTAGGGGGCCTATAAGATCCATGCTTACACTCTCAAAGAGTTTCCGTATAGTAAGAAGAGGTTGTAAAGGGACAGCTGGGGGCTTTTAAATGTTTTTCTTCTGACACACTTCACATTCCTGACAATATCTGTCTATGTGTGCGAGGATGCCTGGCTGATAAAAATATTTGAGGATGTTCTGTCGGGTTTTCTCTGTCCCACTGTGACCTGCAAGCAGATGTGAGTGTGCAAATAAAAGGACTTGGTCCTGAAAGCTCTTCGGAATAACCAGCTGTGAGGGAGCGTCTTTGCTCCCTATGCGATAAAGAGGGCCGTTGCGTATCTGAAAACAGGGATACGACAGAAGAGAGTTGTCTCTTTTTGCCTGCTGGAATGCAAACTGGAGGGTGGGGTCATTGATATGAGCAAACCTAAAGTTATGACTAGAGGGCCAGGAGGTTTGGGTTAGCAGATTTGAAGAAGAGTGCTCAGCTCTAAGCCTGTCTTTGAATAGGGCCATGAAGCAGGGGTTATCTATCCCTATTAGGGCTTGTTCGGTTAAGTATTCAGTACTCCTACCCTAACCCAAGTCGTACAACCATTGGGCTTTCCGATAGGAACTATTGCTAGGTATAGGGCTTTACATCCCCATGGACACAGTGTATCGGTACTTCAGTTGTCAGAACAAGCTGGTTTTTATTCACTAGGTGAGACTAAATAACAGACTGCCGACAGGTAGAGTCCATCAGTGCTTCTACTCGTTTCTCATTGATCCAGAGACTTACATAAAAGGTTGTCCCTTATTCTTCTGAGTAGAGGATGGACTTGGGAAGATAGCTGATGTCTATGGGCTCTTCAGGACTTTTCTTTTAGGGGCAAAACCTGGCAATACGACCCCAGTTACCACACTCGAAGCACTGTGATCCACGGGAAGGAGGAACCTCTGGCTTATGTTGCAGGGGTCTCATAGATTCCGGGTTAGGTTTGACAGGTTTTTTTTTGGCCTTGGCTGTCATTGGCCCTGTCCTATGGTTCTTCTCATGTTCCCAGGGAAAGGTACGTGGTTAAGCTCTTGCGAAGGTGGTGGCCATGTCAACTGCTTCTTCTAATGTTAAGTGCTTATGTTGTCGGAGCTAACGCTGGGTAGGGAAGGGTAGGGCCTCCAGGTACTGCTCTAGATAGATGAGAGCCATTATCTCTTCTTTTGTGTTGTCCTGAGGCCCTAGCCACATCTCTGCGGCTGTCAGTAGCTTGAAGAAGAGGGTCTTGAGATTGTCGCCAGGAGTGCCTCTCTCCTTCCTGAATTTAAATTGGTATGCCTCTGCATCCATCCCCAGATGATCCAGGATTCGTTTATTGATCTCTGTGCAGGGAGAATTTCCCCCAGCGTTGGCGACCTGATAGGCAGCCTGGGCCTCCCCAGTAAGGAGAGGAGCCAGGAAAAACGGCCATTGGCTAGGAGCCACCCACAGGCTCTGGTGGCCCTTTCAAAATTCCGAAGGAAGGCCTCTGAGTCTTCCCGGGAGCATACTTCTGGAGAGCAATGTTTGGAACCCCGGTAGTAGGTTGTGGGCTTTGTAAACGGGTAGTCAACTACAATTGGTCTTCCGCAACCTTGTGTATACACACGACCTGTTGGGCCATGGTGTCCTTGAACAAGTGTCTGTCGGCCTGGGCCAAAGATATCTGCTTCTGTATGGCCCAATCCAGTTTTTACTGCACCTTTATTAGGTATTCCATTATTATCTCCTAGTGGTAAGTTGCCCGCATTCTCCACCACATATAGGGAATTGGCTCGAAAATAAGGAAGTCTCACAAACTAATTGTTCTTTGCTGTATGATTTATTGCACCCTTTTTAAGGTTTTCGTATTAAAGAACAGTCCACAGAATATCTCCAGTCTTCTCTTTGTCCAGGGAACGACGTTGTGGGGTCTCTTCTTGGACTGTAGTTCAGGTGGTACCTTAGAAATAAAACACAGAAACAGGGGGACTGGAGTCAGTGGCCTATTTTCGGCGTATCAAGCAAAACACTGGAGGGAGGTTTTGGTATGATTTCACATTATAGAAACAACCGTCACCAGTGATCGTGTATCTATAGTCTGGATGACCTAGCTCAGCAACTCTCAAGTGGCCTTTGATGTCCTCCTCCCGCTCAATCCCCTTAAACGCTCTCGTACCTGTGAGAGCCACAATCCTCCTGGAACGTGGCTGGCTTTTGCATGGGGTCTTTGCGGGGTCTTGTCTCCTCTTCCAGCAGCTACCAGATGCACGGTCATCTGCTCAGGAGTTGGTTCGGCTTTCAGGTCCTGACGCCCCTTCTACTGCTGTCGTCCTCTTGGTTTGGGCTGTAGTGTCATTCAGGGCTGCGCGTCTCCATCGGCAAAAAGCTCAGCGTCCTCTCGAGCTCACTCGCACACCACAGTTCCAAGTTTTAACTTCGTCATCAGCTGGGTAGTCCGCCTCACTGATTGGAGGGCTTCAATGACGTAGCCGTTGGGGGCCGGGCTGGGTTCCTGGAATACGCCTTCCTTAAAGGGCCCACCACTATCCTTATTATACATGGAGAAAGCCGTGTACGGGTGAAACAACTGTAAAAGAAGAGAGGGCAGAGCATGAGGAGGTAAAGGGTCATCCTCCAGGTCACTTGGGCTAGAGTTTAGTGGGGAGCCCTCCACTCCTGCGACACATATGAAACTGCTTGCAAGCTCTGAACTCCCCTTTTTCTAAATATAAGTTACCCTTAAGGTAGATGCTAGGTAGCTGATAGGCAGTGGGGCATCTATTTTTAAGTTTTTTATGTCCTGGTTGTGTAAAACCCACAAATTCGTTTGTCTCTGTGAGGCCTACTCTTTTCCTATTGAGTGCCCTTTTACAGGTAAAGTTAGTTTGAGCAATACTATGTTAAAATTATTTATATTATTTGAGTTTTATATTGCTATAACGATACCCAAAGGTATAAGAACTTTTTTACATGTTATGAGATAACATTTACAAGAGGTACATAAAACATGAACAAACCTGCATACATCAATCATGTAAATAAACAATCACAAAATATCTTCTGAGAACCATAGAACAATGTATGCAAAGTCCATTCTCTTTTTATACGGAATGCTTGGCACTTCTGCCTCGAGTTTAAATCCTAATGTTTACCATTCTGGGAATACAATAATTGAAGTTTCACACATCTTTACTTTGATACAGCGAAACTGTCCACACTAGCGCGCAACTACTTAACATTTTTTATGTAATCAATATTCTTATCTTTATCTGCAGGGCTATCTGGTGATGATTTTTTTAACTTTTCTCTCCTACCAGTTTTTAAACAACTTTCTATTGTACTTACCATGATTTTCTTCTGAGATCCATTCTTGTGGAATGTGCTTTTTGCTCACAATGTGCACATACACCCTGAAAGATAAATACAAAAGGTCTCCTACAAGGGGAAAGTTGTTAGGTAGTGGATAGAGGGAGTGAATAAGAGGAAAATATACGGGTTATGGACCACTCAGACACCACATAAAACAATTCTGCTTCTCTAATACAGTAATGCTCTATTTTTCATATAATTCAAAGAAACATTTCAAGGATACATAGTGGTACGTTACTGCTAAAGATCAATACACTATTTAAATGCAGTCATTCATCCATGACAGAAATGTGCATATTTCAAAATAATTTTCCTGTGTTCCGGTGCAACCTGCCAATCAGAAGCTCCACTCACTATACCCAGGGAGGGTTTCTTCTTCTGGGGAAAAACTATCCCATCCTGGCACAGGCTCTTCTGCGTAAAATTTATGAAGCCCCCATAAGCTTAGCCACTGTCAGTGTAATATAACTGACATAAAGTAACTTACTTACTTCTCAGTCGCCTGTTTCACTGCATCTCATATGTGTAGGTACAGCTCAGTTCCTTATTTCACTACTAACTATATTCAAAGCATTGAAAGGCAAGGTATCCCACTTCTGACACCATTCTGTTAGGGAAATACTTTGAACCCTCCCAGGAGCAAATGAAAGAAACTCACCAGACACAGCAGTTTTCTCAGAAACAGAGTGAAATGTATTTATTGGTACCCATGCATGCTTACTGATCAGCAAGGAAGAAGTCAGGTCACCAACTGGTGCGTTCGGCCTGCTTCTTCCCTGAGTGACTGATTTCTGGATCCTATATACATTTAATAATGCAATATCAGCAGAACTAGAACAAGTCACAGTGCCAAATATGGCTAACAGGGATATGCAAGATCTGCACAATGCCAATTATATACCGCTAGATATGGGCAGCACTGAAGGCCAGCTCGGCACTATGCCAATTATACTGCAGACCTACTGTGTAAGCAAATTGCACATCCAGATAAGCACACTAACATGAAGTTAGGGTAAGCAAATTGACCTCAAAGGTGTTTCAGAATAGCTGTTGAAGCTTGTCCAGGCAAGGTCAGAATTTTAAGCCCTTTGGAGCTCCGGGCAGCTTGTAAGTGTGGTATATCTAAGAATGATATCTTTGTAGTGCATACATATGAATATATATGGATACATATATTTATTTTTTTCAACAGCGACATCATCCTCCCTCAGGTGTCTTCTCTCCTCCTATAAGCTCTGGACTAGGAAACTGTACTACCCAATCCTGGTGCTGCTCTCACAGCATGAGAGCAGCACCAGGATTGGATAAGGTAGCCTCTCTGAGCGCTCCTAAGAGCACTGGAGGCCTGCACTTCCTCTGACCCAGCTGTCTTAGACAGCTTGGTTAGAGAACTTTAAAATGCGCATGTCTTGCTGACCGCCCCAAGACGGCCAGCCAAAGAGACTTGAGCATTATAAAAAGTGCAAAGCTCCCTGCTGCTGCCACTCTGCAGTATTGGCCCGCCCTGTCCTGACTTAGTTCAGGACAGGTTGCTGTAAAATAAAATGGTAATACATAAACCTTATTACCATTTTATTTTTCAAACTCTGGGTCTTGTGGGATGACGTTCTTCCATTCAAATGGAGGAGCCACCCGTGGATGAATGATAAAGCAAATTACCTCTGGTCCAGATGTTTCGAGGTTCTCTAGTTGTTTTCTTTTTCAATCACTATGTTGCAGTTTATGATATTGCATAACTTTCATATGTGAACTCATTAATACATGGAAGGGTGAAAGCATCCTTTGGCATCTGTGAGTAAAAATTATGTAACTTTATGCAGATAGCAGGCATGACAAAGGTCATGAAAAGATATTCTTTATCCATGATGACTTCACTTTATGAAGTATTCGACTATGTCATGGCAGTAACGTAAGGAATCCATAGCTGTCCCAATGTCATGGGTGGAACTTTCAGTTAGTCTACCGTTCCATAGATCCCCTACACCCCCAAATCGCCTCCGCATTCAAACCTGCTTTTCACAGTTTTAGTTTGGGGTCAGTTTTATGTAGCGCCAAAATCACCCGAAGGTACAGGAGTTCTGTCAGGTACCCCACAAGGCTTACCTCTGCTTATGGAGCGATTCCGCAGAGACAACAAGAGCGCCCGCCCCTGTACCCACCTGACTCTCGTGGACAGTAGAACCCAGCAGGGATGAGATGGACGCAGGGAAGGGAGCCAGAAAGAAGGTAGGAGGTGGTGTGTTGGGTATCTTGAAGTCAACTGGAAAACAGGAAAAGACCCAGTTCAGTAAGGGACCCCAACTCCTACTCGTTATACAACCCGTAATCCACACACAGAAAAACCCGTATACCCAATTCTGAAGACTCACCAGTGCTCTGCAGACCACGGGTTTCAGTTCACTTGCAGCCCAGTTGAAGTAGCGTCTAAGCGAGGTGCTGCACTGCAAGCTCCTCAGTAAACCAAGGGGAAGCGCTCCTGCGCGTATAGTAGAACAAACTGCTTGGCAACAACAGAGGCACCTCTGGAAGGCACACGTCCTGATGTACGCTGCTTCAACACTGTGGTACTCTGTCCCACTTCAGCGCGCATGCGCGATGGGGCACTGCATCACTTACCAATAACCCCAAAGTAAAGCACTCCTGGAATCGCGCTCCAGCGCAAGGAAAGCAAGTGCTGTATGAATCAAGAGGACCCCTCAGCGCTCCTGCGCGGTGCAAACAAAATAACTAGAAAGCGCTTCCAGCGCGGTGATAACAAAACAACTATAAAGCACTTCCAGCGCGGTGCTAACAAAATAACTATAAAGCGCTCCAGCGCGGTGCAAACAAAAAGACAAACCCCGCAACGCTCCGGCGTTACAAGGCTCAAGGTTCGGTGTAGGAATGATACCTCGACTCATTTCCAGCGTAGGGATGAAAAGCCCTCAAGCGTCTCTACAGCAGGAAGAGAGTCCGCTTGTGTCCGACGCTGCTTGGCTCCGGGACAATCCTCGCGACTCGGGGAACTTCCAAGAATTCGAAGCATTGAACCGGCGGGAAAACGCGATGTTTATGCGTTTCCCCCGGAAGTGTTTTTCCTGACCTTTCGTCTTTGATGAAAGACTAGACCGGGACTCAACCTCCACCCGGAAGTGAGTCTCCCGATCGTTTCTGTGTGTGTGTTAGCGGGAGCACCGGCAAGCGCCGTGAACACGACAAGTGCCTTATATGACCGCCAGTTACTTCATACAAGCACACAGGTAACTAATCGACTCCGCACTTAAACCTGCTTTCATAATTTTATTTTAGGGTCAGTTTTATATAGCGTCAACATCACCTGAAGGTACAGGAGCACTTTATATTTACATCAGTTACTGCAAAATATATTGCCTCTCTAAATACACGCGTCAATAAACTAGAACACAAAATAGAAGGTCAGGGCACTCAGAGCCTGCACCAGTAAGTGTAGATCAGGGGCTATTATACCCCTTAGAAGAAAGAATATATAACTGGCTACAACAACAAATAACAGTGCTGTTTTGTACTATGAGAACTTAATTTGTGATAAAAGAAAGGACACTTATTTCATTGGACGCATCAGGACCCGATTTCATATATTATCATTGTGATTTAATATAAAAAAACACAAACAGCCTTGAAGAAGTCCCATGGGGATGAAACGCGCTGCGTCGGCTATGAACATGCATTGTGTTTTTAATGAAGTCTAATGGAAAATTACCAGAATAAAAGAAGAATATATATTTTTGTCCAAGAATTTGAATTCTCAAGTCACTTATTTGGGAGATTAGTTTGTACTTGTTATTTGTCTATTTAAATACTGTATCACATTGTTTGTTACTAATTTTTACATTTGGGTAGGTGCTGAGCTTTTTTGTATTACACGTCAATAAACTTTCACAGAGTTTCTTGAACTTATATCGCACAACTGCTCACCTTGCTACAAATTACAAAAAAAAGTATTAATCACATAGGCAAAATCTATTGCATTTGCCAATGCTTGTTTAACATTACATTTATCTTTTCCACAAAAATACTATATTTTTGTGGAAATGGGGTTTATTCATTTTTGATCTTTTTCTAAAATGAAGTTTTGGCAACCTTTTTTCGTCAGGCTAACTTTTTTTCATTTTAGATTTTCATCAAAATAAAGGATTACCGTTCACATCATTCCACTTATCTGCACAGATAATTGTCCTTTGGTTGTTTATACAAAATCTCTTCCTTGATTGTGTCATTCTGTTTACCTGCAGCTGCTGCTTTCCTTTTGTCGCCTTTAGACACAGCTTTCCCTTCATTGTCTGTACCATCCTCCTTTTTACCTGTACAGCTTTCCTTTGGTTACTTTTCTTGTCCGATTTGTTCTTGTACACATCTCTCTCACAGTGTCTTGTATGCACAGATCTTTCCTAGTTGATGGCAGCAACTTCTTAAGCTACATACATTGCTCTCCTGCTGTTGCAGGTTCATTCCTATGTTTACCTGCAAACAGCTTTGCCTTGATGCCCTCTTGACATCTTTCTGTTGAATGGCTGTACTGTTTCCTGTTTATGAGCATACAGCTGATAGTCTGCACTGTCATACAAATGCACAATATCCTCCATAGATCACTATCAGAGTCTGCTATCACATATCTATGTGTCCCAGCTCATCCATCTCGCCCTCACCCACTTCAGGGGCTTCTACTATCTTCCCTCCTCAGTCACATTCAGTGACATTCAGTTGTTAACATATTGTTCTCTCTGACCTTGATCTTTGATCTGACACTCACTAGATGTGTGATGCTGGGCAAGTCACATTAACATCACTATGCATCATTTCATTTTAGCTTTCAAACATGGGAAATCTTTAAAAATTGTCAATAGTGGGGTTAGGCGGTATAGAATACCAGGCTGAATGTATAATTAGCTGAAGCTCACACAACAATGGAAGCACTCTGAAAGTTCATAACGGAGACTTGTGTGGTGATCTGAGGACAACATTGGAAGAGGTCTGAGAGACATGGTTCTTGTTAAGATGGAGGATATAAAGAATGGGGATCCCAGTTTTTGCATTGATCCGTATGTTGAAATTTCTGTGGGAGGTAAAATTGTATCGTTGTTGGTGGATTCTGGGGCACGGATAACTATGGTTACCCGACAGCTATTTGATAAGGTCTGGCCTGCTAGAACATTATTACCACCAGATCGGAAGGTGGTGTCCTATGCAGGCCGTAGCATTGACCTGCGTGGTTATATTGATGACATACTTGAATTCAAAGGGAGAAGAATAGCATGGAGGGCATATGTAGCAAACAAGGGACTTGATATCCTGCAGTGGTTTCACCAAGGCCTTTTTGGCATGATTTTGAAACAAGGAACTTCAGAGCAGGCGTTAGCTATAAGGGATGATTCAGACCTGGAAAATATTATGAATGAGTACCCGTATGTGTTCTCAGGCGAGATGGGGAAGATTTCCGGGTTTAAACATAAAATCATTGTGTAGGAGGGATCGAGGTCTGTCAAGCATATACTCAGAGGTGTGCCTTTTAGCATTTCCAATGACCTTGAGAAGGAATTAGATGCATTATACCAGTGGTATGGGTATTTGCTGAGTACAGTGTTAACGCAGCAAAAGACGGGGTACGTGTTATGAGGCCCTTGGACATGGAAAGATTATTTGTATGGTTAGAAGGATGGAATCTATTGTACTATGCCATTTTTGTGCTCTTTTGTATGCCCAGTAAACAACACCATGGCCGCCCATCTTATACAAAAACAAGCAGAGAGAGAGGACTTGGTTAATTTAAACCAGACACATTCCTCACAAAGGCGGATGGGATAATTAAAAAACAGGACTGACTTGTTTTCTGCACTATACATCCCCTGTTCAGCTACTGACTTTCAGGTAAGAGGTAGGTGTCAGCATTCCTTCCTCATTCGTAAGCAACCTGATAAAAATAACGTGTGTACATCAACGTTTTAGTCAGAAGTAGGTTCCTCGATTACCCTGCAATACTGTTGTAACAAGCTGCATGTGTCTGCGATGTGTACAATTGTGTGTGTGTGTGTATGTATGTTTGTATGTTTTGTGTATGGAAAAGGATCCTGCAAAGGGCAGTATTGCTTTTTAATGTGAGCAGAGCTGAAATGTCCAGACCTGCATGCTGAGCGAAAGGAAGATGCGTTGGAGGAATTACAGAATTTGCATCTATTATACTTCCTTCTCATGTCTGTCAGATCCACTCTGTTTTGAATAGATAGCAGCAGACCTACCTAAGAATCACTGATGGTAGTCGTCCTCACATGCCAAGCTCTCTTTGTACCTTCGCCTTCCGGTATTGCAACTGCTTGCCCACTCCATGTCAGTTTCCTAACACTCAGCTTCCAAGGGCCCTTTCGGGTGGGTCTGGGGTGAGATAGGTGGTACGCGCAAGGAGAGTCCGGCACCATGGCTCCTTTCTATTTCTCTCAACCTTTACAAACAACTAATGTTAACCCTTTAGCTCACTCGGGCACAGCTCAGCTCTGCATTATTTTAATTTACACTATGTAGCAGATAAAGTGGACTAACCAGTGCAGCTGTGAGAACATTCTGCATACATACTCGGCAAGCATGCAGACCTTAGATCACAAACAACTCACATGTACGGCGGACCAGAATTCCGCTGCTCATGGAACTCCGTGGAATGTCGCTGAGTTTTTAGGTAACTCAGTGGAATTCTGCAGAGTGAAACTCCTCGAGGTCCGCCCAGCCCTAGTCTTAATTACTTGAACGGGCGAAATTGTTTTGTAATTTTGCATTGCAAGAGTTCCCCTTAGGAACCTTTTCCTCTTTGACAATAATATTCGCAACCTCAGGGAAAACTTGTTTTAATGCAGCACTGGTTCCTTTAAGGAACAAGGGCTACTTAAAAAAAAAAAAAAAAGGTTTACATTTTGGACTGCAGTTATGGGGATGGTGGTGTGCTGTCCCTTACAGGCCACCATCTCTGTGATTACAGCCAATCACAGAGGGTTGCAAATTGGCTCCTGCCTGATAAATGTTAATTTGGCAGGTCATTCTGGACCTCCCTGTGATTAAGTATTTTGTGAACTGACCTAATAGGTCATAGGTCGGTTTTTTAAATACAATTCCATTCGCAATAAGTATATGTGCAGTTTGCTACCACATTTTGTAAATGAAATAATAATCCATCAGGACCCTAACTTTCATGCGGAGGTGTCTGTCAATTATATTCACTCCTTGGTTTCAGTTGCCTGGTGGTGAGTACTTGTTGAAATCTGCTTGAGGTATAATTACACAAAATGTAAGATGTTTGGACACCAACGTGTAAATAGTGAAGTTCCTCTGCCATTTGCATGGTTACTGGTCAGGTTGTGCATACTGTCTCATATTTAGCAAGCCTCCAGGCAAATAATGAAGTTTTTTTTTCTATTTGCTAGGCCACCAGCCAAACAGTACATCACTTCTGCTGTTTAGCCAGCAGAATGGTAAATATTGTTTTTTTTTCGTTTTTGCGATTTGCCAGGCTACTGGTGAAATCGTATATAATATCTGCTATTTAACCAGCACCCAAGAAATATTTATTTGATGTTTGCATGGATGCTGACAAAATTGTAAATAATGTCAACTGTTTTGCAAGCAGCTGGGTAACAAGTGAAGTTTCTTTTCTATTTGCTTGATTGCTCACCAAATAGTACATAACCTTTGCTAATTAGCCAGTACCCACATTTATTCTGCTATTCACATGGCCACCCTAACAGTGTAGAATCTCTATTGTTTAGCCAGTGGCTGGGTGACTCAAAAAGATCCCTGCTCTTTTCAAGGCTGCCGACCAAATAGTAAATAATTTCTACTAGTTAGCCAGCGCCAAAGTAAATAGTGGGAAGAAATCTGTTTATCCGGCCAGCTAAAATGGTGTTACCTTCTTGCTAAACTTCCTTCTTTCTCATTTGTTCTTAAATGGTGACCTTTATATTAAAGCCTATATTTCACCAGCGAGCTCCACCATCCCAGGAGTGTATTATGTAAAAGGGCACACCGTCTTTTTGGAAGCATGACATCTGATAGCTCCTTCACTTGGAAGATGGCAATATCAATAACAGCACCAACATTGTGAAGACAGCCGATCTAACTTTCAGTGCAGCGGTCTTGACAATATTTGCAGGGTTGGGCAGGGATCTCCTACAGAAGGGTGCCTTGTGGGGGAGTCCCTTGCAAAAAGAACTATTGATGGACAGAATGCAGAACAGTGTCATACATTCACCCCAGTACAGAGATCTGGGCCTAAATTCATCGTTTTTTTGCTCACCATGCCATTCCAGTTTGGACCCAGCCATATGCAAATCAGTTTTGACCCTGTGCCTCATGGGAACAGTCCAGCCGGAACTGCCAAGCTAGGTCCTCCCTGGACTGGAACCAAGCATCCTAGGACCGGTTTCGGGGTTTCACCCCTCTTCAGCCAGGTTAGCTTGATTCCAGTGGCATGGAGAGCACGGGACTCACGTCTGAGCATACCCGTCCCACTCGGGGTGACAAATGCAAAAACAACAGTTGATGGACAGAATGCAGAACAATGTCATTCATTCACCCCAGTACAGAGATCTGGGCCTAAACACATCGTTTTTTTGCTCCCCATTCCAGTCTGGACCCAGCCATATGCAAATCAGTCTTGACCCCGTGCCCAATGGGAACAGTCCAGCCCGAACTAGCATTCCGCTCACCCACCCACGTGGCGCCCACAGTACACACTAAGGGTACGCCGCTTTTGATGTGGTTTATATTCAGTGCACTTCCTGACATCGTATTTCTCATATAAAGTGCACATAGGGTTACCTCATTTGCACGGGCCACGTCTCCGTGCACATTTGCATGCACATGCCAGGACACTTTGTTTTACTGAAGTATATTTTATCACGGAAGTGCCACGAAGCAGGTTGTGTTGAAAGAGCACACATATAATACAGCCTCGTGGTCTAATCTCTCTTATTGGCAAACGCCTAGACAAAAAAGAAGCAATGAAATCACTTACAGCGTTTCAGTAAAAAACGTTTTTATTTCAATAAAACCTTTAAAAACGGTATACTTCAAAACAATATCCTTAGTGTTAAGATATAATGGTGGCTATGCGCTTCTTGAATGCCCTGATGTTCTACAGAATAAGGAGAAGGGGGAGTGTCTTCAATGGTGAAATAAAAAAGGGACTGCGGAAGCCGAAACAAGGGGCAGTAAGGCAGATATGACATGATTCAGGGAAGAACGACAAGAGGAAAGAGCTAATAAAGAGAGAGAGTAAGGGTGGGGGCGAGAGAAGGAAACAAGAAATCATTGAGAAAGGGGTTTAAGAAAAGGACTTTGGAGAAATGAAAGGTTCAGCCTTGCCCAGTTACCGTAGGGCCTAATTCTCACTGAAATGAAAACTACCAACTGCTCACGGCACAGCGATTACCCAGTCACATTTGACATCAAGAGATGGGCTCTCTCCTTTCCGTGACGTAGCGTTCATGTTAGGGTAGAGAAGATATCCTCAGCGCTTTAAACTAATATGGGTACTTTCATAACAGCGTGATGAAAATTAACATCGGATACATTTACAGTGGGACGGAGAGTATGTCCTTTGAGTGATCTTACAGTAAGCAATGTGTATTTTGTTAGCAATGTTGATACCGTTTGGCACCATTCTCCCTCTATGATTTGTAACTGTCAACATGGCCCACATGATCTATCGAGCGATCGATCTATATCTATCTATCTATCTATCTATCTATCTATCTATCTATCTATCTATCTATCTATCTATCTATCTATCTATCTATCTATCTATCTATCTATCTATCTATCTATCTATCTATCTATCTATCTATCTATCTATTTATCTATCTATCTATCTATCTGTCTGTCTGTCTATCTTAAATACATTTTTGTATATTTCATAAATTCATGTAGAACATATCTAATATATATAATCTATGTAGCATTGTTTCATTTTGAAAATTAGCCAAAACTCACTTGTTTCAATTATTTTCCCAAAGGTTTCCACGATATGTGTGCAATTCGATACTTTTAATCTTTTCACTAGTGTTTAACACCACACCATATGAATACATATCTGTCTCTCTCTCATCCCACCTTGTCTCTGTCTATTCTGTAAATACATCCACATATTTATATCTGCCTATAATCGTGCTCTGAAGATTCATCTCTATTCCACTTTGTTGATCAGTTTGCTCTGTTTCTTCCCTTTTCCCGCACACTTTATTCTCTCACTTCCTCTCTTTCCTTCTCTTTCAGTTTCTTTCTCTTGTTCTCTCGGTCTTGTTCTCTTCGGATGTATCTTATGTTCATCACACCCTCACTACCTGTCATATTCTCTACCGTGCAACATTAGGGATGCCTGTTCTGAAGTGCACAATTATTCTAGTGACTATTTTTTGCTGTCGTGTGTTAGAAGCCCGCGCAAGTAGGTTAAATCTCCTTTCACAAAATTGCCTCCTTTTCGCCCTGAAATGTCATTTATTACTAATAAAGTGGAAGTTATCTGAGAGGATACTCTAGAAGGGAAGGAGGATAGCGCTTTATGTGAACTAGGACTAGCACGGGTTTCTGGGATCTAAGAAAAGTACTGGACTTTCATAAAGGGGTGAGGACAGAAAGGCAACTTGGGACAGGGAGATGTAATCTTGTGGGGTCAGCGAACCAACCTACCAAGCACTTTGTCTCTCTCTGTCCCATGCCCAGGGTACCAGTCTGGCTAGGCTTTGAGTCCGAACCCAATTAGGGCTTGCCCGCCTTTTGGAGCTTGACAAGGGCTTAGGGCATGAACCCCTGTGTACAATTTTTGCATTCCTTCACCTTAGCAAGAGTAGGCCGAATCTGGGCCTTTTAAAGAATGCATCGTTTTTGCCCAGGCTACCAACCATGGTTGATCTTCTGCTTCCTTACTCGTTCATGGTGTGTATTAGTTCAGCAGTAGGCAGTATCATTGCCTTTACAGAAGTGCATGGCACTAGCCCATGTCAACAATTCCCATTCTGGCCCCATTGGAATTCTTTTCCTCATTCAACACCATCTCTGCATGGTGCATATGGTCATATGGATAACTGGACCTTCTGTGATTTCCTCCAATTTTTTGTTGTGCAAACATTGCGCCCCTGGCTTGGCCCTTATTGTGTGGGTCACTATATGTTTCAGTCCTTATTACAATTTTAACTTGTGCTTGTATGTCTCACATACCCCCAACCATTAACTCACCAGGCCCTACATCCCAAAACACAATATCTGCTCCTCGGTGTTCATCATGCACGACATGACAACACTTACCACATACGCCCAAAACAAAAATAACACCCTTCCAAACACACACCTTCACGGTGTAGCTTGCTGTCTGCGTGGGCTGGCGCTTAAGTGCCACACATAGGGTTCATAAGAGCTATACAAATGATTCAAAACAATACATTGTAATAGTATACAGTTGTTTTAGTCTGCTATTGTAAGTGCAAACTGCCCTCCACAGCACAGCTGCCAGATCTCAATGTTTGTGAACTGTCCTTTTAGACTAGCAACTTGAGGCATGCTGGATTTGGTAGCATCGCCCTCAAAGAACAGTAGATAATTTACCTCAATGGTGCAACTTCCATCATGTTCTAGCGTCCATACCAGTGAGCGATGATAAAGGGCTACACAATAGAACCATGCTGCAATAACTCTGCCATGCATCGGCGCTGCGATCAAGAAGGCAACATTCATCCTGTGTCACTAAGGACTTCATTATTGCCAAGAAGCCCAAATGTATTTGAGGGTTTTAAAACATCTGTACACAATCTGTGTTCATTGTTCTATGCTGTGCCAGCATGGCGCACATGTGGAGTGGATGGGCTCTAAGTCAACTGCTAATTCAGTGTTTAAAGTCAGAGCTATAGTGTGTGATATGACGACTTGGAGTATGAGGTTCAGAGGGAGTCCTTTGTCAGAATGAGATCTGGTGGCTCCGGAAAGGTGCGGCACAAGGTGCGCTCAGGGGTGTAACGCAAGCCTGTGCGGAGCAGGGGTGCTCCCAACCTTCCAGAGGCGGTTCCACCTGTTAAGAGGGACCCCTGTTCAGTGGTTTGTCAGGGCCCCCTGTTCAGCCGAAGGCCAATGAATAGCTCTAAGATATAGGAGTCTTTTGGACCGTTCATCACATTCTGAAGGGAGGGCCGCCATTTTGTGTAACGCCACTGGGCGTTATACAGCATAATACATCTGCTTTTGGTAGGACAGTTTCAGGGTCTGAACTGTCTCCTATAAAGATTGGCAAAACAATGCCAGACCTCCTGCCTGCTCGAATCTATTCTTTAATAAGTCTGAGTATGTGTCCGTTCATAACGTGGCGGATGCAGCCATAAATCTGAACGGGGTATAGTTTCTGTCCGCCAATAATTCTTACATCATGAGATCATTTTTAAATACTAATATGGGATGTTGTGACATTTTATAGGGGATAGTATGGCTTTTGGAATTTTGCTGCATTTTCCCTGAATTTTCTGAAAGTGACAAGTTTGTCAGAAGGTAAGCAGTCTTCATTTGTGAGCAGTTAACAATGTGATGGCTGGTCGTCCTTCCTCTTCAATGCAATCTCATTTATTTCAATATTATAGAGCAGTCGAAACACAATGCCTTGTATCGTCCATATAGCGAGAGAGGCCATGAAATACTGAGGTCACAAGGATTGGGCCTCATCAACACTTATTACATGCATGGTTTGTCAGCCGGTGGTAGGTGAAAAAGTACTTGATTACCCTGTAGCTGTATCTCTGTCTGAATGATTCTCTTAGTGTTCTGAATGGGTTGTGGTGGGTGAATGTGTGGGTTGTGGCTGACTATGTACATACATGAACACAGGAGTGACATGAAGAGCAATAGGTTGGTGGTGAATGGAAGAGTGAGAAGAAATAATTGGCGGGCGGATATGAAGACAGGAAATGGGATGACTGAAGACTGGAGGGGGTGCATTGAGTCTAATTGCACATATGTGTGACTGGAGACTTCAATGAGTGGGCTTCCATAAGGGAGAGTGTTTCTTGGTAGATTCATAATTGGGTGGCTGTGTGAAATGATTTGTATTGTCAGCGGATGCTTTTTTATGATCAAGTAGTGAATAGATGGGTAGCTGCAGTACTAATGGGTGACTGAATGAATGAATGAATGAATAAAATAATTATATAGGGCACGCAACAGACCTATCCTACTTGTGGAGGTGGGTGAACGGAGAGGATCGGCTTACATATGCATGAACAATAGAATACAAACTTGGAATGGTACACAAACAAATGCTTGGACTGCACAGTCCTTTCTCCTCAAACCAGTGGCTTTTCTCCTTCCAAGTGACACTAACCTTGGTTTAGCTTGACCAACTCATTCCATGTAAGTGCAGGCAGTCTTTCCAGTCCTGGGCTGTTCACCTTCAAATATTTGTAAACCGGTGTGATAGTCTCATTTGGTCAATGGATAGGAACCAAGACTACATTATCCAGAATGCATTCGCTTTTCACTCAAAGGCCCACTGCAGAAACCGTGTTCCTAATGACCTGGAGCGCCACGGGAGACATGGCCACCAGAACTCAGTTCCTAATTTGAAAGTCCCTACTGGAGACCAAATCACGTTGTATTGACCAATGATTCACAAACATCTGGTCCCATTTGGTGACATGCCTGTTGAGCTTCTTTACAAAAAGTCGAAAAATTGCAACTTCTGCTGAAGAACAGGCACCGTAGAATAAACATTTTCCGACCCCTCAATCCCTAAGAGTTATTTTATATCCATCCATTGGGGTCAGAAGAAACAGTTGAATGGACGTCACTATGGATTATACATATAATTGTGTGCTTGGATTTCTTTATACAACACTGGTTAGCTAGATTGGAGGTAGCCTGCTCCTCATCTATGTGTAGGCTACAGACCATTCATGTGCCTCGTGTCTTCCTGTGTCCATTGTCCGTGTCCACCTCTTAAAGGGCACCAAGGAAGTGGACTCAAATAGGATGTATTTGAGATTACCAAAAAAGTTGGATATAACTCTGCTCCGAGGAGGGCTGGAAGGCCGAAGCTTGGTATATACATTAAAGCTTGGAAGAGGCTGTAGCGCTGTCACATGAAAAGGCGGTGTGAAAGTCTGGGTCACGTGGCACAGAAGGGCTGATCAGATGAGCCCTGCTACTTTCTGCTGCACATTGTACTCTTTGCTCTGCTTCAACTTCCAGCCAATAAGAACCAGAAGAAACATTCCTAGAACTTTGTAGCCAATCTGAAGACCCAGATACCTGGCAAGATAGGAGACAAATGGACATAGTAGACAGAGTTATACATGAGAAAACGTTTTAATGTCAAAGAGAAGACATAACGACAATCACTAAACGGTGACAGCTAAACCAAAATAATTCAGATCCCACAAACATCGCTAACCTCTGGACACTTATGCCCTATCACAAAATATCTCTCAGTTCTAACTGCACTCACCTGAGATTCTTTCATGCTAAAAAAAAAACAATTACAAATTATTTATTTCTGGTTATTTAACCAATAAAATTACAAAGTGCATCTTCAAACACCCGCTCAATCATAAACAGAGGTGAGAAAAAAGAAAAAAGGGTAGCATATTTATCGTGCATGCGAAAATTCCTCAATTAAGAACTTGAAAGGAAATTAAAGGAACGTGTTTATTCCATATAAAATAAAACACCCTTAAATCCAAATAAAGTATTGCAAAATGCTGAGTCAAACCAGTCCTGATTCCAACTCCACTGTAATAGTCGTTGACCTGCTTCCACTCATCTCATTGATCTGTATTTCACTGGCACTACTGTAACTCAGGGGAAGAACCTCAAAAGCCAGATGGTTCCAGAGTCCAGTTTTAAGAAGACAGAACTATCCATGTCATTCTGTGAGCACGGGAAGCAGTGGCTTAGTGGGATAATGTGGTTAGAGGTAACATGCCTAATCTGAACTTCAGATATACACATTTCACTAATACCAGCTCTATATTATCTGGGTCATTTCTAAGTGTTTAGCGCAAGACCAAGAAAGCCTCAATCAGACCATCCTGTAGAGTTTCAATAAGTCTTTGATTAACATAGTAGCAGTAGCCAGTTTTTAGGAGTTGTTTAGAGCTTGGTGAAAGAAATGCAAAATTATTCTAAAAGTGTGTTAAACCCAATAATTCCAATCTAACATACATGTGATGAAACCAAAGCAGATTTTGCGAGCTCTTAATTCGAAGTACCTCAGACATATCATTCTTATTGGGACCCGAGGCATCATTAGTCCAAAACACAACCCAAAATAGAAGTGGTCTAACATACTCAAAAAATCCAGGGGCAGATTTACTAAGGTTTTGCATCGGGTTGCATCACTTGTATGTTGAAGCCCCAATGCAAAATCCTTCTTGCCATACACTAATCCACGCAAAGCCACTTGCGTGGCTTTGCATGGTTCAGCAAATACAAAATAAGGCAAAGCAGCACATAGACTTGCCTTGCATCATTTTGCAACTTTTAGACGTTCCATGAGTGGAGCATGGGCGCTTTCACGCATCCACCCATGGTTTTTGCAGTATTACCAGATTTACAAAGATTGTAATACTGGGAATGTGTCGAAAGGCAACGCGTCCCTGAATCAGGCACAACAATGAGGAATATCTTTATGTCTCCTCGTTACTTCCTCTTTCTAGCGTGCTGCATTCTGCAGCACATATAGAAAAAGAAAAATACCTTTAGGGATTGTTTTTGTGCAGCAAGGTGTCTCTTCTTGCACAAAAACAATCCTGTCTGTAATGTAGGCACCCTCGGACTGTGGTGAAAGGGTGCCTGTGTTGGTGCTGGGCAACCGGAAGTGCGCCAGCGCAGGGAGAGAGCTGAAGAGTGCCATATCCTAGTAGATATGGTGCTTTTCGGGTCTCTCCCATTCATGCAACGCAGTGCAGCAACTTTCTTGCTACACTGTGCTGCGTGAATTGAAAGTAAATCTGCCCCCCATGTTCTTGGCCACTAACATTTGGACTAAAAGGGATGGAGGGATGGTTACTTCAGCAAACATTTCAGTGGCTGCAACATTTTTCATATGAGAATACCCCCAGATTTGTGACCCCTTCAGAGCAGCAGTTAGAGCCAGAGCTTGATACACCTCTAAAATAGATTGCATTGCACATAGGCCTATTCTTTTAGCAAATCTTACAATAACATTGACTCTATGAACAAGAGGTAAAATATTCATCAATCTGTAGAGACCAAGACATGTTGGTCACCAATCTAGTTCCAAAATAATCAAATACATTTACCCTTTTGAGTAGAATCCCCTCAAATATAGGTTACCTCGAAAATAGCTGTGTGTTTGAAACCCTTGAGCTGTGTCTTTTATGCATTAAAAATAAGGCCAAATTCTTCACAAAAGGTGTACATTTAAAGCTAATTGACTTTCAGAGGAGATTTTCTCCGTTCCATATAGCTGATTTGCAAGACATTTATCATGGTGTAGGCACAAATTAAAAGAGCAGTGTTGGCCTTTGGACGACCGCACTGGTGCTGGTTCCAGCATTGCCCAACAACAGTGCTCCACCTCTTGCAGTTCCACTGCTCAGAAACTGCCAAATATGTACAAAACCTTATTGTAGAGGCAACATTCAATATCTAGTAATAGTCCTTGCATAGAAATTCATAACAGTACAAAACATAATTTTCATCTTCTGATTCATATATGAGGAGTGAGCCAAAATTGAATTTTTCAAAAAGACCATCTTTATTTGATTTCATCAAAACTGTACATTTCCAGTCAGCCCAACTAACGCGTTTCGTCCTGTCAAAGACTTCATCAGGGTTTGCACTTGTACATGTAGTAATCCAGAGTAGGCTAATCCTTGTATATTTAATAGCAATCAGTCACTCCCTAGTAGGATTTTGCAGTTGTGCATGCAGTGGTCCAGGCTAGGCTTGCTATTAAATATACAAGGATTAGCCTACTCTCGATAGCTACCTGTACAAGTGCAAACCCTGATGAAGTCCTTGACAAAATTCCAGAATCGATTATTAAAAGATCCATTTCCCCTGCCTACGATTATTTGATACCAAAATACCACTGGTGTTGGTGAAGTCACAAGCCTGCGATCGATTTATACATTTCGGTCCCCCTTTAGTGTTGATAGCAAAGGTCTGTGGCTGCTCTCTGATCTTTCTAAAATGTCCATATATATGGGATGCTGTAAATTGTACACATGGAGCAATATTTTATTAATGTTACTGATCCAACATCCCTCGGTATATGTAGGGCGTCCGTATTCAACGGTACACACTCATTCACTCGTAGTAGACGTACCTCGTCTACAACATGCATCCAAAACATCTGGAGACGGTTACTCACCACAACAAAGTTTCTCTCACTTCCAGTTGACTCACTTGTACACAGCCACGTAGCACCCCAATACTCATTCACAGCTAAAGGAACCCCTCCTCTGCTCTGCCATTTACTCTTTCTCAGTTATCTTTGACGTGCCAGCAGGTATATCCACCTACTGCTTGAAATGCCATTCACTTCCAGTTGTGCTCATTCCTACATCTCCATCAGTGTGCCTACATCTGCTGTGGAATGCGCTTGTTCAGTCTTACATAAAGTCACGTATGTTCTGGGGCATCCGCTCAAATCTTAGAGTCACCCCCATCTTTTAGATTTCTACACAATTACACACAACCACCACGGCCCACATTACGCGTCACCTATTAATGGGCCATGTAATTCTGGTTACCAGAGGTGAGTGACCGACTGGAATGGTATTTCCTTGAGTCGAAAAACTGCACATTATGAGGTGGATGCTGAGGGTCAACTTAGGTAAGAGGAATAACCCTGGGATTCTGATTTAGACCATCACGTTCCACTGGTTAGTCTGCCTTTGTACCCGGATTTCCAACCAGAGTCTTCGGCTGCTTTGAGCAGCCAGAGTACCTGGGGAAAACTGTTCAGGCCTGCGGTTCTCATTCCTGACAGACCTAGTAGGCCCTTTACCGGATCCATCTGAGATGATGGGTTACTCGTTATGAAGACCCAAGTGTACCACATCTACCATGACACTCCTTCACCCATAATCTGTACCTCGATTATCCGTTCCCTGGTACTGAGCCACATACCTGTTTCGTAACAGATCGTTGTCATAGTACCAGCAGGCGCCTTTCTTCTCGCTGCAAGTTGGCTGCCACCAGAGACACGTGGAGTCGATGACAAAGCCGAAAAGTGCTGGGGCTGGCAGCCATGCTGGATGTGTGTGGAGAGGTCCAGGCGAGGCAGAGGAAAGGCAAAGAACACATGTCAAAAAGGGATGGGGAATATGATAGAAAATGTGACGCAAGAAAAGTAATCATGAGATGAGTATACATCCTGCTGCCTGTGATCCTGTGGGTCCCACGTCCTCCACGATGCCACGGCTCTCAGACTTTTCATTTATTTATGGGTTAAAACCCATACTTGCATCTCAGCCCCCTATCTAGCATTGTTTCTGAGTCTTACTATTTGGCCAATACCTTGGGTCTCGTCTCCGAAGCATCCCATGGGGATGTGTCTCTGAGGCCTCCTATGCAGCACTGGCTGCAGAGACCGAACTTGTATCTACCATATGTGACCAGTATATATTTGAAATATAACACATGTGCAATCCTGGTAGCAAAATATTCACTTTATGTTATACATTGTGTAGGTGGCCTCTGCAATACTCTGACTCATATGCACACGTTTGGCTCCTTCAACCACTTCATAGAATGCCTCAGCGTGATATGTCACTGCAGACGCCTAATATAAGAAAGCAGTGGCGGCTCCTCCGCTAAGGTGGAGGAGCATCGCCCCGGTGCTCTTTGAGCAGTGCAAAAAAAGAAAAAGAAAATTATAATAACAAGTGTTATTAGCAGGTTTTTTTTTCTGTGCAGTACTAGGAGCCGGGGCTGGGCTGGCCAGAGAAGGGGTAGGAGTGGCTTGCACTCTCAAAGTGCAAATGACCGGGACCAAACCATCATGTGCACTTAGCATGTTCTCCACCTGGCTGTGTTGCACACTTAGGTGGAGAAAAGGCCCAGGCTCCCAGGCACTGCCCCGAGCAGCCCAACAGGCTGCTCAGACCAATCACGACGCTGCATCAGCAGCGTCGTGATTGGCTAGGAGACTCTGGGAGCCTGGGTGCTTCGGGTGCTGCCAGTGTTAAGTGAGGACGGAGGAGAGGTGGCAGCGGCATCTGAAGGTAAGTTTATTTTTTCATTTCCCCCCACCCCACTACCCGGTTCCAAGGCAACCACCACTGTAAGAAAGGCTCAGCATAACATCACCTAACTTCTCTTAACATAGCACCAACCAACCTTGATCTAGTGGGTATTTGTTATAGGTATCTTTTGAGACATTATAGCTGCCTATGTTTCTGTAACAATCTTTTGGAGACTTGCACTACACTTACTTGCATTACAGTATGAAATATCAGTGACCTTCCTCACTCCGAGGTCAGAATTGATTTTTGTGAACTAGGGCAGAAGAACAAGTTACTTACCTTTTGTAATGCATTTCTGGTGCATTTTCTAACATGCAATGCGTTTTCTTAAAGGTTTGACACACAATCCCTCTCAAACCATTTGTGATGCCACAGTGGGACATTAATCTGTCCCTGACATGTCTCATTATTCCCTTCAAGTCGATGCACAACTGCTTGTTAGGTCTTCTGACCCTAAAGGCTGCCTTTCTCATCACAGTACTTCAGCTTGTGAATGAGTAAGCAATAGGGTCTCTCAGTGCAAACGCCCTACAGTGCCTGTTTTCCAGACAGACTTGTGCTGAGGACTAGGATGGACGTTTTAGAAAAGTCGAAACTCATTTTCACACTGACCATTCCATCCCCCTCCAAACATTCTTCGCCTTACTCCACCTGGTCAAAAGAGGAGGAAAGACTCAATCGGCTGGCCCCAAAAAGTGCTTTTGGCTTTTATATCAATCACACCTAAGGTCAGCAGGTGTACGATCAGCTTGTTATGTGGTTCTCTTGGGTAAAAAAAGGTAAGAGGGTGGAGACAAGGACTTTGTCAAGATGCAGTATCTGCTATGCACAGGTCAAAAAGCACCCTCTGGAAGAACTGAGGTCTCATTCCACTAAGGCCTAGGCTGCCACCACTGTTTTCACACTTACATTACCGGTCCTTGACATATGGCAGGTTGTGTCATGGGCATGAGTGCACATATTCATGACAGCCAGGTCCAATGGGAAGGTTATTTCATGCATTCGATCATGCAGGACTTTCTGATCTGAGCCCACTCCATAAACTATCCACCTTTGGGAGGTATTGTTTTGGTATCTATTCTAAAGATGAGGGATCTGTGGTTAGAAGTATCTATCAGAAGAACAAGTTATACCTTCAGTAACGCTCTTTCTTGTGGATAACCTATCTAACAGCAGATTCCTCACTGCCCTCCCTGTTCTGTGGGGTTATCTCTTTTAGATATCTAAAAGGTCCCAAAATAGACATCTGCATACTGGTCCTTCCATGTGTTTTATGCTCTACGTCCGAGTGTGCAGTTTGGGCCGAGCAAGAAACTGATGTCAGCTCGAATGGGTCAGGCTTGTATGGAATTAGTCCAATGCGGAGTTGCAAGGCGCCAACTAGCAGCAAGTGGTAGGACTGCTATTAAACGTTTCCAGGTTCAGTCTGCCGCCTGTGGAATATTTTAAAGATGAGGAATCTGCTGTTAGAAGTATCCATCAGAAGGCCATAGCATGACTGTGACTGTGGGTACGGAGACCAGCATCTCTGCATGCTGAGAGCTGGTTCTATCCTACAGATTAGCCTATATGAAGAGAATGTGTGCACAAATATAGCTGAGACGTCTCTGTGCCGGAGTAAAAATAGGCCCATCTATTCCAATTGACCTGCACTGGCAAGTATGAAAATTAGCTCTGTGCCATGATTGTGTTTATTCAAAGTGATTATGTGCATCATGTTGGCTATTGGTGGGGTGGCAGAGGTGTACCCTCACTACATTGCATGAGAAAAATATTGCATCCACTGGTTTCACTTAACCACTACATTGCTTGACAAGTCAAGATAAGTAGTTGTGGAGGTAAGAATAGTAAACATACACTTATCTTCACAATGAAGCAGTAAGTGATGTCGTAGATGTGGTTTTGTTGTTTGTGTGAATCCTTAGTGTAGGATTGGGGATGGTGGCTTCCCAGGGAGAAACAACAGGGTCGGCACATAACCCACTTCTTTTTCTTCCCTTTTGCTGCTTTGTTGTAGAGCCTCTTTATACAGAAAACCCAAGGTTTACCTCCTGAACGGTCCCTTGAAGAATCTGCCTGCCTGATGCCGCGTAGGCCCTAGCCCCTGTAGTGCATTGTGGTTGCAAATAAAGACATGCTCTACTCACAATGCTCTCTGTGGAGGTAAAATCTGCCCCAACCTGACTGGTTGGAAAGTCAAACCATGAGAATGCCATGGCACTAGCTGTGGGCAGATACCCAACTTTCAAGGACTGAGCACATACAATGGAGTCCAGCTCCAGCAAACGGAAGATCTATGTTAACCTAGACTTTGTTGCAGCGCTTCCTGTACATGGAGCCGTGGGGTGGCCAGTACCTGAAGGTTAACCCTAAGTCTGATGCACTGCTGAGGCTCTGCAGGGCTGCCAGAAGCTGCTGGTGACTTTCACTGTGTGGAAACCCCGAGCCAACCCATGAATTCCACAAGTACGCATGCAGAGTGCCAAGAAGCCTTCTGTACCTTTCACCAGAGACGGGACGAGGGTTGCCCATGATCCCTCTATCTATAAATGCAGGTGAGATGCGTGGTGATTGCCTAGAGAGCTCCATTCTCTGTCAGAACCCCAGGCTTGTTGCTAATTTGATACCTTGTGGTTCTCCTCACTTAGCCTTTACAGGTACACGAGACCCCACCCAGTGCAGCCGGACCTCAGGCCCATATCCCGCCTCTGTGGCTTGGGTGCCAGAAGAGGTGCTTCTTAGCCACACTTTTGGTTCCAGACAATGTCCTACTGAACAGAGATTCAGCATCAGTGGCGTAATGATAGCCCCTGCAGCCCCCGCGGTCTGGGAGGGAGACAAGTTCCAGGGGCCTCCCTCTGGCACTGTTCAGGGGAGGCGGGTTTGAATGGGTCTGGAGTGTGGGGGCCCCTCTAGTTTCGTTAAGCCACTGTCCATTATACAGCCGCCTGCCACAGCAGCACAGCGTATAATGACTGTAGAGGCCTTGTGTGGGCCTAGTAGGTTTCTCCTGCGCCTCTAAACCCACACTCTGACTTCCACTGTGGTTTGGACCCCTCAAAGTTCCCAGACAGTACCAGATCTATCCTCCCTGCATGTCAGGACACTGACCTGGTGACTATCATTTTTGTATCACAAGATATTCAAATTTCGAGGGCAGGTACTAACAAAACCGTACTCTAAACAAGGAGACAAAGCAGGGTTTGTTGACCCCATAATTCTTTATTGTAATCACTGAGGCACTTAATTTTACCATTTCAGAGTCTTGTAGTCTTTATCCACACGGTTACAGTGTGTGTTCTCTGTAGCGTTCCTGGAGCTCATATCACCAAGTGATCACCAGAGGTGTTTTAAGAGTTACTGTTTGGACAGGAGGGCTCTGGTCAGTGCTGCAGTGGTAAAAAACATAAGTGCCAAGGCCCAAAGATTCTCTTCAGGGCTGCTGCCTACTGGCGTTATCCACTACTATCACTGGCTCCACCCCTAGCGCTCTGACCTTTTCCCTGACAAAGTTCCTGTGTCAGTCCAGATGCAACTTTCAGGTCTGGGATCGGGTCGCGAGTACATTTTATTTTTTAAAGCAGATGTTATAAGAATAGTCATCCTAAAGTCCTCATATCTGACACATCATAGCGCATACTTGGAAGAATTAAGAAAACATAACATGGAAACGTCAGGTCCCCAGACCAACAAGGTATATCTGGGTGTATATGGACATGAGGTGGCAGACTAGGCCCTGGGGCTGTAGTGAAATAGTTACAATGCAGCATGTTTTTAGTATTGTGGTATAGTGATATTTAGTTTTTTCAAAAACATTTTTCTATTTATTTATTATTTATTTATTTGAAGGTTTTATATTGCGCGAACATGGCCCTTGTGGGTATCAGAGCGCTTTACAAGAGAAGTAGTTAACAAAGGAGACAATGTACAAGAGAAACATAGTATTTCGAAATAAAGTCTTATGTTCCAGCTGGTTGTTCTAAGAGTCTGCATCAATATTTAAGTAAATTTCGTCATGAGAAGAGATTTGACTTCTTTTTTTAAATAGACAGTTGAGGGGTTGAGTCTGGTTTCTGGGGGTAGTGCATTCCAGATCCTTGGAGCAATACCAGAGAAAGCGTGGTTATATGTTTTCTTCTTGGTATACCTTTGAGGCTTTAGAAGAAGGTTGCTGGCGCTCCTGGATGATCTGTTTCCACACAAAAGCTCCAGTTTCTGGGACAGATAACTCGATGTGTTGTGATGGATGGCCTTATGCGTCATGCAGGTGATTTTTAATTGAATTTTTGCTTCGAATGGTAGCCAATTGAGCGCTTTGAAGTCAGGGGAGATGTGGCTATTTCTTTTAGAGCCTGTGATGAGCCTGGCCGCTGAGTTGAGTGATGCTCTTAGGGGGGCAGTTGTAGATCTAGGTAGTCCACAAAGAGTTGCACTACCATATTCTAGTCTGGGAATTACTAGTGCTTGGACTGCCATTTTGAAGTCGTTTACTGGGAGGAAGGGTTTTAATTTTCTCAGAGTGCTCATCTGAAAGTTTGCTCCTTTTGCTGCGGCACTGATGTGTTTTTGCATGTTTAAGTTGCCGTCCAGAGTTACTCCCAGAGACTTTGCTGAGTCAATTATAAGAGGTTGGCAGTTGAATGCTGTAAGTTGTTTAAGCCATTCATGTATGTTGGATGGTTGATTAGGTGGGCTGATTAGTAAGAATTCAGTTTTCAGGGCGTTTAGTTTGAGGTGGTTTTCAGTCAACCATGACTGAGTATTTTGTAAAGTTAGATTGAGAGATTTGATGTCATCTGGAGAATTTATCTTTAAGTATAGTTGCGTGTCGTCTGCGTACATGTGAAAGTGGATATTTGATGAGCCGAGAATCTCCGTGAGTGGCTCCATGAATAGATTAAACAGTGTAGGTGAAAGGGAGGATCCCTGCGGAACTCCTAATATGACTGGGATGGTCGTGGACAGAGATTGGTTGACCTTGAACCTTTGGAATCTATTCAGGAGGAAAGAGGTAAACCAATTTAGTACTGACCCCGATAAGCCCATTCTGTATTGCAGGAGAGCTAGAAGATTTACATGTTTGACGGCGTCAAAGGCCGAGGATAAGTCAAGCAAGATAAGTAGGCAGGTTTTGTTCTAGTCTAGGATTCTTAGTGCGTCATCTACTATGTGGGTCATAGCTGACTCAGTACTTTGTCCTGCCCGGAAACCAGATTGGAATTTATTGAGCAGGTGGAAGTTAGTGATGTGGTTATCTAACTGGCTGAGAACACATTTTTCTAGGAATTTAGCCAAAGTTGGGATGTTGGAAATTGGTCGGTAGTTATTTAAGTCCGTGGGGTCAGCTGTCGTTTTTTTTAGGATGGGGGAAACGTGTCCTGCTTTGAGAATTTCAGGAATGGTTCCTTGGACTAAGGAGGCATTGATAATCTTTGTCCAAAGTGGCAGTAGCGCCGGTATGAGATCTTTGAGGTAGTTTGCAGGAAGAGGGTCTGAGAAGTGGTTGGAGGGGTTCACGGACGTGAGTGTATTTAGAATAGCTTCTTCGCTATAGGTTGTGAAGGTAGCCCAGGAGGCGTTATTTTTGAGTGCGAGCTTAGATGAGCCATTGAGTGAGGTTGCTGGAATATGGGATGACAAATCCTTCGGGGTGGTAGATTGAGCCAATGAGGCATTAAAGAGATCCGTTTTCAGGAGTTCCGTTTTATTCGTGAAGAAGGAGGAAAATTCTTCAGAGCTGGGTGGGGAGCCTTGACCAACTTGAGGAGGGCGAGCTAAGCCGCTGGATTGAGATTTGACTAGTTCAAATAGTGTTTTGGGTCGGTTCTTGGCTTGATCTAGCTGATTTTTTAAAAAGTTTGCTTTTGAGTGTCTGATCTTTCTATAGTACGAGTTTCTGGTGGAGCGGAGCAGATTGAAATGAGCCGTGGAAGGCTAAGACCTCCAGCGCCTTTCAGCTAATCTCAGGGTTCGTCTGTCCTCATTGAGTCTGCTGTCATACCAGGGTTTGGAATCTTTTGTGTAAATCCTCTTCAGTTGTAGAGGTGCGGTTGTGTCTAAGATCGAGGACATGGAGTTAAGGTAGTGTTGTGTCAAAGCTTGAACATCCGTTAGGCCTTCCGGGGAGAGCAGGATGTTGACGCTGGCGGATGTGGTAAGGCCTGTATGGGGTTTTTTCAGAATCCTCTTCCATATTTTAGGTCTCACAGGTTGTACTGAGCGTAGTTTGACTGATTCCTTGATGAAGAAGGTGATGGCATGGTGATCGGACCAATCACATGGGAGGATTGTGCTAAGCTGTATAGCTTCTGGTTTGGCAATAACCAAGTCAAGGGTTGAACCCTTGACATGTGTGGGGCTATTGCAGATTTGGGTGAGGTCAAGGGCGGAAAGGAATGTTTTGAGGCTATTTACTGCCGGGTCGTTAGGGTCGTTCCAATGCAGATTGAAATCGCCAAGGTATATTTGGGTATTATGTTGACCAGTGTGAGTGGCCACGATATCCATAAATTGCTCGATGAAGGTGATGTTATCGCCTGGTGGGTGGTAGAATATGTGCAATGAGCAAATTGGTTTGTTATTACTTGTGACCTCTAAGCAGAGGTATTCACAAGAGGATATATCTGGTGAGGGTGAGCTGTTCACTGAAAGAGTGTTCCGGTGAATGCAGGCAATACCGCCTCCTGGTCTATCGGGTCTATCTAGTCTGGTGATGTCATGATCGGGGGGAACCAGAATGTCTAGGATCGGCGTGGAAAACTCATTTAGCCATTTTTCAGTTAGGAATAGGAGGTCAGGATCATGAGTGAGTATTAGGTCAGCTATGTCAGCTGCGTGTTTTGAGGCTGATCTGCAGTTTAGTAGAATGCATTTGAGACGCGGCTTTGTGGTGGAAGAAGGATCCAGTGTTAATGGAACTTGCAGCAGATTCTCCAGGGTTATCCCTCTGTTGTTGTGAGTAGGGCCTCTATGTGTCGTGTGATGGACGGTTTCAATTTGGGAGGGTTTAATCAGATTGAACAGGTCAGCTGTGGATTGGCTGGGTTTGGAGGGATCGTAAGAAAGGAGTAAGGCGTGTATATTATTAGCAGTTAGAGTATTTATCTTGCGGCACGGTCGGGTATTGGAATTGCAGTTAGGTACTGTTCTCCATCTTAGGGGTGGATGCTTAGGGGATCGTAGATGCCTCTGATGTTGGAGTGTGGGGCTGTTGCTGTGATGGTTCCAGGTCTTATCATCGGCATATCGTCTAATCATGTGTTGCTGCCCGATCAAGTTCCGTAGCTTTTGGAGGTCACCCTTGATAAACTGTAGTGAGAGAAGGGTTACATCGAGTCTAGGGTCTGGTGTAGGAGGCGTGTTAGTTGTTTGGTCTAGGGGGAGGGTAAGGGTGGATGGGTTTGTGGTGTAGATTGGAGGGTGGCAGAGATCTGAGGCTGCGTGGCGGGGTCTACAAGTAAGGCGGTCCGGGGAAGGGGAGGCGAGAATAGCCAAAGGTGGAGGGGGAGAGGTATGTGTTGGAGGGGTGTGCGTCGAGAATAGTGGTGTGGATGGGATTGGGTTGTAGATGGGAGGTTTCTATTGATCTGAGTCTTCATAGTGTGATCTAGCTGTAAGGCTGTCCGGGGAGGAGGAGAGGGGCATAGCCAAAGGGGGAGAGGTATGTGTCAGAGGGCTCTCTCCTGGCGTTGAGGTGGGGTGGAAGGATAGGTTCATAGGAAAATGCCCTGGGGGTGTTATCGGCGTTGACATGGGGGGCGTGATCGGCATGGACATGGGGGGCGTGATCGGCATGGGGGGAGCCTATTGAGCCTTTAGTATTACATGCTTAATAAAATAAAATGATTTCAGTCTAAGTGTTTAAATATGTATTGGTATTTAATCAATAATGTAGATTACAACTCATTAAACTAATGCGGAATGACTACACGGGAAAAGGAAGCACCCAGGAGACTCCTGTAACATGCCTTCCATCAATCAGGCTTTGCTAACTGGAAACCCATCATTACATTTACTTAACGAGATGTCTTAGGGAGATGTCGCTCGCTGATGCCATCTGAGGTGATCTGCAGGTCATGAGTTTGAATACTTGCAAGGTCAACTCAGCCTTTCATCCTTCTGTGGTTGGTAAATTCAGAGCCAAGAACACCTGTTATTTACATCACTTGGCAATGGCAGCAATGTGGTAGGATAAGCTGCATAAAAAGTTACTATTATAAGAAGTGGAAGTAGGTAATCTCCCTATACATTTTTGTAGTTTAGTTTTGTTTGTCACATGAATTCCAATGTCAGATTACTCCCATAATAAGACAAGCATAGGCAAAGCCAATAGGTTGTGCCTATGCAAGAGCTATTGGCTTTGCCAGTATGTTTTATTCATGTTGTACACCGGCATGGATACTGTTCAGCATAGCTAAAAGTTAGTGGGGTAAAGGAGAGTGGCGTGGAGTGAAGTGTCATAAAGTGTAATAGAGTAGAGTGTTATGGAGTGGCATACGGTGGTGTAGAGTAAAGTTGAGTGGCGTGGAGTCTTTCTCGTGAAGGGAGTAGAGTGTTGTAGAGTGGAAGGGCGTAGAAATGAGTAAAATTGAATGGCATAGGTGGAGGGGAGCGTCAGAGTGGAGTAGAGCATCATGCAGTGGAGTGGCCTAGAGTGTGGTGGAGTGGTATACAGTGGAGTGGCATAGAGGGTGTTGCATAGACTGGCGCAGAGATGAGTAGATTGTCGTAAAGTGGCGTGGCATAGAGTGTAGTAGTGTAGGAGAGTGAAATGGCATAGAGTGGAGTAGAGTGTTGTTGAGTGATGTAGAATAGAGTGGAGTGGCACAGAGTGGAGTGGCGTAGAGTAGAGCAGGATGTTGTAGAACAGAGTGGAGTAAAGTGGCATGGAGTGGCATAGCCGTATAGCATCATTGAGTGGAGTAATGAATAATGTTGTAGAGCAGCAAAGAGTGGAGTAGACTGTCATAGAGTGGAGTAGAGTCTAATAGAGTAGAAAATCATAGGGTGGAAAATTATAGAGAGTAGTGTTGTAGAGTGGCCCAGAGTGAAGTGGCATAAAGTACAGTGGTGCACAGTAGATTGGCAAGAGTGCATTGGTGTAGAGTGCATTGGTTTTGAGCAAAGTGGTGTAGAGTACCCATGCAGCAGTCTACTCTGCACCACTGCGCTCTTACACCCATGCATAGATTGCAGTGGTGCAGAGTAGATTGGTTTAGAGTAGAGTAAAGTAGAGTGGAGTGGTTCAGGGTAGAGTGGAGTGGTGCAGGGTAGAGTGCAGAGATGTAGAGTAGAGTGTCATAGAGTGCAGTGGTATGGTGTGGTGTAGAGTGTAGTGGCGTAGAGTGCATTGGTGCAGAGTGCAGTAGATTGGCGTAGAGTTGAGTGATGCAGAGTAGAGTGCAGTAGAATAGAGTGCAGTGGGTTAGAATACAGTGGTGTAGAGTGCAGTGACATAGAGTGCAATGGTGTAAAGTGGTGTAGCATGTAGTGGCGTAGAGTGCCGTGTTGCAGATTAGAGTGGCATTGAGTTCAGTGGCAGAGAGGGCAGTCTTGCAGAGTAGCATGTCGTAGCGTGCAGGCGCGCAAAGTAGAGTGGTGCAGAGTAGAGTGGTGCAGAGATCAGTTGCATAGGGTACAGTTGTGCAGAGCAGAATAGAGTGGCATAGAGTGCAGTGACAGGGCGCAATGGTGTAGAGTGGCATAGTGTGTAGTGGCATAGCATGCAGTGGTGTAGTGTGCAGCAGCGTAGCATACAGAGTAGAAAAGTGTTGAGTGCAGTGCAGAGTGCAGTCTTGAAGAGTAGAGTGGCATTGAGTGCAGTGGTGTAGAGTAGAGTGATGCAAAGTAGAGTGGTGTAGAGTATAATGGTGCAGAGAGCAGTGGCAGAGAGTACAGTGGTGCAGAGTAGAACAGAGTAGCATTCCATTCAAGTGGCATTTAGTGCAGTGGCATAAAATGCATTAGTTTTGAGTAAAGTGGTGTTGAGTGTATTGGCATAGAGTGTAGTGGTTAAGAGTAGAATGGTGTAGAGGGCAGTGGTGTAGAGTGTTGCAGAGTAGAGTACAGTGGCCTGGAGTGCTATGGCGCAGAGTAGTTGGTGTAGAGTGCAGTGGCATAGAGTACATTTGTTATAAGTAAAGTGGTGTTGAGTGCATTAGCATAGAGTTCAGTAGTTTAGAGTAGAATGGTGTAGGGTGAAGTGGTGTAGAGTGGAGGGGTGCAGGGCAGAGTGGACCGGTGCAGGGTAGAGTGGCATAGAGTAGATTGTTTCAGGGTAGAGATGTGCACAGTGTAGTAGAGTGGCCTAGATTTCAGAGTATATTGGTGTGGTGTAGAGTGAAGTGGCTTGGACCCATATGTGTGAACCGATTTTGCATTTATTAAAAGGTACGAATCGCTATTTCGGCCTGAAATGCAGAAATTCTTTCGGTATAAATGAAAGTCATATGTGGCATCGCAAAATGCGATTTCTACCCAGTAGAAATTGCATTTTGCGATTCAACAAATTAGAAAATCTCAAATAGAGATTTTCTATTTGCAATTTCTTAATCACATGTACACAGCATTTCCTAATTGTGTAAAGGTCATTTAGGAAATTATATTACCATTGAATCAGACTTGATGGTAACAAGTGTTAGTCCAGTGAGGGAGCTGGCCTAAACCGTATATTTTATAGGGGCAGCTCCTCCTCTCTTACCAACAAAAGCATTTGTTGTTACCTGGCACCCTCTTGTGGCCGCTTGTAATGGCGTCCTATAGCAGCTGCATTCAATCACCTTCATAAAATGTATGCCCCATACAACAACCAGCAAACAGTGTGCTTCCTGATTTATTTCTGTCATAGTCTGGAGGGTTGTCGGGAT
Source organism: Triturus cristatus (assembly GCF_964204655.1). Lineage (NCBI taxonomy): Eukaryota > Metazoa > Chordata > Amphibia > Caudata > Salamandridae > Triturus > Triturus cristatus. The sequence goes on from NC_140594.1 coordinate 661,603,858, forward strand.
CTGAACCCGAGAATGTGATTTCGAGACCTTCGTACACTGAAGCATTCTTGGTTCTGGGACTTGTGATGTACTGTAGCCAAATTCACACTTGGAAACGTGATAGCTGAGAGTTGGAAAGGCCTGGGCCATGAGCGTGGGGAGTACAATGATGGAAGCAGTTCTCACTTATGTGAAAACTGTCAAAAACGCTGGATCACCAGCAACTGAGTGTTATTGTTTTTTAAAAAGCAGGTATGTACCGCCTTTTTCGCAACTGAAATGAGGATTTTATATTAGTCGGTGGAAAATCGTTTACACTTTTTGAAACAGGCCTTGATGTGAAAGATCACAGCTGACGCAAACAAATAACTAAGCTTGGGGTTGGCGTGCCTGTTTTGTTTTGCCAGTTTGAGCCTAATTCTGCACAGGATGGTAATTTTACCATTGGTGGAAATCCGGGTTTTAATATACCACCCATTCCATAAGGGTAACACAAATCCTAACTCTGAATACCAGCTGGCTGGATAATTGCAGGCATTCTGTCAAAGTGGCCTAAAGATTCAGTTACTCTTGGAAAGCGAAAGGGGGGGGTGTTAGTTATCACAGGGTATGGTATGGTGCTTGCCCAGTGTCGTGAAAGTAGCAACAGAGATATATCAGTGCGGTGCAGCAGGTGAGGGAAAACCCCTCAATTATGAACACAAGTCTGTCTAAGCAAATAACATCAAACCCTGTGCACGCGCATAAAATAGTTATAACATAAAAGTGATCGTAGTTGGAAGACAAAGTATTCTTTCTTCAAGTGTGGGTTTAATGTTGTGTTGCTTCTCAGGCCAGCCAACACGTGTTTTGTCTTTGGGTGTGTAACCCTAGACTTCTTCAGGGATGTATCTTACCTCGGAGGGTACTTTTCAGGAAACTATGATTCTGATGAAGGCACATCTGCCTTCAATAGCAGCAGTTATGTGGGTATGAGAGTCTCCACATTGAATCCATATGTGTATGTTGTGTGATTTCCTGCTAGGAAATTGCAATTTAGCAATTTCCCAAATTGCCATTTCCCAATAGCGAATGCAACTGCATGGGAATCGCTATTAGGGAATCACAATTTACGTACATTTCAATTTGTGATTACCAGATAGCGATTTCTTCGAATTCTCAATTTAGGAATCGCAAAATGGAGATTTCGTATGTATGGGTTGCAGTGCGCTCTATAAATTCTTTTTTTTTTTACATGGCCATAAAGTGCACTGGCGTTCAATGGAGTGGTAGACAGTAGAATGCATTGGCTTAGAGTACAGTGGTGCAGAGTGGAGTGGAGTGGTGTAGAGTGCAGTTGCTAAGAGTGCAGTGGTGCATACTAGAGTAGTTTAGGGGTAGAGTGCATAGAATAGAATGGTGTAGAGTAGAGAGGCATAGAGTGAAATGACAAATAGTGGAGTGGTACGGAGTAGAGTTTAGTAACATAGTGTTTAGTGTAGTGAAGTGGTGTGGAGTAGAGTGGAGTGGGATGAAGTGGAGTATGCATGGTGTGGTAGCACACTGCCATTACAGACAATACATCTTCAATTGAAATGATCATTAGATTTACACAGACATACTGATAAAAGTATACAGTGCACCAAGGTTGTGTGGAAATGTCATCACCTAGTGTATTGATTTGTTTTGATCATATTCAAATATTTGTTTCCACCACACTTCAGAATTGCCCACCAATGTGCTTCATTTGTGCTTTCCCAAGTTTGATATATTCTGAAATAATGACAAAGTTTATTTACAGTCATTTACATTTTGTGGTGTGCTAGAAAAAAAAACATTATTCTCTCACTTTGAAGTCAGAGAAGGAAAAGTAAACACCAAGCTCTCTGGAAGGTAAAGACTGACATTTCAACTCTGTCTTTGAATGCACACAAAATGTCACAAGAGAAGAAGAAGAAGATTAAAGGCCTGTTTACAGAAATCCAGTACTGGTGGAAGAGTACAATATATAGGGTTGAGGCAATGGAAGGGACGAACTCAAGCTGGACAGTCTAAAACAAATAGAGCTAGGAAATAGCAAGCAAGCAAATTTGAGTTACAAACCACAGAGCCAATGATAAGCAACAGGAGGAATGCATTCCCAGGGAAGCTATCCGAATGTCCCCAAGATGTTGTTAGCAAACCAGACAGCTGTGCTGTCTGGTAGGCTTTGACCTAAAAAGGACTCATTAGTCACTTGCCATGTGGCATTTCAAGCAAATGTTGATGCCAGTGTGCTTCCTGTCCTAATTCAATACTACTTATGGGTGGAACGGCTCTTCTCATCCATCTCTCTTTCTCTCTCTCTCCACAATCCCACCCCCTGAAGGAAGGGACCCAGCTGCAGTTTCCATATATCTGGAGTTATAGACATCTGAAATTGCCACAAGCAGCAGTACAACTGGGATGCAGTCTTTAGACGCTCTTGCTGGTAGGCACTCTGCAATCTTAAACTTTTCGTTCAGGATTTGCATTTTTTGTTTATTAATTTATTTTGAGACGTCAGTTTATACTTAGTGCTATGAACACATACGTTCGCTTTCACTCAGTTTTTGTGTGTATTGTTTACTAAAATGTATTGCTCCAACCTACAGGGATGTCTGTGCCTACCTGTTTCTTTCCATAGCCTGTAAGATACTTAAATGAGCTAAAAACCTCGGTATTGGAAGTTGAATCGTGACCGAGTAAGCTATGCCGTTTATCCTTGAGTTTGATCAAATACGTACCATTCAAATTTGTAATAATATTCATTATTAGGGTTTTTGGTATGCACTTTTTAAATGGTCACTCATATCATCTGTCTCCGTTCATGGTTACTCCCCATGTCATTGGTGCAAGAACCTTAGATTTCTACATTAAAACATACATTCAATTTATAGACAAGCAGATCACCTTATACATAACATGGTAAAACCACATTAACATAAAAATAGACAAATTGACTACGGTAACAAAGTATAACCTCAGTCATGCATGCTTCCTTAGGTTTCAGAAGAGATTATTTCTCAACGTGACTCACAACATTAATGACGCCACACTCTTTCCCATTGGAAGCTTTGGGAAAGTATCCCATCTACTAACAATGCACATTTTCAATGGGATTGTTCTTGCATTTGCTTATTAGGGTTATTGGGCTCTGTAGACATGAGCTTTACAAGCCCAAGAGCAGCAGTAGCTCGGATCATAGAACTCACTGCAATAAGCCCCAAAATTAACCTTGGGACAGATGTGGGAGTATATTGTGGCATACTCTCATAGAGCTGTTCTGAATAACAGATGCCATATTTACAATGGGGACGGTAACTACTGATACCGGCCTCATCAGAATTAAGAGGCCACTTGCACTGGGGCCTCACTTGCGTTTTGCTTGTGTAACAGATTGTTAATTGGGGTGTGTGTAACTCGTGCAATTCTGTGTAGCACAATTAACCCCCCCTCCCACCAATTCCTGCAGAAGGCTAGAGGTGCAGTACCAAATTGTAAGTGGAACTGCGGGTGGCAGACCCAGTGACACACCAAGTGTGGAAGGAGGGGTCCGTTGCTGGATTCCCCAACATAGTATTCAGCTGCTAGCTCTTCTCAGGCTGAACTTGAAGGGGTAGTCAGCCCCTACAGACAATCCTAACACCCAGGAGGACAGAAGGGCGAATCTAAACTCGATAAACATGGACAGGGCTTAGAAAGAAGGGCAGACTAGACTGAGGGTCACAGCAGGAAAACAGGAATGGGATGCCACTCCATGGAAAAGTTCTTTTAAAAGCAACCACCCATCATTCCTGAGAGCCATGAAGAGGAAGACTTCTCTACTGTCACCAAAGGAGAATAAATTCTTATGACTCTATTTTGAAACAAATTTGATATAATGGATCAGACACTTGGTCTAGGGTAGGGGTGGTTGACTAGAGACTTACGGAGACTGGAAAGGATAGGAACACAGAAGACAAGATGGGGATAAAGGAAAACCTAGTGCAACAAATGAGGGCAGAGTTGTTTGGTGACTTTTAAGCTTCTGTGTGCTCACCTCTCTTGTTCAACTGGAGGGCCAAGAGCAATGCCACATCCATAGAACCAGAAACATCCGAGTTATAGGCCGGTCTTTTGAGGATGTGAATGCATACCCAATGGCGATATTACTGAATAACGAAGAGTGAATATGACAACTGTGGTGACTTTGTGTAAAGACAACCGCAAATTGACCATTCTGTGGGCTGCATGATGCAAAAAAGAGCTTGATGATCTCTACAAGGAGGCAAAAATGCAGAACCGGGCAAGAAAGTTATGAAGAGTGGAGCTCAAGCATTACTACATTTGCTGGGACATCTGAGGGTGAGTAAGTTAGAGAGATAGGGATTTTTCTAATATCCATTCTTGGGACCTGTATCTGAAAGCCATATCTACTGACACTTTTAGACAAGTTTTATAGCTCTTTGGCCCACTGTGTGCAATAATCAAGATGAGTAAGTGCCATGAATCTGTATCATTCTCCTCTATACTTCTGTGCTAATAGCCCTATTGACCCATGTGGTTGTCTTAGAAACATAGGAGAACATTTTTCCAGTCATTGTCTGCACCCCATTGTCTATGCAAAGCAGCAAGATTCACCCCATACACCTTCGCACAGTTAAGTTTTCTTCACCGTCCTTCCACTTTCCTTGCTTGTTCACTACCTTTTGTATTGTCCTTTACAATTTGTTTTTGACAAATCTCTAAATTCAAGACCCAGTCTCCTGATAGTTCTTCGGCTAGGTGCAGACAGAACCATGCCATTTAGGAGAGCATATGTGGGAGCATATGGGGTCGAACATGCTGCAAGCATTGGGAAGCAATTGAAGGACTCTTTCTGGGGATGATAAGATGTACTGTGTTATCAGACCATAGAGCTGTAGTTGGATGTTAAACTTCTTTCATGAAGTGCATAAAGATATGTTTTGATTGTAACAATGCATTGACTTTTAGAGTATACTGAATTACGCTAGAACAGAAATGAAGGTTACATTACAAAAAAGAAGCAGGCAGGTGTTATCTCAGACATAAGTATACATGGTTGCCATTCTGATGCCGACATGATGTTCAGCAAAGGTGAGATATGTTCTTGAGAATAGTTTCTGGTGGTGATATAACGGTTTGAAAGGGGTAAATTGAGAATAGTGATTTGAATGGGATAAGCAGTTGGAGAGAGATTTGAGGAACTGGGCTTACTTTGTATTACTGAGTTAAAGGTCCTTGCTAACTTTGCTACACCCCTCCACCTAGATGTAAGGGTTCTATATCCTGTGCAGGGTTTACTTCTGAATTGCTGCTTGTTTGGCTACAGGACCATTTTGGCAGTTCCCCCTCACGAGAAGGACAAGATGCCACCTTGAGAGCTCCTGCTGGTAGTAGGAGACATCTCTGGAGGCTTTAAGAGGCTGCCGTCTTTCAGATACTTGATTCCTCGCCATGGTGGAGGTACACTGAAGAGAACTATGTTAATGCTTTCCATAAGAAAGATATAGTAAAGTAACATTTGTATTCAGGAACAGCTACAGCGTCTGTCTCCTGGTTCTGTCAAAAGGTTCCTACAACTGTTATAAGGCAACCAATGTATACTTCGACCTATAACAGAGCTGGCATGACCATAACCTCTATTAAGGATTCAGGATGATACATTGCCCGAAAACATTTTCAGACCCATTCGAATTCCTGAGTCTCAGATGGCAGCTCTTTACTCGGAGCATAGATAAAAAGAAAAGAATATTACAAGCACGACAAGCAATCTACCTTTATGGACACATCTTCTGAGTGGCAATTGACCACAAGGACCTTGTACCTCTATTTCAATAATCAGCCCCTCAGGCTGATGCTTCAATTGTTTTAATATCAATTCATATTAGGATATTGGCTAGGACTGTATAAATATGCAGACCATCTTTGACAGGACCAGTGTCTGGGTGCACAAGGGAAGCAACAAGAAGCTGAAACAACAGGCTCATGTATGCAGATTTATTAATGGGGCCCTCCCAAAAACCAGAAGCATTTCTGTGGTGGTACAGGAAAGAGTCTACAGATTATCTGCCAAGATCACATTGATATTAGATGAAAGGTAATTCTGAAGAAGAATACACGTGTGCAATCAAAGTATGATCAAGGCTATTTGAATTCATGAATGCCTGACCAGAAGTCTTTGTCTCTAAAGAGGTCTCGGTCCCGAATGGTATTTGCAATTCAATGCTGGCATCCATCACCTAGTAAAGGATCCAACTATCATACCCATATGCGCATTTGTAAAGAGATAACTAAGGCCACTGCTTCTAAGATTCAATCAAATGCTAGAAGATGATAAAAGATGAGATGACAGATTGTCTCATGTGACAAGCAATAGATCAACTAAATTGGCCTTTACTCTTCATCCCTGAAGAACTCAGACTCAATGAAGATTCGTGGTACCCAGGTGATGAGCTATTGCTCTCACCATACTAGACACACTGATCACTAAATTGGAGAATTTTGTTACTCATCAGAAAGAAAGACAAATCACTGCAAGCGTATACCAAAGTCAAAGTATGTGCTATATATTGCCAGCAACATAAAACCATTTTCAAAGCAGGCGGTATCACAAATCGTTTACCCTACATCATAGACACGCGTTACATTTATACAATTTGAACTTTAATCTTTTGTATGAAGAAATATCATTTTGGATACACAGTAGAAGCAAAGAGCCTCAAATTAGCAAATCTGTCTTTGAGTACGCTTTATTCAGCACTTAGGATGGCAAGACAGCTACTACTAGGGAAGCAAATGCTAGCTTCCAGCACCTGTGCGGGAAGTCTGAACAAAGAAAGCAATATGTTCCTGATCCCTTCATGCTGCGCTCCCCCACAAAGGCCCTGTCCCAGATGTGCAGCAAGGCCTCCTTAAGCACCAACTGGGCCATTGGACATGGTCTTCAGACACCAATTTGAGGGACAAACCTCCTCCGTGAGGAGGGCACACAACACTGACCCAGCAGCTGAAACATCACATGGCCATACCGGTGGTTGTGCATGTGAAGATGTGGCACCATGTCACCATGCTGGCAGAACTCCAATCCCTAACGTTGATCAACCGCTACTGATATGCGGGGATCTACTACACTAAATGCCTCTCTTGAAGGAAGATTGTGGCACTGACTTCCACCTGCTTCTCAGCTAAGGAGGGAATGTCTCTCCTTCCTTTGATATGGCAGGAGTGTGGAGGCCTCCCAATGCCCATATGACTCCAAAAGCACACGGCCAGACACGAGGATGGCTCATTTCAACAAAATGATTGCAACAGAGAAGGTTATGTCATTTTATGTTGAAAACAATAAATATTTTACACCAAACTTACCTAAAACTCTCATTAGTAAAAACTGTACTCCAATGGCAAATGACTTCTCATCTTGACTCACCACCCTGTCAAGTAGAATGTGAGAAACAATGGTTAGATCAGAATAAAATTGTCCTAATAATCCAGGTATTCGCAAACGATTTTGGCCAATGCTTGGTTCAGAATGGCATAAGCAGTGGAACTAAGCAGTGTGAGGCCAGCCTGGATTGAGGGCCATAGCCTCGTCCAGAATCAATTACCTACACATGTCTTTGGCATGTTCAGGCACCTGCGTGTGAGCTGAGATGAGTAAGGGTTAACACATACAGGGCTTGATGCACTGTGTAACCAAGGCCTAGGAGTGTACCTCAACTACCCCTTTGTAACCAAGCCTCAGGACTATTACACAACCAAACACCAGAAATAAAATCCTGCTCAGGTTAGACTCAAGATGCCTAGGATGCTCTGAAGTTTACTTCAGTCATAGGACTCTGACACAAAAATCGGCATGGACCTCCAAAAAGCCCAGGATAGTAGTTTTGATACCCATAATTAATCCCAAATCTCCAATGCTCGATGCTAGCACTCGGTTGCCTTTACGCCATAGTCACAGAATTGAAAACCTGTCCTGGAAGTCTATCGAAAGTCGATTTTCCCTGGTTGCAGGATTGGAACTTCCTACCTGTTCACACACACAGCCTTGACACAGACCATGGGCAGGTTTCCCAGCACTGAACACAAACTCTGTTAGGATCGAGGCAGAAGATTATTCCCCCCTTATGACTATGTGTAGAACTTGTGCTCCGCCCCCCTACATACCGGGAACAGGTTTGGAATATTAGTTTTAGTAGATGCGGTCTTGTGGATGCCATTGCCCAATTAACGAAAAATTAGCGCAAAGCAGCTCATTTGGGTTTCCCTTAGCGTAATTTTCCACGATTATGTGAACGTTTTTTAATGTTTGAGCTAATTTGGTGATTAAAAATGGATATGTGTAGATAGTGAATTGCTATTTTTTGACCAACTGGTTTTTCTTTACCTCATTTCTCCCAGAGCTGATTTCAGCACTGGTGGCGGCCGGTGCAACAATCTTTGTTAGCGCCCCCATTTACCTCCTTCTACATGGATTCCATCGCCACCATACTCCAACAGTGCCCTCATTCACACGTATTCCATTTGTTTGATAGCGCTACTCATACCAGTGTAAGGCGTCAGCGCACTTTACATCACACACATTATAACAAGACAATGAAGCATACGTGTGTAAATCAGTGTATCAGAAATGTTATGTAAGACAATGAGTGCTACAGGGCGTAGGAGTCTTACATCATATGTTTCTGTAGGCTGTATATTTTTGGAGTGCTTGTTCTGGAGAAGCACAAATTCAGGATTTGAAACATAATACAGTAGTTGGGGTTGGCTTTACTAACAAAGTGGATCTCTCTAACTAAAACAGTAGCCTGCTGACCTATCTACATAAAATACAATCCTGTGATCTGCATTGTACTCTTCTTTGCAGCTGACACATTAACCCTCTGAGCTACTTTATTATGAGTTAAAACAGCCACTAGACACCACTCCAATCTCTTCTCTCCAGCAGGACCTTTAATCACCAGAGTTATCGTGACATTTTTATTGTTGCCTGAAAAGTGTTGAACACACAAGGAAGTCTGTGGCAGATGCTTTTAATCTCATAAGATATTTATAACCACAGCGCCCGAGGCCGGTGTTCTGTTCCTGGCACCGGTCGCGCTGCCCTAGAGCAGGCCCTGATTTTTCCCTGAATACTTTAACATCTTCCACTGAGACCTACACCACTTGCTGAAACTGCTTAAGGACTTGGAGTGAATATAATTATAAGGGCTCAGCTGCTAGGGAGAGCCCTACTCCTTCAGGGGAGCTTGGGGTATATGAATTAAGGGAGAGGCCCCCCTCACTTCAGCTCAAATGGCAGAAGCTGTGGAGCTCACAGGGACACATGGTAATGATGAACCCCTTTATCACTTAAACGTGCAGGGAAGATGGCGCGCCAGGAAACATGGGGTAGGTGAAAGAAGCATAAGGACATACACAAAACTCTACATATGTAAGAGAGGGGCAAAGAGAGTGTAAAGATTCAAAGAGGAAAGGAGACAGGAAGAGAGATAGGGAGATGTGAAGTCGGGAGGCATAGAAGGGAAAAGGTAGACGTGGAAAAGGAACAGATTCAAACAAGAGAGAATGGGTGAGAGAGGTATGGGAATGATAATGTAACTGAAAGAATGCTTGAGTAAGGGAGATGACACTAGGAACAAGGAAAGAATAGAGAAAGGAAGGGCAAAGTGATGGAGAAACAATAGCGGGCAATGTAACGGGAAAACTAGTCACAACATCCATGAGGGCTAAGCAGAGTCTGTCTCGTGCATCATGTGACTGCCTGACCTCTCCCAAGCAAAAGCCTATCAGAATCCTTCTGGTTTCCCACCAGGGTCCTCTGCTTCTGAATGGAAAGGGTGAACCATGGACGTCATTTAGGATTGAAGCTGTGGCCCTGGCGTGAATCTTGAGACCTCTGGTACTGCCTTTGTAACCCTTGGGCTCAGTGGTGGCAAAGGCAATGCCAAGGACAGAAGGTGCACAGTGCCCGGAGGAGCATTGTCTGCTCTCTGCAGCTCCCACCGCGACCTGGGACATTACACACGTTTAGTTCTGGAAAACAAAAAACTTCAGCAGTGCAATGAAAACCCCGTGAATAAGTTAAAAATGTAAATAAATAAGAGAAACCATTAAAAATATATATATATTGTTTATATTCATTATTGTGAAAAGCTGGGAAAGTATGAGTTTGAATAAAAACTTCTCATCCGTGCTTTGCATGTGCCTGCCTTAGTGGTAATCATAATTAATAAAAATGTATTACCAACAATAAGGAATAAGTTAAGTCAGTAGCAGTGTTTACATTCAATACATGGTCTACGTGGTTTAGTAGTTGTCAATAAAACCACTATTTTTGTAATGATCTTTTGTGTGCGTCTCCCTGTAATGTGCCCGTGCTTTTAACTGTTGGGGCATACAACAGTGGAACCATTAAAGCATCAGAGTGCATAGTATAAATAATTTGGGTTCACTTGTTCTAAGTTTTGTGTGTCACTATCTTCTCCTCTTCGAACACATAATTTTTCATGCAATAAAAAACAAATGTGTTATGTTCCTATCATGTCAGCATCCTATTTAAAATCTAGCAGTATATAAAATAGACATTTATCTATTTTAGTAACTGTTGTGTTCTTACATCATTGGATCCGGAGGCAGGCACCTGTCCTAGTCCTGTAGACAAGGTCAGAAATCTTGGTTTCCTGGTGGATAAAGATCTCTCCTGTAAAGCGCAGATTAACCAGGTCACCTCCACCTGCTTTTATACCATTAAGGTTCTTAGGAAGATTCTACCCTACATCCCTCCAACGCTAAAAAAAACTGTAATGGGTGCCCTGATAATGTCCCGAGTGGACTATTGTAACTCACTCTACTTGGGCACACGTGAAAAACAACTTAATAAACTTCAGGCAATCCAAAACGCCGCAGCCAGGGTTCTGCTAAATCTACCCTATCGTCACCCAACGTCCAAAGCCATCAAGGAACTTCACTGGCTCCCAGTTAGAGCCAGAATACAGTTTAAGGCCCTCTGTCTGGTCCACAAATCCTTGTACGGCACGGGACCAGACGACTTGTCCAAACTTCTCCCTCGTTATGTGCCATCGCGTACGTTAAGGTCAGCCAATCATGATCTGATATGTCAGCCAAGAATAAGAAGAATGCGATGGGGCGGCAGGTCCTTCTCGTACCAAGCCTCCAGACTATGGAACTCTCTGCCCTCTGATCTGCGCTCACAAAAATCCAAACAATGTTTTAGAAAGGCATTGAAAACCTGGCTTTTTTCCTCACATTAAGATCTGCTTTCACCGCTCTCCCTGTCACTACAGCGCCAAGACGCCTCGGCATTCGAGCGCTTTATAAGTACTTAAGTATTCAGTATTGCACGCTTAAAAAGCTCCTAACTTTATCAGGGTCAATTATTGTGATGTCATCAGGATCAAGGTCATGTGACATCACTGCCTGTTAGGACTCAGCGTCAACGTTCATATAATGCCACTACCTATGATGTCACTGGGTCAAAGGGCGGGTATGTGATGTTACTAGCTCTAGCCCTGGCATTTTAGTGATTGACATCCATGGGATCCAGTAAGGAAAGGAAGATGAGGCGGGAAAATGATTGAATGTTGTGTAAAAAGAGTATGGAGATTTTAAGGGAGAAGGTAGTGGGAGAAAGCTGGGAGGTGGCCAGAGCTAGGGCTGTTGTCTTCTGCACAGGGCACCTGTCTCACCGTAGGACCATCATGTACAACGGGTTGTGCGAAAGGCAGGCAATCATGCCAGCAAAGGAAATGAGGAAGATGACCGGCAGGAGGTGGTGGGAGCAGCTGACGAGGCAGGATCCTGTCCGAGCTGTGGTCTGATCCGATCTGATACACGAGCAGTTTGTATAGACCTGGGGGCAAAAAGCAGGGAAAGCAGCGTGGTTAGCAAAATGAAACAAATCACATGACATCTTGGAAACTATTGAACTGCACGTGGGCCCCGGGGTTTATGCAATGGGGCTGGAGCATTGCGGGTAACAGGCCTGGCTGGCAATGACCCACGGTCCAGTCCACCAAGATAAAGCAGTTTACATGAGATTTACTCTCGCTCACTTTTGGCAGCTGTGACAAAGCAAACCTCAGAAAAAGGGTGTGTGGGTATATGTACACAACGAACCAACAATTCAACTTCACTTCAGAAATAAAAAACGTATGAAGTCCACACAATTGTTACATTTAATATGCAAACAGAATAAGAACATAGGTTGTGACAGCGGGAGAAGTATTTTGATTCCAGCTATCATAAAGGGGTCAGGTTTAAGCTCATTCAAGCATCTCGCAGACCATCGTAGGTCTGGTGTAATCCCTTCTGTTTTTTACCTGTTACTATAAACACACTTCATTGTGGGGAAATCTTCTTTCCCTGAGGTTTTCAGTGGCGACTGTACCTCGTATGGGCACCGCACGGATTATATCTGCACAGACGGCATCCGATCCATAGCCTTTATAGGTATCCGCAAATAAGGTATCGCTTTCATTAAATCGGGATACACAGCATCGCTATCAATAGAATAGCATTTGGGGATTTACTACCCAGTCAACATAGTGGCTCTAGGCTGAGATCTCTCTGTTGCCTATCTATGAACTTCGAGGTTAACAACTATTGCCTCAAAATGGCAGAGATGTTGGGTAGCAATGTGAGCAGACCAGAGCTGCTTACAACAAAGACAATGACACATCAGGTAATCAAATGTGACAACCCGCAGAGACATTACCGGGGGATTATCTGCTTCTGTTACACTCCACATAAATTGTTCAAATGTACATTTTTAACATATGTGGCTATGCACATGCAAATTATTTACATATGTTTGCAGCCCGCCACACCAGGAACCAGGAAGCATTTTGGTCGCAAGTTAATAGAAGGATTTCTGCATTTCTTCAAAATCAACTATTACTAACCACTAGTTGTGATATGCCAGGTGCCTATTCAAATATACAATTTCATATTTCCACTCAAATTACTTTCCAATTTCACTATACTAATTTACCACTAATTCTTATGGGTTCCGGAGTAACGCGCTACTCGCCAAGAAAGTGCTTCAACACCCCATTAGGGGTAAGAAGCGCTCCATAAATGCAAACCTTTTTTTCCTCTTCTTTCCCTCCACTATCTTTCTCAATCCAAATAACTGAATAATATCCACCACTCAAATTACTTCCATATTTCACTATACTAATTCACCACTAATCCTTTATGGGTTCCACAGTAGCATGCTACTCGCCAAAAAAAGCGCGTTAACACCCCATCAGGGGTAACAAGCGCTATATAGATGCAAACCTTTTTCCCTCTTCTATCCCCCCGCTATCCTTCTCAATCCAAATAACTGACTAACCTATCCACCAATCAATTTCATTTCATATTTAACTACACTAACTCAACACTAATTCTTTATAGGTTCCGGAGTAGCGGGCTACTCACCGAAAAGCGCTTCGACGCCTCGTCAGTGGTAGTAAGCGCTATATAAATGCAATTACAATACAATGTAAATGTGCTATATTTATGCTTGTAGCTTTACATACCCCGGAACTGGACTGAAAGAAAGTTTCATGAATTTGACCCTTGGTGGGGTCAAGTGTGGCATTATTATCAATTGGTAGCTGCTATTTATCGAGCTAAAGGACCACCTTACAGAAGAAATTCTGTAAATTTTGGGGCCCACTTATAGCTGATTGAGAATTTATGAATTACTAATCAAATATATCATGTTATTACGGTCTGCTCTATTTATCTATCATATAATAATTATAAGTAATATTATATGGTACAACTAAGCTATAATGACGAGCACCTCTGTTCCTCTTGCAGACAAGTGCATCATTTATGTGGTTCTCTCACACCTGCCGCCAGGACACCATCAGACTGCAGACTAAGAAGTGTAAAAAAGTAAAAACAAGGAAGTAGTTCTTTTCAATCTATGCACGTAGGACATGGAGCGACATCCTTGTATCCATCAGGACCTCCCCAAAGCTGCTCCAATTCAGCAAAGAGTTGAAGATGCACCTCTTTAAAGAACAGGAAACTACAATGCATTAACAGTCTACAAACTAGTTACCTCTCCTATCACTCATTGACTTTATGCTGAATTTGGACCGTTTTACAGTGTGCCTGCCTTAGATAACAGAGGTTGTGTATTTTGGGCTTTATTTTTTATCTTGTTACCTAATCAAAATTTTTTTTAAAAAGTAAACATAATAAGAACGCAACTACGAACTAGAAAAACGTATGTAGTTAAAAAATTGGATAAAAATATGAAACTGGTAATCAGAATAAACCAAAAGAAAATAGTGCAATAGAGGCATAATTACGAAAAATTGGCATGCATGCCATTTTAAAGGAAAACCACAATTTCTAAATTGATCAATAATGAATAACCAATGCAAAAAATTCCCCCAAAAAACACCTAATTTGCCAGCAAACAATGTACTATAGGCCTTGGGAAATTTGCTTTACGGCTTGACAAATCTCATAATGGAGTTTCGGGTAAAAGCAATGCAGCTGCATGTTTCCTAAAATGAAAATGTCTTTGCCCAAATAAAGAGGACACCCTCAAAATATGATATTCCTTTCTATTCCAGAAAAACTATTATTCAAATGAATTTAGTCTTAATTGGAAAGAAAGCAAGAATTATAAAATTGGCTAGGTCTCCAAAACCAAAAGGAAATAAGTTACGTACCTGTAACTTCGGTTCTCCAACATTGGTATCTTTCATAGATTTACATGCTTGAATCCTTCCCTGTCATCAGACTGGGAACCCCGGGTAAATTTTATCAACAGCAGTACATTCTTAAGCATCACTTTACAATTAACTAACAGGCATCTTCTGAAGCCTATCCCCATCTTTTTATGATCCAAACTCCAGCCAATCAGAGTGCCCTACATTCAGCTGTTCTCTCACTGATGCTTTCAGCTATCAGATTGTTTGAACCACCAGTCCCCACTACTGCATTCTTTCATTTGGAAGCCTCATTTAAGGTGAGGTATGTGGGCTACATGTGAATCTATGAAATATATCAATTCTGGACAACTGGGGTTACAGGTAAGTAACTTATTTCTATCTCCTGAATTGGATCCTTCATAGATTCACATGCTTGAATATCAGATTAAATAGCAGTTCATTACTATATTGTTTGGATAGTGGGATACATGAATGAGGCTTACCTTTAGTAAACAGTTTTCTCAAAACACGTTGTTCCATCGATGCTTACTTGCAAGTCTACACAATAATGCTTGACAAAAGCATGTGTTGTTTTCCATTTTGCTGCTTTACAAATAACTTCCAAATATATTCCAGCAAAATAAGCAGTTTATGCTGCCATTGCTCTCGTTGAATGCGCCCTGACTTTCCTTATCCGTGGCTTACCAATCAATGTTTGAGCTGTAGCAATACATATCCCAATCCATCTCGCAATCGTGTGTTTGGACGCTGCCTTTCCTTTACTTCCCAAACCATATGCAATAAATAACTGATCTATTTGTCTTATATCCCTAGTAGCCTGTAAGTAAAATTTCAGACATCATTTAATGTTCAGAGAATGCAGTGCTCTTTCTGTTGCCGTAAGAGGCTTTACAACAAATGTTGGCAACATTATATTTTGTTTTAAATGAAATATGGTTGGTACTTTCTGTATAAATTTTGCATATGTCATAAGTGTCACATTGTGTTTTGTAAACTTTAAATACGGTTCCCTGCAACATAATGCTTGTAATTCCCCTTTTCCACTTGCAGATGTAATTGCCAATAAAAAAGCGGTCTTCCATGTTAGATGCTTTAATGTTTCTCTGTGGATTGGTATAAATGGTGCTTTTAGCAAAGCTGCAAAGACTGTATTTAGTTCCCATTCAGGCGCCACCCTCTGCACTGGTGGAAATTCTCTAAATAAACCTCTCATAAATTCTTTAATTCTTCTTCGTGAATATAAAGATATTGTATTTGACCTCATAAGAAATCGTGAAATTGCTGATAGATGAACTGTCACTGACCCATAAGACAATCCAGATTTAGCTAAATGCAATAAATAAGGTAAGAACTCGTGCGTTTTCATGCATGTCAGATCTAACTCTTGCTCATGTGCCCAAAGCACAAACCATTCCCATTTCATATCAAAAGTTCTGACTGTGGAATGAGCCCTTGCCTTCTTTAATATTTTCTTACAGTCTTCTGGCAAATTCAAATGCCCAAACGCTAAGTCTTGTTGAGCCATGCATTCAAGCGCAATGATTCCAGACTGTGATGGAACACTTGTCCTTGGAAAGCAGCTTTGCATTCATTTTGAATTCCACTGGTCTGCTGATACCCATTTCTAACAGAGCTGCATACCAATGTTGACGTGGCCATGCTGGTGCTACTAGAATTGCCATACAAGTCTCGCTCCTCATCTTGCAGAATACCCTGGCAATCCATGGTATTGGTGGAAATGCATAAACAAATGTTCCTTTCCAATCATAATGAATGCATTGCCTTGTGTTCCTGGGCAATACCAACTGCTCGCAAATTTTTTGTGCTTGCTGTTCTGATCCGTGGCAAACATATCCCTATGGCACTTTCCTCCGTTTCAGAAATATCTCATTCAGTTGTTGCGAGTTTATTTCCCACTAATGAGTATTGAAATGATGCCTGCTCTATTGATCTGCCTGCTTGTTGTCTATTCGTGGAAAAAGTTCTGCCACCAAAGACACTTTGTTGGCAATGGTCTATTCCTAAATCCTTTGTGCCTCTTTTGACATTATCAACAACCTTGTTCCTCCCCATTTCCGTATGTAATACATTGTTGTCGTATTGTCCGTCCTTATTATAACATGACATTTACTCACTATCCACAGAAAGGCTAATAATGCCAACCTCACAGCCCTCAGCTCCAATACGTTTCTGTGTGATTTCTCTTCTTCTTCTGACCAGACACCATGAACTACTTTGTTATCGTCCAGGTACGGATATACCATATCCCCTTTTCTTCTTCTTAAAAAAGCTGTTACTGGGGTTATGCATTTTGTAAACATTTGTGGGGCTGATCTCAGACCAAAGGGTTGGGCTTTGAACTGATAGTGTTGTCCTGCCACCATAAAACAGAGATATTTTCTGTGCTTTTTTTAAGTTGTTTAGTTGAAATATGCATCTTCCAGGTCTATAGAACTTAGACATTCTCCTTATAAAGGGTAGAAGCTTCAGTAATGTGACCATGTGAAAACTCTGATGTTTTACATATTTGTTTATTTCTCTTAAATCCAATAATGGATGCCACTCTCCTGATTTTTTTTAGTCAAACATATGTTTATTAACATTTTAGCATGTACTGCGATACAGTGTAACATTAGAAGCATCAAACTCTTCTTACAAAGCATAGCAGTATTAACGACCAGGGCGATTTTTCATACAAGGCACATATCCAAGCCTACCCTTAAAACAACCTGTAATTACAAGTGCAGTTTCTAGTATTGTAGAGGCACCGAATGTGTCTGCCGTAAGAAGCATACTCTCAGCCCATCTTTCTTTTGTGACATGTTTTAACTCTACCCCTTCCAACTGGGAAGGTGTCCCTTAAAAGAATAAGAACCTAAGAAACAATAACCCAAAAAAGTAAATAAATAGAATCCCACCCCCTCCCTACCCAACTAAAGAATGGTGGCGGCAGCACAGTATCAGGATGTGGCAAGTTCTAGTCCCATACGGATAGTTTAAAATTGAAAGAGTTGCATGTCTCTCACGGATGGAGGACAGACTGCTAGCGGCAGTTCCCGTGTAAGAAAGGAAACCAGCAGGCCCTATTTGTTTTCAAAACTTTTATAATCGTCTCGGAAGATGTCTGACATCCTTTCGAGACTCAACAATTTCCAGAGCCTGGAATGCCACAACGAAATAGTACAAGAAAGCTAGTGCTGGAGCAGAGTTTTCATTTAGAAAATTCAGGGGCTTTTGAAGCTCTGGTATGTCTATGCGATTTATTAATTATTAATAAATAACAAATTAATTATTTGTCTTGTGCAAGTGTGTTTTTATTAATCAATCCGTTTGTTTTAACATAAGAGAAAGTTACATGAGGGTTAGCATGTGTGTGCTGTTTTTGTTTTCTAAAAAATAACGTGCAAGTTTTCATGTTTAAACGTTGCTGTGTGCTGTTTATTTTGAGCACAAAACGCTGTCTGAATTAATGCTTTCCTATGTTGCAAGTGCTAGATAAATGCATACACATAAGGGTATTAGTGGGGTTAACATTGTTTAATCATTATGCTGTAGTAACGTTTATTTTGTCTCTTTAATTAAAGATGGTCTATTGTGGCCTATGGAGGCTGTATTAAGATGGCTGAATTTTGAAGCCTGGCCTCGAGTGAATATGTGAAAGACGTGACGAGGGAGACCCCTGCTGGAAATGGTCTTGAAGTTGACTGACCATGGTCCTTCTATGAAATTTTCCATGAGGACAGCAGCAGTTTTGGGAGTTCTCCAAGAGAAGTGAAAGTGTCCTTGGCAATCTCGAAAGACAAAGGAGCCTTAGAGGAAAACTCTGAACTGTGGCTCGATGGCCGAGGAGAAGCCGGATTAAATGTGATACATGTTTTATTTTCTTGGTTCCTGTTCCGTAGTCTTCGCTATGTGTATTTTTCCTGAGCGGAGGTTCACAAATGTTGCAATGTTGCATCCTTTCCTTCTCGCTCTGCTCAGTGATTCAGTGTATTTTGCAAACTTGATGAGTGTTTCCATTGTAATTTTTATTATAAAAATTGTTAGCCTAGGGAGGGTTTTGCTACTTGCCATTTTACCTTTGCTGCGGGAGATTGCGTTGCTGAGGATCGTGCTGAGGACTTCGTCTTGAAAGACTTTACCGAGAGACTTGTCCTGACCCGTTCTGACACTTAGTTAGAATAGGTAACTATGAGAAATGATTTATTCTGATCGATTTTACTTTGACTAATTTTAGATAAAGCAATATAATTTTAAACATGGTGTTGAATTTTCTTTCTTGTCAATTATTGGGTTTATATTTTTGATCATTATTGTATATGTTGTGTAGATTATGTTATTGATTAGGACAGTCACTAAACCAGATCTGATCGACCTGATATTGATGCAGGGTGTTTAGGTGTTTTCTTTCCACAGGTTTATTGCTGGTAGAGTATTTGAGCGTATGTTAGTGAAATGGGCCCTAGCGTATGATGAATGTATGTGCGTGTAACTGTGTGATTACTCTATCCGTGGTAGTGGGCATATTTTAGATACCCTGATCTCTATCAATTTCCTGGTAGCAGAGGATGGTTTTAGATGGTTGTCTTGATCTGATAAGATTGCTTGTACATTGGCTTATTGATTATTGATTTATTTTGTCAATATTGGTATATGTACTAATATTATATGTTGAAGTCGTCATGTTGAGTTATATGTAGTGCTTCTGGAACTTGGAAGCTGTTGTAGCAGTTCCGTAGTAGGGCAGAGGGAAGTATATGCTGCTCTCGGGAAAGACGGGATTGTAAGGAATAACGTGTGACAATTGAAGTTGCGCGTTCACATTGTCTGGGTTCGGAATCAGTGACATCGTCGTATGTTACTATTAGATATTTCTGGTATGTAAGGAGTGTGTATCGTAGTGAAGGTTAACTTTGAAACTCTGGTCTTAAGTCCCAGGGATCCGTAAGGATTTCCGTTAAAGCTTATCGCGGGAGGAGTAATAGGTATTCTCTGAGCTTGACTGAGGAACTGGGCGAAGTTGCTTAGTTAATGTATGTTATAATTCTGTAGTGGGACAGATTGTGCGCTGCTTCCCGAGAACAGGATTCTGTGTGCATGTAGTACTATATTTTTTCTTGCATGAATGTGCGTGAAAGTTTGTACATTTTGTTGATTGTAAGACTCTTTGGATAAGTCCTAGAGGAAACAGTTAAATGAATGTATGTTAGTAGGGCAGAGTAGAAGAAGTGCTACTGTGTCAATGAAAGGTTTCTTATGAAAATACTCTCTTTTACTATTCTGTGTTTAGCGAAGCAGACAATGGAGATGTTTTTATGTTGTAACTAATAGATTCTGTAAAAATCTTGACACGAAGTCTACTGAAAGATTTTGTAAAGGAGGGGTAGACGAGTGACAGAAGACAGGAGACAAACTGCAGCGACTGTTGACGTCAGAAAGTCCGCGCTCTGATTGGATAGTGGATCAGAATAGGGTTCGCGCTAGGATTGGTGCGTTAGTGTGAGTCGCGCAGGGATTGGAAGAGCTGTTTAGTGACGTAGACGCTCCAGGATTGGTGCGTTAGTGTGAGTCGCGCTGCTATTGGTTGAGAAGCTCGTATTGTATATTTATAATACAGAGAAAGTAGAGAGTTTTGGTAAGCGCTAAAATGTATTACCAAGAGGAGAGAAAGAAAAAAACATTCTTTGGGAAAGTTAAAAGGTGGTTTACCAAGGATAAAGAGGTTAAAACGAGAGAGGGTGAGTTGCTACCTCCAGCGAAAACACCTGCATCCTTCATGGTTGCGAAATATGGATTACATACCTGTATATGGTTGCAGAATTGGGTTAGGTATACTAAAGAAGATGGTGTTCTAGCATTTCCAGAACATGGTTCATTTAATTTGGCCGTGTTGAGAAATTTACGGGAAAAGATGGTACGTCTGGACCCGAAGCCGAGACCTACGCAGTTCGAGGCTTTAGTGGAATGGGAAGAGGAAGTTCATGAGCGAGAAAAGCAAAGGTCTGGAGGGTATTACAGGAACATGTTTGGGAGGAGAGATGATCGTGAAACACATCATGATCGGATGAAAAGATGGCGAGATGTTAATATGTCAGAGGGATTATATCCTATGAGAACAATTGAAGAAGGAGCAGTTGGAGTTAATGAGTATGATGATGAGGTCTTAAATGACATGATTTACAAGAGACCACCTCCATATAGACCAGAACCAGATGAGAGTACACCAATTGTTTCTCCGATAAGAGATACAGTCTGTATTATTGAGAAAGAAAAAGTGACACCTGAATCAAGAAGTAGTAGTTCTTTCAGGGAGAGAGAGAATCGAAGTAGTGAGGAAAATGCCAGAAAATTAGCAAAAACGACAACAGAACTGACTGAGAAAATTAGGGAGTTAACGAAGAATCTGGAAGCTGTTACGGTGCCTGTAACAATAGGTACAGTTATGCCTGTGTTTGACAAACAGAGAACAGGTGAGAATGGACTGGTGATTCCATATGTTGGGAATAATTTGACAAATTCAGTTGGTCCTTCAGGAGATTCAGATAAAAGAGCAGAAAGAAGTGACCTGAGACAAACAAGACATGACACATGTAGTGAACTATTGGATGCTAGTGAACCTAGTTGTTCAGGGATGCCAATTTTAGAACCGCAGAAAAGAGTGGTTCCAGTGAGAAAAACTGCTGAAATAACAGTTGATGATTTGAATGATTGGATGAAGGTTCTTCAGAAAAAGGATAAGGATTCACAAGTTATTGATGTGGCTAGGTTACGTATAGAATTAGAAGAGCTTGTGACAGGAACAGTTCCAGTAGAAATCCTGAAGAGTCATCATGATGGTGAGCTGTTGTTTATGTGCAAAAGTGTTACCTGGAGAGCAAGGAATACGCATGATAGGCTAAGAGCAATAGCAAATGAACAAGGAGTTGACATTGATAAAGTAAAAGCTTTACAGAGAACTTACAGGATGGATTTTACTGAGAAGGACATTGAAAATTTGAATGCTTCTGGTAGAACAGGACAGATTAAAGAAATGGTGGCATTACTGCGAAGATGGGGTGATGTTGAAAAGTGGAAGGATAGGTGGTATAAGAAAAGAGAGGAATCTGTAGATAGAACAACTTATTCGGCATTTCCAGTGAGAGAAAAAGAGAAATCAGTGGATAATTATCCTATGAGAGAAATACCTGGAGGAGGATATGTACATGTTCCATGGACCAGACAGGATATTTTATCATTTACGAATGATTTCCCTCGATTGAGAGAAAAGCCCGTCGAGTGGTATAGGCAGGTAGATAGGTTTGTGAAATTGTCAAAAGTGCTGTGGGTTGACCTGAATAGTCTGTTTGATATAATTGTTCCAGCAGACTTGTGGACTGAGTGTAAAATAGTTGTGAGTTGGCCTACTGAGGAGTATCCAAGAGATTCAAGAACAGGGGCACCAGATCCAGAAGTAATGAGGAAGTATGATCAGGTGATGGTATACCTGAAGAGTAAAGTTCCTCCAAAAGAGACAGACTGGGTTAAAATAGATCGAACACAACAGGAAGCAAAAGAATCAGTTCATGCTTTTTACGAGAGGCTGATACTGGCTTTTAAACAATTCAGTGGAGATGAACACCTGGGTGACAAAGATTTGAGTCACGTTGTATACAGATTTGTATATGGTCTAAGACCTGAAATTGGTGAGAGAATTCGTGAACACACAGTGGATTGGCAGAGTAAAAAAGTAGATGAGATTCTGAGACATGCAAAATACTTCAGTGATGAAATTGAAGCAAAACAAAGAAAGCTGAAAGAGAAAGCAATGTGGGCACAAGTGAAAGTTGCAGAAAGACAGGAAGCACAGTTAGTGGAACAGGCGAATAATCCAGGAAATAATGCAGGAAATAGACCCAGATATGCAGGAAAAGGGAAAGGAAGTCTTGAGGAAGCAAAGAAAAAGTTCCCTTGTCACAACTGTGGCCAGCTGGGACATTGGAGATCTGAATGTCCTAATCCACCATTAGTGAGTAATGAGAGTAAACCTTTAAATCAACAGGTGCAGAACCAGAACGAAGGGAATAATCAACAGCAACAACAGAAAGTTGTGAGACAGCAGAGTCAAGAGCCAAAACCGCCCTTGCCGCAGAATAGAGGGGTACAAAAGTATAATCAGGATTCAGGATTCTACAATGATGAGCAGGTAAACAAACCAAGACGTTCTAACAAAGTACAGCAGTACTTGTTAAAGAGTGAAGGGAGTGAGTCTGAGGGTGATTATTGACGGTGCCGAAGAGAGGAGGAAGAGTGCATACTTGGTGCAACTCTAGAAATAGACCAGGCAGGACCATTTGTGGATGGGAAAATAAATGAGGAGAGTGTTACTTTTTTGGTAGACACAGGTGCGGCAAGATCAACTGTCAGGTCAACAGATGTTAAAAATCTTCCTCTCTCGGATGAAGCAATCCAAGTAGTTGGTGTAGCTAATACACAAATCAGAACACGTCTTACTGAACCAGTAAGAGTACAGATAGGGAAATTTTCAGACATGCACAGATTTATTGTCTGTGACACGAGTCCAGTGAACCTGTTAGGTAGGGACTTATTGTGTAAGATGAATTGCACAATTTTTTGTACACCAGATGGAATAGCTTTTGAGACACCAGATGATGATGTTTTCTACCGAATGACTTTAGAAAATAGAGAAAGTGAGTTAATTGGTGCATTTGCTGTGTTTAATCCGGAGGATTTGCCTCAGGAGCTGAGAGACACAGTGAAAAGAGCAGTTTGGGATTTTACTGGAGAGGATGTGGGATTGATGAATAATGTAGATCCAGTGAAAATTGCAGTGAAAGAGGGAATTACATATCCTAACATTCCTCAGTACAAAATGACACCAGAAATAATTGAAGGGATAACTCCTATAATTGAGAAAATGATTCAGCAGGGAGTTCTGAGAGAACTACTGAGTAGTCCGTGTAATTCACCGATAATGGGACTGAAAAAGCCTAATGGCAAATTTAGGATCGTACAGGATCTGAGAAAAGGTAATCAAATTGTGGTGGCATGTTGTCCTATTGTGCCAAATCCATCAGTGATTCTGTATCAAATTCCACATGATGCTGAGTGGTATACAGTGATTGATTTGTGTCATGCGTTCTTTTCAATTCCATTGCATCATGACAGCCAGCCGATTTTTGCATTTAGGTTTGGCCAGCGTATCTTAGCATGGTGTCGAATCCCACAGGGGTATACAGAGAGTCCTTCGATATTCAATCAGTTATTGAAGAAATCGTTGGAGAGTTTGATTATGCCTGAAAACTCAGTGTTAGTGCAGTACATTGATGACCTACTGGTGGCATCAAAGACACGAGAAGCTTGTGAAGTGGATACCATAGCTTTACTGAATCATCTGGCAGATGGAGGGTTAAAGGTATCTCCAGCCAAATTGCAATTTTGCAAGAAAGAGGTTCATTATCTTGGACACAATATTGAAAAAGGTCTGAGAAAAGTGACTACTGACAGGATCAGAATAATCAGAGAAATGAAAGCTCCAAAGACCCAGAGAGAAGTGAGAATGTTCCTGGGTATGGTGGGTTATTGTCGTCAGTGGATAATTAATTTTTCCCTGATAGCAAAGCCACTGATTAAATTGACAAAAAGTGAAATGACAGATCCATTGGATCTGGATGCAGAACAATTGGCAGCATTTGAAGAGCTCAAAAGTAAAATGTGTGAGGCTCCAGCTTTGGGTATGCCTGACTATGAGAAAGAATTCGAGCTGTACTGCAGTGAGAGAAATGGATGTGCACTTTCAGTGTTAATCCAGAAACATGGACAATTGAGAAGGCCTATTGCGTACTTCTCATCAACACTTGACCCTGTAGCTGTGGGTTTACCAGGTTGTCTGAAATCTGTGGCTGCAACATGCAGAAGCCTGGAACAGAGTGAGGGAATCATAATGGGATATCCTGTAAGGGTATTCGTACCTCACAATGTGGCAATTCTTTTGACAAGAAGCAGAACTCAGTACATGTCACATAGTCGGTTGACTAAATACGAAAAAGTGATTCTGGGAGCATCAAATGTGACTCTTGAGAGATGTGTGAATGTGAATCCAGCGACACTCTTGCCGGATATTGAAAATGTGGGAATAAAGATGGAAGATGATCATGATTGTTTGGATGTGCTTGAGTACTGTACGAAACCGAGACCAGACATAAGGGATATTCCCTTACCAGAAAATGACCATGTGTTGTTTGTGG
The DNA here is from genome assembly GCF_964204655.1 of Triturus cristatus. NCBI lineage: Eukaryota > Metazoa > Chordata > Amphibia > Caudata > Salamandridae > Triturus > Triturus cristatus. Next base: position 661,628,783 of record NC_140594.1, read on the forward strand.
ATGGATCATGCTTGAGGAATGATGATGGTGTGCTATGTGCAGCATATGCGGTGTGCAAAGTTTCAGAGGTCATGGAAGCATCACCATTGAAAGGAGTGAAATCTGCGCAAGTTGCTGAATTAATAGCATTGACAAAAGCTTGTGAGATTGGGAAAGATTTGAGGACGACTGTGTTGACTGATAGTCAGTATGGATTTGGAGTGGTGCATGATTTTGGCCAACTTTGGCTACAAAGAGGTTTCTTGACATCGAGTGGAACTCCAATAAAGAATGCTGAAATGATTGGTAAATTGCTTGAGGCGATACAGCTGCCTAAGGAGTTAGCAGTTGTAAAGTGTGCTGCCCATGGTCAGGGGGAGGATTTTATAACGATTGGAAACAGGTACGCCAATGATGTTGCGCAGTACTGTGCCAAGACCAATCAGTCCATTAACAGGGAAAGAGAGAGGGAAATGTCTTTTCTTTCTGTGATGTTTACTAATGTCCTAGAGACCTGGGATGAAGTGAAACAGTTACAAGATGAGGCAGGAGATGAAGAGAAACAAGATTGGATTAAGGCAGGATGTGCTCCAAGAGAAACAGACCATGTTTGGGTCTACAGAGATGGCAGACCAGTGATGCCTAACTCTATCTTGTCGTCAATGGCAAGGATGTATCATGGCCAGGGACATTTGGGGAGAGACGCGATGGTTAGGTCGTTTAAACAAACCTGGTACAATGCAAAGTTCAGGACAATTGCAGAGAGCATCTGTCAAAGGTGTTTAGTTTGTCAGCAATTTAACACTGGGAAAAAGACAGTGGTGAGTCTGGGAACAATAGGCAGAGAAGGAGGTCCTTTTACAAGAATGCAGATTGATTTCATTGAGATGCCCCAAGTGAACAGACTGAGGTATGTTCTAGTGGTAGTCTGTTTGTTTTCAAGGTGGGTGGAAGCTTACCCGACTAGAAGAAATGATGGATTAACAGTGGCAAAGTTACTGTTGAGAGAGTTGATTCCTAGGTACGGGTTTCCAGTAACAGTTGAGTCTGATAGAGGTAGACACTTTCAAAATGAGCTCATGGGTTTGATTTGTGAAGCATTGAAAATACAGCAGAAGCTACATTGTGCATACCGACCAGAGGCTTCTGGTGTGGTTGAGCAGATTAATGGCACGATCAAGAATAGGATTGGAAAAATGTGCTTAGCCACTGGTATGAAATGGCCAGATGTTTTGCCTTTAGTTCTGATGACAATGAGATCTACTCCAGATAGAACTACTGGTTTGAGTCCGCACGAGATAATCATGGGACGTGCTATGCGTCATGCATTCGTGCCTGTCAATAAGTTGGTGACAATAACTGATGACATGATTTTGGATTACTGTAAAGGCCTGGCTGACGCAGTTCATTCTGTGTTTCACCAGGTTGGAGAAGAAGCTACCACACTTGAGAAGAAGCAAGCCCATGATCTGAGTCCAGGAGACTGGGTGAGGATTAAGGTACACAGAAGAAGAAATTGCTTGATTCCAAGGTGGGGAAGGCCGAGACAAGTCATTCTGACTACGACGACTGCAGTAAAGTGTGCTGGAGTGAAGCACTGGGTACATGCAAGTCATACTCTGAGAGTTCCAAATCCAAAAGAAGGGACTGGTAAAGAGTATTTTGAAGAGTCAGATTCCAGTGATGATGAAGATACTGATGATACGGAATCAGTGAGAAAAGAAGCAGAGAGAGCTTCAAGAGAATCACTGCGAGTATCAGAGAGAAGATCATCTGTAAGAGAGCCTGAAGTTTCAAACAGCAGTGAAGGAAAAAGAAAAGAAAAAAGAAATCACACAGAGACTACTCCTGAATCAGAAGAGGAGGAGATTGAAGAACCACTTGAGATTATACTTGAAGAAGTAGGGTCAGAAGAAGATAGAGAGGGACAGATTGCGGAAGACCCCCGAGGAGGTGTAGGGAACATTCATGAGTAGCTAGGTGAAGGGACAAGTAGACAGCAAGAAGATTGCGTGTCGGAGACCCGAGGAGGGACAGGAGTAGGGAAGTCTCAAACAGTGGTGAAAAAATCTGTGGAAAAGAAGAAAGCTGCTGGAAAACGGAAACAAGAGGCACTTGAAACAGATGATGAGGACGAACAAACAGAAGGTCGAGTTCTGAGAAAGAGAACTTGGATTGGAGAAAGGAGTAATAAAGAAACAAAGCCGAAAAAGGTATTAAGAGGAGATCGTTGGCCTAACAACAGAGTTAAGAGGCTGAGATACAGAGTAATAAGAGCAAATTCATCGAAAGCTGAACAAGTGAATGAAGTTTCAAGTCAAAGTTCAAAAGCTGAAGGAGAAGAATCAAAGGAGTCAAACGAACCAGTGGAAATAAAAAGAGTAAGAAGACCCAACCAAAAGTACAGATCACCGGAATGGTCTTATGTGGCACTGTCTGAAGGAGGAAAAGAAGAAACAGTGACTCGAGATAATCCGGAAGTGGTCTTGAGAGAAGTGGTTGAGGAAGATACTGGTGAAATTCTGAAAGTACTTTTGACTGACATTGGAGAAGAGTCGAGTACTGAGGATCTTGACGTTGGAGATCTGATACAATTTGATGTTGAAGAAATTGAAGTGAAGAATGACAAGTATCCAAACTGAGTGAAAGAAGGATTCACTTGGATCAAGTGAACGAAGAGATCATTTGGATAAACTGAAAGCTGAAGAATTGCTGAAGAATTGAAGAAGTTCAAACAGTAGTGGAGTAGTAGAGGCTAAACTAAAATGGCTAACATAGAGGATAATAGAAATAGATGTGCCTTCTTTAAGAGGTGGTGTAGAATGTGCTGCTGTTGTACTGGATTATTAATGCTTCTATGGGGTGTTTTAGTTTTATTAGTTACTTTTAGAGTAGAATTTGGAATGAATATAGAGAATGTGACAAATGTAGAGAAGAATTCACAAAAAGTAGTTCCAATTAGAAGTAGTAGTTACATACACAAAGATAGGTCAATTAATAATTTTTCTAGTAATGTTTTTTCTAAACTATTATATGAATATGTGAAGACAATGGAAGTAAGGGATTGCTACGTCTGTATGCAATTACCTGCATCCGTCTCAGAGGGTGTTACTTATCACCATTTACCAGCTACATATGGTATTTCTTGTAGTATTTTAAGTAGTGTTTTTTATTTGTTAGGGAAAATAGATTATAAGATGTCTAACAGAGATAGTATTTTTGGGCACTTGCCAATGAACAAAGAGCTGAATCCAGCTAAAGAAGCTAACACTTTTGGTGAAATTTTTATTGAAGAAAAAGGATTAACATTAGATTACATTTTTAAGAATAATTTAACTTGCAATTTGAGAGAAGAGGAGAGAGCTTTCCTGGATATGGTAGAAGAAAGGAGAGTGAACATCCATGAGAAAGGGGGAAAATATGAAGTGAGTGAGACAATTTGGGACATTGAGATGGGAAAAGAGTTGAAGAATGGGGCTAGTCCAACTTTAGCTCTAGATGCGCCACAGAAGGGCAAACTTTGCATTACCAGAAGGAAATCCCAATATGATACATATTTTGTGGGAACTAGTGAGTGCCATGATACATACTTCATTGCGACAGGTTGGGGTTTCAGAGGTGGAGAAGATACGATTTTTCCAGGAGTGTACTATGTTTGTGGGAACAAGGCTTATTACAAGTTGCCGGACCATTGGTATGGCACGTGTTATGTGGGCCTGGTTTTTCCTAAGATTTTCCATACAGATAAAATAAGAGATGTAGAAGATATTAACTTGTTAACACGTTTTAAGAGAGAAACTTGGTCTGAAATTGTGGGTGATATTTTTGGGGTTTTGATTCCAGCAGTGGGAATTTCTTTAAATGCTTATGGAATTCGGAAACTGTCCACAGTGGTTGATCGCTTATCGACAAATACCGCAGGAGGGTTTCTTTTGGTGAATACGGAATTAAGTGCCGTACGTGCCATGTCTATGCAAAATCGACTTGCCCTTGATATTTTATTGGCCAAGGAGGGTGGAGTTTGTGGAATATTGAAAGTTCAACATTGTTGCACTTACATTCCTGACGAAAGTAAAGACCTGAAGGTCTATATTAGAAATATTACTGATTTGCATGAAGAATTAGTACCACTTGAAGCTGGGAGTTTGTGGACTAAAATAGCTAATAAAATGATAGCTGTTAAGGATTTTATTGCAAAGATAGGTAGTACAATTATAGGTAGAATATTGTTTCCCTTGTCTTGTATAATTGTGGCTTTATTAATAATAAGATTGGTGTGTGTGTGTTGTAAAAACAGGGGAGGGAAAAAGAAATTGAATAAGGAAAAGAAAAATAAGAAGTTGAAAAGAGAACCTCAAGAAATTGAATTAGAAGAATTGAGGGAGAGTGTTTACTTAGAGACAAAGAGAGATGATGAAAGAGTGACTAGTGTTTAATGTTGTGTAAGGGGAAAAGACATTTCTGATTTCTCCTAAAATGGGACTAAAATTTTCACTAATTTTTTTTTTGGGTTTATTTGGTGATAAAATCACCAAAGGGGGGATTGCTGGAGCAGAGTTTTCATTTAGAAAATTCAGGGGCTTTTGAAGCTCTGGTATGTCTATGCGATTTATTAATTATTAATAAATAACAAATTAATTATTTGTCTTGTGCAAGTGTGTTTTTATTAATCAATCCGTTTGTTTTAACATAAGAGAAAGTTACATGAGGGTTAGCATGTGTGTGCTGTTTTTGTTTTCTAAAAAATAACGTGCAAGTTTTCATGTTTAAACGTTGCTGTGTGCTGTTTATTTTGAGCACAAAACGCTGTCTGAATTAATGCTTTCCTATGTTGCAAGTGCTAGATAAATGCATACACATAAGGGTATTAGTGGGGTTAACATTGTTTAATCATTATGCTGTAGTAACGTTTATTTTGTCTCTTTAATTAAAGATGGTCTATTGTGGCCTATGGAGGCTGTATTAAGATGGCTGAATTTTGAAGCCTGGCCTCGAGTGAATATGTGAAAGACGTGACGAGGGAGACCCCTGCTGGAAATGGTCTTGAAGTTGACTGACCATGGTCCTTCTATGAAATTTTCCATGAGGACAGCAGCAGTTTTGGGAGTTCTCCAAGAGAAGTGAAAGTGTCCTTGGCAATCTCGAAAGACAAAGGAGCCTTAGAGGAAAACTCTGAACTGTGGCTCGATGGCCGAGGAGAAGCCGGATTAAATGTGATACATGTTTTATTTTCTTGGTTCCTGTTCCGTAGTCTTCGCTATGTGTATTTTTCCTGAGCGGAGGTTCACAAATGTTGCAATGTTGCATCCTTTCCTTCTCGCTCTGCTCAGTGATTCAGTGTATTTTGCAAACTTGATGAGTGTTTCCATTGTAATTTTTATTATAAAAATTGTTAGCCTAGGGAGGGTTTTGCTACTTGCCATTTTACCTTTGCTGCGGGAGATTGCGTTGCTGAGGATCGTGCTGAGGACTTCGTCTTGAAAGACTTTACCGAGAGACTTGTCCTGACCCGTTCTGACACTTAGTTAGAATAGGTAACTATGAGAAATGATTTATTCTGATCGATTTTACTTTGACTAATTTTAGATAAAGCAATATAATTTTAAATTGGTGTTGAATTTTCTTTCTTGTCAATTATTGGGTTTATATTTTTGATCATTATTGTATATGTTGTGTAGATTATGTTATTGATTAGGACAGTCACTAAACCAGATCTGATCGACCTGATATTGATGCAGGGTGTTTAGGTGTTTTCTTTCCACAGGTTTATTGCTGGTAGAGTATTTGAGCGTATGTTAGTGAAATGGGCCCTAGCGTATGATGAATGTATGTGCGTGTAACTGTGTGATTACTCTATCCGTGGTAGTGGGCATATTTTAGATACCCTGATCTCTATCACTAGCAACAAAATCTCAACCGGATTCAGTGGAAATTGATGTGTCTGAAACCTTAAACAATTATCTTAAAATCATTGTGTTAAACCAATTACTTTGTCTATATTCTCTATTACCTTATCACTACGCGCCTCTCGCTGTGTGCCTCATGTGTCACTTGCGCCGTCACCTCTTTGTCACAAGCACAACGTGCACCAAGTTCCTTAGGGTTGCCTCTGCATTTATGCTAACAGTGCTGATATAATTGTCATGTATAATTTGTTTTAAATATATGATGCCATGATCACATTTAACAAATCGTTTGGAGTCTCCCCCCTTTCTTTGTTTCCCTTCATGTAATGTTTTGTACATACATATATATCAATTTCCACTGAATCCGGTTGAGATTTTGTTGCTAGCTTTCTTGTACTTACCCAGATCTCAACCTGGTCTATGGGTTGTACTCCTGTGGCGTTTTTACTGCTGCAAAAAAGTAGGCGCCGCCTTCTTCTTCCAGGCTGCTGCTATCTCTACTTTCTCTGCTCCTATGCATGTCCACATAATGGCCTTGTCTGCCTTGGTTTGGTGTTCTAGGGACGGGTCCCGGAGACCCAATAGGGTCTCTGCCATAGTGGTCGGGATGGGGTAACCTAGCATGCTTTTAATTTGTGCGAGGATTTCCTCCCAGAATGGTCGTATCGTGGGGCAATCCCACCAAATGTGCTGGAAGTCTCCCAGTACCCCGCACCCCCTCCAGCATTTATCAGATGTGTTCGGGAATATTCTTTTAAGCTTAGCGGGATGACGGTGCCAATCCATCATTGTTTTAAGATGTGCTTCATGGAGCTCTAAGGAATGGTTACATTTCATAATGTCGGACCACAACCCAGACCATTCCCTATCGGTTATATTGCGCTGTATCATCCCCTCCCACATATTCATGTATCAGGGTCTTGCAGAATGTGTAGAGGTAAGCAGATAGTTGTATAGAAATGAAATCACCCCTTTCATCGTGTCTACCTTCTGCATAAAGGTTTCGAACTTCGTGAGTTCTCGTGTAGCTGCTTCGTGAATGTGAGGTGTGAGGACCCACTGCTTCATTTGGAGATAATGGAAATGTTCAGCGGGCTCCACACTGTAATTCCTTCTGCAATTTTCGAAGGTAAGAATATCAGAGTTATGAAATAGGTGTGTCAGTGCGAGACAGCCACCCTCCTTCCAGGGAGTAAAAGGTCCATCTTGAAGCGCTGGAGGGAAGGCCGGATTAAAATAGAGGGGTGTATAGGGTGAGGGGAATGTAGTCCAGTGGTTGTTCCCAGATATGGAGTCCCACACTTTCAAGGTGGTGCGAGTAGGAGTGCTAATGTAGGCATTTTCGGGGCGCTCCCTTTTGGGTCTCCATATAAGGTCCCAGATCGTTCTCCTGCAATAGCTCGATCCATGTGGAGCCAGTGTTTCTCTGATTCCCTCTTGGACCACTCTGTCACTACCCTCAGTTGGGCAGCTTTATAGTATAAGCCGAAATCTGGTAAGCCCACTCCTCCCTCTGTCCTTGGTCGTCTTAGTATAGAAAAGGAAAAGCGTGCCCGCCCCCTTGCCATATGAACCGTAAAATCATGGACTTCACTCTAAGGAGGAATTCCTTATCAAGTTCAATGGGTAATGCCTGAAAAAGGTACAAGAGTTTAGGGAGTACTGTAATTTTGACTGCGTGTATACGGCCAAGCCATGATATAAAAAGTTGGTTCCAGAATGCAAGATCTGTTGAAGCCTACCAAGAGAGGCCGGGAAGTTGGCCTTGTAAAGCTCTTTCATGCGTGGTGTCAACTGGACCCCAAAATATTGCAGCGGGCGAGAGGTCTACTGGAGTAAGTGTGTGTCTGTAGTTCCCTGACTTCTTCTGGGGCGGTAAGATTAAGTATATATGATTTATCTAAATTAACCTTGAATCCTGCTACAGCTTTGAACCTTGCAAGTTCAGATTGTGGTGCAGGGAGGGAGTGGGATGGAGCTGTGAGAGATAAAAGCACGTCGTCTGCAAAAAGCGATATTTTGTGGGTTTCGCAGCTAAAAGGGATTGCCTTGATCTCCGGTGCTGCCCGGATGGACATCGCCAATGGCTCAATACTGAGGGCGAATCGTAGGGGTGACAACGGGCACCCTTGACGGGTTCCTCTGGTAAGGGGGAAGGGAGCGGACTGTACTCCGTTTACTTGTACTCTAGAACAGGGTTGTGTATAGTTGGCCCTAATCATAGTGATAAATTTATCTGTGAATCCGAAATGTGTGAGCGTAGTAAAAATGAGTGGCCAATCCACCCTGTCAAAGGCCTTCTAACCCAACAAGCACTGCTGGGATCTTTCGTTTGGTAGCTTTCCCAATGAGGTGTACGGTACGCTGGGTGTTGTCGTGGGTTTGACGGCCTTTAATGAATCCAGATTGATCAGGGTGGATTAGATCTGGCATAAGGTCATTCAACTGGGCAGCCAAGATAGCCGAGTAGAGCTTTGCATCTAAATTTAAAAGGGCGATGGGGCGGTATTAAGCACATAATTGCGTATTCTTCCTCGGTTTGGGAATAACTGTGACCAATGCCTCAGCCATCAAGTGGGTCACCTCTTCCTCAGCCATTTTGTTAAAGAGCAATACAAGGTGAGGGATGAGGTCCGGTGCGAAGGTTTTATGGAACTGGGCCGTCAGTCCATCCGGTCTGGCGCTTTATGGACTCTAAGGGAGTTAAATACTGAGCCCACTTCTTCTGGAGTTATAGGAGATGTGAGTTCATCGTTCCACTCCTGCGATACCCGGGGGAGCTGTAGAGTCTGAAGGTAGGTCTGTTGCATATCTGTGTCACGTGGTTCTCCAGTGTATAGTGTCTTGTAAAAAGATCCAAAGATATCAGCCTTTTCTGCATCTTTATGGATCAATCCTCCTTCCCCGTCCTGTATGCCACCTATGTATTCCTTTCCCCCTCTTCTTTTTTAATTGTCTGGCTAGGTGTTTACCTATTTTATTTCCCTGGGAGTAGGAGAGTTGATGAAGTTTCAATAATGTGAGCTCTGCCCTGTTGTTATAAATAGCCCTAAGTTTCCCCCGTAATGCTGTCAGGGTACGTAAAGCACCTCTAGTGGGGTTGTTGTTGTAAGCAGTTTCGGCCCGTTCTAATTCTACCTCTAAGTGCTCCCTTTCCACAGTCCTCTGTTTGTTCAGGGTGGAATTGAGTGCTATGCATTTCCCTCGTAGAACCGCTTTAAAAGCATCCCAATTACTAAACACCGATGTATCTTCGGGGGCATTTAGGGTAAAAAAAAGTCTGTGATCGCTTCCCTTAGTTCAGTATGGAGCACTCTGTCTCTCGTGAGTGAAGTCGGGAAGTACCACTTGGGTATTGTAAATGCGATCCCACTCCACGCCAGACAGATCGCTACGGGCAGTGGTCCGATATAGAAAGAGGGAAAATCTTGGCATCTCGGAGGGCCCTGACTAGATTCTGACTAATAAAAATATAACTGAGTCTGGAATATGTATGGTGGACGTGAGAATAAAAGGTGTAGTCTTTTGTCTGGGGGTATAGGGTGCGCCAGGCATCTCTGAAGCCCAAGTTGTGTATTTGTTGCTTAACCTCAGTGGAGAAGGAATTATTGCCGGGTCTATGTGGGTGAGTGCTATCAAGCTCTGCTTGCCAGGTCAGGTTGTAATCGCCCAGTAAGATTGTTGGCCCCTCTGCAAAATCCTGTATGTTACTTACGAGTGTGTTTAAAAAGGCTGCCTGCCCCACATTAGGCGTGTACACTACTACAAATGTGCATAATTTACCCTTCAGAGTGCACTTAATCCTAACAATCCTTCCCTCCTTGTCCGTCCGTATGTCTACGGGTTGGAATTTTGTGGAGCTATGAAAGAGGAGTGCAACTCCCTGGTGTTTAGTGAGTGCAGATGATCTATAGATCAGTGGGTATTGTTTATGTCTAAGTCGGGATTGTTCTGCCCTTGAAAGGTGTGTCTCTTGAAGAGCCACTATATCGAAGTGATGGTCCGTAAGATACTTTTTGTTTTTTTTGTCGTTTTTGGAGGAGTTAAGTCCCTTCACATTCCAGGAGCCTATAGAGAGTACCATCTATCCAGTGTTGTCCCCCGCTTCACTCTCTCATATTCGTGCATCAGAACTATGTGTCCCATGTTAGTAACCGTGAGTCGTGAGTTCCCTGTCCTTGCCTGCCATAAGGAGTGCCTCCTGACTACAGCAACATTTTGATAACTGTTTAAAAAATGCTGCCACCATACCCAAAACCCTCCCCTACCCAACCAATTAGACAAAATAAAACATAGCGGTATCAACAGTAACCTGTGTCGGATCGATGACAGGTCTCCGACAGTGGGTTGTATTACCCTACTGGGCGTATTGGGGGAACGCGCGACCGAAGTCCCCATCGGCGCCCATCCCGAGTGTTCAGAAAGAGTTTTAGCTGCCTGTATTGCATAGCCGACCTTATGAAGCCAGCTTTGTTTTAGCCAAGCCCCTGGGTCAGGGAGTGTTTTTGAGTCTATGGGTGGTCTTCAGTCTTGGCTTTCTGTTCCATTGCAGTAAATACTGAGCCCCATAGATTTGTGAGCTACATCATGTCTTTTCCCCGACTGTAGTCCATCCTCACGGCTCATCCTTGGGTTGATGAATCAGAGTGGTGCAACCATGGTGCTTCAAGTGTCCCCAAGTATAATAGGTCGAGTCCGCCCTCGATCGCAGCCTTATTGATCTGATTCCGGCTGTAGGAGTCTCTCGCCTGAGCATAGCGATCTGTCTTGGGAGATTACTTAGCTCCTTGAACATTGGGAGCGCGGACCACGTTCGTGCTTCACCTGTGGTTTCCTCATGAGCTGCTGGACCATTGGGACGTAGATGCGTGATTTCGTGTGGGTCCTTGATCTTTGCTTCGCATGGGCTCAGGTTCGTCCGTAGGGAGACCCAGCAGTTCCAATCCCTCTCTCAAGTCCGTAATATGTCGCTGCTTGTTTTTATGTTAGAAGCTCAGGCCAAACGGGAATGTCCAACGGTATCTGACTTGGTCTTCGCGCAATTTTGTCTTTATTGGTCTGAACTGCTGTCTCCTCGCAAACATTGCGGATGACAGGTCCTGGTAGATGCTACAGGTGTGGCCCTGGAAGGAAATAGCCCCTTTTTTCTGGGCTGCCAGAAGAATGGCCTCCTTCACCTTATAGGAGTGAAATTATTCCAGTACATCTTGCGTCCGCTTCCGTTCTCCAGTCGTTGGGCCTCCGACTTGAACCCGTTTCAACTTGATCTTGAGTGTTTGCGGGTGTATAATCTCTGCGAACAGGCCCTTGCGGAAAGCCTCCAGGTCAGGTCCCTCGGCTCCCTCCTCCAGGTCTCTGATTCGTATGTTGTCCCTCCGTGCTCTGTTTTCTAAATCTTCAGCTCTTAATTTGGTTTGGTGCCACTGTTCCTGGAGGCCTTGCATTTCATCTTTCATGTCGGTGGTGCGTTTGTCAACTTCTTGAGTCTGAGTTTCCAAGTCCAGCACCCTACTTCCTACCGAGTCCACATCTTGTTGGAGGGAGGTCATTTTTTCATGTAGGTCTGACTTCAGCTGATCAATAGAGGCCTTAATGTCCTGGCTGAGTTCCCTCCTAAGTTCCATTTTAAAATCCAGCAGGGATGCCATGAGGTCGTCTTTAGTGAGGGCCATGGCGTCTGTTGAGGCGTCGCGTTCCGATAGCAAACGTTTGTCCGCTGGTGAAAAGAAGCTAGAGACTTTAGTTGAGTCTTTGTTCTTCGGCAGCATAGGTGCGAGTCCGGTGACACCCCCACTATTACAACAAGGGCGGCCCTCTGCTGTAGTGTCGTTTTCTATTGTAAGCCTCTGTCACGAGTGACTAGCAGTTATTGAGGAGAGTCTGCTTTCCTGTCTCCTACGTGTCCAAGTCTTCTGCGGCGGTGTTGCCCTGTTGTGTGGGAATAGGCCACGCGGTGGACTCTTGTGGGTCGGTTATTCCTCTCATCCGCTCGACTACCGGGCCCAGAGTTGCTCCGTGTAATCCCGCCTGTTGGTCCGGCTTGGACTCCTCACTGCTGGTAGCCCCCCAGCTGTGGGGGAAGGTCGTCACTTCGGTCGGCGCCATCTTAGTAGCCTACTTGAAGTCTGGAGTGCGTGTGAATGCTGCGGCGTTCACCCGTTTCGAGCGTGCCTGACAGAGAAGCGCGGGCCCCTCACCTTTGTATCCGTGTGCTGTGTTGGAGATCCTCCTCAGCCCACCCGAAGTGTCTGAGCCCTGTGGCAAAGCAGCATGCTTTAAGCCGTGTGATTCGCCCCCTCGGTTCGATCCCAGGCTGGATAATGTGGTCACAACTTAAGGGGAGGAAGTCAGCGCTCCCGTGGCAATGCTTGGGCTCCTTCTGGCCACCATCCTAAGGTCAGGCAAGGTTTGTCTGTAGCCCTCGATATTCGCCCGGCCCGTCAAAAATGTGAGTCCAGAATGAAAGCAAGCGGGTCCCCCCTGTCTTACTTGCGTGTCGCTCTTCTTATTAGGATTGCTGCAGGGTCTCCAGCGTTCTTGTGAGCCCCCGCGATGCGATGTGTAGCGGCGTGCCCATCTGTGGTGTGGCTCCGGAACGCCTGTTTTTCCCCCGTCAGTTAGACCGCATCTCCTTGATCCTTCAGCATGTATGCTTGCCCGGTGAGGTTGTGTTCACGTCCCCGGGTCGGCTTCGTGACAATCCTTGTGGCAGTCGGAAGACGCTGTGGCTCAGGGGGCGGCAGTCGCCATCTTGAGAAACTCCAACGCCGAGCCGGCGGAGCTCCGATGCGGCCCTAAGCATCGAGCTCCCCGTGATCGCAAGGGATCCACTCCAGCACCAGAGTCGCAGCTACCGGTGGGTGTTCTGGACGGCAGTCTAGGCGGCTTTCATCAGCACTTATTCACTCGGAACTCGAGCGCGGTCCTGGAGCCGAGAAGGATTACGTCCACTCCGCCATCTTGCCGGGCCACGCCCCCCTCTCCTGATATTTTTTATATGAGAAAGAATCTTGAATTGAATCCCGCATCGATCTCTTCCGTTGGCACCTTCTCTATTACTTTTTTCATTATTCATTTTGAAATTTCTTTTAGCAGTTCTTTTAAGTGCATGTGCTTTTCCTTCATTGGCATGATAGTTGATGGTTCCTCCACAAATTCCAGAACATGTCCCTGTCTTGCAATATCCAAATCTCATGTGTCTGTTATTTGCTGCCAGTTTTTGTGGTAATACTGGATTCTTCCCCCGACTGACAGCTGAATATCGGGGACTACTTTCTCCAGAAAGTCATAACCTTCCGCTTTTGTCCTCATATCTTAAAGGCTGATTTCCAATTCTGTCTCTTCCTTGATTTTGCCTCTAACCTTGTCCTCTCTGCCTCTGTTGTCTATTTTACTGGCCATATATATTGTACTATCCGTATGTTGTATTCTGCCTGCAGGGCCTTTTATAACCTCTATATAGTTGTTTGCCTTTCAACATACCAAGTGAACGTGCCGTCTCAGTGTCTTCCTTTATTGCCTGAAGTGCTTCATCCATCTTGATGCCAAAGACATTTTTTTCATCACATGGCATATGCATCACCGGTGCCTGAACGACTGGTCTGATAGATGTACTTTTTAATCAGCCATATCTCCGCATGACTGTTGCATTTCCAACTTGTCTAAATGCACATGTTGATGGATCCTTGGTTGCATCTATCAGTGTTGCTGATGCTAGTTTACCATCCTTTAATATTGCTTTTGCTGTTTCCTTATCTTCCTCTGGTAATTTCTCTAGGAGTGGGGACATGTCACAACATCATTGTCGGTCATAGCGATCTACAATTGGTGTAGAATTCGCAATTTTAATTGCATGAGCCGTCAGCACATTGACTCTCTTCCATATGGAGTCCCTTTTCTTCCTTCCTTGTCTGTTGGCACCGTGCCTGAGGATGACATATTTCTTGATCTCCATTGTGCAGCTGCTGAAATGACTAACTCAGTATGCACCTGATTCAGAATACACCCCCACTCCATCCTCAGTGGCCTTGTACTTCTTTATTGTAGACACATTTAACGATGAACTTGCTGGATTCTGCATCATTATAAAACCTTCTTCTCACATATGCTGCAATATAGGAATAGATCTTGTCCTGTGCATCTTCTCCTTAAAATCAAACAAAAACCATGATTTTCCAGCAGCAGAGACTGGTAGACTAAAGCGTTCAGAGGCTGAAATCTTCCCATGTCATCTGGGAGTGAATAAGGTTGCATAGGCTCTGAACTAGCATCCTTTGGTACAATGAACTGATTCCTTTCAGAATCATCATCCAGTATTCTAGGCTGGCTGTGTGTCACTTCATCCTTATCTCCTTTACTGTTATAATCTCAGGCGCTACTAAATGGCGAACCTAGTTGTTCCTATTGGTCATCATCATCTGATACCCTCTCACCTGGATTCTCTTCCTTAGATAATTGCTGTTTGTCCTGTTTTCCTTGGTATCGTCCTGGCTGCAGGATTGTCTGCTGGGGAATTGTCATGCCTCCCTACCTCTTCTGTTCTTTCTGGGGTCGAAGTCTCTGATAAATGTCTGCAATCATGTTTCACAGTGTAAACATATGTAAATGTACCTGAATTAATGTGTTTGATGCATGTCTTTGAACCTTTCTCTGTTGATAATTCTTATGTTCCTTATCATCTATATACTGAATGTTCAAACCATCTGGATGAGTTGGCATTTCCTCCTCATCACTGTTGTCAATAAAAATGCTTCTATTTCTTTTAGTCAGGTACTGTATTTCCCTGACAAAATAATTGTTGTTTTTGTACTACTGATGAGGGGAATGCAGATGAGATGTCTGGAAATAGTTATATATGGTGGTTTAGGTAGCCCTGGAGACCGTAACTAGCATTGTTTCTAGTATTGGCTCCACCGCCTCATCTTGTATCTCTCTTAACTTTTCTATAAAGCTTTTGAAGTTGCCAATGCTTGTTTTTTCCTTTATCTTTCGCCCGTGGACAGCTTCAGCTGATTTGTGTTTGTGGACAGGATCATTTTTGTTGACGGCGAGTCTTCAAGTAGACTGCATCTTTCTTGTTGACGGCGTTTCCTTCATCAGTGACACATTCCTTGTGGTCGATGGTAAATTGTTGCTGCACCCGTCAACGGTGACTCTCCCATCGACGACATCTCTTTTGACCACACTGAGGCTGTCAACAATGAATCCTCTGTCAACAGCGAACCTATCCTGGTACCCTCTTTCAGTCTACTCATTGATGATGAGTTTTCTGCAACTATTTAATTGTTCATCCACCACAACTCTCTCGTCGTTGGTGCCGTCTTCAGCGAGTATTCACCTTTATTTTCGTCGTTGACTTTTGAATTTTAAGCTTCTTTCCATTATTCCTTTTTAGTGATGCTTGGCCATCTGCTTTAGAGTCCATTTTAGACCTCTTTTAGGGTATTTCGTCCACAGTCTCCCCACCTTGTATTTTGTGTAGCTTAAGCCTGTTACCTGAATGTTTTTGACCTGATGTCTGACTCTAAATGGCAGCCAGAGGGTCTTTTATCTTGCTTTTGTATGGAATTCCCTTTCTGCATCTCTTTTTCCAAAATTGTTAAAGCCAGTTGCATTTCTCGATCTTTTAAAGTTTTTACTGAGAAAGTTTGAAAAATCTCGCAGTCAGCTGGCTTGTTGATGCAGACAGTAGAGACACTTTTTATGGGGGTCTTCTACATAAATTTTGCCACATGATATAAATGTGTTTTAACTGAAGATTTTTTCAAAGCTGCCTCTGAAATAATTTTTAAAAATGTCCTCCTTCAAGAGCTGTTAGTTAGGGTTCCTATACCTGAACGTGCTGTAGAAAATAGGACAGTTGGAAGCATCAGTGAAAAAGCAGCTGGATATAAGACACTCTGATTGACTGGAGTTTAATCCGTAAAAAGACAAAGATAGATTGGAAAATATGGCAGTTAGCTAATGGCAGAGTGATGCTTAAGTATGTACTGCTGTTGGAATAATGTACCAGGTGTTCCCAGTCTGACGATGGGGAAGGATTCAAGCATGTGAATCTATGAAAGATCCAATGCTGGATAAGATGATATTGCAATGTGTGTGTTTCAGGAAACTGAATGTGGTGTTCGAATATGCTGTTACTAGCGGCCACAATTAGACAACAGTAAATGTGAAACACACTGCTGTAAGATACTGCAGTGCAGGGACATCACAAAGCTCTATCGATGCATGTGCATCCAACCAGCACCACTTCATGCAATTCTATTCACGACTCTGCCAATGCATCTCTCTTTAAGTAAGCATCAGCAACTTTTATTACAGTGCTCAGAATCCACTCACAGTCCTCGGGTGGATCTCATGCTCACCTGCAGTCCAATCTGCTATTCTAATACCCCAAACAGATGTTGCCAGTGCACTGTAAGACTAGCCCACATCATTCAATGCAATTACAGTTCTGAGGCTCCCACATATAGCTCTATTACTGTACTACAACTCATTCAGACGACTGCTAATGTCATGTATTTCTATAAAAAAAAAAGCATAGCACTCCAGAATGGCTGCTGTAAAATGCCACTGTGAAGTAAACTCGAAGAAAATATAGGAACATATTATTCCCTGATTGGAGCTTTGACGATGACCCAGGATTTGGAAACATAGTTCATTTTCTGTAGGATAGATATCTGTTGGATATTATATTTATTTACAAGTATCCATATTCCTTTTTGATATGTGGTGGGTGTACCCTATTAAGAAGATCTCACTTCCAGAGTTCAAATGACCAGATATAATCGCAGTTCGTAGGGGCTAGAACTAGGCCTTTTTACGTTTACATTTATAAAGTTATGTCTTAGATGATATAGAGAACAACTTGCAACTTGCAACTGCAATCTATTTTTTTTCCTGGTCGGAATGCAATCTACGTTATATTTTTACCTATTTAGGTTTGGCTTTTATAAGCCACTTGCGGCATTCATTCATTCCAATCCTTTTAAAGATATATGCGTTATCAAGGGTGTAAGGAGGACGGCGTCGGCAGCTAGATAGACCGAAAGGGGACAAGGAGCGAGACGGACCCTTCTGCGCGACCGGAAACAAGCTGCGTTCTAGTGTCTGCCGGAGCATGTGGGGAGGAGCCTTTGACAACGGTGGAAGGGGAGGAAAATAAAAACGAGAGCGGAAGGAGGCAGAACACCAACCCGGAGGAGAACAGCGAAACCGGAAGAAGGTAGATGGCGGAATCGGAGAAGAAGAGTGAGAAGGAGGACGGAGACGAAGAGGAGCGGAGGAGACGGATACAGAGAATTATGTTGTGTACTGCGTCCAAGTCCGGTGGGCTGCAGGAAGAAGAAGCCCTGGGTCCCTGCGCCACGGTACCTGAGACGGACCGTGGCTCAAGGCGAGTAACCCTCAGGGGATCGTTTTGTTGGGGGTGGTGGGGAGGCACTGGGAGGTAGAACACTCGGATGAGAGCCACCATTTTATATCCCTCACGACCCCTTTCCCCCACTACAGTAGCATTGGTGATGGTAGCACTACCAGGCTAAAATCCACAAGGCCAATACTGACCCCGGTCTGTTTGTTTTTGTTTTCTTTTCCTTCCCGCCCCACCATGAAAGAGAGTGAAATCCGAAAGTCCAGGACCTAGCCCTGATGACCAGGAGCGGAAGACCAAGGGGAGGAGTTATCTCCTACGCCGTTTGTGCTGTTTGTTTTGTTGTTTCCATGCCTGGAACGTTGGCCTTTCACCAGCTTACTGCCCATAAAAACCCACAATAAAATAAATGCGTCTTGTACTATGTTGTCCTGTGGTCCCTTGCGCCCCCCCCCAGCATCCTAAATCCCCACAAAGTGGTGTCAGAAGTGGGATTTCATCCCAACGTGTCGAATCATGACACAGCCCGTGCCCATCGATAGCATAATCAGTCAGCTTGTGGAAGGGCAAAGGTACCTGCAATTGGTGTTTGAGCAAGAGGTTCAAACCGCCCAAAAAGACAGAGAAACCCTGCAGGACGCATTGAGGGAACAAGCTGCCCTACTTACAACAAACCATCAGGTACAGGATACCGCAATCCTAAGACTCACAGACGCCATAGTGAGCACCAAGGTACGCCCAAGCGTTCCGGGGTCCATTTTGCAAAAGTTTCATGAGGGGGAAGACCCCGACTACTTCTTCATAAACTTCGAAAGAGTAGCGACTACCGCTGCCTGGCCCCAGGAAAGGTGGAGTCAATATATCGCCCCACTCTTGTCTGGAGAACTCCAAGCAGCCTACCAGGCTGCCAACCCTGACGGTACCACTGCCTATGAGGAGCTCAAGAAGGCAATACTTGAGCGTTTGGGTTGCGACCAGGAGTTTTATCGGACTAAGTTCCGGAAAGAGAAGTGGACAAATGGAGACAACCCACGCGCTCTTTACCACAGAATCAAGGATCTGGGGAAGTGCTGGCTGACACCCCACACCTCCAGTATGGAAGAAGTCACAGCACAGAAAGGGTGTATCTGGAACAATTCCTAGAAGCTTTGCCAGGGAATACCCGTTCGTGGGTTAAACAACACCTCAAGATGTCTTCCACGACGGCGGTGGAGTTAGCCTGCGCCTTTCACAGGTCCCCGGAGTTCAAGGCTGGTATACCACGGGCCCCTTTCATTGCCCCGAGAAGCACACCCCGTCCCAACTCAAAACCCCAGACTGTTCCCCGTGTATCTCCTAAACCCATTATCCCCCTCCTGGACCAAGCGGGCAAGGGCCACAATGTTACCACTGCGCAGAATGGGGACAAATACCCAGACTGTGTCCCCACCAGTCCCCACCCACCTAACACATGGAGGTGGGACATTCAGGGGACAGATATTCGTAACCGGGAGAGGCCCCCATCAGTACAGGAAGAACGTCCTGGTAAACGGGAAGAAGCAACAAGCTCTATTAGACACAGGATGTCCTGTGACTGTGATAGACCGGGCCCTAGTTCCCCGACCACAAATAAGGGCGACGGAGCACGTACACGTTACATGCGTTCACGGAGATACCAAATCGTACCCGGTAGCAGAGGTCTTGTTGGACATAGCTAATGACCCACACCTGCGGAAGGTATGGGTCATTCCCTCTTTGCCTGAGGCTGTCATCATTGGCACCGACCAACCCAGGTTTGAACAGTATCTAGATAAGACCAAAGGGAACACCACAGCTTGGTTACATGAGGCTCCTTTCAGCAACACAAGTGACTTAGAAAACACAAGGGAAAAAGACAAAAAGAGCAGGAGAGAAAGACGAAGGGAAAAGAAGTATTACAGACAGTCACATGCAACAAACCATGTTTTTCCTCTCTCCCTTGCAGACTGGGATGGCCCCAGTAAGCTTCCGTACCGTACAGCCCAGCGGAAAGACAACACCCTTATCCATGCTTGGGAACAGGTCAAGGAACAAGACCCAGACCAGGTAGGACCCTATTTCCTGTTAAAAAAGGGTTTGTTATACAGAACTGTGAAAGGGGGGGCCCACTCCGCTACTCAGTTGGTCGTTCCCCTTCTCTTTCGGGAGCATGTCCTGCAACTGGCCCACAACCAAACGGGGGGAGGACACTATGGTAAGGAAAACCCCCTCAAATACCTGTTGGGTAGGTTTTACTGTCCGGGGGTATACAGGGACGTGGCACAACATTGTGCAGCCTGTGTGCGATGCCAAGATACAAACCCAGAAGGAATAAAGAAAGCCCCCCTGTTCCCCTTGCCCATCATTGATATCCAGTTTAAACGGGTCGGTATGGATCTAGTTGGTCCCCTGCCCCACTCAGCACGGGGACATAAGTACATCTTGGTTATCGTGGATTATGCGAGTAGGTACCCAGAGGCTTTTCCTTTATCTAGTATGACAACCGCTGCCGTAGCCCAGGCCATTATATCTTTGTTCTCCAGTGTAGGTTTCCCATCCGCGATACTCACCAATCAAGGGACTCCCTTTATTTCCTGCCTAATGGCACCGGTCTGTGAGATACCGGGCATTAAGCAAATCCGAACCTCGGTCTACCACCCCCAAACAGATGGCCTTGTGGAGCGTTATAACAAGACCATCAAACTCATGCTACGCAAGGTCATCTAAGAGACAGGGAGGGACTGGGACCAAAAGCTACCCCTGGTCCTATTTGCTATAAGAACACACGAGCAGAGGTCCACAGACTATTCCCCGTTCGAGCTTTTGTTCGGGAGGAAGCCCAGGACACTACTGGAGATGACGGCAGAGCAATGGGAGGGGGTGGATGAGGAGGGACAACCCCTGGCGCGATATGCGGCTGATTTGAAATCAGCAGTGACCAGGATATGGGGTATAGTACATGACAACATGGAAAAAGCACAGAACACACAAAAGACGTACCATGATCGCAATAGCCAGTTGAGGGAATTTAAACCGGGGGAGAAAGTGCTCCTCCTACTCCCATCCATGGAGAACAAGCTATTGACAAAATGGCAGGGCCCCTACGTTATTGACAAAAAAATAACCCCAGTCACTTATAGCGTTCTGCTACCATTGCGGGCTGGGGGAAAACAAATCTACCATGTCAATCTCCTAAAAAATGGGAAGAGCCCGCAGTACCTATTGGGACAGGAACACCAGTCCTTCCTGTGAGTAGCGAAAAACACCTTGACGTGTCCCCGGCAAACACCCAGGAAGCCCACACTGAAACTGTTCCAAATGGGGACATCCTAACCCCAACACAAAAAGCACAGCTGTCTGCTCTGTTAGACAGTTTCCCTAGTCTTTTTTCTTCCACATCCGGGTTGACCACCATGGTACAGCATGATATCATATCCCTAGACCAGACCGTCATAAAACAGAAGCCATACCGCATTCCAGTGGCGAGAAGAGAGGCAGTAGAAAAAGAAGTGACCGCCATGTTACAGGCCCACATTATAGAACCCTCCCAAAGCAATTGGGGCTCCCCGATCGTGATTGTGCCGAAGCCAGACGGTAGTCTGCGCTTCTGTATTGACTTCCGACAAGTAAACGGGATCACCAAGTTTAATTCCTATCCTATGCCCAGAATTGATGAACTGATCGAACGAATAGGAAACGCCAAGTAGATCAATCAATCAATCAATCAATCGCATTTATAAAGCGCGCTACTCACCCATCAAGGGTCTCAAGGCGCTGGGAAGGGGGGGGGGTCAGTGCTCGAAGAGCCAGGTCTTGAGCTGCCTTCTGAAGGAGAGGTGGTCAGGTATGGTGCGAAGGTGGCTGGGCAGAGAGTTCCAGGTCTTCGCAGCTAGAAAAGAGAAGGATCTTCCTCCGGCGGTGGCTTTGCGGATGCGGGGTACGGCTGCCAGGGCCTGTCCGGTGGAGCGCAGAGTGCGCGGGGGAGTGTAGAAGGAGACGCGGTTGTTGATGAGTTTGGGTCCGAGGTTGTGAAGGGCTTTGTGTGCGTGGGTGAGTAGTCGGAAGGTGATCCGCTTGTTGACGGGTAGCCAATGGAGTTTTTTCAGGTGTCCGGAGATGTGGTGGTGGCGAGGGATGTCCAGGATGAGTCTTGCGGCAGCGTTCTGGATCCGTTGGAGTTTCCTCTGCAGCTTGGTGGTGATGCCGGCGTACAGGGTGTTCCCGTAGTCCAAGCGGCTGGTGACGAGGGCGTGGGTGACGGTCTTCCTGGTGTCGGTGGGGATCCAGCGGAAGATCTTGCGGAGCATGCGGAGGGTGTTGAAACATGCCGAGGTCACCGAGTTCACCTGTCTGGTCATGGTGAGGGAAGAGTCCAGGATGAAGCCGAGGTTGCACGCGTGGTCGGTGGGTTGGGGAGTGCTGCCTAGGGCGGGGGGCCACCAGGAGTCATCCCATGCGGTGGGAGTGGGGCCGAGGATGAGGACCTCCGTTTTGTCTGTGTTCAGTTTCAGACGGCTGTCTGTCATCCAGTTCGCCACTTCCTTCATTCCTTCATGTAGTCTGGTCCTAGCTGATGTGGGGTTGTTAGTGAGGGATAAGATGAACTTGATCTTACCAAGGGGTATTGGCAAATACCCCTAACCCCACAGGCTAGAGAAAAGACGGCCTTTTCAATCCCCTCGGGACTGTATCAGTTCAAAGTGCTCCCCTCCGGTCTACATGGGGCCCAGCAACATTCCAACGGTTAATAGACCGCTTGCTGAGACCCCATACAGAATACGCCGCTGCTTACTTGGATGACATCGTCGTCTTCAGCCCATCCTTTGAGAACCATCTGAAGCACTTGGCCGCAGTGTTTTCGGCTATCAAAGCAGCCGGCCTCACAATAAATCCCCCAAAAATCACTGTTGGGTACTGATTCCATCCAATACTTGGGGTACACAATACAGGCAGGTTTGATCAAACCCCAAATGGGCAAAATAGAAGCCATCAAAGCTCTCCCTGTTCCCACTACCAAACGTGATATACGCTCCTTACTTGCGTTCATAGGGTATTATCGGAGATTCATTCCGAACTTCTCCTCCTTGGCAAGTCCCCTAACTGACCTCCTGATAAAGGCATACCCCTCCCATATATCCACCTGGGACACCAAACATGAACACAGTTTCCAGGCCCTGAAAGAATCCATCTGCACAGCCCCCGTATTACACTGTCCTGACTTCCACAAATTGTTCATCCTCCAGACAGACGCATCCGGTCTCAGACTGGGTGCCTTGCCATTTCAGCCTGACTCCAACGGTGACCTTAGGCCTCTTCTCTACATCAGCCGGAAACTGTTTCCCAGAGAGGCACATTATTCCACCATGGAAAAGGAGTGCCTAGCGATTAAATGGGCTATCGAAGCACTGCAATATTATCTTTTGGGGCGCCCTTTTACTGTTTTCACAGATCATGCCCCTCTTACCTGGCTTGTATGCAACAAAGACACGAACCCCCACATCCTAAGATGGTTTTTAGCATTGCAACCTTTTTCGTATCAGGCAATGCACATACCCGGAACCCATCAAGTGAGTGCGGATTACCTATCTAGATACTCGCCCCATGAATGGCCCCAACGTCCATTCCTGGGAAGGGAGATCTGTAAGGAGGGCGGCGTCGGCAGCGAGGTAGACCGGAAAGGGACAAGGAGCGAGCCGGACCCTCCTGCGCGACCGGAAACAAGCTGCGGTCTAGTGTCTGCCGGAGCATGTGGGGAGGAGCCTTTGACGACGGCGGAAGGGGAGGAAAATAAAAGCGAGAGCGGAAGGAGGCAGAACACCAAACCGGAGGAGAACAGCAAGAGCAGAAGAAGGCAGACGGCGGAATCGGAGGAGAAGAGTGAAAAGGAGGAAAAGAGCAAGAAGGAGGAGGAGGACTGAGAAGGAGAGGAGCGGAGGAGACGGATCCAGAGAAGTGTGTTGTGTAAAGGCGTCCAAACCCGGTGGGCTGCAGGAAGGAGAAGAAGCCCTGCGTCACTGCGCCACGGTCCCGGAGACGGACCGTGGCTCAAGGCGAGTACCCCTCAGGGGATCGTTTTGGTGGGGAGGCACTGGGAGGTAGAACACTCGGGTGAGAGTCACCATTTTATATCCCTCACAATCCCTTTCCCCCTCTACGGTAGTATTGGTGACAGTAGCACTACCAGGCTAGAATCCACAAGCCAATACTGACCCAGTCTGTTTGTTTTGTTTTCTTTTCCTTTCCGCCCCACCGAGAAAGAGAGTGAAATCTGAAAGTCTCGGACCTAGCCCTGACGACCAGGAGCGGAAGACCAAGGGGAGGAGTTATCTCCTACGCCGTTTGTGCTGTTTGTTTTTTTGTTTCCATGACCAGAACTTTGGCTTTTCACCAGCTTACTGCCCATAAAAACCTACAATAAAATACACGCGTCTTGTATTACGTTGTCCTGTGGTCCCTTGTGCCCTCCCAGCATCCTAAATCCCCACAAAGGGTCTGTTTTGCAGTAAGAGGAATAGTGCGATTTGTGAAGGGTCAAATGAGACAAATATACAAGTATTGTGTTTTGGAAATGGATTGTATCCCTTTTACCATACTATACAATGACAGGTCATACCATATTTATGAAAACACACCCAACCATGCCACACCATACCATACAACGAAAGGCCATGCCATAGTATACAATGACAGACCAAATCATACCTTTACTATATTATGCAATGACAGGCCATACCATAGCAACATACAATACCGTACCGTATCATACCATACCGTACCAACATACAAGACCGTACAGTACAATATCATACCATTCAATGACAGGCCATACCACACAACCCCATACTATACCACACAATGACAGGATACACCATGACATACTATCAAATGACAGGCCATACCATACTATATAAGAACAAGCCATGCCATGTGTACCATACCACACAATGACATGCTATACCATGTCATACCTTACTATACAATGATAGGCCACAACATACTATACAATAACAGACCATACCATACTCTACAATGACAGGCCATTGCATACCATACCATATTATGCATTGGCATACCATATCATACCATATAATGACAGGCCATAACAAACCTTAAATACCATACCATGCAAGGACAGCCCATACCACAATTAGACCATACCATACTATACAATGACAGCCCCTACCATGCATACAATGACATGCCACACCATACTATGCCATACTATACAATGATGTCATACCATTCCATACCATACCATACTATACAATGGCAGGCCATACCATACCATACCCTAGGAACATCTGAAAAAGCACTATGACATGGCTAGCGTTGACCGTGTCACAGCGCTTATTAGGTCTCGCCTAGCGCAGCGCACATGCGGTGCACTAGGAGAGGGCCTCTTGTAATCACTGCAGACATTCAGAAAGCTTTCTGAAAGCTTTTGCGTCTGCTTGTCAAATTCTATTGGCTTTTGCGTGTGTACGCAATTGGCCAAAGGCGGGTGCATATCCCACCTCTTCTTAAAATGTTCACTCCCACGGCGTTTTGCTGTCGGGAGCGAGCAGCGGCGCACAGGGTGCCATCTGTTTTTCTAATTAGCGCAGTCACTTTCACTTTTGCTGCCACGCTTTCATCCTGCAATTATTCTAACGTTTATGACTCTTAGTGAAGAGCCTATGGTACAGAAAGGCGCTGCCATTGTTGATTTAACATCAAAGGGCACCACCGGCCCCTTCTGATAACCTGCCTCTCTCTTGTGGTATTGAGAACTTGTTCTTTTAATTATATTTCTTTAAAAATGCCTATTTCTCGTTCCATCGGAGATCGCGTTCTTCCTAAAATTAAAGAGTCTTTAAATTCCACAGCTGGGTCAGTGGGCGTCAGAGGTGAGCCAGGAAGCAGGATTCGGTTTTGACCCTGTGAATCATGCGGCACACACATACCTCGCCTATGAATTATGCAGCACACACATACCTCGCCAGGCATGGCCCCCTGCCCTTTCCGCTGCCATCCGTGCACCTGATGCCTCAACTTGTCCTTTTGTTTAGATACTAATACGCCCCCACAGTCAGCGCTACTGTGAAATGTCAGTGCTTCAAGAGGTCCAACTAAAACTGCATTTCGGATTAGCAAGGCATGGTCCACTGCCCTTTCCGCTGCCCTCCGTGCACCTGGTGCATCAACTTGTCCTTTTGTTTAGATGTTAAGACACCGCCACAGTCAGCACTACAGTAAAATGTCAGTGCTTCAAGGCGGTCCAGCTAAAATTGCATTTCGGAATAGCATTCGTTTCTCTTTTTTACACTTCATTTTAATGTACGATTTGTTTTGCTTTAGTTAGACTGTGTAACGCAGCGCTTGAAAGGCTGCGCCTCTCACACTGACCTGTGTGAGTACTTATCGACACAAGGGAACAGCGTCAGCTCTGCTGCTGGTGACGTCTACCTGCCTCTCTCACACAGTCTCCACCCCTCTCTCTATCCCTCTCTAGCTGTTCATCTCTCTTATTCACCCTGTTTCCTGCTCGCTCTCTCGTACTCCGTCTCTTTCGGTCACTCTTCCGCTCTTTCACATAGTCTCGCTCCTGCGCTACATGTGTGTCTCTCTCTCTTCCTCTCATATTTCTTCTCTCCTGCTTTCTCTATTCTCTCTTCACACTTGTCTTCTTTCTCGTGTTCACCCCTCTCTTCATTGTTATTTCTCATTCTCTCTCTCTCTCTCTCTCTCTCTCTCTCACTCCCAGCTAAAGGTTTGGAGGGATGTAGAGGGCCACACGGCCTCTACGCGCAAGAACGTGGGCACGCACCCCTCGTGACCGAGCTCGGTCCGAGGGTATATAATAAACGGGCCAAGGTCGGCCGGAGCATAATTGAGAGTGGTCGCATACCTTATTGCCTGGTCCCTGGTATAGGCCTCATGCCCCGTCCCAGCACCTTTACACTGCTGGCGTCTCGATCAGACAGGGTACTGGACTTTACCCAGAAATATAGCGCCAGCACGCCTATTACTAGGTAATCAGACAACACCATTCATTAATTTATTTACTCATGCATTCATTCAAGGAACGACTACCAAGATGCCCTTTCTTGGAACAAAACACCGGTACAGCTTTCATGACGGTGACCTTGACTTGGGCGGCAGTGAAAGAAGGCTCTGTGAGAGTGACGAGTCGCTTCATTTGAATCACGCCCCAGCTGGGATGCGGGGAGGGCGCGGCTCCTCCTTGTCTTCAACCCGCGCAGTCCTTCGCGTCGTCACAACGATCTGCTGTTGCTGAGATGTGCAGAGAGCACGTGACGGTCAAGTGCGAACAACCAACGCAGGAATAGATTCGGATGGGAGGGCCTGTACTAGTAATGACGCGTGGAACATGTCAGCAGAATCCTGACAGTCGTGGACGTCTGACAGGGAGGTTGTTGGATTCTTGGGAATCCGAGCTTTTTGAATTCCCTTCGCGTTCTTCAGTCCCATTGGCTCGTGGCCAAAAATCTGAGCGTTCGATGACTGAACTTTCAATCTGCCGAAGTTATCTCCCACCGAAGAGCTGTTGGTTGTCAAACTCCACATATTTGTAATACATAAACTAAAAATATTTTGCCTAGTGAAAGAATCACGTCAGCAGCTCTTGTGGAGTGTGCCATATGTATATCCGGGTATTGTTGCTACCCGTCAGCCGCTATCAGTAAGTGTTATCCTGATGCTAAGAGTCCAAGGAAAAGGACTGGTTCCGCCCATCCGTTTATTGGCAGAGGTGCTCAGAGTTTCCATTTCATAGACGCTTTGAAAGAAAAAACGTCACCCGCGTGTCAAGTTGAGGAAAACACTTCTGCTCCACCATGTTCTTGGGAGTTTTCACATGCGTGTGACCATTGTGTGTGAAATCAACACACTTAAAACGGTGCCATTTGCACTCGGGCATAATTCAGGCAGCCATTGTTTGAAGGTTTTTTGTTCAGGCGTGTCAGTGGTCTTGGCATCAACTATGGCATTGGCAAGGTGTCGCCTGAAGGCTCGTGACTAGCACGGCTCTGAGTGTGTGGTCTTAATGAGTGATAGTGATGTCATTCAGATCCACGTGTTTCCTTTAGGTTTTGCAAGTTGTGAGACTGATGGAGACGTCTTCAATGGCGCATGCAGTGTTTGGCGCCGCAGAGGTGACCAGGTACCTTGCAAGGTTGTCACTCCTTCCAGGTTTGTGAGGGATCTTGAATTTAAAGTCCTTGAATCGAAGACCATACTTACTACACCATCCCAGGGGCATTTTTTCCATGCTCACAAGGACCAGTTAAAACTAAATAATAGTCACGCGACTGGATGGCTCTACTTCTAGGATTTAGAGGATACTTTTGTTGTGTCAGCCAGGTTGTGACTTGCACAGGAGATTATCTGATGTTTCTGCTGGGGGTGGGGGGTGATGAGTAAGTGAAGGGGCCTTGCTAGTGGCCAGGCGTTGTTATGGCTGGTGAGCCATTGTCACAGTTCCCCTTTGCCCGCCTCCCCAGCGACCCTCTCCCACATTTAGGCCTTAATGGAAAGGATGTGTGCACAGGCCACATATAAAGTGGCATGAAGGTCAGAGCTGCCAAGGAGATGGGGAATCAGATTCTAGTCCTGGCATATGCTCAACATACTGTGATTCTGGACAAATCATTTAATCATCCAGGCCCTAAATGAAAATGAATCTGATCTTGTGTAATGCAATTGGTGTTCATGAATAGTGCTCCAGTGCCCATGGATCGAGTTGACATTACATAGAACTGTAAAAAAATAAAATAAAAAATAACCATCTGTTCATGTTTTATGATTCTGCAAAGGCCTGCGCATGATACTTAAAGAGGATTTCTTATGTGAAATGTCCTTATTTTTACTATAGTTTGTCTGCCTTCGTTTATTGCAACTATCTGCAGAGCCACTAGAATTATGAGGCAGAGGAGGCCCAAATTATGTGACAGGTTTGAAGAAATTGTGCAGCAAGAAAAGCCAAATTATGTGGCGTAGTACAGCACATTTTGTATAGTATTATTTCATTATTTTGTAATTTTTAAACTTAACACTGTTTTAGCATTGGGTGCATCTCATTAGGACTTATTTAACACCCAAATATAGCAATAAGAAACAGAAAAGTGACCTGTCAACCTTTGCAAAGGGCCTTCCACATCAAGGCAACATGTGTCACAGCATTTTTAAGAACTTTTGAACCGTTTGAGCTAGAAACAAAAATATTTCTTTTGTTCAAAACTGGGGATTATGGGGCAGATGATGGACTGTGTGACAAATGTGGCAAATCTATAATTATGCGAAAACCACTAAAGCCACACAACTGCATAATTCCAGTAGCCCTCTCAGTCATGGATCATTAAGGCAGCTTCAGAAAACATTTTAAAGCGCTTTCCCTTAGGTTTACTGTTCAAAGCACTTACTGATAAAAGGAAAAAAAAGGGGGCACATGTGTGATTTTGTTAATTTTCATACCGGCCTGGACATGAATATACTGGTCATGCCAGAAATCAACTGTACAGTTGGCAAATTTAGCCGCATCATGTGTCGCCCACCTGGCCAAAATGTAATAAATGTTCAATGTTTCAAAGAGGGACAAATTAAGTGTTCCACTGAACACTGATGCAAAAGTTCAATTTAATTCTCCTTAGTGCCTCATTGTCTGCGTTTTCTATGTTGTGGAGGCTGCACTCTAACACAAGTCATTCTGTGCTCCTTGTTTGATGCACTGTTCTGCTTCTATGTTCTTTGTGTGCTTTTTGTTATTCAGGGAGGGACTAGGCTTGTGCTATGATAACATTTTGTTGTGTTCATTTTTTCCAGTGACTCCCTCCTCAGCCTGCAATGAGGACTTTGTAGTGTGATGTTTGTGGCTTTCCTTTCCCTCTTCAGCAGAACGGAACATTCAGGTTTTCCTGCGACACCTCTATATGGCCACATCCCTACCTCACTCTGCTGCCTACACGAGTAGGAAAACAGCAGGCCTGTGGGTTTCTGCCTCGCCGCTCTGACCACACCCTCATTCTCAGTCGGCCAGTAACAGCACTTCCTGGATTGAAGTGGGGGTGAGAATTCTCAGATTTCCTTCCCTCCTCCTGAATAGCACGCCCAGTTTAGCCAAGTGAAGGAGATAAAAGCAGCTGGTCAGCAGCTTGCATCAGACAACTTCAAGTTAGAGTCTACAGCGCCCACCACCAGGCGGATCTTATCCAGAATTCATAGCAGGAGGTCAAAGCGAAGCCCAGCCCAGCTCCAAGGCACAAAGAAGACCCACGTTAACTGGCTGCTGCTTCAACCTACTTCTTCATCTCTTTAGGCCACAATATTTTCTTTTCCTTTCCCAGGAGGAAGGAATCCATGCTTAGGCCTTGAGAGGCTCAGCCCTCCTCCTGAGGCTTAGAAAGAAGGCTGGCCCAATCCTCCCATACAGAACTATAGAATGTTCTCCTAGACTTTTCAATCAGTTACTCTCCTAAGCCACAAGCAGAAAAACCAAATCTGCACGGTAAAAGGTAAATTTACTCTCTTTATACTTTGTTTTTGCAGGTTCTGGTACCCAAAGCCCCTTTACTGGGAATTGTCAAGAGTGGAAACCACGAGAGTTTAAGACCTGTTATTTTTTAGTCTTTGTGGGTTCTGTTCCCAGAGATGCTGACCTAACCATTTTTCACTTGACTCTGTTCGAGCTTTCTGGTTGGTTAAATGATCAATGTCTTGCGCAAAGCTGGTTGGGAATGGGTATCGTTCCACCTTGTGCAAAATGTTTGGTCTTCAAATAAGTAAACAAAGGTATTCATTTTTCAGCTTCAGTGTCCCAGAGAATACTTTGGTCAACATCTACATAAATTCAGGTTAAAGCCAGACTTGTGAGTGTGCTAGATTTTATTAATTTTGGTGAGCATTAGATGTTGTTTCCCGTAGGTGATATCGAGACATTGTTTCTCTCTTCTTGCTATCACAGGTTTGATTCTGAGAGGCCCAACCAAGTGGATTATAGTGGATCTAGCATAGTCAAGTCTTGTAGCAAAGTGTACTGAAGTTCAGAGAAAACTGTAACATTTATGAGGGGGCTAGATTTAATTTCTTTTGCGAAATATGTCTCTTTACTGTTTGTCATTAGAGTTTCTATTCTCAAAGGATGAATTCAGACCTGCTCTTTCTCTTGCTTTTATCATTTCAAGTTCTGCTTCCCGAGATTCCAGCCTAACCCTTTCCCCTTAACTTTATACTAGATTTCTGATTTATGTGATGTTCAGAGTCACTGACATAGATGTTTGGGAGAGGGCATCCAACTACATTGTGCAGAGCGTTAACGCGGCAAGTAAATATTCAGCTTTCATAACTGCAATGATTTTGCTATTCACAAATGTTACTAGCTCTAAAAGCTTTAAAATGCTTAATTTACAAAACTTTTCACCATTTGAGAGTAACCAAATGGTGTTTCTTGAAACTGCATGCTCTGTGAATGTAGGCCACTTTTTTTTTGGCAGTGCCCTGGTCAAATTGTGAGCCCAATCCGACCCTGCAAGCACCGCACCACGACTCACTAGGTTGGCATTTCATGTCAACTTATCATACAACAAAGAATCGAAATCAGCCACCTGGTTGGTGCTCACAGTTTGATCTATGATAACATGTAGTTCCTTCTGACAACCCTCTGACCAGACAAATTCCTACCTAAGCCACCTCAGATGTCCAAGGAGTGATGTATTATGACACAATGAAATATTTACTTTGTTTTCTTCTTGGGATTCAACACAGTCTTGAAGCGAGAGTATGCCCATGCATTGATGCATCTTACCAGTCATTGTTGCATTCTTTTTTCTGTGATTTTTATAAACCGTTTACCAAAAGCATTTTAGCTCCATCTATGAGACTTAGAAACATTAGGCACTGCATTTCATCTTACCATTATCTCCAACAGCTATCAGCTAAGGAGACACTCAATTGTGTAAGCTAATTTCTCCGTGCAGCTGTTCGCTCATGCGGCTCAATGCTTTTTAATAACTGATTTTATTGCATTGGGTAGGCGATGTATGTGTTATGGGCTTTTATAGCATTTGTAATTTGGAAGGATAATGGGTTTTTGTAATTTAATCTTTCCATATCCTAATATATTGTATGTATCTTTTCCTTTGAATGTTGGCCTGGCAAATTAGCTCTTGTATATATTTGAAAGTATTTCATGCATGCTTTAATGGTTGTTTCTCAATCAATCAATCAATTTTCAACCGACTAAAGTCTCATGAATTGAATTGAATGCTGTAATAATTTAAATTGTGTCTTGACTGTAAAACGGACAGTTACTGGCCATATCCAGGAAAGACCCCAATGTTGCAAGGTCCAACTGGGTCACAGGAGTGTAGAGCAGGCTCCTGAGTTTACATGTCCTGAAACTGAGTGTCAGACGAGCTTCTTTGGAAGCTGCGCACATCTTCATGAACACCTTATGATTCATCTGCGAAGAACCAAACCACAAGATTTCATTGTTGTAACTGAGACACTTTGAAATGTGGCTGATAATCTATTAAATTTCCTCCTTAAACATTTCCACTCTCAAGAACTTTCATATGTGTATAGGACAAGTGGGAGTTTACCAGTGGAATTTCCAACTGATGTATTTGTCGAGTACAGGGCATTGAACTTTCTGTTGTCTTTGCAGATTGTTTTCTCGACCAAGGCATCTGTGTCGCTGTAGGAAAAGCCAATTTGGTGGTGAAAACGCCAATGGAAAATTTGCCAACGCCAGTATACGATAGCAGAATTTACACCACAAGCCTTGTTCCTACAATGTTCCTCTAATGTGGGATATTATGTCAAAACCCACACATGTAGGATACATAGCAGATGGGGGAGATTACATGGGGACACCGGCCTTTCCTTTTGTTGGAATTCTGGCAATGCTTCCTTGGCAGTCTTTCATGGCCTTAACTCTGCTGGACATGGTTGCGGTCCAGACGCCTTACACTTGATTCACCATCATTTTTTTAAGTTGCCGCTGCACATTGGCTCAGTACTTAATTTGAAAAAGAATAAGTGCTGGGGCCCAAAGTTTGCTCCGATGCCCGTAGCCAGCATTACTGAATGCCGATTACCAAAGCTGTGACTCTTTAATCCACCTGCAGACCTCTCTCTCTATCTTGCTCTCGCAGGTTTCTGCTTCTCCCTTTGTCCCAGTTTTCTTTTCCTCTTTCTTTCCCCATGGTGCATTTTTGTCTCTCTTGCTCTGGATCAAAGTCTGATGAGGAAAAATGAGTGCCTGTGCCCAAAATGAGTGCCTGTGGGCCCCAACTTCAACCACCGGCTCAAATTAAGCACTGGCGATTGTGAAGCCAGAGGAGGCTCATCTGGCAGTATGTTCACCACAGCAGAAGCTATAAATAGGGTGGTTCCGTTGCTGGCGATGCACACAGGGATCTGCTGTTTTTGGTGGAATCTCCATGAGTGTCCTCCTCTTAACTTGACCATAATTATTTCTGTTCATACACACACGTGTGACTAAAAGTGATGATGCCCTTAAAGAACCAGCATTGTCAAAGCCAATAGGGCTGGTGTCTTCTACCAGTATTTTCATTTTGACAATACACGTCTCTTTCAACACTGCGATGTACCACTTTCTAAAAAAAGAATATCTAATGCTTTTTGTTGTTTTGGGCTCAAAAAGGAAGCATTTCCATAGTATCCCCGAGCATTATGAGGAGCATTATGAGAACTCCTTTGTGTGCGAAAGAGCAGGATGCCCCCACTCACAGTGAAGTTAGTCAGTGGCAAAAGTTGGTCGACTAACTGCCCCATCTTCTATGCTGTAGTGGGCGGAAAGATACAACAAACCAATGGATGAAGAAGGCTGTCTCAAAGCCCATCTATATAAGTTTATTAATGTACAATTTAGTAAATTAAAAGGACTTGGATAATGCCAGACCTAAAAACACCAAGAAACTGCTGGTTATTTAAAATGCTACTACATGTATGGTGGTAATTCTTCGATGGAACACATTACTCTGGTTCTTATGAAACTTCACTGTGTTCCAGTCCAAACTAGAATTGACTTTAAAGCTGTCACTTGAATTCATTTATATATGGAACGCCCCCTGCAAATCCAAGAATATGCTTTCTCAGTTTGGAAGACAAGAGCCGCCTGCCTATTTCCCAGTTACAAAGATTACCCATGGAAGGCGATCACGTACTATGGTATTCCTACCCATGGGGAATGCTATTGCACTTTATATCCTGATTCCATTATCCCTCTCTGAGGCTCAGCTGAGGAAAGGTATACAGAGTTTTCTATTATAGGTCCTTTCCTCCTTACCATCTGCATGACAGGTCTTTGTCTTGTAGTGCTTGAATGCTAATTTGGGGTTTATGCACACTTTACAAATCTCTGCTAATGATGGTGATGATGATGCTAATGGGTTGGTTCCTGTAGATCCTATTAATTATGTCCATGTTGAGATCTATCTTGGAGAATGCAATAGAACAATTGAGATGAATGATCAATGTGATGTGCAAAGTGAGGTTTACTCCATACAGCAGTATGGCATTCTTACTGATCTTTGGGAACAAGAAGAATGGAGACACCCCACTAAGAGTGTCTACATTACGTTTCTATGGTGTCTTGAGCTAACATATGGAATATTTCCTTCTCCAATTGCTTCTGAATATTGAAGGGTGAATCTCAGAGCAGTGGTGTTGGAATAACTTGTTCTTCAACTTGGAAAGCACACCGTCTGTCTTTGAGCTACTCAAGCACTTGGAGTGATTAGGATACATGTTCTCAAAGTCTTAACAGATTTGGAAATTATAGGGCCGATTCACAGAACTAATCTGAGATAAAATCCTAAACTTACTACTTTTGGTATTCACAGAAGACTTTTAGTAGTAGTAAAGTTAGGCCTCCTAACTTTACTACCACTAAACTGAGATAAAATCCTAAACTTACTACTTTTGGTATTCACAGAAGGCATTTAGCCTTTAGGACTCCTAACTTTACTACTACTAAATGCCTTTTGTCAATACCGAAAGTCGTAAAGTTAGGATTTTGTCTCAGTTTCGTAGTAGTAAAGTTAGGAGTCCTAACTTTACTACTACTAAATGCCTTCTGTGAATACCAAAAGTAGTAAGTTTAGGATTTTATCTCAGATTAGGTCTGTGAATCGGCCCCTATGTCTTGAACAGCAAACGGTATACAAAATGAGGCATTTGCTTCTCCACAGCTGACCTGGACTAAGGAGACAAGGTCTCTCCACTCCAGAGGGCATGACAGACATTTTGAAATAAGCATCGTGTTCTTTCTGTCACACCTTCACTTGAAAGCTTTCTAGGCAAGGATGTGACACACCTCATCTGTACAAGGAGGTTCTAGTTTTGGAAGGAGTAAGGAGAGGAGAATAAGAAAGGTTCCAGTGCTCCTGTTCCAAACCAGTTGAGGAATGACACAGTTGCAGGTCTGAGATTATTCAGCAAGACAAGTCCCCTCTTAGGGACTGGTGGAGTAGGGATTACCTTCAGCAGAGTTTTTTTGACAAATGTTACCTCAGCCTTTGGGTCAATGAAGAATTGAGTCTTACCTTTGTGCGAATCTTGAAATTGGCTACCAACAGCACAGCAAATTGGAGATTCAATTACTTCAAGATTTTTTAAAATTTAATTTCACACTTGTGAACGCCATCCGGGCCTCTTGGACCACTTGCATGAAGCCATGCCACTATATGCCAAGTGTCCCTTTTCTCTAGCCAGGCGTAGGGTAGTATCCGATCTCAGTAGTCAAAGAGTCGGGCAATGACTGGATGTGAGGGTGCCCATACACAAATATCGATGTAACCTCTTGACAATAAACACAGAGTAGAGGTACCTGTAAAACAGGTTTGATAGAAGATGCTCAAATCAGGACCCTATTTTGTGGGCACTGTTTAATTCTGCTATTCCTGCAATCTTTATATTGTTTCACGGAACCTGGCCTCAAGGTGTTCATTTTTGGCAAGTGTCACCCCTAGTACCTTCTTCATTTTCAGTATTTTCTCTTTTTCAGCTTGGAGAACTGCCCCTCTACAGTGTCCAGCTGATAGGCATACTTGTTAAGTCTTTCATTCGTGTGGTTCATGCATGAGGATA
Organism: Triturus cristatus; assembly: GCF_964204655.1. Lineage (NCBI taxonomy): Eukaryota > Metazoa > Chordata > Amphibia > Caudata > Salamandridae > Triturus > Triturus cristatus. The sequence goes on from NC_140594.1 coordinate 661,664,144, forward strand.
GGGTGTCCATGACTTGCAAGCTTTTCTTCATGTCCAACAGCAGCTCTTTCACAACCATTTTCATTGTGAGCTCAGCCTGGGTGGGGGTTTGCAGCACTAACTGGAGTCTTGCTCTGCTTCCCGTGCCATGGGGAATGGTCAGTGTCACCTGGGCAACAGAAACCTACAACATGGAAATTGTCTAAAAAAAATGAAAAGACAGAAAAGTACCTTAAGGAGAATTCAGCTAACACTCCCTTCCAATAACTCAACCACCCCAAAGAAGGACATCACTAATCTATCGCTTAATACTTTTAATGTCCTCTTGGTATGTCAATTTCACAACATTATCACTGAAAGAAGATGATATGGGTCACCTTCAGATCCAGTACCGCTAACAATCTTCAAAGACATAATTCCCACAACCTGGTAGGGGAGGTTGCTAGAAGCTTACTCAACAAGTCTGTGGAACAAGCTTTTTAACTATACAAGTTGAAAACCTCCTACATTAGATCACTCCTCAAGAAAATAAAGCCTCGACCCATCTAATCCACCAAACTTTAAGTGGGATAAATATTTAAGATGGAACCTTTTTGCTCAGATTTCCTGGTGTATTGAAGAAAATCACTTGATCACCACACAAAAAAGATTGATGAAACAGTACTAGTTTCTACCTTGTAAAGCGATCCCACACCTTTTCAATATAATGCCCTCACCCACTTACAGTTCCATGCATCATCAATGAGCATACTACAACACCAAACACACAATTGTAAGTGTAATAGAGCAGAGTTGTAGAGACTTAAGAGATATAGCTTTGTTTTGCTCATGAATACGAATTAAAAGCAACTTCAAAAGCAACAGATTCCGTGTGAGTGCGTGTTCATCTTGACTTCTGGGCACAGAGGTCACCTGCTTTCATATTACCGGCTGCTTTGCCGTACGAACATCGCACCGCTCCACAAGAGGAGCGCCGACTTTCAGAAGAGGGCACCACAGGATTTATATATATATATATATATTCACAGAAAAAAACATAGGTTTCAGGCACGTTATAGTTAGGAATTAGCATTTAAAAAACCTCAGAAATTCACTGAAAAAACCATAGGTTTCAGGGGTGTTATAGTTAGCTGGACTTTTCACTTGTACAAAACCATTGAAATTCCCCCGTTATAGTTAGTTCAGCTAACTATAACTCGCGCGCCCGCACCGCAATGCACTGCTGATGACGTCACATATTACATCACTCATGACATGGTCAGTGACATCACTCATGACATCACTGATGACATCTCAAATGACATCACTGATGACATCATCCAGTGAATGTGTGTTTTTCTGAAAATTAAATATGTTTTATATATGTATATCTCAAGGTCGATGGAAGAATAAATGGGTATATAAGTGTCTAAATGGATGATTTGTTTTTGAAAAATTGATTGTGTAACTGACTGATTAAGTGTATCATAGTGAATACATGGCTTAGTGAGTAATGTTTAAATATGTAAATATCTGTATCAGTCTCTCACTTTGTGTATAAGTGGCTGCATGGGTTGGTGAGTAGCTACATGGGTGTCTATATAGGTTATTAGTTGGTTTTTTGAGTATCAGTCTGAGTGTCTGCATGGTTCGGTGGGGGGTATTACGTAGTGCATAGGTGCATGAATGAGTGACTCACTCTTTGTATGTGTTGAAGACAGCATGTGTGCAGGACTGTATGGGTGGATGAGTGTGTGTATGGGTGTGTGAGTGAGTGACTGTCTCAATAGTGTATTTATGAGTAACTACATATGTTTTAAACTAGTATATGTCACTATTGGTGTATATAAGTGAGTATATGTGAGAGTGAGAGATTGAAAGAGTTCCTGTATGAATAAGTATGTGTTTCTATGTTTAAAAGACTAAGTATGTGTAAGTTTCCGTAGAAGTAAGTGTGGTGGTGTGTGTATAACTGTATATGCAAATAAATGTATGTTTGATTCTTTATTAGCATGAGTGACTATGTGTGTGAGTAACTCTATGGATGAGTGGCATTGTGTAACAGGATGTATAGGTGTATGAGTACATATGATGAGTGAATACATGTATGAGTGACTGTATAGGACTGTTGGTGAATGAGTGGATGTGTATGTGGATCTTAGAATTACTGAAGAGGTTGTTGTAACTGGTATTGGTATGTCCATTGTTTTGAAAAGTTTAGTCTCTATTTTTGAATGTGTGTATCAAAGGTTATATTAGGGTGAGAGGAGGTCTGCCACTCTATCAAAAGGATGATGTCATCAGTGATGTCATTTGAGATGTCATCAGTGATGTCATGAGTGATGTCACTGACCATGTCATGAGTGATGTAATATGTGACGTCATCAGCAGTGCATTGCGGGCGCGCGAGTTATAGTTAGCTGAACTAACTATAACGGGGGAATTTCAATGGTTTTGTACAAGTGAAAAGTCCAGCTAACTATAACACCCCTGAAACCTATGGTTTTTTCAGTGAATTTCTGAGGTTTTTTAAATGCTAATTCCTAACTATAACGTGCCTGAAACCTATGGTTTTTTCTGTGAATTTCAAAGGTTTTTTAAATGCTAATTTCTAACTATGCCTACAGAGATAGGACATCTGAAAAAAGAAGAAAAGATGCACAGAAAGAAAAAAAAGAAGTGCAGAAAGAAGCAACAGAAGTCCTCAAAGACGAAGAAAAGTGCAGGAAGAAGGATAACGTGCAGAAAGAACAAAAAGAAGAGCAGAAAGAAGCCTTGTTGCAAAATCATCCTGTACCCTCAACTTTTTCAGACGGATACTGGTGGTAACTGAGTCTGACTAACCAGTCCTAGAGCCAGTGCTATGTTAAAAGACACTTAGAATACAGTGAAAACACCTACATACACTAGGGAACATTATGCGTTGGGGTCCCCCTGTGATTAGCATGACCTCCTCTGTAAGCCCCTAGTATATTATAGGGCAGGGGGATTAAAACTACCTCTTAAAACAGGCCACAGGGCGTTTTTGCACACGTTAACTCAGGCCCCGTCCCCTCCCTTCACCACTGTGTAAACACGCCCTGTGTCCGTTTTTAGTTGGGAGATTAAGTTCATTTGAATCCTGAGGGTCCCTAGGGTCCAACTAGCCCACTAGGTACCTCCAGTAAGTGCCACAGAGCTGCGTTGCAGAGAGGTGTAAAAATTGGCACGACCTGGACCACCTCTCTGCAATGCAGCTCAGAGGCGCTTACTGGAATCACTTGGTGGGCTAGTTAGCCCCCAGGGGCCCTCAGTATTGAAGGAAAATTATATCCCCAATTTACAACAAGCCATAGTGCGTGTTTGCACACGTCACCTCAGGCCCTGTCCCCTCCCTTCACCACTGTGTAAACGCGCCCTGTGGCTGTTCTAAGTTGAGAGATTAAGTCCCCTTGAATCCTAAGGGTCCCTAGGGTCAAACTAGACCACTAGGTACCTCCAGTAAGCGCCACAGAGCTGCGTTGCAGAGAGGTGTAAAAAGGGGCTTGGCCTCAGAACACCTGTCTGCAGCGCAGCTCCCTGGTGCATACTGGAGATGCCTGTTGGGCTAGTTGGCCCTCAGGGACCCTCAGTATTGAAGAGGAATTAATTCCCCAACTTACAACTCGCCAGGGGGCGCGTTTGCAGAGTGCTGCAAGGAGGGGGCGTGGCCTCCGGCATGATGCCAGTCTTTTATTTATTTTAATTTTTTAAGAAGGGGGGCTGTGTGGTTCCCCTTCTTATTCTAATTTATTGGCCCTGATGACCCCATCCCCCAGGGCCTGTCTCCTAATTATATTTTTTTGACCCCAATCCCCAGGGCCGGCCACTGTTTTTTATTATTTTAAAAAAATATATATTTATAGACACACCTAGGACATGCTGGACAAACCGTACGTACCTATCACCATGACGATTTGCGTGATATTCATTAAAAGGCGACTATGCATACAATGAATCCACGTGGAATGTATTTACACCACTAGTGAAGCTCTGACATGTCTGATGCCCTACCGTGCCTAATCCCGGTAGACACCCTTGTCGTTTATTTATACAAACATGGGTAGCTATTGACGGGCACATTTAATACACATGCACACCAAGCCATTCAAAGGGGTTTCGACAAAAATTCGACCAAAACTATGCAAGAAACCCCCCTCACGGTTAATAAAACACACATCCACTGCCGGATGTGTAATACTTTTTATTTTACTCTCTGGAAAGGGGACGAACATCACTTGAGAGTCACAGCGCGCTCCTGGCAGAGCCCAATGCTGTGTTACACCCACCATTGCCTGCTGAGTGCCACACACCTCTGTGTTGTATTCCACTAGCTAGTGCATATGCTATGACACTCTCTAGCCCATGTGCACTGTAACACCACCCCGTGAATATGTCATGCCACACTTGTCTTCGCACGGGTTATATTGCCCCATCTAACGTGCCTTCCTCGATGCCTATGTTATAACGCACAGTGCTATGCCATACATATTACAATCTGGGATCCATATCTTTGTTACAGTGCATATGCAACGTTACACTCCCCAGCACATATTTTATATTACAACTTTAGAGACTAGTTAGGTTACACAACACTGCCCTGTGCATATTACACTCCAAGGTGCATATCGCATAGCACGCGCTAGTGCCTGTGCTATCTCGCGCTCTCCAATGAATCTGTCATTGCGCACAATGTATTGCATATTATATTTCATGCCCGGTTCATCTTATATCACACTTTTTGGTGCATAGTTTATACCATACACTATATCTAGTTTTCATTTTCAATCGTGCTCTCAGGACTATGTTCTATATAACACTGTGTTCACCTACCCTTTTCACAGGCATTACATTTTGCGATAGGGGGTGGAGGGTCAGGGGGTGTTTCTGCCAAGTGAGCCCGGAGTCACAGTCACAAACGTCCTCTTCTTCCTGAATAAAAGTGAGATTATGCTGCATACTTGTTCATATTTTAAGTAGTTCGCACAGACACACGTTTTAAAAACAATAAAGTTCATAATACCCGCCTTCTCTGAACAGTTAGCTTGCTGCCCCATCCCCTCCTCCCTATCCTCTGTTGTGTGAATCCATGGACTAGCCTCCTCCCTCCTGCCATGCATGGTCTGATGTGCTGCCACTGCCCTCAATTTAGTATGATGTACCAGTCCACTCCTCCTGCCCTCCATTGCCCAATTCTATGCCCCATCATTGACCTCCTGCTTAAACTCTGTGCTTAGCTTGCTGCCCCTATTCTCCTTCCCCTGCCCTCCGATGTCTTTGTGTATGCCCCTGCTCCATCCTTTTTGCCCACCATGTTCCATGGACCTGCCACTCCTATCTACTCTGAGTGTTCTGTTGAGCTGCCACTCCCCTCCCACCTGCCTAGCATTGTCAGATGACTGTAACCTGTCCCTGCCACCTCCACCCTGCCATGTCCACATGCTATGCCCCTATCCTCTTCCTCCTGTCCTACATGGTCCATTGTACTGCCACACCCTTCTGCCCTCCCTGGTCTGTTGTGCTGCAACTGCTCCTCCTGCCTGCCCCGTGCGGTCTGTTGTGAGGTCCCTTCCCCTGAACTTTCTTGTCTGTGCACAGGTCCTGACCCTCCCTTCTATCCTCCATCATCCTTTGTGCATGCCCCTGCACCCTCCTTCTTGCCCATCATAGCCATTGTGCTACCACTAACCCTCCCACTTGCCATGCATGGTCTTCTGCGCTGCCATGGCCCCTCCCACCTTCCCTGTGTGGTCAGTTAGCTGCCCCTGAACCCCTCCCACCTTCCCTCCATGGTCTGTGTGTATGCCATCACAGTCTCACTGTTGCTCTTCATGGTGTGTCTTGCTTCTAGTGCCCATCCTGCCTGACCCCCATGGCTATCTTACTGCTCCTGCCCTGCCCCCTTGCCCCCAGCCCTCTGTTTACATGTGCAGACCCCTACTCCCTCCCTCCTGGCTTGTCTGTTCCATTGTAATGCCCCGGATCCATCCCTCCTGCCCTTTATGGTCTGTTATGCTGCAGCTTTCTCTCCTGTCTGTCCATTATGGTCCTTCCTCTTGCCCCTCTGTTCTCTGTTGTCCATGTGCATGGTCCTGTCCCCTCCCTCTTGCTTTCTATGGATTGTTGTGCTGCACTCCAGTCCCGCATGCCCTGTGTGGTGTATTGTGCTGCTGCAAACCCTGATGCCTGCCCTGCAGGGTCAGTTTGGTGCACCTCTCCATGTCCCTCCTGTCCTCTGTTATCCAAGTCCATGTCCCTACCCATTTCCTTCCATGATCCAATGTACCATACTTGCGAACATTTTGAACTTGGTAAGAGGGAGATTTTGGAAAAAAACTGGGGTATTGATTTTCCCCTTTGAGTTACATTGAAAAAGCGGAGATTGTAGACAGGAGGCAGATAAAATAAAGCCCATTTGAGCTTAAAAACATTGGACGTTTCCTGGCTGAATCGGGTCTGTTGGCATGTATGGTTGTACTACCATTGCCTCTTCCTTCTGCCCACAATGGTCTATTACATTGCCACAGCCTCTCTTGCAAGTCCTGTATTGTTGGTTTGTTGCCCCTGCCCCCCTTTCCACTGCCCTCCATAGTCTGTTGTGCTGCCACGGCCCTTCCTGCCTGCTCAGTGTGGTTAAATTGTTGCCTTTGCACCCTCCTACCTGCCTTCAATTTTCAGAGTCCGTGCCCCTGGCCTCTGCCTCTCAACAGTATCCTAATGAACAACTAGATTGCTAGCATTCTATATTTATTACCAAAGTGTGGAACGCCTGAGGTCATCTTGATGTAATCAAAACTGTAATACCTAGAGCATTTCCTTTAGAAATTACATATATGAGAGGGTCTTAATGGCATCAAAATTATGGTTAGTGCTCTAAAAGACTAAAATAAGGACATATTTTCTGAGTTTTCAAATAGCGAGAAAGCACTTTTAAATTATTTGTTACCTTTATGTTTTTTTATCCAGTTGACCACTTGATTAAATGTTGCACTTAGGGGAGAGGATGTGGTGTTACTTCCAGAACTGCAGACTTTGCAACTGGGGAACCAGGTTGGAGTTTCTGCTTCAGCTCGACATTCTGTGATTCTGGTCAAATCACTTAGTCTCCCCATGTCTACAACCAAAATGAATTTGTTCTTGTGTGATGTAACCAATGCTCATGTAAAGCACTCCAATACCTGACAAGTCTGCACTATATAACACTGCAAAAACACAAAATAATAAGTGTTTTGCACACTTCTGTCATTGGGCTATATTTGGGCTACATCTGGGTGATATTGGGCTACATTTGGGCTCTTTTGTCTCCGGTGGCCATCTTGGGAGATTTATTTGTTATGAAGTTTCCTAATTTCCTCATGTACTGCAGTCTCCTCGGTAGGAAATGCTTTCAGTTTTTTACTTTGATTCCATCATGAAGGTATTCAGATATGTCACACATTTGCCATAAATTCTGAATGTTAGCACTCTAGTTGCTCATTAGATCACTGTAGTAAAACTACTGTTCACCATGGAAGTCTGCTCCTGGTATTAAAAGTGCATGTTTCAGTCTGCATGTCAGAATTTTTTAATGAAATAGAAGAGGATTTGAGAAGTCACTCAAAATGTGCCCTCATTTTCTTTCTTCAGCATGAATCATAATTTCTATGGCAAAATGAACCCCCTCATTGTGTTCCTTTTTAAATTAAATGTTTTAAGTGTTACCAGTTTATTCCAATCAAGATGGCTTCAGGTGTGCCATACTTTTGTCATAATGAAGACAGTAAGCGCTCTAGTTGTTTTTAAGAACACTCTGGGACATTCTGTCATTGGGCTATACTTGGGCTACATCTGGGTGATATTTGGGCTACATTTGGGCTCTTTTGTCTCTGGTGGCCATCTTGGCAGACCTATTTGTTGTGAAGTTTCCTAATTTCCTCATTTACTGCAGTCTCCTCAGTAGGAAATACTTTCAGTTTTTTACTTTGATTCCAAAGGCATTCAGATGTGTCACACATTTGCCATAAATTCAGAATGTTAGCACTCTTTTTGCTCATTAGATCACTGTAGTAAAGCTACTGCTCACCAGGGAAAACTGCTGCTGGTATTGAAAGTGCATGTTTCAGTCTGCATGTCAGAATTTTTTAATGAAATAGAAGAGGATTTGAGAAGTCACTCAAAATGTGCCCTAATTTTTCTTTCTGCAGCACTAATCATACTTTTTATGGAAAAATGAACCCCCTCATTTTGTTCCTTTTTAAATTAAATGTTTTAAGAGTTACCACTTTAATCCAAGAAAGATGGCTTCAGGTGTGCCATACGTTTATCATAAGTAGGACTGTTAGCGCTCTAGTTGTTCTTTGGAACACTCTGGGAAGCTGCAGTAGAACACAAAGGAATCAACTGACAGTCTCTGCCCTTGTTGGATGTACATGTTTTACTGAGAATGTCAGACTTCATTCTCACATGACTGAGAAAGATAATGTGAATTTACAGAAAATAGGCTCTCAGTTTAGCTTATAGATCACCTTCCAAACCTCTGTGGGAAAAGCATGAGAAAATATTTTTCTCTCAATCATGATATCCCAGCAGAAGGCTTTTTCACATGGTGAAATCACCTTAGAACATACCACAATTCCTAAAATGAGTATGGTACCATCAACAAATGATTTATAATGTAACTAAAGTCTTAAAACCTTCTATTAATTGCAATGCTTTTTAATGAGGTGCTATCATGTATATTGGTCCCAAGATGGCTGCCAACACTTCTTGGATGAAGTGCTGACAGCCAATCAGATCTCAGGATGAGATGTGTGGTTAGGCTCCGCCCACATATATATATGAATTTACTTTCGATTTTCTCAGGAACTACTGAACAGATTGACACCAGACCTGCAAAAGGCACATCCCTGACCTGAGGACTACCTCTCTGCCAAATTTCAAGTAATTCTGTTCAGCCGTTCGGGCTGTACCTTGGACTAAAGGTCCCTATGGAAAATTGCATGGGGAAAACGTGTTTTGGGACCCCCCTTTTTTCTCAGCCCCCGCTTGACGAATCCCCCCGAGACTTTCAGGGTAGGAGCGGGTGTGCGCACAGTGAAAAAACAGAAAAAAAAAATAAAAAATAAAAACATAATTTAGCATTTAAAAAACCGTACAAATTCACTGAAAAACCATAGGTTTCACACACGTTATAGTTAGGAATTATCATTTACAAAACCTTGCAAATTCACTTAAAAAACCATAGGTTTCACACATGTTATAGTTAGCTGTACATTTCACTCGTAAAAAACCAATGAAATTCCACGTTATAGTTAGATCAGGTAACTATAACTTGCGCGACCGCAATCCACAATGTGTAATTTCAGATGTCATCATTGATGTCATGAGTGATGTCACTGACCATGTCATGAGTGATGTAATATGTGACGTCATCAGCAGTTTATTGTGGGCGCGCAAGTTATAGTTATCTAACTATAACGTGGAATTTCATTGGTTTTTTACGAGTGAAATGTACAGCTAACTATAACATGTGTGAAACCTATGGTTTTTTAAGTGAATATATATATATATATATATACACAAAGGGATCAGAAATTGTTTAAAACTACCTACAAAAGATGCCCAATCAGATAAATTCATTTGTGAGCTCCCTCTGATAGGATTAAAATCCCGATGATGTTGATGTTCTTTGGGCACGTATGACCCTACCATCATAATATCAACAAGTTTTGGTCGCTGATTTAATGCACTGTCGGGACGACAGCCTTCTTCAGGACAACAATCCATATTCTGTCAGTGTTTTAGTGTCAGTTGTCACTGTCTTCAGAAGTTGTGAATCCTACAAAATAAAAAAATATTTTGTATGCTTGTATACTCCTAGTACAACACTATGAATACAACTAAATTTCAGGTTAGTCACAAACGGTGCAGCGCAAGTGAAGCACACCACACAAGTGGAGAAAGTAAAATGTGAAATGTTGGTGACTCTTAGTCAGATTACGACTAACAAAACTGTCACAAAAGTTCTTTTTACCCCTGTATTAGGTTAAGAGTTTGTAACGGAGTAGACACAAGAGCATCACCCTGTAGTCTCACACTATGTGGGGAATAAGCAGAATGCGTTAGCATCCTGAGAGTGCCTCCACATGTTTAGTGTATGTGGTTCTTGGATAGAGATACTATCCTGTGCCCTGGACATTCAAGGTAATATCCTCCTGCCATACAGAAATCGGGCCTTCGTGTACAACATGGGGAATTCCCCAAATCCTATGCCACAAATAACACAGTGTCTCTCCTGTTGATACCCTGTTGAGCAATGTCCGTCCTCAAATAGTCATTAGTCGGGATCGCATTAGAGGAGTGTTCTCTGGAGTGACATCAGTGCGTAATGTTTTGTCTGATGTTGCATGTACTGATCGGTTCTTCCAACTGTATACGAGGCACGCCTCTCCTGTCAGACCAGCAATGTGGATTCAGAGGAGGCAGAGGCACAGAGTCAACCCGTGTATCAATATGGGATTACCTAAAACTCACAAAGGAAAAGAACGGAGGGGCCACCCTATTGCTTCTGGACCTATCAGTGGCATTTGCCACTCTTCATCACTGGACATTGCTACAAAGACTCCTTCATCACAGAATATGGGAAAATGCTCTGAAATGGATTGCGTCATACCTCAAATACAGACAAAACTTACTGTAGCTACCACCTTTCACACCAGCACCTCACACTCAACAATGTCGCGTCTCAGGGGGCGTGGCTAGCAGCTGGAACGGAATGTCCGCACTGTAAAGCGGCTCCGATCCCCCAACCGCCTATCCTGTGTTAAATACGGCTAAAATCCTTTTGGACCCCATCTCCCATGAGGGGAGTCCTATATAGAGTCCCGTGGCACAAGCGTGCGGCGGAATTCCGTTCCTGCGGGTGAGAAAAACACCTTTATCTCCACGGCCGGCGGCCGCTTCTAAGATGGCGGCACACCGTAGCCTCCGAGAGTGAACTCGGCTATACACAGAGGGATAAACGGAGGATGATCGAATAACACCGGCGATCGCTGGGAAACTACCTTGGACAGGAGAACAGCCCAGGAACGAACTGAATCCGCCCCGAAGGAGGCATAGAGAGGGGCTTCGTACAGGCGGGTGTGGAGGGCTGGATGATCGCGGGGCGAATCGGAAGCACCCGCACCGACTCGGAAGACCAGAGACGACTCCTACAGTGCCACCTCTCAGAGCCACGACCCGATCAGGATTATCGGTGAGAGCGACACCGCGAGTAGACGCGCTAGAGGCCGGCGTCGATGTGTGGGGTGGAGGGTCACGTCCTGCCAGAATACTTGAGCCCCCGGCTTCTGGAACGTCAGAGGGCCCCAGCATAGTGCCAGCCCCAAACAGTGGAAAATTCGGTAGGTGTGTGTGGGGCCCCGGTTCTGGGAAGTCTACGCTCTTTGCGCCTGCTGGGATACAGTGCTGCTACAACTCGGCGGTGGTTATCGCACCGCGGCGGAAGTTCGCCAGCAATAAGTGCAGGCGGGTGAAGGACGGTGCAGGGCAGATGTAGAACTAATCGAGGCCCCGGCTCTTGGGAACGTAACAGGTCCCAGCACCCAGCATAGTTTCAGCTTTTAGGAAAGACGCAGAGGGCCAGAAGCACTGCAGATCCGCCTCACATGCCCCACATGGTTGTGTACATCTCCACACACATCTGAACTGAACCACAGAGAGAGTAGAGATATGGTTGGCCTCGATCCACACTAGAAAAGGCCTTCGACATTCCCAATAACCGCGCTCACAGGGGCTAAGTGGAGGGCCCAGCCTGAGCCTCAAAGGCCCTTGCAGAACATAAAAGATAAGCAGCACCCAGTATGGTGACCGTGACCCGATGACCCTGGGGAGCCAAGATGGATTCCTTAATGCTTTGACCTCTGAGATTTCAGGAGGATGCTCCTCCGCCATACTAACTGCTGCTTCAGTGGTGCTAGCCCTGCCTAAGATACAGTAGGGGTTACAGTGTAGTGGATCGAAACAGGGGCGCCACACTACAATTCGCTGGGAATACAGCAGTTCCCACCACCACTCAAGACCGCCTGGCGGGAGTGCTGAGCCTAGAAACCGGACAGGCCAACAGGGGTGTAGCGCCCCTGGGTCAGCGGCAGCGAGTACCGGACCGGCACCCACTAGCAATATAGTTTACCATACTATACTACAGCTCAAAATGGCAAGTGGTAAAGGGAGCAAAACACTGGCACAAGCTAAGTTAGAGAAATTCGCCTGGTCTCAAGCAGGAGCAGATAAAAACGTGGCCGAACAAGGCCCCTGGGAGACCAGCTCCATCCCCCACCACAAAAGGATCCAACCCTTCAAGATATCCTGATGGCCATCTCAGGAGTGCGTTCCTCCCTAGAGACCCGTATAGATACAGTAAATGTTGAAATATCCCTGATTAGAGCCGACCTAAGGAAAATGGACTCCAGAGTCAAAGGCATAGAGGAGGCCACTACTGCCCTGACGCCGGACACCACCCTCCTTAAAAAGCAAGTAAGTCAGCTGCAGGAAAAACAGACTAAGATGGAGGAACTGCTAAACGAATATGAAGGAAGGGCACACAGGAACAATATACAAATTCGGGGAGTTCCGGAACGGGCAGAAGGCCCGGCAGTAGATCTATTTGTGGAGGAGTTAATCTTGAAACAACTACAACCAAAAAGATTGTCCAGCTACTTCTCCATAGAGCGCGCCCATCGCATCTGCGGGGGCAGACCCCGGCCAGGGGCCCCTCCAAGACTGATCATAACCAGAGTCTTCAATTTCAGGGACCGCGATGTGTTCTCCAAACGTCTCGTACAAACCCGCCACTTAAATATGAGGACAGCCATATCACCTTCTTCCCTGACTTCACCACTAAGGTACAAGCTCAACGACGTAGCTTCATGGCAGTCAAGCAAGCACTATGAGAAAAAGGAATAAAATACGCCATGCTCTTTCCTGCAAAACTCCGTCTTGAATCAGACTGCAAAACTTGTTTTTTCTCCTCTCCGGAGGAAACATGGGAGTGGCTGAAGGGCTGGCGCTGAGTAGTAAAATCGAATAAAGATCGTAATGGAGGACCGAAGTCAGGAAGATCCGATAACAATGCTCGACAAGGGAATGGTACCAATCGAAGAGAGACAGAATCTACCTCACGCAGCTGACGCAACGATGTCAACGACGAGAATCACTGCTTGCCATCTCTATGGACACTATAACCAAGCTCGAAACGACCTACCACTAGGCGAGCTAACCCTGTCAGACTGCGAATCCTGTGTCTGGACGCTTTGGACTCCACTCTGCATCGACTGAGGGACGACTGCAGCCCCTGGGTATCGGGCAAGACATTTGGTACAGCACTGAAGTACTCATCACCACCCCATTGCTGACTGTGTGCGCCCCACTTGCAGAGACATAACTGACCTACCCGCTACTGAGCGGCCTTAGTACTACCCACCAGAAGGGACTTGGACATATTTGTACTTTATTTTGAGTAATATACTGTTCTCCTAGAAGTTTGGCGGGGGGGAAGCTGTGACCCAGCACCCAATAAATGAAGTGGGGGCGACAGGCACTCAGCCTTGTTGGGGAGTGGGTAGTTGGAAATCCACTGGCAGGGGGGCAGGGAGGGGGGAGGGGCGGGGGATGGGAGGGGTTTTCTTTTTGTTAGTTCTAATGTTGATTGTCACAAAGCACAATGTTTGGCTCTGGAATTGAATTGTAATTTTCCCCTATGATGGCATGGTGGTTGCGCGGAGCCCCACAATACATGGCCAGTCCCGACTGGAGTGCACAGCGGCCCATGTCACGACGGAATCACTCATCCCTGTAATAACCACAGGCTACACTCCCTTGATTTTATTGACGATCCAATATGGATAATACTATGCCTACAAAATTGTTCGCCCTGACATGGAATGTAAACGGGCTGGGTGACAAAATAAAGAGAGGTGTGATGTCGAACTATCTTAAGAGACAGGCGCCGGACTTAGTATTGTTTCAAGAAACTCATCTTGTGGGTAATAACTGCAAAGCTCTTAACAGGTGGGGATATAAACTGCTGGTCCATGCAGGATTCACATCTGGCTCCAGGGGGACTGACATCTTAGTGCGGAAAGGCCTTGCTCTCACACCCACTCACACATGGGCAGATCAGCAGGGAAGGTTTGCAGTAATGGGGGCCACCTGGCAAGGGAAGCCGATAAATGTAGTGTCGGTATATCTCCCACCGGCGCTAGGGAAGGAGGCACTCAACAAACTAGGTAAAATACTGATTGATCTCCCGGATGGTATCCTAATAATGGGGGGTGACTTTAACTTGACCATGGATGACGCACTAGATAGGTTTCGCCGATGACCCACCACCAGACATAACACTCAAATGGCGGAATTTACTCAAGCTATGGGACTATCAGACATATGGCGCTCGTTGCAGCCACATACGTCGTATTACACACATTACTCCAATGCACACAATAGTATGTCCCGCATAGAATATTTCCTTACGCACCTGGCAGATGTTGGCCACTTCCAGAACCCTCATGGGCTTCCGCGGGGGATCTCGGATCACTCCCCAGTGTGGCTCGAACTCACTTTTCACCGGAAAAAGCAGCGCAACTCCATAGTTATAAATTCGTGGCTCTTAAAGATCCCTGACATAAAAGAAGAGCTAATTGAACAGACTGACTATTATTTTGCTGAAAATCTGGGATCAGTAGACTCAGCACAGACTATCTGGGAGGCTTACAAAGTGGTGTTAAAAGGCCATGCCCAGGTGTTAAAAATAGGTTATCTCCGTCGCCATAATGAACAAATACTGGAGGCTGAGAGTGAACTTCAACAGTTAGAGACGTGAGCCCAGTGAGGCCACTGCACACCGCTTGACCATCAAACGCCTCGAGTATAAAGCCCTAACGCATGAAAAAGCAAGAGCGAAACTACTCCACACGACACAGAGTGTACGAAATGGGAGGGAGGGCAGGGAAAAGACTGGCCTGGCTGGAGAAAAGGGAGCAAGGTGAGAGGTGGGTGCCTGAATTATCCACTGGCGAGGGTACACGGGTGTCTGACCCTCAAGACATAGCGGAAGCATTTGTGGACTATCTGGAGGGTGTGTATACATCCTCCACCATTTACACGCCGGAAGACTCCTGACAACTGCTGGCAAATATTACCCTGCCCTCACTGTCTGAGACGGATAGGGCTGATCTGGAGGCTGACATCACAGATGACAAAATCTGCAAAGCTATATATAGTGTCCAATCGGGGAAAGCAAAGGGTCCAATGGAATCCCGATAGAATTTCTCAAAGCAATGACCTTGAAGATAGCTCCCCACCTTAATCTCTTGTATTCGGAAAGCCTTGAGAAAGGAATACTGCCTGCAGACCAAAGATTGGCTTCCATAGTGGTAATTCGCAAGCCCGGGAAACCGGCGGATTGTTGTAACTCATATAGACCAATCTCCTTGATAAACGCGGAGGCCAAGGTCCTGGCGAAATTGTTAGCCTCACGTCTCAACGCCGTCCTTCCCTCCCTTGTTCATGCAGACCAATCCGGCTTCGTGCCGGTACGGAACACAGCACTGAACATTCGTCAGGTACATAACGTACTGGCGCGGCAGCAATGTGTAGAGGAGGATGCGGTAATTATGTCATTGGACGCCTCCATGGCATTTGACTCCATAGAGTGGCCTTATCTCTTCGAAGTACTTGCCCGCTTTGGGTTTGGCCCGAGGTTTATGGCATGGGTTAGGCTGCTCTACACTGAACTCCGCGGTCCGGTGAGGGTGAATAACCGCTCGTCGCGGGTGTTCACATTGCACAGATGGACCAGGTGGGGTTGCCTCCTTTCCCCCCCTATTATGCGCCCTTGTTCTTGAACCCCTGGCGTCGTGGGTGAGACACGATGTGGCTCTCAGAGGCCTCAAATGGGCAGAGGACATTGAGGATAGAATATCATTATACGTCGACGACATCCTGATTTACCTAGCCTCCGCTTACACTTCGATACATAGGTTATTAAATATCTTCAAAAATGTTGGCAAGTACTTGGGCTATGCCGTTAATTGGGCGAAGTCAGTACTTTTTGTTCTCCATGGCCCTACACCTAGGCTACCCAGAGGATGTAATGTGGAAGGTTTCCAATGCCTGGGGATCTTTATCACTCCAGACCCAAAAACCTTTTATGACAAGAACTTAGTAGTCCCCCTACATAGACTTAGGGATGATGTCAAACACTGGAGGTCACTACCGCTGTCACTGCTAGGTCGAGCGGCCCTGTTTAAAATGCTAGCACTGCCACGATTCCTCTACCTGCTCCAGAACTGCCTTTACTGTGTCCCTGACTCCTATTTCAACAGTGTTGAGGCGGAGGTCTGGACATTACTATGGGACAGAGGGACGCCATGGATTGCCTTAGAGAAACTAACAAAGGGATGGTATGACGGAGGCATCACACTCCGAGACATACGGCTTTACTTATTGGGCATCGCAATTGGTTGCGGTTAACCACTGGCTATACAGTCTCCCGACGAACCCAGCATACAGGTTAGAGCGGTATCAAACCAGACGAGAGGGATATCTGGGAGCCCTATATACCAGACCCCACAAAGGAAGATATCTAGGACCAATGGCTCACGCGACCTCCATTTGGCATAAGGCCACTAAACGCCTGTGGTGGAGGGGAAAACTGACAAAAGCGACGCCCCTATGGTCCTCTCAACAACTGGGGCTGCTCTGCTACCATGCGGAGTTTGACAGATGGGACACCATAGGAATCTCTACTATCGGCGATCTCCTAAAGAAGGGTAAGATACTTGCCTTTAAGGACTTACAAGTTCAATATGAACTGGCGCCGGGGGTGATGTTTCGGTACCTACAAATTTGTCATGCGCTTAACACAGCTCTCACAGATCCGACAACCATACCAGATGCGTCCCCCTTGGAGGACCGACTCTTATCAGAACCTCTCCTGACCAAGGCAATTTCCCTCACATACCGCAAGTTATGTAACAATACACCAGACCCCTTTCACATTCTCAAGGACAAATGGAGCGTGAACCTGGGACAGATTGAGGATGAAGACTGGCGAAGTGCCCTGATGTCCCCAAGGGAGGCGGCCATAAACCACCGTTTTTCGGATGATCCAAATAAAAATCCTACATGGCCATATTTTATCATATACTATGGGATTGCCCCCCGATTCGACACTTATGGGAAAGGGCCACAGCAAAGATGCACTTGGAAAACAAATCACTCTAACACCATCACTGGGGATTCTGAATATATGGGACGTGACCGATCTCACCGACATAGAGCAACAATTCACCACCCTGGGATACATATTAGTGAAAAGAGCCATTGCTATGAAATGGGGTGCAGCAGATCGCCCACTGATAATAGGATGGGTGGCGGAGATGGACAGATGCATGGTAGCCGAAAAGGAGGTTTATAAATCCAGAGGCTGTCCTATAAAGTGGGACAAAAAATCAGGGCGCCTGGAACGCATATCGGGGAGAACTGTGCATCTCACCAACAGTAGAAACAAACATGTCGAAAAGGGGGAACTACGGAACAGTAATGTCTGATTGCAATAATGTACACGCCATTGTTTATTTTCAATTCTGTAAAGAAATGTGTATCAATTTGACTATGCGAGTGAATTACTAATAAAATTATTATTCCAAAAAAATAACTATTTTGTGTCTCTCATGGGTCCATATTGTCTGCTCTCCTATTTAACATCTACCCAACCCACTTACCAGACGTGATTATATAATTAAACCTCACCTGTTACATCAGTGCAGATGATATGCAAATCATTCTATAAATGGATGGCCTTGAAGACCTCTACAATTCAAGACTTGACTACTGCCACCATACCTTAAATAAATGTCTGATGAGTCATCAGAAAAAGATCAACATCGCAAAGGCAGAAAAATGACCTGTGGCAATGGCACAACAACCAGCCTACCCCCATATGGCCCAAGAAATTCAATGCCCATGTAACTACATCAAGAGAGGTAAGAAACATAGAGATAACAATGGAGTTAGGCTACTCAAATCCTGATAAAGAATGGGTAGGGTGGCATATGTTCTTGATTAACTTGGCAGGTCATAAATTGGGCCTAGTTTAACACAATCAGGACAGCCAGCCAGAGGAATTAATCCCTACCGAAACATGGCTGAATGAGCGCTCCTTACCTGACATAGTTCAGGCTTTGCTCTCAGGCTACCTTATTTGTAAGAAGGATCGTAAAGATAAAGGAGGTGGTGGGATAGCTATTGTTCATAGAGTCTTTAAGTTGTATCCTTACTCCTCTCACTCTCCCTGGTTGTGAAAGTCTCCTTTTCTCAATGTTGCTTACTCTGACTTGCACTCTCTCTGGAGCTCTGCTCTACATGAGCCCTGGGCCTTATGCCTATTTTTATCCATGTGCTTCCTGACATGGTTGTAAGTTTGGCAATGAACAAAGCCCACTTCACCCTATTGAGAGATTTTAACATTCATCTCATAGACACCAAAAGCTGTGCCTCGAAGAACCTCGTCTTTGTAGCCTATACAATAGGTAATGGGACTTACCCATGTGAAAGGGCATACTATCAACCTCTTCTTAAGAGATATCTTACATCTGCAGGTATTACAACCTCTGTCAGTAGCCTGCTATCGCCTGATACCTATCATATTGTCCTCCCCCCTCCCCCTCAATCCTTCCTGCCCAAGCCATGCGGCAGGACAATTGCTGGTCTAAATTAACCCTAGAGGACTAGAAAGCTGTTCTCATCAAGTCTAGAATTTAACTAGGTGACCATATTCCCTCAGCAGCTTTTAGATTTTCTGTTTGGATCAATAATTCTCTAAACCAGGTCATCCCAGAGACATGGAACAAATGCGTCTGACAAGGCAGAAAATCCCTGTGGTTCAATTCCCATTTACTGTCCTTAAAAAAAGAATGTAAAAGACTGGAGAGGAAATCAAGGAAGTATCAACATAAGTTGAGTAGACAAGAGTATCGGAAGGCAACCAGGAACTATCATTCAGAAATTAGACCCCATCAAGCTTCCTATTACACTGCCAAGATTGATAAATCCTCCAACTCACCTAAATAACATTTTCAGATTCTTAAATCTCTTACTGAGCCCAGAGCAGACAGCTCTTTACCAGAACTGACAGTGATATGCAGTAACGATCTGGCCAACGTCTTCCTAAAAACGATCACAGATATCTACTCATCCTTTCCCAATAGGGAAAAGGTTTGAGACCATTCGTTGAGTAGGAAATCCTCGGGAGCCATGTACAAAGCCTGCCTGCCTTCCCCCTCACTCCTTAACTCAGCATGGTTAAGTTGGCCTCACCCTTGGACACAGCCCTTCTCCACAGTTTGGAACAAGGGTCTGAGAACATCTTCCCAGTCATGTAGGACCTACTAAACTTGTCTTTAATCAGTGGGCTGGTTCCCTCTAAATGGAAACATGCAGTAGTTATGCCTCTGCTTAAAAAACCCCGTTTGGATCCATTATGACAGGGAAACTACAGGCCCATCTCCCTGTTGTCGGGAGTGCCTAAACTTTTGAAGAAGCACATAAACCAACATCTTTCTTCTTTTCTGGAATTAAATAAAATTCTCCATCATACCCAAACACGGTACCAAAAAAGCACCTTTCTCTGTGGTGGAGGAACTCAGATGCTTCCTAGACCAAGGAGGCTTCTCAGCAGTTATCTTTTTGCATCTCAGTGCCACATTTGACACGGTAGACCATGCAGTACTCACCCAGAGAATTTCAGACATGGGTATAAAAGATAGTGCACGAAGATAGCTAACATATTTTCTTGTAGGTAGAACTTTCCAAGTGCTATTTAGACATTTCCTCCTCTGAAATGTAGGGTGCTTCAGCGTTCGACCTTGAGGCCTACTCTCTTCAATTTTTATATGCCTCTCCTCGCTAAGATCATACATGCCATTGGGTTGTCAATAGTGTCATATGCAGACAACACCCAAATAGTCATGTCTATCTCTCCAGATCATTGTTCATACTCTCAACAACTTGCATCCTGTTTAAAGGAAGTGGCCAACTGGATAGCGAGTTGTTGCCTCGAACTCAAAAGAGTCAAGACTGAGATCATGCTACTGTGCAATAAAACTGAGAATTAGGCACGGACATCCTGGCTGGACTGTTTAGGAAATTCACCGAGCCCCAAAAGCCCTATAAAGAGCCTGGGCTTCTAGCTAGATGACACCTTCACCATGGAATCCCAAGCAAGCGAGCTGTCAGGGCATACTTAGAATGCTTAGGTTTTGGTAAACTTTCTTCTGGATTATGAGAATTCTCTGTACTTTGGATCCCCTCACTACGTAAGAAAAAGCCTCTAGGTCCTACAAAATGCGGCAGTCCTCCTTCTTTAGAACATCCCCAGGTATCAGTAAAAAAAAGGGGCATTGGTAGAGCTTCACTGGCTCCCAATGGAACAGCCGATGCAGTTCTAAGTCCTTTGTATTGCTCATAGAACCTATTACAAATAAGGCCCCCAGTTATTACAATCTTTGGTTGCACTCTACATCCCTACAAGGGTGCTGAGGCCGGCTAACGCACATATCATGACAGTACTAAAAATCCTTAAGACAAGATGGAGTGGCTGCTCATTTGCGTATCCTGCCCCTAAGTTATGGAACTGCTTGCCGAGCAAACTGAGCCAAATGAATCTAGGATCTACTTTTAGAAAGCCTTAGAAACCTGGCTGTTTGTGAACTAGCTGCTCTATTGATCTGAACACAGAAATGGTGCAGGTTTTTCTAAGCATTGTGTAGCCTTTTGGTAGCCAACGACTCTGCAAATCCTTCTCGATAGAATACCAAATGTCTATAAAGTACCAAAGAACACCATTTACACAATGAAAACACAGCATACCTTGGATACCAACATAAGCTGCAATTTCTCCTCACACTCTTAATCTCCAAGCTCTGCTATGCCAACAGCCTATACCTCAATGTCCCCAGTTTTATCATGCACTAAATACAACTAATCCAAAACACTATGGCAAGATTCCTTCGGTGCTTCCACCTCAGAGAACACATGGCACCAGTTTTGCAAGCAATCCTCTGGCAGCAATGTTCATGGCACTTTGCATCGTCCACAGAGAATTCTAAGGAAAAAGACCACTATACTTAGAAATTAAATTCAAGCAATAAAAACAAATAGAACACTGTGGTCCAGGCTTGCACTACAGGTTGTTATATCGCCTTCCAATAGGAAATCCATGGGAGTACCACTTTCTCAGTTCAAGCCGCCAAATTCTGAACTCGCCACTAGGCAAGATTCTAAGCATCCAGGAGCATTTAGCGCTCATAGAGAGGTGAAAACACACTGTTTCCTAGATAATTAAACTAACCCGTAAACTTGAGATAGAACTCCTAAAAATAATCACTTCAAGTACAATCTACGCTACATAGATATGTAACATCTTGAACAGCACCCTCACTGCATGCTGTCAAACACACTAGGATAGGATAATATTTATAAAGCACACTTATACCCACAAACAACTTTCAATTTCCAGGTAAGTTTTAAAGGGGTACCTTGTGTCTATCTCAGGGCGTTTTGGATGATATTCTCAGTCAGTTAGTGTTGCTACACTAACGGACTGAGAATACCTGCAGCGGCATTACGCCAGATATATAGAGAAGTTTAAAGAACCCACTTGACCACGACGACTTAATTTTGAACCAATATTCTCTAAAATGCCCTGAGGAAGCCCCAGGCCAGATAGCCGTGTAAGGGGTGAAACACGTGTTGGCTGTTTGTTTGTTTCTTTCACTCACTCTCACGGATAGAGTGACAACACCATTATAAACACCCTACAAAATGAACCATTGCCTGATTGGAATTTTTTCCTAAGGAATATAAGGAACGTATCTTGCCCTGACAACCCTGTTGAACCTTGTTTGCATTAGGGGTATCCCTCTGTCAAAGGCAAGTATCATAACGAGAATTCCTACTCAATATACCTTCAGTAAGGGATCGGGACCTTTTCACCCCTTACCTCACAAAACTGTACCTTGTGTCTATGTTGTGTACCACATAGTAATGTAAACTGTTACATCACCCTCCTTGGCCCTCACTAATATTAAAACTATAGCATTCAGTGTTCAGTAGTTCAAAGAGGCTGCATAAAAGTCTCATAAGCAGCTTGGCCCTCTAGCACTCAGACAAGACATATACGTTACTAGTCACAACCCTTCTCCCTGCATCACACAATATTTATAACGTATTTGCATCTCATTTACATGGCTATAACCAGTGCGCTAAAAGTTTGCCATGTTGCTCAAATCGTAGTCTATTTCTTAGGACAGCTTTTACTTTTGTAGATTTGTTTTTCAGCTAACTTGCACCAGGCCAAAACTTCCTTCCAGGTCTCAAGACCTGGATAGCCCCCGTTCCCCATTGTCTGGCTATGTTACATTTTGCAACAGCCTAACCGAGTCTCACTCGGCTTGGAGAGCTTGGGAAGACAATCATCCACCCAAATGTTCTGTATACATATTTTAGCAGAGAGCTCTACACGATTCCCGGCACCAAATCCTTCCATTCATGTATTCCCTCTCAGCATTGTTGTATCTCTATGATGCATTGCTGTATCTTTGGGCATAACCATACAGCATGGAAGAATGTACCAGACTGTAGAGAGCCCCTAAGACAGTTGTCAGAGTCCACCCTTCCCATTCGTTTCTGAATCATCCTGGAATAGTATGACCTGTGCAAATTACGCAGCTTGATAAGTCGTAAACCTGTCCGGCTTCCAACTTCCCTTGGGGTTTTCAATTCCTCTTCCCACTCCTCATACTCCAGATCTCCTACATCTTCGTTCCACCTTGCTCTTAATGCCTGCACAATATCTGGAGAGTTGTTCATTACTTTTTTGTATGTAACTGATATTGATTTCTTTAGTGGGGGCTCTTTTAAGATCCTATCTTCTAACAGGGATGATCTGGCAAGTGAGGTATCCCTTTTGATGTGGGACGCAAGTGCATGCCTAATCTGCACATACCTATAGTGTACAGTCTCTGGCATCTAGTACTTCTGATGGAGAGCACTGAAGGAAATAATTTAACAATGCCTATTACCCCCTCACCTGTTCCTGGAATCTCTCAAGACCTCCCAGATCTGATAGAATATCTCCAACCGACAAGGGACTGTCTTCTGTAAGGGTCCCCTCCCAGCCAAGAAACCCTGTGGTTTCCCACCATATTGTCACCACTGTTTGTCTATGTTAGGCAAAGCCTTAAGGATCTTCTGCCTGCATAGAGCTAATAGGTAGCCCCGTGTCCTACGGCATGTCTATCAATTCTGCCCGCAGGCTCGTCTTGGGGTGCAAACACCCAGTCGTTGAGGACTGTCAACTGCGTGACTGAGTAGTACTTTCTTTTATATCACGAAGAGCTATGCCTCTGTCGGAAACTCAATTTGTAAGTTTATTGAAAATTATGCAAGTGGCACTACTGTACCATAGCAATAGTCAGATAACTGCTTCTAATTATGTGAAAAAGTCAGTAGGGATTCAAATGGTATATTCTAAAGGGTCTAAAGAAACCTAGGCAGGGATATCATTTTGAACATATCAGCCCTGCCCAATAGTGAAAGTGTCAGGGAACGCCAGTGCTAAACATCTCCCCTATACCGCTCCTGCAAGGTGTACAAGTTTTTGTTGAGAAAGATCTCTTTGTCTACAGTTACGAAAATGACCAGATATAGGTAGTACACTTTCCCCAATTCATTTTGTACCACCAAGTACTTCCCAAAGATCTCAAACACTTGTAACTTGATAATTTGCTCCGGTTCGAACACATATAGTGATACATTGTCCACATACAGTGAAATCCTTTTCTCCTATGTATCATCCCAGCGCAGCCTCCTGAAGGGGGGCGTCCTCTCTGACCTGCTCGACCAGTGGTTCCAATGCCAATGGTGACATCATAGCTTCCTAGAACGAAGGGGTCCAACGTGG
The DNA here is from genome assembly GCF_964204655.1 of Triturus cristatus. Taxonomy (NCBI): domain Eukaryota; kingdom Metazoa; phylum Chordata; class Amphibia; order Caudata; family Salamandridae; genus Triturus; species Triturus cristatus. The sequence continues at coordinate 661,688,121 of NC_140594.1, forward strand.
CCCCATATACTTGCACGTTAGCCATTAGTTGCTTAGCTCAATCCATTTTCTATATTTGGTCCCAAATCGCATTTTGCCTAGCACTGCAAACATGTATGCCCACTCTAAGGTGTCAATGGTCATTGTGGCATCTAATGACATCACCAGTACTGCTTCACAGACTCTCCTCATAAATCTGAAGCACCTATACAAGTCTCTGAAGATGTTGGTTCGTCACCCTTTCATGATTGTATCTCCTTAATGGCTGTAGTTATCTCCTCGGCCTCTAAGTCGGCTTTCAGGCTAAGGCAGTCCTCATGCCTAAATCAAAGGAGCTGAATGTCTTTGAGAAAATCCTCTATGTGCTCTTGTGCTATTTGGTCAGTAATGTATAGATCTGATAATAATAGTTAGCCATAAAATACAGTATAATTCAATACTTGTACATGGAAGTCTGCTCCGCCATTTTTCTTATGTTTTGTGTCCCTCTATAGAGAAGCTATCAGTGGCGCAGTGTGTAAGCAGAAAACCTGAGAACAAATTCTGCATCCGGCTTGACCAAAGTGTGTGGTGTAAGGCAAACATTTTGTTTCACCAAGCCTCCTTTTTCTTCATTATCACATATTAGAGCAACTTGAAATACAGAAGTTCAGGATGTGCGCTTACAAAAACTTCTTGAGATTGATTTATTAGAATCTACTGTTGCTTCATGTATAATATAAACCTGGGCCACATCTACGGTGGATACGGCAACTGACGTGCCTCTCCACTAATGGCATTGCCGCTAGGTCGTGGACAGGAGTTTCTAAGTTCATTAATTCTTCCGCAAGTCAAAACAAAAAAATTCTGAATATTGAAGAGCCTTTAACATATTTTAACATTGACTTTGCAGCATGTTTTACATTCAAAACATTTTCATTCAAATGATCATGCAGGGGTGCTTAGAGCCTAAGCAGGCCATTGGCTCAGGTCTCCCTTTTAACTTGTTGTCTTGCTTGCTATTACTAGGGCTGCTTCTCTAGAGTTCTTCTCTACACGTCAAACACAACTACTTGCTTGCACACATGCTCAAACACAGTCATGCACTTCAGCGCCATACAACAATCGCAAGGTCAGGGGTGACACTGCTCTGTTAACCACTTCAAGTCACAGAGCAGGGTTTCTGGTATTGCACTCCCTCCACAGCCCTGCCAAGTGCCACGCATCTCGTGTTAGGGTAACATATTTTCAGTAATGTCCTGCATCACCGCAATGGCTAATATTGTCACAAAAATTAAGGGCTAAAATAGCAGACTAGATTAAGACAAACCTTGAACTGTGTCCTAGAGAGCTTTGCTGAGGCTAACACCTGTCCGTTCTCTTTGTTTGTTGCTGTCAGAGGCACGGGCGGTCTTTAGGTTAAAGCTTCAGGCACCCCTTTTCAATGGTTGTCATGCCGCTGCCTGGCCCCTCACCCTCCCGTAGTATTATAATTATTGATTTCAATACGGATGGGCGGTCACGCACATCCCAGGTCACAGCACAGGGGCGAGAGAGTGGTTCTTGCCCTCACCTTCCTCCACTACAGACGACCTGCCAGTGGCCACCAGACTGCAAAAGAGCTCCATGCCACCTCAGTGCCTCTGGAGCCTTCTCTCTCCTGCAGTTGAATCCTCTCAGCTGAGAGCAGCCGAGCCAGGCCTTCCCTGTAGCCTGCCTGGACTGCCAAGAGGCCATACTGAGCGCGTCACTGCTCTCCGTCCCAAAGTAAACTGTCTAACGAAGAAATATACTTGGTATTACTATAAGCTGTACATCTTAAAAAGCGAAGTGCAGCTTTTTAGCATCCTCAAAGATTTTATAATTAACTGCTGAGGACATGGTGTAACCTCCAGAGCTGCCGACTTTGGAGATGGGGAACCAGGTTGAAGTCTGGGCGCGGGCTCTGGGCAAATCACCTCATCTATCAGTGCTCAACAGAAAGTGCGATGTGTCCTTGTGTAATGTAATTGGTGCTCATGTAAACCACTCCAGTACCTTCAGGGCGAGTTTGCGACATATACAACTACAAAAAAAAACAACTCTGAAGCTTACAGCACTGCAAGAGGCGGTCACAGCGACATATTTTCACCTCGTGCTCGCATCTGTATACAATCAGCTGGTGCTGATGAGAAAACATGATCTACACATGAGTAACCAAGCTGGGGTCACTTTAAACTTATATGGTATCCAGTAACCCTGGAAGCAAAGCCATCCACCCACTCGGCTTAGTTCCCTCTCCACGCCTTGGATGGCTGCAGTGAGCTCAGGTTTCCATTGGCTAAGACAGCACTCTGCAGTGTAATGATTTTTAGGTCTCGCCTGACCCAGCGCATGCGCTGGTCTGGCGAGACTTATTGAGAGGGCTCTAAAAAGTGCTACCAGGCCAGCCTAGAGCTACAGTGCATGTGCGCGGTCGCGCGCACCGCGCTTTACCGCGATTACTTTCACTTTCGCGGCCGCTTTGATGTTTGATTGCAATCGCGATCGCTTTCGCGGCCGCTTGGCATAGCCAATAGGTCTCGCTTTTGGGACCTTATAAGTATTTAGTTATGCAACTGTTGCATGGATAAACACTTATAAGGTCCCAAAGGCGAGACCTATTGGCTATGCCAATGCTTGTTACCTCTGCTCTCCCCTCTCAGGATCTGGTCCTTCCCTTGTGTTTGACAGCAGTGCTTAGAAGCAGGTACTGCAGGCCATATATAGTATCCATGAGGGAGGGTAGAGAGCAGATGAAGAGGGCGGGGAGAATGCAAAGAAAGAGATAGAAGAATACAAAGGATGGGGAGAGATAAGAAGAGGGAGGCTAAAGAAACAGATAACAAGGGTACAAAGGACTAAGGGGCACATGCATCAGGCAAAATACCAGTCGCAAACGTGCCGATTGTCAGAATCGGCCCGTTTGCGACCAGTAAAATGTTATTTGCGATGCATCAAGCCCAAAGCCATTCGCAAAAGAGGTAATCGCAATTTTTGCGATTACCTATTTTGCAAATGCAGTTAGGGTATCACAAACTGTGTTTCCCTAATTGCGATGCATTATGCAATCGCAAATTGCGTTTTTGCATTTTGGAATCGCAAATTACCATCAACTTCAAGTTGATGATAATTTGCAATTCCTTAGAAAAATGCATAAAATTGCATTTTTCTAAGTGCCATGTGGTGCACACACATGCCCTTAGGGCATGTGTGTGTTTCACATGTGGACACATGCATGCTTTTGGGAGTGCATCAGGGTGCCCTTTAGGCCCCCTAGCACCCTTGAAATTGCATTCTCAGTTTGCGAGTAGCTATTTGGAACTCGCAAATTGCGAATGCTGTCCTATTCATTCCTATGGGCCACTAGGCCCATAACAATGAATGGGAAGGTATTCCTTAATTGTGAATCACAATTTGCGATTCACAATTAAAGAATGTGTAGGAATCGCTAATATTTTAGTGAAAGCCTACATGCATAGGCAAATGCGATTTCTTAATAGCGATTCCTTAATGATCGCTATTAAGGAATCGCAATTGCTTAGCTTGATGCATGTGCTCCTAAATTTATTATCTTACAGCTCTAACCCTTTAGGTAGGACTTGCAGACTGTGTGCTATGAGGGAAGGCAGGTGGAGCTAAAGAGAGGATGGAAAGGGCGACAGATAGATAAGTAGGGAAGAAGACTGTAAAGAGGGTGATAGGGAGGGAGAGCTGCAAAGATGGCGAGAGAGACAGAGGGAGGAAAAGATGACAGGGATAATAAGAGGGAGGATGCAACAAGAGACAATAAATTCTGGAGACTGGTAGAGTTTTGATATGAACTACCAGCTTGAACTGGACTACGACTGACAACTGCTGCTCCACCCTAGTGGTGGGGGGGGGGGGGGTATGGGTAGTGTGGACAGCACCACTCACAGTGTGTCTGCTGCTGATTTACATCGATTTCTTACCATCAGCAATTTTTATTAATTAATTTATTTGCAGTACCACGTGTTTAGAGTGGAACACTTCTGTGTTTTGCACTTGCACTTCCCAGCATTCTTTTTTACCTTATTGCATTAGCAACTGATTATACCTGAGATTGAATGACGGTATGATCTCCTATTTGCACTTGCTATGCCATAAAATTAGCTTTTTAGGCTAGTGTGAGGTCATGAATGATCAGATAAATGAGATCATCTTCTGGGCAGCTGCAGTACCTGCCTGCGACCTGTTACTGAGGGCAGAAGTCATGCAGTCTGTCTCCAGTTAGTGCCCTTTCTTCCATTTCTGTTGCTTTGCAGCAGTTTTAAGATCTTCTTAGAGTTTCTCATTGCTCAAATGGGTGTATTTTCATATATTTATATGTTTCCCTTATCTTCATTGCTTGATTTTGCTCGTGAGAAAGGGTCACTCATAGTCGTTGAAATGCCACTCATAATTACTCTGAAATTATGAAAATGTCACACATAGCAATCTGAGACCTCGGCAGCTATGCATCCAGCTGTCAATTAGAGAGAAGCGGGCCTATCATACAATAGAGTAATTGAGGACCTACTGGCTAAATACCATACAGCCAGTCTAAACATGGGCCAGCCACCTTGTTAAAAGTGCTCCGTGAACCCCACACCAAGGTTTGAAAAAAACAGAGCGAACACATCGTAAGACACAAAACACTAGCAGTGCACAAGCGTATGCCAGTCAAAGGATTAATTTATACCGCTACACATGCACCGCAGTAATCAGGGCCAGACTGGCCGTAGTGGGCACCGGGCGATTTCCCGGTTGGCCGGAATGGTGGGGACTGTTTTTTAAGTGGCGGCGCCGGTTTTGTTTATGTGGGCCAGTTTTGCAGCAGAGCTGCAATATCGGTTCCCTGTAACAAAACCGGCAGCAGGGCTAAAGCGAAAGCAGTGCCCCCAGGCCTGTCCGGCTGAATTGCCAGGGCTGGTTTGTATTCTTGTGTTCCCAGTCCGGCCCTGGCAGCAATTCCAGAACTGCAAAGCGGCAGTGAATCCTCCACAACCCCTCGCAGATTCAACCAGTCAAATACATAATGATGGGAAGCTGCACAAGTGCTTCCCCCGCCTACCTTGTCGCTGCTGGTCTGCCCTACCCCCAGTTCACTATACCCTGACGTGCTCTGCGTGAATACACCTCAAGGTCCGCAGGAGCCAGCACCCAATAGCACAAAACATAAATAACACTGAAAAACAGACCACACCCTCCATCTGACATTATTGCCCTGGGTTGTGTATCAAGGGCGACGGGACAATTCACCTGTGCATGCGCAGTTACACCAGCACCAAGAGAACAGTCTGGAGCCTATATATGGAGTATACAGCTTTTTTTCTGAGCAGCTTGTGTGTTCCTAACTCTCTTCCTCCCCTTTCCTCCTTCTACAGACTGAGCTGCTGCCTGCAGCAACCAGAGTTCTAACTCACATCACTGGAAGCATTTAGAACAGAGCTTAAGAGGAAGACCTCACCTCCAAAATGTTCCAAAGCTAAAATAATAAAGCGCCTCCAAAAAGATGCAGAACCTTTGTTTGCGCTACTTTGTGTCACTCAATTTCTTAAAAGGCCATGTACGGTTGTGTGCTCTCTGGCTGGGACTTGTCCTAACATTTCCGGATTGGACTCTTCTTTTTGCAGTGTTGGGCTGATTAAATATGGTTGGTCCACCCTTATTGTGGCAAAAGCAAGTTAAAACCAAGCTCTGAGAAAAGCAATATAATAAATATTTTTTATACAGCCAAACGTTGAGTATGAAGACTTGTTCTATGCATAGTTGTGGAGAGGAAGAGTGGCTGTCGCCGTGGGTTGTTGATCTAGTGCTATGTGGTGATAGTAATGTACGGTTCATTGGAAGAGTAGTGTTAGGGGCTCCGGTATTGTGGTGAAGGTTGATAAGCTGGGGATGGTATCTGGTAGTGCAGTGTTATGGGGTTAGTGTTGGAACGGTTTGAGGATGATAGTGCATTGGTCTATTGTTGTAGTGCAGTGGTAAAGATAATGCAATTCAGAGTTGATGGTTTGTTATTTTTGGTTGGCAGTTGAGGGGCGATATAGGGCTATGTACCTGTATACGTATTATTGGGAGGCTGTTGGGAAGGAGCAGTGTTTTGGTGTATTAGCGCACTGCACTGCTTGTAGGTGATAATGAAGTTCTGGGGCTGGTATTATAGTGCTGAAGGAGGGTGGTAGTGGGGTGGTGCTGGGCTTAGTGTAGCTCCTGATAGTGCTGTTGTGGGTTGATGTATGCAATATTGCAGGCTGTATTGCAGTGCTAGTATCAAGGTGCTGGTTTTGTACTACAAGGTTACAGTATGAAGTTGATAGAACTATTATGGGAAGTTGTAGTTGTAGTTGATAGTATTATACAATGGTGCTGAGGGTTGTAGTGCTAAACAGTGCTAAGCAGTGAGTGATAGTGCTGTGCTGGATGATAGCAGTGTTATAGAGGAGCTGGGGGTGTGGTTATGAATGTGATGGTACATTTTTGGGATAGCTGTGCACTGTTAAATGATCATAAAATTCTGACTTGTGGCAGTATAGTAGAGGTGGGTAGTGTGTGTTGGTGGGAGTGAGTAATGTGATGACTTGGGGTGTAATGTAATTGGAGAGTTGGTAGAAGGTGGTAGAGACAAAAGATTCTAATGGAAAAGATAAAATGGAAAACAAGAAAAAATAGGTGGGTGTTCCAAGCTACTAGCGATATTTGGGGAGAGGAATGTGCTGTTGAAGATAGTTTAAAACAAATAATATCTGTTACTGTCTATTAGTGATGTTCTTACACAGTAAAAAATAATACGCCAAAATGCAGTCCACCAATGACAAGACTAAGTAGCATAGGCCTTCTAAAGCTACTGTAGATCCATAAGTGGCAAGAGCGAATTGAACCTCTCTTAAACTAGACCTAATGATGACATAGTGCTCAGAGGACAAGAGAAGGGGTAGATAAGAACTTTTTACTTAATCACTTCAGCACAGCCTTTCGATATTTACTCTAATGCCCCTTTAAGTCGCAAACAGCTCATTACTGAATAGGAACACCATCAACATTTTCTTTGAAGAGTTTTATATAGCGCTGGCTAGACCCGGAGGTATCATAGCGCTTATCAGTGCTTTCATCACCCCCTTTCTAGTAAACGCTGTCACCACTTACCTCAGGTCTTCTCCCATCAGCTGTTGTGTTAAAACTTGTACAGCCCGCGTGGCAAGGTGAGATGTATTCTGTGCCATCTGCACCGCATACAGGGTGAAAGACCGACACTGGACATGTGCAATCCCTTCTGCACTGTTGACCTATTCCAGAGCTTTGAACATTACAACCAAAATGACAAAAGAAAACAAATTATGAAAAACAAACCATGACAATGCATCTGGCAGTTTCTTTATTGGCCTTTCTCCCCATCAAAGTATGTGTCAGTCCTCATAGCACAAAAGGTTTAGTAATCATGTTTAGAACTGCATGCACTAACTTCTCCACATCTGAAAGGACCACTAGGCAATTTTGGATTTAGAAGAAATTATTAGTCAAAGTACAATATTCACATCTTGGAGACAATGGTCACACCTGAATCCTAGATCTTGAGTTGGCAGAGCAAATTGCAAGACTGGACCAGGTCATGAGAAGCCTTGAGAATGTACCACTAACAATGGCTGTGTGTGAATTGTGTTTTTGCAATACAGTCATAGGATCACAGCAGATTAGTGGAATGTTTTTACGATATAAGACCATATGTCTGTTTTATCCTGTTCCGATATTTTCATACTTAGACACTTATGAGGTTAGATTTCTGGTTCCAACAATACGTGTGCGGTTTCTATACCTAATCTCAAGACATGTGGTGCTAGCACTATGCCTGAAAACATCCAGGCCCCAGCTCATGATGTCAGAGGATTGTGTATGTTCTACATGCTAAGACAGTGAAATTTTCAGGGACTGGTCCAGAGAGACCTAAGATATCTTTCGCAGTCAAGTGGGCAAATCTGCAGCTTATGTGTGTGGGCCTGAAAATTGTCTTGAGAACAAGATATCTGAGTCTCAGTTATATGGGGTGTTTTAGAGGAGGGTAATAATGGGATAGCCCCTGAAAATTGGCAAGTGTTCCAATTGTCTTTGTGGGTTTACGCCTCATTTAAAGGCGGAAGAACAAACCTGTTTCTGACAGCAAAGCATCAGTTCTGCTATCAAAAACGTCTTTCAATGAGCCAGCTGCTGCAGTAATGCTCTCTACATGGGTTTCGTATGGCTCACTACATTTAAGGCATGGCTTCTGATGCTGTATTTTCTTTCCAGTACTGTCATACATAGGTTTGTGGTCCAAAACTAGAAAAACATACAATATTCTCAACTTGCTAAAAGAAAACCCGCAGTGCATCCACGGAAACAAGACCTGCTTTACAATCTTATCTTTGGAAAACAAAATCTAAACACTCTGGCATGTCACCATGGCACAGTAGGTTGGCTGGCATGGTGCAATTTTCCTGGAATAGATCCCGGCATATTGGCGGGAGCACTTTTGCCGAAAAAGCCAACCACAGTAGTGGCAAACTGTAGATTTGGTGGAAAGAGTGCACCTGGTACAGCAGAGGTGGTGCCTAGACATCTCATTGGTTGAGCAGTACACCTGCCAAACCCCAAATAACCCCGATTATCTCCCTCTACCGTCTGATGTTTCCTGAGTATATCTGAAAAGATAAACCCACTCTTAGTCTTTGTGCTTATTGATGGAGTCCCTCTATCCTCACTCTCTACCTTGACAAGATTTCCGGTTTAAACCTTGAGATATCTTTCAGGATCCCCAAACATCTCCTTACCTGGTCACTCCTGCCACAGGCTGTGTTGGACATCCCATGAAGAAAAGGGGTAGGCAGCAGAGGACAGAGACCAGGAGCACGGACAGAGCAAAGCGTGGGGTGGCACGAAGCGAGAAGCAGTAGCGCTTCATAACAATGCCTCCCAGAAGCATGCCCAAGGCAGCTGCCGGCAAATTTACTGCTCCTGATAGGGGAGAAAGGAAAGAAAGAATATTAAAAACATAAAGGAGAGTTCGAAAAATACAATAGCATTCTTTCCACACGTTTATTAGTTTAGCTGGAGTGCCTTCTATACTAAGCGGGACCGAGGGGCAAGCCAAAATGCTGTGTTGCAGAAGCCACATAGCAGGCATGCTAGTCTACCAACTAAATCTTTGCTTCATTTTACCTTCTTGGATCTTCCAAGGGTGGTTAATCCCAGGCTTTGTTGTTCATGCTCCAAGGAAGGCTAAAGGAAGCATTTTGTGAGGCTGGCTAATCTATAGGGAAATCTGGAGATTCCCAAGAATCATGTGCAACAAAAAAAATGTAGAGCTAGTAAAAAGTCAGCTACACATCTGGCCAAAGTAAACATTTATTCAATAATGAGTTTACACATAATATTCAGGAGATTGGAGCGAGTTCAGTATCTGGAGCACACATAGGTGTGGATAGATCTGCGTGTTCTTCTTTCATTTACCACTGACCTGATGAATGGGATACATCAGTAAATATATTGGTGAGTGTGTGACTACATGAATGTGGACATGAGGAGTGAGTAATGTATGGAATTGCTTGATAACTAAATGCATCTGCTTAGGAGTCAGTGGGCCGTGGGCATGTGTGCAACGGCGAGACACAGCTTTGAGGAGCCTATCACTCTTCTCTGTTCTCCACACGTTAGATATGTTGTTCAATAACGACCATGCTTTCAGATTGAGTTCCTTGGTAGGAAACAAGAAAGCCAGGGTTCCTGGTTTTTCACAGACGCATCACTGGGTAGGTTTAAACACCTCCTGTGCAGTCGCAGATGTGCCCGGGATATTTTCAGATAGTGTCTTGACTGGGTATTTAGTGGAGAACATTAACAATATATTTTCAGCTTTGTCCTCGTATGTTCTCTTTAAATTCCCTAGGTATTTTTGTGGTGTGTCTGGCTGTTCCCAGTAGTTCTTTAAATATATTCTTAGCTGAATCTTTAAGCATTCTAAGATGGGGCAATGACTGTTGTCAGCTGATTTACTGGATAAAGTCATCAGCGACTTACTCTTGGAGTATTCCTGTTTAATGTAAGAGAGGCAGTTTAACAGGTCTGAACATTACGCATATGCCCCTGGTTGCAGTTAATCCGAGTTTGTTACGCAGGTGCCTTTTACTGCCTTTTCTGTTTTCACCAGCAGATCCAGAGTTTTACCTACAAGCCCATGGTGCCGCTGGTACGTCACTTTTTTTGACCCTGCGTGACTTTTCACGGCCTTGTAAATATGGCCCTTTTCATGCATTACTCTGCGTGAAAGGGGCGTTCCATGGGTGTTGCTGTTGGTGTTCCCACACAACATCCATGGAACTTGACACATTCCCAGATTTACAACATTTTGTAAAACTGTGAATGTGTCGGAATCCTATACCTCCCCTTGGGAGGCGTAGGAATGGTGCAATGAGGAGAAATACTTTTGGGGCATATTTACAAGCCCCTATCACCACGGGAACTTCACTTTTTCCGATGTTTCTGTGGCAATAGGGTCTTCGCCTTATTCACAAGGCAGTGTTAAGCCACTTAACGTGGCTTAGCGACCTTGTGAATAAGGCTCCCTTTCAAGCTACACTTAGCATGAAAGGGGTGGGCAATGGGTGTTGCGGTAGGCGTTTTGCCGCAACACCCATTGATTTTGACGCTGCCCCATATTTACAAGGGTGGCGTAAATATGGGGCAGTGCCAAAATTAAGACCGGGGAAAACCTGGTCTTAACATGGCGAAACGAGGAGAAATGCTTTACTTCTCCTCATTTTTGCTGTTTCTATGTGCGCTACATTGTGTAGCACACAAAGAACCAGCAAAACGCCATTGATTGTTTATGTGCAGGAAGGTGTCCCCTCCTGCATATAAACAATCATTAAAAAAAATGATGAGTTGCAACTTCTGTGTGTGCTCCATTCTGCAGCACACATAGAAGTTCCAAAACGCCATTACTGATTGTTTATGTGCAGGAAGGGACACCTTCCTGCACATAAACAATCTTCCTCTGCAACGCAGGCACCCTTGCACACTGGTGCAAGAATGCCTGCGATGGCGCTAGGCAGCCACACTTAGCACCAGAGGTAAGGGAAAGCAGTGTTGCACCGTATTCTTGTGAACATGGCGCATCCCTGCATTTGAAAACTGACGGAGGGCAGCGTTAGCCTTCTTGGCGTAACGCCGCACTCTGACAGTTTCCTAGTAAATATGCCCCTTTTATTTCTCCTCATTTTTTCCTCTTTATATGTGTGCTGCATTCTGCAGCACGCATAGAAAGAGGAAAAAGCCATTCATTATTGTTTTTGTTTAGGATGGTTTCCCTTCCTGCACAAAAACAATCATCCCCGCAGCGCAGGCACCCTTGCAAAATGACGCAAGGGTGCGTACACTACACTGGCGCATGGCATCCAATTGTGTGCCAGGGAAGGGGAAACCACAGGGATGCGTTGTATTGTTAATACGACGCATCACTGTGGTTTGAAAATGATGCAGCACAGTGAAGCTAAATGGCTCGCAGCACCGCACTGTATCATTTTCTTGTAGATGAGCCCCCCGGTTTTTAAATCGTTTGCTTATAATGGCAAATACTCATTTAAATTCAATCGGATTTTATTATCTGAGATTCATACAACTTCTGTCAATTACAAGTGATGAGATTCTTTTTATTTAGCTAAGAAATTGGTTTCTCGACACGTGTTCCATTGCATTTTACAAGATACTTCAGTAATTTGTTTGGCCAACTTCTGTTTCACACTTGGCGAATAGTGACAAGGTCTTTTTAAGGCTTTTTTAATGCTTTTCTGTGAACATTTGAAAATGTCCATATATTCAGGAAATCTTGTCAGGCTCTATTTTGTCATGCATAAGTGGTGCTGATCCGGTCTATCTGGTTTGTTTTTGCAGTCTGTTTTCTGAGCAGTGGGGTGAACGTTGTGTCAGTAACGTCAGCCCACTGGCAATTCTCTACTGATTTCCTTCCTGTAGTGATCAGGTCAGGGTACTCTTTGCCTAGTATTAGCTGTTTTTGTAGTCTCTGATATCTGGCTTCCAGGATATTCGTTCGGCTGCCCAACATTGCAAGAGCCCTTGCAATAATGGTCAGTGTTTCTCAAATTATTCCGAAATTATTTATCCTTTAGCAATCCAAAGCACACAAATGGCCTGATTCACAAAGATTTTGCTGGGACTTATTCTTGCATTATTACTGGCCTATTCCAGAATTCCAAAAGCAAGTCACACCACGCACTGCAAAAGCTTTGTGAGTCAAGCCCAATGTGTTACCCGCCCTTTGGAGTGGCCACCTCACTCTGGTGTTACATACACTGGCCCTCATTTCTAATATTTAGGCGTTGGGCAGTGTCACAAGTCTTCCTGCTGCAAAAGAAAAGGGCAGGAAAGTGCCATCTCTATGAGATATGGTGCATTCCTGCCCTCTTTCACAGCGCTGGCACACTAATGGCTGCCATGGGCCAACGCAGGCATCCTTGCACCATGGTGCAACGGTGTCTGTGTTTAAATCAGGTTATTTTGTGAGGGAAAAGACACCTCCCTTCACCAAAACAACCCTTACAGCACTCCTGGGGAAGCGTAGGCTTTTGATACATTTTCAGGATTACACATGTTGTAAATTTGGGAATGTGTCAAATGCAATGGGTATTACGCGGCATGCCTCCCAATCATAGTGTCAGGCAACTCAGCGACTTGCGCTGAATCGCCTCACACCATATCTACGAGGCCATGAAAAGTCACTCAGGGTGGCTTTACGTAGCCTCCTAAATATGGGTAAACCCAGTGCGCCGCCGCAAGGTCAAGAAAAGTGATGTTCCGACAGTATACACAGGGCTTGTAAATAAGCCCCTGTGTTTCCAGCCCTGGACATTTCAAGTGCAAATAATTGCTAATAGGTATTAGTAGTGTATTAGTCTGATTAGGTTCCTGAGCACAAACTAAAACTACAATGATCAGGATTTCTTGAGGTATCACACAAAAGGCCTAGAATCACTGTTGGTAATGACTTTACCCTTCCTACCTGCAACAAAGGACAGTCTATTTGTCTATAGTTGGGTTGGAGAAAGTTCTGTAAGTCATCCTACATCGTTCTGCTTCTAGAGTCATGCTATAGAGTCATGCTATAAAGCTCTAGAAATCTACATGAAGAAGATCACAAAAGTCAGGACTATTTGCCGACTATCAAACGGTGCTTCATAATTTGTTGTGACAAGGTAACACGGTGTGTCACATCAATTTTTTAATGGAAAATAGCCACACTCGATGATATCATGCAGTCAACTTTCTTTTGTTTAAAGAGTGTAGTGAAACAAATATGCATGAGACTGCCTTTACCTGTCCAACAAGACTTAAAATATGTTTTGCTCGTTTCACGCAGAGCATCGTATGAGACAATTAATAAATAGCCATGCTGACAACGTGGTCAATTATAAAACAATTAAGATAGTTGACACAATCACCAGTTTTTTGTGGCTTGGCTTAAGAACATTTGTAAAGGAGGGAAATTAGAGTATTAGTATGCATTAAGCAATGTTTTGGATGAAAATTTAGTCCGATTTAGGGAAACTTTGACAGCTATTTATCGAGGAATGAGTATGCGTAGTGGGTGAGAAGCATGAAATAAACTGGACTTCACCACTCATGCATGGTATTCATGGGATTTGTGTGACTCTAGCTATGAATTCTGATGACATTTGTAATTTCTTTTTGGAATTCAATAAAAAAACAAAAGTGTAACGGTTTTGTATGATATTGATGATTGCTATTTGGAATCCAATAAAAAATAAAAATAGAAACAAGTTTAGTGATCGGTCAAGTTGCACGAGACGTGTGGAGCACAGACTCTGCTTAAGGATCTGATCTTCTACACATCAAAGTAGCCTCGCTGAGGTGAGCCCACCTCAATCAGCTCTGCAATGCATCCCATGTGTACATTTTCACTTGAGTTCAACCTGAACGACTAACCAGACCTGCAGCTTTATCTAAATATATACGAAGCATACCCCCTATCATATGGTTGACAGAGGCAGATCTGCACCTCATTCACCAATCATTTGGTTTCCTGTAAGTTGCAAGGTGTTTAGCGAGAATGCTGCAGTTCAGGGGAGGGGTGTAGTGCAGCAGCCAGAGTGGCTGACTCTGGAGCACGGGGCTCACGGTTCGATCCCCGGCGTCAGCTCAGCTCAGCAGCATGTGACTCTGGGCAATAATAACAATGCTGCAGTTCAGGGGAGGGGTGTGGTGCAGCAGCCAAAGTGGCTGACTCTGGAGCACGGGGCTCACGGTTCGATCCCCGGCGTCAGCTCAGCTCAGCAGCATGTGACTCTGGGCAATAATACCAATGCTGCAGTGCAGGGGAGGGGTGTAGTGCAGCAGCCAGAGTGGCTGACTCTGGAGCACGGGGCTCACGGTTCGATCCCCGGCGTCAGCTCAGCTCAGCAGCATGTGACTCTGGGCAATAATAACAATGCTGCAGTTCAGGGGAGGGGTGTGGTGCAGCAGCCAGAGTGGCTGACTCTGGAGCACGGGGCTCACGGTTCGATCCCCGGCGTCAGCTCAGCTCAGCAGCATGTGACTCTGGGCAATAATAACAATGCTGCAGTTCAGGGGAGGGGTGTGGTGCAGCAGCCAGAGTGGCTGACTCTGAAGCACGGGGCTCATGGTTCGATCCCCGGCGTCAGCTCAGCTCAGCAGCATGTGACTCTGGGCAATAATAACAATGCTGCAGTTCAGGGGAGGGGTGTGGTGCAGCAGCCAGAGTGGCTGACTCTGGAGCACGGGGCTCACGGTTCGATCCCCGGCGTCAGCTCAGCTCAGCAGCATGTGACTCTGGGCAATAATAACAATGCTGCAGTTCAGGGGAGGGGTGTAGTGCAGCAGCCAGAGTGGCTGACTCTGAAGCACGGGGCTCACGGTTCGATCCCCGGCGTCAGCTCAGCTCAGCAGCATGTGACTCTGGGCAATAATACCAATGCTGCAGTGCAGGGGAGGGGTGTAGTGCAGCAGCCAGAGTGGCTGACTCTGGAGCACGGGGCTCACGGTTCGATCCCCGGCGTCAGCTCAGCTCAGCAGCATGTGACTCTGGGCAATAATAACAATGCTGCAGTTCAGGGGAGGGGTGTGGTGCAGCAGCCAGAGTGGCTGACTCTGGAGCACGGGGCTCACGGTTCGATCCCCGGCGTCAGCTCAGCAGCATGTGACTCTGGGCAATAATAACAATGCTGCAGTGCAGGGGAGGGGTGTAGTGCAGCAGCCAGAGTGGCTGACTCTGGAGCACGGGGCTCACGGTTCGATCCCCGGCGTCAGCTCAGCTCAGCAGCATGTGCCTCTGGGCAATAATAACAATGCTGCAGTTCAGGGGAGGGGTGTGGTGCAGCAGCCAGAGTGGCTGACTCTGGAGCACGGGGCTCACGGTTCGATCCCCGGCGTCAGCTCAGCTCAGCAGCATGTGACTCTGGGCAATAATAACAATGCTGCAGTTCAGGGGAGGGGTGTGGTGCAGCAGCCAGAGTGGCTGACTCTGGAGCACGGGGCTCACGGTTCGATCCCCGGCGTCAGCTCAGCTCAGCAGCATGTGACTCTGGGCAATAATAACAATGCTGCAGTTCAGGGGAGGGGTGTGGTGCAGCAGCCAGAGTGGCTGACTCTGGAGCACGGGGCTCACGGTTCGATCCCCGGCGTCAGCTCAGCTCAGCAGCATGTGACTCTGGGCAATAATAACAATGCTGCAGTTCAGGGGAGGGGTGTGGTGCAGCAGCCAGAGTGGCTGACTCTGGAGCACGGGGCTCACGGTTCGATCCCCGGCGTCAGCTCAGCTCAGCAGCATGTGACTCTGGGCAATAATAACAATGCTGCAGTTCAGGGGAGGGGTGTGATGCAGCAGCCAGAGTGGCTGACTCTGGAGCACGGGGCTCACGGTTCGATCCCCGGCGTCAGCTCAGCTCAGCAGCATGTGACTCTGGGCAATAATAACAATGCTGCAGTTCAGGGGAGGGGTGTGGTGCAGCAGCCAGAGTGGCTGACTCTGGAGCACGGGGCTCACGGTTCGATCCCCGGCGTCAGCTCAGCTCAGCAGCATGTGACTCTGGGCAATAATACCAATGCTGCAGTGCAGGGGAGGGGTGTAGTGCAGCAGCCAGAGTGGCTAACTCTGGAGCACGGGGCTCACGGTTCGATCCCCGGCGTCAGCTCAGCAGCATGTGACTCTGGGCAATAATAACAATGCTGCAGTTCAGGGGAGGGGTGTGGTGCAGCAGCCAGAGTGGCTGACTCTGGAGCACGGGGCTCACGGTTTGATCCCCGGCGTCAGCTCAGCTCAGCAGCATGTGACTCTGGGCAATAATACCAATGCTGCAGTTCAGGGGAGGGGTGTGGTGCAGCAGCCAGAGTGGCTGACTCTGAAGCACGGGGCTCATGGTTCGATCCCCGGCGTCAGCTCAGCTCAGCAGCATGTGACTCTGGGCAATAATACCAATGCTGCAGTGCAGGGGAGGGGTGTAGTGCAGCAGCCAGAGTGGCTGACTCTGGAGCACGGGGCTCACGGTTCGATCCCCGGCGTCAGCTCAGCTCAGCAGCATGTGACTCTGGGCAATAATAACAATGCTGCAGTTCAGGGGAGGGGTGTAGTGCAGCAGCCAGAGTGGCTGACTCTGAAGCACGGGGCTCACGGTTCGATCCCCGGCGTCAGCTCAGCTCAGCAGCATGTGACTCTGGGCAATAATAACAATGCTGCAGTGCAGGGGAGGGGTGTGGTGCAGCAGCCAGAGTGGCTGACTCTGGAGCACGGGGCTCACGGTTCGATCCCCGGCGTCAGCTCAGCTCAGCAGCATGTGACTCTGGGCAATAATAACAATGCTGCAGTTCAGGGGAGGGGTGTGGTGCAGCAGCCAAAGTGGCTGACTCTGGAGCACGGGGCTCACGGTTCGATCCCCGGCGTCAGCTCAGCTCAGCAGCATGTGACTCTGGGCAATAATACCAATGCTGCAGTGCAGGGGAGGGGTGTAGTGCAGCAGCCAGAGTGGCTGACTCTGGAGCACGGGGCTCACGGTTCGATCCCCGGCGTCAGCTCAGCTCAGCAGCATGTGACTCTGGGCAATAATAACAATGCTGCAGTTCAGGGGAGGGGTGTGGTGCAGCAGCCAGAGTGGCTGACTCTGGAGCACGGGGCTCACGGTTCGATCCCCGGCGTCAGCTCAGCTCAGCAGCATGTGACTCTGGGCAATAATAACAATGCTGCAGTTCAGGGGAGGGGTGTGGTGCAGCAGCCAGAGTGGCTGACTCTGGAGCACGGGGCTCACGGTTCGATCCCCGGCATCAGCTCAGCTCAGAAGCATGTGACTCTGGGCAATAATAACAATGCTGCAGTTCAGGGGAGGGGTGTGGTGCAGCAGCCAGAGTGGCTGACTCTGGAGCACGGGGCTCACGGTTCGATCCCCGGCGTCAGCTCAGCTCAGCAGCATGTGACTCTGGGCAATAATGACGGCCTCCCCAGCGCCTGGATACCCCTAGGGTGACATGTTTGCACTTTACCAATGTGGAATTATTATCTACCATGTGAATTTAAATCACTTGCTGCATAATGTTTTATTTGCAGATTGAAACAAAACAGCTTCTTGCTCAAAGAGTTCAAACGTTATTTAATACACTTCATATATGGGGTGTGCTGGAGCAGAGTTTTCTAATGAAAATGTATTGAGATTTAAACTCCAGTTTATGTTATTTGTCATGATTAAAATTACTAATTTATAATCATTAATTATTAACATTATTAGAAATCTTGACTAATCAACATTGCTAATGAGAGAAAATTACACGTGGGAATGCATATATGTTGCTTTATTAATATGTGACTTAAATTGGTGAGCAAATTAATTAAATAAGTGTCGCAAAAGTGCTATTTTGTTATTTGTTTAAGCGCAAACGTTTTTTAAATAACGTGTGCTAATGCTTCTTTGTGTTGCAGACGGCTAGGTAATTACATACACATAAGGGTATTAGTGGGGATTAACACTGTATAATCATTATGATGTGGTAATGTTGTTTTGTGTTTCTTTTAATTAAGATGGTCCGTTTTGGCCTAAACCAAGATGGCTGCTATTTACAGCCTGCGCTCGAGTGATTGAATTTTGACGAGAGGCCTTGCTGAACATGGTTGAAAGTCACCTGACCACAGCCTCTGTCTGAATTAAAAGTTTCCGTGAGGACAGCAGCTCTGGGCATGCTTCCAATTGTCCTTGGAGAAGAATAAAGCCACAATGGACAAAGATAAACCTGCGGTGGTTCTGCTATGGTACCAAGGAAGAGCATTCATGAATGTATCATTTGCAAACTCGAGTTTCCTTCTTCCGTGTTTTTATTTTTGTGATTTTTCCTGAGCGGAGGTTTTCTAAATGTTACCAAGTGACATCCTTTCCTGCTCGCTCTGCTCAGCGGCTCAATGGACATTCAGAATTTGTTTGTAACTTTTATTTCGCTAGTTTTGTTATAAATATACTAGACTAGAGAGGGTCTGTGGCGTTGCATTTCGATTTTGGCCACTTCTTCCTGAACCTATGCTGAGGACGGCAGCTCGAGAGACTTTACTGAGAGACCTGCCCTGACTCATTTAGCTAGAATAGGTAACTATGAGAATAATGATTTTGCTATTGATTGACTTTCATTTGAACTAATTTAGATAAAATATGACTTTTGTTTGAATTCCAGTGTCGGGTGGTTATTTCTTTGTCATTTATTAAGTTTCAAACGTATTTCCTATGTTTTAAATCATGACTCAGGACAATGTCTTTATGGTCGCATTGACCTCGTTCTAGATGCAGATTGGTTTTGATTTCTCTCCTATATTTAGTGTGGATAGAGTAATAGTGTGAATTTCAGTGTGATGGGCCCTAGCGTATGATGAGTGTATGTGCGTGCGACTGTAGGTTTACTCTGTCCGTGGAAGTAGGGAAAATTTATATGCGCCGATCTGCAGCAGTTTCCTGGTAGCAGTATGATGGTTTTAGATTATTGTCTTGATCTGATAGATTGCTTGTACATAGGCTTTGATTCATTGATTTATTGATTGATGTTGGTATATGTACTAATACTATATGTTGAAGTCGTCGTGTTGAGTTCTATGTAGTGTGTACGGCTTCTGGAACTTGGGAGCTGGTGACGGTTCCGTAGTAGGGCAGAGGGAAGTGTGTGCTGCTCTCGGGAAAGACGGGATTGTTGGAATTACCTGTACGTATGCAGGAAAAACGTGTGACAATTGAAGTTGCGCGTCACATTGTCTGGGTTCGGAATTAGTGACATCGTCGTGTGTTACTATTAGGGATATATTTTCGGTATAAAAGGAGTGTGTATGGTAGCGAAGGTTATCTGTGAAACTCTGGTCTTAAGTCCCAGGGATCCGTAAGGTTTGCCGTTAAAGCGTTCTGCTGGAGAAGTAATAGGTATTCTCTGAGCTTGTCTGAAGGACTGGGCAGAGGTAA
This sequence comes from Triturus cristatus, assembly GCF_964204655.1. Classification (NCBI taxonomy): domain Eukaryota; kingdom Metazoa; phylum Chordata; class Amphibia; order Caudata; family Salamandridae; genus Triturus; species Triturus cristatus. The sequence continues at coordinate 661,707,599 of NC_140594.1, forward strand.
GCGCTGCTTGGTTAACGTGTGTTATAATTCTGTAGTGGGACAGACTGTTCGCTGTTCTCGGGAAAGGCAGGATTCTGTGTGCATGTGCTACCTTTTCTGGTGTGAAAGTGCGTGAATGAATGAGCATTTAGTTGATTGTAAGACTCTTTGGAGCAGTCCTAGAGGAAACAGTTAATGGATGCATGTTAGAAGGGCAGAGTAGAGGGATGTGCTACTGTGTCAACGAAAGTGATAGTTCCGTGGTAGAGCAGAGGTAAGCGCTGTTCTAGAGAAGAGCGGGATTTTTGTGAGAAAGAATTTTCTTTACTATTCTGTGGTTAGCGAAGCAGACAATGGAGATGTTTATATGTTGTAACTAATAGATTTTGTGGAATCTGAAACGAAGTCTACTGAAAAGGCTTTGTAAAGGAGGGGTAGACGAGTGACAGGAGACAGAGCAGAAGCGTCTGCAGCGGTGACGTCAGGGAGTCATACAGACCGCGCTGTGATTGGGTAGTGGATCAGAACAGTGCTCGCGCTGGGATTGGTGCGCTGGTGTGAGCCGGGCAGGGATTGGAAGGAGTACAGGGTGACGTAGACGCTCCAGGATTGGTGCATTAGTGTGAGTCGCGCTGTTATTGGACAGAAGATTGTACAGTTGCGGAAGGGACTGGAGAATATTGGTAAACGTTAAAATGTATTACCAACCGGAGGAAAAGAAAAAGAAATCCTTGTTCGGTAAAATAAAAAGGTGGTTCGACAAGGATAAAAACATAATAACTAGAGAAGGTGAATTGCTACCTCCGACGAGAACTCCTGCATCCTTTATGGTTGCGAAATATGGGTATCATACCTGTATATGGTTGGATAACTGGGCTAAGTATACTAAGGACGATGGTGTTTTAGCGTTCCCGGAACATGGTTCATTTAATTTGGCCGTGTTAAGAAATTTACGGGAGAAGATGATGTGTCTAGAGCCTAGACCAAGGCCGACACAGTTCGAGGCGTTGGTGGAATGGGAAGATGAGGTGCATGAGCGAGAAAAGCAGAGGAGTGGAGGCAATTATAGGTACCTTTTTGGGAGGAAATATGATCGTGAAACTCATCATGATCGAATGAGGAGATGGCGAGATGCTAGTATGTCAGAGGGATTATATCCTATGAGGACAGTTGAAGAAACGGAAGGGAGGAAGGGTACAGAAAAGGTGCCTGATGCAGAAGTGAGAAGGTATGGAGTTAATGATTATGAGGATGAGGTCTTGGATGACATGATTTACAAGAGACCACCTCCATATAGACCAGAACCAGAAGAGAGCACGCCAGTTGCTACTCCAATAAGAGATACTTTGCGGATTGGTAAAACAGAGGTTGTGACACCTGATCTGAAAAGTGGTAGCTCTTTCATGGAAAGGGAGAGAGAGAGAGAGCGAGAGAGAGAGAATCGAGTCAGTGACGAAAAAACAAGAGAATTAGCCAGAACGACATCTGAACTGACTGAGAAAATTAGAGAGCTAACGAAAAATCTTGAAGCTGTTACAGTACCTGTAACTATAGGTCCGGTTGTGCCTATTTTTGATAAGCAAAGAATGGGTGAAAATGGTTTGACAGTTCCTTATGTTGGAAATGGTTTGGTTGGTACTTGTTCTTTGGAGGAATCAGGAATGAGGACGGGAGGAAATAATTTGAGACAGTCGAGACATGACATATGTAGTGGGGGATCAGAAGTGCAGCCTAATTCAGGATTGAATACTGGTTGTTTGAGAGGAACGATTTTGGAACCACAGAGGATGGCAGAACAAGTGGGTGCAGTGAAAAAGTCTACAGAAATAACAGCTGAGGATTTGAATGATTGGTTGAAAATTCTTCAAAAGAAGGATAAAGATTCACAGGCAATTGATGTAGCCAGGTTGCGCATAGAATTGGAGGAGCTTATTGCAGGAACAATTCCTACAGATATACTGAAAAACCATCATGATGGAGAGTTGTTATTTATGTGCAAGAGTATCACTTGGAGGGCTAAAAGTACACATGACAGGTTAAGAGCAATAGCGAGTGAACAAGGAGTTGATATGGATAAGGTGAAAGCTTTGCAGAAGTCTTACAGGATGGATTTCACGGACAAAGATATTGAGAATCTGAATGTTGTTGGCAGAACAGGACAGATTAAGGAAATGATTGCCTTATTACGAAAATGGGGTGATGTAGAAAAATGGAAGGATAGGTGGTATAAGAAAAGGGAAGATTCAGTGGACAGGACTTACTCAGCTTTTCCTATGAGAGAAAAAGAGAAAACAGTGGATGCTTATCCTATGAGAGAGATTCCTGGAGGAGGATATGTACATGTCCCATGGACTAGACAGGATATTTTGTCATTTACGAATGATTTCCCTCGACTGAGAGAAAAGCCCGTCGAGTGGTATAGGCAGGTAGACAGGTTTGTGAAATTGTCAAAAGTGCTGTGGATTGACCTGAATAGTCTGTTTGATATAATTGTTCCAGCAGACTTGTGGGCAGAGTGTAAAATAGTTGTAGATTGGCCTACTAAGGAGTATCCAAGAGATCCGAAAACAGGAGCACCAGATCCAGAGGTTATGAAGAAATACGATCAGGTAATTGTGTTCCTGAAAAATAAGGTACCCCCGAAAGAGACAGACTGGGTTAAGATAGATCGAACACATCAGGAAGCGAAAGAATCAGTTCATGCTTTTTACGAAAGGCTGATACTGGCTTTTAAACAGTTTAGTGGAGATGAACACCTGGGTGACAAGGATTTGAGTCATTTTGTATACAGATTTGTATATGGCTTGAGACCTGAAATCAGTGAAAGAATACGTGAGCACACAGTTGATTGGCAGAGTAAAAAGATTGATGAAATCTTGAGACATGCAAAATACTTCAGTGATGAGATTGAGGCAAAGCAGAGAAAGCTGAAAGAAAAAGCAATGTGGGCACAGGTGAAGGTTGCTGAAAGACAAGAAGCACAGTTGGTGGAACAGGCAAATAATTCAGGAAATAGACCCAGATATGCAGGAAAAGGAAAGGGGAATCTAGAGGAAGCGAAGAAAAAGTTTCCTTGTCACAACTGTGGACAATTGGGGCATTGGAGATCCGAGTGTACCAATCCACCATTAGTGAGTAATGAGAATAAAACCTTAAATCAACAGGTGCAGAACGAGGGGTGTAATCATCAGCAGCAACAGCAGAAGGTTGTCAGACAGCAGAGTCAAGAGCCAAAACCGCCCTTGCCGCAGAATAGAGGGTCCCAAAAGTATAACCAGGACTCAGGATTCTACAATGATGAGCAGGTAAACAAACCGAGACGTTCAAACCCGGTACAGCAGTACTGGTTAAAGAATGAGGGGAGTGAGTCTGAAGGGGACTATTGACGGTGCCGAAGAGAGGAGGAAGAGTGCATACTTGGTGCAACTCTAGAAATAGACCAGGCAGGACCATTTGTAGATGGGAAAATAAATGGGGAAAGTGTTACTTTTTTGGTAGACACAGGAGCGACGAGATCAACTGTCAGGTCAGCAGATATTAGAAATCTTCCTCTCTCGGACAAAGCAATCCAAGTGGTTGGTGTAGCCAATACACAGATTAAGACTCGTCTTACTGAACCAGTAAGGGTAAGAATAGGAAAAGTTTCAGACATGCACAGATTTGTAGTCTGTGACACTAGTCCAGTGAACTTGCTAGGTAGGGACCTATTGTGCAAGATGAACTGCACAATTTTTTGTACTCCGGATGGAATAGCTTTTGAGACACCAGATGAGGATGTTTTGTACTGGATGACTCTAGATAATAGAGAGAGTGAGATTGTTGGTACATATGCTGTGTTTAACCCAGATGATTTGCCTCAGGAGTTGAGACACACAGTGAAAACGTCAGTTTGGGATTTTACTGGAGAAGATGTGGGATTGATGATTAATGTAGATCCAGTAAAGATTTCAGTGAAAGAGGGGATTGTTTATACTAATATTCCTCAGTATAGATTGACACCGGAGATAATTGAGGGAATTACTCCTATAATTGACAAGATGATTCAACAGGGTGTTTTGAGAGAGTTACTGAGTAGCCCGTGCAATTCACCGATAATGGGGCTAAAGAAACCTAATGGAAAATTCAGGATTGTACAAGATTTGAGAAAAGTTAACAAAGTTGTGGTGGCATGTTGTCCCATTGTGCCAAATCCTTCAGTGATTTTGTATCAGATTCCTCATGATGCTGAGTGGTACACGGTGATTGATTTGTGTCATGCTTTCTTTTCAATTCCATTGCATCATGACAGCCCGCCGATTTTTGCATTTCGGTTTGGACAGCGTATTTTAGCATGGTGTCGTATCCCACAGGGGTATACAGAGAGTCCATCGATATTCAATCAGTTGTTGAAAAAATCATTGGAGAGTTTGATCATGCCTGAAAGCTCAGTACTAGTGCAGTACATCGATGACTTACTTGTGGCATCGAAGACACGTGAAGCTTGTGAAGTAGATACCATAGCTTTACTGAATCATCTGGCAGATGGAGGGTTAAAGGTATCTCCAGCCAAATTGCAATTTTGCAAGAAAGAGGTGCATTATCTTGGACACAATATTGAAAAGGGTCTGAGAAAGGTGACCGATGACAGGATCAAAATTATCAGAGGAATGAGAGCCCCAATGACCCAGAGAGAAGTGAGGATGTTTCTGGGAATGGTGGGTTATTGTCGTCAGTGGATAAGTAATTTCTCCCTGATAGCAAAGCCACTGATTACATTGACTAAAAGTGAGGTGAGAGACCCATTGGAACTGGATGGAGAACAAATGGCAGCATTTGAAGAGTTGAAGAGCAGAATGTGTGAAGCCCCTGCTTTGGGAATGCCAGACTATGAGAAAGAGTTTGAGTTGTACTGCAGTGAGAGAAATGGTTGTGCACTTTCAGTGTTAATTCAGAAGCATGGACAACTGAGAAGGCCGATTGCGTACTTCTCATCAACACTTGACCCCGTAGCTGTGGGTTTGCCAGGTTGTCTGAAAGCAGTAGCTGCTACATGCAGAAGCTTGGAACAGAGTGAGGGTATAATAATGGGATATCCTGTAAGGGTATTCGTACCTCATGATGTGGCAATTCTTTTGACAAGAAGCAGAACTCAATATATGTCACATAGTCGGCTGACTAAATATGAGAAAATCATTCTGGGAGCATCAAATGTGACCCTTGAGAGATGTGTGAATGTGAATCCAGCAACGTTGTTACCAGATGCTGAAAATGTGAATGTGGGAGATGATGTTGATCATGATTGTTTGGATGTGCTTGATTACTGCACAAAGCCCAGACCAGACATAAGAGATTTGCCATTACCTGAGAGTGATCATGTGCTGTTTGTGGATGGATCATGTCTAAGGACTGATGATGGTGTGCTAAGTGCAGCATATGCGGTGTGCAAGGTTTCAGAAGTTATGGAAGCTTCGCCTTTGAAAGGAGTAAGATCTGCTCAAGTGGCTGAATTGGTGGCATTGACAAAAGCTTGCAAGATTGGGAAAAATCTGAGAGTGACTGTGATGACTGATAGTCAGTACGGATTTGGAGTCGTTCATGATTTTGGCCAGCTTTGGCTACAGAGAGGTTTCTTGACGTCGAGTGGGACTCCAATAAAGAATGCTGAAGTGATTGGAAAGTTGCTTGAGGCGATACAGCTGCCTAAAGAACTAGCAGTTGTGAAGTGTGCTGCTCATGGACAAGGAAATGATTTTGTTACTCTTGGTAATCGTTTTGCCAATGACATAGCACAGTATTGTGCAAAGAACAATCATTCGATTAATAGGGCACGAGAAAGGGAGATGTCTTTTTGTTCTGTGATGTTTACTAATGTCCTAGAAACGTGGGATGAAGTGAAACAGTTGCAGGATGAGGCAGGAGATGAGGAAATGAGAGATTGGATCAAGGCAGGTTGTGCCCCAAGAGAGACAGATCATGTTTGGATCTATAGAGATGGTAGACCAGTCATGCCCAATTCCATGTTGTCAACAATGGCAAGAATGTATCATGGCCAGGGACATCTGGGGAGGGACGCAATGATTAGGTCTTTTAAACAAACCTGGTACAATGCAAAGTTCAGGTTAATTGCAGAGAGCATCTGTCAGAGATGTTTGATTTGTCAGCAGTTCAATACTGGGAAAAAGACAGTGGGGAGTCTAGGAACAATAGGCAGAGAAGGAGGTCCTTTTACCAGAATGCAAATAGATTTCATTGAGATGCCTCAAGTGAACAGATTGAGATATGTTCTAGTGGTAGTCTGTTTGTTCTCAAGATGGGTGGAGGCCTATTCGACTAGGAGAAATGATGGAATAACAGTTGCTAAGTTACTGTTAAGAGAGTTGATTCCTAGGTACGGGTTCCCAGTGACAATTGAGTCTGACAGAGGTGGACACTTCTATAATGAGCTCATGGGTTTAATTTGTGAAGCATTGAGCATACAGCAGAAGCTACATTGTGCATACAGGCCAGAGGCTTCTGGAGTCGTTGAACAGATGAACGGCACAATAAAAAACCGAATTGGTAAGATGTGTTTAGCCACTGGAATGAAATGGCCTGATGTCTTGCCTCTAGTGCTGATGACTATTAGGTCTACTCCAGATAGAACCACAGGTTTGAGTCCGCACGAAATATTAATGGGACGTGCAATGAGACATGCATTTGTGCCTGTCAACAAGTTGATGACAATAACTGATGACATGATTTTGGATTACTGTAAAGGCCTGGCTGACGCAGTTCATTCTGTGTTTCACCAGGTTGGAGAAGACGCTACCACACTTGAGAAGAAGCAAGCTCATGATCTGAGTCCAGGTGACTGGGTGAGGATTAAAGTACACAGAAGAAGAAATTGCTTGGTTCCAAGGTGGGGAAGGCCAAGACAAGTTATTCTGACTACGACAACTGCAGTAAAGTGTGCCGGTGTGAAAAACTGGGTGCATGCAAGTCATACTCTGAGAGTTCCAAATCCAAAGGATGGGACTGGTAAAGAGTATTTTGAAGAGTCAGATTCTAGTGATGATGCAGAAACTGAACCAGTGAGAAGAAGAAAGAATCCTGAAAGAGGTGAAGGAGAAAGAGAGTCAGGTGATTCTTTTTTCTTTCCAAGAGAGGCTTCAAGAGAAACATTGAGAGTCTCAGAGGAGAGATCAGATTCTGTAAGAGTGCCTGAAGTTCCAACAAGCAGTGGAGAAGAAAGAAGAGAAAAGAGCAATTCCACAGAGATTACACCTGAATCAGATGAAGAGGTTGGAAATCCACTTGAGATTACACCTGAAGAAGCAGGGTCAGAAGAAAATAGAGAGGGACAGATTGCGGAAGGCCCCCGAGGAGGTGTAGGGAACATTCCTGATAAGCTAGGTGAAGGGACAAGTAGGCAGCAAGAAGATTGCGTGTCGGAGACCCGAGGAGGGACAGAAATAGGGAAATCTCAATCAGTGGTGGAAAAGACTGTGGAGCGAAAGAAAATTGTTGAAGAACAAGTGGCAAATGAAACAGAATCAGATGAGAGTGAAAATGAGAAACCAGAGGGTCAAGTTCTGAGAAAGAGAACTTGGATTGGAGAAAGAAATAATAAAGAATTGAGACCAAAGAGGGTTGTAAGAGGAGATCTTTGGCCTAACAGAATAAAGAGACTGAGGTACAGACTGACACGAGCAAATTCATCAAAAGCTGAACAGGTGAACGAGGCGTCGAGTCAGAATCAAGCAAAAGGTGAAAAACAAAAGGTCTCAAAAGAACCAGAGGAGATCAAGAGAATCAGAAAACCTAACCAGAAGTATAGGTCACCGGAATGGACGTACGTGGCACTGTCTGAAGGTGAAGAGGCAGAAAGTCAAGGAAATCCAGAGGGGACCGTACGAGAAGTGGTTGAGGAGAAAATTGTTGGAATCCTGAAAGTTATCTTGACTGACATTGGAGAAGAGTCGGATGCTCAGGATGTTGTTGAAGATCTGATACAATTTGATGTTGCTGAAGAAGTAAAAAGTGATGAAAATCCAAATTGAGTGAACTAAAGGAGTCACTTGGAGAAAAGTGAAAAGAAGAAAGTCTGAAATCAGCTGTTTGAAATAATATAGTGATCTAAATTTCAGTAGTGGAGTAGAAGAGGCTAAGTCAAAAGACACTGCCAAAGTAGTAAAATGGCTAACACAGAGAATAATCAAAGTAGATGTGCCTTTTTGAAAAGATGGTGTAGAATGTGCTGCTGCTGTACTGGATTATTAATGCTGTTATGGGGTGTACTAGCTTTACTAGTTACTTTTAGAGTCACAATAGACACTTTTGGAATACATACTGAGAATGTGACTAACATAGAGAAGAGTTCACAGAAAATAGTTCCGACTAGAAGTAGTAACATTTACATACATAAAGATAGGTCAATTAATGATTTTTCTAGCAATGTTTTTTCAAAGTTGTTGTACGAATACGTAAAGACAATGGAAGTTAGGGATTGCTACGTCTGCATGCAATTACCTGCATCCGTTTCTGAAGGTGTTACTTATCACCATTTACCAGCTACGTATGGAATTTCGTGTAGTGTGTTAAGTAGTGTTTTTTATTTGTTAGGGAAAATAGATTATGAAATGTCTAACAAAGATAATATTTTTGGGCAATTGCCTATGAATAAAAAGCTGAATCCAGCTAAAGAAGCTAATATTTTTGGTGAGATTTTTATTGAGAAAGAAGAACTAACATTTTTAGAAACAATTTAACTTGTAGTTTGAAGGAAGAAGAAAAGGCTTTCCTAAACATGGTAGAGGAAAGGAGAGTGAGCATGCATGAGAAGGCAGGGAAATATAAAGTGAGTGAGACAATATGGGATATTGAGATGGGAAAGGAATTAAAGAATGGAGCTAGTCCAACTTTAGCTTTAGATGCACCACAGAAGGGTAAACTATGCATTACCAGAAGGAAATCCCAATATGATAATTATTTTGTTGGGACTAGTGAGTGTCATGATACATACTTCATTGCAACAGGATGGGGTTTTAAAGGTGGAGAAGATCCAGTTTTCCCAGGAGTGTATTATGTTTGTGGGAACAAGGCTTATTACAAGTTGCCTGACCATTGGTATGGCACGTGTTATGTTGGCCTGGTCTTTCCAAAGATTTTTCATATAGATAGGATAGAAGATGTAGAACACATTAATTTACTAACACGTTTTAAGAGAGAAACTTGGTCAGAAATCGTGGGTGATATTTTTGGAGCTTTAATTCCAGCAGTGGGAATTTCTTTAAATGCATATGGAATTCGGAAACTGTCAACAGTGGTGGATTGCTTATCGACAAGTACCGCTGGAGGGTTTCTTTTGGTAAATACGGATATGATTGCCGTACGTGCCATGTCTATGCAAAATCGACTTGCCCTTGATATTCTATTGGCCAAGGAGGGTGGAGTTTGTGGAATGCTGAAAGTTCAACATTGTTGCACTTACATTCCTGACGAAAGCAAAGACCTAAAGGTCTATATCAAAAATATTACTGATTTGCATGAAGAATTAGTACCACTGGAAGCTGAAAGTATCTGGACTAAAATAGGTAATAAGATAGTTGCTGTTAAGAGTTTTATTGCTAAGATAGGTAGTACCATTATTGGTAAAATATTATTTCCATTGACATGTGTAATTGTTGCTTTATTGATACTAAGATTGGGGTGTTTGTGTTGTAAAAACAGGGGAGGGAAAAAGAGAATAATTAGAGGAAATACTGAAAAGAAACAAAAGAGGTCAAGGAGAGACCCACAAGAAATAGAATTAGAAGAATTGAGGGAGAGTGTTTACTTGGAGTCAAAGAGGGATGATGTGAGAGAGTCTGGTGTTTAATGTTGTGTCATAAAAGACATTTTCAATTTCTCCTAAAATTGGGACTAAATTTTTTTTTGGGTTGGTTTTTGTGGTGATAATATATCACCAAAGGGGGGATTGCTGGAGCAGAGTTTTCTAATGAAAATTTATTGAGATTTAAACTCCAGTTTATGTTATTTGTCATGATTAAAATTACTAATTTATAATCATTAATTATTAACATTATTAGAAATCTTGACTAATCAACATTACTAATGAGAGAAAATTACACGTGGGAATGCATATATGTTGCTTTATTAATATGTGAATTAAATTGGTGAGCAAATTAATTAAATAAGTGTCGCAAAAGTGCTATTTTGTTATTTGTTTAAGCGCAAACGTTTTTTAAATAACGTGTGCTAATGCTTCTTTGTGTTGCAGACGGCTAGGTAATTACATACACATAAGGGTATTAGTGGGGATTAACACTGTATAATCATTATGATGTGGTAATGTTGTTTTGTGTTTCTTTTAATTAAGATGGTCCGTTTTGGCCTAAACCAAGATGGCTGCTATTTACAGCCTGCGCTCGAGTGATTGAATTTTGACGAGAGGCCTTGCTGAACATGGTTGAAAGTCACCTGACCACAGCCTCTGTCTGAATTAAAAGTTTCCGTGAGGACAGCAGCTCTGGGCATGCTTCCAATTGTCCTTGGAGAAGAATAAAGCCACAATGGACAAAGATAAACCTGCGGTGGTTCTGCTATGGTACCAAGGAAGAGCATTCATGAATGTATCATTTGCAAACTCGAGTTTCCTTCTTCCGTGTTTTTATTTTTGTGATTTTTCCTGAGCGGAGGTTTTCTAAATGTTACCAAGTGACATCCTTTCCTGCTCGCTCTGCTCAGCGGCTCAACGGACATTCAGAATTTGTTTTTAACTTTTATTTCGCTAGTTTTGTTATAAATATACTAGACTAGAGAGGGTCTGTGGCGTTGCATTTCGATTTTGGCCACTTCTTCCTGAACCTATGCTGAGGACGGCAGCTCGAGAGACTTTACTGAGAGACCTGCCCTGACTCATTTAGCTAGAATAGGTAACTATGAGAATAATGATTTTGCTATTGATTGACTTTCATTTGAACTAATTTAGATAAAATATGACTTTTGTTTGAATTCCAGTGTCGGGTGGTTATTTCATTGTCATTTATTAAGTTTCAAACGTATTTCCTATGTTTCAAATCATGACTCAGGACAATGTCTTTATGGTCGCATTGACCTCGTTCTAGATGCAGATTGGTTTTGATTTCTCTCCTATATTTAGTGTGGATAGAGTAATAGTGTGAATTTCAGTGTGATGGGTCCTAGCGTATGATGAGTGTATGTGCGTGCGACTGTAGGTTTACTCTGTCCGTGGAAGTAGGGAAAATTTATATGCGCCGATCTGCAGCAGGTGCATACAGGGTGCCACACCTGTGAGACCAGTTGCAAAGGTTAGCAGGCCACCATCAATCCAGAGGGGGTTGGCATCCCCAGTGGGTGGACTAAGGGGCGCCTTCTCTCTGCTGCAGAACGAATCAAAGTGCCACATTCTCAAATGTATTTAAAAAAGAGTCGCAAGAATGGTTCCTTCTTTGCCATGAAAGCTTTTTTTCAGTGTTCATGCAAATTCATTTTTACTTGCAAAGCACTGTTATCAAAGCTGCTATTTTAAACATGTATCTTTCTATATAAATCACATGATGTAATGTGATGTAATGCGCACAATTATTTTGCTGAGCTGTTTCTCAGTAGAAAAGTGTGCTTCCAGAGACACTGTAGTGTGGATTTATGGTAAGCTCGAAATTCAAGAGATTTGTTAGACATAACTGAGAGGCGCAAATAAGAGACACGCATTTCATTACAGTAAGTTGTACAAGGGGTACTTTCTTCTGCATAGTGCAATACTGTGCATACCTTACACTAAATATTGTACTCTCGGAGATAGAAATGGTCCTTTATTGCTGCATAATCTCAGAGGCCATGCTTATTTTGTATGGTATTTCTTTTAGTGCCACTAAACAATAAATACAAAAGAAAAAAAGACCAGTATCAGTGGCGTTTTTAATTTGTTTCTAGCAGAAGCAGGAGAGAGCTTGTGCTCTATGGTATAGTTTATTGAAATCTCCAAGGACAGCTTGCCGGTACATTCAACCCTTTGTTCTCTGGGGTTTCCCAGCTTGTCTGCCTTACCATTCTCAGGTGGTTCCCTGGTTATTCTCAGTTGGTGAGATGGGTTTTTATTGGGTGCTTGGGGTTTCTCAAATGATTGCTGGGCATTCCCAGTTTGTTCCTATGGTTCTCACTCACATGCCCTTGGAGACACTGACCGATAAGTAAGTTGGCGTAGGAGGCTGTCGTGCCGTACTGCTTCTCCAAGTACTTGTTGAGGAAAGTGGAGAGTGCGGCGATGACGGACGAGAAGCTGCACTGTGAGAGGACCACCAGGATGAAAAGCGGGTTTAGAAGAAGCTGTATAAATCTTCTGGGAAACTCTAAAGAGAAAACAGATGAGAACTGATTGAGTCACAACTTCCAAGTGTTAATCCCTGTTCTTTACCCCACTCTCTTAAAACTGGGACCAGCGAACCACTCTACTATAGACAGCATGCAGACTGGTGGCTCAAGGTGATAGGAACATAAAGAGGTCTGCCCAAACTGTTTCTGTGACTTTTACACAGCCCTTGAAGTTTTATCATCCTAATTTCAGTCTAAAGGACAAGTGCTTTGCCTGAACAATCATTTCCATATGTGTGTTTCATTCAGCAAGATCCAAGCACCACCATTGATGCATCATTCAGCAAATTTCACTGTAGACTCATGCTTGGCAGTAAGAATACAACTCCGCTCTTAGGACACTGAGGGGAATCATTGACACCAAATTACACCATAGACTCATGCTTCGCAGTAAGAATACATTAGGGGAAACAATGGTTCCTGTGGACTCATAAAAAATGATTCAAGCAATATAATTTGCACAATCGCAATAAAAAGAGGGTAGAATAATGTCAGAGGGCAAGGAACCACCAACACATTTGTACAATTATGACTTGTTTTATAAACACAACAGACTTATTATATACATTGTTTAAATTTACAATAGAACAGATATTTGTGCACTGTGTCCCAAAGTGAAAAATGGAACCTAATCGTAAGTGACAGGGTGTATATATACAAGGTTTACATAAATCTTAAAAGGCGACCATTCTTGTATAATTTCTTTGTAAACAGCAACTGTATATAATAATACGCGCTAGGCAATGGTTCACTCTTTCAGCTTGTCGACGGCGGTTCGACTCTCTATCAGTACGGGGTCTCCTCAGGACTAGTGATGCAGGGACATCTATAATGAAATAATATGAGCATAAGGCCCATGTACCAGCACAAATGCGAGAAATAAAAAAGGGGGGACATAGAGTGTGAATTACCTGGATTGCTTAATGCGCAGCCTTGTGAACTAGTGATGTGCCACAAGTGAGAAGTGAAAGGGCATTACTCACAAGAGGACCTGTCCGGGTACTGCCGGGGGGAAATGGGAGAGAAGGAGAGTGTGGTTAAGGGAAAGCGGTGAGACAGGGCAGGATTTGTGATGCACTTTGATTCAAAAGGTGCTCTTACCTCAGTGTGAGGAAAGGCTGGCAGTCAGGGATACGGTTTGGCCGACTGGCTCTTTACATCAACTCGCTATAGCCATAGCGGTATGGTTAATCCCTGGTAAATTCTAGAAACAGTGACAATGCACTGTGTAGGTCTATGGATTTAATAAAAGGGGAGGTTGGTTTCTAGAGAAGGCGGTGAGCGTAAGGTATTGCGCTCTTCAGTTATAGTTATTCTTACCTGGATGATATTCTGTGCGCGAAGAATCACAGCATCTGTATTTCCAAGCAGCGTGATTCAGCTTCAAGGACGGTACAATGACAGTGATCGCTTTGGAAGACTGCTCCTTTATGCAGTGTTTCCCACCTTTTTCCATAGCAATCACTGTCAGATAGAGGGTCGAAACGCCGTCGACAAGCTGAAAGAGCGAACCATTGCCCAGCGCGTATTATTATATACAGTTGCTGTTTACAAAGAAATTATACAAGAATGATCGCCTTTTAAGATTTATGGAAACCTTGTATATAAATATGCACCCTGTCACTTATGATTAGGTTCCATTTTTCACTTTGGGACACAGTGCAAAAATATCTGTTCTATTGTAAATTTAAACAATGTATATAATAAGTCTGTTGTGTTTATAAAACAAGTCAGAATTGTACAAATGTGTTGGTGGTTCCTTGCCCTCTGACATTATTCTACCCTCTTTTTATTGTGATTGTGCAAATTATATTGCTTGAATCATTTTTTATGAGTCCACAGGAACCGTTGTTTCCCCTTATATAACCATTACCCTGGTTCCGTTAGAGAGTAGGGTTCCCCTGTCCTTTCTCTTTTCGCAGTAAGAATACAACTTCGCTCTTAGGACACTGAGGGGAATCATTGTCACCAAATTACACCGTAGACTCATGCTTGGCAGTAAGAATACAACTCCACTAGTAGGACACTGAGGGGAATCATTGACACCAAATTACACCGTAGACTCATGCTTGGCAGTAAGAATACAACTTCGCTCTTAGGACACTGAGGGGAATCATTGACACCAAATTACACCGTAGACTCATGCTTGGCAGTAAGAATACAACTCCACTAGTAGGACACTGAGGGGAATCATTGACACCAAATTACACCGTAGACTCATGCTTGGCAGTAAGAATACAACTCCACTAGTAGGACACTGAGGGGAATCATTGACACCAAATTACACCGTAGACTCATGCTTGGCAGTAAGAATACAACTCCACTAGTAGGACACTGAGGGGAATCATTGACACCAAATTACACCGTAGACTCATGCTTGGCAGTAATAATACAACTTCGCTCTTAGGACACTGAGGGGAATCATTGACACCAAATTACACCGTAGACTCATGCTTGGCAGTAAGAATACAACTCCACTAGCAGGGCACTGACGGGAATCATTGACATTGCATCCGTGATTGGTATTATAATACCTTGCCACTTCCCTAAAAAGATCTATTAAAATTGTTAGTCTTAATGTACGAGCTTGGAAATGTTGAATGGGCCTGAAATACTTTAATCAATCAAATTGAAAGGGTAATCTGTACATATATATATATATATATTCCAACTCCAACTCCAGAAACAGATTGTTCAGAGACGGGACTCCCGTGGTAGTTTTGTTTTTTTAATTGCAAATAAAATTAGCAGTAGTGCATATAGACAAACAAACGTCTACGCGCTTCGGCTAAACTAGCCTTGTTCACGTCATGAACAAGACTAGTTTAGCCGAAGCACACAGACGTTTGTTTGTCTATATGCGCTATCGCTAATTTTATTAGCAATAAAAAAAGCCTTACGACAGGAGTGCCGTCTCTGAACAATCTGTTTCTGGAGTTGGAATATATTATGCGTCCGTGCACCCGCGGCGGTCAGGATGCACACCGCAGACGCCTTCAGTCCCTTTTATATATATTTATACTTTAAACACATTTCTAGTTTTATACTTTTCAGCTTCTTCCTGCTTTGTATATACTATTTCTTGGTTGATTCAAAAAAAGTTTGTTTCCTAATCAAATTAAAATGTGTCTGCTGATACATATTAATTGAGCAATGGTGTTCACAATAAGTTCCAGGTTTATCAAGGGCTTGCGTTGACTTTGGGTCACGCAAGGCAACACATGGGGCCATATGTAGGTGGCATACACTTTACCGATTCTTAAATACCGAATTGTACCGATTCGGTATTTAAGAATCGGTAAAGTGTATGTAGGTAATAATTCGGTAAATGTTACCGAATCGGAGTCAGTCGGTAATTACCGAATCGGTATTTACCGATTCGGTAATGAGGCATACCTTCCCATTGATTGAATCAATGGGAAGGTATGCCTCATTACCGAATCGGTAAATACCGATTCGGTAATGGGGGTAGCACATTCAAGGGTGGCAGGGTGTCACATTGACACCCTGTTGCACCCCTGATTCGTCCATGTGTGCACATGTGGCGCACATACATGCCCTAGGGGCATGTATGTCTGCCACATTGCACACTTCACAGTGCACAAAAATGCATTTTCACACATATTCGTCATTTACCACCAACTATTAGTTGATGGTAAATAACGAATCCCCACACCCACCACACAGTACCCCTACATCTCATTTCTGTATTCGGTATTTACCGAATCGGTAAAATTACCGATTCGGTAATTTTACCGATTCGGTAAATTACCGAATACAGAAATTATCCCCCTACATCTCAAAAGCCTAAATACCGGTCGGTAACGGTATATTTACCGAAAATCGGCCGTTACCGACCGGTATTGGGCTACCTACATGAGGCCCATGGTATTGTAAGCCCTTAAATCAGATTTACTATGCCATGCAGAGCTGCCGTGCATCGCTCTGCGTGGCATAGAAAATCTGGTGTAACACAATGCAGAGCAAGTCTCTCCCATGCGTTACTCCACATTGGGCAGGCGTGGGTGTTCCCACTCATCCGCCCATGATTTTTGGTGCATTCCCAAATTTACTAAGACTAGCAAACCTGGGAATGTGCCAAAATGGTACTTTCCAAATGAGGAGTAACGAGGATAAACATCTTTATCTCTCCTTGTTATTTTCTCCTGCTATGTGTGCTGCATTTTTCAGCACACGTAGAAAGAGGGAAAATGCCTCCGAGGATTGTTTTGTGCAGGAAGGTGTCCATTCCTGCACAAAAACAATCCTGACTGTAATGTATGCCCCCTTTCACCATGGTGCAAGGATTCCTGCATTGGCGCCTGGCAGCCATAAGTACGTCAGCACAATGCGAGCGCAGGAATGCGTCATATGTTAGTAATTACGGTGCATTCCTGCTCTCTCCATTTGAGGCAGCGCAGCAAGTTGCATCAAAACATTGAACATCTGGACCTAAATGTCTACTAGGTCTTTGTATGCTAGATTTTGTTCTTCATGTTTTCTAGTAGATGTCGCGAGGTTAGCCCTTACTTTTCCCCAAAGTGCTACAAGACAATAGTACTGGCAGCAGTACGCTGTACAAAGGACAAATAATAACAACCGTAGAGCTAACTAGTCTCATGGTATAGCAAGTGAAGCTGTGGAAAATGAAAGTTCTTACTTTTTATGAAGTCTATCAAGGAGAAGTCTATGGCCTTGTCGTTGCCCAAATTCTGCTTAGCATCGGCTTCGGATATGGTTTCCTGGACAGATGGAGAGATGGGTAAGTATAGAACCTACAATAGGAAAGACGACCACCTTGGACCTTAGGTAAAGAATGCACAACACACACACAGGCGTAAGCCTTGCGGCAGAAAACACCAGGAACAATTGTCAAAGCATGGAAAAGGACACACTGAGGATTTTCCCTGGCACAGACTAAGATTTCAGTTATAGTCTAGACATTAAGGGCCTGGCTATACATTGAGGATTATATTCTGACACCTGCACAAACAGCAGCTTATACCGCTATCGAAATTCGTGTTTTGTATAAGTAATGCAGCCAGCAGTTTTCTCCAGACAGATCAAGCAGATCAAATCTGCTGAAACGTGTCTGCTGTAAAAAAAAAACATAAACACTCATTCCATATGCTTTGCATCATTTTAAAGTGGAAATCTTTGGACCCACTAAATACCTCATCTGGGTAATAGTGTTTATCGAGTGATATAAATACCTCGCCTTATTTTGACCCACTCAGAATAGAAGCCTAAGTGGTGATTGAGATTCCAAGCATGGTAAAGGAAAACAATGTCAGACACTGGAAGGAAATCCACACAGGTTTGCAAGCACTGAAACAGAAGGATGGAGAATAGAAGGCATTAAAAGAAGCAGGCAAGACAGACGTGGAAGAGCAAACTATGAAAAACGTTGCAGTTCTGTTTGAGGGAATGAGCAGCGGGGATGGAATGTAGAGCTTTTGTAAGCACATTAGTTGAGTAACATTGGTCAAGTGTACAAAATTAATTAACATTTTCGAAAAAGGGCTTTTGGCAAATCATGAGGCAGGTAAAATTGATAAAAACTTTGTAGAATGTAAAGATTAAAATATAGGGGAGGTGAGATCCCCATCCAAAGGATTTTCTTTAAGTTCTGAAGTTATAAGTACATGGGCCCAATACCATTGGTTAAAACTTAGTTCGACTTACATACTATTTTACAGATCGCTATTACAGTTTGTAAAATGATCCCACTAGCATGCTCCAGAGCCCAGATCCCCTGTGCCTAAATGTATGTTCTGGGGGATAAAGGCAGGGACACTTTGTAAGCAAATAACAGTATTCCCTCTATGTGCATTTCTTATGCAGGTGCAGCAGGTAGCACTGGGCATGTCTTTTGCGAGAACTGACTTGGAAATGTCCTAGAAGGTTACATCATCGATTTACACTAGTATAAAAACAGATGCAGGATTTGAAACATCTAAAAGGACTGGCTCAAATCTTATGCAATGAAACAGACCGACAGAGGATGTTTGCATCCAAAGAAAACTTCTGAAATTTAGGACTCAAAAAGGTAAAGATTTAAGGTATTACATAAAAACATGCAAGATTGGAGACATTGACGGTGGCACACAGCATTTTCCCTTCAAAAGTGACAAACGCATGATAAGAGATTAAACAAGGCAGGTGCTTGATTTAAAGTCATTTAAAGAGACTGGCAAATTGTTTAAGGCAAAGAAAGCGATCGATAAAGGATTTATAGCACAGAAAGAATTTGAAACAGGGTTTAAGGCATCGAGTGCAATAGTCACAGGATTCACAACTAATTGGACACTTAGAGGCTTATTTACAAGCCCAGTGCGCTGCCGGACCGTCACTTTTCTTGACGTTGCAGTGGCGCAGTGGGCTTACCCAGATGCACAAGGCCACAGAAAGGCACCCTGCATTGCTTTTCATGGCCTCGTAGATGTGGTGTAAAGCAACGCAGCGCACGTCTCTCTGTTGCCTCACAGTGCATGGGGGAGGCGTGCCAATGGGCATTACAGTGGGTGTTCCCACTCAACGCCCATGGTTAGGACATAGTCCCAAACTTCCAACATAGCGAGAATCTGGGAATGCGTCAAAACCGTTCGCCTCCCCAGAGCAGGCATACTGGTTGTTTTTGTGAAGGAAGGTGTCCCTTCCTGCACAAACACGACCCGATTTCAATGCAGGCACCCTATCACCACTGCGCAACGGTTCCTGCACTGGCGCATGGCAGCCACTTGAGTGGCAGGGCTGTGAAATAGAACAGAAATGCGCTGTATTTCATAGGCACGGTGCATTCCTGCCCTTTTCTTTTAACGCTCGGCAGTGCAGCAAGAAGCCCTCAGAGCTGCCCTGCGCCAAAATGTTGTAAATGGGGCCCTTAGGATTCAAGCATCTAAGGTGACGGAAAGAGAATTTAAGGAACTGAAAGAGACAACACAAGAGTATTTAAATGTTGAAAGAGACTGATAAAAGACTTTAAATATTTAAAAGGGTAGCCTCTAGTTTTAAGATATCAACAAAATCACCATCATGCATAAAAAGCATCTCCAAGGCACATAGTTTGCTAAACATTTGCTACCTCAGTAGCACAGCCATATCCTCTGAGCAGTCAACATTGAACCATCAGAATAAGTCATATTTGCTACACTGCACCTTCATGTACAAAACGAAACTAAGGCCAAAGGTCATCAACACACATCTAAACACACATTGTTCCAACCAGATCCATAACTGCATTGAGCTGATCAGCACTAAAAGTACATTACTCAATTCTGATCTTGCTGACCCCTATCCAATGAGACTTACCTCTAAACAATAACAAACACAAGCAAATGTCATGACAACAAACCACTTTGATTCTGTTCAAATTGTACTCCAGAGGGATAACCCATTCTTGAATGCTTTATTAGATTGTTGAGCAAGTTTAAATAGAATATACAGATGCATATAACATAACTAAAGAGAAGGTCGTCTGATTTAAAGGGCTGAAAGACAGAAAGAAGATTTAACATGATTACAGAGACAGATACAGGATTTGCGCAAGGGAAAGCAGCAGGTACAGTATGTAAGGTACTGTAACTCAATCAATATGAGCTTTATTTCGATAAAAAAATATCTTAAAAGCAATACAGTCCCAAATAAATAATTACAATTCTCCAAGATACACATTTTTTTTTTTTTAGGAACAATATACATTAAAAAAGTTGGTTAAAAAAGACATTTAAGAACAGCATCATTAAAAGGAATTAAAATGTGTACATACATTGTGCCTGGAAAGGGGAAAGTGCTTGTGCTAGAAAACAAGCGCCACTTTGGTGCTTAAGTTGTTTAGGGATTAATGCTCCGGTTTCTCGCTCTAATGTTCCATGCCCATCTAAGAAATTTGGCTGTTACACAGGCATGGAGGTCCCTTGAGTCAGATCTTAAATTGCGTAGTGCTGCTTGGTAACTATGGGTACCTAGCTCCCTGCAAAGTGGTTTCAGCCAACGCCCCCTTGTTACTTTGTAAGCAGGACAGACAAACATAAAATGTGGGATTGACTCTGTTGCAACCGCACAGCTTGGACAGGAGGGGGGAGTTTGATAAGGTGGCTTCCACTGTGCAGTAGATTCTCGCAAGGGGAGGATACCTACCCTGAACTTAAAATACAAAGCTCGGTCGTATGGATTTTGTATTAAGACCAGGTAGGGTTCAAAATACATTATATGCTTGTGCTGCATAAATTCCTCTGTTAGTCTTCCAACTCCAGGATTGAGAAGGTCATTCATAGTAACCCACCGCCAGTACACTTTCTTGATTTCTGCCTTTGGTGGGGAGGTTCTATTAATCCAAGCCTCTTTTAGCCCGAGATCATATAGAAGTTTTTTTACACCTTTTAACCAGTCAATCTTGTACCACCCATCCATGTCCATTAACTCTCTAAGCCCTGCAGCGTAGTTGGCTAGTTCGGGTGTCAGCCACAAGCGAGCCCACAGCAAGAGAGGACATAATCTTGCTATGTCTCCAAGCGAGTGGCAGCCAAGATCATATAGAAGGGGCTTAGTGAGTGTCCTCTGGGGGAGCATCAATAGATCCTTCAGGAATTTGTTCTCTGATCTGCAGATTTGGTCTGTGTTGGATAGACCCCATAGTTCGGCACCATCAAGTGCCAAACTTACGCCTCTAGCCTTATAGATTGTTAGTGCGGGGGCAATTGGTTTAGTTAATGAAGAACCATGTTCTTTAAGAATTGCCCCACCACCCTTTTATGGCTCAAGAGCATTTTCTGCACATGTGATCTCCAGACCATGGAGTCCGAAAAACGAATTCCCAGGTAATGAAATGTAGCAACCCTCTCCAGCGGTACACTATTAAGTAAAGGAGGCTTCCTAAATGTTTTAGATGGATATAGAATTAGGAACTTTGTTTTCTGGACATTTATGAACAGCCCTCTGGTGTTACAAATCTGGTCATAGCTGTTTAAAAGAGTCTGCAAGCCTTTAGGGGATTTTGAGATGAGGAAGGTGTCGTCCGCGAACAGGAGATTAGGGATTTTTTCAAGGGCTGGGGCATCTGATGGTGTTTGCTGTAGGTGCTCGACCACCCCGTTAACGTACAGGGAGAATAGGGTGGGAGCTAACACACAGCCCTGGCGGACTCCCCTATTCACCGGTATCCGTGCTGTTGTTTGCCCTTGTGCACCCCATCTTATTTGGGCATAATTGTCCTCATGCAGACGAATTAGCATATTAAGAATGTACCTAGGCATCCCCTGCTCTGACAGGACTTGCCACAGGCGCTCGCGAGGAACCAGGTCAAAGGCAGTCTTTAAGTTAATGAATGCGAGGTAAAGACTGCCTTTGCCTAGCTTAACCATTTTCCAATATAGAAGTAATAACCTGAACGCCTGTTCAGTTGTTCCTGTGCCTGCTCTGAAGCCAGCTTGATAATCGGAAAGGATCCTATTTTCGTCAGCCCATGCAAGGACCCTCTCTAGTAATACCCGACCAACTACTTTCTGGATTGAGTCAATCAGACTTATCGGGCGGTAGTTGGCAGGGTCTTCCCTAACCCCCCTTTTAAAAATGGGCACAGCTTCTGCTCCCTTCCAAGAGTCTGGGATGGGACAACCACGATCAATGGCATTAATTAGACATGCAATAAATTTTGCCCATTTCACCGAGTCTGCTCGGAGTAAGTCGCCTGGCAGGCCATCGGGTCCAGCTGCCTTGGCCGGGACTATTCGCTGAATAGCAGCTTCAACCTCCTGCTCAGAAAAAGGTTCTATATTTGGTTCCTGGCCCAGGGCCCGAGGATCAATAATTGGGCCAGCTAAGATGGTTTCCTGTGGACCAGAGTATAAGTTCAGAAAGTGGTCATACCATCTCTTGCACGCAATGTTATTCGTTATTAGTTCACTGTCAGGGCGAACCTTTCTCCTGACCAGATTCCAGAAAAGGCTACATCCTTCCCTATACTGGCTGCTTTTAATGCTTGCCAGTGCTGTTCCTCCCACTCTCTCTTCGCTTTAAGGACCGTCGTATTGTAGTCCTTTCTAGCAGTCTGGATCCTGCCAGGGGACTTGCCTTTAACGGCCATAATTAGGGCAGATTTTTTCCGTCTGCAGGTCTTCGTGTACCATGGGTTGGTGGTACACCTACTCAAAGTACGTAGTTTGCTGCCCATGGTTGTACAAAACAAGGATCCCAAAGTACTGACAAGGCCCTTGTAGATTAAAAATACCTTCTGTGTACTATTTAGATCTGTGGTGATCTCTTGTAGATCACTCAGGGCCTCTGTCAGGGTCTCCTTTATTACAGATAATTTTCCCTCGTCCATTGCTACCTTTTGCCATTTAAGGCGCCTTCCGCAATTCGAGGGAGTGACGTCCCTTGATGTCATATGGGCCACCCTACTCATATTTTCAGGGTTGGGGAGCCATAAGGGATTTAACATCAGGGAGAGCAAATTATGGTCGCTATCGGTAGTAGGTACAACCTCCATGCTAAATGCCTCCATGCTAAATGCCTCCAAAGGTTTTGATTTAACAAAATATAATCAATACGTGAGGAGAAACCCACCCTATTATATGTATGTGCTCCTAAGGGATCGGAAGGTGATCTTCCGTTAGTGGCCCTAAGACCAAACTCAAATGTTATAGAATTTAGCTGGATGGCTGAGTCCACCTTTTTTTCGGGGGTAGACTCAGCAGGGGGAATCCCTGCTTTACGTCGTCCTCCTCCGAACCCAACATATCCTTGGTGGCAAGAGGTTCAAATGTGCAATTGAAGTCTCCCACCACCAGGATGCCGGATTCGGGGTTGCAACGAGAAAGTTCTGATTCCAAACAGCTAATTATTGGAGATTGGGCTCCACCTTTTGTGCCACGTACATAGATGTTAAACATTTCTAGGGTCCTCCCTTCTTTGTTGTCCCTAAGGGTCAGTCTTAAAAGATCTGGACAATTGCACTCAGTTGTTTGTATCGTGCAATCCAGTGTAATGCTAACCCAAATAAGGAGGCCACCAGATGGCCGCCCCTTCCCTGATACTGGTAACACTGCAGGAATAAAGTAGGAGGTAAAGCCAACTTTATGGTGGGGAATCGTGCTCCAAGTCTCTTGGAAAATACAAATGGAATAGTTGTCAATGAGTTTATTCCAATCAGGTATAGCTAGATTCTTAAAGAGACCGGCTATGTTCCAAGAGATAACTTTAAGATTGAAGATGCTATCTCTGGGACACCCTTGTTCATCAATACTTGTGTCTGCATGCAAGGAATTTTGTTTGCTAATAGGTGTATGAGGCAGTTCAATAACAGGTGGTAACGGCTGGTTAGATAAGCTAGACCATACAATAGACACGTTAGAATGTTTGGCCAAGGTAGCACACTCCTGAACAGTAGTGTGCCCAAGAGGGCTTTGCGCAACTGGAACTAGTCAATCATTTTCATCCAGTTGCAACCCCCTAGTTGATTTAGATTTCGGAGCTGTGGCCCTCGTGTCTGCTTTAGGATCAAATGGAGTAGATCTAAATTGAATATTGGATGGATCAGGGGCAGAGGTCCTATATTCTAAAGCTAATAGGTCCTTGGCCAGCTGGGATGTAGTCAGAGTGATTTCCAGGGTGTCTAGTCGGAGGTCATGAGAGGAGTGCCTTATAACCTTAGCAATATCGTCTCTTATCAACGAACGGCACCCTCTAACGTGGCGAATCCAATGGATGACCTTATTCTTGAGGGAATCCTCGGATTCTTGGCCCAGGTATTTTGCGACATTAACCATTAACACTGTCTGTCTCTTACGTGTGGTGGCAGGTCCAGGAAAGTGCAGGCCAGAAGCAATTAGAGTCAGCAATAGGGGTCTGGCTCTTCAAGCTGCGAGATGGATATCGCTATTGTTCTGTGTGACTCTAACTTGCCTTCTGGCTTTGGGCAGCAGGGACATCGCATTTTGTCCTACCAGTGAATGTGAAGAAACAGTAGATGCGAGACTAACATGTACGGAGGTAGGTTTATCTGCAGTGGTGGTATTATCTTGTGTCGACACAGGTTGGGGAGGGACATCTCAAGGTATATGAGCTGTTTGTTGAAGAGATAGTGTCCTGACAGTGGCTGTTAAGTCTAGAACCAAAGATTTAAGATCCCTGACCTGGGCTACCAGTGAGTTTATAGTTGACATCAAGATCCGGTCACTTGCATTAAGGTCAATTTCGTTGTTTGTTTGGTAGAGAGAATGTACTTCTAGTGGAACCTGGGTAGCCAGATCATCAGGTGGGATTATTACATCCTCGGCCAGGGCAGCAAAACGATTAGTGCAAACTATAACAGAAGGCTCTAGATGACTCATTTCTGTCTGTGCCAAAGAGGGAAGGGGTAGTTGATCGGGCGGGATAATGGTCAACCCTGTATTAGATTGACTAGATGTTATGTTTTTATTTCTAACAGCCGAATCTATACTTAGCGTTTTACAAAACATCTTGGGTATACGAACTGGTGGTGGACGTTTATTAGCTTTGTTAGCTTCTAGACTTTGGATGGAATCTACCGCTAGTATACCCTCACACTCATCAACTAGTGTTTCAATTCGCTCCATAACATGATCATTAATCATTCTCTTACTTTTCCCAGCTTTCTTGGATTTTCTGGCCCCCTGGCCTACATTAGCAGCATTCGATCCACCAACCCCCCCTGTTCCCTCCATAAGTTTCCTCTTGCCCATTATAGGGCCGCGAAGGGAATGTTAGTGGAGAATATAAACAGTACCTTTGTGAGCAGTCCGGTGGTAGCACAGTCAATTTGGATCGATCGATGACATGCAACGAATGTCAGGGGGATGGCCCTGCCCTGGCTGAGACGGGCGCGGACGGGCCCGCCCTTGGCCCGGGCTTCGCCCAGGTGCTGCCCGCGCACGTCCCGCGCTGCGGGGCAACAGTGGTGCTTAAATGCCTCCCAGGCGCTGCCTGATGACTTCAGCGGCAGGCGCCTGGGCTAAGGGCTGCTGGGAGTTGTAGTTCTTAAGCTGGTCGTCCCCCTCACGGCGGCGCTGCTGAAGGTAGTTGAACTGAAGAAAGTTTAGTGCCCCCACGCTGGCCGTTTCCCTCACGGCGGGCTCGCAGGTGAGTGGTGTGTCACAGAATGATTTTAGCGCGTCCCGCGCTGCGGGGCAACCGCGGTCCTTAAATGCCTCCCAGGCGCTGCCTGATGACTTCAGCGGCAGGCGCCTGGGCTAAGGGCTGCTGGGAGTTGTAGTTCTGCCACTGGCCGTTCCCCTCACGGCGGCACTGCTGAAAGTATTTGGACTGAAGAAAGTTTAGTGCCCCCACGCTGGCCGTTTCCCTCACGGCGGGCTCGCAGGTGAGTGATGTGTCACAGAATGATTTTAGCACGAGGGAAAGCGGCAGGTACAGTATGTAAGGTACTGTAACTGAAAGAAAGATCACAGGAGCAATTTTTAAGGCAATGGAAGAGACAGACACAGGATTTAGGTCACTTGCAGATACAGACATGAGTTTATTCATTCAAAGAGACAGACTCGGGTTAAGTGTCAAAAGAGATAGGTAGATGAATTGCCACTCAGAAGCAGATACAGGAATTAAGACACTGAAGAAGCTGGCAAGGGATGGTGTATTAAAAGGCAGTAGAACATGGGTAGCTGCGGTTCTCCCTACTAGATGTCTTTCATAGATTCAAGCATGTGATCCTATGAAAGATCCTGTGCTGGAGAAACATGATTAATTTATTGAAAAAGGCAACAGCCATGACACCACATTTAAGGATTTAAAGATACATTGGATTTAAGAAACAAAAAAGACAACATTTAAGGTCTCCGAATAGACAGATAAGAGATTTTTTTTAATTGAAAGAGAGACACACACGTTTCAAGACCCTCAAAGAGACAGACAGTGGATTTACGGTATTGAAAGCTACAGGGAAAGCATTTTAGGCACTGAAGTGACAGAATCACATTACTTAAGGTGGAGACACAAAAACAGCATTTACAGAATACAAGAGAAAGAACTATGATATGAAATAGACAGATGCAGTCCTTAATTCCCTGAAGCAGAAAGACACAATTCAATCTACTGAAAGTACGAATGCACTTTCCTGAAAGTGAAAAGAACAGAACATAATTCTAAAAAGTGAATGGATCCCACACACAATTCCTGGAATGGTGAGAAACAGATTTATGAGCCTTAAGACCGAGGAATAATTTCTCCAAATAGCAGATGCACACATTTTTACCGATTTCTAAAAAAATACTTTTGCGACCAATATGGAGATATCTGACCTTGGAGAACATCCTGCGAAAATTTGTATCCTATCTCCAAGTATCTCATGAACAATAAACACATTCATGCAGAAATGTACGAGAACCCTCAATGTAACCATTTCACATAGGGGATGTCTCCTCACCTCACTTTTTGACATGTGGCGTGGGAAGAAGAAGTAGGGGAGTGAGGTGAGCGCCAGTAATCCAGAGGAGATGAGCAGCCCCAGCCACCAGGCTCCGATCCAGCGGGGGTCACCAGGCTTTATATCCATGTTCTCTAGAAATGCAAGTTGGGAAAAATAATTCTGTCATCAGAGGCCAGGTATATGCTAAAGCAGATGCAAACAGCCTGTAACATTCTCTCCTATACTGCCTCATGGTGGAGAAATGCCATTCCTAAAACTCAGCAAAACAATTTACTGGATATTGATTGGAAAGAAGGCACAAAAAAGTAACACATACCAGTGAAAATCATTGAGAGCCAATTCTAGACACACCAGCTCCAAGAATTAAAAACAGATAATAGAGCTCCCTCAGGGAGTCCCAAATTCATTACAATACTCTATGAGAAAAATACCAAAGGCAGTACAACAAGACTATGCAATACAAAGAAAGAGAAACAGACACCCACTTGGAGTCATACAAATGCAAAAACCACCAACTGGGAGTCAAAGAAAGAAAATACACTCACACATGGAGTTAAGATTGACAAACTTCATCCGAGAATAGAACAAAGACAATAGCCCACGCAAGAGGAGTGAAAGACATTTAGCACAACATCAATTGGAAGTCCCACTCTGACCGGCACTTCAGAGAGAGCTCCTAGGTTGTGAAAGAAAGTCCTCACAACAGCCACTGAGAGATAAAACATGTCACCAGACTGTGCCTAAGAATTATTAAGTACATATTTTAAACATGGTTGCCCAAATTGATTATCCTTCACGCAACTGTGCTGTGTTGCTCGAATGACAGAAAACAATCAACGCCATATTTACAAGGAATCGCCTAATGATGATGTCATTGGCGGCATTCATGCCAAATATGGCTGCTTTGTACATGCAGTGATTACCGCCATGGCTGAAAGGTGAGTCTCCACTGTCTTGTACAGGCCTTCTACTTGAGGTATAGCTTCCAGAGCAGATGTCTTACATATAAAGATTGTCAAAGGGCCAAACGTGCAGGAAATGTGTGTTGTGTCTAGCAGACATGCTGCATGTTATATTACTGGCATGTATGATTGCTTGCCGAACATGGGCACCTGGTTTTAAATGGCGTTATATTTTTAAGTAAAGCCAGTTCAGGTTAGTTTAATCTCAGTTAATCGGGCTCTGTGGCAGGACCTAAGGTCCTTTGCACTGCTCTCTCCTATAAGCAGGGCCGGCTTTAGGGCAGTGCTGCTGGTGCAGCCGCACTGGGTGCTGAACTGTGTAGGGGGGGCGCTGTGACCTCAGGGAGGTGCTGTGTTTAGCAATATCTTATGATAGGAGAGATGATGGGCACTTTTGCAGGTGGTAGGGAGAGAATCCGAGGGGGCGGTCATGGGACGTGGGCGCGCCAAATGTGATTGTCGCACTGGGCGCCACCAGAGCTAAAGCCAGCCTGCCTATAAGCATGCCCTTTGCATATATTACAATAGTCTGGCACTTCATGGAGCAACGCAGTTTTGGCGCTGCGGGAGGACCACATTTCCCCATTCAAAACCTTCAGCTAAAAAGTTGACTGATGCTGCCATTTGCACTGATATGTTTTGCTTTGGATTGCGTGAGTGACCACAACATATTTAGTAAATTTGGGCCTGAATTTACCACCTATTGAGAGTTGAAGATACACATTTATTTAACTATTGGGTACAGCAAAATGACAACACCAAACATCACTGAAAGTGGGAGATCACGGCACCCACATTGATTGAATGCAAGATGCTAATATAGTTTATTTTAATTTAGGTGGAACATTATACACTATAAAAATGAACACCATCAATGCATAAAAATAATATCTGGTTACACATTCCTATTATATTTTCAGTACAAAAATACTATAGTTGGGCAAAATATCCACAGAACATGTTGGGAGCTCTGGACATATGCAAAAGAAACAATTGATGGACGGAATGCTGGACAATGCAAACATTCACACACAGCCACAAGGATCTGGGTTTAATTCATCATTCTTTTTCTCACCACACCACCCCCGTTTGGACCCAGCCATATGCAAATCAGTCTTGACCCTGTCCCTTATGGGAACAGTCCAGCCCGAACTGCCAAGCCAGGTCCTCCTTGGACCGGAAACAAGCATCCTGGGACCGGTTTCAGGGCCTCAACCTTCATCAGCCAGGCTAGCTTGAATCCAGTGGTGTAGTGAGCACGGGACCCATGTCTGGGCATACCCTTCCCACTTAGTGTGACAAAAGAAACAATTGATGGATGGAATGCTGGAATCCAATTCCTCTGCCTTGTAATTATGGTTACAACCATTGTCTTCCCTGCAGCTGCCCCATCCCACTAGATTGATTGTGCTCCCTGCCCTAGCACTGTGTGTGATGTTGCAGAGGTAATTGATTGGATTACACCAGGAAAAGAACCGGGTTGCGGCAATTGATTGGATTAGACCAGGGAAAGCACCAGGCTTGACATGGTGCCTGGGGACTTGTTTAAAGCCAAGAAGGAGGTTTGGTGCCCTTGTTTTACCCTGTTTTCAATAATATTACAAATGAGCTTACCATGCCATTGACTTGGGAAGGCAAAAAGAACAATCGATGGACAGAATGCAGGACAATGTCATACATTCACCCCAGTACAGAGATCTGGGCCTAAATCCATTGTTTTTTTGCTCACCATGCCATTCCAGTTTGGACCCAGCCATATGCAAATCAGTCTTGACCCTGTGCCCAATGGGAACATTCCAGCCTGAACTGCCAAGCCAGGTCCTTCCTGGACTGGAAACAAGCATCCTAGGACGGGTTTCGGTATTTCACCGCTCATCAGCCATGATAGCGTGACTCCAGTGGCATGGAGAGCACAGGACCCACGTCTGGGCATACTTGTCCCACTCGGGTGACAAATGCAAAAAGAACAATTGATGGACAGAATCCAGAACAATGTCATACATTCACCCCAGTACAGAGATCTGGGCCTAAATCCATCGTTTTTTTGCTCACCATGCCATTCCAGTTTTGACCCAGCCATATGCAAATCAGTCTTCACCCTGTGCCCAATGAGAATAGTCCAGCGCGAACTGCCAAGCCAGGTCCTCCCTGGACTGGAAACAAGCAACCTAGGACCGATTTCAGGGATTCACCCCTCATCAGTCAGGATAGCTTGACTCCAGTGGCATGGAGAGCACGGGACCAGCGTCTGGGCATACCCGTCCCACTTGGGGTGACAAATGCAAAAAGAACAATTGATGGATTGAATGCAGAACAATCTCATACATTCACACCGGTACTAAGATCTGGGCCAAAATCCATTGTTTTATTGCTCACCATGCCATTCCAGTTTGGATCCAGCCATATGCAAATCAGTATTGACCATGTGCCCAATGGGAACAGTCCAGCCTGAACTGCCAAGCCAGGTTTTCCCTGGACTGGAAACAACCATCCTTGGACCTGTTTCGGGGTTTCACCCCTCATCAGCCAGGATAGCTTGACTCCAGTGGCATGGAGAGCACGGGACCAGCGTCTGGGCATACCCGTCCCACTTGGGGTGACAAATGCAAAAAGAACAATTGATGAACAGAATGCAGAACAATCTCATACATTCACACCGGTACTGAGATCTGGGCCAAAATCCATCGTTTTTTTGCTCACCATGCCATTCCAGTTTGGATCCAGCCATATGCAAATCAGTATTGACCATGTGCCCAATGGGAACAGTCCAGCCTGAACTGCCAAGCCAGGTTCTCCCTGGACTGGAAACAACCATCCTTGGACCTGTTTCGGGGTTTCACCCCTCATCAGCCAGGATAGCTTGACTCCAGTGGCATGGAGAGCACGGGACCAGCGTCTGGGCATACCCGTCCCACTTGGGGTGACAAATGCAAAAAGAACAATTGATGAACAGAATGCAGAACAATCTCATACATTCACACCGGTACTGAGATCTGGGCCAAAATCCAGAATGCAGAACAATGTCATACATACACCCTAGTAGAGAGATCTGGGCCTAAATCCATTGATTTTTTGCCCACCATGCCATTCCAGTTTGGACCCAGCCATATGCAAATCAGTCTTGACCCTGTGCCCAAAGGGAACAGTCCAGCCCGAACTGCCAAGCCAGGTCCTCCCTGGACTGGAAACAAGCATCCTAGGATGGGTTTCGGTATTTCACCGCTCATCAGCCAGGATAGCGTGACTCCAGTGGCATGGAGAGCACAGGACCCATGTCTGGGCAAACTTGTCCCACTCGGGTGACAAATGCAAAAAGAACAATTGATTGACAGAATGCAGAACAATGTCATACATTCACCCCAGTACAGAGATCTGGGCCCAAATCCATAGTTTTTATGCTCACCATGCCATTCCAGTTTGGACCCAGCCACATGCAAATCAGTCTTGACCCCATGCCCAATGGGAACAGTCCAGCCCGAACTGCCAAGCAAGGTCCTCCCTGGACTGGAAACAAGCATCCTAGGACCGGTTTCGGAGTTTCACCCCTCATCAGCCAGGATGGCTTGACTCCAGTGGCATGGAGAGCACGGGACCCACGTCTGGGCATACCCGTCCCATTCGGGGTGACAAATGCAAGAAGAATAATTGATGGGCAGAATGAAGAACAACGTCGTGCATTCACCCCAGTACCGAGATATGGGCCTAAATCCATCGTTTTTTTGCTCACCATGCCATTCCAGTTTGGACCCAGCCACATGCAAATCAGTCTTGGCCCTGTGCCCAATGGGAACAGTCCAGCCCGAACTGCCAAGCCAGGTCATCTCTGGACTGGAAACAAGCATCCTAGGACCGGTTTTGCGGTCTCACCCCAAATCAGCCAGGATAGCTTGACTCCAGTGGCATGGAGAGCATGGGACCCACATCGGGGCATACCCGTCCCACTCGGGGTGACAAATGCGAAAAGAACAATTGATGGACAGAATGCAGAACAATGTCGTACATTCACCACAGTACAGAGATCTGGGCCAAAATACAACTTTTTTTGCTTACCATGCCATTCCATTTTGAACCCAGCCATATGCAAATCAGTCTTTACACTGTGCCCAATGGGAACAGTCCAGCCCGAACTGCCAAGCCAGGTTCTCCCAGACTGGAAACAAGCATCCTACGACCGGTTTCGGGGTTTCACCCCTCATCAGCCAGGATAGATTGACTCCAGTGGGAAGGAGAGCACGGGACCCACGTCTGGGCATACCCATCCCATTCGGGGAGACAAATACAAGAAGAACAATTGATGGACAGAATTCAGAACAATGTCATACATTCATTCCAGTACAGAGATCTGGGCCTAAATCCAACGTTTTTCTGCTCACCATGTCATTCCAATTTGGACCCAGCCATATGCAAATCAGTCTTGAACCTGTGCCCAATGGGAACAGTCCAGCCCGAACTGCCAAGCCAGGTCTTCCCTGGACTGGAACCAAGCATCCTAGGCCAGGCTTCGGGGTTTCACCCCTCATCAGCCTCAATAGCTTGACTCAGGTGGCATGGAGAGCACGGGATCCACGTCTGGGCATACCCGTCCTACTCGGGGTGACAAATGCAAAAAGAACAATTGATTGACTGAATGCATAACAATGTCATTCATTCACCCCAGTACAGAGATCTGGGCTTAAATTCATCGTTTTTTGGACTTGGGAAGGGGCTGAAACCGCCCAAACCCATAAGAAGGGCCTTGGGCACTCAGGTTAAATTACCACCAAATCAATCTTGTCGACAGCTCCCAGAAGCTCTATAGGCGTATTCTGTTGACCAGACTACAAGCTTGGGTTGAGAATGTAGGAGTTCTGACTCCTCTCCAAGTGGGATTGAGAGCTGGGACAAGCACTATTGACCAAATGCTCTAATTAAAACTCATCTATTGGAAGTATGTCACACTGGGGGGTGGGCACCTCTATGTAATCTTTGTTGACCTTCAGTCAGCTTTTGATATATTTACCAAGGTGGGCCTGTGTGCAGTTCTAAATAACATGGGGTTTCTGAAATATCTGATTGATGTATTCAGGAGGCGTCAACCTGGATAATTTTGCTCAGGACAGGCACCATTCCAGTGTCTTGGGGGGGGAAGGGAGGGGGGGGGGAGGACAGGGGTGTGTCGCAGACAGAACTTTGTTCTTGTTATGTATTAATGACCTGGTGACAACATTAGAGCAATGTAAGCATGATGCCCCGTGTCTGGCAAACAGGAGGGTCCCAGTTTTTCTGTTTGCAGACAAGACCTTACTGGTCTCGAAAAGCCCATTGGGCAGCCACAGTTTTCTGTATCAGTCCCATTTCTTCTGCAAGCAGAGAGGCCTGGAAATCAACTTCAACAAAACAAAATATATGGTATAGAATCCTTGCCAGATGGCTAGATTGCACTCAGTCCTTAATGGCTCTCCACTGGATAGGGTTTATACCTTTGAATTCCTGGAGCTCACCCTCAATGAGCATTTTGGTTGGTCACCCCAGATCCAGAAGTGCAAACTCAGACTAGAACATTACACTGGTGGTATCCTGAGAGCCTTGAAGGGATCTAACTTTCGTCCGACAACACCTGCATTGCAAATTTGCAACTTGCAAGCTCTGGGGCAGGGTCTCTGTATGGTGGGGAGAACTTTGAAGGCACGACAATGTCCATGAGATGGAATTGACAGCAAATCATTTTGTCCAACTCCTCACCAATCAACCTGGCAGCACTCCATTAGTGCCACTCCGGCGGGATTATGGCATTCAACCTCTTGCCCTCAGAGTAAAATGTTGACCCTTATTGTATTGGTGGAGGATTTGGTCCTCAGCTGACTTATTGCCCTTTCGGCTGGCCCTAGAATATATCTCAAAACTTCCTGGGGCTATTAGGATCCAATGTTTTGGGTACATTAGGCGCTGTCTTGAAGAGATTGGGTGTGGAAATATGTGGGCCCATCTGGAAACGTTATGTGGAGTTTCCAAGTCCTTGCTTACGGAGTTGTATTGGAGATACACAGATAGTAAATCCCACATGATTGTGGTGGTAGGTACCCTGACCTCGAGTTTTCTGGAATTTAAAGACACCTATTGTCTGGAAGAGTATATGGAGACGCTTTAGTCCCTAGCTGCCAGAACTCTTTATATTAAGTAACCTGCAAGGGTTAACAAGCAGGAGACTATGTTACACAATGCTTGGCTTGCCCCTTTCCTAGTACGATGAGGAGGACTGTGATGCTTGCCAGTCCCGCCCCCCTCTACTCCTACCATGACATGGGGAGGGGGCAGTCACCTTCTCTGCATCAGATCTGCCTTACTCGGTTGGAACACCTGCCGACTGAGCAGATCACATAGCTCAAGGGCCCCCTTTGACCATACTACGGTTTACTACAACCTCAGAGAGAATATTATGACTTTCTCTGAGTACATCCATACTTCCAACATGGCACCCATGCTCTCCCAGGTGTGCTTTTTGCTTTAGTGCCTACTTTCCTTTTAATTGAAACCAAAAGTAAACAATTGAGAATGAAGCAGTTTTAAGTCACAGACCTTCCCGTTGCAGTCACTTAGGAGGCGCCAGAGACGGGGTAGGTCATCCTCTGAAATGTCACTTCGACTCTGTAAGTACTATGCAAATCTTTTCTTCAGAACTTTCTTGACATACCAGAAATTCTTCTGGGACCTCCTTATCTATTTGTATTCTTCTAGCACACTAAATCAGCGTGGTCTCAGCACATACTTGAGGAAGCAAAGATACTACCCAATTGGGTAAGTGGTCTGGCCTCTATTTGCCACAGTGTATGAAACCTTGTTACCATTCATGAGAGTCTCACCTGCCTGTTACGTGTTCTGTTTTATTCTGTACATCACAATGAGAGTGACACCACCACAGTTGGCAGCACGTATATTCTATGCATGCTACACTAAGAGTATAATATGTTTGAGCTGACCAGTTTGAAACAGCTCTATGTTTTTTTTATCCATATCAGGTGGGCTATTAGGCAACATTACATTCAGGTACACCATATATAGTATAAATAGGGGTTGATTACGATGTCGTTCGGAAAGGCTCTGAACTGTATTCGGCTCGTCCAAATCCGATGCGGAAGCCTTGTTCCTGACCAACTCGAAAACATTTCCGAACAACGGATTATGATGTTTGGAAACCGTTCAAATTGTCCGACATGGTTCTGAATGGTATTCGGAGTGACCAAGTCGTTCGGAGTCACCTCGTACATGTACAAGCCATCAGGATGTCGGATTCGGACAGCCTTTCCTAATCGGTTGTTCCAACACGGATCGGCTGTTGGAATCTGACTTTGGGGCCCGTAGCAGGCCCCCCTTCACCCGGGGCCTCTGAAACGGGCATGTGGGGATACACATGGGTCCCCCCTTTCCAGCCATGCACAGTGTGGCAGGCACCAGTGGGTGCTCGCCACATAGTGCACGATTTTCCCCAACCACCCCTTTCTTCAATGGGAACCTGTGTAGTCTGTCAGAACACAGGCTCCCATTGAAGTCAATGGGAGTCCGACCGAACGGTGTTCGGAACCAACGTAATCGGTCGATCAGACTTCCAGAATCTGATTTGGTCAGAAACCATTCCGAAACCGATTTGGTCGGAATGCTTTCCGAACTACATCGTAATCGACCCCATAGTGTTTGGATTATCCTTCATTTCACCTCAGGTTCCAAGCACTGTGTAGATTGGAATTCACCGGTCCTTGCGAATTGCCCTTTGATCATAATTGACTTCTTGATGACAAGAAACAGGTCGACCTATTAACCCTTTTGGCCACCAGAGATCATTGCCTCTACTGGGAGCCACCACGTTTTTAGCCAGACAAACATACTCACCGATTAAAATTTGAGTCAGAGAATTGCTTAATCTATTTTAAGTCATACTTTTTATGCACATAAACCACAATACACCAATCTACACCTTGAGCCCTATACTCGCACTTCACATAGGGCATTGGAACAAATGATCTCTGTGAAAGAGCCCCCTTATGGGAGCCGTCTGACATTGCAGCACTGGCCCGACAAGTAGCATGCCCTATAATGAAGCATAACTTCACTCTTACCATATCTCCCTCCTTAACCTGATCTAGCACCCTTTTTTGTGTCTGGATACTTTTTGTCAATTCCCTGGGCTTTCACAATATTTTCCTTTACCTCAACTGGAGACCAATGCAGCAATCTGGAGTTCACTAACCACCCTTGATTATCCTTCATGTAGGGAAATCTTCCCCTCATATTGATAAAAGGGCTAAACCCAGTAACTGTCAGAGGTGTGTGATACATCCTCACAGTTCTCTTGATGCTCACTTTCCAACTACATTTCTTACTCCTCGCCATGTCCTACGATCACTTAATCACACTATTAAATCTCTTGACTTCTCTATTGCCACTAGGATGATAGAGATTAGTTAATTTGTGTTCAATCCCATTGCGCAGTAGAAAATCTTTCATAGCCTGACTCTTGAGCTGTACACCATTATCCGACACAGCTCTTTTGGGAAGTCCCTCTTTTTGGAAGATTTAATCCAAAAATGACACAACTGATTCAGCATTTGCATTGAGCACAAATTCAACCTCTGTCCATTTAGAAAAGCAGTCCATAGCTACTAATACATACCAAGTTCCATCATCTTGTTCACACACTGGACCCATAATGTCAACTCCGATAGTTACCCACGACATTTCAGGGCAAGGTACTGGAGGTAGCAAGGGTTTCATCAACACTTGTGACTTGTTAACTCTTTCACATAAACTACATTATTTGACAATCCTTTCCACCTCCAAGTCCAGTCCTGGCCCCCATTAACTACCTTTAACATTCTTTTTGCTTTTCACTATGCCAAGGTGTCCTTCTTGGCACAAGTTGACAATTGCACTCCTCAGACCCTTGGGCAGAACAACCCATACACCTCTCAAAATATTCCCATTCGTCAACTCATTCCATACTTCCCAGAAACATTTACACTCCTCCTTCAAAGAGATTTTGTCCAGCCAACTCTCTACCACAAATTTCTTTTCATTCACCGAGGTCATATCATCCTCACAAGCCTTCTTCCATTCTTCACTGGTAATGGCATTCATTTTCTCAACACACTCCATGCGACATTCATATCTTCACAACTTCCTTTGGAAATTTCTGCTTATGGTACTGGCAGCCTACTAAAACAATCAGCTACTTCATTTTTAACACCAGGAAGGTAATGCAAAGTATACCACTAGTCCATTAACCTTACAGACATCCTTGCTATTCTAGGAGTGGCATTTAATAACCCCTCTGGAGTCAGAACTTTCAATAAAGGTTTGTGGTGACGCCTTATTTTGACCTCATACTCCCAAACGAAATTTAGAAAAGGTTCTAAACCCCGTACAATTGCCAGCATTTCCTTTTCAATAATGGAGTACTGTTCTTCAGAAGGTGAAAATGCCCTCAATGCGAATGCCACAGTGTACTCAGTACCCTTGGCATCTCTTTGGCTGAACACAGCACCTATGACTCTGTTACTGACATCTGTAGTAAAAATACACTTTAATTTTTAGCCAAAACCATGTAGATTTTTCACCCTTCAAATGCTCTTTTTTATGCTTCAAAAATTGGTTTCTAATTCGCTTGACCAAATGTATTTATTGTGTTTTTTTAACAATTGGCACAAGTTATACATCTTCTCTGAGAAATTACGAACAAACTTTGTATAAAACTCAGCCAACCCGAGAAAAGAACTCAGTACATCTTTATTAGTGGGAGAGGGAGCTTCCCTGGCTGCACATAAAAGTTCTGCCTCTGGTTTTATGTCATCAATAGTAACATTATGACTGAGATAATTCAAGCTTTTCACTTGGAATTTACATGTTGTGGACTCTACGGTCAACCCATTGTCCTTCAAAATCTCTAGTACCTTGTTCACTCTGGCCTCATGTTGTTCCTCTCTCTTACCCATGATCAATATGTAATCTTGGAAATAGATAGTGCAGGTAATATCCTTAAATAACGTATGCATTAGTTTCTGAAATACGGCCAAAGCTAGTCCGTATGGAATACGCACATAGCACAAACACCCTGATGGTGTCATGAAAGCTGACAAATCTTTACTATCCTCATGCAACCGGGTTAAGTGATATGCTGAAGACAAGTAAATCAACATGAATCCTTTCATCCCTTTAGTATATGCCAGCATCTCAATTTTTTTGGTAAGGAGAACCTTTCAACAGCTATATTATTGTTCAAATTCCTCAAGTCCACACATAAGTGGTTTTTCCCATTAGCTCGCTTCGCAATGACTATTGGGGCAATCCACTAGGCAGCTTTGACTTGTTCAATTATCCCCTCCCTGAGAAACCTCTCTACCGCCTGGTCAACTTCCTTCTTCACAATCCAAAGGATTTAGCAAATTTTGTGCACCTTGGGAACAGCATCATTGTTTAGTACAATTTTGTGTGAGTACCCCTTCAATGTCTCAATGTTCCCCAAAAACATCTTCAGGAATATGCTCTTAAATTTAACTTCATTATTGTCACCACAGTTAGTGACTAATGCTAGTTTATGACTTTTTTGGTCTAAATTGATGACTAAAGCTCTCTGGTTTACCCAACCTAGAACAGATGTATCATTGTTAGCCCCATAGTTTGCTAATGGTTCTCCTCCCTTTGAATTTAAAGGTTAATCTCCAGTAACCAACCATTGGGATGAGTTCCCCCATGAAGCTTTCAGGAGTGACATCTGATGGGCTTAAGGAATAACCCAAAACAGCAGAATTTTTTTCATCCCACACACTTTTATCCAGAATGGTATAAGGCTGCCCAGAATCTGCAACTATGAGAATCTCCATTCCACCATCCTTGATATTACAGACCAGTTTATTCCTAGACTGTTTGGAAAGGAGATTTACACTTCCATTACCCTAGGCCTCCACAATTCCAAGAACACACTCATTCTGTTTAAAAGAACATTTCTCCGTAGACCAATCTGACTGAGAGTCTGAATCGGATCCAGAACCACATTTGACTACACCTACTTTCCTGTTAAACGTACTTTTCCTACATACGTTAGCACATGTCTTATTGCGAACTGGGAACTTTTTACTATAGGCTAAGTGGGCCTTACTGCCATATCTATAGCCTTTTTCTGCTGTTTAGATGAATTCTTCTTTATCTCATCCTGGCCCACTGTTTTTTTTTTCTTTTTATCTTGACTTTGCAAAAAGATTCTTTCTGCTTTTCTTTAGGTTTCATCTAAGTCACTGTGGCACATTTATAAGAGATCACTGCCTTCTTAACTACTAAAATTACATTACTGAGAGACGCTTCTCCATAAATAAATAAAGCCTCTCCTGAACATGTTCGTTGTTCACATGCATAATTATTTGATACCTTATCAATTCATCGTGCAAGGCACCGAACCTACAGGTTAATTCCATTTTTTTAGAGCAGACACATGCTCTTCTATAGGTTTCTGTTTATTCTGCTGCCTCCTGAAATAAGCGTGCCTGTCAATTGCTATGCAAACTAACAGATTCATGTTTGTCTAAGTCCTCTAAAGCGTTCTGACAAACTCAAAAGCAGAACAAGGCCTTTTACTCCATTGCATTGTAAACAATATGTCCTTGAGGCCCTAAGGAATGCAGGAGGATCTTTTTCTATTTTACCTGTGAAAGCCCCCCATACTCGATTGTGTCAATAACGTTCTAGAAATATTTTTTCCATTCATTCCACTTAATTGATGGCTCTCCTACCCCTGTCAATAATGGTTGTGGTGGTGTTAGGGAGAAGGTATGAGACACAAACATGTTGTACTATAAGAACACAGAATACCTAGAATAAAAATACACAAAGAAATAAATAATAACAAGCTGTGCAGTACAGGAACACTGTAGAGTTCCAAGAAAAAACTTCTAACACACTATGAAACATGCAGGAATTTAAGAATAAACACATCAGTCTCCCTATTGGCATCCCAACACAAATTAAATAAAAAGCATTTCATAAACAAGCTCTCTGGAGTGACAAATAAAATGTAAACCATGAAGGTTTATTAAGGAAATGCAAAGAGCATTACAGAAGGTAAAAATAATAATGAGACAAAGTCAATATAGGGAATTTTCATTATTATTATTTAATTAATCTCTAACATGCTTTGACAGAATACACTTAAAAGCACAACAAGCAAAAAAAACTTAAATCCAATACAGAAAAATTATTTAAAAGAATTACGCAAATTAAGACAGTCAATTTTCATTATGATGCAAAGGATAAAAAGATAAAGGAATAGATCAATTTCCTGCAAGACGCGATCCTCAAAACCTCATCAGACGATAGCAGACATTCACTCCAAGAGGATTTAACAATAAATAAAGTGCTTCTTTGTACTTTACTATAAAGTGATTTAAAATTACAGGAATTATAAATTTTCTTTGGAGATATAAAAGGCCTGGGCAAAAAAATAAAACATGGTTCAAATCCTGTTTCACAGCTCCACAGTATTGACAGGCCAATGACAGGATAACCCATCCATTTTAATCCACACATTTTCATAAATCTTCACACAGGAGTACCTATTTGGGTCTTTAAATAAAATTGTGTCTCAACACTTCATACAAACATACAGCTAGACGAGGCAAGATGGCGGCCGCTACTGTGGCCGAGTGAACTCCTGTAGGTGCCCGTTCCCTCCAGCCCCCCATAAACCTCCTCTGAATCAATGCGAATCGAGATGCAGCCGAAGCATGATGTATGCTGAGTTTTGGGGTAGAGTTAAAATTACATAGAGATACCCGCTCGAAGATCCTTGATGCTCTGGAGTATACTCATTTACCGGTATTCGGCGTTGCTCAGTCCCCGGATACCGCTTTTGCGTCTGCTGCGGTCCCTCTTACAAAGAGCCCAGTGTGTCGTCTCTGAGAGCTGGTGTGGGGCTGCAGATACAGAGATGCCCCCAAAAGGCACCAGAGGAGCCAAGCAGCGCGGTGGAGATGCCGCTGCGACGATGTCGAAACTGACAGAAAGCGCCCAAAAGAAACAAAGACAGGGAGCAGTTACAGTAGACCCAGGAAGTAATCTACAACTTGGGAATACCCGATCCACAGGACCAGGAAAAAAAAGTCATGCCTGCCATCTTTCTCACTGGCGTGAAAGGCAAGAATTACAATTTAGAAGGGACTGGGACTGGGACCACGACTATGATGAAGGAGTCAGCTGTAGATCCACACCAGGATGAGGTGAGCAATGGGGACACTGAGCTCTATGATTGCAATGGGCAGGCAGTAGTAAATGGACAAAGGCAAGAAGGACAGGGGGATAATTATACCCCAACAATTCATGATAGGCCAGGAGGGGAGAGTACTGTAAACCCTATTTTGAAAGGGGGAGAACATGGCACAAGTGCGGCAGGAATGGATGGTGCAATCCAGGGATGGGCGAAAAGGCTTGTGATATACAACCTATGAGTAAACAGTTAGATCAGAGTAAATCCCATGATCTACAAAAAATGGACTTGGGCAAACCTTTTTTCTCACTCTCTGACCATTCTAACTCGTCGGGGGATGAATCTATACAGTTGTCTGATGGACCTTCCAGCTCCTCTGGTGGGGGATGGAGCGAGACTAGTAGTATATATCAAGATGTGACCCCGGGGAACTGGACTAGGACACCTGGCTTAGATACAACACGAAACAAAATAACAGTAATACCCAGAGAGGAGGACGGGACTGCATCCTTAACTAATGAGATGCAACCCGGGCCATCAGAGGGGTTGCGACGAGATCAGCAAAACTCATTGGGCGGCACAAAAGAAATCTCTTTGGCTGTCATCTACGAGACAATAATGTCACACAGAGAGGAAACCCAGGCAGAGAGTCAGAAAGCGCAGGGGGCGTGCCGAAAGATGCAAAATTCACTTCGACGAATAGCCAAGTCTTGTTCTGAGTTTGCTGAACGTATAGTTGAGGCTTAGAATCGGATCACTACTCTTGAGGATCAGATGGTCATCCAGAAGGCAGTAACAGAGGACTTAACGGCACAGCGAACTGACATGGCCTGGAAACTCGAAAACATGGAAAATAGACTCCGGCGAAACAACTTAAGAATTCTAGGAATTTCTGAAGGAAGAGAGGGGTCCGACCCACGGAAGAGAGGGGTCAGACTCACAGAAGTTCATGGTAGGGCTCCTTACAGAAGCCTTCCTGGAACTGACACAATGGACTTGGGACATACCGGTTTCCTTTTCGTCAAAAGACTAACCATGAGACCAGCATACCTGTTCAACCTAGAGCTATTTTGATTGCTCTATCTAACTTTCTATCTAGACAGGCCCTGTATGATCTGGCTAGACCAGATAGGAAGAGAAGGGGGGATGGGTTTGAGTTCTTTGTGCGCCCTGATTATTGTCATCAAACAGTGGAAAAGAGGTGGCAGCTTCGGCAGTTAATTTCCCCCTTTCAAGTCAAAGGTGCCCAAATATTTCTATTGAACCCTGCCAAACTTAAGGTTATATACAAGGTTAGCACTAGGTTTTTCACATCCGTAGCAAAGTCTAAAGAGTATCTCCAGAATATTGTACCCTAAATCTGAAGTTTGAAGTCTGAAACTACATTAGAAAGGTATTCTTAATTATGTACTTATGGTATGCACTTATAATATGTGGGGGGGGAAACCTTCTTAAAACTCTATCAGTATGTATAGTGTAAGCCTCAGCACGAGTACAGACTTTGGACAACACCCTATATCTCACCTTTCTTTTCAGTCTTTTTTCCCTGTAAAGAGTTGATGAGTATTGTTGAGTATTGATTTAGTAGCACATCGCGGTGGGAAATACGGGGGGAGGGGGGGGGCGGTCAGCGCTGGGACAGGGTTCTCCATCACCCAAGACTTGGGTCTTCCAGCCTCCATGGTTGGGTGGGCAGGGGGAGTCTCTGCTGGCAGAAGAGATCAAGGGGTGGAGAAGGGTGGGGTAGCAGGGGGAGGGTGGCTTCTGGAGGGGCACAGGGGTTAGAAAAGGGGGTAAAAAAGCCAATACGAGGTTATGCAAATGAGAAGAAATGATTTGGTGTGTTGGGAGAGAGGGTGGTGTTTTTTAAAGAAAATCAATGTTGAGCTGGTTTTCAATATGTTCGTTTAATGTCCGGGGCCTCAATGAAAGGACTAAACGACAAAGGGTAGCGCAGGAGTTTAAAAACATGTCTCCAGATGTGGTATGTCTCCAGGAGACCCATATCCCTTGGGCTAAATATAAGGTACTCACAGAACTAGGATATAAGCTATTGGCATGCACGTCGCAAGAGACTACAACGAGAGGGGTGGCCATCTTGGCTAAAAAAAATAACAACCTAATCATAGGGAAACAGTTGGTGGATAAGTATGGGAGCTGGGTGATAGTTGAATGTGCTGTAGCTAGTAAAACGTTTACAATATGCTTGGTATATGGATCCAATCATGATGAAGCTCAAATATTAAAATATTTGAATTTTGAATTGGCTTCTTGGGCATCCCCTCTGAAATTCTGTGGGGATCTTAACATTCAGTTGGAAGAAATTACTAAGGGCCCCTTTGGAGAAAAATATACTGGTTGAAAACCCAAGGTTTATAAGGCCTTACAGCAAAATTTTATATGAGCATGGGTTGGAGGATGCTTGGCCCAGATTATACTCATTTTTCCTGCCCATATCAGAAGCTAGCAAGGCTCAATTATTTTTTTGTTAATTAAACATTCCTATCGGAAGCACA
Organism: Triturus cristatus; assembly: GCF_964204655.1. Taxonomy (NCBI): domain Eukaryota; kingdom Metazoa; phylum Chordata; class Amphibia; order Caudata; family Salamandridae; genus Triturus; species Triturus cristatus. The sequence continues at coordinate 661,751,030 of NC_140594.1, forward strand.
AATACAGGTTTTTCCGAGAATTACCTCGGACCATAACCCACTATTATTAATGATTAAAATGACAGGAGTGGCTCGAACCCAGGGGTGTTTCTCCTTTGATCGAAAATTATTGTTAAACGATCAGTTTGTCACTCATATACGACAATGGTTAAAAGAATTTCTTGTTATTAATCGAAATTCAACGAATAACTGCATTATGTGGAATGTGTTAAAAGCCGCACATAGAGGGGAAATGTTGAGCGTTGTACTGTATGATCAAAAACAGCAGCGACAACTTATCCAGGGGTTATACGACAATCTCAAACAAGCAGAATATTCATTAATACACACCCTAAGAGAGAATGTAGATCGCTCTCAGGCACAAACTGACATAGCACGATGTAAGGCGAAGATAAATGAGAAATGGGCTAAAGATATTGCTAGGAAATACCAAACATTTGGAAGAGAGTGCTACGTGTATGGGGAGATGAGAGGCAAGTGCCTAGCTAAGAAAATGAGGAGTAGAGAGATAAAAGATGTTATTACTGCAATTAAAGACGCTAACGGAAAAACGGTTGAAACATTGTCGGAGATTCTCGAAGTTTTTCGTGTTTTTTATGAGAGATTATATACAAAAGAGCACACAAGTACAGAAAATTACAAGGACCCTCATATGAAGTGCGGAGGGTAGTCTATATTTAGAAAAACCGATAACCTTGGAAGCATTAGAAGAGGCGGTTAGATCATTAGCAATAGGGAAAGCTGCCGGGCCTGACAAGATTCCGCTTGAATTTTATAAAAAATTCCTAACTGAATTGCAAGTAGACATATTAGCGGTTCTTCGAGAGGCTCAGAAAGGACATGCCCCAGCATCATGGGACGAAGCGAGCATACTTGTATTTTCCTAAAAAATCATCTTTGCTGCCGGGCTCGTACCGACCCATTTCGCTTCTAAACTGCGATGGGAAGATATACGCAAAAATATTGGCAACGCGACTTTCTCGAGTATTAACTCCCATAGTCTCTGTTTGGCAGCATGGCTTTATTTCAGGGAGAGGCACGGTCAATCACATTAGTCGGGTAGTCACCACACTGGATCTCGCCAATGCACTCAAAGCCCCGTGCGGTGCGGTGTGGTGCTACTCGATGCGGAGAAAGCGTTTGACCGTGTCTCTTGGGAGTTTTTATGGTCAACGATGCGATGGCAAGGCTTCGGATTAGGTTTTTCACAAGCTCTACAGACCATGTACTACTCACCCAAGGCAAAAATATGCGCGCTGGGGTTGGAGTCTTATCTCGTTACAATATCAAGAGGTACCCGACAAGGATGTCCTTGCTCCCCTTTATTATTTGCCCTTTATATTAATCCGTTTTTAAATCTATTGGAACATAGGGTAAATAATGTAATAGCGAGACCCGGGTTGGAGGTCATTACATTAGCATACGCAGACGATATTGCGGTTATTTTGCCGGACCCAATTCAAACGATGAAAGAGATTGAACAACTAGCGGCTGAATTTGGGGAAGGGTCTGGATTTAAATTAAATACAACAAAAATGCAAATAATTTGCACTGAGCAATTTAGTAGTAACGATTCCAGGGTCACTGAGGAGGCCACATACTTGGGGATCCGCATTGATGCATGTTTGGATAAAATGGTATTATCAAATTGGGAGCCGCTAGTGCGGAAAATTAAAAAGGACCTGGATAGAATAGTAAGCCTACATTTATCAATAGTCGGAAGATGCAATGTCTTAAAAATGGATATTCTGCCCAAAGTGATGTATTATTTTAGGTGTGTCCCCTTGGAACTCACGGTGAAGCAAACTTCAAAAATTACAATCTATCTGTGGTAGCTTCCTGTGGGTGGCAGGTAAACCCCGGAGAACAACGAGGTACATGACCGTCCCTCGATCCCGAGGGGGGTGGCCCGTTTCAACTGTTTGTTTTATTATTGGGTATGTATGCTACAGCAAATGGGCATTCTCTTGGTTGGAGAAAAAGAGGAAAAGGCGGAAGAATTTCAGAATATTTTTCAGATGTTATTGGGCTCAAGAACGGAGAGGAATTTCTTCCTAAATTTAGAGCCTATTTATTATTTAAAAAAACTCGTTTTAAGGTGCTCCAAGCTGTTTATAAAGTATGGATACAGGTTGGGAAATATTTGAAGCTTGGTAAATTTAATTTTTATACACCCACCTCATCGTTAGCACTACCTCCCCTTATCTTCTCTGATAATGTTATGGCTAGATGGAGACGGAAAGGATTAATGACTTTGGGAGACTTAATTGATTGTAGTGGCATCAAGACTTACGCCTTGCTAATATCTGAATTTGACCTCCCCGAATCTGATTTTTTTAAATACTTACAAATTTGGGACTATTTACAAAAGAAAGTAGATGTATCGAACCTGGCTATAAAAAGTAACTTGTTGGAAACAAATAGGAAGCATGGGAGGATAGGTTTCTTATACCAGAATCTTATTGAAACAGAAAATTAAAATGGAATAATAGATTAAACCAGGCAGGGAATGTTTTTCAACAGTCAATAGCATTGTCAGAAAAGCTTTTGATTTCCTCTAGTCTCAAGTCGCAACATTATAAAACCATTTATGATCTGTATTATACGCCTGCCAAAATTGCACGGTAGGGGGGGTCAAAATGAAGGTAAATGTACGCGCTGTGCAACAGACCCAGCTGATAGCCTTCATATGTTTTTTGAGTGCCCAAATCTAAGACTATTTATAAATAAGATCTTCTTGACAGAGGTGACAACGGGGCGGATAGGGATTACACCTACTGGGATGATGCTGGGAGTGGTGGAAGAATCACTAGCCACACAGGGAATGTATGAATTCAGGTATTTTTTATTCATAGCTGTGGCGATGGCTAGATTATGTATAGCATCATTATGGAGGGAGAAAGAGCCACCATCCTTTGAAATGTGGGCAGGGGCAGACTTTATTCTATATGTAATCTAGAACATAGTCTCTACGCTCTCAAGGGATCTCAGAAACGTAGGTTAGGTGTTAAGATCTGGGGGGCGCTAGTAGAGTATCTGCAATAATTCCTACTGTCTTTAATTTAATTTATATGTCAATATGCCTTGATTTATATCCTAATGTTTCCTCTATTCTGTTATTTTTTATTTTTTATTCTTCTTTACCTCTACAAAAGATTATAATTGTATTGAATGTTTGGCTCGTGACATGAGTATAACTCTGTGAAATAAGTTGAAAGTACAGGGGGACGAAAAATTGGCATTTATCCCTCTCAGATTATCTTGTTGTCTCTTCCGCTCTAATGACCGAAATATAAATGTATGTCGATTTTATTGGCTAAAAAAAAATAATAAAAAAATAAAAAACATACAGCTAGAATGAAGTCTTTCTATCTGTAAAGAATATAACTCGTTATCACGCAGTCTTTTTCCCCGCAGGGGAATTACAACGCGGTCGTTACAACGACCGCGTTGTAATTCCGCATACCGCGAGGGGGGGCGCGGGATGTTGGAATAGTATAATTTACTATTCCAACTCCAGTCTGTGCGGTCAGTAGGGAAGGTGTTGGATTTTAAATCCAACACCTTCTCCCCCCCTCCGCAAGTCGTTGTTCTGACTTGCGGAGTAATGGTATGCGGAATTACAACGCGGTCGTTGTAACGACCGCGTTGTATTTACCTGCGGGGAAAAAGTTTTGTGGTAAACGTTGTTTACCATCTGTAAACAATGTTGCAAGTCGTTTTTAAGCCACACTTTAAAGCACCACTAGTCAGGCAAGATAGCACCTTGTCACTATTGAAGGCCATATGATGAAAACTATGATTATAAACGGTCCCAAGGGATTTAGCATAAAGCTCAATCAAATGTAGCAATTAGAACGTCATGAAGTCGAGATTAAGAGAAAAAATATTCTACGTCAGAAGCATGAGACATACCAGCAGGGGTTCAGTCTCTAGAGTCAGGGCAAACCAGATTGGCTCACCTCCAAAATGAAGGGTTTTTATATACAAATTCAACATAGAAATGAATAGAAAGTGCACAGTTAGCATAGAGTGAGCAAATATATCAAAGGTTTGAAAGAGTTAAATACAGAACTATACAAGTTCATATAATACCACCATCCTAGCACTCTCCCTGTCCCCCAGCTGAATATTAATATGCTCTATTCTGACCTAATGTCACGGATATGAAAGTACAAACTAAGGGGCTCATTATGATGGTGGGCGGACATCAGTCCGCCCGCCATCACAATGGTGATGGGACCGACCGTCACACGTGCGGCGGTCCCACCAGCCCAATTAGGATCCTGGCCTTTTACCATTGCGGACGGTGCTGCTGGCTGCAGCACTGTCCGCAATGGTAAAAGGGCATGCACAGCATTTCCCTGCACCACGTGGCAGGCACCACGTGGTGCCTGCCACTTGGTGCAGGGAACTGCACTGGGGTACCATGGGTACCCCTCAAGTGCACCCCCCAGGGGCCCGCAATGGCCCCAATAGCCAATCCCCGCCTGCCTTTCCAAGGCGGCATCGCCACCATGGAAAGGCCTTTAATCGCCCACATCATAAAATGGCTGGCGGTGAGGCACCGCCACCATATTACTGGCCCAGCTCCACCCGGCCGACAATCATAACGATTGCCGACCGGCTGAAAAGCGGCAGACGTGCCTTGCGTCCGCCGCGATACCCACCGCCATCATAATATGGCGGGGGTATTTCACAATAGGGTGGCGTAACGATCGCCACCGCCGGCCCGGTGGTGGCCATCGTTACCCCATCCTAATGAGCCCCCTAGTTCTATAAAACAATAACAAACTCAATGTATGAATATATTGACTGTGGGGAGCAGGATAAGACTTTGGAAATGTTGCAAATTACAGACCACTTCCTTTGAAGCTCACCAAGAACAGCATGTCATCACAAAGCATCAGTGCACATTTTGCTGAGTGTGGGGTCATTATCAGAAATGAAAACATTGCTGCATTCAAAACAAAGATGGAGTCAGTGCCTATTTCTGGGACTAGCTTACAAAACACAGAAAAACACAACTCTATAAACTGCGACATTTTAGTTTTTTTGTAGAAGCGTTCATAATATTACATAATCTTAAGCACAATTTTTTATTTAATCACAATCATTGTTTACAACTTCTTTTATAAAGTTGTAGCCTTCCATGAAAAGGATTGTTATTAAAGTTTGAATTTCAAGGTGCAATCCTGTGGGTTCTGAATAGCTGGGAGTCTGGGCACACCAGGTCCAACCAGCCACAGATATATAAACAGGGAGGAATATGATGGCTCATACATTATCCAGAACAAAGAGAGTAGATTTTAGAGCTATCATCATAGACTACCTCAATCTACATCAAACTTCATGGTTCACAGACATTTAAACACTGGCCCCAGCATGTACCATTTAGCCACTATTCCTGTGTGCCTTGACTTTGGCTAAATTCCAAAGGGTATTAGAATTTCTAAACTTTTCCAACATTGCATGTGTGCTGTACTGTACAGGATACATCCAATGTGGAAGGCATTTTACACTAGGTCTATGCATAGTATTTTTGCTGGCAGTGTACCCTCTCAGTACAAAACCTATGTTAGATCACACACAGTTGCACTATGATTCAAGGAGGAGTGCATGGCGCAAGACAGCCTTGAAGACCACAGTGCAGGGGGAGAGAGAAACAGCAGCGTTTAACGCAACACAGCCCAGTAAATTTGTTTTCTGAACTGCATTGCTTGAAATGTTAATACATATATCTACAGGTGTTTCTGACACATCAAATCATTTGTTATATTACAGATTATTTTTCAGTCTCTAAATTCTCATGATCACAATATGTTTTTAAAAGGAGGAGGTGTAAAAGGATTTATTCAGCAGCACCTCTCCAGGGTATGATGCAAGAGTAAGAAGTAGCAACCTGGAAAGTAAAACTGCTTCTGATGAATAGATTCCTTTACTAGTAGTCCTGAAGTCACTAAGCTTGACTATTTTCCTGTGGAAACCTCCGGATCTTGGATCTATGAAGCTGACTTGATATACTGTATTTGTATTGCTCCTTGCTTATTCCTTCTTGCCTGTTATTTGCTCTTTTTTTTCCCTGTATGTATGACTTGACTGCTATATGTACAGCACTCTGATACCCTGATGGGTCATGTTCGGCCTATATAAAAATTCTCAAATAAATAAATCTATCCAGTACATGTTCCTGATGTGTCTTGAACAGCTCCCATACCATAGTTATGAGATGAATCTAGTCATCCCATTTAAAAATTGCAACAATAGCTTGAGTGACAATAATCCTTACTTGTAGCCAGTTGCTTTATTTTAAAGCTGTTAATGACTGCTTATTATGTCACATCTTGCAGAAATTGTAATGGCGACAAGCAATAAGATTTTCAGTTTATAAAGAATGTACACAACCTATTTAATATAAGGGCTAAAGTACCCCTTCCATACATTATACAGATTTTGCAAGTCACAGAGGAGTTCCATAACCATATAGAGGAATTAGGTCAAAGGCCAAGTTAATTTATAAGGTTATTAGACTCTGAGGCGACTTGCAATTTTCTTAAACATGTATGGCAGGGGTTCTTTATCTCATATAATGTATGGTCAGTGAAGCTCTTTCATATGAAAGAAAGAACATGTTTGCAAACAAGGAAGAATAAAAATAGAATTTGTAGTGCAAAATTAAACACCCTCTAAAACCTGTTAGACATTTGTTGCAAAAAGATATTAGAAACAGTTAAATACAAGTCCGTTTTTCTTTTTTTTTTTTTCAAACAGTAATTCTGAATGTGTAGAAACATGCAGGAAGATTCTAACTTTTCCATAATTTTCTAAGGAATGCAAAATATAATCATGTTCTATCTGCTAGAAAAATAAAGCAGAAGAAAGAAAAGCCACACAGCTGCTCCCTGACCTGATCTACCCTACATCTTGGAAGCTGGCAATGTGAGCTCAGAACTCAACTGCAATAACTTAATACAGTCGAGTTCTGCCGACTTTTCTTTATAATCAGGGACTGGGTGTGTCACAAGTTGCAGATTATAAAGAAATTAGAGACGGGTGTTAATACAGGGACTGCAGAATCCCATTGTATTATATAGTAATGTTTATGATTGATCATAATGTAAAGGAATTATGTTTATATAAATGTTATATATATATTTTTAAATATAGCTTGCAATTTAAAGTGATGAAGATTTCTTTATTTAATTATTAATAGTAATTTATAGTGTCATAGTAGGTTGTTGGTTTATAGAGGAATAGGATGGGAACTTAATTAAGTAATAATTAACTATGAATTAGTACATTGTATTTAATCATATGATTTATTACTTAAATTATCCAATACTGATTTATTTTTACACCAAAAAAGTTGTGTTTTTGACATGTTGAAGGCAGGAAAAAAACACTAGTGGGTTATTTACTAAAGTTTTGCATAGCTGCTTGTGTGAAATCATTACAGTGATGCAAAGCATGGCGTTGATTAAAGATAAAAGGCTGCAGACAAAGTGCAACATGTCTCAGCACCGCAGGAGTGCCACAAAATCCTGAATAGATAATCCCCAAGGTTCATTGAGTCTGCTTTTTCTCCGGCATATTGCAGCACCGTGGGGTGACAGTTTGCGCTATATAAGTTCAAGTTACATTCCATTCCATTACATTACTTAGATACCGTCTTACTGCAGCGAGCTATTTTAAATTTATACACTTGAAGCTAGGGTTTACACTCCAGTGCTTAAAATAGCAAAACACCTTTCTTTGTGTGTTTGTGGGAGTGCTGCTCTGAGCCACTGTATGAAATGTGGCTGGCAGGATCTTGTGTCTGCCTCCCAACACCTTATAAATGAACTTGAGTGGACTATGGATGTCACTTATAAGCTGTCAGACATTTTAGAGTGTTTCAGTGTTTGGTGCAGCCAGTTGCTGAGAACATGTTCAGCTCCATGGATTTATACTATAGACCAAGCTCCCGGGTTGACTTGGGCGTCTGCCAAGGAGTCCAAGCAGTCTGACTTTGGAGCATACGGACAGAGGAACCCAATTGTCACTCATTGTAAGTGTCCGATTGTCTGCTCCTGAACTTATAAATCACTCCCTCTTATGCTAGATTCAATTCTTGGTTATAGTGCATGTTTTTGCAAACATCACTACCACTTCTCATAGAATTATGTACCATGGAAAAATAAAATGACCACGCTTTTAACATTTTCTATAATATATAGTATTTCTATAACGTAAACCTAGCCAAACGTCAGCGGCGAGCTGTATATGGCAAAGGCAATGGTTGATAGATAAGATAGCTGGTTTTTGAACTATTAATGCATTGTAATGTAATTTTCTTTCAGTAGGTATGTCTTTAACTGCTTGGATGCTTTTTCGTTTGGGGACCGAAATGCAATTAAAAATGCTGTAACTCTTAGAACCCAAAATGCTAGTGAAATGCACTTTCGCACAAAGCCAATATAAATGTTTTTGGTTGGTTATAATAGTGCCTAGCTCCACAAATAGCCAGCTATGAAGTAGTTCACAATTAATCAGGAAATGTAGATTTTTTCTGCATTGCTAGAGTGGTTATATTGCTAACTGGATACCATGCTATAGCATGTTTTAGCACTGCTAGGGAAAAGGTGGTTATATTAACTATTAAGGTTGGCTAGTATACCCCTCTCTCTGTCAGTCCTGGCATCAGACTACCTAATATTGCATACATGGCACATGAGAGGTGTGGTTGGTTGATCAGCAGAACTTTGTTTGACTATCTTCATGTACAAAGTGGTATTCCCTAGAAGCGCCTGTGGGGGAGGCCCAGGGAGCAAAAGCTGTTTGCCATTCTCATACAAGCCACAGCTGCTGCCACACTATATTTGGCACAGACCTCAGCAGGTGTGGTGTCCTCTCCATCAGTCTCTCGCTCCACTTTAGTGGCTACAGATTGAGTGGTTGATGAGGAGTCCCCTTGCAATCCTCAATGTTGTGTTTCATTCTCGTTTAGGGAGTAATTGATATGGATAAGTATGTGCACACTTGCACTCCCAAGACTCGCTCCAGACAGGGTCCTCTTTGGCGCTGTGAGGATTTCACTGCAATTCAGGCCACGTGTCTGATATGAAGCCAGCTCCTTCACAGTGCTTAATTTGTAAAATATTAAGTGCCAGGGCTCTGACCATGAGGCCACAGCAGCTTGCACCACCCATGACCCCGGTCATCGCTGCCAAAACAACCATTAACCATCTCTCTCGCATTTAAATGCGACAGTTCATATTATTCTAGGTCCCCAAAGGTAAAGGAATGGCTGAGGAGGCAGGTATTATGTATATTGTTTTCCTAAACAACTGTTAATCTGCTGATCTCTAAATTACATGAGCAGCGCCACCTTGTGGCAGACTGCCCTAAGTGTGGTGTTGACAATTAGGTCCCGGTGCCGAGCAGCGGAAACCAATTAAGTGGCGGTGCTCAGCACCGGAAAGCTCCGGCTCAAATTAATCACTGCTCCTTCACCTTTCGGTCAAATAAGATCTGTAATGAATTCCAGAACCTGAAGTGACTGTATGGGGACAAAGTGGAAGGGAGGTAGCAATAAAGGTGTTTAGACAAATCATCAAGTTTAAAATATCAGGAGACATACATTTTGGAAATTAAATGTAGTGTCCCATAAATATCATGATGCACAGATATAGTTGACAAGAATATTGTTTTTTGAGAAAAATATTATCAATGTTTTTGGTATAGTTTTCAGTAATATAGTTTTTTAAAATATAATTGTAAAATTATTTTAATGTATTTCAGTTGATATATTTATTTTATGTTATTATTGTTTATATAAATGTTATATATATTTTTAAATATAGCTTGCAATTTAAAGTGATTAAGATTTCTCTATTTAATTGTTAATAGTAATTTATAGTGTCATAATAGGTTGTTGGTTTATAGAGAAATAGTGTGGGAACTTAATTAAGTAATAATTAACTATGAATTAGTACATTGTATTTAATCATATGAATCATTACTTAAATTACCCAATACTGATTTATTTTGTATATGTAATATGTGGGCTGTTAGGCTTTGAAGGTTATAGGCTGGGAAGGTTATTAAGGAATAATTAATTAACAATTAATCATTCATTGATTAATTAATAGATTTTTGGAATACTTATTTATTTTAACTATACTTTTTCGTTGGAGGCTGCTAGGTTTGTAGAGGGCTAGGGTGGGAAGGTAATTAAGTAATAATTAATTACCAATTTGTTACTAATTAATTAGCTATTTCATTATGTAAAGTATGGAATACTGATCACTTTTACTTATCTCTTAGTTGTGGGATGCTAGGTTTGTAGAGGTTTAAGGTGGGAAGTTAATTAGGTAATAATTAATTAGCAATTACTTAATAATTATAAATCATCATTTAATTGATTTTTAATTATTAAAAGTATGGAATATTTATTTTAATTAGATTTTAGGTGTGGGGTGCTAGTTTTGTAGGGATCTAGGGTGGAAAGTTAATTAAGTATTAATTAACTAATAATTATTTATTTAATTGATTTTAAGTATGTCATTTATGGAATACTTATTTTGTTGTTATATTGTAGGTGCAGGCTGCTAGGTTTGTTTGGGTATAGGGTGAAAAGATAATTGGTTAGTAATTCAATAACTATTATTTAATCATGAATTAGTTATTTTATTGATAGTAATTATGTTAATTGAATAATAGTTTATGTATATATGTATATTCACTTGAAAAACCATAGGTTTCACACATGTTATAGTTAGCTGGACATTTCACTCGTAAAAAACCATTGAAATTCCCCCGTTATAGTTAGTTCAGATAACTATAACTTGCGCGCCCGCAATCCACTGCTCATGACGTCACATATTACATCACTGATGACATGGTCAGTGGCATCACTCATGACATCACTGATGACATCATCCTTGTGATAGAGTGGCGGCTGCGCGAGTTATAGTTATCTGAACTAACTATAACGGGGAATTTCAATGGTTTTTTACGAGTGAAATGTCCAGCTAACTGTAACATGTGTGAAACCTATGGTTTTTTAAGTGAGTTTGCAAGGTTTTTTAAATGCTAATTCCTAACTATAACGTGTGTGAAACCTATGGTTTTTTAAGTGAATTTGTAAGGTTTTTTAAATGCTAAGTTATGTATGTTTTATTATATTTTTTATATATATTGTGTTTTTTTTAAGGTTTTTCACCGTGCGCGCACCGTGCGCGCACCCCGCGATTTTTTGAAAAAAAAATAATTTCACCCTTCGGGGTCCTTCAGGGACCCCCTGACAAAGTCTAGGGGGTCAGGAACTCTCTACCCTGCCCCCTTTTCACGTTCTTCACCTTTCTTTTTCACTGTCACACACAAAACACACAAAATGGAGGCCGCCACTTCCTGATTTCGACCGATTCGAACGTTGACTGACATGTAACCACCAATCAGAATTACGCTCGCGCACGTTAAGTTGCGCGCACCGTGCGCGCACGGTGCGCGCCTATAGATATTTATGTACTTTTAACTGCAATTTTCTCAGGAACTACTGAACAGATTGACTCCATATATTCAAAAGGCACATCCCTGACCTGAGGACTACCTCTTTGCCAAATTTCAAGTAATTCTGTTCAGCCGTTCAGGCTGTACCTTCGACTAAAGGTCCTATGGGAAAATGCATCGGGAAAACGCGTTTAGGGACCCTCCTTTTTTCTCAGCCCCCGCTTGACGAATCACCCCAAGACTTTCAGAGTAGGAGCTGAGCGGAGCACCCCATTAGTTTTGAAAATTTCGTGAGGATTCGTCAACCGGCGCCAAAGTTATTCAAAATAGAATTTTCAGATTTCCTATGGAAACTCGGTCCTAACCATAACTATCTACTGGCGACCACCAGTAGATAATATATAGATATATATAGAGATATATGTATAATTATATATATATATCTATGTATAGATAGAGAGATAGAAAATTATAAATATATCTATATATACATCTATATAGATATATACATATAAATATATATATGATACTTTGTCTCCATGAGCAGCCGTCATCATTTCTGGCGCAGACCACAGGATTGGTGTCACTGCTAAGATTTATTCAGCCACAGTTACACCACCAGCATGACGCGTTTCGATCCCACAAGGACCTTGATCACATGACACGCTCACCCATCATGAGGTACCTTTAAATTGCATTTTTTATCTTTTTCTTAAAGTGACATGCAAGCGAGATTTGTTGGGTCACAGACATGAAAAAAATACTATAGATGACTTTTGTTGTGTCTCATAAATAGTTGTTTGTACAAATAACAACATTGCTACACAGTAATCAATAGGATATGTATAAAAACAAATAAAGTTATATACGTTCATTAGATAATAAGTCTGTTTTCCTAAAAATCAGTTATGTTTAAAAATCTCATTGTAATAAATAAGATTAAAAACAATAAATATCGCTGATTTTCTAAAATAAGAAAGGAAAAGAAAAAGACAATGTCCAGGTATAAATACCTAAGGCAGGTTTGTATCTAAATAAAAAAACATAACACTAGTGCTTCAGCAAATCTGCTAAGATGTATTTGGCTATGATTGCCAACAATCACTCCGCTAGTTGCATGTAAAGTAGTGCAAGTGCAAACACGCATAAAGTGCTAAGTGCTTAAACCTTTACCATAATTTAATTCTAAAATGTGTGTACCTAAAAGCCGATGTGTAAATAAAAAGATAAAATATAAGGTGCGGCTTGGGGAAGTACAGTGTTAGAACATAATATTCTACAGCAGAGGTCTTCAAACTTTTGGATGCCGAGACCCCCCTGTCAACATTTTGAGGCGTAAGGACCCCCTCCTGACAAAAATGTCTAAACCTGTTGACTAAATTGCGTGGGATGAAAATGTAAATGAGGTTATGTGATGCCGCGTATTTTGGGATAGCATTGCTTCATTATTTTGATATTTGTTACACACAGTAACGCTGAGGAAAGATTTCACCCAATCAGTACCCATTTATAACCAAAATACAGCAATTATCATCAGAAAGATTTCAAGTCATCCTTTGTGAAGGGCCTTCCACTCTGCAGCAATACGTGCTGCCACATTAGAAGCTCACCTGGCCCTGACCGGAAGATCGGGGATCGAGGGTGAAGGAAATGAATAATGTGCTGATACTGCAACAAACTTCCAGTCCTATGGTTAGGGTAACCAGCAGATTATTTTGATGGCCCAGTCGGTACAAAAAAAAGCAGTCACCTAAAGCGGTATTTTCAGCGCTTATCTGTGCATACTTCCCAGGGCCGGCTTTAGTGCTGGTGGTGCCCTGTGCGACAATGTTTGTTGGTGCCCCCCCAATGACCACCCCCACCACGGATTCTCTCACTAGCACCCTTTGACAGTGACCAAGTCTCCATAACCCCACACTCTCAGATGCATTGAATTAGTTATATAGTGCCACTCATACCAGTGTAGGGTGTCCGAGCACTTTGCATCACACACACATTACACAGAGACAATCAATCATAAGTGTGTAAATCAGTGTATAGGAAATGTTACATAAGCCAAAGGACTAAAAGTGTAGGAGTCACATGTCATCCATACTGGTAGGCAGTATAGTTCAAGAGTGCTTGGTGTGGAGAGGCACAAACTCAGAGTCGAAAAAGAAACAGCATAGTTGGGAGTTTCCTTTAATAAGAAGAATTGATTTCTAGCCAAATTAACCCTTTTTGCAACATTAATCAATGGTCTAATAAGGTATTCTTTGTAGTGTGCATGCAGTTCTAGGATGAAAGTTAATAGCTCACTATTCTATATTAGTACTTTAAGTTATAAATTGCAAGTAACAAAAGGATGTCTCTTTTGAAAGCAGTAACCTGCTGATCTCTTCACATCATACGCACTCTGTAATCTACTTAGTACACGTTCTTTGCAGCAGGCATATTAACCCTCTGCACTAACTTCACCGAAGTCAAAACCTCAACTATACAAAATGCTGATCTCTCTCCAGGAAGATAATTAATCACACAAGTTATCTTGACATTTATGTGAGGCCTGGCAATTGCCGGGGAAAGAAACGCTGCAGCAGGTGCTTCAAAAGCACAATAAACTTTCACACACGGCGCCCCCAGGAAGCCAACTTTGTATTCCTTTCCATGAATTGCATTCTCACACTACGGCAGTGAATGTAAAATCCAAATGTAAGGAATAGGGGGGACCCAGGGGGTGCTGGAACCAGCAAAAAAACCTAAGCCTCTGTAATCAGTTTACAAAGGCATGTTAAATGGTCTTTAAAGACCTGTGAAAAAACACGGGGGTGCCGGAGATAGGAATCCAGACACTGCCCAGCTGAGCCCCCAGCAGCTCAAGTTTCACTGCAGCAGCCCGGGCTGAGACACAGGACGGGGGAAGGGGGGGCTGAAGCCCTTGGGCCTGGGCAGAAGTGTGACTGGGAAGGCGCGACCCCCTTTGCATCATTCCACGGCCCCCCTGGGGGTCGCGCCCCACAGTTTGAAGACCCCTGTTCTACAGTATACTGTTCTCTTCCCTTTGTTCCCTTTAGTCTAGTTGGAAAAGACATCGAATTGCCCTGTAATAGTATTTTTATTGATGTTTTTTTGACATGTTGTGACGAATGGGAAATGTGGCAGAAAATTATAGACAAGTATATAAGTCCTCTATTTGGTTGAGACCATTCGGATACTTAGTATCTAAATTCAAGATATATCTGGTCTCAAGTTGTCTAAGGGCTCTGACACAGTCACCTCCTCACTTTTTGTGTGGAATGCTGTCTATTATAAAATATTTCAAAAGAGTGGGACCTGACTTGTGTTGGTCCTCAAAATGTCTTGCAACTGGATATGTCTGATTGAGATTCTTGATTGCTCTTATGTGCTGAAGCACCCTCTTGTGTCCCTGAAGGATAGTACTTCCTACATATCTGAGTCCACAGGGGCACTCCAGCACAAAAATAGCATGATCCGTTTTGCAAGTTAGGTGCTTAGTTATCGGGATTTCTTCATTTTTGAATGGTGTTTTAAATACAGTAGTGTTAATGCCATGTTGGCATGCTTTGCAAGATTTGCATCTGTAGAATCCCTTTCGTTGACTAAGCCAAGTACCCTGGGTTAAACTCTCTAAATCATTTTTGACCAAAGAATCGCGCATGGATGGAGCTCTGCTAAATGTAATAGCAGCCTTCTTAGGGAGTAAATGACCAATAATTGGATCTCCCAATATTATTGGCCAATTTCTGTTGATTAAATTCTTCAGGAATCTTCCCTGTTTGCTAAAACTGAAGATGAATCTAAATGTGTCTGCCATCTGTTTTGGTTTGTCTTTGATTTTAAGAAGGGTTACTCTGTCTAGATCATTGCTTTTTTTAATAGCAGTTTCAGTACATTTTAGAGAGTATCCTCTGGCTAGAAATCTGTTTTTGCTGGCTGTCTGAGCTTGTTTGAGATCTATTGGATTGCTACATATGCGTTTAAGGCGCAGCATCTCTCCAAAAGGTATACTCTGTATGAGGTGCTTCGGGTGTGCGCTGCTGGCATGTAGTATCGAATTGCCAGCCGTTGGCTTTCTATGTAGTGTAGTGTGAATCTGACCTTCCTTTATATAGATCTGCACATCCAAGAAATTGACCGATAATGAACTAATGTCTGCTGTGAAGTGGAGATTTAAGTGATTCTGATTCAAGTTTTGTACGAACAGTTCTGCATCGCTGATGTTACCTCTCCAGATTAGAAACAGATCGTCAATGTATCTGACCCATTTGACAACATTGTTCATTAGTTGTACATTGTATTCTCTTGTGAGGACCAGTTCCTCCCACCAGCCCATATGCATACATGCATAGCTGGGGGAGAAACTAGCCCCCATCGCGACACCGCGTTGCTGTTGATACAAAGAGTTTTCAAATAGGAACACATTATTAGTGAGGCAAAATTCGACCATATTAACTAACATGTTGTTATGCTGTTCAAATGCTATACCCCTATGTGCAAGATAGTGTTTCCGAGCCCGCAGTCCATCTTGGTGGTTAATCGAGAGATGTTACATCAAGTGTCATTAGTAAGTATTCTTTATGCCAAACAATGTCTTGTATTTTTGAAAGAAAATCACTTGTATCCCGAATATATGAGGGCAGGTTTTGCACATGAGTTTGGAGAAAGAAGTCCACATATCTTGAGTTTTTTTCCAGGAGGCTGTTGCGGGCTGATATAATTGGTCTGCCAGGAGGTTTCAAGGGATTTTTATGCACTTTTGGTATAAAGTACATT
Source organism: Triturus cristatus (assembly GCF_964204655.1). NCBI lineage: Eukaryota > Metazoa > Chordata > Amphibia > Caudata > Salamandridae > Triturus > Triturus cristatus. The sequence continues at coordinate 661,767,293 of NC_140594.1, forward strand.
ACAGGGGTCACTGGATTATCATTCTGCATGTATTTATACTCATCTTGAGTTAATAGCCCTGTATTTTTCCAAGCTATAAGCTTCATTCCAAAGGTATTGTACATGTTTTTTAGTGTTTGATGGTCACATCGTGTGTTACACTCTCGGTCCCTTAATTGCGACATAGCCTCCTCAATGTAGTCCTTTCTATTCCATAATATAATGTTGCCACCCTTATCTGAATTTCGGATAATTATCTCCTTATTTTTGCTGAGTTTACTCATTAGTTGTTGATATTGCAGTATCCTGGTGTCACCCTTTGTACTTGTTTTGTTATTCACAGTATAGTTTAATTTCTTGATACCGCTTGTGATCTGCTCATTGAAAATGTCAATTGAGTCCCTCAAAGTAATAGGGTTAAATGTTGATCGAGGTTTGAAAGTGGTGCAGACCTGCATTGGAGATGATTGGGTATTGTCTTGTGACGAAGTGTTATTTTCATTGGCAAGAGCTTGTAGTACCTGTAATGTTGGTATATCCATAGGTGTTAAACCCGCTGGTGGAGAACATAAAGATTGTGTTCCTAGGTTCTGTTTCTTGCTGTTATTTTGCTCCATAAGAAGAAAGTGTTTCTTAAGTTTTAATTTGCGGATGCTTTTGAAAAGATCCATTCTTGTGGTTGCGTAATTGAATAGTGCTTTCAGGGCAGTATGAGAGGCCCAGCGCTAGGAGTTGTTTCTCCACTTCATTGAGAGTAACTTGGGACAGATTGATAACAGTTTGGCTAGTTGATATCTGTGTTTCATCTATCGTCTCCAATTGCGCCTGGGTTGCTTCTTTTGTAGCTGTTTCTGCTGTTGACCGTCGTTGCTTTGCTTGCCTTCTCTCCCTTCTTTTTCTTGCTGAATTCCTGCCGGTTTGTTCCTGATTCTTGGACGCAGTGTATCTCTGCGTTCGAGGCATAAAAAATTGTAAAATTATTTAAATGTGTTTCAGTTGATATATTCATTTTATGTTATTATTAGTTATATAAATGTTATATATATTTTTAAATATGGCTTGCAATTTAAAGTGATTAAGATTTCTTTATTTAATTATTAATAGTAATTTATAGTGTCATAATAGGTTGTTGGTTTATAGAGGAATAGGGTGGGAACTTAATTAAGTAATAATTAACTATGAATTAGTACATTGTATTTAATCATATGATTTATTACTTAAATTATCCAATACTGATTTATTTTGTATATGTAATTTGTGGGCTGTTAGGCTTGTAAGGTTATAGGCTGGGAAGGTTATTAAGGAATAATTCATTAACAATTAATCATTCATTGATTAATTAATAGATTTTTGGAATACTTATTTATTTTAACTATACTTTTTCGTTGGAGGCTGCTAGGTTTGTAGGGGCCTAGGGTGGGAAGGTAATTAAGTAATAATTAATTACCAATTTGTTACTAATTAATTAGCTATTTCATTATGTAAAGTATGGAATACTGATCAATTTTACTTATCTCTTAGTTGTGGGATGCTAGGTTTGTGGAGGTTTAAGGTGGGAAGTTAATTAGGTAATAATTAATTAGCAATTACTAATTAATTATAAATCATCAATTAATTGATTTTAATTATGAAAAGTATGGAATATTTATTTTAATTAGATTTTAGGTGTGGGTGCTAGATTTGTAGGGGTCTAGGGTGGAAAGGTAATTAAGTATTAATTAATTATTAATTATTTATTCAATTGATTTTAAGTATGTAATTTATGGAATACTTATTTTGTTGTTATATTGTAGGTGCAGGCTGCTAGGTTTGTTTGGGTATAGGGTGAAAAGATAATTGGTTAGTAATTCAATAACTATTATTTAATCATTAATTAGTTATTTTATTGATAGTAATTATGTTAATTGAATAATAGTTTATGTATATATATAGATATATATAGAGATATATGTATAATTATATATATATCTATGTATAGATAGAGAGATAGATAATTATAAATATATCTATATATACATCTATATAGATATATACCTATAAATATATATATAAATATATATATATATATATATATATATTCACTGAAAAAACCATAGGTTTCACACACGTTATAGTTACGAATTAGCATTTAAAAAACCTTGCAAATTCACTTAAAAAACCATAGGTTTCACACATGTTATAGTTAGCTGGACATTTCACTCATAAAAAACCAATGAAATTCCCCCGTTATAGTTAGTGCAGGCAACTATAACTCACGCGACCGCAATCCTCTGCTGATGACGTCAGATATTACATCACTGTATTTAGACACTTATTTACCCATGTCTTCTTCCATTAATCTTTAGCTATACATATATTACAAATATTTATTTTTCATAAAGACACATATGTCATCAGTGATGTAATATCTGACGTCATCAGCAGAGGATTGCGGTCGCGTGAGTTATAGTTGCCTGCACTAACTATAACGGGGGAATTTCATTGGTTTTTTACGAGTGAAATGTTCAGCTAACTATAACATGTGTGAAACCTATGTTTTTTTAAGTGAATTTGCAAGGTTTTTTAAATGCTAATTCGTAACTATAACGTGTGTGAAACCTATGGTTTTTTCAGTGAATTTGTACGTTTTTTTTAAATGCTAAGTTACGTATTTATAATTTTTTTTTTTTCAGGTTTTTCACCGTGCGCGCACCGTGCGCGCACTGTGCGCGCACCGTCCGCGTGCGGTGGGCGCTCGGTGCGCTTTGCGCACCGAACCCCCACGGTTCGCAGTGCGTGCCGTGCGCGCACGGTGCGCGCACCTCGCGATTTAAAAAACAAAAAAATTATTGTTTTTTTCTCCCTTGGGGTCCTTCTGTGACCCCCTGACCAAGGCTAGGGGTTCAGGAACTGTCCACTCTGCCCCCTTTTCACGTTCTCCACCTTTTTTTTTCACCCCCTCAGACTGCGAGAGACAAAATGGTGGCCGACACTTCCTGGTTTCGACCGATTCGAATGTTTACCGACATCTAACAACCAATCAGAATTGCGCTCGCGCACGGCAGGGTGCACGCACAGTGCGCGCACGGTGCGCGCGTATAGATATTGATATGCTTTTAAATGCTATTTTCTCAGGAAATACTGAACAGATTTACACCAGACCTGCAAAAGGCACTTCCTTGACCTTATGGCTACCTCTCTGCCAAATTTGACGTAATTCTGTTCAGCCGTTCGGGCCGTAGCTGCGACTAAAGGTCCTATGGAAAAATGCATGGGGAAAACGCGTTTTGGGACCCCCCCTTTTTCTCGGCCCCCGCTTGACGAATCACCCCGAGACTTTCAGGGTAGGAGCTGAACGGAGCGCCCCATTTGTTTTGAAAATTTCGCAAGGATTCGTCAACCGGCGCCAAAGTTATTCAAAATAGAATTTGGAGATTTCCTATGGAAACTAGGTTGTAACTATAACTATCTACTGGCGACCACCAGTAGATAATACATATATATATATATATATATATATATTCACTTAAAAAACCATAGGTTTCACACATGTTATAGTTAGGTGGATATTTCACTCATAAAAAACCAATGAAATTCCCCCGTTATAGTTAGTTCAGATAACTATAACTCGTGCGCCCGCAATCCACTGCTCATGACGTCACATATTACATCACTCATGACATGGTCAGTGGCATCACTGATGACATCACTGATGACATCATCCTTGTGACGTCATCAGCAGTGCATTGCGGGCGCGCGAGTTATAGTTATCTGAACTAACTATAACGGGGGAATTTCATTGGTTTTTTATGAGTGAAATATCCACCTAACTATAACATGTGTGAAACCTATGGTTTTTTAAGTGAATTTGCAAGGTTTTTTAAATGCTAATTCCTAACTATAACGTGTGTGAAACCTATGGTTTTTTCAGTGAATTTCTACATTTTTTTAAATGCTAATTTATTTATGTATTATTATTTTTTTTATATATTTATTTTACAATAAACTACAATAAACCGCGATTTTTTTGTATTTGATTTTTAAAAATATTTTTTTTTTTTAGTTTTTCAGGGTGCGCGCACGGTGCGCGCACCCCCGCGATTTAAAAAAAAAAATTTTTTTGCCTTTGGGGTCCTTCAGGGACCCCTGACCAAGGCTAGGGGGTCAGGAACTCTCTACCCTGCCCCCTTTTCACGTTCGCCACCTTCCTTTTTCACTCTCGCACTGAAAACAAACAAAATGGCGGCCGACACTTCCTGATTTCGACCGATTCGAACGTTGACTAACATGTAACCACCAATCAGAATTACGCTCGCGCACGTTAGGGTGCTCGCACGGTGCGCGCAGGGTGCGCGCACCCTGCGCGCGTATAGATATATATATGCTTTTAAATGCTATTTTCTCAGGAAATACTAAACAGATTTAAACCAGACCTGCGAAAGGCACTTCCTTGACCTTATGGCTACCTCTCTACCAAATTTCAAGTAATTCTGTTCAGCCGTTCGGGCTGTAGCTGCGACTAAAGGTCCTATGGAAAAATGCATGGGGAAAACGCGTTTTGGGACCCCCCTTTTTTCTCGGTCCCCGCTTGACGAATCACCCCGAGACTTTCAGGGTAGGAGCTGAACGGAGCGCCCCATTAGTTTTGAAAATTTCGCGAGGATTCGTCAACCGGCGCCAAAGTTATTCAAAATAGAATTTTGAGATTTCCTATGGAAACACGGTCCTAACTATAACTATCTACTGGCGACCGCCAGTAGATAATATATATATATATATATATATAAACAGAAAATTGTACTTACCCTCGTTGCACTGTTAAAACTTGGTACAAATTACGAACTGAAAATCATGAATTAACTGCCTCTTTAAATTCAGTGTTGAAGCATGGACTGGTGTCCCTTTTCAATGTCTAAAAGTCACGTTATTTAAACCCTAACGAACCCACCGATACAGCATCACGGCATATGATTAAGAGTCTGCTGACTCGAAACGCGTCATGCCCATTATTCTTAAATAAAGGAAATGTTTTAACAAGCATTTGTTGGTGTGGCCGGATTACGCTGCTGCGTGTTGCTTTGAATATATATATATATATATATATATATATATATATATATATATATATATATATATATATATATATATATATATATATATATATATATATATATATATATATATATGAAACAGTCTCGTCTCACCAAGTTTCTCCAAACAACAAACGAGAGTGGACCCAAGTTAAGTGCTGGTTTTCTTATTTTATTTCTTTAGTATGTCGCCATGACGCGTTTCGACAGCTCCCTGCCTTGATCACATGACAGCATTACTTCGTGTGCTCAATCCATTTAAAGTGACAGTGTCCAATCAAACAGTTCATAGACATAAAAGACATATTTTGCATGATGTTTACGCAAGTTTGAATGATAATCGCATGGATGCTTAAATAAATGTTGTAGCTAACAGTCATATAATGTAAATATATAAATACAAATAATACTAAGTTAGCAACACATTTTTTTACAAAAACATAATCGGAATTCAATAGTTTGCATAAATGCTTGGTTCCTGAATTATGTATTGCGAAACATTTGCCAGTCCCATTATAATGTTGAATCTTTTTTCAAAATAGTTTGCTTAAATGCAGTGAAGGGCTGGTGTAGCCTAATGCTTATTATGTTGAATGGACCACTTATTAAAGTGCCTAAAATGTGAGAAAATTAATAAAATCTAAAAAATCCCCATATTACAAACAGCTATATTTTACCCTAATTTTTCTGATATTTTAAAGTGCCCGTGCCTTATTTACTAAAATATTGTCACATTACCATTACCTCATCATATGCTGATTATATTTCTTATGCACAATTTCATTTTTAGGAGGTAATAAAGGGTATTTGACATACCAGTGTATAGACCAGGGTTCAAGAAAAGGAGTTTATGGATGTATTCTAGAGTAATTGATTCCCACTATTGTACTTTAAAATTAAAATAAATATGTATATAAATATTAAATACATAAATTATTAATAAATACAATTCAATTACTAAAATCACTCCATAAAATCTTTCCAAATTTACAATATAAAAACAGCATAAAAGGAAGAAAATACATAGAGGATAAAAGGTCCCCAGACTCAGTAAACGTTTGAACAAAAATCATGGGTATAAAATGTATGCATTTGTTTTGCTTGTTATGGATAATGCCAATGATGTCATTCTCAATCTAGATAAGTATGCAAATCCTCACTGGGGTTAAGGCCCCCCGGCTGCTTTGTATCCATTTCTAAAATATATTTAGTTTCAAGGCGCCTTAGTTTGTGTTCCCGATCACCTCCTCTCTTTAGTGGAGGGATAGCATCAATGACAAAATATTTCAAATATTTAAGATTGCTATCATGATGCAATTTAAAGTGCCTCGCTACCGGGTAACTTGGGTCATTGTTGACGATGGCCCTTGTGTGTTGCAGAATGCGTTTGTGGACAGATAACTTGGTGCTGCCTATATATGATAGATTGCAGCTACATTGCAAGACATAGATTGCAAATTCCGTCCGACATGTCAAATGTTGTTTTATATCAGAGGCTTTGCTACTAAATGCAGTGTTGTATGAGGTTTTATTTATGCCATACTGGCATGCTTTGCAGCTAGAGCATTTAAAGAAACCGTTCCTGGCTACTAACCATCCTGTCTGCTGTTGCTCTTCAGGATTTTTCCGAACCAAAGCATTGGCCATTGAAAATGATTTTCTGTAGGTTATAGCCGGATGCTTAGGGAGCATTGCTCCAATTACTGGGTCATCCCGGACTATAGGCCAATTTCTTCTAATAATGGTTCGCAGCTGTTGTTCCTGCCTGGAGTAGGTTAGTATCAATCTAGTCGGTTCCTTGTCCGTCTTCCCTTTGCTTCTGCTCGCTATCTGTGATTCGCTCTCTACCTTGAGTAAATCATGTCTGGAGCGTTTCCTAGATTTGACTATAGCATTGTCAATAGATACACTCCTGTAACCTCTTTCTAGGAATCGCTTTTTACTTTCTAACTATTTCTCATGCAAGTCGTGATCGTCGCTACAAACCCTACGAATACGCAGCATTTCCCCGTATGGGATGCTTTGTATCAAATGAGGAGGGTGTGCACTGGATGCATGCAACATAGTGTTCCCTGCCGTATCCTTACGATATAGGGATGTTGTCATGTTATCATTTACTATGTTGATTTGTACATCCAAAAAAGTTATATTTGTCTTGCTAACATTAGAGGTAAATTGCAAATTCACATTGTTATTGTTCAAAGATGCCACAAATTCATGTGCCTCATTTTCCGATCCACTCCATATAACAAACAAATCATCTATGAATCTAAGCCACGAGATGACATTATTCTTAAAAACAATTTCATGCTTCCTCATGAGGACCAGCTCCTCCCACCACCCCATAAATAGACAGGCATAACTGGGGGAAAAGCTGGCCCCCATGGCTACACCCTGTATCTGTTGAAACATTTGATTTTTGAACATGAATAGGTTATTTTCCAAACAGAATGCCAGCATGTCCAACAACATTGTATTGTGTCGTGCAAATTTGAGAGGTCTATTAGCTAAAAAAAAATTCCACAGCTTTAAGACCATCTACATTTTTTATGCACGTGTATAAGGAGGAAACATCAAGAGCTATTAAGAGCCAACCCTTTTGCCATTTTATATCCGCTACTTTTCTGATAAAATCACTGGTATCTTGTACAAATGACTTTAAATTTTTAACGTGATCCTGTAAAAAGTAGTCAATATACCGAGACACATTTTCCAAAAGTCCATCACAGGCCGATATTATGGGCCTTCCTGGTGGTTTGTTGATGTTCTTATGTATTTTTGGGATAAAATACAATGACGGCGTTATGGGATACTCCTTCTTCAAATACTTGTACTCCTCCATGCTCAATAAACCCATGCTTTTCCAAGCTAATAATTTAGAGAAAAGAAGATTCTGCACAGATTTATATTTCATTGGGGTGCTCCTTCGATAACAGTTAGTGTCATTTAACTGAGAATACGCTTCCTCCAAATATTGCTTTAATGGCCATAACACAATGTTCCCTCCTTTGTCAGAATTCCTAATAACGACCTGGCTCTCCTTCTTCAGTTTCTCGATAAGTTGATTGTATTTTCTCTCATGATTTGTTATTTTTCTTTTGGCCTTGTTAACATTCAAATGCAGTTTTTTCACCTGTGCCACAATCTGCTCGTTAAAAACATCAACAGAATCTCTTGGCATAATGGGAGTGAATTTTGATTGTCTTTTGAAGGGTGTGTCCGGTTTGGACCCAGTACCGATTCCTGGTGATTGCCCGGTTTCATTATTCATTTCCATACTACTTTCATCAAATTCATTCATGCTGCCGTTAGCCTCCTGTGCCAATTCCTGTATTGTTCTTAATGTATCAAGGTCAGCAACCATTAAATCAGACATACTATTGTTATCATTATTGGGGATAGCCCCGATTTCTGTACCGGATATTTGGGGGCGCAAAGCATGGAACTTTTTTAACTTCAATTTACGGATGAATTTGTAGATATCCGCCCGAGTCTGTGGATAATCAAAATTCGACTCAGGACAAAATGAAAGACCCAAAGAGAGCAATTGTTCCTCTGCCCGTGTCAAATCTATCTGGGCCAAGTTAATTATGGTCATGGTTTGAGGTTGCCCTGGTGTTGTTTTAGTTGGACTTTTTAGCTTTATTTCTTCCTCCATCCACCCCGGCCTCGTCCCCGAGTTTGGCGTCTGTTTGCGGCGTTCTCGGGCTGCTTTCCTCCGTTGCTTTCGGCTCTCAGTTCTTCGTTTTTTGCCGGTTGGTTACGGGGGCGCAGCGTTTCCTTTCTGCTTCTCCTTAGATAATCCAGTTCTTCCCCCAATGTAGGTTTGATTGCACAGTTAACTCTCCCCTCCGTGTCTGATCCACTTTCTACTGCGGAACTCAGGTCCGATGTTGAGGGAGTGTCCACTGCCTTTAAGTTACTTGTTGAACTTGGCCCCTGCTTGTTTATTGTTGCTGACCTATAGGCATCAAATTTACGTGCAAATGTAAAAATCTGGCCACTTGCATAATCATCCTTATCTCTGCGAAATTTGAAAGTCTTTCTTTGCTTGATTTTTTCCTCCTCCTTACTGAGTCTTGACACCATATCCTCGTGTAACTTCGTCCTTTGCTGGGAATCACTAATAGTTTTTATTTCGGCGTCTAGGGCATCTATTTTTGTTTGGAGCTCACCACAATCGATATCCGCATATTTCACCAATATCTGGACCAATTTACGCGATGACTCTAAATTCGTTTCCGCCCACTCGGCCATCATTCGGGGGTTTGGGGTGTCGTAACTTGGGGCAATCATTATTCTCAGCCCCCTGGGTATCCTCCCCACATCTAGATACCGCTGCAAAGATTTCAACTCCCACCATTTAGCCTGTTCCTGACGCATTAATTTCTCCAAAATGCGATATTTCTCCTTTAGACCCTGTTCTCCACTTAGTTCCTTATTAATTCCTTTGTCAATAAGCTGCGTTGTTACCGGAGAGTCTGAAAACATCTCCTCTGCGGCTGTTTCTCGATTCCGTAACGCTGCGGCAGACATTTCTAAAGAAAATAATAATATTCAAATCAGTTCCGTCAGGACGCCTTACCGAACAATACAATGATCCTGGCGGCAGGCTCCTCGGATGCACACCTCCCCTCCTGCTGCTTTGTTTGCTTTCCGATTATTCTCCGGTTTTACGAGACGAACAGTGCGCTGCCGTCTCCTCGCTGAGCACCACTCCTCCGAGTATACCCAATTCGAAGAGCTCGATTCCACGCTTGTCACCTCGTTCCCGGATATATATATATATTTGAAAAGGTTTGCCATCTTGTGAGATGCACTCCCAGGAACTAAGCAGACTCAGGAACTGAAATGTTAAAACACACTGACCAGCAGTTTAATGCGACGCGTTTCAGGCTTACGCCCTTCTTCAAAGCCAACTGCTCTCCAGGACGGCCAAACATTACTGCCAGCATTTTCCCTCCATTTATTCAGGCCTATAATTGAATGAATAAAAAGGATCATGTGCTGGTTTTAAACGAGCCATTTTTAGGTCTCGCTGGCGTTGCAGCGCTTCGCGCTGCCGCCAACGAGAACTATTGTTGCCGAGATGCCTCTCAACGGAGACAGACCGGGGTGCGCGCAGCGATCGGGGTCTGTGGACGCGCTTCTGAGACGTGCTTGCGCAGACGCACACGCCCCCAATCACACACACGCCCCCAAGTGCGCGCGCGCCACGCTCCGCCGGGCTTGTCTTGTTTTTTAAAGCAACACCTGGGAGCAGACCCGTCAAACACCTTCCGCATGCACCCACCTTTGACAGGCCTCCCTCCCCAGCAATCCATACCCGCGGACACCCAGACTTGGAACATACCCTGGAGGATGTAGATTCAACAGACCCTGCCTCGGGCAGACCCCTGCGGACCTCGGTTCGTGCGGGTTCGCTGTTTTACCTTCTGTTCGCCGGCCAGTGCGAGGCCACATCTGTCGGTGGTCGACTGGGGCCAGCCCTACACAGAACCGCGGTAAAGGAAACTGAAAGCAACCGCAACCGCACCAGGAAGCGAGAGGTGGGCGTGTTGGAGTTGAGGGGAGGGGCCAAAGATTTGGATAAGGTAAGCGATAGGTGGAGCCCGGCGGTGGGGCGGTACTACGTGGTGGAAGGGCGCAGAAGAACGTAAACAAACTTCCCTGGGTTTCACGGCACTGGCAAATGTGTGGGAGTTGACCGCCGGCTTTGCTGACTGATAGGAGTTGGTGAATGTTGAGGCGCGCGCTTGACTGAGGCTGTTAACAACGTGGGAAGGAAGGCTTCCCAGGGCTTCTTCGTACAGAAAGCACACTCTGGTCATTTTGCAATCGTTTGAGCCGGTGTTTCGAGCGAAATTTTTGTTAGATTGCATGCAAGATGACATGACGTCAAAAACCTATCGCGACTCCCACAGGCCTGAGATCCAATGAAAAGTATCAGGCACTGAGCACAGTCCCTGAATGAAACCAGACATTGGTAACGAGAGAACACTCCATAAACTACTTTGATCATCCAAAGTGTGTCAAAAAGGCTATTAATGCAGGTGCACATTACAAACCACAGAACCTTTTCCACATAGCCATACAAACAAACTAATAACAAGCATTGGCATAGCCAATAGGTCTCGCCTTTGGGACCTTATAAGTGTTTAGTTATCCAGCACAATATCCTTGGTGCACAATATCCTTGGTGCAACAACATTAACTGTTGCATGGCTAAACACATAAGGTCCCAAAGGCGAGACCTATTGGCTATGCCAATGCTTGTTTGTTTCAGTGCCTATGAGGAAGGGCGTGGTTAGCCCGAAACGCGTCAGGCCAAAGTTTGGGGAGCTGAATGCCTCAAATCTGCATGACTTGTGTGTGGCAACAAATCCGACCAGCGAGTGCTCCTCAAGAAAAAGGCAACCTGTGTTTTATGTAATGTGGTCCTGCCCGGGCCACGAGTGAGCACCGCCGCAATATCCTTGCGGTTCGGCCGCTGCGTATTGGAGCAGCGATATGCTTTGAGCAGGACGGAGCCTACAAGCAGCAGTGTGAGACATTCTTGGTTTCCCGGGAAAATCTTTTTTAAACATGGACATAATGGCAAGTAACCCACATGGGTATTATCATGAAAACTACCAGCCCCATGATGCAATGTGCTTTTTACTCACCTGAGAGGAACTGTCCTATAATTGAATGAATAAAAAGGATCACGTGCTGGTTTTAAACGAGCCATTTTTTGTTTCAGTGCATATGAGGAAGGGCGTGGTTAGCCCGAAAGGCGTCAGGCCAAAGTTTGGGGAGCTGAATGCCTCGAATCTGCATGACTTGTGTGGGGCAACAAATCCGACCAGCGAGTGCACCTCAAGAAAAAGGCAACCTGTGTTTTATGTAATGTGGTCCTGCCCGGGCCACGAGTGAGCACCGCCGCAATATCCTTGCGGTTCGGCCGCTGCGTATTGGAGCAGCGATATGCTTTGAGCAGGACGGAGCCTACAAGCAGCAGTGTGAGACATTCTTGGTTTCCCGGGAAAATCTTTTTTAAACATGGACATAATGGCAAGTAACCCACATGGGTATTATTATGAAAACTACCCGCCCCATGATGCAATGTGCTTTTTACTCACCTGAGAGGAACTGTCTTATAATTGAATGAATAAAAAGGATCACGTGCTGGTTTTAAACGAGCCATTTTTTGTTTCAGTGCCTATGAGGAAGGGCGTGGTTAGCCCGAAACGCGTCAGGCCAAAGTTTGGGGAGCTGAATGCCTCGAATCTGCATGACTTGTGTGTGGCAACAAATCCGACCAGCGAGTGCACCTCAAGAAAAAGGCAACCTGTGTTTTATATATATATAAATATATATTATCTACTGGCGGTCGCCAGTAGATAGTTATAGTTAGGATCGTGTTTCCATAGGAAATCCGCAACATTCTATTTGGAATAACTTTGGCGCTGATTGACGAATCCTCGCGAAATTTTCAAAATAGGTGGGGCGCTCCGCTCCGCTCCTTCCCTAAAAGTCTCGGGAGGATTCGTCAAGCGGGGGCTGAGAAAAAGGGGGGGTCCCAAAACGCATTTTCCCCATGCATTTTTCCATAGGACCTTTAGTCCAAGCTACAGCCCGAACGGCTGAACAGAATTACTTGAAATTTGGCAGAGAGGTAGTCCTCAGGTCAGGGATGTGCCTTTTGCAGGTCTGGTGTAAATCTGTTCAGTATTTCCTGAGAAAATAGCATTTAAAAGCATATATATATCTATAAGCGCGCACCGTGCGCGTACGGTAAAACTTACCGTACGCGCACGCTGCCGTGCGCGAGCGCGATTCTGATTGGTTGTTAGATCTTAGTAAACATTCGAATCAGTCGAAACCAGGAAGTGCCAGCCGCCATTTTGTCTCTCGCAGTCTGAGGTGGGTGAAAAACAAAGGTGGAGAACATGAAAAGGGGGCAGGGTGGACAGTTCCTGACCCCCTAGCCTTTGTCAGGGGTCCCAGAAGGACCCCCAAGGGCCAAAATTTCCTTTAATTTTTTTGCGAAAAATAGCGGAGTGCACGTAGTGTGCGCGTACGGTAGAAACGGAAAAATTCCGCGAACTGCGCACCGTGCGCGTACGGTACGCACACGGTGAAAAACCTTAAAATAAATAAATAAATAAATACATAACTTAGCATTTAAAAAACAGTACAAATTCACTGAAAAAAACATAGGTTTCACACACGTTATAGTTAGGAATTAGCATTTAAAAAAACCTTGCAAATTCACTTAAAAAACCATAGGTTTCACACATGTTATAGTTAGCTGGACATTTCACTCGTGAAAAACCATTGAAATTCCCCCGTTATAGTTAGTGCAGGCAACTATAACTCACGCGACCGCAATCCTCTGCTGATGACGTCAGATATTACATCACTGATGACATATGTGTCTTTCTGAAAAAAAAATATTTGTAATATATGTATAGCTAAAAATTAATGGAAGAAGACATGGGTAAATAAGTGTCTAAATACAGTGATGAAATATCTGACGTCATCAGCAGAGGATTGCGGTCGCGTGAGTTATAGTTGCCTGCACTAACTATAACGGGGGAATTTCAATGGTTTTTCACGAGTGAAATGTCCAGCTAACTATAACATGTGTGAAACCTATGGTTTTTTAAGCGAATATATATATATATACATATATATACATATACACATACACATCTACTCACACTCTTCTCCGAGTAATAAGGACTTGCTCAGACACTTCTATTGCTGAAAGAAGAGATTTATTCCGATTTGTCGTCTCCCAACAAGTTTTGGTCATAGCCTTTCTCATATGAGAAAGGCTATGGCTGAAACACATCGGGTGAAGGACTTCATATTTAACTATGCCTAGGAGACTCAAACTACACGTGTGAGTCAGTGAGTCTTTAAAGTGCACGTCTAACCCTCTAAGCACATACCACCCTGCCCTACGCCTTACCTACACCCAACCGAAGGGGTAAGTAGTATATAGTAAAAGAGAAGATGAAAACTCAGCAAGGAGGTGTAATGCCAACTTGACCTTGCAGTAAAACAAGACACACACACTCTACAATTCCAGGACAACACATAAAAAACGACTTCTCACACACCTACTATCCGACCCAGACAGACACATACTCACTCACACACCCATAAAGACATTCATACACATTCATAAACCCACATAAACACTCAGATACTACTCACTGATTCTCTCATATACTTTTATTACCTTTATCCATACACACACCTTTAAAATCATATTATTTAAACTGCACTGTAATTTACATACCTGTAAATTCAGTTGGTTGATCAGGATTTGTTTTGATGCTCTCTGTTGGACTATAGGCTCAGTGTGAATGCAAAAACCAAGGATAAGAATGGCACATCACTCTCATACAAAGCAACCATTAATGGCAATCTTTGCAACTTTGCTCTCAGTGATGCTGTTGAAGATAGTAAATCAAAGCAACACTTTCCTTTTTTACTTTTCTTAACCCACTTCTAAATGGTCAGTGTTTCTTAACCCTTTCTTGCACTCCAGTAAAGAAGCCGAATGTGCTAGAATTTTTGGGCGTATTCTCGAATTTTTTGTGACCCTCAGCGTGGCACCCCATGTAACTTTGTGGCAAATTTGCGAATATCGCTCATGGGAAAATAGAAACAATTTTTCAAGCTATTTTACACATAAGGGGCCACTGAAGCACCCCTATATTGCAGCCATGGGGTCAGGGATCCTCTACCCTGGCCCCTTATCCCACTTTTCATGTTTAGTTTCAGCCCCCAGGGACCATGTTCCATTATTTAAAATGGCGGCTGGAACTTTCTACACAGGTTGATGCCAGCCAATTACAGAATTCCTGTTGGCGCACGTATTCGCGATTCATCATGAAGTACTGCGAAGGCTTCACGACCCTAGATATACAAATTTAGATTTTCTTTAATATCTCCAAAGCTGCTGAACGGATTTACACCAAATAACAAAAAAAGGGTGCTTTCTGGACCAAGAGCTATGTTTCTGCCAAATTTAGTGTAATTCAGTCAAGCGGTTCGGGCTGTAGTTGTGTCTAAAATCTCTATGAGCAGTATATACATATGATGCGTTTCGACCCAATTCCAGTTCTTAATCATATGTAAATTAGGAGTCGTCAGTTTCTCTAATTTTAAATCCAATTAATCAGCAGTGAGGAAGGACTACACTTGGATTTTACCTCTGTATCAAATCCAGGACCACAATGTCCATAATACAGTGTAGCTGTGTTAACCAATTCCAGGACCACAATGTTCATAATGCAGTGCAACTGTTCTATTCAAATCCACTCAGTCCTTCCATATCACGTCTTTATAAATATATTTTATTCCCAAGCATCACATAAATTCACATAATGTTCAAGCTTCGAAGAAATCTATTTCATTTTGGGTATAATTACATGCTGTTAGATGTGATTGTCAGGGCAATATACTGCCATCTCACAATTAAGAGTGTTGAACAGTTTCTCACCAGTACATTTCTTACTTTCCAACAGAATCCTTTACTAAGTTGTGCAGAGGTAAGTGCCCCAGCAACAAGCACTGATTCGCAAGGCTGGGAGTTTGTATAGTGTCAAATGTCATTTGTAGTTATAAAGATGGAAGCCCACCGGCAGTATTCCAAGTGACAAATGAAGTTATTCGAGGAAGGGCCACTAGTGTAGCAGGAAGTCCTACGCAGCAGGATTCCTGAGAGCTAGTCAAACGCCCAGCTCCCTTTCTCCACCACTCTGCAAACACGACTACTAGTTAAAAAAACATAGAAATTCACTGAAAAAAACAAAGGTTATAGGGATGTTATAGTTAGGAAATAGCATTTAAAAAACCTAAGAAATTCACACAAAAAAACAAAGTTACAGGGACATTTTAGTTAGGCTCAGGTTTTACTCATACAAAACTAGAGAAATTCAGCAGTTATAGTTAGCTGAGCTAACTATAACTCACACATTCACTCAGTCACCCATACAGCCACTCATACACAAACTCACTCACTAATACACCCACTGATATATCCACTCATACACCCATACAGCCTCTCACACACTGTCAGTCACCCATATAGCTACTCACACACCTACTCACTCACCCATAGGGTGAATCACACAGCCACGTACTCACCTATATAGTTATACAGATACTAACACATACTCATTCACCTATACAGTCACTGACACAAGCACACACTCACCCATACAGCCACTCTCACAATCACTCACTCCCACATGCGCCAGTCATACATACACAGTCACTCATATACTCCAACACTCACCTATACTGCCTTTCACATATGCATTTACTCACCCATATACCACTGACACATCCATTCACTCACCGATGCAGCTATACACTCACTCAGTCACCCACAGTGCCCCTCATAGATACACTAACTAATCCATATGGCCACTGATTCACCCACTCACTCATCCATGCAGGCAGTCATGCACCCCCTCACCCACCCACCCACACAGGCACTCACATACCCATACAGGTACTCAAACAACCAATCAATCACCCATGCAGCCACTCACCAACCCATATAGCCACTTAGACTCCAACTCACAGGCTGATACAGACATTCATACAAGCTAGTCACTCACCCATACATTTACTGAGACACCTAATCACTCAGTTATATAGTCAGTCACACACCCACTGAATCATCCATATATGCACTCATACAGCCACTGTTTCAGAAATACACCTTGGTATATATATTTAACACTTAAACATTTTAAAAAAGACTCACAGTCACTGTATGATGACATGAGGGATGTCATATGAGATGTCATGAGTGATGTCACTGACCATGTCATGAGTGATGTAATATGTGAGGTAATAAGCAGTGCATTGCGGGGGCGTGAGTTATAGTTAGCACAGCTAACTATAACTGTTGAATTTCTCTGGTTTTGTACGAGTGAAACCGGAGCCCAACTATAACGTCTCTGTATCCTTTGGTTTTAAAATATATTGACAATTTCGTGATGATTCGTCATCCGGCGCCAAAGTTATTGGGAAAACAAAAAAAACTTTTCCTATGGGAACTAGGTCCTAACTATAACTACCTACTGGCGACCGCCAATAGGTAATATATAAATATATATATATATATATATATATATACCTATTATGTGAGCGGTGGCTTGAGGCTCAGTTGGCGTTAGAGTGCAACTCGCGTAAGGAAATCAAGCCGGAGTATGATGTTTAGGCGGTGTCCTTGCCGCCAAGATTGCACCACCCCAACCACACGGGGCCACGAGGGCCGGTATCTCCCAGCCCTCACTTGTGGGGCGACCAACATGAGGATTGAGGAAGCCTACAACTGCCGAGGCTCAATTGTGAGCTGTAACTCACCAGCAGAACCATTTTTTTCGTAATTTTTAAAGGGGACGATTTCCCTTCCAGGACTGCATCTCCCAGCATACAATACGTTGTCTCATTCAGAGCTGCCCATAGAGGGCGCGATATAAATAAATGCAGAGCGGTAGATCTTGGACTTACGTTGTTTCCTGTCATCACTGGCCTCTGAGGAAGAATGTTTATTCGAAACGCGTCAGGCAAGAGTGATGTCTGGGCTGTGAAAGGATCGGCAGATGGATGCTTCCATACCTATTATGTGAGCGGTGGCTTGAGGCTCAGTTGGCGTTAGAGTGCAACTCGCGTAAGGAAATCAAGCCGGAGTATGATATATATATATATATATATATATATATATATATATATATCACGAACTCCGCAGTCGAGCAGCAGCACAGCACATACGGACACGGACCAAAGGATAGGTGCAGAATAATTTATTTTGTGCAGTATGTCGTCATAACGTTTCGGCTCGTCCGAGCCTTGTTCACATGACAATGTGAATATGTCAGACCACAACTTTTAAAGTGACAGTGCTAATTTTCAAGCTGAACCATGTGACTGAGTTTATGATCGTAGAAGACATACTATGGCGCCAAGTTGAGGACATGTAAAGAAATATTTTAACAATTCAAAATATATACCTTCACAATAATATATATTTCGCATATTAGCAGATAGCCTTGTACTGTGCTAAAGTCCAGTTAAGTTGTGCAAATTGTGCAAAAATAGACGCTGTTGTGTATAAAGCGTAGTAATGGCTTTCTTTTCTAAAAACATCCACCCAGTCGTTTAATGCACGGAGCCTGCAACTCATTACAATACACATTTTCCATTTCATAATGTTAGAAATAATATTCGAATTGTACCTCCTGGTATGAACTAAAGTGCAGACAGGGGTATTTAGGAAATAAGTTGTGTTCCCTTTTTGTGCAAAATTTGCTGATGTGAGCTAGCCACATTGTAAACAACAGAGGTGCCCAATCCTTATTAATCTTATAGTATCTGTACATAAAGTCAATAAAAACGGGACTTAAAACAGATTAATATGCTAAAATCATTGGATTGCACATTTTAGGAATCATAGGATACATCCAGCTATAGACTGGGCGCTTCAAAATGAGCCAGTCCCTGTAAAGAGCTGACTTTGGCTTCCTTTCTAACATTATAAAATCAATGTAAAAAATCCTGGGTTAAATCCCGTATGTGCAAGATATGCAAAAAAAGGAGACATTGATAACAGGGTTGTACAAGAGATCGCCCGTATGATTATCCCTCGTTGAATGACAAATGTAATCATTTATCTTAGCGCTATGGAGTGCAAATGATGTAATAATTCACATAATGATTATATATTGTCCTACAAATTGCCGTGCTTGTCTTTTCCCATATTTATCCCATTAAACTCAGTATTAACAGTTGACTAAAAATAAGTGTTGAATGTCTAAAAAACCCTTGTGCCTAGTGGAAATTAAAAACCTATAACATCACTTGATTAAACAGAGGTATAGAATAATCTACCAATGCATTTGAAAGCCAAAGACCAGTAATACATGTTCATGTGCTGTTTGTTAGTATGAACCTGGATATTAGAATTTTGATTACTCTTTATTACTGTGAGATTTTGTTCTAGGTTCATAGGGATATCATGTAACGCAAAGTGAGGAAATGTTATAAAAAGTCTGACGCAACAAAGTAAATGGGGCAATGTATACAAAATTTCATAAAATTTTGCACCCTAATCTCATAATATATGCTGACAAGTAGCAAGACCTGAGTTAATCCTAACTGGGGAAAGTTCTGGTTAGGCAGATGTACAGCCCAGAGAAAGATACATGAACTTCTCCAAGACTGTATATATTAAGAAAAGGGATTAAAATAATAAATACATATCAATAAAAGTGAAAAAAACCCTAGGGGATCCACTTTCTAAGATAAAAGATTGCCAACCAAGATTCAGGGCAGACATGTGTGCAAATCCTCCGTGATATTCAGACCTCCTGGATGCTTGGAGTCCAACTGCAAGATATACCTGGTTTCCAGTTTACGCAATTTGGACTCCCGATCACCTCCTCGCCTGCTTGCAGCTACCGCATCAATAACAAAATACTTGAGGCCTTGATTGTCACTGTTGTGGTACTCTTTAAAATGTCTTGCTACAGGATAGGTTTTGTCTTGATTAACTTTTGCCCGGAGATGCTGTAGTATGCGTTTGTGGACTGCATGTTTCGTACTTCCCACATATTTTAATCCACATGGGCACTGAAGTACATAAATTGCAAATTCGGTCTTGCAAGTGAGTACTTTACTGATTCGATGATCTTTCTCACTAAAGGCATCCTTGAAGCTTTTCATGTTGATGCCATGTGTACAGGACTTGCAAGTTTTACATTAGAAAAAAACCCTGTTAGTTTGTAGCCATGAAGTTTTCTCTATAGTTTCCGGATTGGTGTTGACCAATTGGTCTTTCATGGAAGGGGCCTTACTAAAAGTAATGAAGGCTTTCTGAGGTAAGGTGGGACCTATGACTGGATCGCTTAAAATGATGGGCCAATTACGATTAATAATTCTGTACAGCTCTGAATGCTGCTTGCTGTATCCAGTAATTATTCTAAATGTATTAGGATGGGAACTGATTTGATCAGAGATTACTGAATTAGCAGGTTTGTTAGAGAGGGCTACTGGCTTATAGGAGTCAAGGAGTTCTTGTCTGTTAACTCTCATTGATTTGGCCAAGGCTGTATCAACAATATGTTCTGAATACCACCTTTCCAGAAACTGCTGGCCTGTTGAGCTAATTTTAAATCTTGTTCACTGCTACAGACTTTCCTGAGGCGAAGCATTTCCCCGTACGGAATGTTTGATATTAAATGTGCTGGGTGAGCACTGCCTGCATGTAAAATCGTATTACCAGAGGTACTCTTTCTGAATACTCTTGTTTCAATTTTGTTATTGCTGATATAGATTTCTGTATCCAGAAATGTAACTGTGGACTGGCTCATAGTTGCAGTGAATTGCACTTTAAGCTCATTAGTATTAATTTCAATAACAAATGCCCCTGCCTGTTCTTTAGTTCCCCTCCATACAACGAATAAGTCGTCGATAAAACGAAACCAGACTATCACATTTTCATCAAAAGACTTCTTGTGTTGTACCTTGAGGACCAGTTCCTCCCAAGCGCCCATATGCAGACAGGCATAGCTCGGAGAGAAACTGGCCCCCATTGCTACACCTTGTAATTGTCGATAGAGCAGATTGTTGTACATAAAAATATTGTTATGTAGACAATATTTCAACATTTGGAGTAGCATAACATTGTGATCTTTGAATTGCTCCGACCAGCGTGATAAAAAGTACTGTACTGCTGCTAACCCATCCGTGTGCTTGATGCTCGTATAGAGCGAAACAACATCTAGGGCCAGCATCCAATAACCCTCCACCCAAGTGACCTGCTGAATTTTTAATAAAAAGTCACCCGTATCTTGTACATAGGGATCCAAGGCTCTTACATAACTTTGGAGAAAATAGTCAATGTAAACCGAAGATTTCTCCAGCAACCCTCCCCTGGCAGATATAATTGGTCTGCCGGGTGGTTTGCCCAGATTTTTATGGACCTTGGGGATAAAATAAATCAGGGGGTTTATAGGGTTATTGATCTTAAGATATTTAAATTCATCTTCAGATATTAGTTGTTTGATTTTCCATTTGTTCAATCTCTGATGATATTCATTGTGTGATATTTTCATAGTTGTCTGGTTGATGCGCTCATAGCATTGTCTATCATTTAGTTGAAGATAAGCCTCCTTGTCATAGTTAACACGTGTTAATAAAACAATGTTACCACCTTTATCACTGCCCCTGATAATTACATATTTGTCTTTACTCAATTTAGTCACAAGTGCATCATATTGTTGCGTTTGTCTGTCATATTTGCCCTTCCGGTTACAAGATTGTTTCTGTAGTTTCTTCAATTGTGCGTTACATTTTCATGAAAGATGTCAATCGTATCCCGAGGCATAAGAGGATTAAAAGTTGACGGTGGCTTAAATGGAGTATTTGGAGCTCCTTGAATAAAAGGCAAATTCAACGTCTTTGAACTAACTTCCAATCCTGAAGAAGTCCCATAGCCTATACCCTCTGTTACCCATTACTCTAAGATATCACTAGGAAACGGTGTGCCACTTGGTGTAACTTCTTCCATAGAGTCTAGGTTGTAGGGTGTAGGAATTTTGTTAGTCTTCATCAAATGATATTTACGCAGTTTGAGTTTTCTTACTGCTTTATAAACATCCAGTCTAGTGGTGGCATAATCAAAATTTCTGTGGGGGGCAAAAGATAGGCCTAATTTTAATATTTTTTCTTCATCCTCTGTGAGATTTATTGAGATGAGATTGATAATAGTGTGACTGTTGCCACTGTCTATTGAGGTTTCTTGGGTACCCATTGGCCCCTGCCTCTCTTCTTGTTTTGATAGGAGGCGCCCCTTCCTCGCCCTGTGCCTCTGGCGCCGTTTGTAATTTGCGAGTTTTCGCTGTAGTTTCTTTGCACTCTGGGCCGAAGCGACTGGATCCGCTCGTGGCATAAAAACCGATCTCTTCCTCTGGCGAAGGTTTAGCAGACTGACCTAGAACTTCTACATCTCGGAGCTCTGATTCTGACCCGCTGCTTATTGCTGAACTCACATCGGATGCTGTCGTATCAGTTTGATCTTTGTTTCTATTTGGTATTCTAAATTTGCTCTGTGCTTTTGTTGCAGGACCACGTAAAACATCATACTTTTTTGAAAAGGTAAAAATTTGACCGAGTTCATACTCATTGCGGTCTCGTTGTAATTTTAAAGCTTTTCTTTCCATTATTTTGCTTTCTTCGTTTTTAAGCCTAGCCATCATTTCGTTTGTCAGTTTATTTTTCTCTTCTGTTTCATCGTTCTTATCCAAATCCTCATAGATTTCTGCAATCTCTTTGAGCAGCTGTGTTCTGTCTATGTCCGCATATTTAATATTAAAACCAGACGCCACAATGATTCAAGATTGCTTTCTGCCCACTCCCGCATTAGATCAGGGTTAGGGTTTTCGTAACTGGGGGCAGTTAAGATTCTAAGTCCTCTTGGAATGTGATTTACATCAATATATCCTTGGAGGGATTTTGATTCCCACCATTTGCTTTGTTCGCTTTTTAGTTTCTTCTCCAGTACTTTGAATTTGTCCTTTAGAGTACTGTTACTGGAATTGCTTTGAACAGCTCTTCTTCCTCGGATGTTAAGAGGTATCGGGAGGCTGTCTGAAAACATAGTTGTAGCCGCAGCCTCCCGGTCTTTCACATTGTCGGTAGACATACTATAATGCACTTTCAATAACTATTGGGCGTTTTAAACGAGATTTCCACATTCAGAATTCGATAACGCCCATGCACATGAACTCTCCACCCCTGAATACCTGTCTTTGTCGTGCGCCGTGAAGTCAGGAATCTCCTTCGCCTATACCGTGTCGTCCGACCAGGATACAGCTGGATCTCTTTTTCCTCGTTTGGCGTCTTACGTGCAGGTTCAGGGGGGCCAAACGCCGTTTTCCTTCCGGAATAGGTTACCTCCAGGCAAACCAAGATAGCGTTTCACTGTCGGCGTTGTCCAGTGCATAGAGAGGGTCCTGTGTAATGGCTGCGCGAAACCATCGGCCAATTATATCACCAACTCCGCAGTCGAGCAGCATCACAGCACATACGGACACGGACCAAAGGATAGGTGCAGATTAATTTATTTTGTGCAGTATTTCGCCATAACGTTTCGGCTCGTCCGAGCCTTGTTCACATGACAATGTGAATATGTCAGACCACAACTTTTAAAGTGACAGTGCTAATTTTCAAACTGAACCATGTGACTGAGTTTATGATAGAAGTAGAAGACATACTATGGCGCCAAGTTGAGGACATGTAAAGAAATATTTTAACAATTCAAAATATATACCTTCACAATAATATATATTTTGCATATTAGCAGATAGCCTTGTAATGTGCTAAATTTCAGTTAATTTGTGCAAATACGCAAAATGTGCAAAAATAGATGCTATTGTGTATAAAGCGTAGTAATGGCTTTCTTTTCTAAAAACATCCACCCAGTTGTTTAATGCACGGAGCCTGCAACTCATTACAATACACATTTTCCATTTCATGATGTTAGAAATAATATTCGAATTGTACCTCCTGGTATGAACTAAAGTGCAGACAGGGGTATTTAGGAAATAAGTTGTGTTCCTTTTTGTGCAAAATTTGCTGATGTGAGCTAGCCACATTGTAAACAACAGAGGTGCCCAATCCTTATTAATCTTATAGTATCTGTACATAAAGTCAATAAAAACGGGACTTAAAACAGATTAATATGCTAAAATCATTGGATTGCACATTTTAGGAATCATAGGATACATCCAGCTATAGACTGGGCGCTTCAAAATGAGCCAGTCCCTGTAAAGAGCTGACTTTGGCTTCCTTTATAACATTATAAAATCAATGTAAAAATCCTGGGTTAAATCTCGTATGTGCACGATATGCAAAAAAAGGAGACATTGATAATAGGGTTGTACAAGAGATCGCCCGTATGAGTATCCCTCGTTGAATGACAAATGTAATCATTTATCTTAGCGCTATGGAGTGCAAATGATGTAATAATTCACATAATGATTATATATTGTCCTACAAATTGCCGTGCTTGTCTTACCCATATTTATCCCATTAAACTCAGTATTAACAGTTGACTAAAAATATTTGTTGAATGTCTAAAAATATATATAGATATATATATTTATATATAGAGAGAGATATATATATTATCTACTGGCGGTCGCCAGTAGATAGTTATAGTTACAACCTAGTTTCCATAGGAAATCTCAAAATTCTATTTTGAATAACTTTGGCGCCGGTTGACGAATTCTCGCGAAATTTTCAAAACAAATGGGGCACTCCGTTCAGCTCCTACTCTGAAAGTCTCGGGGTGATTCGTCTAGCAGGGACCGAGAAAAAGGGGGGGTCCCAAAACGCGTTTTCCCCATGCATTTTTCCATAGGACCTTTAGTCGAAGGTACAGCCCGAACGGCTGAACAGAATTACGTGAAATTTGGCAGAGAGGTAGCCATAAGGTCAAGGAAGTGCCTTTTGAAGGTCTCGTGTAAATCTGTTCAGTATTTCCTGAGAAAATAGCATTTAAAAGCATATAAATATCTATACGCGCGCACCGTGCGAGCACAGTGCGTGCACCCTGCCGTGCGCGAGCGCAATTCTGATTGGTTGTTAGATGTCGGTAAACATTCGAATCGGTCGAAACCAGGAAGTGTCGGCCGCCATTTGTCTCTCGCAGTCTGAGGGGGTGAAAAACAAAGGTGGAGAACGTGAAAAGGGGGCAGGGTGGACAGTTCCTGACACCCTAGCCTTTGTCAGGGGGTCCCAGAAGGACCCCCAAGGGCAAAAATAAGATTTTATTTTTTTTTTCGAAAATCGCGGAGCGCGCGCACTGTGCGCGCACGCTGAAAAAACACCCGTAATTTTTTTTGAAAAAAATTTTAACAGAAAATTAAGCGAGGTTCGCGCACCGTGCGCGCACGCTAAAAATCCCATAAAAAAAATTAAAAATACATACATAAATTAGCATATAAAAAACCTTTAAAATTCACTGAAAAAACCAAAGGTTTCACACACGTTATAGTTAGGAATTAGCATTTAAAAAACCTTGCAAATTCACTTAAAAAACCATAGGTTTCACACATGTTATAGTTAGCTGGACATTTCACTCGTAAAAAACCAATGAAATTCCCCCGTTATAGTTAGTGCAGGCAACTATAACTCACGCAACCGCAATCCTCTGCTGATGACGTCAGATATTACATCACTGATGACTTATGTGTCTTTCTGAAAAATAAATATTTGTAATATATGTATAGCTAAAGATCAATGGAAGAAGACATGGGTAAATAAGTGTCTAAATACAGTGATGTAATATCCGCGCATTGTTTGAGAATGGTATGCATTGGGTGCGCGACTTCCCCAAAAAGTTGGGGGGAAAAAACAATTAAAAAATATTTAAAATATATTTTAAAATATGTAAAATAAAAAAAAAATAGGTTTAAATATTTAAAAAAAAATTTTTTTAAATTTTACATTAAAACATGTAATGTAATTTAAAAAAAATATGTAAAAAAAGAAGTTTAAAGAATCAAGAAAAGCAGTATAAAAAACTAAATACAAAATAATACATTTAAAAATTATGATTTAAAAAAACCTATGAAATTCAGTAAAAAACCATAGGTTAGAGATATGTTATAGATAGGAATTAGCATTTAAAAAACCTTTGAAATTCACTGAAAAAATCATAGGTTTCAGGTATGTTATAGTTAGGAATTAGCAGTTAAAAAACCTTAGAAATTCACTGAAAAAACCATAGGTTTCAGGGGCGTTATAGTTAGGAATTAGCATTTAAAAAACCTTTGAAATTCACTGAAAAAACCATAGGTTTCAGGGGTGTTATAGTTAGCTGGACATTTCACTCGTACAAAACCATAGAAATTCCTCCGTTATAGTTAGTTCTACTAGCTATAACTCGCGCGCCCGCAATCGCCTGCTGATGATGTCACATATTTAATCATTCATGACATAGTCAGTGACATCACTGATGACATCTCAAATGACTTCACTGATGACATCATCCACGTGACAATCAGATGCACCTCATCATACACTAGTATAACCTTTCATCCCTCACTGTAAAATGCAGAGTACCATATTTGAATCCATTGACACACCAATATAAGTTTCAAAAAACCCACTCAGTGATTCCTAGATCTACACACATATCTAAACACTTACCTATAAATGTATTCATACATGCTGACAAAGATTAATAGAACACTATCAAATATACTTAAACACCTATATCGACATTACACACCAGCATACATCCTATTCACTTATGCAGTTATCCTACTCACTTTTGCAAACAATGGATCATACTTACATTTAGTCAGCTACACACTTATACAAACGCCACCTTTACTTATTCATGTAGATAGTAACTCATACGTTATGTGTTATAAAATCACTATTACAAGTATACAGTTATCCATACAGTCACTCATATAATCTCTGAGTGTTATGTATACTTATTTATATACAACTGCCACATACACTGCCTTTTATTTTTCTACTTTGTTGAACATGTACCATTGAGAGATATATTTGCTCAACACCACACCCATAAATATATTCACTCACCCAAACAACAGTTATAACATGCAGTCTTAACCTCATATACCTACTGAATCAACTATTCACACATCTTTGGGCAGTCACACACCATCCACCGAACCACAAACACATTCACTCTCCCATACAAATACTCAGTTAACTAATCAATAACTAATATAGACTTTCACGTAGCTAGTAACCAACTGGTGCAGCAGTTTACACAACAACTGACAAAGTGATAGAGATATTCACACAGTTTAGTCACTTATCCAATATATTTAGTGAGGAACAATAAAATACTCATATAAACAGCCAATCACACTGCTACTAAATCCTCCATCCAGATATTTATATATCCACTCATTCATCAATGCAGATTGTTATATATATAATACATATTTCAATAACAAAACAAATCACATTCACTGGATGATGTCATCAGTGATGTCATCAGTGATGTTATTCAAGATGTCATCAGTGATGTCATCAGTGATGTCACTGACCATGTCATGAATGATGTAATATGTGACATCATCAGCAGTGGATTGCGGGCGTGCGAGTTATAGTAAGTAGAACTAACTATAACGGAGGAATTTCTAGGGTTTTGTACGAGTGAAATGTCCACCTAACTATAACAGCCCTGAAACCTATGCTTTTTTCAGTGAATTTCTAAGGTTTTTTAAATGCTAATTCCTAACTATAACATACTGAAACCTTTGGTTTTTTCAGTGAATATAGATATAGATATATATAGATAGATAGAGCCCAGAAAAGCTCAGTATCTGTACAGAAAAGTGTTAACCTGAGCTGCCCTTTTACTTTTTAAAGGATCCTTCCTTATCCATTCTTTGTGATTAAGAGCAGTATATTGATCTTTGAGTGCTGTCAAGAATGAGTGAGCATCATCCCCTTCTTCTACCGACTGCTAGGCTAAGATAGTAGATGGTTCCACCAGCGTTGTTTCCTTTTCCGTGGATCTGGACAAGGCATCAGCTTTACCTTGACTATTTCCAGGTCTGTATGTAATTTCATATAGGAATCTAGAGGAGAAAGTGGACCACCATGCATGCTGAGGATTGGAGCACTTCATTGCTTTGAGGTAAACTAGGTTGTTATGATCTGCCTAGATTGTAACTTTATGTTCTGCGTTCTCCAAATAATGTAGCCAGTGTTGAAATGTGTCTGTTATGGCCAGCAACTTTCTATCATGTATTATGCTATTCCTCTCAGCTGATTTTGAAGTGTGGACACATAAGGATGCAGGACAGCACTAGTAGAATCTTGTGTTAAAATAGCTCCAATGGCATAACACAAAGCATTAGTTTCCACAATGAAAGGGAGTGAATGATCTGGATGGCTTAGCTTTGGAGCAGTCATCAAAGCTTTGTTTAAGACAGAGAAAACCTTCTCCTGTTCTCGATCCCATCCAAAAGAAACTCATTTCTTATTTAACCATGAGAGTGGGGAGACTTGGATGAGAAATCTTGATTAAACTGTTGATAAAAGTTAGCAAAACCGAGAAATCTTTGTATCTACTTTACAGTTTGAGAAACATGCCAGTTTTGTATGGCTTTAAGTTTATCTGAATCCATTTGTACTCCCTTATCAGTGAGATTGAAACCCAAACATGTAACAGTGGTAACCTAAACTAAGCAGTTATCTGATTTTAAGTAGATGGAATGGTCTCTAAGTCTCTGCAAGATTTCTAGAACATGTTTCTCTTTGCTCCTTGAGAACATTAGAAAATCATCCAGATGTGTTACAACAAAACAGTGTAGCAGATCACTGAAGGAGTCATTAATGAAGTGCTGAAAAGCAGTGAAGGCATTGCAGAAACTGAATGGCATTACTAAGTTTTCAAAGTGGCCATAACGGGGGTTAAAGGGTGTCTTCCATCCGTCACCTTCGGAGATGAGCATTAAGTTATGTACACCCCTACCTCCAATTTTGTATAGATCTTGTCATCTTTTTGTTGCTCTAATCAAAGATAGTGGCTACTGATTTCTCATGGTAATTTGGTTCAATTAACAATAATGCATATTAGGGCATAAATTCCCACCTTTTTTTGGGGTCAAAGAAAATAGGTGCTCCTTGCGGGACCATGGACTGTCCAATAAACTCCTTCTTGAGATTATCCTCCAGATATTCTTTAAGCACCAGACCCACTTTTGGACGTAGAGGGTATATCCTTCCATGCTGTATGTTAGCATCGGGGAATATATGTATGGTTTCCTCCGAAGGCTGTGACATAAAACACATCATGTTGTGTTGTATCTCAAAATTGACATGGGTTAAGCATTTGTGTAGCTGGGAAGTACACATCGAGGGCTTTCTTGTTTCATATCAATTTGTGGGTTATGTTAACGTAACCATGTAGTTCCTAATGCAATAGTGAAAATAAGAACATCAATGAAATCAAAATCTAAGATCCTACATGTCCATGTAATGTAGCCATGATTTAAATTTACCCAAACAATATTCAGAAGTCATCTTACTACGATTGATACGTTACTATCATAAGCTTTTTGCTCTTTTCTCTTTTTCTTAAAAGGTCTCGTCAATAAAATATCCTGAGGCCCTCAAATCAATACGAGCCAAACTGTAAGTTGGCCTGTAGAAGCGGACAATCTGTCAGTAATGCCATTTAAAAATGGCATTTTTTTTTCTTCTAAGTTTGCTTGATCTGGGTTTGCCCCCGTGATAAAGCATTTAGATTTCCCAGCCAATGGGAACAGTTTCGGTTTCTACAATGCCGACACAGGTCTTCCCTCCTTCATTTTTCTTTTTCCTCAGCTGTTTCTGTTTCTGTAATTGACAAATCTGCATGGGATAATTCTGAAGACTTAGAGTATCCTGCTGAACAAAAGATAGTCTGCGAGCTGTTCTCCTTTTCTGTCATTAGGGTTGTTTTTGATGGGAGTCTATTTGTGCTGATCTATCTTACCTTGTGACTCCACCCACCTTAGCCTCCTCAGCCACCACTGGGTCATCTGCTATAGTCTCCAAGTCAGCCCATAGCATGCTTGTATCGTGGCATCTGAAACATGTAAGTGCTTTCCTTCAACACTGAAAATGGTCCTCAAAAAGCAGAAATTACAAGACTTCTGATAGGAACCTTATATACTCTGGAATTAGTGGACTCCTAGCGATTGCTTCATCCCAGCAATTAGGTATACTCATTCTTTTCTGGCGCTCATAAATCATTCTCCTGGCTGGATTAGTTTTCCTTGCCCACAATTGAATGATAACTTATTTCTGAGGTTGGCGTGCTTCTGCAAGGAATTTGGGACAATCTCCTGTGCCGCTTTCATTGTGTCACTGCTTGGGACCCTGTGCGGGTATGTGTAGGATCAGTGCATTGTGGTTGGTGGGCAAGGGATTCTTGTCCATTCTCTGCAAGGAGGCACCCTCTTACTTTTAGGTCACCATAGATGTTGTAAACCCTACAGTCAAACTGTGGAAGGCCTTCAAGCCAGTGATTCAGGGAAAGGCTTTAGCCTTCATATCTCAACAAAAAAAGGGAAAAGAAGAAAGCAATCATGCTCCTGGAAACACAACACCTATAATTTAAACATGAATATAGTTGGGCTCGTGTGCACAATTTGGTCTCCTCGTAAGAGATCACACAGATCTTTTTGAGACAACTCCTAACATACAAGGTAAAACTCAAATGATTTGTTGCCTACAGCCTACTGTGATGATAGGCCAATCAAATCCTGCATTGGGTATGCCTCAGGGAGGACCCATCCCAACATGTCAGAGAGGTGGGCTCTGATGATGCCGCCCTTGTAGTATATGTCTTGAAATTGCAGAAAGATTCACAAACTATTACATCCTCCTTTTCTTTTGACTGCCTGCCTAGCCCCTTTGAAACTTACGTTCTAGACAGTATACACTATCCTCACTATCTTAAGAAGAATCTAAATGTGCTAAACAACTGATCTCATAAGATGAAGTAGGACAAGCCAACTTTCAATTTTCCTCTGCAAAAATGCCAGGGCTAAATATTCTATTCCCAGAATTGTCTAGGTGTGCTCTTCCACAGTGTCCACTCATCTGGAAGGCATGATAGCATCAGTAGCAGAGGATCAGATCATACCGCCAGATCTGTGAGAATAAATGCTCAAACCTGACAAACCAGCTGAATACTGCATATCATATAGACTCATATCGTTGATCGATATCAAATCTAAAATCCTTGCAAACAAGCTACTTCCCTGTGTCGAATCACTGATGCAAGCCAAATAGGTTACATCAGCATTTCATTTGATTTCGTTTCATTTTTAAACTGGAGAAATCCCCTCTACACAATGCTATCTATCTCTACATCCAGGGAAAACCTCACACAGCTTAAGACTATCAGTAGCCCCCTCACCAGCACTCAATGCAAAATTAAGCATCTCCATTTTTAACAATGGGATTATACTCATCCAGACCACAACCTCAAATTATTCAATGAATTCTTCTCTATGATCAAACAGGAGGTACCTAATAATAAGACAGACCCCTCTCTAGACCACCCCAGATCTACATTCGACCAGCGGGAGCCCCAAGTTTTGACTTCTCATAGCCTTGCCACTATAGACAGCCCACCCTTTCCCCCTCATGCAGCAACACACCAATCAGACCACACAACACCAACTCGGTCACTCCTCCGGTCGGTGTAGAGGCAACACTGACACAACACCAATCCATGCCTTCGCCCCAATGCTAGAAGGGCCACAGAGCGAGGCAATGACAAAAGTATATCCACCACCACTTCCCCACACCAGAGCCCAGATTACAAGCCCAAAAGTCCCACCACACATACCTCTCCCTCTCCTGCTCTTCCTGACAAAAACCTGTTCAACAAAGAAACTCATATAAACCACACACCTCAGTACACCATGCCCCAAACGCCATCCTCTTGTTACCATGTTGAAATTGAGTCCAGACAGGGGGAAATTACACAGAAACGACAGCAACACAAATCTGACTTACAGAATCTAATGAGCATGACAACTGAGCTGGCCTACAACAGGTGGCCCTCAAAGATACCTGTGAGTAATAGGCCGATCCACCCTAATAATACCATATACCATTCTCACCTACCAATAAACATTTACAAACAGTCCGCTACCATACAGTTACCCCTGGTCGCAAGATGGCGATCCACACCCTACCACACCGCCTCCTCTAGACCGGCCAGGACCAAGAATTCTCTATCAGACAATTACATCCAATCCCTTCTCCTCACGTACAAGATTGAACATCATGACCTTCCACATAGCCTGAATCCCATCCTAACAATTGCCTCGAACCCAGACAGAGAACAGAGACCAAATGCTAGAGAGGTAAACAAGGCCAACCTCAAACCAGTACCCATCACGGATAAAACCTCAGCGAACACCAAACCTCACCTGAAGTGCATGCTCCTAAATTGCAGATCGGCCATGAAACATGCAGTGAACATAGCATACCTCTTCCTTACGCATAATATTGACCTAGTTCTCCTAACTGAAACATGGCTAACGAAATACTCTGCACCAGTCCTTGACATTTTAGTCCCTCCATGCTATGGCATTATAAGAGCAGACAGACCAAAAAGATAGGGGGTGGCTTAGCCTGTATACGCTGCATTACCCTTATGGTGACTCAGTCAAAAAGCATCCACCTTTCCACATGTGAATACCTAGGCATAAACAATGTGAGCAACAACAGTCCACTATGTAAATGAAATTTGATCTACCGCCCTCCAGGTGACAACCCCTCATTCATTGAACACACCATGGAAATCATCTCTTCCAACGTGGGGCAACACTGCTCCCAAATCTTCCTTGGAGGCTTCAGCCTTCATTGGAATGACCAAAATGACCCCACAGTTAATAGCATTTAAACCTTCCTAGCTGGCCTCAACCTGGTCAAAATCTGTAACAACCCAAAGCACAACCTGGGTGCAACACAGGATCTTGTCATTGCTAGGACAAACGCCATCAAACTTGAATTGATTGTCCCATGTGACTGGACGGACCCCTACTGCATCACCTTCCTTATCACCGAACCAACGAAGACACAAAAATCCCAACTTAAGAAATCCAAACAATGGAAAATGATCACACGCGACATTAACCTCAACAATTTGACAACCCTCCGAAACAATTTACTGCTGTAGCCAGCAGACATGACAGATGTCCACGACCTCAACTTGTAGTACTGAATGGTTTTACACCAAATCACAAATTTGGTGTAATTCTGTTGAGCCGGTCCGGTGTCGAAGTGTCTAAAATTCCCTAATGACATTGTGTGGGGAAGTTGCAAATTGGGACTCCCCTTTTTTCTTGTCCCCCGCTTGACAGATCACTCTGAAACTTTCAAGGAAGGAGAGGAGCTGAGGTGGATGAACTTTGTTTGGAATGTTTTGTGAGTATTCGTCAAACCGCGCCAAAGTTATTAATATACAAAAAAATCTATTTGCTATGGTCACTAGGTTCTAACTATACCTACACAATGGCAACCGCCATTGTGTAATATATGCACACACTTACCATAGGCTAAGTACCCTTTTAAGATCATGGAACTTAAAGGGCACTTGCAATATCCATATTCTTATAATGTATGAGTTGTATCTTGATGTTATTCTTGTTCATCTCATCTTACTTTGTTGTGTACTTTTATGTTGAGAGCGTGCTTGAGTTATTATGCCTCACCAGGCATTCTGATTCTAGATGACTGGTTGATGGACTCTTGCATCATGCATAATATTAAATACCTATTTAATATTTACTCAATTGGCACACTTGGATGGTTCTTCAGCAGGCCAACAGTGGTGGTAAACAATCACTACATATGTGGCGACGTGTTTCAGGAGCGTTACATTCAAGTAGAGGGTAATGACCAAGAGTGTCCTGTTTGTGAGCATCTTGTCAGTGCAATGCCAGAACTGTGGTTCAGCAACACCTATTTAGTGGAGAGTATTTAGGTGGCATTCCCTATTAATTTTGGCTTTGATTGCTGCTGAGTGGTCTTGGTGAGCCTACTGGTCTCAGTGATGTTAAAACCAGGTGTAAAGTTGTAAACAATGACGTGATATTATGGAAGCATGCACGTTCACGCATCACATGCTTACAAAATGCAGCCATTTTATAGGCTATTTGATATGTGGTGATGCCATCGTCCATGTTGCTGCTATCTGGGTGAAGCAGTAATTTATTGATTTTACCTGAAACTGTGGTGCTCCTATGTGTTGAGTTTTCGCATACGCACATCGCCTCTGCACTGTGAAGGAGTTTATGGCACAGTATGTTTTAGTGTGACTACTTTGTAGTAGCGGTTTATTCCGGGCTTTAATACCAAAATTCTCTAGTTTCTACTCTTTGCCACAATTTAATGAGTTCTAGGAAACTGGAGCAAGAGGAATCTCATTATTATTCTGAAACTAGGGTGAGTGGGGGTCACATTCAACAACCTTCATAATTTCTACAGCATTCTGGGAAGCCACAAATAGAAATATTGGATTAGGGTATTTCAGAATTACTTGGTGGCCATTGATGCTGTAAATTACTCAACATCAATGAAACTAGTGCATTTATTTAACTGTTTAGGTACTGCAGTGCAGTGCAGTGCAGAAAAGGCTTGATGACTTACCTAAACTTTAGCTGTCTCAGAATCAGGAGGAAAGATGGAATGTGTATTTTGAGGCACGAAAAAGACTTGCACATCATTGTTCGTATGAAGCTAGTATGGTGGTGGAACATTTAAATTATTATTCACAAAGACAAGGGGTTGATGAAAATATTTATCTATATGTTTCATCTTTACGTATTCTTGCAATTACTTGCAAATTTGAGAATGGAGTGGATCAATATTGTGAGTCTGAAAAGGCGCAGGAGGAATTTTTGTGTTGTGTCAATACTATTCTTGAAGAAACTATCAGGATTGCAAAGAGGACTGAACGTTTTTGTGAGTCTGTGAAGATTTTTTTCGATAATTCCAATGAATCTGAATGTAATTGTGTGAATGTAGTTAATAGAGTGCAGGATTTGTCTGTTAAGAATATCAAATTGGTATTTCCTTCTGCGTCATGTCTCAGGTGTGGGTATTCTGTACATATGGGAAATTACTCTGCTTGCCCAACTCAAGGTAACAAATGTAATAGATGTAAGAAACTTGTCGTTTTATGAGAGTTTGTAGAAGCACAGGGGGGTGGAAATGTTAAAGTTAACAGCGTTCATAATAAAATTGAGCAGAATACCCTACTTAAACTTGAATGCATTTTTACTGTTCAAATTGATTCTGAGACAGGAGTGTTCTTGCCACAAAGAAGGGTACTTTTTTAAAAGTATGTATTGGAGGGGTGGATGTGATGATTGTGGCAGATCCTGGTTCTCCTGTTACCATGTTAGCAAAATCTACTTTCAAATGTTTATGGTCCAATACATTGTTAAAGAGTCCTGATATTAAAGCAACTGAATATGGGGACAGTGAAATTGAAAGAGTAGGAGTTTTTTAGGACACTTTAAACCTTTCAGGTAGGAGTATTGTTTACCAAAATGTATGTTGCTATCAATAGTAGAGATATTATGGGATGGGTGGATCAAGGCAAGTTGGATATTATTTTGAGACCTGGTTCAGAGACTCCTGTCATGATTGTTCACCAGAAGCTTGATAGTCTTGCGAACATCTAACAGAAATATGAAAATGTATTTATGGATAAAGTAGGGAAGGTGGAAGGTTTCAAACATAAAATAATTTGTATAACAAAGGCATAATTGAACCGGTGAATTCATTTGAATGGGTCAGTGCAACTGTTCCAGCTAAAAACAAAAAGCAGGCTTTTATGTTTATGTGCTGAGCTAAGGTCTCCTAATAAGAATATTCTTGTTGACTGCCATCCTTTACCCAAAGTTCAGGAGATTTTTACTTTGTTAGGAGGTGCCAAGTGTTTTAGCACCATTGATTTGAGGGTCAGCTTACCATCAGGTGGCATTAGAGAAGATTCCACAGTTGTTAACAACCTTTTCTAACTGTGTCCTAACATCTGGAGTATTCACCAGACACTGAAAGGAAGCTATTATCATTCCTGTTCCTAAAAACCCCAACGTAGATCATGACGATCTGAAGAATTTACGTCCCATCTCCCTGCTTCCCACTCCTGCAAAAATTCTCGAGAAACATCTGAATCAGGATTTGGTCAATTTCATCACTGACCATGACATTCTGAACACCTCATAGAACGGCTTCAGGAGTGGCCATAGCACGGAATCGGCAATTATTGCTGCAACCAACACTATTAGAATGCAGATTGATCAGGGCGGGACTGCTGTCTTGATCTTATTGCACCTGTTGGTAGCTTTCAACACTGTCTCGCCCACAATTAAGGTCCAACAGCTACAGCAAGTAGGGGTGGGTGCTACGGTGTTAAAAGTGCTTCATTTTATTCTTGTCAAGAGAATTCAAATAGTGAGTTGTGGTCAGTTTAGGGCCTGGGCCTTCAGCTTACCTTGTGGGGTGCTGCTGGGCTCATCACTTAGCCCCACACTTTTTAATTTCTATGTCTCTGCCTTGGCAACCTTACTATCTTATGCCGATGACACACACATTATTGTGTCCCACACTCACAATCTATCTGAGATGGCTGAAAAATTCAATCATTTTATGGTTGATGTCAGTGGCTGGATGAAGGATAACGTCCTCAAGTTAAACACTGATAAGACCAAATTCATGGTATTTGGAGCCCAGCATTCTATTTAGTCACAGCTGTGGTGGCTGGAATCTCGTGGGCCCCTTCATGCTTCTGCGGAATCAACAAAGAACATAGGGGTTCTGTTTGATAACTTCCTCATCTTTAATTTGCAAGTAAACCATATCATGACCACCTACCTTTTCATTATTAGCTCTCTTAGGAAGATATTCCCTTTCATTCCAGTGAAACTGAGCAAATTAGTGGCTTTTGCGTTGATCACCTCGTAATTAGACTACTATAATGCTGTCAATATCAACAGCACCGCTCCAGACAAACTCCAGCTGGGATGGTTAAAAATGTAGCTGCGCGTCCCTTACTGAATGTCCCGACTTTTCTTTCAATGTGAGAAGGCCTTTGAAATCTTTACTAGCTTCCAGTCAGGAAACGGGTGATCTTTAAGGCATTTAGCTCAGTCTACCTAGTTCTTCATCTTAAGGGCTCACTAGCCATTAAGCCATGCTTTCATTGGTACAGACCGACCCAGCCCTTAAGATCAACTTCTAGCAGGAAAGTTAGTGTTCCTAAATTCAGAAAGGTTAGATGGGGCGCTCGCTCTTTTTCCGTTGCTGGTGCCAAGCTATGGAACACACTTCCTATCCATATTGCAGAGATCAGTTCCTTCCCTTCATTTAGAACACTTAAAAACTTGCCTTTTATCTTCTTAGATACGTTTCTTCTAGGTCTTTACTAATCAGATGGCATTTCCTTTTTACTCTTTTTCGAGGCTCTGAAGGGTTCTTTAATCACACTTCTTGGTTGGGCTCTCTCCAATGGGGTTTTGGAGTACTTTGGACTCACGCCTTGATACCCATGGGTTTAGTGTGCTATATAAGTTATTTTTTCATTATTACACCTTTTGCTGCTTATAAGTACTTGAGACTTCCATTTGGTTTGGCATCAGCAGCCAGTGTTTTCCAAAAGCTAATGTTTTGCGTTTCTAAGGATTTTTCTGGGTACAGGCCTTATAGGACTTTGGGCCAGATGTATGTAGATAGCATTTTACGATTCCCTAATTGTTAATCACAAGGATACGCAATTTGGAAATCGCAAAATGCAATGTATGAAGTTGTATAGTACACCTTTTGCGATTCCTAGGGGTTGCAAATGACCCACCTCATGAATATTAATGAGGTAGGTCAGAATTTGCGACCCACTGGGTATCGCAAAAATCACGGGGATGGTGGCCTGCTGAGATCAGCAGACCACCATGTCCGTGATTGCTTTTCACATTTTTTTTTCTAAAGCAGCCCGTTTTTCTTAAAAGAAAACAAGATGCTTTCCAAAACAAAAAATGAAAAGTTTTCTTTTAATTTTTTAAGACCAGACAGTGGTCTGTGGGACCACTGCCCACTCTTAAAAATGGTTTTACAAACATTCACAAAGGGAAGGGGTCCCATGGAAGCCCCTTCCCATTTGCGAATACGTTACCACCTGCTTGAAGTAGGTGGTAAAATGCAAATGTTTTGCGACCTCAATGGCATAACAAAACATTAATACATACCAATGCGATTCGGTATTAGGAAGGGATGCCCTAAACAAGCCCCTTCCTAATATCGAAATGCAAACCCATGGTTACCGAATCGCAAAATTAGGTTTACTGCATCGGAAAAGCTATTTTTGCGTTTGCAAACGGGCAGATTCTGCGAATCTGCCTGTTTGCGAACGCAAAAATCCTCGATACATCTGCCCTAATATTCTTATTTTTGCTGGTAGTGTGGAATTGCATTTTAGACAAAATTCTGGGATTCTCAAAGATCGAGGGCTGATTGTTTCAAGAGAGAAGTGTAAGTTTTTGGCATAATTGTGAATTATTTTGGACATAGAATAACAGCTGTGGGAATTAAACTAAAAGATAATTTGATTAAGGCATTGATGGATGCTCCTTGCCCTGTTGATAAGGATCAACTTAATTATTTTATTGGTTTGTGTGAATATTATTCTCGTTTTTTGGAGGGTTATGCTGTGTTTATTGAACCCTTAAAGAGAATGATTAGGGAGAAGGAGATATTTGTTTGATCTCTGAAAGTACAAGAGGATTTTGATATCATAAAAAGTATGTCAACCAATGTCCCAGCATTAAAAGCTTTTGTGCCTGGTTATAAATGTATTCTAACTGTAGATGCCCTTGCCATCGATATTGGTGCAGTTTTATGTCAACAGGTGGGTGGAGTGGAAAATACCATTGCGTTTGCATCAAAGGTTCTCAAAGATGCTGAAAAAAGATATAGGGATTATTTACTCAAGAACGTGTGATAACCATCGCAAAAGTAACTGAACGCAACCTCCAACATCGCATTCTATCGCGGGAAATTTACGACGTGTTAACCAAGTAATACCAAAGGGGATGATGGACGGAGCGTTTGAGCAAATCAAACACTCACTCCCAGTCAACTGATCTGGGTTTAATCCATCATCATTCTTTAGCTCACTCCACCACCCCAGTTCAGACATGGCCATATGCAAATCAGTCTGACCCTGTGCCTCATGGGAACAGTCCAGCCCGAACTGCCAAGCCATGTCTTCCCTGGGCTGCAAACAAGCATCCTGGGACCGGTTTCGGGTTCATAACCCTCGTCAGCCATGCTATCTTGAATCCAGTGGTAAAGTAAGCAAGGGACTCACGTCTGGGCATACCCTGCCAACTTAGGGCGAACAAAGCGATACCAAAGGGGATGATGGATGGAGCGTTTGAGCAAATCAAACACTCACCCCCAGTCAACTGATCTGGGTTTAATCCATCATCATTCTTTAGCTCACTCCACCACCCCAGTTCAGACATGGCCATATGCAAATCAGTCTGACCCTGTGCCTCATGGGAACAGTCCAGCCCGAACTGCCAAGCCATGTCTTCCCTGGGCTGCAAACAAGCATCCTGGGACCGGTTTCGGGTTCATAACCCTCGTCAGCCATGCTATCTTGAATCCAGTGGTAAAGTAAGCAAGGGACTCACGTCTGGGCATACCCTGCCAACTTAGGGCGAACAAAGCGATACCAAAGGGGATGATGGATGGAGCGTTTGAGCAAATCAAACACTCATCCCCAGTCAACTGATCTGGGTTTAATCCATCATCATTCTTTAGCTCACTCCACCACCCCAGTTCAGACATGGCCATATGCAAAGCAGTCTGACCCTGTGCCTCATGGGAACAGTCCAGCCCGAACTGCCAAGCCATGTCTTCCCTGGACCGGAAACAAGCATCCTGGGACCGGTTTCAGGTTCATAACCCTCGTCAGCCAGGCTATCTTGAATCCAGTGGTAAAGTGAGCAAGGGACCCACGTCTGGGCATGGTGAGCAAAAAAACCATGGATATAGGCCCAGATCTCTGTACTGGGGTGAATGTATGACATGTTCTGCATTCTGTCCATCAATTGTTGTTTTTGCATTGGTCACCCCGAGTGGGACGGGTATGCTCAGACGTGAGTCCCGTGCTCTCCATGCCACTGGAATCAAGCTATCCAGGCTGAAGAGGGGTGAAACCCCGAAACCGGTCCTAGGATGCTTGGTTCCAGTCCAGGGAGAACCTGGCTTGGCAGTTCGGGCTGGACTGTTCCCATGAGGCACAGGGTCAAGACTGATTTGCATATGGCTGGGTTCAAACTGAAATGGCATGGTGAGAAAAAAAACGATGGATTTAGGCCCAGATCTCTGTACTGGGATGAATGTATGACATTGTTCTACATTCTGTCCATCAATTGTTGTTTTTGCATTTGTCACCCCGAGTGGGATGGGTATGCTCAGACGTGAGTCCCGTGCTCTCCATGCCACTGGAATCAAGCTGTCCTGGCTGAAGAGGGGTGAAACCCCGAAACCGGTCCTAGGATGCTTGGTTCCAGTCCAGGGAGAACCTGGCTTGGCAGTTCGGGCTGGACTGTTCCCATAAGGCACAGGGTCAAGACTGATTTGCATATGGCTGGGTTCAAACTGGAATGGCTTGGTAAGCTAAAAAACGATGGATTTAGGCCCAGATCTCTGTACTGGGGTGAATGTATGACATTGTTCTGCATTCTGTCCATCAATTGTTGTTTTTGCATTTGTCACCCCGAGTGGGACCGGCATGCTCAGACGTGAGTCCCGTGCTCTCCATGCCACTGGAATCAAGCTATCCTGGCTGAAGAGGGGTAAAACCCCGACACCGGTCCTAGGATGCTTGGTTCCAGTCCAGGGAGTACCTGGCTTGGCCGTTCGGGCTGGACTGTTCCCATGAGGCACAGGGTCAAGACTGATTTGCACATGGCTGGGTTCAAACTGGAATGGCATGGTGAGCAAAAAAACGATGGATTTAGGCCCAGATCTCTGTGCTGGGGTGAATGTATGACATTGTTCTGCATTCTGTCCATCAATTGTTGTTTTTGCATTTGTCACCCCGAGTGGGACGGGTATGCTCAGACGTGAGTCCCGTGCTCTCCATGCCACTGGAATCAAGCTATCCTGGCTGAAGATGGGTGAAACCCCGAAACCAGTCCAAGGATGCTTGGTTGCAGTCCAGGGAGAACCTGGCTTGGCAGTTCGGGCTGGACTGTTCCCATGAGGCACAGGGTCAAGACTGATTTGCATATGGCTGGGTTCAAACTGGAATGGCATGGTGAGCAAAAACACAATGGATTTAGGCCCAGATTTCTGTACTGGGGTGAATGTATGACATTATTCTGCATTCTGTCCATCAATTGTTGTTTTTGCACTTGTGTTAACCAAGTATTCACAACATGGCGGTACAATGCGATAGTCACCAGATAATGCGTCAAATGACCACGCTAATATCAACACCACGCCACGAAAATGCCAAAAAAGCTGAGATGAGCCCAATCGCAATACAAAAAGCCACGAAAAACAGCGGCAGGCCTGCAAATCCCATGCATTTGGTGGGAAAATGCACAATGATTGCAACAAAAACAACAGACCAGAAACAATCCAAAGTGTGTAGCAAAATGGATGCACCCTGACCCAGCGCAGAGGCCAACGCAAACCCCACAAGCCCCACAGACCACCAGCAAGGAACAACAAGGTCGGGGCA
This sequence comes from Triturus cristatus, assembly GCF_964204655.1. Classification (NCBI taxonomy): domain Eukaryota; kingdom Metazoa; phylum Chordata; class Amphibia; order Caudata; family Salamandridae; genus Triturus; species Triturus cristatus. The sequence continues at coordinate 661,808,684 of NC_140594.1, forward strand.
GGCCAAGGAGAAGAGTGAGAGGAAGACGGAGTGCAGTCCGCAGGAAAACAAGACTGCCTTCACGGAGGTGACAGAACACTACCAGCAACTGACCCACATTCAGACTACCTGGAATGCAGCCGGAGTGTCGAGGAGGCCAATGGAGGAGGCCAAGAGGCGTTGGCATGACCTGAAAACCAGGCACAAAGCCGCTGCCAACAGGAAGGCAGCAACAACGACAGGAGGTGAGAGTCTTGCGCTACAGGAGGAGCCGGAGGAAATGGAGGCCAGTCATCAGTGTGGAGACGGTGCAAGGAGGTGGGAGTACGGACACAGCTCGAAAGGACCTGACTCAACAACAACAGGGTGAGGATCCAACAGGGACTGTGGGGACAGGGGAGATGGGCACAATGGCACACATGCACAACGATGTATAGCACACTGCACAACCACAAATACCCAGGAACATGTCCCCTATCCCCGTGGCACACTGTAGCACACACACATAGCAATCACAGCACATCCCATGACAATGTTGCACAACGTGCAACACCGACACTGCAGAACAGGGGGCACAACCGGGTCCACCCATGCGCAGAAACATGCCAATCACATTTGACAGAGCAGGGAACTGTGAGATGCATATGTACGGGTACAACCTCACATCAGTCATGTAGTCCAAATGTCCACTGTCCCAACTCAAATTGCCAGCACTGCCCAAACAGTCACAAGGTACATTGTCACACAGTCTGCATGTTCACAAGAACAATGCGCCAACATAAATGGCAACACAATGTCAACATGCATCTCCCCTTCACATTGCAGAGGGGCAAACAACACCTCCAGCAGGTCAGACCAGACAACCCATCAGTGATGCCAGAGACGACCACCACACCCTCAACACCGACGCCCTACAACAGCCCATGGACATCTCACGCAACCCACCACCAGGACCAGGGCAGACAAGCTACTTAGAGGAGATGCCAGCCCCTGCAACAGACCAAACAGCATGAAGCACCCGCAAGCACAGCTGGCTCAACACTTCACCGACCTACACATGGCACCCCAATGCCAGGTGTCAGAACGCCAAAAGGATGTGGCCCAACAGGTGCGGGTGTGGTCCGAGCCCATGGATGGCGAACTAGAAAACATATACGTGGGTGTCCAATACCCTTCAGGGACCACCTATACCCCACATCAGAGACCCACACTGCCATAGAGACACATGCAGATGCACATTCCCAGAACAGAACCACACCCAGGGGCACGCACATATCAGTCACACACCCACATTGGCTCTGTGTACGGCGGCACAGTCCACTCCCCTTACGAATTGAGTGGGTGATGACAAAGCTACATGTCCAAGTCCCACCCTGTTGCCTGCGGCGACATGTCTGCATCCACCGTACACAGCACAATGTAATGTTGTAGGGCCCAGGGCCCTCATGCATACAAGACCACAGGGACACACGCAGCTATTATGTCGAACTGGCTACGGGCACGTGCGCCCAGCCCCTTTATTGGCAGGGCCACATGTACAGTGACGCCTGTGCTGAATGTGTGTGGGGTGAGTGCAAGCCAGCCACAGGGAGTTGTTGGTGCTGGCAACACATACAACAGTGAACACTATGAATATGGAAACAAACAACACCAGCATTACAGGGAAAACTGAGGCGCATCATGGAGGTAGCCGGAGCAAGTCCAGCGGTCACACAATGAGCATACAGAAGTGTCTGTGAGTTGCAGTTCACTGAGTTTGGAGCACCAGAGCAGAGCACGCTCATGTTAAGGAAATGCCCCGGATTAGGTCCCTTCGGGACATTCATGATGCAGCTGCAGTGGGGGGGCGTTGCACCTGCATCATCTCCCTCATCGTCGTCCCAGGTCTCCCACACTGCCTAAGGTGACATTGCTGCGTGAACTCTCCACAGCACATAACCAAAAACAGTAATGGACAATGATTCATAGTGCACAGAGCTAGTGGCACCTGGAGTGCTGAGCAGGGGATCGGGCAGAAGATGGCATCCACGACAGGTGCGAGCAATTCCGTCAGTCCGCCAGTACGACTGTTTCGACACTGGCAGTTGGCGGTTGGAGTTGGTCCTGGCGGTAGTGGCGTGTGCCTCCTGCGGTGAAGCGACATCCGGGCCGGTCAGGACTCGATTTGATGTGTGAGCCCTGGTGGGCCGCATGTGATCCCAGAGGCAGCGGACAGCGCATGGCCACAGACACATGGCGTTGATGACCCCAAGGCCATCGCCTCAGAGGCCTTGCAATATCTCAGAAAGAGGGGTCCCGGACCTGACCAGGACAGAGTTAGTGGCCCTGGATGCCTTGCGGCTGGCACAGGCACCCCGCCACGGGACGGTATCTTGTGGTGCAGTCAGATGGGCCACGCGGGCTGAGCGGGTCCTCATCAATGTCCTATGTGTATGTGGCGGAGGGTTGTGGGGGACAGTGGAAGGTGTCCTCCAGGGCATGATGCAGAGGGTGGAAGCTGTCCGGAAGCAGCAAATGGAGAAGTGGAATGCCACGGCATCATTTTCGCCACAAAGTCAGTATCACCGACATGATGGCGAAGACAACCCAAGTCCATGGACTCAGTCGCCACCAAAGTCCTACCAGAAAGTGTCCATGGGTCTCGGGAAACAGACTTAGTGGCACCGGGGCTGAAAGGGGATGCAGTCTTCGTTGAGGCCTGTACAGTGACATCAAGTCAGCCATGAATAAATCAAGGCCGAATTCAAACTGTGTGTTGCAAACTCGACCGCAGTGTAGGCAACAGCGTAGTCATCAAGGGCCCACAGACACGTGTGGTTGGGAGGCCAGGCATAGACTTGGTGTCACCACATCGAAGGGAGTACAGTGAAGTAAACTCTTTATTATTGTGCGTACTCGGACAATGTATGATCAAGACTCAGTTCCAAATGTGTAACCTACTTGACCGTAGTGAAGGCCGGAGGCAGCAGTAGTGTACGTCAACGAAAAAGGACTAAAGCGTGCCTGTGTCATGGAGGCCGTGATGGTCTGAGGAGGCTGTCAGACTCGAGGGCCTCGAGTTTGGAGCTTGCGCCGGCACGTGGTGGGCCCTCCTAGACACACGCTGGTGTCGGCAGGTGATCAGTGTGGCTGGGCTGCGCGGGGGCGAGCCTGATGGCTTAGGGGTCCAGCGGGCTGGGGTACGGCAGGCGCGCAGGATCGCAAGCAACTCCGCTCACGGGGATGGCGTCGGCCTCGTGGCGGGGTGAGAGGCGCTGCCCTGGCAGAGACGTTGGGCATTCCGAAAGAGGACCACGCCCAGGGCTATGTGCTTTTTATTCACACCCCTATGCTGGCCTAGCATATGCCGGGCCATCCCACTCTGCTCACGCTTACGGGGGGATGTAACTGGCAACATTTCCCCCAACTCCCCCACTGGTTGGGGTGACATGGTTGTGTCCACTGTCCACTAAACTCCATACACCAGGGGTGTACGTCGCCATGGATTTGGGTGTGTTCTCCATACTGCGGTCTGTCCAGCACATCGCCGCTACTCTTGGCATTGTGTACTTTCCCAATCATGGTTCTCCTGCCTCCTTCACACATGCATGATTCCCACCTCTCCCCTCATTCTGCTATTGTGTGGCCGAGGTGCCATGCCGTTGATGGCTCATGTTCACGGCTTGCCCAGGTTACCATTGTGAGTTGTTCTGTCGTGTCTGGTGGGTGGGCATGTTGTTTTGCATGTTGTATGTGATTTTGTGACATCTGCATTGCCAGAGTTGTGAGTTGCATGGTTGTGGAGTTGAGGTGTGTGGGGTATTCATTTGGAACTTGCCAAGGGGCTGTGCATTTCCCTTCGTGCCATCCTGGTAGCGCTGGTTGATGGACTGTCTGATGATGAAGGAATCATGCACACTGGCTGGGTATTAGGCGACAACGTTGGTGGGGATTCCACAGTGTTCAGATGTTGCCTGCACAGTGATGTGAGATGTGTGCTTTCTATTGCGGTGATTGTGTGCTGTGACACCAGGGGGCACAGGTAGGACATGTGTGCTGTGGATTGCCCCCAACACGTGTGTGCATCCGGCTATGGCGTATGGTCCTTGCTTGGTCTCCAGCGGATCCTGCGCATTGTGGTGGACGTATGGATACTGGGGTACCAGGCTGAAGGTGGCATCCAGGACAGGTGTGAGGGACTGGGATGCGGTTGGCTGTGTGACTCCTCTGACTCTGACGGCTGTTGGTTGGGAGGTAACAGAGGCCAACAGGTGCATTACAGCCAGCAGCTTTGTGTGGGGTGGGATGTTGGTTGTCCGCTTGTTGGTGCCATTGGCCTGTTGGGCGAAGATGGTCAGGATGCGTAGGATGGTTGTCCTTTTGAGCCTGTAGTGGGCAATGGCATCCTCTGGTCTTGAGTCTGTGAGGCTGGTGTGTTTCCTGTGGATCCGCTTTCTTTGAACGTGCTGCCTCTGCGGTGGCCCGGGGAGGGTTCCGGGGGGGGGGGGTGTGGTCCTGGGTGTGGTTGCCCTATTGGGGCTCCAGGCTGCATGTTCAGTTGCTCGGGGGCATCTGTTGTTCTTCGTGTTTGGCTTTGGGCTGTGCTCCCATGGCTGCTGCCGGTTGTTGTCCGACTTTACACCAGGTCAAAGCAGGTGTTAGTTTCCTGCTGCTAACGCGCCTTATCACATGTTGTGTGATCTTATCGCCGATCTGGCTGGTCATTGAGAATGTTGCGGAGTGGTGTTGTCGCAGCTTTTTGCTCGGGAATGCCTACTCTGCATCTCATTAGCGATAGTTGCCAGGGTCATCTGTGGCAATGTTTTTTGCGGCTGCTATCATGATATACTGGTGTTATGGGCTGATTACACCAGCTTGTGAATGGGTTGATAAATTTATCACAACTTTGGCTGGGATAAAGTGCAGTTAGCTCGGCGATGGCTCCTTTAGAATTTGGCCCAAAGTACCATCGAGAGAGAAGCCTTGGCATGTGTGTGGGGTATTGAGAAATTCAAAACGTGTTTGTGCGGCATACATTTTCTAGTTTGCACGTATCACACACCTCTTACATTTTTATTGGATGAAAATGGAGTCAGATCTCCTCCTTCTAGACTTTTTCGTATTTTATCAAAACTACAGGAGTACAATTTTGAAGTGTGTTACATTGCTCAACGTGCCAGTATCCATGAAGATTGCTTGTCTAGACTACCAATGGAAGGTTGCAATGAGGAGGGTTTGGTGTTTGATGATGAGTAAGTATTTGCTATGATGAATGTGATGAAAGGTTGCCAGAATTACATTTCAGAAAAGGAATGGCTGGAGGTTTGTGAAAGAGATAATACTATGAAAACAATATTACAGTATGTGCAGCAAGGCTGTCCAGCTTTAAAACAGCTGAAAAGGGGATCTTTTGACGTTTGTTCAAGTATCTTTGGATTTCTTTGTAGAGAATAATGTTTTAATGAGGGGGAGCAAGTTAATTCTCCCAGTTGAACTTTGTTCTAGGAATGCTGAGCTTGCTCATTCTGCCCATCTGGATGTTACTTCCACTAAGAAGATTTTGAGACCATCTTTTTGGTGGTCTTCTATGGATGTTATGGTAGAGAAATTCATTGAGCCTTGTGAGAAATGTTTGTTAACTAGCAAGCATTGGACATTAAAGAATGTTCCTGTGTCTCCAGTTCCGTATCCGAACAGGCTGGACATAAGTTTGCCTTGGATTTTGTGGGATCCATTTTTCAATTTCAGAGTCACGTGAGATATTTGATTGTGCTCACAGATTATATTTCTGTATGGGTGTACTACGATTTGAATGAGAACACGTGCACTGATTTGGCTATATAATTTTTGGATAAGGTATTTGCTTTGGAAGGATAACCAGTTGAATTATTTATTGATAATGGTGCGTAGTTGGTGTCCGACAAAATGAAGACATTTTTACAAGACAGAGGTATAAAAAAATATGATGTGCCTTTGTATAGTCCACAATCTAGTGGGGCTGTTGAGAGCGCTAATAGGTTGTTAAAAGAAGGAACCCAATCAGCTTTTACAAGTGGTGTGGATTTTGTTCATTTTTGTTTGCATAAAAAAGTGTTTTGTTTTCTTATTATAATACTCCACACAGTACTATTGAGGTTCCTCCTTTTGTTTTACTTAGAGGGAGAATGGCTAGAACAATGTTGGGTCCAGAATGGTTGGTATGTAAAATTTCTAATGAAACCCTGCGGTTGAACTATGAGGGGACGATTGAGAAAGTGAAAGAGAAGCACGAGACAATGAAAAGTTACTATAATAGCAAGCACAGAAATGTTTGCGAAGGTATTAGTGTGGGGTCCTGGGTTATGTAAAAAAATACGATTTCTAGAAGATGTAAAACTGATTTTCATTTTCTGGTCCCATTAAAGGTGTTTATGTCACATGCAGATTTGTAAAGTTGGAAAATGGTAGATAGTAATTTGATTTTATTGCAAGATTTTCAAAGCAAGACCATTAAGGACAAATTGTGTGTAACGCCCTGAACGTCTCAGGATCGTTTAACAGACACGACAATGAGGACGCAACCACTAGTGAAGGGTTAGTTGTTTTAATGAAGGCAAATATAATACAAAGAATAAACAAGTTATAGTCACTGGAATCCTCCAGGCTAAGTACGTTACCAGCCCACAGCACGGATGGTCCTAACCGTCCTCTGCATATACGCCGGTCCCGGCGTATGCCAACAGAGGGCAGAAATGAAATGGCCGACAATGCCAATCGGTAGGCTGTGAGGGGCACGAAGAGTGTTGGGGAGAATCGAGGAGTCAGGGAAACACCCAGCCGGGGTCTCTACCTGAAGGGAGCAGCCGCTCAACCTCTTCCTCAGACTGCACCGGGACGCGGAGTCACCTCCTGGTGATGCGTCACCGATACCCCAATCACAAGCAAGAAGACTGAACCGAGAGCAGCCGCTCGATCGATCCTGTGGACTTCCGAGTCTGTAACGCGGCAAACACCTCCTGGTGTGCGTTACAGCTGGCAGTCCCTGTGTCTCTGGTCGGGCTGGGAGTTACGACTCCAACCAGCAAAAGCGCCACTGCGCTTGGACTCAGCCGAGTCAAAAAGCGAAGCTCAATGGTTGACCGGTAGAGCTTCCGGGTCCTTCACAGGTGACGATGGGGCAAGACACGGCCCAGGGAGTAACGACTCGACCTACCTCCGTTCTTGCCTTACTGGAGCACCACTCCGGAACACTGCTCTTCACGAAGCAGGTACGTCGGTGTGAACACAATATCCGACAGCGTTGTACCTCCCGGTTCCTCCCTTTATAGGGCGTGTTTTCCTTGAGTTATGTAACAGCTCTCCTGTTTACATATGGGCGTGTTTCCTTGAGTTATGTAACAGCTCTCCTGTTTACATAAGGGCGTGTTTCCCTTGAGTTATGTAACAGCTCTCCTGTTTACATAAGGGCGTGTTTTCCTTGAGTTATGTAACAGCTCTCCTGTTTACATAAGGGCGTGTTTCCCTTGTATGACAGGAATTCTTGACAGTACATCCTCCCTCTCAGCGGCTCCCCACGGGTCCAGCGCTGGCAGGAAAACACCGATGGAACAAGGAGACCAAGCGCAGAGCATGAACCCCTTCAGCCGGTTCCCATGAATGCTCCTCCGGGCCATAGCCTTTCCACGCAACCAGGTACCACAGCTTCCCCCTGCGCCATTTGGACGCCCGTATGCCCGACACTTCATACTCCACCTCCGACTCCACGCATACCGGCCGAGGTGTCCCAGACGGCTTGGAGGGTGCTGGTTTGAGCAATGATACATGAAAGACAGGGTGTATCTGCAATGACTGGGGCAAGCACACCTTCACGTTCACGGGACCCATACACTTGGTAATTCGATAGGGGCCCATGTACTTGGGATGGAACACACTGTTCTTTCGAAACCTCATGTTTCTTGTGGATATCCAGACGTAGTCTCCAGTGCGGTACAGTGGCCCGGGCCTTCTCTTCCTATCTGCCGCAGCCTTGTATCTTCTCTTGGCCTCTATTAGGACAGCCCTTGAGCGCATCAATGTGTCTTTTATGTGTGCCACCCTGTCCGCTGTGGCGGGAATCCTGTCCTCTCTGAACGGATGTAGAAATGGCAAGAACCTGGGATGTTGGCCATAGTTGCTATAGAACGGAGATGACTGTGTGGAGCTGTGAGTGGCGTTGTTATAGGCTATCTCTGCAACCCATAGCAAGTCGACCCATTCTTCCCTGCCCTGGTCCACAAAACATCGCAGATACTGTTTGAGCGTTTGGTTCAGGCGCTCGGTTTGGCCGTCCGTTTGAGGGTGGTAGCTGGTGGACAGGGCGGTCTTAACATGCAGCGCAGTGCACCAAGTCTTCCAGAATTGCGCAGTAAACTGCGACCCCCGGTCCGACACGATCACCCCAGGTAATCCATGCAGTCGTACCACATTCTTTAGGAGTAGTGACGCCAATTCCCCGGCCGTAGGGACTCTCTTGCAGGGGATGAAGTGCCCCATTTTCGTCAAGTAATCCACCACCACCAGTATTGCCGTCATCCCCTGGTCTACCGGTAGGCCCACCACGAAGTCCAGTGATATGCTATCCCATGGTCTATCCGGGGTTGGAAGTGGATGTAAGAGCCCTTGGGTTCGGCCATGGTCGGCCTTCATGGTAGCACACGTAGGACACTCCTGTCCCCACCTCCTGACATCCACTCTCATGGTTGGCCACCAGAAATGCCGTCCCATGCTAGCCACCGTTTTTTCAAAGCCCAAATGACCTGCGCATGGAGAGTCATGGCACCAGATGAATGCTTGTTTCCTTAGCCTAGGCGTGGGTATCAATAGGCACCTGCCCTTCAGGGGTATCCCGTCCTTCAGCTGCCATTCTCTGTGACTGAGGAGCCACCTCCGCCATGCGAATGACCTGATCCCTCTCTTTATTCCCCTCAGGAAAGTATCCGGTTGGATAACCCCCAATACCATCCTCGGGGAAATGATGGAACGCTCGGTCGCAGGCAATGGTTCCTTAACTGCAGATTGACGGGACAGGGCGTCCGCCTTTTGGTTTTCCGTCCCCGGCCGATATGTGATGCGGAAGTTGAACCCCGCAAAGAAGATCATCCACCGCAGCTGCCTGGGAGAAAGGTGTCTAGTGGCAGTCATGAACTGGATGTTCCGATGGTCCGTGTACACCGATACCACATGTCTTGCCCCCATCAACCAATGCCTCCATTCGGTGAAGGCGTCCTTGATTGCGAGAAGCTCCTTCTCCGCAATATGGTAGTTGCGTTCGGCGTCGTTGAGTTTGCGGGACATGTACGCAACGGGATGAAGCACCCCTGTGTCGTGGTTGCGTTGGGACAAGATAGCCCCCAGCGCCACATCCGACGCGTCCGCTTCCACCACGTAGGGGAGATCCGGATCGGGGTGAGCCAACACCGGCGCCTTACCAAAGGCGCTTTTCAGGGCCTCAAAGGCTTTGTTCGCTTCAGGGGACCAGACAAACTCCTTGGACTTCCTCAGTAGCTGTGTGATTGGGGCCACCACTCCTGAAAATCCATCTATGAACCGCCTGTAAAAGTTGGCGAAGCCAATGAAACTTTGGACGTCCTTCACGCTTTGGGGCACCGGCCATTCTTTCACCGCCTTGATCTTTCGTTCTGCCATCTCCTGTCCCTCTGGACTCAGCATCACTCCGAGGAATTCCACGGATGTGACGTGGAAGTCACACTTGCTGAGTTTACAAAACAGCATGTTTTCCCTCAGCTTTTGGAGCACAGCTTTGACGTGGTGTACGTGCTCCTCCACACTGGACGAATAGATGAGGATGTCGTCGATATATACGACCACGTAGATATCCAACTCCTCTCTGAATACCTCATTCAAAAAGTACTGAAAGGCTGCCGGGGCGTTGCACAGACCGAACGGCATTACGAGGTACTCAAAAAGGCCGAACCTGGTCTTAAAGGCGGTCTTCCACTCGTCTCCGTCCCTCATGCGCACCAGATGGTATGCCCCTTTCAAATCCAACTTGGTGTAGACACGAGCTTTCTTGACCTGTTCCAGAAGTACACTGATGAGAGGCAAGGGGTACCGATTTTTTATGGTTATCGCATTCAATGCCCTAAAGTCCACACAGGCTCTCAGCTCCCCATTAGCCTTCGGGATGAAGAAGAGTGGCGAGGCGGCCGGAGACTTGGACGGGCGGATGAATCCTAGCTTGAGGAGTTTATCCAGGTACCCCCGGAGATGCACGTTTTCAGGCTCCGTCAGGGCATACAGCCTGCCGCTGGGAACGCTGGCCCCTGGCACCAGGTCGATCTGGCAGTCAAACTGTCTATGTGGTGGTAGCACTTCCGCCTTCACCTCATCAAATACATCCTCAAAACTGTGATAAGCCTGGGGGAGAGCCACATCTTTTTCTGCCGCTGTAGCCACCGTCTGACTCCCGCTCTCATCTGCGTCAAGGGATTCCGTTCTTATTCCACAATGCAGGATGCAATACGGTGACGTCATTTCGATGCGATGTGTTGGCCAATCCACGAAGGGGTTGTGTTTCTGTAGCCACGGCAATCCCAATATGACGCCATATTGGGGCGCTCGGATGATGTTAAAATCGATTTGTTCCAAATGGTTCCACCCATATCTCATCGGAAGGACCCCCGTGTGCTGCCCGATGGGCCCCGTCACCAATCGCCTTCCGTCTACAGCATAGACGTCTTCGGGTACAGCTTTGGGAAGAAGCACTAGCCCTAGCCTGCATGCCTCGTTGTGGTCCATAAACATGCCAGTGGCCCCTGAATCCACCATGGCCACAACGGGTATCCACTGGTCATGCACTCCCACGTGCACCGTGATAAACAGGTGTCGTTGTCCCTTAGTGACCGAGTTGGAAAGTGAAGGGATGGATGAGTGACTCCGAGATGTCCCTTCTCTGGTCTTGGAGTCCTCTAGTTTTCCGCCGGTATGTCCACCACGGCTGTTACCGACCGGTTGGCCCGATAACGTGACGTCTTCGGTTTGGCAGGGCATTCACGTACGTAGTGGCCTTTTTTGCCACAATATAGGCACAATCCTTGTTTACGGCGTGACTCTTTCTCCGTGGCTGTGAGGCTCGCTCGTATTGCGCCGATGTCCATGGGTTCTCCCTTGGATGCGGTGGAAGTTTCAGGACTTCCCACCGTCACATAGGATGGAAGGGATTTTCCTTTTCTCCCATGATCCCCCTTTCTTTCACTTAGCCTATGTTCCAGCCGTAATACCAGGTTGATAAGGCCCTCACATGTCTTGGGTTGAGGGTCAATATGAGCCACGGCGTCCTTGAGCTCATCGCACAGCCCTTGATGGAAGAGCGCCGTCTGTTTAGCAACAGGCCACTTGGTTTCCGCAACCAGCCTTCGGAACGCGTTGAGATACTGCACCAGGTCGTTGGATCCCTGTCTCAACTCAAGCATTTCACGGTCCGCCGTGTACGAGTCAGCCCTTCTGTCGAATACCTTCAGGAATTCCTCGCGAAAAGCACCCCAATCACATAAGAGGGGGTCGTCCCTGCTCACCAGAGGTACGGCCCATTGTGCCGCGTTTCCAGCCAAATAGGATATAAGGAAAGCCACACGAGCCTGTCTCGTGGGGAACGCCTTTGGTTTGCACGATAAATGTAGCGCCACTTGTGTGAGGAATACCTGCACTGTGTTAGGATCCCCACTGTACCTCTCTGGTGTCGCCAAGGGGATGGCTACCGGCATTTCCACTACTACCGCAGGGGTCTGATTCGTGAGGGAGGTGCTGGGCGTGAGCGGGTCCAATTGGATAGCATCCAGTCTGGCTTTTACATCGGCTGTTTCTTGCCTAGAGGCAGCCACTTCAACTTGCATGGCCGCTAAAGCAGCCAGCACATCATCAAGTGTTGCCATGTCTGTTATCGACCGGGAGACAGTTAGTGTTATTAAGGTCGGATATTTTGTAACGCCCTGAACGTCTCAGGATCGTTTAACAGACACGACAATGAGGACGCAACCACTAGTGAAGGGTTAGTTGTTTTAATGAAGGCAAATATAATACAAAGAATAAACAAGTTATAGTCACTGGAATCCTCCAGGCTAAGTACGTTACCAGCCCACAGCACGGATGGTCCTAACCGTCCTCTGCATATACGCCGGTCCCGGCGTATGCCAACAGAGGGCAGAAATGAAATGGCCGACAATGCCAATCGGTAGGCTGTGAGGGGCACGAAGAGTGTTGGGGAGAATCGAGGAGTCAGGGAAACACCCAGCCGGGGTCTCTACCTGAAGGGAGCAGCCGCTCAACCTCTTCCTCAGACTGCACCGGGACGCGGAGTCACCTCCTGGTGATGCGTCACCGATACCCCAATCACAAGCAAGAAGACTGAACCGAGAGCAGCCGCTCGATCGATCCTGTGGACTTCCGAGTCTGTAACGCGGCAAACACCTCCTGGTGTGCGTTACAGCTGGCAGTCCCTGTGTCTCTGGTCGGGCTGGGAGTTACGACTCCAACCAGCAAAAGCGCCACTGCGCTTGGACTCAGCCGAGTCAAAAAGCGAAGCTCAATGGTTGACCGGTAGAGCTTCCGGGTCCTTCACAGGTGACGATGGGGCAAGACACGGCCCAGGGAGTAACGACTCGACCTACCTCCGTTCTTGCCTTACTGGAGCACCACTCCGGAACACTGCTCTTCACGAAGCAGGTACGTCGGTGTGAACACAATATCCGACAGCGTTGTACCTCCCGGTTCCTCCCTTTATAGGGCGTGTTTTCCTTGAGTTATGTAACAGCTCTCCTGTTTACATAAGGGCGTGTTTCCTTGAGTTATGTAACAGCTCTCCTGTTTACATAAGGGCGTGTTTCCCTTGAGTTATGTAACAGCTCTCCTGTTTACATAAGGGCGTGTTTTCCTTGAGTTATGTAACAGCTCTCCTGTTTACATAAGGGCGTGTTTCCCTTGTATGACAGGAATTCTTGACATTGTGTGGAACCCCTCATATGTTTGTTGATGTAGTGTGCGATGGTCAAAGTTCTGATCAAGTGTGCATAAAATGTGGATCAGTCAAGTAAAATAAATGTTTCTGTTCCAGAAGATCAGAGTTTGCTGGGTGACCATTTTACAACATTTTTTTACAATCAAACCTGGATTTAAGGGATCAGCAAGATGTTTTGCAAGAGTGTACAGGCGTCTGCATACATTCTCAAATATTGGACATGGACCAAGATAATATGCTTGTGGATACTGGGATTTTGACATGCATTGGACATGTATCCAAGCAGCGTGTAAATTTACAAGATTTTGTAATCTAGTTTGTTTTGTCTTATTTTGTTTATTAAGGGGGAAATGTTGAATCTTGATGTTATTCTTTTTCATCTCATCTTACTTTTTTGTGTACTGATATGTTGAGGGAGTGCTTGAGTTCTTGTGACCCACCAGGCGGTATGATTCTAGATGGGTGATCGTTTCGACAGTAGATGATCTGGAGTCGGGAGTGGGGTGTTTGTTAGATGGACTCTTGCATCTTACATCCTAATTATTAATAAATACATCTTTAATATTTACTTAGCATACTTGAATGATTCTTCAGGAGGCCATCTACAGTATGGCAGGGGTACTTTACTCCATATAATAGATAATTACACCATCACCATTCCCAAAAACGATTTAAATCATTGGTGTGGTACTCTTTCATAAGAAAGAGATAGGATGGGATAGAGGGTGTATGTGAACATGAAGAACACAATTATAGTCTCTAGTGGAAAATTAAATACACCAAAAAGAAGTATGATATTTGTTCCAAAAATATATTACAGACAGATTTTAAAAAATGATGTATCTTTGAATGAATAGAAACATGCAGAGAAAAGGTGGTAAAAATAAACAGGTTGCCAGAAGTATGTCCTTTTTGTCCAGAAAAACAGAGTAAAAAAGGTAAAGCCACATTACGTTGTCCTTTATTAAAGTTCAGCTTCAATTATGCCAAGTGTCCTGTCTTTCTCCTTGGCTGAAGGCTCCGGCAGCAAATAATGTGACGTAAGAAATCAACTGTAATAAGCTGTTACATTGACTTACCTGCAATTTAGTGACTCTCAATGTAATTGGACTGAAAACCTACATGCAATGCGAGGACTCCTTGTGTACCCTGGGTAGGCGGGGTTCACTACTTGACATACAGTATGTTCTATTGCTTATATTATTCTCACTGTATACTGTATCATCTCCAGATACGCCTTATTCTCTTAACTCTTCAGCAGCCTAGAAGAAAAGTCTTCCAACCCATTCCTGGTCTCCTCTTAACCCTCCCATTGGTGACTTCACTGTTCCTCCTCCTTCTGCTTTCTCTTGGAGTCAATGTCATTTTCTCGCTTCTGTGCACTGTAGACTAGGACCAGGCACTGCGGCCTTTTGCCCTGGTTGTGATGTTTTAAGGATCTCACAATGCCTTCTTTGTTGCTCCTGAGAGAGTTCAATTAAAGAGAGACTAAATATAATATCTGACTTATTGCCTTTATGTCTTAGAGCTCCATACTGGTTTGAAAAATCCGTATATTGCAATAAGCATATTTAGCCTTGCCAAATAGTAGTCTCTGTTTTAGATATTGCATTTTGATGCTGTAGTCTAGAAAAATAATATCATCTTTTCAATCTCTTTTTTCATAATACAGTTCATCTCTCTTTTCATCATACTCTGCATTTATTTGTTGTCCATTTCTATAAGTTATTAAATGATTTAATTATTAATACAAGGTTTTTAAAGTTTATTTTAAGGCATTCTGTTCTCTAAAGTTTTTAAATTAGCATTTATACTTATGTTCTTATGGCGTCTGAATGTGACTAATAAAAAAGTGTCACTCTGGGGGGCGGAGCTTGCGAGCTGCAAGATGGCCGCTTGAGTGCTCGGCTCCGAGTAGCCGTCGAACAATCCTATCAATATCCTGGTTCTGTTGGACATTTCAGCCCGGTAACACCGCAGCGCGGTGACTCGATTACACAGACAACATGCGGAACTGCTCCGAGCACCTCTACATCGCTGCACAGAGAGCTGTGAGAGATGCACCGTTGCGGCCTTAGAATGGAATGAAGACACCGGCCTGGAGGGCAAAGAGGCGGGGGTGTAGGATCGTGCACATCGCGATCGGAGAGATTCACGGCCCTGGACACTCGGGACGCTTTGGAGCAGCGGGCTGCCCATGATGACCGATGGAGCAGAGCCCTACGTAGCGCTGCCCGAGATCCTGTGCCCTCCCTGACTCTAGCGGAGGGAATTGCTGCGTTGCCTGAACCCCGTCTGGCAGCCTGGCTGGAGACGTGTGAGGAAGTGATGTGTGGACGTATGCTGATGCACCCGCGGATGCCCTGAGGCAACATACATTGGAAGAAGCTACTGGCGGCATATTAGACCTGGTTAGGTGAACGGTTCACTGCAGATGTTTCAGCGGGGAGCCTGGGAGTCAGACTGGGACCCTCACATGCTGGGAGACGGCCCGTTAATTAGACCGACCGAGCGGGTCTGAGGGGTTACCTCGATGAGACCCGCGAGCACTGTGTGTGGCTAGATCGAGGAGGGAAAAACTGTACACAGAGACAACAGCCTTTGGAGTGGGGTAAGGAAGTCGACTGCTGGTGCTGGGAGGAAGTCAGAGGCACCTTCAGGGAACGTACGTGGAGCCCGCCGGAGCAACTGTGCAACCTGCGGACCCTGAGAATCGGACGCGGCCGCTATCTTGGACTCAGACGTCGAGGTCCTGGAACGATGCTCTGAGGGTGATCATGTAGGATCTGCGGTGCGGGACAGGAGACGCTGGGACGGCCGCACCCTAGTTGCTGGGATCTCGCAATTGACCTCCAAGATGCACACGCACAGCAACTTCACCAGGATAGACCTCGCTGGTGATCCGGGACGCGGCCGCTGGTGACGCAGAGCGGTGACGGCTACGCCTCGCACAATCTACTGGACGGCACCCCTTTGTACTGGTCCCCTGGAAAGCCTAGCTGCAGCACTTGAGGGGGTGAGTACCTACGCTGCAGCGCCCTGCCCCAGATTGTCCCATCACAGCGTGGGAGTCAACACTACCTCAGGCCGTAACTGGCGCTTAATGCGGAGCCCTGCCGGCAGAACTCAAGGGATTATAGAGGGAGTCTCTGGCATCTGACAGTGAGTAATTGGCAAGGCTATACTAAGCTTGAGGGGAAGTGTGGGGCGGCTCTGAGGGACAGACCTGACCTAACTGATGTGGGGTGCACTCTAAGTCTGTGCGGTGTGCCTGTGGCCCTGGCGCCCCTGTGGTGTCTGTGTTTGGTCGCAGATCTGGATTGAAGCAAGACTCCCACTACAAATAGGCTTGTTCTTGGCTAAACTAGCGGAGTCTGGTAATAGCGGGGAGCTGTGGAGTACGGGAGCATAGAGACAGGAGCAGTGCGACAACCGCGTGCCGATCCGGCTCCCAGTGTACTGACCTGCCCTTGACCGCACAGCACATTCCAACATGGGCAGAGTACATCGAACCCAGCCTAAGCTCCCGTTTGACCCCAAGAAGTCGAAGGGTCGGGACAATAATACAGATGAGGGAGATACCACCCAAGATATAGCACCTGAGAAAACGGAAGGTGACATACGCTCGATGCTGGTTTCAATGGAGAAAAACCTACAGGGCAGCATGGCAGGTTTGGGCACCAAAATAGATGCGCTCTCATACCAGATGGATAGGATGTCTGAAAGACTCGACAAGCATGCAGAACGCCTCGATATGGCGGAGCGCAGGGTCACTGAAGTGGAGGAGGCGCAGACGTCGATGGACACAGACCACAAACAGATGGGTAAAGTCCTACAGGTTCTCCAGGACAAGTCAGAGGATTTGGAGGCGTGTTCACGCCTCAATAATTTACGGATCACAGGTATCCCTAAATCGACGCCCACTGGTAATATGGAGAAGTTTGTTGAGAAGATGCTGACCACATTGCTGGGAGTTGAAGTGTTCTCTACAATATTCGTGGTGGAGAGAGCACATCGGTCATTGGGTCACCGCCCTCCACCAGGGGCACCCCCTCAACCTATTTTAGCGCAACTGTTGAACTATAGGGACAGAGACTCAGCGTTGGCAGCAGCTCGGAACAAGCAATCTCCGCAGTATGAGGGATCACCCGTCTCTCTGTATGCAAACTTCACGGTGCGTGTCCAAGAGGCGTGCAGACAGTTTGCTCCTTTGAAATGGAAGATGAGAGACCTGAATATAGACTATGCCATGTTATACCCTGCCTGGTTACGAGTTAACTGGAATAGATACTCCCGAATCTTCACGGAACCCAAGACTCTCCGAAAGGCTTTGAAAGAGTGGTCCAAAGAGAAACGCCCCAGTCCAGACAGAGAGGAGATGCTAGGAGCTGTTGGTGGCAACCTAGATGAGCAGGACTGAACTTGTCACTATTAAGGTTCTAGTAAGCAAAATCATGGCGTGGCTCGCTGCTTTACATTGAGGGTGGGGGAGGGCCGAGGGGGAGGGACTTTCATGGTGCTGTATTGATGTGTGACGATATGTAAGTTTCCAAAGATACTAGCAGGGATTCCACAGCTATACAAACTAAAGGGTGTTTATCGGGGGAATATTGATGATGCACTTCCATAAGTTAAATGTTACGTAGTAGTGGTGACTAATGCGACAGAACTACGATAGTTGGGCGGCGTATTGGAGTTTGCGCTAGATTTCCCTGCAGGTTATGTACTGTCCAGGCTCACAATATCTGCCCTTAGGTGCATCACACTTTTTAAGTTCATTATTGGAGGTTCTCAAGGGAAGAAAGGAGGGGTATCGTCTGCCAGGCACAGTTGGGATTTGCCCGGCGTGGGAGGGGGGTGGAACAGTATTGAGACTCACAATGTTTGCCCGTAGTACAAGTACAATTAGAATAGGCATGTATAAAATGTACATTTACACGATGGTGGACCAAGAATGGCTGAAACACATAGATCTGTCACAAAGAGAGTATGGATAGCCTCCCTAGAGACACTGGCCTTGACACGGTAAATACACTCACATGGAACGTACGCGGCCTGAACGACCAGCGGAAAATACGGAAGGGCTTGAGCTATCTGACTAGGCACGACGTAGACGTTGCAGTGTTACAGGAAACACATTTGCCCCTGGACAGCCATATGCTGCGCCTTAGGGGGTTACAAGGTAATACTCATGCTGCTGGATTCACTACACATGCAAGAGGGGTTTTGACGTGGGTGAACCCTAAGAAGGCATTGCAACTTGAACCTGTAGAGACAGACACAGAGGGCCGATTTGTAATCACAAGATGCAAGGGGAAGGGGATTGACTTCCTGTTGGTTAATGTATATGCACCAAATTATGATGACACCGACTTTTACTTGAAACTAAATGACACAGTAAGTCCTCACTTGGGTGATCGACTTCTCTGGGGTAGTGATTTTAACTTAATCAGGGACCCAACACTGGACAGGTCAGGTGGACCGGAGAGACTTGTATCGTCGGGTGCTAAAGCCATGGATAATGCACTAGTCCGCTTAGACATGTGTGACGTATAGCGCCATCGGCACCCGATGCAAGGGGGATACACACACTATTCTGCATACTACAACCTCCACACCAGAATAGACTATTGGTTTGTTACTAGGCAACTGCTTACAACTATTCACACGTGTAAGATTCTCCCCTGCACCTACTCCGATCACTCCCCACTACTGCTGGTGCCCGACACTCCAAAACCACGTATACCCCCCTTCACTTGGAGATTCCCCCCTACTCACTGTTAGACGCAGTCTTCAAAGAAGAAATGGTGGAAGGGATTGAAATATTTTTTGAGAAAAACGTGGGATCTGTGGATAGCTTCCAGACAGTGTGGGAAGCGTTTAAGGTATACATAAGGGGAGTGGTTATGTCTAAACACGCGGGGGTACTCCGGTCGATCCGTCAATGTTTAGTGGATTTGGAGCGGAAGCTGATCTCCCTGGAAAGGGCCCAACTAGATGGGACAGATGAGGCGATAGCACAAGAGCTAAAATCGACCCTGACACAGTTCTATAACGAGGCGGACGCGGAGGTTAAACATCTGGGCAAGTATACCACAGCTCGAGTATATGGAGAAGGGGAGCGCCCCGGGGCGCTACTCG
The DNA here is from genome assembly GCF_964204655.1 of Triturus cristatus. NCBI lineage: Eukaryota > Metazoa > Chordata > Amphibia > Caudata > Salamandridae > Triturus > Triturus cristatus. The sequence goes on from NC_140594.1 coordinate 661,827,774, forward strand.
CACAGCTACTCAGGCAGCGCAGGGGACAACCAGTGGTACCGGAGGTCGTGTCGCCAGATGGTGACACACTGCTTACCGACTCGGACGTAGCGGAGCAATTTCGCCAATACTACTTGGCACTGTATACCTCCCGAGGGGGCAGCTCGGACGAGCAAGTACTTGCTTACCTGACTCATATTACACTACCATGGCTCACTAATACCCATCGGGAATTTTTACTGCGACCTATTGAGCGGGAGGAACTATTGCTGGCGATTTTGAGCATGAGAGCGGAGAGCGCTCCAGGAGGGGATGGCCTGACGTCGCCTTCTACAAGGCGTTCTTAGAACTACTACTGCCACATCTGACAGCGCTGTTCGAGGATATTTGCGTTACTGGGACTATTCTGCCATCCATGAGGGAAGCCATTATAGTTGCAATCCTCAAGCCGGGTAAGCCCCCAGAGGACTGTGCTTTGTACAGGCCACTGTCCCTAATGAACGTGGACACAAAGATTTTTGCAAAAATATTAGCGAACCGCCTGATCCCATTAGTGCTGTCGTAAATTGGCTGCGATTAAATTAGCGTTAGCAGAATCCATCTGGTATTTAGAGGCTATCTTGTACATTTTGTGGAATCCATTTTGTATTTCTGGCAGCCATTTTGTTTACCCTTGTGCTCTGTTTAAAGGACTGGCTATACTTAGACTCTGCTACCCTGCACATGCGCAGGAATATCTAACTGTCCATGCATCTGTTTTTAGTCTGTAACTATCAGGTTGTTTTTACCAGAGTCAGCAACTGCTAGCTCCTCCTTTACTGTTGACTGTGCATTTTTGTATGACCATTTATGTATGTAACTCTTCTCATGTATACTTGTACCATCTTCTTTTAGCCCCTGTGTGGGTATAAAAGACCCATGGTTCTTCTACTCTGTGTGCTACATTCATTCAGCACCACAGGGTGCTGGGTGAATGTGGTTCCACCTCATGAGGTTTATTAAACAGTTTCTGTGCCAACTTCTTTCTAATAGTCTGAGGACTCTGTGCAGAGAAGGGCGAACCCCTTGCAATGGTAGGCCTAGCTGAGGCCTATTTTCTACAATTGGCGTCTCAACGTGGGACTCATCGGTGACTCGGATGCCCAAAGGATTGGTCGCGACGAAGGATTGGAATCTCGCTCTGGACGTGATCACTGTCCAATAAGACCCGAGTCTTGGCATCCACGGCGGCTTTTCCTTTCTTTCTGATCTGACCATCCAGGTGGCGCCGGTCCTCGACTGAGATCTCTTCTGTTGAATCACCGTGCAGTGACCATTTGGTCGATTTTAGAACTTGGCAGGATGAATCTGGACACCAAGTGATTGGTAAGTGTCCTTCTGCGGCGCTTGCTGTTGGTTTTTATGCCTGTGATTGGTAAGGTAGTTTAGTAACGCTTACTGTGGCTTTGAGATTGTATATTTGTGTTGGCCAACTTGGTTTGTTTTGACATATGTGACTTGCAATTCACATAGGCAGGTAATGAGGAGAATTTTCTCTAACTGAATTGATTTGAACGGCACATCGTACTAAAGGTACCTTAAGTGCTACTTTGATTATAATATTGCATATTCTGCACTATTTTTGGCATACCTGTCTTTAGCACACTTCAAAGGATGTGTTGCTTTTGGAATGGTACCTTGAGACTTGATGAAGCACAAACGCCCCCCCCCCCCCCGGAGGGGACGCCTAATAGGGATATGTATATTAAGTATGGTCTTTCTTCTATAATGTACAGCGCATTATGGAATAAATACACTTGTAAGGATCCTGAGCTGCGTTGGCCTATGTATGGGTCATTTGATTTTCGGAAAATTGAGTATGTGGAACAATGTATGTTTAAGCAAAAGACTAGGCAAGAGATGTTTGATTGTGTACGAATGTGGGAGAAAAAGTACATGAATGAATTAATGTGTTGCTTTCTTGGATGTACCATTTCTTTTGTATATAATTAGCCGGCTCCCCTAGAGGGGATACTTAACTAGGTTTAGGTATATAGAAGTTTTCCTTCTTTGGTGACTAGTACCCCGAGGAACTAAAAATGTATATAAAAGGATCCTGGTCTGTGCACTTAGTAACATTCATAAGTGATGAGATGCAGAGCGTTTTTTCAGGTGTTCTGCCAGCCAAATCTAGTGAATATGACTTGCAACTAGTATTTACAAATGGTTTGGTTTAAGTACAGTCTGTGGGCTGTCTTTTGTTTCTGTCTTAAGTGTTGCTCTGTGGGTTAAATGTGTGTTTAAATGTTATGGTGTGGTAAATTGTGTTTTGGATGTTGCTAGCACTGGAAAAAGCGTGTGATTGAATGACTGTGAATATGTGAAAGAATTCTGAGAAGTGAAATTGTTAAGGAGTAAATTTAATTTGGTCTCATCACCATCAATAAGTCGCAAAAGGAAATTGAGAGGGATGTAGCTAGAGAAAGAGCAACCCCTGTGATTTGATGACACCCTTAATGTACAAAAGTATTAATGAAGAGTAATTAGGGACCGGTTAAAAGTTTAGCTTGAGAAAATTGTGGGTATTTCGAATTTGCAAATTGTTCCTATGCAGCTTTGTGTTCTTGGTGGTTCAGTGAGCCAATGTGCTGGGTCCACAGGGTTGTAGGTTCTAATTTAAGCTGAACCTGCTAATCTGAGAATTGAAAATAAACTTATGACCCCTGAAAAGAAATTGTATATCAAAATAAATTTTTCCATAGGGCAAATTATTGCAGTTTAGATGAAATTAGGAAGACTTTTTGTCTTTGACAGCTTCAGGGCTGTGTGAGGCAGATTTTGACCTTGCAGCCTGTAAGGTGGGGGCTAGAAATAGGAGCGACTGAACCAGGAGGTGAAATCACTGCTTAGAAAGCTTCTCTGACATGAAATGTGTAATGCTTGCAGCAGGAGAGCCTTGGAGAGAGGTGGGGGCCAGGAGCACTCGCTGTGGCCCGGTTCTGCGCTGAGGGGCTATTTTTAGCTTCTCCGATAAGACAGGGCAGCTGAGGAACGAAACTCAAGGAGCCTTCCTTGTCCCTATTTTTGAGCAAGACCAGTTAGACTTTCCATAGAAAACTGTTTTTTTTTTTAAACTGTTGCATTAATCCTAGACAAAAAGTAAAATGATGCTCTTGCTTGAAATTTTAAGGGCTATATGCCTATATAAAAACGATTTTCCAATTGAGAATTAATTTTCTCAGTGGAAATTGTGGCGCAAAGCTAACATGGGATATTAGATAAGTCCAAATCCAAATCCAAACAGCTTTATTCGACAGAAGTCATAAAAGCGATACAAAACAGCACAGGTACAAAATACACAAATATAACAATCTAAAAATGTTACTATTTAAAATATTTACATTTTTTTAAAAAAGCATTTGGGATACACAAAAATCATTAAGGGTAACATCCAAAATCACTAAACCTACTCGCTAAGTCTCTTAAATCTAATTACCCATGCCCACCCCAAAAATTTGGCCACGGCCACAACAATTACCGGGTCTGTGCAGGTACGAAGGAGTCTTAAAGCTTCTACACTCCGTCTTGTGCCCAAAAGTTTACAAACGGGTCTCAACCATACACGCCTTGGGGCCGCGTAGGCAGGGCACGCAAAAAACATGTGTGCTAGGGTTTCTACCGGAGATTTACAGTAAAAACATAAGTTGCTACTTGTAGGTTTCCATCTAGCAGAAAAGGATTTTAAAGGCAATGCTCCCACCCGCATCTGGAAAAATAGTTTCCTATCGAGCACTTTGGTGACAAGATCCCAGAAGTGTTCTAACCTTGGGGCTGGTTTAATATTCAAAAACTCGTCAGTTAGTGAGAGAGATTTGGTTTCCTGGAATACCTTGGCATTTACCAACTCCCAATATTTTTCTTTCATGTGCGCTTTAGATGGAAAGGTAGCAGCCAAGGGGTTCTCCCAGAGATCGCTCATCCCTAGCGCCACAAGGGATTTTCTGGTCTCGTTAAGCCAAACAATCTTCCGGGAGCCTGCCAAAGACATTATATCCAGAAAGCCCTCCGCATACTGGGCTAAATCCGGGGTGGTCCACAGGCGACGCCAGTATAAAATTGGACGAAGCCTGGCTACATCGGCTATTGAATTCTTGCCTAGATCATATCTTAAAGGAACAATGGGCGTGCTCTGGGGGAGAGAAGTAATGCTACGCAAGAACCTGTTTTCCGAGGTAATTAAAGGAGACAGGTTCTCGTAGCCCCACAGTTCAGCACCATATAGAGCCGAGCTCACCGCTTTTGCACTATACACCTGAAGCACAGGTCTGATAGGCTTCGAGGGGGACTTTTTAAATTCACCAGCAAGAGCTCCAGCAATTTGCCTGTGTTTTAAGGTAGACATGTCACGCTGTAGTTTCCACAAAAAATTGTTTTGGATGTTAACACCTAGGTAATTAAAAGCCTGTACTTGTTCGAGCGGATTTTTAAATAAAACAAAAGTATTTTTAAAAGATTTATGTGGCCTGAATGTCATAAGCTTGGTTTTTTTAATGTTCACCTCAAGGCCACGGTCAACACAAAAGGTCTCGAAAATGTCCAATGAACGCTGAAGACCGCGAGGTGTTTTAGCAATTAGAAGCGTATCGTCAGCGAACATTAGAATAGGGACCTTTGTGTTGCCAAGAATGGGTGCGTCTACGTGGGCTTTCAAAAGACGATCCGCTATGTTGTTAATATATAGAGAAAATAACGTTGGGGCCATTGCACAGCCTTGCCTGACACCTCTTTGGACAGGAAAGTCCTCAGTCGTTAAGCCCTGCCCTCCCCATCTTATTCTGGCGGAGTTATCCGCATGCAACCTCTGAATCAGGGACAACAAGCCGCCATGCAGCCCTAGTTCTTTCAATGTCAGCCAAAGTTTGGGACGGGGTACCAGATCCAATGCGGCCCTAAGATCCACAAACACCGCGTACAAGCTCCCCTTGCCCAGGACAACCGTCTTCCAATAGAGGAGTATGAAGCGGAATACTTGATCAATGGTACTGGTGTATTGGCGAAAACCTGTCTGAAAAGCAGATAAAATATTGTTTGACGCTATCCAGAAATGAACACGGTTAAGGATCAGCCTACCAGTGATCTTCTGGATAGCGTCGATCAAACTAATAGGCCGGTAATTCTCCGGGAGTGAGCGGTCCCCCTTTTTATACACCGGGATTATTTCTGCGGCTTTCCATGAACTAGGGATAGGGGCACCATGAGCCAGCGCGTTAGCAATCAGCTGGATATATCTCCCCCATCTAAGCTTGTCATACAGGAAGATATCTGCAGGTACACCGTCCGGGCCGCGTGCTTTTCCTGATGCCACCCCCAACAATGCTAAATTCACCTCGGAACTGGTAAAATCGTCATCTGGTTTAAACAACTGACAGGACTCCAGACTTTCAGAAGGATCAATGGGTGCAGCATATTGGGGTTTGAAATACTCAACCCATTTCACTTGGGAAACATTATTTTGGGGGCCCTCTGGCTGCCCACCGGAACCCCACTTTACAATACTCCAAAACAATTTACTGTTATTTTGAAGGCTTGCTTCAAGTAGGCCCTCCCACTTTTTCCCATCCCAGAGGCGTTTAGCTCTAGCCACACAGTTCTTATAGCTGGTTCTTCTATGGCGCACCAGGGAGACATCCCCACCCTTCAGTGCATTCCCAAGTAGAAGTCTAGCTTCCCTGCATTCCTTGTTGTACCAGGAAGCTTGATGGGTAACACCTCTTGATCCTGGTCTACCTTTAATGAGAAAGTGGGACTTCAAACTGGTAAATAAACTGTCATGTACAGATGTTACGTCCCATAAATTACCATTAGAGGCTAGAACTGACTCCATAGTAATAATGGAACCATCCACCTCTTCTTGAATTTGGGCTAAAATAGCAGGGTTACCCAAAAGACCAGACCATTTCAACCGGCGCATATCATTAGAAGGCACCACCTCAGGGGGGCTCAACTCCCCATCCTTATCGAGGCCACTAACGTCCTTCCACCATCTATGCCATAAGCAGAGAGGGTTATGATCACTCTCCGGAAGAGAAACAATTTTCATATCAACAAGGGTGTGCCATAATTTCATATCTGATAAAATATAATCAATTCTGCTCCTGGATGCACCATTGTTAAAAGTGCAGGCACCCTCGCGGTCGCTAGGCATCCTGCCATTCAGAGCCCTCACACCCCTATCCATACAGAGGGAATTAAGCTGAATGGCCACTTCCGGCCACCTTGTTAAAGGGGATAACTCCAGAGATGGAATGCCCCAACCTAATTCTTCAATATCCTGCTTATCCCATTTATTTTCCAGAAGAGGTTCAAACGTTATATTAAAATCACCTGCTATGATAACAAAAGTGTCAACTGAATAAAGGTCCAGCAGGCTTAAAAGATCATCAATGACCGAGGATTTAGCACCCCTACAGCTTCTTACATACACATTATAAATGTCAATTTTACCCATGGGTCCTAGCTCAAGTCTCAACAATTGGATATCATGATTACCCGTGGGAAGGAGCTTAGTGGTTAGGCACAGATGACTTCTTAACCAAATAGTTAGGCCCCCTGATGGCCGCCCATGGGAGCCCTTGATTGCCGGGATATGGAAATTTAGGTAGCCTACACAAAAGCGTGGCTCTAAAGCCATGTCTCCTGGAATAAGCATATATCCATTGTATTAATAAATGAGACCCAATCAGCGATACCTAGCTTAGAGTTTAAACCAGCAATATTCCAGGAACATAGGGAGCCACAGAACAAGGCAAAGCCAACTAAATCAGAAGTAATAGATTGCGCGTCTGTTAAACGACCACTAAGGGGTTGGACTGGACCCTGACTTAAATCTGTATCAGAAGTAAGATGGAAAATATTAGGGGCTATAAGTAATCTTACCTTTAGAAAGTTCAAATTAAGATGACTTGTGTGTCAGAAGCGACACAGTCAGTTCAGCTGACAGCTGGTCATCATAAAGATGACTTACTGTCAGATGGGGGTGAGTAAGGCAAGGAAATCAGTTATTGATTTTAAGCCTGACAAATTAAGCAGGCCAGGATATTCGACTCTGAGCTGTAGGTTCAGTAATTGTGCATCACTGCTCATTTATATATGTTATTGTAATTTGTCTATGCTTTCTGTGCTTGGTATACTGATGGCTTGGCATATGTATTTTTATTTTATATATGTTTTGTTTTTGTCGTATTGACAATTCTATTTTAATACTAGTACAAGTTCTCCTGTGAGGTAAGGAGATGGTCGTGACGACGCCTATCTTTGCGTAGCAGTTGGCTGGTACTTGTTCAAAATTACTAAATTCCACAGACATGATATTATCATTATCATGCTGTCAAAATAGCAGACAACACGTTATCAGTGTATGTCTAATTGGTATTGGAGATGAATAAAACAAAAAAGGTTATGCAAGACTAAAATATGTGTACTGCCCTTCTCTTATAGACAGGCAGCCGTCGGTCATATGTTTCCAGATTGGATATTATGGAACCATTATGATTTGTAGCCCCTGCAAAAAGGTGACCTGAATTTTTCTAAAATATCGCACTAGCTAATTCCTGTTCTGTTTCTTTGAAAGTGTATAAGTATGCCTTTGATCCCTTAAAGGAAATCAGGTTTCCTTTTTCATATTCTTTATATGGGGATAAAAGGCCTAAAAAAAAAAAAACTAAACGAAATTGTGTGTTTTACAATAGATTAAATTCAGATACAAAATGTCACAGCATTCATCCTTTTGTATAGGGTATTCAAAGGCATTCACATTATACAGAACGACAGAGTTGTGTTGACTTGAAAGGCGTGTGAATTCGACGCCTTTACGTGTCACGCAGCTGTGTCAACATGAATTCTTCTATTTCTGACTCCGGCCACAGAAAACAGCTGAATTACTACCCTTTAAAAAAAAACTCGGAGTAAACATCCTGCATCTCAGACTGCTGTTTTAAAGGTTAGAAATATAGTTTCATTATTTCTGATAAACAGAGGACAGATTGACAGTAGGGATTTCTTTTGTTAATGCCTTTTTAAATAAGGATAAGAGTGTTTTTTTGATGTTACATAATAAAAGTGGCGCAGACTTAAAATGATTATATTAAAAATGTTATCTAACATAGGTGCATTACTATTCATAATGCCTGAATCATGATGCTGTGACCTCCTAGCATCCAAATTGAATTTAAGCCGTGCTATACAGCAATAGGGGGTCAATTACATGTGAAAATGTCACTTTATCCAGGCTACAAAAACTTATTTTTATGAAGGTATACATTATACATTTCTGATGCCGCATCTCTGGGATATGTAGAGGACATTCTGGGGATGACTATTATGCAAAAACATTGTAGGATATTCATTTTAAGTGCCCTACCCATCAAAGTCGAAATTGAGTGAACTTCATTATTTAAATGAGATTTCTCCAGTCAGAGCAGCTTTTAAACTGCCTTAGGCTCCAGTAAATGCACATATGTAAGTATAGACTTCATAGCTGACATCTATATTGCTCAAGCACTCAGCACACTGATTCTAAATATACCTATGTACAAAAACTGGCAGAAGTTATTAAGCTTACCTCTGAAATTGCTGGTAGACACACGATTAGAGTGGGTTTTGCTGTTCTGCCTTCGGTCTCTAGGGTCACTTTGACTTGGGAGCACCGCCAGAACCGACACTAGCTTTACTAAGATACTCTAAACCAATACCAAAGGGGGTATGGAGATTAATGTATATGGGACTGTTGCTAGCAAAACAATGTGTAGCGACATGCTGGATGCGAGGACCTCCCCCCACACTTGAGCAATGGTCGAGAGATATGCTATATTGAAGTACGCAACTGAAATTTATAATGATCTGCTCCCACCACGAAACAGACCAAAACATTTCTGGGCATTATATAAAACCTATATGGAGGGAAAGAATGATAACAATGATGACATTGCAAATGAGGAAACAGTAGATGCTCCATCTGTGCCCTAAGATGCACAACTAAAATGGCGATAACTGTGTCTCTGTTCTAACCCATTGGGATCGGGTCCGAGGTAACATTGTTTATAATAAATGCTAAGAGTGTGTAACCAGGAAAGGCACGAGTGTAATGTACAACAGATGATGTCTCTTGTCAATTGTACTGTAACAAAATATTCAACTGCAAATTACTACTAAGATGTATATGAAGTTATGTGAGTCTCATGTTGGTGAGGTTTAAAAACTTAATTTAAAAAAAAGTGTCACTCTACTTTCAGAAAGATAATGACCGCTACACTGTGTCTTACCTAAATGAATATGCCACATTACCTCGCATGCTTTTTTAACGCATGCCATTACAACGCGGTCATTACAACCACTGCATTGTAACAACGCATGCCATTACTCCGCAAGTCGGAACAACGACTTGCTCTGGGGGGGCGCTGGATGTTGGAATAGTATCATTTACTATTCCAACTCCAGTCTGTGCAACAGTAGGGAAGGTGTTGGATTTTAAATCCAACACCTTCTCACCCCTAGAGCAAGTCGTTGTTCCAACTTGCTGAGTAATGGCATGCGTTGTAACAACGCATTCGTTGTAACAACCACGTTGTAATGGCATGTGGTGTTCCTTTTTTGTGGTAAACAATGTTTGCCTACCTAAATACGTTGGACAGTACATGCAGTCACACATCTGGATAAAGTACATAAATAAAGAGACTCACCAACATCAACTCTTCCAATATCCACGAATATTCGCAGAACCACTGACCCCAAGAGGTAACCAACTGCTGGTCCAAAAACGGCAATAGAGAAAAGGATTGCTGCAGAGTAAAAAAAAAACCAGTGAAAGTTGAAGAGAACGAGGAGTGCGAGGATGATGAAGGAAAGCAAAAAGCAGGATATTTGTTATCACTATTTGATAAATTCTAATTGCAATAGGATTACGGAGAAGTGGAGGAGAGCTTATTCTTTAGTTCTTTCCTAAAGTGCAGTAGGCAAGGGAATGTCTGAGGTGCATAGGCAGATTTTTCCAGAGAAAGGGAACTATGAGAATGGGATGAAAATGCACGCGATCAAGGATTGCACTAGTGCGAGAGGACAGGAGATAGAAGTGCAAGTGGCCGAATGGGTGTGAAACCGATTGCTGGTGAAATAGGAGATGTGATTGATAATGAAAGAGGTACATATCAAGAAAAAGGAGAGAAAGACAGTGAAAGGGATTGTGAAAAAGGTACATTGAAAGAGATTGGGGAAAAGGCAATTAATAGGGGAAGTTAGTGGCAACTTTCTGACTCTCTGGTACATACCAATGTAGAGAGGAGAGTTGTTGGGTTCAGCAAAGTCATCCACATAGGAGATTCCAAAGGGCTGGATGGGCACTGTTCCGATACCCGCTAATAATTGGGCAATGACCATAAGTGCCCACATTGTGGTAGCCTCCAGCTGGGGTTTCTGGTCTGACAGGGTGCCAGACCCACAGTGCGTCGATCTATTTATAGAGAGGCAAAGATCTGCACCAGCCAGACTGCTGTTACCTGCAAATGGAGTGTTAAAAAGTCAACCAAAGAAAAAGAATGATAAACAGACTCTGCAGAACATGCCCAAATCTCAGTTTTCCACTAAAGCCATGTCTGTATAAAACACTTTTAAAGACCTCATTATATAACTTGATAGCATGAAGTCACTATTTTGTCTTGCTGCAGTTAATCCCCAGAAGAGGTTTTGGACCTCATTCAATTTAGGCAATCTTTCAAACGTGTTCTCCAACCTGCATGGATTAATTGAAAGAAGGTGTCTCGGTAAGTGAGCTATCTTTTTATCAAGCCCACACTATGAACTACCATGACTTTTTAAGATGTTCAACCGACAACTACAGGCCAAACAATTGCACAGGATGATGTGATCAAGCCAATGGTCTTTCTTTCTTTCATTAGGAAATCTTAGAGACCTATTCACAAGCTGCATTTTGCAGCAAATTTGGTAGTACTACAATAGTACTACTATACTCACTACAAAAATGTATTTGCTAACCTACATGCAGAGGTCTACGCCTCCGCCTATCCTATCTTTTACCTTTGGAGATCTCTACCCCCAACTGTGCAGATCTCCATGCAATTTTGCATACATTTTAATAGTAAATGTGGGAAGGGCAGTGGGGGAGTGGCTGTAAATTTATAAATATTTACAGATAAATAAGAGGGTTTAGGAGAGAGTAAGGAGTGGTTACAGAAGGGGTAGTGCGGGGTTTACAAAGGGAAATGCATCCACCCACAAAAGAGTAAGTCAATTGCTGTTCACAAACTTTAAGTCTATAGTTACTACAGTCAAAAAGGACCAAAACAGTCGTAGATGTACTCCAGCTCAGAGCTGTAGTAAATCCAGCACCACGCATGACCAACCACGGGTAGTGCAACACCCTGCCATTAAAATTAACGGCACTGGGACTTAAAATGGACCCCCCTAGGGAATGGCAAAATAAACTATAAATACATTGCATTTAATGTTAACAAATTATATATAAATTAAAGGTAAATGGTACTGTATTACAAAATATGTTAGGAACCTTTTTAAATGTAAACCATAAAATATATTGTTTTGTTAGTTTCGTTTACATTCTTTATTCGGATAACACATATCCATAAAACTATAAATACATGCATCAACAATACAGCAAGCAATAAAAACAATGAGGAGTTAAAAACAAAATAAAAACATGCAACAAAATGCAGAGCTGTAGAAATGCAAAGTGCAAATCATTCAATACTCATCGAGGAGCGGGCTTGGACAGACGTTTTCAAAAGAGCCCCAGCATAAATAAGTATCTCACTGTCGCTCAGTTTAAGAAGTTTGCTAAATGCTACCCTATAATCTGTAACGGAATGCCTCTTAAAATACAGAAGTAGAAAAAGCTTCATATACATCATTTAATATCCACACAAAAAATAGAAAGTGCAATAAAGATTGACCAGAACTCCTTCACAGAGAGAAAAGTCAAACTTTGCTTGGAAGCCTAAGAGAAAGCATAGCAGATACTTGAGAGTGCCGGCCCTATGACGAAACAAAAGGCTACGCTCGCAGCATCCCATGTGTTTATGTAAATACCCAGATATTAAATTGTCAATATTGATATTCAAATACAAGAGCACACTAAATGTCCTAGCCTCACAAACCATTCTTTCGTCACTATTATAGGGCTGCCCGAATCTCATTTCTTCACAGCATGGAGGCTTGCAGGTTTATTAAAGATATGCGCATAGCCAACCCTGCACAAACTAGTTTCCACCCCTGCTAAGCAAGGAATATCCCTACCTTTGTCACAACTAATGCAATCCTCTATAATGTCTCTTGTAAGAGAAGCCACCTTGTTTTCCCATATAGCTAGCCAGAACAAGGGAGGTTGGGCTCTGATATAATCTTCTACATAAGATTAATTCAGTTCGCTGTAGCAAATGTATTGTGGTGAAGAGATAGGGGATGCCAAGAGCTTGCGGGTAGACCAATTGTCTTCATTCTGTATATTGTGACAGTTAGATACACCTCAAACCTTAGCCCTATAGGTTGCTATGGGGGTGCACTGTGTCTTAAAAATTTGTTGACTAGGTAAAGTAGCCTCCCCTTCTGGGTTGTGACTGCATCAATAGACTTGGAAAACATGTTCCTGCAATGAGCAATGTTAGCCACACACGAACCACTAGATGCAAAACGAGACCCAAATATGAAAAAGTGCTAGTGCTTTGTAAACAATGGTTACCAATGGGAAGTGATTTAATTTTGTACTTCATGGGTCCACAGGCCATGATATAAGTTTTTGTAGAATTAGTGCGCAAGTCTAACAGAGCCATCAAATTCACCAATCCCTGTACTAATAGGCGCAATGCTCCAGGAGTACGACCCATCGGGATGACATCGTTGGCATACTGTAGGGAAGGTAAAATAAAGCCTTTGATTCTAGGGACAATCTGGGTGAGGGTTGATTAAAAAGGGTGGAGATTGTTGATATAAAGAATAAAAAGTAATGGAGCTAAAACACACCCTTGTCTCACCTCCCTAAAAACACCAATATCATTAGATCTCCACTTGAGTATTTAGTTTAATACTAGCCTTCATGTCTCTATGTATATAGGGTAAAAAATGCACCACTGCCTCATCCATTACACTCTCTAAAATAATGAATGTATATATATATGTGATCAAGGGCTGCTGAGCCCGAAACGCGTCATGGCGGCATAGCACACGAACAAAAATAAAATGAATTGGGAACAATTAAGTGGAGTCCGTCCCCTTCTTGATCGATGGTGAAGACGATCGTCTGTAAGAATGGTTTGCTGCGATAGATAGATAGATAGATAGATAGATAGATAGATAGATAGATAGATAGATAGATAGATAGATAGATAGATAGATAGATAGATAGATAGATAGATAGATAGATAGATAGATAGATAGATAGATAGATAGATAGATAGATAGTTATAGATATATATATATATTATCTACTGGCGGTCGCCAGTAGATAGTTATAGTTAGGACCGGGTTTCCATAGGAAATCTCAAAATTCTATTTTGAATAACTTTGGCGCCGGTTGACGAATCCTTGCGAAATTTTCAAAACTAATGGGGCGCTCCGCTCAGCTCCTACCCTGAAAGTCTCAGGGGGAATCATCAAGCGGGGGCCGAGAAAAAAGGGGGGTCCCAAAATGCGTTTTCCCCATGTATTTTCCCATAGGACCTTTAGTCGAAGGTACAGCCCGAACGGCTGAACAGAATTAAATGAAATTTGGCAAAGAGGTAGTCCACAGGTCAGAGATGTGCCTTTTGCATATATGGAGTCAATCTGTTCAGTAGTTTCTGAGAAAATTGCAGTTAAAAGCACATAAATATCTATAGGCGCGCACAGTGCGCGCACCGTACGCGCACGGTGCGCGCACCCTAATGTGCGCGAGCGTAATTCTGATTGGTGGATTCATGACAGTCAACATTCGAATCGGTCGAAATCAGGAAGTGTGGGCCTCCATTTTGTTTGTGTGTGTGACAGGGAAAAAGAAAGGCGGAGAACGTGAAAAGAGGGCAGGGTAGAGAGTTCCTGACCCCCTAGCCTTTGTCAGGGGGTCCCTGAAGGACCCCGAAGGGTGAAAAAACCATTTTATTTTTTTTCAAAAAATCGCGGGGTGCGCGCATCCCCCCAGCCGCCATTTTGAGTTTTAGAGGCAGAAGAGAGCTAAAAACACAAGTGGAGAACATGAAAAGGGGGCAGGGTTAAGAGTCCCTGACCCCCTAGGCCTTCTCAGGGGGACCATGAAAGACCTCTTAGGTCTCAAAAAAAAAAACATTTGAAAAAAATATCGCGGGGTGCGCGCACGGTGCGCGCACGGAGGCAAAAAAAAACATTAAAAAAATAGATTCAAAAATCAAGTTTAAGTGTTTAGATGTTGGTTGGCTCTAAAAAGAGCCATTGTGTTCATTGAGTGTTTTTTTGTACCTACAAGTAAGTACCGATGCAGAGTCTAAAGTTCAAGAGGAAGGCTCTGTTGCCTTCATCTGTGAAATGAACACCGTCTCCTCTATAAATGCCTTTCATGTTGTAACGCAAGTTGTTGTGGTATATAGAACCCATACCATAGTCTCTGAGGAAAGCAGAAACAGACTTATTGACGTGCTTTCTTGCTTTGTCAATCTGCAGACAATATTGGTTGGACCAGTTCCACTTTTGCCTTTGGCATATATTAGAATATACAAAGGTAGTTTGTGGAAAAAGTGACACCAATTGCACAAAGGTGTCCTTAACAAGCATTTCCAGACCTACCCCAGTTAAAGTTTTAGGTCATTTCCACCACAGTGCACAATTATAAGGTTAGGCTGTGGGAGATGTAGAAAAGATTTCGCCAAAGGCATTAATTGGTGCCACCTTAACCCTCTCTGACCAATCCATTTAATGTCTACATTTGGCAAAGCAAGGTCTTTCAAAATACCTCTTTTTTCTGCATAATTTTCACTCCAGAAGATATAGCTATGACCTACAATCCACACTGTGAACATCTTTCAAGGAGATCTGGATGCACTCAGAAGGTGTCTTTCAGTAGAATGGCAATATGAAAAGAAAGATAGTTGTAAAATGGAGGCTTACATACTTTTTTAAATAACAAGAGCTCATTGGCTGTTTCAGACCATTCTACACTAAAAACTAGGCTGTATGTTTAAATTTTTAAAAGCATGTTTTGTATTGGCTCAGAAAAATGTGTTCCCACAGAAGACTACTTTGGATATGCTGTTAGGTTTGAAAAGTCAAGCACTCTTGCTCTTTGGATTAGAAACATTGTGTGCTGAACTTCTGACCTCTCTGCTCACACCAGTGTTCCATGACCTGTTGCTATGGTAGGAGGCAGAAGTCATGTTGGGGGTAGGGATCATTTGGAAAGGGTTGGAGTTTGCAACCAATAGAAATGTGTGTTTCCATTTGAAAAAATGTGGGAAGCACTGTGATTTGAAGTTAACATGTATATGTGTGAAAAAAGAGAGGGAAACATTGCCATTTACTGGTTCTGCTGAGAGGTGTACAGTTCAGAGATTCTGGCTCTGATAATCTGCTGTGTGAGTGCCACATTTCTTTCTCAACTAACTACTTTTAAAGGTGAGTTATGAATTTGAGAGGGGATGTATGTGGTGCATTTTGATATAAAAAATAAAAATGAGATTCTTGTTTTAAAGTTGTGTTTTACATTTTATGTTTTGGAAGATATTTAACTGCCTTGAACTTGTCAGATATTATGGAGTATGTCTTCACCATACGTAAAGGTGTACTGGTATCACCCAGGAATATTGTTTTCTGCCTAGAATCACACCATGAGTCTGTGTGCACATAGGAATTGTTGTCAAAGATTTAATTCGTGGTGGTCTGGTTCTGTAAGACTTGCATTCATAGGAAAGGGGCAGCTTGTTTTGTTGAACTGTGATGGCTAGCATTCAGCACGAATCAATATCTCACAAATGAGAGGCAAATGCTAACACATTTGCAAACAACAGGGTAGATTTTCCTTCCACTCCTGCAATGGGTGAGGTAGTTCCTATGTGTTACAAACTGCAATTAAAACTTATCACACATGTACTCTTACATACATCTCTGCAGTCTTCATGCAGTTGTGCAAGCATCCCTGCAGATCTCTCTTGCACCTGACAATACACAGTCTCCAGAAGCACGCTCTTATCACACAGGCAGTAGCTTCTCCTGCACTCCCATGCTAAGTATTCAGCACTGTGTGGTATTTCAGATAGTAGTGTGTAACGCTACCACATTCAACATCACCAAGGGTCATTTCCTTTGCTGTAGTCTAATCACTCACCCAGGTTCCACATGCTCATGCTCTCAAGTAGGTGTTAGGACATGTGCTCTTTTCTGCCTCTCTAAACAATAAGGAAAATGTGTCAGGCTGTTACAGTAAATATCACTTGCAAAACCACAGTGGTAAATGTGCTTTGAAATTGCCAATCAAAAATTGTTTTCTGTCTACATTCACACCATGAGTCTGTGTGCACACAGGAATTGTTGTCAGAGATTTAATTCGTGTTGGTCTGGTTCTGTAAGACTTGCATTCGCAGGAAAGGGGCAGCTTGTTTTCTTGAACTGTGATGGCTAGCATTCAGCACGAATCAATATCTCACAAATGAGAGGCAAATGCTAACACATTTGAAATCAACAGGCTAGATTTTCCTTCCACTCCTGCCATGGGTGAGGTAGATCCTATATGTTCAAAACTCCAATTAACCCTTACCACACATGTTCTCTTACATACATCTCTGCAGTCTTTATGCAGTTGTGCAAGCGTCCATGCATATCTCTCTTGCACCGGCCTATACACAGTCTCCAGAAACATACTTTTAGCACACAGGCAGTAGCTTCTCCTGCACTCCCATGCTTACTATTCAGCACTGTGTGGTATTTCAGATAGTAGTGTGTAACGCTACCACATTCAACATCACCAAGGCTCATTTCTTTTGCTCTAGTCTAATCACTCACTCAGGTTCCACATGCTCATGCGCTAAAGTAGCTGTTAGGATATGTGCTCTTTTCTGCCTCTCTAAACAATAAGGAAAATGTGTCAGGCTGTTACAGTAATTATCACTTGTAAAACCACAGTGGTAAATGTGCTTTGAAATTGCCAATCAAAAATCGTTTTCTGTCTAGAATCACACCATGAGTCTGTGTGCACACAGGAATTGTTGTCAGAGATTTAATTTGTGTTGGTCTGGTTCTGTAAGACTTGCATTCGCAGGAAAGGGCCAGCTTGTTTTCTTGAACTGTGATGGCTAGCATTCAGCACAAATCCCTATCTCACAAATGAGAGGCAAATGCTAACACATTTGAAATCAACAGGCTAGATTTTCCTTCAACTCCTGCCATGGGTGAGGTAGATCCTATATGTTCAAAACTCCGATTAACCCTTACCACACATGTACTCTTACATACATCTCTGCAGTCTTCATGCAGTTGTGCAAGCGTCCTTGCTGATCTCTGTTGCACCTGACAATACACAGTCTCCAGAAACATACTTTTAGCACACAGGCAGTAGCTTCTCCTGCACTCCCATGCTAAGTATACAGCACTGTGTGGTATTTCAGATAGTAGTGTGTAACGCTACCACATTCAACATCACCAAGGCTCATTTCTTTTTCTCTAGTCTAATCACTCACTCAGGTTCCACATGCTCATGCTCTCAAGTAGCTGTTAGGACATGTGCTCTTTTCTGTCTCTCTAAACAATAAGGAAAATGTGTCAGGCTGTTACAGTAATTATCACTTGCAAAACCACAGTGGTAAATGTGCTTTGAAATTGCCAATCAAAAATCGTTTTCTGCCTAGAATCACACCATGAGTCTGTGTGCACACAGGAATTGTTGTCAGAGATTTAATTTGTGTTGGTCTGGTTCTGTAAGACTTGCATTTGTAGGAAAGGGGCAGCTTGTTTTCTTGAACTGTGATGGCTAGCATTCAGCACAAATCAATATCTCACAAATGAGAGGCAAATGCTAACAGATTTGAAATCAACAGGGTAGATTTTCCTTCCACTGCTGCCAAGGGTGAGGTAGATCCTATATGTTCAAAACTCCAATTAACCCTTACCACACATGTACTCTTACATACATCTGTGCAGTCTTCATGCAGTTCTGCAAGCGTCCATGCAGATCTTTCTTGCACCTGACAATACACAGTCTCCAGAAACATAATTTTAGCACACAGGCAGTAGCTTCTCCTGCACTCCCATGCTTACTATTCAGCACTGTGTGGTATTTCAGATAGTAGTGTGTAACGCTACCACATTCAACATCACCAAGGCTCATTTCCTTTGCTGTAGTCTAATCACTCACCCAGGTTCCACATGCTCATGCTCTCAAGTAGCTGTTAGGACATGTGCTCTTTTCTGAATCTCTAAACAATAAGGAAAATGTGTCAGGCTGTTACAGTAATTATCACTTGCAAAACCACAGTGGTAAATGTGCTTTGAAATTGCCAATCAAAAACCGTTTTCTGCCTAGAATCACACCATGAGTCTGTGTGCACACAGGAATTGTTGTCAGAGATTTAATTCGTGTTGGTCTGGTTCTGTAAGACTTGCATTCGCAGGAAAGGGGCAGCTTGTTTTCTTGAACTGTGATGGCTAGCATTCAGCACAAATCAATATCTCACAAATGAGAGGCAAATGCTAACACATTTGAAATCAACAGGCTAGATTTTCCTTCCACTCCTGCCATGGGTGAGGTAGATCCTGTATGTTCAAAACTCCAATTAACCCTTACTACACATGTACTCTTACATACATCTCTGCAGTCTTCATGCAGTTGTGCAAGCGTCCTTGCTGATCTCTGTTGCCCCTGACAATACACAGTCTCCAGAAACATACTTTTAGCACACAGGCAGTAGCTTCTCCTGCACTCCCATGCTAAGTATACAGCACTGTGTGGTATTTCAGATAGTAGTGTGTAACGCTACCACATTCAACATCACCAAGGCTCATTTCTTTTGCTCTAGTCTAATCACTCACTCAGGTTCCACATGCTCATGCTCTCAAGTAGCTGTTAGGACATGTGCTCTTTTCTTTCTCTCTAAACAATAAGGAAAATGTGTGCACACAGGAATTGTTGTCAGAGATTTAATTCGTGTTGGTCTGGTTCTGTAAGACTTGCATTCATAGGAAAGGGGCAGCTTGTTTTCTTGAACTGTGATGGCTAGCATTCAGCACAAATCAATATCTCACAAAAGAGAGTCAAATGCTAACACATTTTAAATCAACAGGGTATATTTTCCTTCCACTCCTGCCATGGGTGAGGTAGATCCTACATGTTCAAAACTCCAATTAACCCTTACCCTACATGTACTCTTACAAACATCTCTGCAGTCTTCATGCAGTTCTGCAAGCGTCCATGCAGATCTCTCTTGCAGCTTACAATACACAGTCTCCAGAAGGACGCTCTTAACACACAGGCAGCTGCTTCTCCTGCACTCCCATGCTTATTATTCAACACTGTGTGGTATTTTAGATAGTAGTGTGTAACGCTACCACATTCAACATCACCAAGGCTCATTTCCTTTACTCTAGTCTAATCACTCACCCATGTTCCACATGCTCATGCTCTCAAGTAGCTGTTAGGACATGTGCTCTTTTCTGCCTCTCTAAACTATAAGGAAAATGTATCAGGCTGTTACAATAATTATCACTTGCAAAACCACAGTAGTAAATGTGCTTTGAAATTGCCAATCAAATATTGTTTTCTGCCTAGAATCACACCATGAGTCTGTGTGCACACAGGAATTGTTGTCAGAGATGTAATTTGTGTAGCTTTTATTGTGTAAGACTTGCAGTCGTAGGAAAGGGATAGCTCATATGATAGGTTTTGAAAAGCTCATAAAAAATATAGTAATATATATAAATTACATAAAGGTATTTTTTTTTAGTTTCTTTCAGGTATTGCTAAACAAGAGTGAAATAAATTAAAGATGCCTATAAAATCAAGAAAGAGAAAACAACAGCAACAACATCTATATTTGAAGACAACTGGACAACAAAAATTAGTTGAAGAACCTCATGTTGGAAAAAAGAAAAAGCCTTCTGGTAAGCAGACAAAGGATTTTTTTTAAAATATCCTCAAGCAGAGAAAAAATGTAAAAAATATATCCACTGGAAATAGTGTTTTAAGTAGAAAGCAACAAGACAATCAACAGAATATACTAAATGCTAATGTACAATCAGAAGTAAGAAAGAATGACTTAAAAAGAAAAATAGATTTTAAAAACATTCGTAGAAAAATGTTTCAGAGAAGAGTGATGTTCAATTTGCTAAAGGATGTGAAAAAATATAGGAAGAAAGCCAAATTTTATAAGAAAAAGAAACATATTGAATCAATTGTTGCAAAGGCTTTGGAATTAAAAAGGAAACTATTCATTTTAATTTTGAACAGGATCCGTACATTAGATAAATTAGTGAATGTGATGAAGTCAAAAAGCAAAAGAAAAAGAGAAGTGAAAAAAAAAAACTTTTGTAAAGTGTTCTTAGGAGAATGGAAGCATAGTTCAAGTACTGAACCATTTTTTAATGAAGAGAGTTATCTTCAAAGTAATAGTTTGCTGCATGCAGTTGACACCAGTGGTCGAGCATATGAAGTTAAGGATGGTTGTGTAATAGAAAAGGAGAAAATGGTTCCAAGAAATGAGGAAGAAGTGTTAGCTGATGAGGTTATGGGGGAGACGTCTTAAAGCCCCAGTGTACACTTGCAATTGTAGTAGTATTTGTACTGTACGACAGGAATCTATTGATAAATTTCGTGACTTTCTAAGAGAATATAGTAAAAAAAAGTGTTAAACAGAAGATTAAGGTGCTTCAAAGACTAGATCCATGCAGAGTGAGAGAGAATACTGGTTTGCAAGGACATTCTCTGGCTTGTCTTTCTAGGAAAGTTTGTCAAAGTGTTTTTCACCATTTTAGGATGCTGGCAGTTCATCATACTGAAATGAGAAAGTTTGTGAGAATATTGTATTTTGCTAAAAGTCCAGCACTAAAGTTACATGAGTTGAATAGTGCTCTGTTCCGTGGATCTGTAACAGATGTGAAGAAGGTTTGGGAGGATATTGAGTTTTGTTACTTTGGTACAGAGCAAGAAAGTGCAGGAAATGACACGGTTATTGAAGAAAATGTGGAAGAGAATGTAGAACCCACTGTTAGTAAAACATTTGAAGATCAAATGACAAAATTTACTATCATCTCTAATGAAAGACCAGATATTATTTGTATTTGTTGCCGGAGAAGCCATTATAAAACTCAAACAAGGAATGTTGATCTCTATAAAAAAAGTGAAAAAGAAAATAATTCTAAGTGGAAGGATTTTGCTACATATTTATTTCTGGAAAATTGTTTTGATTTGGGTGAAGATCAGCGTATTTGTAAATACTGTTATAACAAGTTAGAAGAAAATAAAATGCCTGCTAGAGCTGTACATAATAATTTAGAATTGGTTGATATTCCTGCAGAACTTAGTGATTTAAATACATATGAGTCTATACTCATTCAATGTGTCCATCCGTTTCAGACTATAGTTCGTATGGAGCCCAAAACAGGCAAATTACCTCCTTCAGATTTACAAAGAGGTTTAAAAGGAAGAGTTGTCTATTTGCCATTAGATTTGAAAAAAAATATTGAAACAATTGATGCAGATAGTTTGGAAACTGAACCATTAGGTATTCTGGTTAATGGTGTACCTACAAAGAATAAGAAAATTTGGCAGGAGCTGGTGGATGTACGAAAAGTACAAAGAGCAAATTTATATTTGAAAAGCAATAATAAATGGTATGAATCAATTTATATGGATGAATATGATGAAGATTTACTAGCAGACACAGGAATAACAACTGGGCAAATTGAAAAAGTGGATAAGTCAAAAGAAGAAGAAATTTATGAACATTTCAGCATACATCCTCTTCATTCTAAAGAAGTTATGGGAAACACTATTGATCTCTTTCAGATGAAAAAAGCAAAAGGAACTCCCGTGAGTGTATGGGAGGAGAGCTTGGAAGCTCGTTGTTTTCCCCAGCTGTTTCCTACAGGAAAAGGTGGATGATATGATGAACGTCCAGTACAGATTCCTGCTTCTGAGTATCGGACTACAAGATTATATGCAGAAGATCCAAGATTTCGTCAAAGTATTCCTTATTTGTTCCATCTTTTATTTGAAAGTGACTTATCAGCACTATCTCATGCAGTAAATCACATTTTGAAAACTGGAGTACATCTACATAATGTGTCTGCAAAGGATTTTCTGAACAAAGGTCAACAGCGAGATGATCATTTGGAATCTCAATTGATTAATCTAATGGCTTGTCAGCGTGGGACTAATGAATATTGGTACTGACGCCATGGAGAATTGAAATGTATGTTACGGAATTTAGGAACTCCTACATGGTTCCTTACCCTAAGCTGTGCAGAGTACGCTTGGGAGGATTTACTGGATTTCCTTCGAGAGGCAAATTCAAATATTGAAAACATCCAATACAAGACAGCAGGAGAATTGTGCTCATTGGATCCGGTTAATGTTTGCAGATATTTCAATCATAGATTTGAGGCTATGATGTTCTTCATCTGCAATAAAAAAAAATCCACCTCTTGGAGAAGTTGTGGATTTCTTTTGGAGAAAAGAGTACCAAGCAAGAGGTGCTCCTCATATTCATATGGTGTTGTGGATCAAGGATGCCCCAAAATTTGGAACAGATTCTGATGATGCAGTTTTATCTTTCATTGAAGGATATGCAACATGTGCTATACCTAAAAGCACAGAAGAAAAAAACTTAAAAGAGCAAGTTTTACGTTTCCAAAGTCATCGGTGTGGAAAATACTGTCGACGAAAGTACAAGAGTAAAGATAAATTCTACACAAAATGTCGATTTGGATTTCCACGACCTGTTCTTTCAAAAGGAAGAGTGAACAGTTTTATGTCAGCTGTGTGACATACTATTACAAGAAAATTGCCTAAGAATACCTACAACCTAAGAAGAAAAGAAGAGTCAAAATATATAAATGACTACAACCCAGTCATTTTATCCATGTGGAATGCTAACATGGATATTCAGTATGTAGCTGACAATTCTATTGCTGTTGCTCGGTATGTCACATCTTACATCACTAAATCTGAGAAAACGGAATTGAAAGAAATGTGGGAAGAGATTTCTCATGAGAAGACTGTCAGTAAAAAGCTATACAGTTTCAGTTTAAAGATGTTATCGCATCGAGAAATTGGATCATACGAATGCTCAGATAGGTTATCATCTGCAAGTCTGTACTCCAAATCCAGAAGAATAATTTGGGTAAGTTTAGGCCTTGCAGGAATGAGAAATCGGGTACTGAAATCTATTCGAGAAATTGAATATTTAGCAGAGTACGAACCTGAAAGTACAAACATTTTAAGAACAAACATGTTGGACACATATTACCCAAAGAGAAGTCATCATCTTGAGAATATGTGTCTCTATGAAGTGCTGCAGAACTACATTTATAAACGGAATGCCACAGAAGACATCAACAATGGAAAATATAAAGTCATTGGTGAGGAAGGATGTTTGGTAAAACAAACAAAAGGAAGTTTGATTAATCACAGAAAGTTGAGTTGCGACACTACTGACAAGAAGGAATTTTACCACTTAGCACTTTTACAGTTGTTCAAACCATGGCGCTCAGAGGATAATTTACTTGGACATTTTCAAAGCTATGAAGATTCCTTTAATGCATGCAAAGATACCATAGAATGCAGTACTTTCACAACTTATGTACAAATGTTAAATGAAGAAATTGAACAAGAAGCAACAATTGCAGCTGAAGTAGCTAGAGACAGTTCTCAAGACAGTCAAAGTTCTGGGACACTCAGTCAAGATCCCCTAGGACAACCAATCGTAGAAAATGAAGCTGCAATAGCCATGACTGAAGTGGAAACAGCTATGAATCAAGCTCAGGAAGATTTAATAAACTTACCAAATTTGGAACAGCAACTGAATGATGAACAACAACAAATTTATGAGGAAGTCACAAAACAAATTGATCATGGATTACTACATGAAAATAAAGAGTGCTCATGCACATCATTTGAACCAATCAGAATGTATGTGAGTGGACAAGCTGGAACTGGAAAAAGTTTCTTGATTAAAGTAATTAGAAGCTACCTACAGAAAAAAACTGATTCAACTTTGTCTTGTGTTGTTACTGCTCCAACTGGGTTAGCAGCATATAACATAAAAGGAATTACCCTCCATCGTTTGCTAATGTTACCAGTAGAGCATGAGAACAAAATACAATACCACAAGCTAACAGGAGAAGCATGTTTTGAAGTTTTAAGAGTATTGAAAAAAATGAAAGTTCTCATTATTGATGAGGTAAGCATGGTATCAAACTTAATGCTTGCCTTTGTGCATTTAAGAATGCAGCAAATTCTAAAGACAAACTATGACGTGCTATTTGGAGGAAAACATGTTATAGTTTTTGGGGATCTACTGCAGCTCACACCAGTTAAAGGACAACCAGTATTTCATACTCTTACACATGAAGACACGAAAAAGTCGTTAGGAAGTATAGGTAATGTGAATATTTGGTCATACTTTGAGTACAAAGAACTCATTACCAATATGCGGCAAGCAAATAATGATGATTATGCAAGTATTCTCAAAGATATCAGAATTGGACTACTCACAGAACATGGAAGAAAAGCTTTACAGAGTCGATTGCTATGTAATTTGTTTCCAACAGAACAAATAGTTCCAGAGAAAATATACAAGAAAATTGCAGGACAAAATACTGTAATCTGCTTAATGCCAACACTACATGAATGCTCTATATTCAATCAAGAACTTTTGAAATTGGAAAATGAAGAGATTGTAAAACTGGAAGCTGTGGATAAAATACAACATGAAGGAATAACTATTATATTGACAGGCAAATTGACAACTAAATTGGATTCTCTAGAGAAAAACATATCGAAAACAGCTGGTTTAGAAAAGAATCTTTATGTATGTATGAACTGTCGAGTAATTTTAAGACGTAATTTGGATGTAGAAAAAGGTTTAGTGAATGGAGCTATGGGTAAAGTTGTGGGTTTTGTTAATTACCAGAAAAAAGATGGAATTCAATTTTTAAAAATAAAATTTGATCAGATTGAAGAGGTTAAAGACATTAGTCGTTGTTCAGTTCATTTCTTGCTTGTGAAAGACTTATATGTACGTAGGAAGCAGTTTCCGTTTTATTTAGTATATGCTGTAACTATTCACAAATCTCAAGGATTAACTGTAGATAGTGCTTTTGTAAACATTGGATCTAGTGTGTTTAAAGAAGGTATGGCATATGTTGCTTTGTCACGTGTGAAAATAATATCTGGTTTATTCATGATAGACTTTGATGAGTCAAAAGTTAGTGCTGATGCAAACTGTGTAAAGGAATATAATAGATTAAGAAGAAGCTATGCTCCTCATTTAGGTCAGTATCCTGTGTTTGAAAAACGTGTTGTTTGTCGGAAAAGGAGAATTGAGAATATCTGTAATAAGGATGTACAGAAGAGAAAACAAAAGGAGAGTGATGTGATTGCAAGCAAAAAGAAAAAGGACAATGTTGAAGAGGTTGTTGGTTGTCATTTTGAAAATAGCTCTGGTGTCAACTGCTACGCTAATGTAGTGCTGAATGTTGTATTTTATCTTGAAAGTTTGCAAGAGCAGATAATACTAAATCATGAAAAAAGATTCTGTTCTCTGCTGAGTGGTCTTTATGAGAAGCTGAGTAATGACAAAACTAAAATAGAAAGTGCTTCTGATGTTAGAAATCTTTTAGATGTATGTTCAGGATGTACACAGTTTACTCAAAATGTCCAGCAAGATGCACAGGCATTCTAATGTATATGCTTATGGTACTGGAAGATGAAGTGGTAGAAATAGAAAATATGTTTGGTCTCTCTTATAAATGGGAACATAGTTGTGAAAACTGTTTGAACACATGCAGCTCTAATGTTGATTCTGAAAGGTTCATATATTTAACATTACCAGAGAGTAAATCAGTGACTTTTAGTAAATTAGTTAAAGATGCAAATCACAACATGGAATGTTGTCAATGTAAATCAGAAATGTTATCAACGTTATTTTTAAAGAAATATGGACAGTATGTAATTTTAATGATGCAACGTTGTAGAGCTGATGGAACAAAATTGGACACTTTAATAAAGAAGTTTACAGGAAATCAATTATCAATATCAGGAAAAACTTTTGTTGCAGTTGCAATAATTTTCCATGATGGACCTTCTATAACTTCTGGTCATTACACAGTTTATCTAAAATGTGAAAAAGGCTGGACACTGTGTAATGATTCACAATTGATTTTCAAGCAACGTTTGCCTGCAGAATTACCAAATTCCTACTTAATTTTTCTAAAACCCAAATTTTAGATACAAATTGCAGAATCTGAAGAAACCATTATTTCGATTTTATAGGATTACCATTGAATATTTTACCAAAAAAGAATTTAAAAATTACCATTTGGCCTCATAGAAAGGTAACTGTTTCTATTGTGGACTTCTTTGACAGATATTATTTTGGTGTATGAGCTTAAGCAACCAAATTTATAGACGTTATTTATTGCAAATAGTTATTGTTCTTAGATGATATTTTTAATATATATGTTACATTTCTATCAAGGTATGTTTTACTGAGTAGAGATTCAGGGCTTTTTTTAAACAATCTTTTCAGATTGTTAATTTTTTTGCCCGCTGTTAAGTGAAGAATGCAATTGATTTCACAATTTGCAGTGAAATTCAATATATTCTGAAAACAGCAAAGAAAGGGCAAACAATTACTTTGTTAAATATGAAAATATGTGTACTGTATTCTAAAATGTATTGTTAAATATTACTACTTTTTTTCTTTTTTTTCAGATCGAGAAAGAAAATTTAGGAAATGTAATCCTTTTTTCTAGCAATTAAAAAAACCCATTTATTTATAATTAAGTTATTTTGTTGGTCAGGTAAGTTTGAAATATCTGTATTTCTCTCCCCTTCACTTTCATGCTCCCTTTTCTTCACTTCTCCTCACTCTGCTTTTCTCATTCCCCTTCTCTCTCTCTTCTTCCTTTACTGCTCTTTCGTAACTCCCTCACTCCTTCTATACTACTCTCCTAGGTTTACTGCCTCCATCACTACTTTTTTAACCATGTATCTCTCCCTGTCTCCATGTGTCTCAGTCATTCTAACTGCCTTACTCCTTCTCAGTTCCTTGCTCTCTGTCTCTGTTTCTGTCTCTCTCCCTTTGTCTGTCTTACCCTTAATTTACTTAACATCTCTGGGGAAAATTAACAAGGCCCCTGCGCCACCACTATGTCACTTTTCATAATGTACTGGTGGCGCAGGGAGCTCCTCCATATTTACAGGGAGAGGAAAACCCACCCAGCGTGACTTTTCCTTTCCACATAAATACAGCAACTTCACACGCAGCACTGTGCGTTGAAGGAGCGTTCCATGGGTGTTGTTGTGGGTGTTCCCACGCAACACTCAAAGAACTAGACACGTCTCCAGGTTTACGAGAAATCGTAACTCTGGAGATGCGTGTGAATCCTACGGTGCGCGCACCGTGCGTGCACGGTGCACGCACGGCGGGGAAAAAAACAATAAATATAGAATAATAAAAAAAAATAAGTGTTTAGATGTTAGGTGGCTCTAAAAAGAGCCGTTGTGTTAATGGAGGGATAGAGGAAAAAAAAGACATGGCAAAATTTATAGGGTGTCACACGTGTGCTGCTCTATCTTCCTCTCTATTAGCGGAATGCTGGTGTCCGCATAACAGATAAGAGCATTACACAAGTTACACCGCATATGCACCCTCTCAAACAGAGGGTGTATATCCAGAGGAACCGAAGAAGGTGAAGCTGCCGCCGCAGATGAAGAGCTCTGCTGAGCTGCCGATGATGTGCTCGGCTGAGCTGCTGCGGATGTGCTCGGCTGAGCTGCTGGAGGGTTTTCTCTAGCAGCTCGAGCATAAGCCACAGGATGTACATCTCTAACGTGCCTGATCATAGTGACGATACTAAAAGAGAACTTCTTTTTAGGATCTCCTCTAGATAAGACACGATCACAAAGAGTGCAGGTGACTGTGGGAGCATTCACTTTCTTCTGCCCCTGTGGAAATGTAAAAAATTGCCAGATAAAAGAATCTTTCTGTTTCCTCTGTCTCTGTCTCACAAGGGTCTCCTGCTCACTCCCAGAAGATGACTGCTGCTCTGCCATTCTGAAGTACTGAAGTACTAGAAAAGCTGCTCAGCTCCTTCTCCCAGGGAATCAGAAGTAATAATGAGGGGAATGGGTGTGGTGTTGGAAGTTTCTGGAACTGAAACTAATATAAACCAATGAAAAGTGTTGTTTCTTGATCACATGACTTACCGTGCGCGTACCGTGCGCTTACGGTGCGCGCGCGGTACAAGCACGCATGCGCGTACGTAGGACGCGTGCATGCACGTACGGAGCACGCGCGTAGGAAGCACGCGCGCATGCGCGTACGGAGCACGCGTGTACGGAGCATGCACGCATGCGCGTACGGAGCACGGGAGCATGCGCACGCGCGTACGGAGCACGCGCGCATGCGCGAAAGGATCACGTGCGCATGCGCGTACGGAGCACGCGCGTACGCATCACGCACGAAGTACGCATGCGTACGTAAATCACGTATGCATGCGCACACGGAGCACGTACGCATGCAAGCCACGTGCGCGCACTGTACGCGTACCATACCGTATGCGCACGGTGCGCGCACAGTCAAAAACCCTTAAAAAAAAAAAACAATGTTTCGAGGTTTCTAGAAGATATTAACTATGCTGTTCAACTATATCTAAAATTTAAAAAAAAAGGTGAGCCGTTCCATATTGCAGGATACAGTAAATCTATAATTATATTCATAGGTAGCATATTGTAAAATAAATAAATAAAAAATATAATAATACATTCATAAATTAGCATTTAAAAAACCTTTGAAATTCACTGAAAAAACCATAGGTTTCACATACGTTATAGTTTGGAATTAGCATTTAAAAAACCTTGCAAATTCACTGAAAAAAACCATAGGTTTCACACACGTTATAGTTAGGAATTAGCATTTAAAGAACCTTGCAATTTCACTGAAATAACCATAGGTTTCACACACGTTATAGTTAGCTGGACATTTCACTCATACAAAACCAATGAAATTCCCCCGTTATAGTTAGTTCAGATAACTATAACTCGCGCGCCCGCAATCCACTGCTGATGACGTCACATATTACATCACTCATGACATGGTCCGTGACATCACTCATGACATCACTGATGACATCACTGATGACATCTCAAATGACATCACTCATGACATCACTGATGACGTCATTCATGTGATCATTTGATGCTTCTTGTCACACCCTAATATAACCTTTGATACACCGACTCAAAATTACAGAGTTCCATTCTCAAAACCATACATACACCAATACCAATAACTACATACCCACTTATTAACTGTTAGGTCTACATACACCACCACTCATTCACCTGTACAGTCACTCATACTTACAGTCACTCCGTACAAGACTATCATATGCATTTATACACCTATATAGACACTCACACACCGCCAATCATCCATTGAGGTACTGACACACCTAGTCAGTCGTACAAGTAATTAAACACAGTCCAATTTACTCATCTATACAGTTAAACACACTCAAGTTCACTTACTCATAAAAATAGTATCACATTCTTACAGTCTTATAGAATCATTGATACAAGCACACAATCATCCATACAGTCACTGTCACAATCACGCACTCTCACATCTACCCACTTATATACTCTTACACGCATATATACTGCCTTTCACATATGTAGTTAGTCACAAATGTACCACTGAAATGTACATTCAATCCCTAACACACCCATACATACACTCACTCAAACATACAGTCCATAACAGATGCACTCTTAAAACCATGCACCCATAGAATCACCCACTCACACATCTATGCATAGAGTCACACACACCCTACCCACACAAACACTCAGGAACCCATACAGATACTCAGACAAGCAATCAATAACTCATATAGACACTCATATAGCTATTCACAAAACCATGCAGCCACTTATACACCAACATACAGACACATCCAGACATTTACACAGTTTAGTCAGTAGTCTGCAGTAAGATACATTTAATGACTCACTTATAGAGTCAGTTACGCACCACAGAAAATCATCCATTTACACACTTGTACACCCACTTATTCTTCAACAGGCCTTTCCCTTTATATATTAAACATATTAAAATTGTTCAGAAACACATACTCAATGGATGATGTCATCAGTGATGTCATGAGTGATGCCATTTGAGATGTCATCAGTGATGTCATGAGTGATGTCACTGACCATGTCATGAGTGATGTAATATGTGACGTCATCAGCAGTGGATTGCGGGCGCGCGAGTTGAACTAACTATAATGAGGGAATTTCATTGGTTTTGTATGAGTGAAATGTCCAGCTATCTATAACGTGTGTGAAACCTATGGTTTTTTCAGTGAATATATAGATATATATATGAATACAATCACACACAAAGAATGTGTCTTTCAATTGGGTATGGTCTTTCCAAATAATTGTTGCAAATAATGAAAAGTTATGTATTTATTGATTTATTTATAATATTTAATTTTGCAATTTGAGATTTATATATATATTTATGGTATTTTATTGTAAATACTGTTCTAATGTCTCATGAACTTTCTATCTATTTATTTATTTATCTGCATAGTTATATGTATTTTAAGGGAAGGCCGTTTTGCATTTGACATTTTATATATTATAACCAAATCAGCATCGGTAACGACGATATGCAACACAAAGCTTCAATTGCACCGTAACTCCATTCTGACTAGAGAGTGTGTCCTCCATGTCTATGACCAACAACCAATGGTAATGAGCACAAGTCACTTTAAAAGGGGTCTAAAAATATGTTAGCGTTGTCATGTAAACAAGGTCCGGCTGGACTGAAACGCGTAATGGCCGACATTGAATAAAAAGATCTGAGCACTTACTCTATGGTCCGCGCCTGCTTTGGCCAACGAGAAGCTGCCTAAGGAAGCAGTAACCAGGGATAGATATATATATATATATATATATATATATATATATATATATATATTCACTGAAAAGAACATAGGTTTTAGAGATGTTATAGTTAGGAATTAGCATTTAAAAAACCTTTGAAATTCACTAAAAAAAACATTGGTTTCAAGGATGTTATAGTTAGTTGAACATTTGATGTCATGAGTGATGTAATATGTGACGTCATCACCAGTGCATTGCGGGCGTGCAAGTTATAGTTAGCTAAACTAACTATAACGGGCAAATTTCTCTGGTTTTATATGAGTCAAATGTCCAACTAACTATAACGTCCCTCAAACCTATGGTTTTTTAATGAATTTCAAAGGTTTTTTAGGTGCCAATTCCTAACTATAACGTCTGTAAAACCTATGGTTTTTGCAGTGAATTTTGAAGGTTTCTTAAATGTTAATTTCATATTTATAAAACCTATATTTGTTCTATTTTTTTTGTAATATTTTTGAACTCTATTATCCCTTTAGATTTTTTAATTTAAAAAACTATATAATGTTTTATATCTTCAAAACAAAGTATGTACATTTTATTTATTTTTTTGAGAAAACTGGAGTCCCAGTACCAAGCTCTATCAGCACACGAATCCTATCCGCCATATTGCTAAACTCGTAAATGATGCGCTTTTCGTATCCAACGGGTTCGTGGCACCGCGCCCCGCGTAACATCATATACGTATGTCGTCGTGCCAGCTGCTACTTTGGTATGCGATGGGTACGCAGTACCAAGCCATGCGTTATGTCATGTACGTATGGGGTCACGCTCGCTGCACGTTGCGTATGCGACGAGTGCACGCTGCCAGGCCCTGTGTTACATCATAGACGTATGGTGTCGCGCCGGGTACGCCATTCCCTCATTTTCTTTTTGTCTCAAAACTATATCTAAATAAGTTTAAAGTGTATATGAGAGCAAGAGATAATCTAAAATATTTTAAACCTTTATATATTTCTAACTGTAAAAATATATTTTCTCAAAATCGCGTCGGGTGTGGCCTCCTTGCGCGCTCAGTGCGCGATTGCCATGTGACCTTAAAAAAAAGCATTTGATTGGTTCATAACATTTCCCATTGTAACAGTTGGAGGATCCCACCCATTTTAGTGATTCTCTCTACAGCGTTTGATGAGAGACTCCTCTGCTTAGAGAGCTTTTTTGAAAACTTTTTGCTATGTACACATATCTGACACTACACACAACATGCAACCAGCATCTTCATCAATATTCATGCTCTGTAAAGTAGCCTTCCACCTGTGATAGCCATGCACCTAAAAGTTACATACCCAAAGTTTTCCCCACGGCCAGAGGTAACATGGTTGCAAATGCTCTCCACAGCACAATTTAATGTGGTACGGCCCAGGGGCAGTATCATGCATAGATAATGAACACACGGACACAGATAGATAGTGGAAGTGGGTACGGGCACGTGCGCTAGACTCCTCTTTATTACCAGGGTCACATATCCCGTAACATCTGTGCTGGATACGTGTGGGGTGAATGTAAACCAGCCCTCAGGGAATGGTTGCTGCTAGCATCAACTACAACAGTAATCATTGGATCACACACAGAGATTCAATAATAAAAGTGTCAATAGTTTGTGCTGCAGTAAGGTAGGGACAGTAGATGTGATATAATACACAAAAGATTCTATCGTAAAAGAACCATAACTTGTGGTATACTGAGATACAGGCAGTAGATCTGAAATAATACACAAAAAGATTGTATCATAAAGGGTCCATCAGTTCTAGTGCACTCAGATAACCAAATCAAAAGTATTCAGCATGTGCACAGCCACGATGATGCGGGCTGCTGGCGGGCCGTACTAGGAACAATGTCTGTTGCCTAGAGGACTGCATCATCTGCAATAGCGACTCGATCTGAGTTGTAAACACTGCTGTCTGCAGTGTAGGCCAGAGAGAGCGGTCAGCAAGGGCCCACAGCCACGTGGTGTTGACTTGAGCTGCCCAGTTTGTCATACGCGAAGCAACAAAAACCGTGTGCGCAACCTGCGATGATGCGTATGCGTGGTGCAGACAGAGCGCACTGGAACAATGTCTTTTGCCTACAGGACTGCATCATCTACAATAGCGACTCGATCTGAATTGTGAACACTGCTGTCTGCAGTGTAAATTGAAGGCAGTAGTCAGCACAGTCATCCATGAATATTTTTTCTCACTTCCTCTTCACAAAATACAACAACATGAATTACAAAAAACTCAGCAATAAATAAATCAAAACAATTCGAATTGCGATCTCTGCTGTCCACAGTGTAGACTGTTATTCATTGTTCTTTTCCACTACCTAAAATAATTTGGTCATTGTACTAAACCTATAACTCATCTAATAACAGTTCTTCCAGCAAGTATACTAAAAGGATATTGTGTATATTTCAATAGATGTTGTAGTTAGTTGCCTACTGGATTCTGAAATTAAACAATCACCACTTGATCTGAATTGTGAGCCCTGCTGACCACAGTGTAGGACAGAGGCAGTGGTGATTAACGGCTCACAGCCACTTGCCGTTGGATTCGGAAGCACGGAGTTGCTTGCACCTGATCGGAGGGGGTACACAGAAATCACCACAGACTTTAACTTCTGACATCCTCAATCATAGAATCAAGACCCCGTTTCACTGTTCGAACCTGCTGTACCGCGGTGTACTCCAGCTACTGCAGTCAACCAAGCCCAATAATCATGTGCAGCAGTTAGCTACGGAAGCACAGAGTCTGATGCACCTCAACGGAGGGAGTTCTGTGAAAACCAAGCAGCAAGTAATATCGGACATCGTCCATTCTGGGATCAAGACACTGTTCCACTGTTGGGACCTAGAGTTGGTTGCACCTGGTTGAAGGGAGTACCTTCATCTCCACTCTCAGATCCAGTTCTAACATCGTCCATTGTGGGATCAAGACCCCGTTTCACTGTTCGGACCTGCTGTACCGCGGTGTACTCCAGCGACTGCAGTCAGCCAAGCCAAATGATCATGTGCAGCAATTATCTACGAAAGAACAGAGTCTGATGCACCCCAACGGAGGGAGTTCTGTGAAAACCAAGCAGCAGGTAATATCGGACATCGTTCATTCTGGGATCAAGACACCGTTCCACTGTTGGGACCTAGAGTTGGTTGCACCTGGTCGAAGAGAGTACCTTCATCTCCACTCTCAGATGCAGTTCTAACATCATCCATAGTGGGATCAAGACACCGTTCCACTGCTGGGACCTAAAGTTGGTTGCACCTGGTCGAAGGGAGTACCTTCATCTCCACTCTCAGATGCAGTTCTAACATCGTCCATTGTGGGATCAAGACACCGTTCCACTGTTGGTACCTGTTGGACTACCGTGTTAGTAGTATTCAGAGCACTCCACGGTGTTGGGCCTCAGGCTGGGCGCTGTCTGCCTGTGTTGCGGTAGCCAGCGTTGATCTCAGGAGCCTTCCCAGCTCACAGACCTCGGCCCAGGAGCTTCCGGTGGCATGTGGTGGGCCCTCTTTCACATACGGGGGTGTCGAAAGGTGAACTGTGGGGCATATGTACGTTGTAGCGGCCATGACATTTTCTGGGTACCAGGAGGCTGAGAGCATCATTCACGCAACCACCTTTGCTCAAGGCGTCAGCCTCGTGGTGGTGTAAGCTACGGACACCTGGCAGACATGTTCGCCATTCCGAAAGAGAACCACACCCACAGAAACGTGCCTTTTATTCATACCCCTACGCTAGCCTTGCGTACGCCAAGCCAGCCCACTACGTTAAAAGTTTGGGGGGAGGGGGCACATACGCGCTATGGTTTCGTAATCTTCCTTACTGACTGTATCATCATGGTTGCATCCACTGTCCACTTCACTCAACAGACCATCAGTGTATGTTGACATGTACATGTTTGTGCTCTGCATACTTAAGCCTGTCTGGCACATCCCCTCAACACTTTGCATTGAATACTTTTATAATCGAGAATCACTTGCCACCTTCGCACATACTTTGCTCCCATCTCTCCCCGCATTCTGCATTGTGTGGAAGAGGTGCTATGCCATGTTTGGTTTGTGTACATGGCTAGCCACGGTTCCCACAGTACGTAGTGTTGTTGTGTGTGCTAGGTATGCATGTTCTTTGTCATGTTGTATGTGATTATATAAGGTAGCGCGTTTATTTACGAGCAGTGGTTTCTCCCATTTACATATCGCTGTCTTAGAGAGGATACAGAAGTTTTTCTCACAGGTGAAAAGTGCCAACACAATGGCAGTCATTCATTACTATGAAAGAATGTCCAACTGCACGACGCTTCTAAGCTTACAGCCCCCAATCTTGCGTGCTTTCTTAAAAGCACGCCAACTCCCACAATCAGACCAACATTCACACAGTTTTCTAACGGCAGTTATCTGCTTCTTAATAACATGGACTGCTACGGAATGTGAGCTGGCATACCGTATGTCCGTACTGTTTCAAACCGGGTAACTTCCTGCGGCAATCTCTATTCCCACCCACACAAAGTAACTCCCAAAGTTCAACTTGGCCTTCAATACCTACTTTGAAAACAGATTTTATTAAACTGAGCAAACTGAAAGTGCTTTTGTTTCAAACAGAAGTGTCCCTCACTTCTGCAAAAGTAATTTAACGATTGCAGATAGCACCAACTTCAAGTAAAATACAGTCCCTTTTAAATACGAACCTCTAATTACACTTTGTGAATTGTTACACAATTTTCAACACATCTGACATTTCAGCTCTGGCACACCTTTTTAACACTGTCTCCTCCAGCCTTGTCACAGGATTTCAAACTGGTTTTGGTATAATACCAGACTTCATTCATTTGATCATCTCTGGAATAACAGAAACAGTGCCCATAATTCTCACTCTGGTTGCGGCCATCCTACTACTATTTTTGCTTGTAAAAAATGGATGCGCTCCCTGCGGTAACAAGCATGTCCGACAGAATACGCCTCTACGCGAAGCTACATCAATACCGTGAAATAATGGAACAACTTTTCGGCTGCCTGCCTCTATCTATTATCGGAGCCAGCTACAACATGACATTTATTTACACATATGCAATCTGCGTGCAACCATCTTTTTATTGCACAACTTGCCCATTCGACTGGCGAATGGATCTATGCCTTGCCAACATCCTAACAATCGCTCCCGATATCCAGCAGGTAATGGAGTATCTTGAAAACCATGAACATGATTGTTCGGGCAGTGGAGCAATGGTGGATTCAAAGCAAAATGGTACCCTGGCGGAATGGGATTTCTGCGCAGCCGTGAGAAATCTCCTGCAGCGTGCGACCTTTGACAACATTGCAGATTGCCTGCCAATTCAAATTGCCGCTCCAACATTCGAGGAACATTACTGTCCCTTCAAGGGTATGAATTGGATCGCTTCGCTTTTCTCACACAATGGCAACAATCGGCTCTTGGAACATTACGCATCTCAAGCCGCTGAAGAACTTCCTGACTGCAATCTCCAAGACTTGTTAGAAATTCACTTTATTCTTGGATTGATTTTTTCCAACTTTTTGGACTTTTTCCTATAAATTACACTTCAATTGAACTATTGAACTATTTTCATATAATAACTTTCTAAGTAGAATTTGGCATTTGAACTCTGTTTTCATTATTGCCCCTTACGTCTCCAGCGTAACCAGGGATGGGTGATGTATGGTCTATGCAAATAGGCTATTTACTCGCTAAATTTGCCTAAACCCGACCTCCATTTTGAAACCATGTCTATTCTTTGTGCACACGTCTCTCTGCCTGCCTGTTATCCACGAACCCTTTTCACACAAATTAGCTCATCCTCAGCCTCTGCTCACGAGCTGGCGATCAAGATCAAAAAACACGGCATTGATTAGGAACTGGTTGGCACAGTTTGGTAATCGTATCCTACCTTTATTTTCATCATACAATTTACAGTCATTCATGTCTAATAGGTATTGTTTATGTCACATGGAACTGTAACATGTAATGTGGAATTGACTGATGCAGGAGCTTAGGTTTGAATACAGCAGAAGCGGTTGGACTTTGCCTCAGCTGGATGCCTTAGCTCTTGCACCAGTGGATCCATTTATGGCACTTAAATAAAGACACTTTTTATATAGCGTGCAGACTCCATCGCTTTATTACACACAGCCACTCTCTCAAACACACCTGATTTCACCATTTGTCTTCTGTGGCATTGCAACATTCTGCATTATATTCTTCATGATTATTTCTTTGTTCCTGCTTGCTAAAGCACTCCATTCGAGTCTTCAGACCAGTAGGGGTGAGTAGTTTGCTTCCCACTCCTGCTGTGGTCTAAACGCATACTAACACCACTTGCACAGCTATGCCACAGTGGCCAGTATGCTACAGCTCCCAGAGCACATCAGTTTACAGCAATCAGCTCACGGTTTCATCCCCGAGTGTACTGGCACCTCACCTCAGCACCATCTCACTCTGGGCAAAACAGCACTTTCACACCGGTAGGGGTGAATACTTTGCTTCACACTCCCTGTATAGCACACCCTAACCACCCCACAGAGCTCACAGCGCTATTGTTTAAACGCATACTAACACCACTTGCACTACAGCGCCCAGAGCACATCAGTTTACAGCAATCAGCTCACGGTTTCATCCCCGAATGTACCAGCACCTCACCTCAGCACCATCTCACTCTGGGCAAAACAGCTCTTTCACACCAGTAAGGGTGAATACTTTGCTTCACACTCCCTGTATAGCACACCCTAACCACTCCACAGAGCTCACTGCGCTCCTATCCTCCTCTTTCATACTTTTTTCACCCTTTTTTCCCCTTACTCGCTTCAATGGAATCACAAAATGGCTGCCAACACTTCCTAGTTGCAACCGTTTGCAGTCAATAACCAGAAAGCTTGTGCTCGTAACGCCTCAGCCAATCAGATAGCAGAATTCCCAAATATCGATATCTGTATATTTCGATATTTCTCCAAAACTACTGAACGCATTCACACCAAATAAACAAAAGCGTGCTTTCTAGACCAAGACCCTTCTCCCTGTCAAATTTGGGGTAATTCCGTTCACCCGTTCGACCTGTAGCCTTGCCTAAGGTTTCCTATGGAAATTGCATGGAGAAAACACGTTTTGGGACCCCCCTTTCTTCTCGGCCCCCCTTTGACGAATCACCCCCACACTTTCAACATAGGAGCTGATATGAACAACAAATTAGTTTGGAAAATTTCATGAAGATTCATCAAAAGACGCCAAAGTTATAAGCAAAACAAAAAATGTTCTTCCTATGGAAACTTGGTCCTAGCTATAACTACCTACTGGCAACCGCCAGTAGGTAATATATATATAGGCAAACTCAAACCTAAATCGGCATTCACACCAAACATTCATTGTGATGCTATTGACATTTTTGAAAAAGGTGTTTTAAAGGATTTTAAAAAGATCAGATATAAAACCTTACCAGTGTATAACAAAAAACATCTCAACCTCTCAATCAATAGCTCTAGAAGCTTTGAAAAATGACAATAGCATTGTGATCTGCCAATCGGACAAGGGTGGGAATGTAGTTGTACAGGATAGGAATAAATATCTAGCTGAGGGACTGCGCCAGCTAAATGATGCCACCTGTTACTGCATTTCAAACTTGCAAGAGATAACGAGCTCCAACAAAAGATTTGACGAGATGTTGATTGATTGGAGGGAGAAGGGACTTTTGGAGTGGGATGAATTTAATTACCTTAGATGCACCCACCCTAAGATACCTGTCCTATACCTCTTACCGAAACTCCACAAGGATGCGGTAAATCCTCCTGGAAAGCCCATAGTTTCATCCATTGGGTCTCTATTGGAAAATATATCTAGATTTATAGATCATTACCTTAGATCATTTGTAGTAGGATTACCTGCATACCTCTGTGACACTACTCACTTTTTGACAGTCATAGATGGCATCCATTGGGAGGAGGAATATACCCTAATTACAATGGATGTGCAAAGTCTATTTACTTGTATTCAACATGAACAGGGCATACAGGCAGTACGACATTTTTTGAAATCACAGTCACTGTCATTGCTTTGTCATTCAGAAATGCTGATTGATAGGATTTATTTCTGCCCGACTAATAACTTCTTTCTTTTCAATGAATCATTTTATAAACAGTCACAGAGCACAGCGATGGGCACCTGCTTCGCCCCCAGTTACGCAAATTTATTCGTGGGCTGGTTGGAGGAGCAGGTGGCTGCCCAATTTGAAGAATTTGACAACTGTGTTGTCCTGTGGCTATGATTCATTGATGATGTCTTCTGTATTTGGAAGGGGGATAGTCTATCCGCTAAAGATTTTGTGCAGAAATTAAACAACAATTCTCTCAATTTGGTTTTTACAGAATGCATAAGTAAAACCAGGATAGAGTTCCTTGACGTTGTACTTGAAGTACAGGATGGGAAACTTCAGACAAGTCTACATAGAAAGACAACAGCAGGCAATAGTCTCTTAAATGCAAAAAGCGCTCACTCATCCAAACTCATCTACAGTATTCCGTATGGGGAATTACTACGTGCAAAGAGAAATTGCAGTACAGATGAGGTTTTTGTATTGGAGAAAGACACCATGTGTAAAAGATTTGCAGAAAGATGGTACAGTAATAAAATCATATCTCAAGCCAAAGAGAGGGTCAAGCAGACAACTAGAACAGAGTTATTATACCAGTATAAACATAAAGAAGATGGTAATCCCTTGAGGTTTATCACTCAATTTTCGGCACAAGCTTAGGCTGTTAGAAAGATATTTAACAAACATTGGCATGTGCTGAGAACTGATGATACTCTAGTTAAATATCTAAATGGCAATCCTCAAATCACCTTCAAAAAATGTAAATCTTTAAGGGAATTGTTGGGGCTGTACATCCCTAACAATCGTTCATGAGTGATGAACTTTTTCAAGGTGACAACATTAACATTGTGTTATTCATGTATCAGTGACTGTTTCCAACTGGATATCAGATTGAAAGCAGCATGATTCCGTGTGAATTAATGAACTCTTTGAACTAATCAAGCACTGTCCTTTCAATTTCAGACTTATTTGTGCTTTGTGGTGCATTGTGGGATTTGGAGTTACTAAGCAGTCACGTGTTTGTGGATTATTTAATTGCCAGCACGGAAGCACTTTGTCTATGCTTCCTGTCCGTGATCAAGGCTGACAACACGCCGAAACATGTAGGATGAAAGGAAGCATGTGTGCGGCATCGCTTTTGAATAAAGCGCTTCACTTTCGGAATGGGCCTCTATTCTTTGTTGCCTCTGATGTGTGGATTCAACGGGCTCTTCCGTGCCCGTCAAGAGGCCGCCCTGAAGGGTCGGGGGCTTCCTGTACGAGGACTTTTTCTGTGGATTTAATTAGGAAGCATGACCCACTCGCTGCGGCAAAACCTACAAAGGAGATGCTACTATAGCAAAATCGCCGTCAGCGTTGGAAGGGATTTGTTGGGGCTGTACATCCCTAACAATCGTTCGTGAGTGATGAACTTTTTCAAGGTGACAACATTAACATTGTGTTATTCATGTATCAGTGACTGTTTCCAACTGGATATCAGATTGAAAGCACCATGATTCCGTGTGAATTAATGAACTCTTTGAACTAATCAAGCACTGTCCTTTCAATTTCAGACTTATTTGTGCTTTGTGGTGCATTGTGGGATTTGGAGTTACTAAGCAGTCACGTGTTTGTGGATTATTTAATTGCCAGCACGGAAGCACTTTGTCTACGCTTCTTGTCCGTGATCAAGGCTGACAACAAGCCGAAACATGTAGGATGAAAGGAAGCATGTGTGCGGCATCGTTTTTGAATAAAGCGCTTCACTTTCGGAATGGGCCTCTATTCTTTGTTGCCTCTGATGTGTGGATTCAACGGGCTTCTCCGTGCCCGTCAAGAGGCCGCCCCGAAGGGTCGGGGGCTTCCTGTACGGGGACTTTTTCTGTGGGTATATATATATATATATATATATTCACTGAAAACACCATAGGTTTCAGGGGCGTTATAGTTAGCTGGACATTTACCTTGTACAATAACCCATATAGACACTCATATAGCTATTCACAAAACCATGCAGCCACTTATACACCAACACACAGACACATACAGACATTCACACAGTTTAGTCACTAGTCTGCAGTAAGATACATTTAATGACTCACTTATAGACTCAGTTACGCACCTAGAAAATCATCCATTCACACACTTGTACACCCACTTATTTTTCAACAGGCCTTTCCCTATATATATTAAACATAATAAAACTGTTCAGAAACACATACTCAATGGATGACGTCATCAGTGATGTCATCAGTGATGTCATTTGAGATGTCATCAGTGATGTCATCAGTGATGTCACTGACCATGTCATGAGTGATGTAATATGTGACGTCATCAGCAGTGCATTGCGGGGGCGCGAGTTATATTTAGCTGAACTAACTATAACAGGGGAATTTCTAGGGTTTTGTATGAGGGAAATGTCCAGCTAACTATAACGCCCCTGAAACCTATGGTTTTTTCAATGAATTTCTAAGGTTTTTTAAATGCTAATTCCTAACTATAACGCCCCTGAAACCTTTGGTTTTTTCAGTGAATTTCAAAGGATTTTTAAATGCCGATTCCTAACTATAACGTGCATGAAACCTATGGTTTTTTCAGTGAATTTCAAAGGTTTTTTAAATGCTAATTCCTAGCTATATCAGGCCTGAAACCTATGTTTTTTTCAGTGAATTTCAAAGGTTTTTTAAATGCTAATTCCTATCTATAACTTATCTCTGAAGATATCATGTTTAATGATTTTGATTGGATTTCTATATTTTTCAAATTCAGTGTGTCATTTCATTAATTAAATTTTTTTTAAAATACTTTTTTATCACCATTTTTAAATGTATTTTTTCTATTAATTCTTTTAAAAATTAAAAAATATTATTTGAACTTAATGGGTTTTTCAAACATATTTTTTTATATTTTTCAAAATATTTTTTTCCATGTTTTTGGATCCGCGCACCCAACGCGAGAGAATCCGTGCACCCAAAGCGTTAGGATGCGCGCACCCTGCGTGCACTTTGCCGTTTTTTTTTTTTTAAAAGGGGGGCCCAGGGGGCCTTCTGGGACCCCCTAAGCACCTCTAGAGGGTCAGAGTATTTCCACTCTGCCGCCTTTATATGTTTTACACACTTATTCCCCTTGCTTCTTCAGCCTCGCTTCTACCGAGGCAGAAAATGGCCACCAACAGTTCCTGGTTTCGAATGTAGAGAGACACTCGACAGCCAATTAGCATTCAGAGGTTCGGGCTGTAGCTGCGACAACAGATCCTATGGGAAATTGCATGGGGAAAACGAGTTTTTGGACTCCCCTTTTTCTCGGCCCCCGCTTGATGGATCACCACGAAACTTTCAGGGTAGGAGCGGAGTGGAGCTGGCCAAAAGTTTGGAAAATTTCGCGAGGATTCGTCAACCAGTGCCAAAGATATTCCCAATAGAATGTTGCAGATTTCCTATGGAAAATAGGACCTAACTATAACTATCTACTGGCGACCGCCAGTAGATAATATATAGATAGATAGATAGATAGATAGATAGATAGATAGATAGATAGATAGATAGATAGATAGATAGATAGATAGATAGATAGATAGATAGATAGATAGATAGATAGATAGATAGATAGATAGATAGATAGATAGATGTTTTAGAAAAATAATTACATTCATTTGAAAAATTCTATGAATAACCTATAATAATGTGCTCTATTAATAAATAAAAAATATTTTTATACTCAATGTGGAAATTCTTTTTATGAAAATCTTAAGAAGTAATTTCAATGTAATTAAATATATTAAAATATTTAAATATTTAATTAAACATCAAGTTAAAATAATGTAATTTTTTTTATTTTCTTCTACATTTACAATAAATGTATTACATTATTTTGCATTAATAGTTTAAATATCTTCACTTATTTTTTATAAACATTCAAACTTTTACCTATATTTTACCATAGGGAGATCTCCACGTCGGTGGACGAGACCTCTACCTACGTGTGAATAGTGAAATAGATAGAATTTCCATTCAACAGCTTTATGAAGTTTTATCAAGTTATAGGAGCAATGACCTGATTAAGTTGGCCAATAGGTGGTTGGATATGACTGAACAAGAAATTCATCCACAGAAAATTATGTAAGCATTTAACGAATTCTGCTCACACTTAGTATAAGCCAGGATTAAGTGTTCCACAATTTTAAACTTCATATATGCTGTAGTGTAGTACCAGAGTACCTGAGAAGATGTCTAAATGGTGAAAGGGGAAAGGGAGAGATTCAAAATGCCCACGCTGTGGTCTTTTAATTGCTGATATAATACATATGTTTGTCAAGTACCATATGCTTAAAAATATTAGTCGAAAATTACCAGGGAGCTATTGGATAAACTCTGATTTGATGTTGAACTCAATATGGTAAATCTTATGTTGGGAATTAAAACTGAACCTGGCAAGTTTGAATCCATCTATTGTATTTATTTCCATAATTATCTGTAGACTATAAGTAATTCAGGAGTGGAAGCGTCTATTCACATCTTCATTGAACAAGTAATGGACATTAATGTGCCAGTTTTGTAAATTGTATTCAACTATTTTTAGGGGACAAATGTTCAGGTGTAA
The DNA here is from genome assembly GCF_964204655.1 of Triturus cristatus. Taxonomy (NCBI): domain Eukaryota; kingdom Metazoa; phylum Chordata; class Amphibia; order Caudata; family Salamandridae; genus Triturus; species Triturus cristatus. The sequence goes on from NC_140594.1 coordinate 661,871,569, forward strand.
ATTAAATGTTTATGGAAAGTAATTCCTCCTTCTTTTTTTTGAATCTCTGTGATTTTTTTTATTTGATCAGGAAAATACATTGGGCCTGATTCACAAAGGTAAGTTAGACTTCTGAGTAAGTTTACACTTTGAAGTAAGTTTACTACTTACAGTATTCACAGACTCCAAGTGTAAACTTACTACAAAAGTGTAAGTTACATGTCTCCACCCCCAGAGTAATGCAATTGGCTTTCTCTTGTGTGGGTTGGTGACATCCCCCTAAGCCCCTACCTGACCCTCACTCTACCTGTCTTCTTCTTCCCTAAGCCCATCCCCTTTCGTAGCAAGTCTACCCACCAACTCTCCTGTGTCCCTCCCACAGTTACGACTAAACTCTCTACTAACATGAGCTGAGACTCCACAGTTGGGCTGGAGAACTCTATAAGTGCAAGTACAGGCAAAAGATACACTTTGTATTACATTTTGCAGTATGTTATTTAGTGCTACAAAATGTACTACAAATTGCAGTTTGTGAATCAGGCCCACTGTATGAATGCATTAATTAATGCTCTTCTCTCAATAAAAAAACACAATTTACAAGTAATAACGTTACAGTCCTAAATTAGACTTCAGCCCCTAATTCAGGGGGTTATGAAATGTAAATCTAGAATTCTGGGTAACTTTACACTTGTAAATAGTGAATAGTCACAATGCCAGTGTGGGCACCCTTGCAACATGGGGTCAGGGTGCCTGCGTTGGTGCAAGGCAGCTTTTTTGAGCCATCGCTAGAGGAAACATGGGGGTGCACCATTTTCTTTTTAATACGGCACATCCCTGCATTTTCAAAATGTTGGAGCGTGGCACTGCCAAATTTGACGCAGCTCTGCAATCCGACATTTGTTTGTAAATATGCCCCAAATACTTGCAGACTGAAGCAAAGCACGCTCCTTAAAACGGATTAGACATCCTTCTCTGGGCTGTCTTTGAGGTCTGGCTTTTGCTGATTCCATGAACAGGTCCAAACTCACCACAAGGTGCTGCCAGATGCCTCCCAAACAGTCATGTCTTCCATCCACACTAATGAAGCCAGCTCACCAAAATAAACTGAAGCCTTGTTTAACCCCACCAGGAACCAGCATTGCTGTTAATCAAATGCCTCTCAGTTTTACAACGGTTCCCTGTAATTAAACAGCCCTCTGCCCATACACACGCAATCTCTCTTAGAAATAATAATTGAGTTTTTTGGGTGCATGCTGAGATATTGTCAGTTTCCAGACAGTGTAAATAAAGGGTGTAACTACTAACCTATTTGAAAGGTCTTACACATACATGAGCTATTGTGAGTCCCATCCAATGCTTAGAGGTTAGACATCCTCTTCATGGCACCCCAATTTCTGCAGGGTGTTGCGTCGTGTGGTGAACGTCAACTGCTGCAGAGAAGGTAAAGTTATGGAGGGTGGTGTAGCTGACACGTGGTAACCCATCACGGGTAGGACTCAATACCTGCGTTAGGGCACGATAACTACTGCAAGACTCCAGATGTGAACTGGATGCAGGCTAGTTACAGGGGCCACACTGCCACAATCCATGTTTCAAAGCTCTTGGAATCCACACTGCAATCCTACTGCAGCACTGGCTGCTGGACTTTGGCTGGCTACAAAGACCAGTAAGGTAAAGAAAATGTTACAGTACAGCTTTAAAATGAGAACACATTTTCTAAAAACATTTTGCTCAATAGTAGCCATAGTGTCCTGAGCTTGGGTCTCTGTTCTGCAGGACCAATAGAGTACATGAGTCCTCCAAATCCTCTTGTGGAAGGATCCTTTCTAGACCAATACAGGTTGATGGCTTCTCCCTTATTTAAGTACTGGATTATGAATTACATTTCCAGTGCTATTATGATTTGATGAAGAAAGCATGGAGATCAGATGATCAGACAGTGGAGTACCTGGGCAGGTAGGTGACAACCATCAGGAAACATATATAGTACACTACAATAAACTGTCTTGACTTTTAACATTGCCACTGAAGGGGTATTATCTTTTTGTAAATCAATAACCGATTCTGCTTGCCAAGTAGTAGCAGGTGCTACTCATCATAGGGCACTCAATCCCTGTCTGCACGGTGTAAAGATGAGTGTGCCTTAATAGGAACCGGCCACAGTGCCTACATTTGCATAAATTATATACATTCTTTTTACAACGAAACGCCCTTTCACCAGGGTAATAAAGTACCCCGCTTGGAGCCTGTGTGGGTGAGAACTTAAGAAGAACGACGAACCCCAAGGCACCCGCCCCCGAGAAGTAGGCACTTACCTCTGGACATGGAGTTGAGCTGATAGGGCTCAGAAATGAAGTGCGGCAGCGTCAGCAGGAAGGCCCCCAGGGCCAGCAGCAGCCCGCCCAGGCCGATCATGCGCGGACGGTGCACCCGGCTTCCAAAGTAGCTGACGAAGATGATGAGGACGGCGTTGCTGATCTGCGGGGAGAGAGAGAACGCTGTTCACTGATGGCTTCCCAGCCCCAGTTACTTGTTATTTGAAGAGCACCCCTTCACCTCTACTGCTTTATCAAGTCTTTTATTTCGACAACGAAAATATTGAATCCAGAATTCCGACTGCCACCAACGACTATGAAAGTTTATAGGTAAGTACAGATTTACTCTTCTTAAATCCCCATCTATACACCTTGACATTATATATGTATATTGTCAAAGAATGTAGCTGTGGAGTAAATCTACACCTACCTACATATACTTACCTATTTACACTTACTTTGACTGCATAGGTGTGGCGGTGTGGTTAATATTTGATTCAATATTTTTAAAGATCGTAATAAAAAATCGATCTTTTGACACAACCCAATTGGCGCTTTTGATAGCGGCTGGGCTAAAGTGTCAAAACAATGGCTGCACTATTTTCAAGATATGCATCTGAATTTCTGTAAAGGCAATGCATGTAAACTACGTTTGAATAGCGAGTGTGCAGAAGTTCTCTGCCACACGTGCAAGCGTTTTTTCTATATGTAATTTTTATTGGTTGTAAAACATACATATTACCAGTCCCAAAATGAAAGTGTGATACATACAATAATCCATGTAAACATAGCCAGATTACATGTCACAAACTAAAGAGTATAGTCATGAAAGTTATAAGGAGCGACAAGTAATCGTAGGAGAGGCATCACTGACTATTAGCATCAGAGCAAGAAATTGAGGAGTACTGTGATGTCCTGTTAATATGTAGGAAACCTAGAAGTTATCAATCAAGTAATCAATCAATCAGGGATTTACAGAGCGTGCTACTCACCCGTGAGGGTCTAAAGGTGTTGGGGGCGGGCGGGGGGGGGGGGGGGTTGAGCAGCTTCGAGTCATCCGAAAAGCCAGGTCTTACATAAGGTCGTCGATAACCTGTAGTATTGCTGTTTTGGTGCTGCAGCCTTGATTGAAGCCAGATTGAAATTTATCTAGAAGACTGTTGTCCTTGATGTGTTGGGTGAGCTGCTCTGATACACAGATTGCCAAGCAAAGGGAGGTTGGTGATAGGGTGGAAGTTGTTAAGGTCGTCCACATTTGCAGAGGGTTTCTTTTGTTTTGGGGTCACTTGACCTGTTTTGAGGGCATCAGGAAATGAACATTGGCTGAGAAAGAGGTTAATCCGATTAGACCAATAGGGGAGTGTGTAGGTGTAAAGGTCTATTGCAAGGTTGCTTAGGAAAGGGTCCAGAGTTTGGCTTGAAGGTTTTGCTTTCAAAATGTTCTTGTGGAGGGTATCATTGGTGATGACATCAGAGCTGTACCAGGAGCCTTTGGTTTGCATTCCTCATGTGGAGTTGTATGCGAGGTATGATCCATGAGCAAATTAGCTTTTGCATTGAAGAATTGAAGAAATTCTGCTGCTTTCTTGGTGACTTATATGTATTCAAGAGGAAGGTTTGGGCATGGGAAAATGTTTATTTTACCAGGTCGAAATGGCAGTTTAAAACTGCACACACAGGCTGCAATGGCAGGCCTGAGACATGTTTAAAGTGCTATTTAAGTGGGTTGCACAATCAGGGCTGGAAGCCCACTGGTAGCATTTAATGTATAGGCCCTGAGCACAGGTAGTGCCACTTCACAAGGGACGTACAGGTAAATTAAATATGCCAATTTGGTATAAGCCAATTATACTATGTTTTAATGAGAGAGCACAAGGAATTTAGCCACAGTTAGCAGTTGTAAAGTGCACAGAGTCCTAAAGCCAGCAAAAACGAAGTCAGCAAACAGGAGGTCTGGAGGCAAAAAGTTAGGGAGGAAACCACTGCAAGGATCCGAGGTATAACATTTATGCTTTTACACTTACCTGCCAGTGAATATTTACCATACTGTCCTTTAACAAGTGAAAAACTGAGTGATGCAAGTTTTATTGAATTATATTTAAAACACTAGCAAGTGTGAGTTCACCCACACAGTCCATCCTTCCCTTCCACAGCTGTTAACTATATGGCTCTATACAGGCAATAGTGCATTAAAAAATTATAACTTCCTATCCAATCCATCGCACGACATCTGTTGGAACTGTAATCAGGAGATTGGTTTACATCAATACATGTTTTCCAATGTTCCCTCCTAGTCCCTTCTTGGGACCCAATCCAAAAGCAGCTCTCTGAGATTTTTAGGGTACCCATTGCCCATAACTTTCCCACAATCGTTGTAGGTCCCTAGGCTTCCAGACTTACATTACACTTAAATTCCCATGATATGGCCTTACTGGACCTTCTACTGGGGATTACAGTGAAAGTTATCCTGTCAGAGTGGAAATCTTTTAATAATCTCTCACACCACACCTATTGGGCATGCGTTTCCATTCTCAGGAGTGCACACAGTATTCAGTCTTCTCGTCTGGTCTACCCCCAAATATCTAAGGTGATTTGGCACTCATTGGACAAATACATTGCTTCGGATTCGAAATCAGTATAACTTTCCCCAGCACTTCATTTGCTATTATTTGTTGACTTTATCGGTAGCTTCCACTGTCCCACTGGACCTGATCCTATCCCAGTCTATTTCCTGTTTCTCTCCCCTTTCTCCATTACATTTTTTCATCAATACTTATGCACATCCTCTTGATTCTAGTAGCTCCTGCCTCCTGACCCTGCTGGAACTTTCTGCAGCCTTTCACACTGTAAACCATCACACACTCCTTTACACGCTAAAATAAAGAATTGGTTTTGAAGGCATAGTTCTTAAAAGGTTTGAATCTTACCTTATGGGCAGATCTCAGATGATCAAACTCCAAAACAGTCTCTCAACATCAATGGCAGTGGATCATGGCTCCCCTCGAGGATGTATCCTGGCTCCCACCCTATTCAATCTTTACATGGAACCGTTGGGAGAGCTACTACAATAGACTGGGATCCTCTATCACCTCTATGCTGACAACACCCAACAATACCTCAAGGTGTCCCTCTGCACACAACATTTCACTCCTCACCCTCAACTCCATCCAAGAATGGATGACGTCTCACCACCTAAAACCTAATCCCTCTAAAACCAAATTCCTTCTTATCTCAAACTCAAACCCTCTGTCATGACCTGCGTTACCAGCCGCTACCAACCCCGAGCCATGAAAACTACTCCTCCCAGAACACCCTCTCTAGCATCACGGAGCACCAAGACCAGCGAGCTTCCGGATTGGGCGGCTATATAGCCCCGCCCATACCAGGGATCGGGGCTTGACAATCGAGTCCGTTTACCGAGTTCCCCGAACGCCAGGCGGAAGGTGTTCCCCGCCGGAGGTCGGGCGTGTTTTACCCTGCAAAGACCCTTCAGTCAGCTGAGACTCCCGGAGCAAGTTACGGCCGTCACTCGTCAACGCCAGGCGGAAGGTGTGACCCCGCCGGAGGTCGGGCGTTTGTTCCAGGACTTCCCCAAACCACCCGAAAGGCTCAGGTAGGGCTCCTCGCTCGTGCGAGACCCTGTTTCTTCCTTTCCCCGACTCGACAGGGGCCCTCAGTCCTATTAGGTACTTAGAGCTTTTTCCTTACGCACACCGTCAGTTGCTGTTGGACATACTTGTATTCTCAAATGCAGCAGTGCTATTGTGCTGCGCGTTTTCACGCTGTGCACTCAACAACGTGAGAAGGCTGCTTCCTTAACTGCTGACATCAAAGTACATTAAGTGCTACCTTTTCTAGGTGGTCCAGCTCTGGTCGTGTATATTGTTTCCTTTTTATGGGCCCCTTCACAGATGGGAATAGAAGTTCGTAGTGTCTGATCTCTTGTTCAGGTAGGAAGGGGGGAGTAACTGCATATGCAAATAGGGGTGTCTGCTTCTCAGGAGAGACCTTGTTTAGTAGACTTATCTTCTGCCCTTGTTCTTTCTAGTTGGTGCGTTCCCCTCCGTCACGCCTGCAGATAAGAGACCAATCACCCGAGCCTTCACCCAGGATCACCACACAGAGCTACTCCTTGGTTTTCCCTTCTCCGCCGGGGGGACGTCTGTCCCAGAGTAGTAAACTCCTCTCTGGGGCACGACGCGCCTTCGGGAAGGTGGGAACTGTCATCTGACTCCGTCCCTGCTGCCTCCTAGTCAGGTTAGTGGTTTCCATACAGGTGAGCTCCTAACGCTGTCACGACACCCTCCACCTCCTGTACAATCATGGATGGATAATATAAACATTCTTAACTGCAAACCTAGCATAGTCGACAGTGCTAAATCCCTAGGAATCATCCTGGACAAAAGACTTAACCTCCAATGCCAAATCAACACCATGCCTAAAAATGCACACTACCAACTGCCCCGTCTTAGGGGATCAAACGTTTAATTCCTGACCAAGACCTGAAAACCCTTGTTTAATCTTTTGTTCTCTCCAGACTGGGCTAATGTAATTATCTTCTTGCCGGCCTCCCAAGATCCACCTTTCTCCTTTAAAATCCATCCATGGAGACAAAAGAAGTGACCATATCACACCCAAGTTGGTAACCCTTTCACTGGCTACCCATTGAAGCTATGTCAATATTTAAGAATGCTTGTATCACCCATAAAGGCATCCATACTTCTACCCCTTGCCACCCAGCTAACAAACTAAAAATTTCAGGTGGCTCGAGACCCTCACGTAATGCTGAAAACCTACTGCTCGAAGCTCCGAATTTCAAAAGGGAAATACTTTGGCAGAATCATTCTCAGGCAATGCGACCAGAATTTGGAACTAGCTTCCTTCAAACCTTTACACCACCACTTCTATCCAAATCTTCAATACGAACCCTAAAGCTCTTGTCTTCCAAAGACTCTTTTATCAATAATTCTTTTCGCATAGCCCCCCATCAGGCACACGCCCTCACATCCCTTGGAGTGACTGACTGTTTCATTACACTCACTACAAAGCTAGTTCGACCGCCTTCATTAACTATATAAATATGTAAAATGTACCTACGCAACCAAATGTCTCCAACTTTAGTTTCCAATTTGTAATTTGTTTTCTTTTTTTTGTGAACATGTGCTCTGACATCGCTGGGTAAAGTATTCACTATATAAATACATATAAATAAATATATTGTTTCTGAGTGTGGATGCTTACAAGCAGAACCTTCGCAAGGAGATAGCAGTCATGCCTGTTGGCCACTGGCCCTGCATTACTGGGGGCACTGTTCTCTTGTTGCAACAGGTATCACATAATTGAAAGCAGGCCTGATCTGCTCCTTCATGATGAAGCACACATTGCGACAACACTGGGTGGCACCACATTACGTGCTTCAGATAGAGACCCTACAACATTTTCGGCCCTCAGCCACACCAAAGCCTCTGACATGCCTGCTTACAGAGACTACACAACAAACTTGACATCCGCAGCTCTTACTTCCTCCAGTTGAGGTAGGTAGGCTTTCCAAGTTTCCCCTCACGAAAAGTGATTTGGTTTTGCCTTAGGGCTGTGCATAAGCTATTTAGTACCATCAAAGCTTCATACACAATTTTAATTTATTTTTTAAGTGCAGCCCTTCCAGTACCTGGTCAAACAAGCTTAGGCGCCTGGTGAGAGGATAATATGCTTTTGTGATACATGTGTCACAATAAGTATGCATTGTGAACATTCCCCTGGCTTGTTCTTTGGTTACATCAGAATTGAGATATTTTTCACAGCCTAATGTTAGAAACTTTTTAAAAGTCATCATTAAAGCTGCCATTTTGCTTTTCTCGTGTAGTCCTTCTATACCTTTTACTCTCTTCCATTAAATTTAAGATTATAGTGCATCCGTTTTTGGCAGAGCTAAATAAGTTTTAAAAAAAATAAGTATAGGGGCACAACGTTCATCTTCGGAGCAACCATAGCTGTCTAGCTTTGATTCAACCTCATGTTCTTCTAACACCCTACACCCTGTCTCTTTATCTCACTCTTGCAAGTTTTTCGGTGTGACCGGAAAGTGCTGACATCTGCAAAATCTATTGTTACCAATGTTTTAAAATATACAGAGTTGTGTTGTTTCCATTCAGAGGAGTATTCCTCTCTCACCTTAGGCAGTTGGATGTTAGGTGTATTATTCTGCTTCCTTTGGAGTGTGTGCTTTGCAGTGGATGGCAGACTATTTTACATCTCAGAATACTGAATCAGAGCACATTAAATTATATTTCTTCAAGATGCATTTTATTATGATTCAAAATGCAGGGCAAATTTATTTGCTTTGCCTATACTTTTTTTATCATTCCTGCTTTCTCCCGTGGTCACTCATTTCCTGCCTTTCTCTTCCTTCTTCTTCCTCCCTTTCCTGCCTGTCTCACTCTTGCTTTAGGTAAATGTCTGAAGATGAAAAATAAGTCCTGTTCCCTAAAATGAATGCCAATTTCCACCACGAGCAAACGCGGGCACAAATTAGGCACTGGTTTTCAAGGGTGCAGATTAGATATGCATTGACTCTAACCACTTCTGTATTCTTGTACACTGTAAACTGTTTTCACTGTGGTTTTCCTATAGTGCCAGGGTTTTTTTGTGATGCCAAGCCATGACAGGTGGTTTTGAAAAATATTCTTTCCTTGACTGAAGCCAGTGTCAGTATGTCAGTGTTATGCATTCTCAAACAGGATACTAGTCTGATCATCTGCAGCGTACCCCAAGGATTGTCCCTCAGCCCCACCCTCCTCAACTCGTACATGAGCCCCTGGTCAACACCCTAAGATCGCACGGACTTAACATCATCTCCTACACTGACGACACCCTGCTCATTCTCTCATTGTCACCCCTCCACCACCAGAGCCAACTTCCACAGATGCATAATGAACGTTGACAAATGGATGAAGGACAACTGTCTAAAGCTCAACACGGACAAGGTGGAAGTTCTCATCTTTGGGAACAACACCTTGCTGTGGAATGACGCATTATGGCCTGCTTATCTCGTCCCATCATCTGTCCAACAGACCATGCCCGCAATCTTGGCATCATCTTGGACAGTAAGCTTTTCATGAAGAAACAGGTAAAAGCAGTCTCATTGTCCTGCTTCGACACCCTACGCATGCTCCAAAAGATCTGCAAGTGGCTCCCAGTCAACTTATCCCCTTGTCACCAGTAGCTGGACTACAGGAACACAGAGTACGTAGGGATCACAGCACGCCTCCTGAAGAGACTATAGACTATACAAAACTCAGTGGCTAGACTCAACTTTGACCTCCCCGGACAAACCAACATTACAACTCACCTCAAAAAGTAACACTGGCTCCCGATTCAGAGCAGATGCTACTTCATGATGCTGACCCATGCATACCGAGCCCTGCAAAATGAGGGACTGGCGTACATCAACAAATGCATGACCTTTCATCAACCGACCAGGCACCTACAATACACCTCCCTCTTCTTTGGAGACACCCCCCAAATCTGCTGGGGCAACAGCAGAGGATGCTCTTTCTAACACCTGGCGGCCAAAGCTTGGAACAACCTTCCCCTGCACCTCAGGACACTCTATTGCTGCAGAAATTCAGGAAAGGATTCAAGACCTGACTGTTTGATTGAACAGATTACCACGAAGCAACTAGCAATCCCAAGGTCTTGAGACACTCACGGGTAATTTGGAGAGCTTTACAAATGATTGATTGATTGATGGCAGTGAATAATTTGAAGCATTTGACAAACACTGGCCGGAATGACTGCACACAGCTTACTACAATAGTCCAAATGAGAATAGGCAGCTGTTTCCATATAAAGGGCTGTTGGAATATATGCAAAGTTATTCTCATACTTTTATTTGATTTGACTTTTTAAAAAAACAGTTTCCACTTTTTATTTATCATTCACCAGATAAAGTATCGCTTCTTCGATAGTCTAGAAACTATAAACTGTCAAATCGTATTTTTGAAGAAGATATGTGAGGATTTTGAGTTTTGTAGCTGAGGGTGTGATCCAAAACAGAAGCTTAGAAGTGTTTGGGTGCTAACGTTGAGTCAATCTAAGGACTTTTGGTCTGTAGCCACCTTGTGGACCTGTTGTTTGCATTGTCGCGCTGACCTTGCTTACCTCATGTAGACTGGAGATAAGGCCAGAGGAGAAGCTGGAGAGGCCGAAGCGTTTCTCAATGGTGGTCAGGCTGCTCTTGAAGTATGCACTGTAGAGGAGCTGAGACAGCTGCAGGAGCCCGTGGCACAGCACAAAAACCTGCGAGGAGTACAGCAAGAGAAGGAATGACGCTTTGGATGGAGGCCATTGCCAAACAAAAGAAAGCACACCACGCAAAGCAATATTTTATCAGGACTGCACGTCACATCCCTTCTGTCTGCTACCATGCTGCAAATGGAAGCTAGGCTTGACATGTGTAGGTAAAATCCCTGTTTGTGGAACCTCCACCACCACCTATTACTTTTTACCTCCTTGTCCATTTTAGCGTTGACTGCCTTCGCTGTGTATTATGTTTATTTGTGTTAGTTTATTTTGATGTAATTCAGGTTTCCTACACTCAATCTATTGTCCACTTATCTCTCTTATTATGGTCGGATGAAAATTGACTGAGTTTTTACATTTACGCGAGTATGTTTCATACTTCATTACGAAGGAATTGGGTGTATATGCTGATTGTGCTTATGTTATGAATTATTACAGATGTAAGTTATTGACAAGAATTGAGTGGTGTTAGAGCCCCAGTTTTGAAAATGAAGATATACTGCAGGTGATGACTGAGACAACAGGAATACTTTTTTTCATTTGTAGATGTTTTTGAGTGCGCGGGTTTTGGTCAATATACTCCCTGCACCAAAATGATGCTGCAGTATCACTCTATAAATCACCTTTCATGTGTGGGAAGCACCCCCTTTCTCATTGGTATCTCCCTTCGCAATGCATGAGCGAAAAGTATGGACCCTCCGATTCTATCTCCACTATTCTACACTTCCCTACCATCTCCCTAGACTATTGCCTATCCGGTTTGCAAAAGACACACAATTGATGGACGGAATGCAGAACAAATCAAAACATTCTCCCCCAGTCAAGAGATCTGGGTTATCCGGTTGGGTCTTTGCCATAGCGTCACCAGCCCTCTTCTCATTAGTGACTTCCCTCTTGAATGCCGTGCCCTACAGCACCACCACCATCCTTACGGCAGGCCCTTTCCACCCCCCGCCCATTCCTATCCCAAAGCAGGCAGACATGTCATAACTTTTTGAGAGACAAAATTATATGTGGGACCATCCTAATTTTTTCCCAATTAATTTTGGAAAATATGTGGCAAGTGGCGCATTTTCAAGCAAAATGACCAGAACCTGAGATGTATTAAGCACTATCTAAGGTAGGTTATATTTTAATTCATTTAGGAGGTAAAATGTTGTTTTGTGCGTAAGTGATCTTTAAGTTATTTTCATTAACACAGAACTCTCAAAGTGGCCCAAGCCAGTTCTGGTTTTCACTTTGCATTCTGGTACTGGTAATTGGGAAAACAACAAGTACCAGAATGAAAATTAAATAAACAGGACTTCATGATCTATGCACACCTGCCATGTGGCAACATGGGAACTGTGTTAATTTACTCCCTTAGGAGCCATACAGTGGAATTCCTTGCTGTCATGAGCATGAACATTGATCTGTCTTCTCATTACTACAAATAGTTTAATTTTCTTAAGGTAGGATTTCTAAGAGATAATGTCTGCCTTTGATAGAAATACTCACACTCAATGAGAGAAACTGCAGGACACATACCAGTGCGTTGTCAGTCATTTGAAAACTGTTTCCAATGTTTGAGTTTCTATAACATTTCTGTTCTGTTGGATAATGGTAACATTTTTATGCTTCCAAGGCTTCCTCCTGGAAGAGGAATGTCCGGAAAGTCCTGCTGTGTGGCAGGCTCTCTGTTCTTGCCACGCCTTCGCCCTTCCTGAAACACTTCAACTGTCTCAGGGATCTGAGAGTCACTTTCCAGAGTTGAGATGTTGGGGACTGCGATTCCGCAGAGGTAGCCATACCTGCAGTTCATTGGTCGGGTTTGATGTGTGCGACTGATTATCTCCTATACATTTTCCTCTGAGGTTGTAGAGGAATCCCTTAATTTTTCATTTTTTGCTGCACCTCTTTTTTCTATCTCTCCTCCTCTCATCTCATTACTTTCCACTTTTAAAATAAACATTTCTCCAAGTGTCTAGCCTAAGGAAATATTGGGGCAAATTTACCACCATTTTGCCTCGGCTTTGCATCACAAAAGTGTTACAAATGGGCACAAAATGTTTATTTGGAATTTACTTTCCAGCACATTTTTTATGCTGGAAAGTTGTCTGAAAGTATTACTTTGTGCCAGGAAGGAGTTCCATGGGTGGTACATGGGCGTCCCTATACAACCATCCATGTTTTTTGATGCAAAACCCTATCTACTAACATTATTGGGCAGGGTTCTTTGTCAAAAAATAATGCCTCTCTGTTGACGTTAACATAGAGAAATGCTTTTATTTCCCAAACATTTCCGATTTTGCATGTGTGCTGCCTTGTACAGCACACATCCAAAGCGGCATTCAGTTTAAAGTGTGTCTAGACATTGAATTTTGATTGGAGGAGTATCCTACCAGTACATAAAACCTATGCTAGATATGATGCATAATCTTTTGCACTTTGGTGCAAAGATCTGTGTGTGCTTTTGCTAGGTGGAGAGGACAGCACCATACCTTAGAACGCCATATGGCTTTCACCTGCTCTCCCGCTTATGCTACACAGTGCAGCAACTTTGAGTGCTGAGTTGCGTGACAACTTTGAAAATGTACCCCATTGTCACTGCCTGTCTCTTCACGCAAGATGTCGCCCACATTCTCTCACACTCTTTAGCACTCACGCGGTCACCCCACTATCAGTCCTCCTCAAAGAGGTGAAAATAAAGTACAGCCAAAGGTATGGTAAAAGTTCATCCCGGTGCTACGAATTGAATCAAGTTGATCTGAATTGATAAGTGAGTTTGGTTTTCACTGGATCAAACTGATTCAAACAAGCATTCAAGCCAATGTGTCAAATCAGGCTTTCCGATGCTTGATGTCAATGAGAATCTACGAGTCACAGGAGTCACTCAAAATGTTTCAAACCATAATTTTAATGGTTCAAACCTTGGCTGAATCTAGGCATTTCACGGATTCGCCTGGCCGTTCACAACTCTTCATGATCTTGCTTGAGAATCTACAAGCAGTATCAGCAGCTCCAATGACATCTTTATGGCTTTCATCTGCCAGCTGATGGCCCGCAGTAATGAAATAAGGAACTTTGGGTCAGATTTTTAAAAAATCAAGCAATGCAGCGCCAAAGAGGCTGCGCTGCGTTGCGTGAAAGGGAGGGAGCAGGAGAGCACCATATCTAAAAAGATATGGCTCTCTCCTCCACTTTCCCCAGTACTAGTGCTTATTTCAGCTGCCGTGCGCCACGCACATCTTAGCGCCATAGCGATAGGGCGTGTGCCTAGTCTCACATAGGTTTTGTACAGGAAGGGTACCCTTCCTGTACAATTACCATGCCTAGACAAGTTTAAAAGATTTTCCCAGTTTGTATGTTTGCTGCACAGTGCAGCATGCATGCAAAGTCAGAAAAGAAAGGAGAAAAAAAAACATTTCTTCTGTTAGCACCTACTTTGAAGTGGTGTTAACTTTTGGCACAAGACCCTGTCTACAATAATTTGTAGATAGGGCTTTGCATCAAAAGGTATGGGTGGTTGCATAGGAACGCCCATGTAACATTGATGTAACACCCCCTTAGCACTAAGTAACGCAAAGCATGCTTCGTGCTGGTTTGGGATATTTTAAGGGTGCTTTCCAGTGCAAAACAAGTTTTACGCTGGAAAGAAAATCCCCCCCCAAAAAAATTTGGGCTGGTTAGTGTCACTTTTGTGATGCAAAACCAGCGCAAAATGTTTGAAAATCTACCCGTCTGTACCCTGGGGAATTAAACTATGAAGGCATTACCTATTAGAGCTCAGCTGGTGTAGATACTGGATTCTTAAAAGGGAGTGTCACGCATTGTAAAAAAAATGCTCTTACAGTTGATGGTTGGTTCATAACGTGAAAAGCCTTGAGACAGTCAGAAAATAGAGAGAACTCACAAAAATGGAACCGCAGGACTGCATGACAAAGCAAAACCAAAGTCCATTTGGTATATCGCTATTTTTATCTCAGAAATATTTTTGAGGTATATCAATGTTTTTTTCTATTCCATGAGCATTCTTACAGCAGCAAATGTTAAGAGGATTTTAAACTCGAACATTTATGGCCAATCATCATTCCTTTTCTGTGGATGCCATCATCCAATAGAGTTAGAAAGGAGAGTTTTGACCCCATGATTTATTTGTCAAGAATCTGCTTGTAGTCTGAAGAGAAAAAATAATTTTGTGGGATAAAGGGAGTAACACACCGGTCTGTTTCAACTGTCTGGCAATACCTCTCAAGTCGCTTTCTTTTCACGTGATTTGCCCAGTGCTACCAAGGCATATGAGTACTGGGGAATTTGGTTTTGTTGTGTGAACCCTGTTCTGGGGCATGCCATGGTATTTCCATGCTTCAAGAGAAAGGCATCCGTTGAAGTAAAGACCGTGTGTGAGCAGATTATTGTCCTGTATTTCCTGCGTTTCAACACTACCTTAAGCACATTTTCAGTAAGTCGGATAACTTTTAAACAGTGTTTTTAGACAATTATAGGCTGTTTTCTATTATCCAAGAAACTTAGGTTTCAGAGTAAACATAGGGAAGTCACACCACTCATTTTCTGATGCAAGAGAGATCCATAAAAAGGCAGAATGCTACTTATTTTGAATGTGTCTCTCAATGCATTTGGGGTAGAAGGAGAGCCCACAGCATCTCATATTATCAAGACAGACACGTGAAAACATCTATGTATGGGTGATATTCAAGTTCATTCTCTTGAGTGTGAATCCTAGACTTGGTGACAGGTCACCTGGTGGATAGTTTCTTGGCCTCGGAATAGCTCCCTGGGTCCTTGCGGGTAAGAGAAAGGAAATCTAATTTAACACTGCTAAATTGGGTGATAATGGGCACTACTGTGATCTACTTGTGCATGTGGAATAGTTTGACACTTTATTTCTATCTGCTTTTCTTGATTAAGGGTAATTGTGGGTGGGGGGATTGAAGTTATAGTTTTATTGTACTACTTTTAGTACACTTAAGATATGTATGAAATATACAGTGGTTGGGATATGGTTGAATGCTTGTGGATGCATGTCATGTGAGATATAATGATATCACTTTTAATCTGTGAATTATAGTTATATGGGTATTTCTCTGTTTTAACCTATATTTTAATCTATTTTTTAAAAGTATCTGTGTAGCTTGTTAAAGCAAATTACTGTATATGTAGTGCACATCATTTATGTTCTATATTATATGCCTGCAATATTGCACTATGGTCTATTTAATTAAAGTAATAAAAAAAGATTTAAACTAAATAATTAGTGACAGGTCAGAGGTCATGTACTGCTATTGGTGTAGGAGGACTCTGGTAAAATCCTCGCTAGTGTCATTACAGCTGTGAAACATGCTTCGGCCAAACCATACTTGAGCAGTAAAAGGTGACGCCGCCTCTAAAACTAGACATCAGTCTGTCCATCTCAAAGCTTATACAGAGGTCCTACAGCCTCCTAGAGGGTATTTGAATTATATTGATGTTTCTTTTTCTTCTAGGTTTGAGAAAAAGAATAACATTTGAAAAAAGAACTGAAAATCTTTGGATGAAAAGAACCCCAACAGAGACCATCCCTATTGATTCACTAATGCAGGAGTTTCAATTCATGTGCTACTCATTTATGAGGGTATTCTTACCCATAGAATGTCTACCACTGGTGTTCCAAGGGCACGCTCACATAACAGAACATGACAGGATATGGTGGATGGTCTGGTGGGGCTCAAGAAAGACGTACTGTCCCTTCTTACCTCTCTTCGGAAGGGCAGCTGTCTTCAGTGACTGGATCACAAGAATCAAAAACTTGAGGTGATATTCAGTAATTCATGTGTATCCCCTTGTTTATTATCGCTTTAGTTTTTTTTGGTAATAAACTTTTTATTGTTTTCCAACACACAACATGGTATCAGCACATGACATTGGACATGACTTATGGAGATCACATTGAGTAGTACACCACCCCATTCGGCAGTTCCACTTGGTATCCACATTGAAAAAATATCACTATTACGCATCCCATGGGAAATGTCCAGCTCCAATAAGTTGTAAACATGACACTTTGTTTTTTGAATGAAAAGCTTTGTCCTAAGACGTCATCACTTGCTTCAAAAGAAGGCAAAAATATGGAAATACCACTCCCCCGCCAGCCCCCGGATATGCCTCTGGCTAGATGTGATACACAAATCACTATGCTCCTGGCTAGTTGTGCTACACAAATGTTACACTGTATTGTCTTCCTCTTAAACCTTCTTTATTCAGAGCATTATACGCAAAGGGACTACTTGGGTCTGTGTGTCAGGAGTTAGCAAATAAATTAGAAGATTGGGTGACCTTCTAGTGGTCGCCCACAATCAATATTTTCCTTTCGATTTTGACCCAGAAGGAGAAGCCAGAGCATGGTCCAGGGAGCTCTCAGGTTGACAGCTCACTAATCAGTTGCATTCTGAATATTGATTAGCAGTGCGTGTAGGCCTGTGCCTCAACACACAGTGCACATGTCTGTGTGCATCTGTGCCTGCTTGTGTCTATGAAAAGTGCAAGATGAATCACACGCCGTCACCTGAGAAAACTGAACTGTGTGAAGCGATTTGTCATAACACGATGTACTCGCAGAGGAAGGGTTGGGATCTGAGTTTATAGTAGTGTGTAAGTGAAACAGATATGTGTCAGACCACAATTGGGGAGCCACGAGATGTAGAGGCTACTGGGCCTCAACCATGTGGGTTGAGGTCATTTGTCACGGATGTTCTGTGGCCCATCCTGCTGTGGCTTTGCAAATGGGACAAGTACAACCCTTCTGCACTTTACTCTCAGGGTAAGCAGTTAAAGGTTTCTCAGGGAGGTAGTGTGTTGGTGCTCAATCTCAAAGCTCAACAATCAACCAACAGACACAATGAAATTAATGGCCAGTCCAATGCTTAAGTTTGCAAGAAAGAAAAGTACTTTAATCACATAGTTGCACTAAATACTTCATACTTCAATACTCGTATACAAGATAGTCTCTGTGGTAGCTATCCGTTGCAAGCACTGCACCCACCATGCTCTCTTTCTGTTTCCAGGCTTTCTCCCTGGTTATGGGTTCCCACTTTCTTATCAGGAGTAGCGTGTATTAGGATCAGATGCAGTTCGATTAGACACAATATATCTCAAGTCTTACAACTTGTGGTACTCAAGAGTCCTCAGGTCTTTTCAGATCCATCTTACACTCTGGCAGCACTCCCATGCAATAGCGAGAGCTGCCGCGCACCAGCAGTCTCTGTGGAGATCCTTAGCACAGGTGCAGGGCTGCGTTTGGCAGCACACCCGGGAGGCTTTCATTTGTGGTGGCAACAGCTTGGATGGAGCGTTCCCACTGTGATGGGGGCAATTGCTTGTCTGACAAACAGCAGTCAAAGTCCTAATATAGAATAGTGAGCTATTAACTTTCATCCTAGAACTGCATACACACTGCAAAGTATACATTATTAGAACATTGATTAATTTAGAAAAAAGGGTTAATTTGGCTAGAAATCGATTCTTATTATTAAAGAAAACTCCCAACTATGCTGTTTCTTTTTCGACTCTGAGTTTGTGCTTCTCCACACCAAGCACTCCTAAACTATACTGCCTACCAGTATGGATGACATGTGACTCCTACACTTTTAGTCCTTTGGCTTATGTAACATTTCCTATACACTGATTTACACACGTATGATTGATTGTCTCTGTGTAATGTGTGTGTGATGCAAAGTTCTCGGACACCATACACTGGTATGAGTGGCGCTATATAACTAATTCAACGCATATGAGAGTGTGGTTATGGAGACTGTTAAAGGGTGCTAGTGAGAGAATCTGTGGTGGAGGTGGTCATTGGGGGGGCGCCAACAAACATTGTCGCACAGGGCGCCACCAGCACTAAAGCCGACCCTGAGTGCAGTCCGAGGGAGTCCCTTCATAACTGTCAGTTGTAGCCCACTCCTGGGTTTACTGAACTGCAGCTGTAGCCCTGACTGGGCCTTTAACACTTCAGTAGATGTAGCCCCACATGGGCCTTAGGCACATTGGCAGATGCAGCCCAGCGTGGGCCTTCAGCAATTCGGCAGATGCAGCCCTGCATGGGCATTTAACAGTTTGGCAGATGGGGTCAGCACGTGCCTCGAGCTATTCAGTAGATACATCCCGCAAGGCCTCTGGTGGTCACAATTAGAGCCCTAACCAAGCCTTTAGCAATCACAGAATCAAGGGGTCATGGTTCCTGCCCAGAACAAAAGGGAGAATCTGGGGGAGCCTCAGATCCTAGGGTCCTCCAAGACACTCTCATTTAGTCTGCTACTTCTGGGCGTCACACAGACCACAGAAATGCTCTAGGCATTGCTCCTGTCTAGCAGTCTCTCATCCTGTAGGGCTAGAAAGATTCCTTCCCTCTCTAGAAAGGAGGAAGGCTTCTAAGCAATTCAGGACAGGGACACAGCTCCTCCAGCAGGAGTTCCAGACCAGTCAGGTTGTCTGTCAGGTAGACACCATCTCTGGGTGCACTTCAGTCCTTTGAGTACTCTGCGGAGTACTCACTTCAAATATCGTAGACGACTTGAAAGTAGAATAAAGTTGGGTGATTTGTGTCTCACTTTTGTACACAACTTACAGACAGGAGATGTGGATTCGCTGTTTCAAACTGTTGAACCAGTTTGGGGTGGTTCTTCTTGCAAGCGCCCTTTGCAGATTGTTCTCCATGGACAGCCTTTGTATAGAGGGCTTCTTCTCACAGCAATTTTGTCTCCATTCTGAAGCACCCAAAGCAGAGGCACAAAGAGATGCAAGATTTCTGCACCCGGCTGTCTTCAGCCAAGCTGGAATAATCAGGGAAAGACAAATGGCAGGCTTCACCCAAAGGCTTCTTCACTTTTAACAAAAGAGTCTATTGTCCCACTCCTCACCCCTATCATCTACCAAATGTGAGTTTTTTTGAAAGATTAATCAGCACCTCCTTGCTAACCAAAAGGTCTTGTAACATATCTAGAACAGCCAAGCCTCACCCTCCTCTCAAGTCAGTGCTTACGTTACCTCGTTCCAGCTATAGAAATGCAAGCAATCAACTTCCACTCCCTGGGAGTGCAGTCCTCGCCTTCCATCATGTGCAAAAACAGCCAGGAGCACCTAAAATGGATAACACTTGTCTCTACTACTCTGGCTACACTGAGCACAGACACAACACGCCTAAACATGCACTCATGATGTTAGCAAAAGACACTGGGCAAGTGCAAGCAAGTGTAACTTTACACAGTTAAGCTGGTAGACCTCAACTCCAGTGGCCCCCAAAAAAGGCCTGGTTACGCCATTGCTTCTTGAAACATGGTATGCTACTACCACCTCTTTATGTTCTAAACCCTCGACCGGGACAGTAGTCCTTTGTCACAAATCCATGACCTGTCGTAGTATGGGACGGGCCAGGGCCTCTGGAGCATGCTTAGAAGCGCGTGATGCCATGGCCACACATAAAACGTCAGGATACTTGCGGTCGAGCACTCAAAATTGAAGAACCCACACGTTTTCCATGCAGGGGAAATTCCCGTCCCAACAATGTGTCTTTCATAGCAGGATGGAAGTCCAGTTGTGTGGTGGGGTGGGTACATATGTCTATGTGCATCTGTTTGCCCATATAGATTGTGTGCAAATGCTCTCTATAACAACGGCAAGCCACGTGAGGACATATTTGATGGGCAACAAGGTGATTCTGTGGCAAAGATGAGCTCCGTTAGAGTAGGAGGGAGTGTTAGGCAAACGTTCTCTATATGACAGGGTTACACTGAATATAGTAAGCTAAAGTATTTTTGTTGATTTTTGGAATAACGAGAGAAGTTTATATATTTATTTATGGGATGTTGTGGACTAATACATGTTTCCTCATGGAGTCTTCAACCCACTTTTTGCCAATCAGACAATGCCAAGATGGTCTTGGGTTTGCGGTCTGTTAACTTGGTTCTAGTCTGATTGACTACATATCCAGGGCATGGCAATGTGGACATGTAGCCTTTGGAAAGGATAGGGTCTCCAAGGCTCACATGGCTGAATTCATATACGGATTGGACTTTAACGCATGATCGCCTTCAGAGATTTTCTCAATCAATAGCGCTAGAAGTTACTAGCCTTAGTGAATATGGAAACTATACTTCTGTTATTTGTCGAGATGGAAATGTCTAGTAAGAACAGGTATGGGGGCGCTGGGCAGACTTAAGAAGACCGAGCGGGGGTTGATGAGCTGCAAATGCTTCACCCACCTTTCTACCTGCAACCCCTGCACAGTGACATGATGCACAACCATGCAGACTCCCCAAGGTTTAGAGAGGGGGCTCTATAACTTTACTGAAACAGGCTGCAGCACAGATATACAAAGGTCTCTCTGCCTGAGAGGTGGTTTTCACAGGGAAGCTCCCCTTACACTGCTGGTGCTGCTGGACTAGGGTAATATCCGTGTCTCTTCTTCTGACCAGCTAAACTAGTAATCTTTTAAAAGTAAGCATACCTTAACCATTGCTAGATTGGGTAACTGGGTCTTGAAGGAGAACATCATTAAAAAACATAAATGGCCCAAAAACAAGTAGCACCGCGCCAAAAGTACCAGGTGCAGAAT
Organism: Triturus cristatus; assembly: GCF_964204655.1. Lineage (NCBI taxonomy): Eukaryota > Metazoa > Chordata > Amphibia > Caudata > Salamandridae > Triturus > Triturus cristatus. The sequence continues at coordinate 661,892,752 of NC_140594.1, forward strand.
CACTAATTCCAGCCTTTATGTACATCACTTTCCCACCCATTTAAACGCCTTTGTTCCCAGAATAGGGAACAACCATTCAGAAAGACCTGGAATTGCTAGGACCTTTTCAGCACGGCTATCCCCAATTCCAATGACAGGTTTGTTTCCTACCTGCAACGATAAGGCGGTAAATGAGAGTGTGTGTGTGTGTGGGGGGGGGGGGGACTTTGCAGGTTGCAGTGTGAGGGTCAGGCGGTGAGAAGCTTGTCAAGAGCAGGGCAGCCTGTGCGCTGGTCTAGGGGAAGCGTTGAACCTCTCTCTGTTGTGTAAGAGTGTGGGTTGTGAGGATGGAAGTTCGAGCTTGTGCCTTCAGACGTGACTCGTGTGTGTAACTTTACCGGAAGCATGTCTGCACTTGGAAAAACTGGGCCCGTTGTGTCCACGCCCAGTAGTCCCAGGTGCAGGAACACCATGGCAGTTGTGATCGGGCCGAGTGGGGGTACCCCCGGCCAGATTTTTAATCAGCTCCGCAATGGCTTCTGGTTATATTCACAAATCCAGCCACGACTCCGCAGGTCGTAAGACACAGAGCAGCCGCAGCAGCACTCTGTCAAGGCATCCGCTGAACCCCCGTATTGAAGACTCGAAGCAATGCTGATGCTGCTGTCATGGAGCCGCAGTCAGTCAGCATCCGGGACCAATGAGGGCCTGGAGCAGGGGCAGACACAAGGGCTGTTAGGTGAGGCAGGAATGCCCGACTTAGAATGGGCAATGGAATGATGATAGTCACCAGCGCGCGAGGCAGACAGGAGCACAAATCAAGCTACAGCGGAGAGCTGCACTTGGGTCCCAGCGGCTGATCCAATATGGCTTCCTAATACCTACACCGAGGCCTAACTCGCCTCTCTCCCTCCAGTAAGGTGAAAGCCTTACTCGTGACTACAGACCTTCTGGCACACCAGTGGGTCATAGAGAAGGACGTGATGAACGGCGCCGAACTGCCCTTTTACTGCAACGGGCATTCCCCAGTGGGCAGGAGCCCTTGGGCCACGTTTCTGAGGGGAGAGGCTGATGCTGGCACCTCTGAGACTCTCTCCTGCACCCCAGGTTAACTGGAGCTGGAATGAGGGCCTTGGGAGAGATGGAGGAAAGAGAAAGAGAGAAAAGCCAAATAAAGAGCGAGAGAGATGAAGGGAGCAGGGCTGGTTTAATTTTTCTTGCAAGGGCTGCTTTTGTTTCCCAGTCCAGCCCTGGTAATGAACATAGAAACAAGCGCCCTTTTGATTTCTATCTATAACATGTTATTTATTTATTTTTTCTCTGCATCAAAACAGCACCGGTGAGGAGGGCGGAATAGGACAATGGTCTCTCTTTGTGGAAGTTGAAAGGAAGGGAAGTTCTTGCCCAACTCAGGAAATCAACGACCGCCTGCAGAGTTCTGAACTTCAGATGCTCGAGAGATCAAAAGGAGGTGCTTGTAGCTGCCTTTTTAGGGCCGAAACCGTTTGTAGTATTATACAGATACTTAATAATGCGAGAAAGCGAAGCTCGGGAATTGAAACACCCAGCACTGGGCGGATCAGCTCCACGGATTCTCTCTTGCTGGTGTTGCAGCAGAGGCTGAGAGTGGTTGAGTGGTGTGTACCAGTCGCATGGAATTGGTTCCTCTTCCCACTTGGCTGTTGTACCTACAGTGCTTGCGTTGTAATATAAGTTAAACTCATGGGTCAAAAGGTTTTCTTAGTAACCGAGTGCCAGGGTTGTCAAGTATTCGCTGCCTAGTATTGATTTCTCTTCATGCCTTTTTCTTCCACTGCCCTACACCTCCTGTCTCTTTATCGCACTTTTTATCTCTTCATTCTCACATGGCAACTGTTTTCTTGTCTTTCTTTTCCTCCTTCAATCACCCTATTCTGTCCTCCGCTATCTTGCTCTGGGGCTCAGATTTTATTGTTACACTTACATTCAACAAATGGAACAGTATTTAAAAAAACAAGGAAATATAATGTCCACATGACTTCACATTGATGTAGATATAATATTAAGCAAAGGAAAGTTAACATAAAGGCATTTTTCGTATAGAAAATTGGGAGTCTCCTTAAATTGGAAGTCTTGACGTGTACGAGACATTTTAGAGTTACAACCTGTCAGCACTTTTCACATCAAAAGGGCCACCCGATTGATGGATGATTGGTGGATCGGGCTTTGTGTGAGTCATTAAAGATGAGAGCCCTAAACATAAATCATTGAAACCCAGAGAAATCAAAAAGGAAAATACACACAGGAGGATCCACATGAGACAAGGTTCAAACTACAAACTATTAAGGTTTATATTACCATTTAAAAATCAACACAGAAGACAAAAGGCAATAGTTAGTCAATCATTCAAGGCAAAATGCAATGGCTAGTAAATTAATTCAAAATATTGACAATGCAAATATATGTAAAATATCAATGGTAGAGGAAACTAAACCCAAATCTAATCAATAGCTAGAACACTTTGTGGTCTAGCACAAGGCAAATGAGAGCAAATTGCCTTCACGATCGCTCATTAAGGCATGCGAGTATTGATTGATAAACAGACTAACATGGAATCTGCTCTCTAAGAAGGCGAGAGAAAGATCTGGCTTGTTTCCCAAATGAAGAGTTTTCTTACACTTTTAAACAGAGAAGCTGTACAGTCACTGTGGTATGATAAATAAAGTTACATTAAGCTATCCAATACTAAAACAGAAAACACATTAGATGGTCTAATGACTTTCACTTTACTTCTATTGAGTAATCCTGTAATATGCCCTACTGCAGAAAAAAGCACATAAAAAAATATAAACAACATCTTGGTTCGGACTTAGGAAGTGACCTTCAATTGAATACTGTTGTAAATCCGTCCTCTCCAGCAATATCATAAATAGAAAATAATACATTTTAATAATTTTATATTGCGAGCAAGATCGTTGACCTAACTGAATTTCATACAATTAATCAAGTAATGAATGGAGTATTTCAGGCTTATCGATGAACAGGGATAGAGAAAACAAGATAGCTAGTTGACTTGTATAAACAGGCTGTAGGTTTGTGGCAGAAGATAGGCTTAGGTTAATTAGCAGAACACACAACCAGGAGCTCTGCTTATCCCACTCTCTCCAACTCACAACCCAGCCGCACAATGCAACCCCATAATTCCATGACCTCATCTCTAAGTAGAGCAGAGCATGGAGGACGTGGGGCACACAGCACTTACAATTGTATTTCCATGACACACTAAAAAAACAACAGTGTGTGCTGTTCTTTTCATGCTTTTCAGTGTAACATGTTTTAATTCACATAAAATTATGAAGTTAGATATTGCTCTTCCGAGTAACAGAGTCTAGTAAATAAAAATACAAACTGTGGAATACAATATCGGTGGAATTCCATTGTGAGCTACCAGGTAAGTGTTCCTTTGTACAAGTTGTGTACATGTGGGCATGACAGATAGATGGTACAAATAGCCCCTGCTGGCCGACACAGGTGAGCTGCTGACACGCTTAGCTAAAGTCTCATACCTATGGTGTGCTACGCCCACACACTGAGTCCCTTTTTTGGCACTTCTTCTGTTTTCTATAACTCAGCTGCACCAGTTGAAGAAAATCACACACACTCCTCGCCATGTGGACAAGGTCCAAATCTAAATGTAGCTTTTCTGTTTACGAGTCATTCCCAAAGCCCGTTTTTGGCTGAAACACATCAGAGGAAGGGCTGCCAGGGATCTATTCATGTGACTAAGAGCATCCTTAAAACTGCTGGCAGAGCAGCTGGAGGCAAAGAGTTGTAAAAACCAATGACAAAAGTAATGAGGGCTATATTTACGTCTTAGGAATGCGTGAGGACGGCGCATGAGCCGAACTTAAGCAGAGAACACAATGAGAAGACATCCATGAAGCAAAAAAAATGGCTATTTCTAGCACTAACATCTTTTTTTAAATACTATTTTATATACCCATAGCTATTATCTCTCTGTCCTGGCATGTTCGACACCACTCCTTCTATGTAATTATTGCCGTCTAGCCTTGGTACTTTATAAGGTTTAAAGTGTAATTTTATTTTCACTGACGTTATGACAGAATTGCCTAATTTGGAATGGTGTTGGTGGTGATCTGCTTAGGGGCCACTGTCGCTCAAAAAATGGGCACACACACACTGGTCTTGTGCTTTACTAAGTGACCACGCCTTATGATGTGCTTGCCTTTTATTTTGCCCACAACCTCGGGACACCAGACTGTACTCTTGTCTGGACGCCCCGGGGGACTATTCCAAAGTAGGTTAAAGTCACACACCTAAGAAACCCTCTCCATATTGTATCCTGAATGGGTGGGTCCTAGTGACCCACAACACTACAGCCCTCCCCTATTTAGGAGTAAACAAAAACTCAAACATGTATATTTTAAAACGCTTATCAATGCCCAAAGACAAAACCCTAGTCCACTTCACTGAGACGAGAGAAAATTTGGCAGTGGTTATTCCAACATGAAGTTCTTAAGTCACTGTGATGGGGCCGGATTGACTCAGAGGTGATATCCCTCCACATCCCCTCGCTGGGTCACACACGGGGAAATGGGGCTACCAGAAGAGGGTGATCCTGACAAGGGCTTGGTGCTTGAAGGTAAAACAGTAGAACACCTTCTGACAATGGTCACCCTTGCTGCCGGCATCATACTGTTACGCGGCCTTTACCTCAGTGGGCGAGTTCAACTCTTCTTCCAGACCACCCCCCCAACAGATCCGGCTCAGGCAGGTTCGATTTTGTTATAAATCTGGGCAAAAAGAGAGGTTTGTTGGAAAGAGACCGCATATGTTTGCGGCCACTTCTGGAAATCTGTTCACTCAACCTACAAGATGTATCATGCATGGTGTATATTTTTTATCACATGCTTCCCAGATTTATAACAAAATCGAACCTATGTATTTCCAAATATACACATATTTAATGTGGCAACATTCAGGATTTTAACAGATGAATAATCCTTATGCAAATTAAAGACTAATCTAGGAAGTCTTGGCTTCATATTATAAACTGAATATTACTAATTGGTATGTGAATTACTAAATGTTCCCTATAGGATTATTCTGTTGAAAAATGTTATTTTGCATACCTTATACATGAATAATTATGATTACTTGATTTCTAAATGCAATATAGAAATTGATGTGTCAAATTTAAATATGTAGATAGATGAAGGTAAATAAAATGAAATGTTTTAAATTATGAAATGATGTAAATAATAGATATGAATTGATGCAATTGCTCAATCTTTGAACAATATATAAATTATGTTTATTTCGATTTTCATGTTCCATTAATAGGGACAAAGCTTTTGAGTAGGATTTTGTTTTTTATATGTAAATACATTATTTTGAAAGTAATAATCACGGGTGTTATAATTAATTTATGTAAATGTTCAATACCATGTTTCAATAGGGGTCATCCATATAGTACACTATAATCCTGAAGATGGTCTCATGGACGATTGCATGAGAGACCGAAACGTCGACCTAAAACACTTTTTTAAAAATCAACATATATAAGGAAAAGTGTTTACAAATGGGATACTGTAGGATCATTGAATTGTTATCAAACTTCCACTTGTTACATTTTATGTGTATATTCACAGTACCCTTTATACATTCTTTGAAAAATATAAAATTATTTTTTATATACACCTGTGTTTGTATATTTTTTGATCATATTTCTTATTTCTATTTAGAATTGATTTACATTTTCCAAACAAAATTTTAAAAATTAATTTACTAATAAGCAATTGATGACAGCTTATATCAGAATGAGAGTTTGAAATGTCATGACTGTGTATTATAAACAAATCCCTTGACGGCACCTTTACCCGTTTATCTAATTTTGCCCAGGCCCTCAAGGGTAGATTGGGTTTCCCATTTTATTTAAATAAATTCACTAAGTACAGGGCTTTCAGCGTCAGCTTGGCATCTCCAGTCCAGCAGGCCGAGTGATTGTGTGTCACCTTCCAGTCACTGGCTCGTACAGCTTTGATGGTCAGTTGAGGAAGTCATCTTGTTCGTTGACTGCCACAATGTCGAACAGGGACATAGGTAATGGCTTAGACCTTTCCACCAGCAAACAAACATACTCTTCTGTGTCCTGCGCCTCGTTAGCTTCTGATGGAGTGGCATGCTATGACAGAAAATTGACTGGGTTTCGGGTGACTAGTCTATATATAATCAGGAAGTTGCATTCTTGCAACTGCAAAATCCTACTTATCATTGGTGCACTCCAGTGTCGCTCTTCCTTGCTGCCTCCTGTTTCGTTCCTGCAGCCAACACCTCACTTCCGTTACAGGCTGAGGCGCACCGGTAAAGCACGATGTAAGTACACTTGTTTAATTCATGTTCCTTCCTGCGTACTTTTTTTTGCTTTCTAGGAAACCCGTTTCACGGTGCTAACAATGCTTGTTCTGCTTGGTGGTGGGAATGTTCGTTTCGTGCCTTTTAAGAGCATGAACGTTTGTGTAAAGTTAAGGGGGACACCAGTATTCATCTTAGTCTTTTGAGCAATTGCATGCAGTTGGAAGATTATTTTTGAAATATCGGACTGGATCGTATATTTTCCTACTTTCGCGTTGAGTGTTAAATTCGAAATTAAGTGTGTTTTTCCACCTCTCGTACGCATATTTTCTTTTGTTATATGAAAGAGGAGCGTGGGAGAGAAGTGCAAGGCACATGCTCAGTAGCTTTTCCCTGGGCCGTGTGCACTACTCACTGCAAGTCTCCCTTACTTGACAACCCCATTCACAGTGGGGGGGGGGTCGGTCTGGGGTCAGTAGTCTGTCTTTTTCTACGTTCTGCTGTCGAGAGTAGGTGCATGGACCAAAATGTCATCACTCATGCTGAGGATGCCTTGGAGGCCCACCAAGACGTCTCTTAAGATGTTTTGGAAAACTTCAGCTGCACTCAAGATGCCAAAATTCAGCTTGGTATACCTACGAAGTATGACAAAGTCAAGAAGGTAGTTATGAATGGAGAATCTGGATGGAGGCAAGTCTGGTGGTACCCCGAGCGTAGATCCATCTTAGAAAACCATTACGAACCTACGAGTTCCCCAATTATATAATCTATCGTTGGCATCAGGTGGAGTTCTCTCTTGATGTCCGCATTCCGCACCCTCATATCTATGGAGATCTGCACACTGCATCCGGTTGCTTTGGCTTCTTGGCGATCACGATGGGGGAGACCCAGGGTGTGGGGCCCAGTGACATTCTCAATGATGCCTCCTTCTTTGAGGTGCCGCAGCTCTTATTGTGCTTTAGGGCAAAGGTAGAACGCCACCGACTCAATCAACTTGTTGATATGGAGTCATATAGTCTAGTCATTTAGGCACCCTCTGTCCTTGAACAGTGAGGCAACCCGTGAGTGAGGGTGTTGATCTCATTGGCATGGATGCTGAATGCAAAACGCACCAAACCAAGTTCCTGGGCTGTTCGGAAGCTTATTAGAAACCCACTGCCTTCGTGGGATTCGTAGATCTTGGCTTTTGTTGTGGCGTCATGGTGGGTGATGTCAGCGTGGAAGATTCCTGAGAGCTTTTGAGGTGATTGGTTGCCAAAAGCGTACACCTTGACTTTGGCGGAGCTTAACCTGGGTGGGTCGGCAGTTTCTGGTATAGGTCTGCAGCCATGCGATTGATTGAGTCCCCTATCTCGATCAGTAGTGTGATCGAGTGGGATTATATTGTGACCTTGTATTTGTGGGAGGCATGGGCAGCTGAGCCTTGTGGTTCTACAGCATGTACCACATGAACAGTTTCTTGCTCATTATCGTCCATATCACTTCTTTTCACTACCTCAGAGTGGGTGTCGATGTTGAGCACAGTCCGCCTGGCCAGGGAACTGGGTTGCTTAGGGGCAAACGGCAGACCTTAGAGAAATTATTCAGTTTTTTGCCGGCTCCACACTTTTTTCCCATGCTAGGCAGCCATCTTGATGGGGGAACAGCCCCCATGCCATCTGCAGGGTCAGCTGAGTGCCCTGGGCATGGGTGCCTTTGACTTCAGCTTGTGAGTCTCTCTGCTAATGGCATTGATGGGCTCTGTCTTGATCGGTTGTTGCTGCCCTGTCTCCATGTGTACCACCCAAGCCTTGGACAGCCTCTTGGACTGCCCAAGTGCTAGAATGTCCTTCATTAACATGTTGGCCACCTGCAGGACTTGTTTATGGAGAATTACCAAGGCAAACCTTTGTATAAATAGCTCTCTGACCTCATCTTCCTCATCTGGTAGAGTGCATGTAGCGGTCAGGTCTCTCAGACGGGCGTAGAAGACATCTACAGACACATCAGGTTTTTAGCGTGCCTGCCGGAGGAGGAAACAATTGTAGTCTGGGTTTGCAAATAGTTCTATATGGGCAGTGATAGCATTCCTGAGTGTTGAGTGTGTACGGAGCGGCCCATCGCCCATGACATACTTGGCGATTTTATGCACATCCGCTCCTCCCAGGTGGAGGAGTAGTGCCCTCATCCTTTCATCTGCTGTGTTGCCAGCCTCAAAGTAGGTTCTGAGGCACTCGATCCATGCTTTCCATCTTGCGGTCTTAATTGGCAGATTGTGCGTAACAGAAAAGAGCTGTAGGGCAGGAGATGTCGTCATCTCCCTGGGCCACAAGGGCTGAGATGGGACAGGTATACTGGTGCAGCAGGGGTGGATGCAGGTGTAGCCAGGCCGTGGGTGGTGAGACTTGGGCACAGAAGCCACAGGCATGGGGCTAGGGTAGGTTGGGGCCCAGTGGCACTGCTAGTGAGTACCAGGCTCGCCATGAAGGAATGACCCAGGACACCAGTCTCTCACAGTGGAAAGCTCTACAATCTATTGCCGGAGTCCTTCAAAACCATCCTGTTTCTTGGGAAGGTGGAGTGAAGTCTCACTACTGGGCACCGGGCTCTGCTGAAGCTTCTCTTCAGGGAGATGTCCGATGTGGGCCTCCAGGCCCAACTGTGACTAGAGGGGTGGGGTCGCCTCAAGCAGAGAGCGAAGCACACGTCGCTGCCACATCCATTCAGCTGAGGAACAGGCCAGAGGAAGTGCTGGGCCGACAGACTAGGTCTTGACACAGCACGTGTCTAGCACGATGCAGTTGCTCCAGCTGTTAGGTCGGCGGGGTGTCTGCCGCGGGACTCGCAGTGCCGGTTGCTGCTGCACATGCATCTCGGGGCAAGGCGGAACCTGCCGACACTCCTGCTGTGCAGGCAAATGGCATGCACGGGTGTCACCGTGCATGGGAAGCTTCGCCGGGTATCGTTGCACCGGGTCAGGTAGTGCGAGGCCTCCTGTAGAGCCGCTCCTGACAAGCAGGGGTGGCGGCTGTCGCTCACCGGGTTTGCAGCATCCTCGTCGCCAATGTGGTGATCTGCTTAGTGGCCGCTGGCACTCAAGTAATACACACATACTGGTCTTATACTTTACTAACTGACCGCCCCTTAAGAGGTGCCCTCCTTTCACTTCGCCTACAACATCGGGACGCCAGACTGAACTATTGTCTGGACGCCCGCGGAGATATTCCAACATATGCTAAAATAACACACCTACAAAAAACCTCCATTCGTATACTTAATTGGTGGCTCCTAGTGACCTACAACACTAGAATGTTGATTTTATTGCTTTTTATAATTCTGTTTCAGTGCACCGAAGCACTTCGCATAAGCCACCTCATGGAAAATTAGGAAATTCGTTTTGAATAATACATCATCTAATTGGTGTGTGATTGAGTGTTGAACAAGTAAGGCTCATTGCCTACCCAAAACATAACTATGCATAATATTAAACATTATATAATTGTGCTAAGCAGCCATGCACAATATAAACAAAAAATACCAGATCTTTGCTAGTCGAATATTAAACTGTAGTCCAGAATCACCATGCGTTTGTGCAGGAGTCATATTAACTATAATGGCCTGATCCGGCCTTGCATCGAAACCTATCATATGGACACCGTGTTTATCATTTTTAAAACCAGCTGTCATACTGACTTTTCCCCCTTCTTAGACTTTCTTAAAACCACTCAGTGACTGTCATGTTATTTAATGAGCCTGATTTGTAAAAGACAAATGCATATTCGGACAATTTTTAAATTTATCCATTTTTATCGCTAGACTAGTGCACTGCTGTAGCACTAACTAAAGTCCTTTATTTGCTCCTTTTTAAACTTGTACATGTATACATAAGTGACGTCATATGGTTTTAATATTTTGTTATGATTTTTAGTAATCAAACAATAAAATTTGAATTAGAATTGAAACTATCATCAGACGACAGCAAGTGCAAACAAGTTGCCATATTTTTCGCGTACGTATTAAATGTGTAATTTAGTAGTAAATATGCATCTAACAAAGCTTTCCCCTTTTTAGGTCGAGCATCAGCGCGCATGCGCTGTCTGCAAGACCTGGTGTAATCAATAAAAGGACTGTATTCCTGCCTCCTACTTATCATTGGTGCACTCCAGCGTCGCTCTTCCTTGCTGCCTCCTGTTTCGTTCCTGCAGCCGACACCTCACTTCGTTTACAGGCTGAGGCGCACCGGTAAAGCATGATGTAAGTACGCTTGTTTAATTCATGTTCCTCCCTCATACTTTGTTTTGCTTTCCAGGATACTCGTTTCACGATACTAACAATGCTTGTTCTGCTTGGTGGTGGGAATGTTCGTTTCATGCATTTTAAGAGCATGAACGTTTGTGTAAAGTTAAGGGGGACACCAGTATTCATCTTAGTCTTTTGCGCAAATTGCATGCGGTTGGAAGATTATTTTTTAAATATCGGACTGCATCGTATATTTTCCTACTTGTGCTTGGAGTGTTAAATTCTAAATTATGAGTGTTTTTCCACCTCTCGTACACATATTTTCTTTTGTTTTATGAAAGAGGAGCGTGTGGGAGACGTGCAGGACACGTGCTCAGTAGCTTTTCCCTGGGTCATGTGCACTACTCACTGCAAGTGTCCCTTACTTGACACCTCCTTTCACTGTGAGGGGGGTCGGTCTGGGGTCTGTCGTCTGTCTTTTTCCGCGTTCTTCTGATTAATGCATTTTCCTCCAACACCAGAAGATGACAGGATCCGCTGTTGCCAGCTCGTGCCAAAATTCTCATTGTGAAGTTTCGCAGTTTCTAGCTTCATGGGCACCGCTCTACATGATTCAGCACTTCACCCACTTTCATGTCACTTTAGTGCTTGTTCTTTTTACACTATATTTAGGTTTTAGGGCAGTGTAACAGGATGCAGCCCTTATGGTCATTTGATCCTTTCCAAGCAGCATGGGACCTACGCTTTAAATTTTACATACTCAGCGCCCGCTTTCACTTTTACATACAAAGCACAGCGCTCGCCTTAACTTTTAATTACTCATAGCCGCACCTACTTTCACTTTTAAATACTATGCTTGGGCCCGCTTTCACATTTAAATACTAAGTGCAGTGTCAGCTGCCTTACGTGGTTATGTGAAGGTAAAGTCTGATGATAAGGAGACATACCTCTGTGATCGCTCTGTGCTGTTACTTCCTTTGCCTGCACCGAGAGAAGCTCTGCAGCAACAAAGACAGCAGAACAACTCATACCATTCACAGCACTCTTCCACGTCACCCAAAATCATTCAGCATGGCACGCAGGATGTTCAGTTTCTGAGCACTATGAAAAATACAGCAGCATTTTTTCCATTTCCTTGGCAAAGATAGTCTACCTTGTTTTTTCAACAACTAGGTGAACAGTTGCTGGACCCATTAGGTGAGCCGCCTGAGAGAAACATATTGTTTCTTCTTAAGATCTGTACAATATTATGCTCCACCTGTTCGGTTTTGCTGTAAGACCAGAGACAAGGAACTTTATATCACATGAAATACACTAGGCAGGGTTACAACTATCTTCCCTAAGTGCAATTATCAACTTTGATTTCCTGCTTTTAAAAACGATTTAGGATACTGGTCTAAAATGTTCTTTTAAAACCCTATGTAATGTTGCGAGTAAAGCGGCCGCAGATCTTGTGTCTGGAATTGAGGCACTCACTATATCTGGAGTACAGCTGCATTTTGACTATTTTTTGTCTTTAGAGTGTCTCAATAAATTAAGTTAGGTGTTTATTTTGCCTTTTTCTGCTACAGAAATCATATTATTTTTTAAGATAATCGCCAGGTTCACATTGACCATGACTGGGAGTATAGTGCATCCTTCACATTCCTGTAAGTGGCATGTTCTTAACAATACTGCACGGAATGGCAATCGGTGTGGTTTTCACAAGAGCATATACACTTTAAAAATGATATCAACTTCACACTTTATTTTGAACTATTAACTTCGCAGTTCAGTTCTCTCTCGTTTCCCAGTTCCAGCAATAGTAGCGTAAACAATCCAGGATTTTGCTCTGCATTTGTATCTTCTACTCCTGCTTTTATAATTGGGTACAGAGGACTACATGTCCCATAATGCAAAGAGTATGTTTGGCCCGATGTGCTGCTCACGCACAGATGTGGAGAACGTTAGTGCTGTTTGCGGCTGTTCCTGTGTTACAAGTGAAAGCTATTCCTTTGCAGACATTTTTTTTTTACCAATGTCTAGCATTATTTCTTCAACGCTTACCTCATTTGCCTAGGAGTCTGTCCCCTCTCTCACTCCAAGCCCATTCCCTTTCACCAAACACAGTGACAACAGTAGGGATAGCTTCCATGTATGACTCGGCAACAGGCATAAATGTAACCTTTATGCCTGTGAAGCCATAGTTACCAAATTTGGAGATTACTTCTGTCTGACATTTCCATGGGTTCAGTAGGCTTATGTGTAACATTCCAAATGCCTTGTGTGTTGATGTCTTTCAAAAAGAGGACATCTGTAGTGTCCTTCTAACGATATCAATTTCACAAATTAATTACTGCAGTGTTAGTAGTATAAAAACTGCCTTAAAATAGTGCATCACTCCTGGGGTACATATGCAAGGGGCAGTGTAGTGCCATAATAACCAAGATACAGGAGTTTTCAGGCCAGGGCTATAGTTTCTGGAGTTTGTATGTTATACCATATATATATTTTGGCTACACCACCAGAGTCAAGTGGGAAAACCTGTGTCACCTTTTCAAGGTGCTGATATCAGACTAGTAGTACAGGGGAACTCTGCTACACACAGTAAAAAACCCTTATATCTGTACAAAGTATTTAGTGTGGAAATAGGGCATGTATGAGAACCCTGGCAAGGATGCATTCTTGCATTCTGTACTGCTGCCAGAAACAAACAAGCATTTGCAATGCAATAGGTCTCGCATTTACACGAGTTTAAGCTATTGGCATTGTAAATGACATTGCTTTTTATTTGTAAACAACAAAAATAAAAAGCATTGTTATTTGCAATGTCAATAGCTCAAACCCGCGTAAATGCGAGACCTATTGCATTGCAAATGCTCGTTAGATTAGTGAGTAGAAATGGTTCCATTTGGCCTGCCCGTCAAATTATTTAAATAAACAAGCGCAGCCGCTAAAGTGAAAGTGGACTGCGCTGCAAATAAAAATAAATTGTGCTTACCCACTTATGAAGGAGACCGTGTAATGTCACAACTAAAAGATCCAGTCCTCATGGGAGGTAACAAATGGCGACAGGGCGCTAACAAGGAGGGACTAACAAGCCTCATTATCAATCGGAAGACAGCATTTACCAAGGACAATGACACCAGACAATCAAAAATATGGGCAGAGAGAAGGCGAGGCTTCCACTGCATACTCGACTATTGCATGCCTTGCAGAACGTCAGCGCATGCGTGCTGACGCTAGGCTCAACCAAAAAAGTGCAGATACTCAGTACTGGACAGTACTGGCCCATTTAAAGCACTGTAGCAGGCGGCTAGCAAGAGCCAGGCAGCCACAGACAAGCATGCATCAGCACCGGCCTTGCTGCCTCAGTTCCCCAAGCCCACACTGATATGACCCCTTAGGTGTCAGGAATGAAGTTCTCATACTGTTTATTTAGATGTGCTTTATAGCACTTTGTACAATATGTGTGACGTCACATATGATACATGTCAGTGGTGCGGCAGCTCAGGTACATTAGGCCTCTTTTGTGGAGGATAAAGCATCACAATCGGGGCAGTTTTAGAAGACCAGCTAATAATAAATAGAGAACAGTCTAGATTTGTTTAGTGTTTCGTGTAGCTCCTTAACCCCTTCGCCGCGGCGGGAATTCCGCCGCGGCGCTGGGGGGTGCGGGGGGGGCAGCGCGGTGGCGCTGTGCTCATGACGGAGCCGCTCCGTCATGAGCCACGGTTGAGCTGTGCTCATGACGGAACGGTTCCGTCATGACTCCGCCCAGTTGAGTTGTCCCCCCGCACAGGCGGGGAAACAGCGCCGCGTGGGCGGAGCGGCCGCCAACGGTCGTGGCATGACGGAACCGTTCCGTCATGAGCACACGGCAACCGTGGCTCATGACGGAACGGTTCCGTCATGAGCGGGGAAGGGGTTAATGTGGGTCAATAGGATTATATACCAATGAGAAGGGTTTTCTAAGGATGGGAAGCATTCTCACTTCAGTTGGAAAGGGAGGTGGGTGACAATGACTGCTGAGAGGACTGGACACCTGTAAAATGAGGCACCCCAGACCAGACTGCCTGAACTCTGTGGGGAGAACAGGGAAATGTGGGTGAAAAGGCATATGACTGTTTATCAAATACCCTTTCTCACTCTTTGCCTGCTTGCATTTCAACAGTATTGTTCCTGATTTTGCTGCATTATGTGTTTCCTGCGTTTCATACATACTTAAAATAAAAACTGTGAACTCTCTTGTTCTGGCTTCAACTTTGCGGCAAAACAAATCGCGGTCTTACCACAGTCTTTAGGTCCAAACTACGGCTTGAAACTTTGGTTTTAAGAGAAAAGGTTTGCAGTCATAAAAAATGTACTACTTAGACCAAGATTCTGATGTGAGCACTCCTTCTCCCAGCGGTAATAAGTGGGCACTCCAGGGAAGGAATGGCCAGGAGATTACACTCATACTGGTCTGTGGGTATTCACAACTTTTTCTCGATCCAGTTCCACACTGGAAACGATCAGAGATGTCAATAGCCCCCAGCAATACTGGAATTGTATCAGAATCTGAAAAAGGGCTGTCTCTTTATGAGATATATTTAAATCCATAACATGCTCATTCTCCAAGCCATCTCTCAGGTTACCTTGATTGTGAGGGTTCGACCTTTATTTCATGCTCTTTGTTGGGTAAAAAATAACCTGGTCACTGTTATTCAATTGCATAGATAGCACCCGCACATGTTCAGAGCCATGCCCATTAAAACGCAGTTTAAATCTAAACAAATAACGTCCGTTTATTTGGTGCAACCTGTTTCATTCAGAATGTTTTTTAGTGGTTTTATGGCTTTAAAGCCACCCAACCCCCTTCTCGCGCATTTCTGTTGCTTGTGCTGGCTTCAGCTTCAGCCAGTCTCAACCACTCCTTACCTTCAAATTGTCAGCAGGCACCACTGGCAAGTAATGGCCAATGACACACAAGCTGTATTTTTTTCAGATTCCCCTTCCTGCTCTTTTGTAAGGAAAATAAACCATAGCGGTGCCCCAACAAACATAACAGGAAAAATAACAGCACTTGTACTTGACCGATACTGGGCTTGCGCGCCCACCCTCCCGCTGGAATCTGGAGCCCCTCATTCCCTCTGTCAGCAGCTGGGACAGGCGAGATAAAAGAAAGACATGGTGGGAGAGGGGCTTCTTCCAAAAGTCAGCATCCTCGCTTTCAACCAAAATAAAGAAAATGCGCTTGCGACATCACTGACAGTAGACACAACAAGCATTTGCAATGCAATAGGACTCGCATTTGAGTGCGACCTATTGCATTGCAAATGGGAGTGCGGGTGGGAAGGGGCAGCAAGAAGGCACTTACAGCGGGAGTGCGGGTGGGGTGAGAGACGGTACGGACAACAGGAGTGCGGGGGAGGGGGAAGAAGGCACGGGCAATGGGAGTGTGGGCGGGAGGGGGAGAGAAGGGACGGACAATGGGAGGGCAGGCAGGGGAGAAGGCAAGGACAACGAGAGTGCGGGCGGGGAGGGGGGAAAAAGGGTAAGTTACTTACCTGTAATCCTAGTTCTCTTCCAGGGGTATCCTCATCAAAGTCATAAGCACTGAATATTCCCGCCCATGTGCGGGGACCCCGGAAATAATAAAATCATATATGTAAAAAACATACATATATACAGCTCTGTATATGTATAAACATATATTATTTTTTCCCAAGCAAATGCAGCCCCTAAAAAAGAAGGCTAGGCAATGTATAAATACACATCCAATAATACATATAGGTATAATAAAAACACCTAAATCTCTTTTTTTTTTTTTTTTTTTTTAATGAGGTAAACACTCATGAGAAAGCAAAAAAGAGAAAACTGTGGGAAACACAGATCTACAACACATTGCTAGCCTGCAGGCTGCATTGCAATACAATACCATAGAGACTGAAAAGACCTGTATAGGTAAAAACTGGCACCGTGCCTTTAAGGCAGCCCTGGCTTCCATATCCCATCATGCCTCAGGGGTGACAGTTAGGTCAGTTGTTCTTTGCGGGACCGTAGTCCTAAACACAAAGATATATCCTTTCCATAATGAATAATACACTTCTTCTCATTTGCCTGGGGAGGTGGGTGGGTTGCTTATGACTTTCATGAGGATACCCCTGGAAGAGAACTAGGATTACAGGTAAGTAACTTACCCTTCTCTTCCAGGGGATCCTCATCAATAGTCATAAGCACTGAATAGAGTAGCAAGCTCACCTTCCACCTGCAGGCAAATGAAAAAAAGATTGTACCACACATGGAGTAAGAAAATCATGAAAATGATTATGTATGGAACAGATTCCTCAAGGAGGCTTGTCCTACTTGAGTGTCTGCTCTGGTGTCCGAATCCAGACAATAGTGTCTGGTAAAGGTGTGGACAGATCTCCAAGTGGCTGCCTTGCAGATCTCGGAGAGTGGAACATTATTGAGAAAAGCAGCGGTAGCCGCTTTTCCTCTTGTAGAATGCGCTTTAGGGCGCGCCCCCAATGGTTTCTGAGCCAGTTGGTAGGCCAATGTAATACTTGAAACAATCCACCTAGCAATGGAACGTTTGGATGCAGCAAAGCCCATACGGACAACCCCGTAGTTCACAAACAGTTGATCAGATTTCCTGACATTCTTAGTCCTATCTAGATAGAATTTTAGGACCCTTTTGACATCTAAAGAATGCAACGCCCTCTCTGCCGGAGAGGAGGGGTTGGGAAAAAAGGTTGGTAAGGAGATGGCTTGGTTTACATGAAAGTCCGATACCACCTTAGGCAGGAATGAAGGGTGAGTCCTCATCACTACCCTATTGAGATGAAACGTAGTGTAGGGTTCTTTAGAACAGAGGGCCTGTATCTCACTGACCCTCCGTACTGAAGTGATGGCTATTAAAAAGGCTGTCTTCCATGTGAGGTGTTGTAGGGTAGCTTTATGAATAGGCTCAAAAGGAGAACCCATGAGCCTTGACAGAACCAAGTTTAGCTCCCAGGAAGGAGAGGGAGGTCTAACAGGGGGATAGACTTTCTTGAGACCTTGCAAGAAATCCTTCACCACCTGCAACTTAAAAAATGACTGCTGCGAAGGCGAACGCCTGTATGCTGTTATGGCTGCTAGGTGAACCTTTATGGATGAAAATTTCAACCCTGCCCTCGCTAAATGAAGAAGATAGGGCAAAATTACATCCTCCTGGCATTTTGTTGGATCATAATGATGCTGAGCACACCATATGTAAAATCTTTTCCACTTACAGAAGTAGGAATGTCTTGTCGAAGGCCTCCTGGCTTCCTTAAGTATGGACATGCACCCTTGAGGGAGGTTCAGATGTCCATACTGGAGGACTTCAGGAGCCATGCTGTTAAGCTCAGCGAGGGAAGGCTGGGATGGTAAATCTTCCCCTGCATCTTGGATAACAAGTCCGGCCTGCACGGCAGCCGTTTGTGGGGGCGGATCGACATGTGCAGGAGATCCGTGTACCACCACTGCCTCGGCCAGTCCGGTGCTATGAGGATCATCTTGGCAGATGAATTCTGCAGCTTGGTCACCACCTTGGGGATTAGTGGGAGAGGCGGAAAAGCGTACACAAATGTCATTGACCAATTGATCGAAAGGGCATTCCCTAGGGATCCTGGTTGATGGTATCTTGAGGCGAAGCCTCGGCATTTTGTGTTGTGCTCGTCCGCGAAGAGGTCCACTTGCGGACGCCCCCATTCCCCGAAGATGTCTTCTAACACCTCGTCGTTTAGTACCCAGTCCTCTGGTTCTTGAAAATGACGACTGAGTAAGTCCGCTTGCACATTGAGTTCTCCTGGTAGGTGCACCGCTTTCAATGAGATGTTCCTTGCTAGGATCCAGTGCCACAGGGACTGAGCTTCCAGCGAGAGCGTCCTGGATCGAGTACCCCCCTGCTTGTTCAGGTAGTACATTGTGGTGGTATTGTCCGTCTGTACTAGAATGGTACTCGTCGTGATCGCAGGCAGGAACGCTTTGAGGGCTAGGTGGACTGCCCTGAGCTCCAGCATGTTGATGTGGTACAACTGCTCGCTGCTGGACCACCGTCCCTGAGTTTGCAGAGACTCGAAATGCGCACCCCAACCTTGAAGGGATGCGTCGGTGATTAAGGTCTGAGTTGGGGGTTCTTGATGGAAGGGGATCCCCATTTGTAGATTCAGTGGCTTCAGCCACCACTTGACTGACTGCCTGGCCGCCGAGGAAAGGCAAACTTTTTCTTCCCACAGGGAGTTCCTTTGATCCCATTTGTCCTCGAGATCTTGCTGGAGAGGACGCATCCTTAGCCTGGCATTGGGCACTAGGAAAATGCAGGATGCCATGGCCCCTAGCAGAGATGAGATTTGTCTTGCCGACGACAGATTCCTTTGAGGATAATGGATGACTGTCTTTCCTCCGAAGGAAACACTTTTCCTACTACGGAGTCTATAGTTGCACCCCGGTAGTGGATCCTCTGTGTTGGTGAAAAATTGGACTTTTTGGCATTCACTCTGAGACCCAACTTGCGACATAAGCTCAGGCAAAGCGACAGCTGTGATCGAACACTCTGAGGCGATGGACCCTTTATTAGCCAGTCGTCTAGGTAGGGATAGACGAAGACTCCTGCCCGCCTCAGCGCAGCCGCTACTACTGCCACGCATTTTGTGAATACTCGTGGAGCTGACTTCAGGCCAAATGGAAGAACTTTGAACTGATAGTGAGAGTTCCCCACCGCAAACCTGAGAAATTTTCGATGATTCCGTTGGATGGGAATATGGAAATATGCGTCCTGAAGATCCAGCGTACACATCCAATCGCCCAACCGGAGAAGAGGATATATTTGGTGGAGCGCCAGCATGCGAAATTTTTCCTTTCTTATGTGTTTGTTCAGTATCCGTAGGTCCAAAATGGGTCTGAACTCTACCTTCGCACTCCTTTTTTGAATCAGAAAGTATCTGGAGTAAACTCCCTTTCCTCTTTGGTTTTTGGGTACTTTTTCTATTGCAGATTTGAGCAGAAGAGTCGCCACCTCTTCTCTGAGCTGCGTTAGATGCTGGGCCGAATGAACAGGAGGAATCGATGGAGGGTGGCTTCGAAAACGAAGCGAGTACCCATGCCGCAGTATATTCAGAACCCACTTGTCCTTTGTGATGGATTGCCACTCTGGAAGATGATGCGCAACACTTCCTCCCACCGGAGCGGTGGACAGCATCGGAGGAAGCGGTTCCTCATTGCTTCCCTGGAGCCTTGTTTCCAGCGTTTGACTGCCTGTTGTTACCACGTCCCCTGGATGGTCTGCGGGACTGGTACTGCTGTTTCTTTTGACCTTGCTGGTCCTGGTTCTTCTGCCACTGAGGGGTTTGAACCCTCTGCTGGTAGTTACGCCTGTCATTTCCCCTGCGGCGTCGAAACTCTTTCCTCTTTTCAAGCCCGACGGCTTTCATGGTCTCCAGTTCTGCTTTCATACGGGCCATTTCTTCGTCTGCATGAGACCCAAAAAGTGAACTGCCCGAGAAAGGCAGACTTAGTATTCTCGCCTGCGCTTCCGGCTTCAAGGCCGTCAATCTGAGCCAAGATGATCTTCTGGCTGTGATTCCATGGGCATAAGAATGCGCTGCTAGTGTTGCCCCATCTGCCCCTGCACTTATGACCTGGTTAGAAACCAGACTTCCCTCGTGCAAAATTTCTTCAAAGTCCCGTCTATCCTCTGATGGAACTTTTTCAATGAACCTCTGGAGAGAGTCCCACAATGATCTATCATAGCGCCCCAGAAGCGCTGAGGCGCTGGCCACCTTTAAGCTAGAAGATGCCGAACCGCAAACTCTCCTCCCCCAAGAGTCTTGCGTCTTACTGTCTTTATCTGGGGGCACCATTGAAGACCCCGCTACTGCATGCATCTTTCTGGCAGCAGCGGTGATGACAGAATCCAGTGGAGGATCTGATCTTAGGAACAGAGGATCTTCCGGAGCCGGACGGTACTTTTTTAGAATCCGCGCCGGTGCAGATTTGGTGGTCGCTGGCGTGAGAAAAATATCCATTACTGGTTGTAGCAAACCAGGGACTAACGGCAACAGTGGGCGTGACACTGCTCGTTCATGAAGAGTTTCAAAGATTATGGAGGAGGTGATCTCCTGAACCGGCATAGGGATATTTAATTTTGTAGCTCCTCTACACAACACTTCCTGAAAAGTAGAGATATCATCCACCGGAGATACCCTGGAGGGTGGTGTCTCCGAGAGTGTCGGCGAATAATCCCTTCTGGATGATCTAGATGACGGGGAGGAGGAAGGGGTCCTACGGCGCCTTCTCTCCGATCTGGTCGACTCTCTCCTGTGGGAGGAGGATCTAGATCGCCTCCTTGGTGTTCGAGAGCGACGTCGAGATTCTCTTCCCCGAGAACGTGATCTGACCGGTCTCGCTGGGAAGTCCATGTCTTTTAACCTTGTTAGTGAGGCCTTAACTGCGTGAGACATAGCCGAGTCCTGAGGTATCTCTCTTGCGGGACTTTGAGGTACAGCATGTCCCTCTTCCAGCGGACTATTTTCTCTTGCAGGCACTGGAGATTGATTCACAATTTCCGGTGACTCGGACCTTGAACTCGAACCCTCTGATCCTGAAGGCGAGATAGATATAAGACGTGGTGAATCATGTTCCGAAGTTGTATATACCAGTCTATGAGGGGATTTGCGCCTTGAGACTGGCCGGATCGTAAGGCGAACATGCGACACCTCCTGAGAACCCTCTGCAGAGGGCCGCCTCGACGGCGATAGGCTTATCACCGGAGACCTGGGACTTGACTCCTCGAGGATCAATGGAGATTTTTCTTGCCTCGACGTCGAGAACCTCGTCGTCGACGGAGGACTTGATCTGAACGGAGGTCCAGACCCCGACGGGGAATCTCGCCTCGACGTTATGGACTTCTCCAAAGCCTTGGAGACCTGCGAGGACGGAGGCACCTGCCTCGACGTCGACTCCGACGGAGGCACCTGCCTCGACGTCGACTCCGACGAAGGCTCCTGCCTTGACGTCGACTCCGACGAAAGCTCCTGCCTCGACGTCGGTCTTGACGGAGGCGCCTGCCTCGACGTCGAATGCTCCGACGACGAATGCCTCGATGTTGCCATTCTCTTCGCCGACGATCGATCTTTCCTCGACGGCGAACTTGGTCTTGACGGCGATCTTGGTCTCGACGTCGACGTAGACTTCGGAGTCGAACGCCTACGAACCTCTTGTGACGTCGACTGATCTCTCACCGTCCTCGGCGTCGAATGATGTCCTTCCTTCGACGCCGAACGATGTCTGTGTTTCGACGTCGAGCGATCTTCTCTTGACGTCGAAAGATGCCTTTTAGACGTCGACCTGTGACGCCGATCCTTCGACGCCGATCTCTTAGACGTCGAAGTCGTCGACGACGAACGCATCCGCTTCGTCGCTGTATCTAAAGTCGACGACGATTTTCTTTTTGCAGCATGACTACCCCTGGACTCCTCACCTCTCAGCGACGAACCTGCCGCTGGAGTCTTCGACGCCGAGCCCGACGCCGATGGGGAGCAAACAGGGACCAGCTGCCTCGACGTCGACCGTTCTGATAAGCCGTAGAGTCTAATCCTCTCTCTCTCCTTTAAAGTCCTTTTAGAAAGGTCTTTACAATGATGACATGTTGCTGGAGAGTGAGAATCCGGCAGGCAGACAATACACACGTCATGTGTGTCTGAAGAGGCCTTCTTTTTTCCACAAGATGGACATGGAATAAATAAAGAAAGCATATTTCTGACAAAAATAGCAGAAAATCAGTCAGAAAAATACAGGATACTGACTTCTTCCCAGATATTAATAAGAGGAAGTCCAAAAGATTACTATAATGCAAATAATTCTTGACTAAAAAGTCAAAAAGAAGAGAGCTGAATTCCAGGGTCCTGACTGAAGGAGCCAGAAAGAACAACTGACCTAACTGTCACCCTTGAGGCATGATGGGATATGGAAGCCAGGGCTGCCTTAAAGGCACGGTGCCAGTTTTTACCTGCTTTTCAGTCTCTATGGTATTGTATTGCAATGCAGCCTGCAGGCTAGCAATGTGTTGTAGATCTGTGTTTCCCCCAGTTTTCTCTTTTTTGCTTTCTCATAAGTGTTTACCTCATTAAAAATAAAAAAATAAAACAGATTTAGGTGTTTTATTATACCTATATGTATTATTGGATGTGTATTTATACATTGCCTAGCCTTCTTTTTTAGGGGCTGCATTTGGTTGGGAAAAAATAATATATGTTTATACATATACAGAGCTGTATATATGTATGTTTTTTACATATATGATTTTATTATTTCCGGGGTCCCCGCACATGGGCGGGAATATTCAGTGCTTATGACTATTGATGAGGATCCCCTGGAAGAGAATAGTGCTATAAATACCACGTACCGTACAGTGTAACACTCAAAGTAAAGGGGCCAATAGCCATGGGTGGGTACAAATGACGACGTGGCCATAATAAGGCGGGACTAACAAGCCTCATAATCAATCAGAAGACAGAATTTACGACGGACACAGACAAAAGCCAATGAAAAATATGGGCAGAGAGTGAGGGCAGCTTGTCTCCCATACTCTACTACTGCATGCCTCACAGAGCGAGCAGCGCATGCGCGCTGCCGCTATAGCTCGACCTAATTAATCATTGTAAAAGTTTTACATTAGTTGTTCGAGTCAATAACTCTCTACCTTGGGTAGAGGATCTTTTGCTACCCTTGAGGTAAGTCCATACAGTGATATATAGGTGTTGCTTACAAGAAGCAAGGTTCTCAGAAACTGCATCCCTTTACTGCAAGCCTTGCTTCTTGTAAGCAATGACTATAAGTAAAAAGTGTGTGTTTACGTACCACTTGCAGGTTTTCAAAACACATAAATAAGTGGCATTGTCAGTTACAACGCCAATAGCTCAAACTCTCGCAAATGCGAGACCTATTGCATTGAAAATGCTTGTTAACTACTGCATAGGAAATTGTACCGTGTGTTGGGGGGTGTCCTTAGGCACAATTCCCACATGCAAAACTGTTGGCTTGTATTTGAGCAATAGCCTAAGTCTGTGGCCCAGATTCTTGTACGTGTCAGGCAATGCAGCGCAGCACCCAAAGATGCTGTGCTGCATTGTGCGACAGGGAGGGAGCAGGAGAGCACCATAATGTCTCTCTATTCCCCTTTCTCTTGTGCCGGTGCTGATTTCAGCTACAGAGTGCCACGCACACACCTTAGCACTATAGCGCTAGGGTGAGTGCGTGAGTCTAGCATAGGTTTTGGGCAGGAAGATTTTCCTTTCTGTTCAAAATACTATGCCTAGACAAGTTTAAAAGCTTTTCATACCTTGTATGTGTGCTGTACAGTGCAGCATGCCTGCAAAGTTTGAAAAGCATGGAGAAATGAAAACATTTCTCCATTTAACGCCTGCTTTGCAGCAGCGTTAATTTTAGAACCCTTTCTACTGATGTTTGAGAAATGGGTCTAGCATCAAAAAACATGAGTGGTAGCACGGATACACCCATGTACCACCAATGTACCACCCATGTAACACCCTCTTGATGCAAAGTATTGCAAAGCTGCTTTGCGTTAGTTTTCCATTCAAACCAACGCAAATACCAATTTATGCTGGTTTGTGAATCTCAGAAAAGGGTTAGTGTTGGTTTAGCGCGACAAATGTAAGGCTAACCAGGCAGTAAACCTTTGAGAATCTGGACCTGTATGTCAAGCTAACAGCATTTTTGTGCAAGTGCCGCACATGATGTCATTAGCAGGTAGTTCTTAGTATATCTGGTGCTGCACAGTTGTTTATGGCTGGTGCAACACAGTATTACTATTTTTTATGCACTGCTCCATCATGACAAGATTAGTAAATCTGACTTCATGTTAACAAACCACATTGTAAAAGGTCGGGGCACGAGGCCCACATACACTATAAGTAAGCACACAAGCACAGTGTTATGCTATATGGAACTGACCCAGGGCAAGTGCGCCCGACCCCTTTTATTGATAGGGTCACATGTTCTGTGACACCTATGATAGATGGGTGTGGAGTGATGGTGTAAATCAGCCCTCAGGGAGTGTCTGGTAAAGACATACACACCGCAACACTAGAACAGTGACCAGCCATCACTACATACATGATATCCAGAATTCCATTTAAAGAAAATTTTCACCCATATGTTGTCCCAATCAACTTTGTTTTGCTTGTCTGAAGTCTAAAGGAAAGGCCATCAGCTAACGGTTTCACTTAAACAATTTAAATCGAGATTCGGATGACTTTCAAACATAACGGCTTAGAACGTT
Organism: Triturus cristatus; assembly: GCF_964204655.1. NCBI lineage: Eukaryota > Metazoa > Chordata > Amphibia > Caudata > Salamandridae > Triturus > Triturus cristatus. Next base: position 661,917,590 of record NC_140594.1, read on the forward strand.
TCTTTGAGCAGCAAAGTTGTGGTCTCTTCGCTTCATGCACCTTTTGGCGTTGAACCTGAAGTCTTTCTTTCTTTGCTCTTTTAACCCACACACCCCACTTCCTTTAATAGGCTATCTTTCTATCCTCGCCTGATATCAAGCCTTGAGGAAGGTTCTTCAAATATGATTGAGGAGCCAGTGGGATAGAGGAAGGTTTTTTTCATTTGCAGGTTAGGACCTTAGGTGCATGGCTGGTTTTGGACCTGGCCCTCTCTGCAGGGTCACCCTAAAAGTTTGCCTTCGCCCCTCCTGTTTCTGATCGCATTTTGTTGGCATTAAGTCTTTGCACACTTGACCACTGCTAACCAGTGCTAAAGTGCTTGTGCACTCTCCTTTAAACATGATAAAATTGGCTTACACCCAATTGTCACATTTAATTTACTTGTTAATTCCTAGTAAAGTGGTACTAAAGGTACTCAGGGATTGCAAAATAAATGCTAGTAGTGGGCTGCAGCACTTATTGTGCCACCAAGTTAAGTAGCCCTTTAAAACCTGTCTCAGGCCTGGCATTGCAACCTGAATGTGCAGTCTTAAATTGCCATTTAGACCTGGCAAAAAAAACCTTTTGCTAGGTCTAAACCTTCCTTTTTAGGTCGAAGCCTACCAGACAGCCCAGCTGTCTGGTTTGCTAAAGACATCTTGGCGACATTCAGAAAGCTTACCTGGCAATGCATTCCACCCATTGCTTACCATTGGCTTTGTGGTTTGTAACTCATATTTTCTGGCTTTCTATTTATTGGCTTTATTTGTTTTAGGCTGTCCAGAGTGAGTTTGTTCCACCCAAGGAGCAAAGGCTTTTCATACTAACTCTCCTTATATTCTTTCACGAGTGCTCCTTTCTGTAAACAGGTCTGTAAATCTTGTTCTTATCTTGTCACATTTGCTGTGCATTCAAAGACAGAGGTTGAATGTCAGGCTCTGTCTTTCGAGGTAGCTTAGTGTTTACTTTTCTTTCTCTGACTTCAAAGTGAGAAGATTTATGTGTCAATCTGCTGGATACTGGGGGTAGGAAAGGGTTTGTTTTCTAACACACGGCGTTTAGATGAACTGTGCAAGTATTTGTAAACTATATAGTTTTATTACTAAAACTGTATGTCTTTGCAAATGTAATGGTCATTTCAGTTGAAAATGTGTTGTCTGTAATGGCAGTGTGCTATCACACTATTCATACTCCACTCTACGCAACTCCACTCTACTCTGTACCACTCCACTTCACAACCCTGAACTGTACTGCAGTCTGCATCACTGCACTCTACTCCATTCTGTACCACTCCAGTGTATGCCAATGCACTCTACGACACTCTCCTCTACAACACTGTACTCTTCGCCACAGCAATCCATTCCACTCTAGTCTAGGCCACTCCATTATACAACATTCTGAAACATTGCACTCTATGCCAATACAGTCTACACCAAACAACTACGCCATACCACTCAACTCTACACCCCTGCACTCTATGCCAATCCACTGTATGCCACTCGAATCTACTCAGCACCACTGCACTCTATGCCACAGTACTATGCATCCCTTCACTCTATGCAAATACATTCTATGCCACTCTACTCTACGCCACTGCACTCTACCCTGCACCACTAAATTCTGCACTCTACCCTGCACCACTAAATTCTGCTCTGAAACAATATATTCTATGCCATTCCACTCTATGCACTGCACTCTACACCACTCTACACCACGCCACTCTATGCCAGTCTACTCACGGCTACTGTACTCTACACAACCACACTCTACATCACTACTCTATGCCACTGCACTCTACTCTGCACCAATATACTCTATGCCACCGCTCTTTATGCCACTCTACTCTACGCTAGTGCCCTGTATGCTAATGCACTGTACACCACTCTACTCCACTGCACTTAACAACACTCTACTCTGCAACACTGCAATCTACGCCACTCTACTCTGCACTAATTCATTCTATGTCAATGCACTCTATGCCATTGCACTCTACTCTGTATTACTTCACTCTATGCCACTGCACTCTGCAGTACTCCACTCTATGCCACAGCACTCTATGCCACTGCACTCTGCACCACTTTATGCCAACACACTCTCTGCCACTCTACTCTGTACTACTGCACTCTAAATTAATGGACTCTATGCCACTGCACTATTTGGCACTCTACTCTGTACCACTCCACTCTGCACCGCTGCACTCTACGCCAATCCAGTCTACACCAGTCCACCCTACTCTACTCTACATCATGCCATTCTATGCCACTGCACTCTACTCTGCACCACTCTACTCTATGCCACTGCACTCTACACCACTGCATTCTAAGACAACCTACTCTGCAACACTGCAATCTATGCCACTGAACTCTAATCCACTCTACTCCGCACTACTGCATTCTATGTCAATGCAGTTTAGGACACTGCATGATATGCCACTCTACTCTGCATCACTCCACTCTATGCCACTGCATACTGCAGCACTCTGCTCTATGGTACTTCACTCTACGGCACTATACTCTTCTCTGCATCACCCTAAACCACTCTATTCTGTTCCACTATACGCCACTGGATTCTATGCCACTCTACTCTACTCTGCACCACTGCACTCGATACCACTGTACTGTGCACAAATGTACTCTATACCACAGCACTCAATGTCACTGCACTCTACTATGCAAAACTCTAAACAACACTACTGCATTGCCACTGCACTCTATGCCACAGCACTATATTCCATTATACTCTGCAACACTACGCTAATGCATTCTTCCAGTCCATTCTACTTTAAGCCACTCCACTGTATGCTACACAACTCCACTCTATGCCACTCCAGTACACGACACTCTATGCAGCTCCACTCTACAACACTCCACTCCACTGTTTGTCATTCCACTGTATACAACTCCACGCCACTCTACTCTACGCCTCTAACTTTTAGACATGCTAAACAGCAGCCATGCTGGTGCATAACATGGCTAAAACACATTGGCAAAGCCAATAACTCTTGCATGGGCGAGACCTATTGACTTTGCCAGTGCTTGCTACTACCTATAAATCACTACTAGGATAGGCACTAAAATGCCCATGGGGCAGGGTGCATTTTATTAAAAAGTTGGACATGCACTTTTAAGTTTTCTATGAGTGAAAAACTCTCAAATGTGTTTTTCACTATTGCAAAGCGTGACTATACCCACAGGATAACATTGGGTTACCTTATTACACTTAATAAGGTATAACTTTTATTTGGGAGCAGGTAGGGATGCCATGTTTGGTGGCTGAGGAATTCCAGTTTAAAACCCTCTTTAATGGTAAAGTCCGATTTTAAGTCACAATTCTGAAAATGGCACATTAAAAAAAGCTGGCAGTTTCTTGCCCTAACCATTTGGTGTCTGCAGCCTGTTCCTGGGTCACATGACTAGGTGTTGTTGGCAGTTGGTATTTGTGTATTCCTCCCAGACAGCCTCACAATAGAGGGTTTGGGTATTGGCAGGATGACACATCCTGACTTAATGACCGAGGCGGAGCTGTTACTTGTCTCACTTGGATTTGGAAGACTCTGCCTCAGTTCACACACAAAGCACTTCACACTAGCCTATCGTGCCTGCAGACAGACCGGGAGCAGGGCAGGGAGGCATGAAATTACAAACACTTCTGTAGAGGAAAAACTACAGAAGTTTCTTCTACTTCAAAGTAGGCACCAGGTATAATAAGGCGACCCTCAGACCCACTCTTCAATACATTCCTGGGTCTGTGGAAACTACAGAAAATAGAATGCCCACTTGACCTGCTGCACTGGACCTGCCTGGACCTCCAACTAGACCTGCCTTAGGCTTGCCCTGCTGTCTGAGAAGGAAGACTGGACCTGCACCCTTTATTACAGGTGCTGAAGTGACTATAGGGTCGGCTGACTGACCTCCTGTTCAGGGCTACAGAGACACAACAAGCCTCAGAGGCCTCCCTGTAATTATCCAGCTGACCTTCCGCACTGGACCGGCAATTGAACCTGCCTATGCCCTGCTGACCTCTGCTTGAGTGAGTTCCTGATCTCCAAGAGACGCCTCCCGGGTCCTGGACTCTTGGTGTGCCATCAGTTGAGCTCTCCTTAGAAGACAAGGAGAAATCCAGACTTTTTGGGCTCTCAAGACCGTCGAGGGGCCGTTGTGCACCAAGATCTTGTCTCCCACGCCGGCTGCCACGATCAAGCTCCTAGGATACTGCGGCATGGATTGGCAAGTTTTGCAGCACCAAAAGTATGCATTTTTTGGGATACAATTGTGTTTTAAGCAGCACTTTGTTGACCCATATCTGGTTGTCCTGTCAACCAGAAACAATGAGGATCCAGTAATCTACCTAACACCTCTAACCCAGCACTTCCCATTTAGAACTGCAGCAGGAAGCTCAAAAGTGGACTTGAAAACTGTTTCAGAGACAATGTGTGGAGAGGAGGCCAGTAGGAAAACCGGCCTTCTTTGTCAATTCTGCCTCTCCTTTAGATTGGAAGCAGAGGCGTAGCTACCATTAGTACAGCAGGTGCAGTGGCACCCAGCCACATGAGAGGGAGGGGCACATTGAATTTTGATTATTGCTGATTTTTAATAGCCCTCCAGAGGCCAAGGCTCTGTTTTCTTTGCTTGCATTTGTGTCCATGGGATTCTTGCTGTGCCACTGACCCGGAACTGAACTGGCAAAGAAAGACACAAGTGTCACTCCCAGTCACACTTTAGTCATTGTTCCTTTTTCCTATCAAGCTTACCCTCCTTTCTTGATGGGAGACCTGCATGCAATAAGTCTGACTACTGGCAATCTTTTGGGATAGCATTCCTACCCATTGCTGTTTTGCCTACCATGCCACCTCAGTTTTGACCCAGCCCTATGCAAACAAGACTTCACCCTGCTTCAATAGGGTCCCTCCTGAATTAGGACACAAGTAACGCAAGATCAGTTTTGACCTGATTGGGGCTGGTGAGTCTGGAACAGTGAACACAGGATCCCTGTCTGGGTATACCCTTGCCCAATCTTACATACACAAGGTGATAGGAGGTATGTGTGCAATAAGCCTTACTACTGGCAATCACTCAGATTAGCATTCCAACCCATCGTCCTTTAGCCCACCAGGCCGCCTTAATTTGGACCCAGCCATATACAAATCAGTCTTAACTATGCTCCAATTAGAACAGTCCGACTTGAAATACCAGGCTAGGTCCTCCCTGAACCTGCATCTCTGTATACTTTCATTTTGCCACACTTCCCTGTTAGGAGTATTTCAATAATTTAATTATCCCTCACTTCCCCATCCATCTCATTTCCTTCTCCCTCCCCTCCTGATCTGATACATGTGCCTGACTATACTCCCATCAGGGTTCTCCTCTATCAGGCCTCAGAGTATTAGTTATATCATGATCATGTTCTGTATAGCAGGTGAGCAAACGTCAAACATGCTAGGTCGAATCAGGTCAATCAGCCTTTCAGCTAAAGGTTCCTCTCCTTCCACATTATAATACTTCCTTAAACTATTGGCATGTGCAGGAGAGAGGGGGAAGTCCAATATGCTCCCAGTTCCGATGTGCTGGCCCATTTTTTAGGTTTCGCTTTCGAAATCTTGCGCTGTGTTCTGAAGGCTTTTGTAAGTCAAAGAAACAAAATCTTAAAAGTGGCTTAGACCCGCCCCTTACTCACTTGAACTTGCCAATGGTTTTTCGAATTTCACTCTAATTTACATGCTTCTGATAGGCCAGCACATCGTCTCCAGGTCGTCCACTTTCACTTCTACTCTTGCTTTGCCATCCTTGCCTGACGTGGAGCTTGGACCAAGTACAGCTTCTCGTCACTGGCCACTGGCTACTGACCAGTGTCCTTCGACTGGCTACTTCACTGTGCAGGTACTTATTTTTGTATTCCTGGATGAGCACTTCTTATGGGTGCATCTGCCAGCTGTTTTCTCTCTCGAAATCTTTTCATGTGTTTTTAAGAGCGCAGCTTTTGCATCATTATAAATACATAACAAAACATTGACACCATATATTAGACCATTATTTAATTAAACACATCTACAGCCTGTTTCGCCTTCAACGCAAGCATTTTCCCCTTATAATTAATAAGTATGTAATTTAGATTTTTGTTTAGGTGACGTGAAAGGCTGACACTATTGCACAATGAAACTCTTAAGATCGAAGGCAGCCCAGCACAAAACTTTTAGAGTAACGCCTTCCTAAGTCTGCAAGTATCCAGAAGTAATTCAATGTTTGCCGTAGTTTAGTTATGGGTACGATTTTATCAAAGCCTATTGCTGTCGAGGTCTCCACGGCGCCGTATTGAAGCACAGTATGTGATATGCTAATTTGCAAAGTGGAAAATATTCTTTTTGAGTGCCATTACTCGTTCTAACCCACTTATCATTATGTGTCTGCGCTTTGGCAGTGTTTCGTATCACTTCTTTTCTCATCGTGGCGGCCTCCATTGAATCTCAAGCGTTTTTTTCATGCAGTTGTGTTCAAGGCCTAGCAGAAATGGCGCTAGTTTATGTGTCTGGTGGCTATACAAATAAAATGTTGTATGTAGTTGTGCAGCTTTTTGTTTATTGCTTTCAATCACAGCTTTTATTACTGAGTATTTTGCACAAACTTGAATATACAGGGTAGGGGTTGTTATGTATTATGAAGATTACTTAAATGCACCTGTCCATAGATATTTTCCTCCCCCAACCCCTGTCACTGCTTTTCCCTTCTGTTGCTTGATTCCCATAACTCACCCCCTGCCAATTTCTTCTCCTCTAAACCGACCCGCCTCCACCCGTTTCTTCTCCCCTCCAGCACACCCCACCACTCCCACCTGCACTCCAAATCATGCACTTCTGTAAGCAACAGGCGTACTGTATTCTCTTGTTTAATAAGGCATCTTAACGTTTTTTTAAAGCACTATGATGCGGCCAGCATGGACTACGTCATAGTGCTTTTTTAGGTCTCGCCTGATCCAGCGCATGCGCTGGTCTGGCGAGTCATTTAGTAGGTGGGTTTAGAAAGTGCTACCCACCTTTTTGTGCTGGCGACAAGCTACAGTGCATGATGGCGTGCACGCGCACAGCTGCTCCCCACATTCCCCCCACCCTTCTCGCCCAGCCATCTCCTGCGCCAGCCTTCAGCACCATACCCCTCCCCCGCTGCTGCGCGCTCTTCTGTAGCATGCGTCATCGCGATCACTTTCGCTTTTAGAGTGATCGCGATGAGAGATTGTCAGTGTAAGTGACTTATCTTGCGTGACTTTTCTACACAGCCCTTTTTACCCCTCCCCCCGCTGCTGCGCGCGCATCCCTAGCGTGCGTCATCACGATCACTTTCGCTTTTAGAGTGATCGTGATCGTGATGAGGGATTGTCAGTGTAAGTGACTTATCTTGTTGGTAATGCCACAAGCCCTAATAAATGGGACTGAAAGTAATTTCTCAGTAGTCATCTGGTTCACAGTGGGGCACAATTTATATTGGTTGGACAGATCAATACTGACTTAAGATACACATCATATACACTCCGCTGTGGTTATTGAAAAAAAACATCTAGCAAGAAAATTTAACAAACTAAGTTTCCCATCTTTAATCTACGTTCCTATAATGCAGACACACTTTCTATACTCTTCAGACAACTGTCATATGTCACACACCCTTACGTGATACTGAATATGCCATAGAAGCACATGTGATGTCATGCACCCTGGATACCACAAGTTAACATAACAAATTCATAAACATGCGTCTATATGAGACTTGCACAGTTCAGGATGCATATCGCGGACATAAGTCTTGTGACTGGCAACCAGCACTATCCAGCCATTTAAATGGAGAAAAAAACAGGCACGACTGAAAACTTTCAGTACTGTTACTTTTATGTATTGTAAGAATGTTTTTGACTTCTATACAGTGAAATGCTCACTGCAAGCATCATTTCTGCTGTTGCATTTCCCCCCAACCCAGTGTCTAAATTAGAAGTAGAAGAATGTTCAATTTAACAGAGGGCGATTGAATATTCCTATACTGCATGTTGTTCTTTGAGCTTGCTAGTGTGCCAGGTGACGGAGAGCGTCAGGTGGAAGGACAGGCTGTTCAGCTCCCAGATACGGTACTCCACCGTGTTTGATATTGTCTTGCGAGTTTGGGTTCTAAATTCAAATAATCACTTGTATACACAATTAGAGCAGAAATTTCACACGTCAACTATTCTCCAAGTACGCACATTTAAAAAAAAAAAATTCCCCCCTCCAATTAGAATGAATGAACTAGGTTTTTTAATGAGACACTATCCTAATTTAAAGAGATTACTATATGTTGTTCATTTCATCTGTACTTTTTCTTGGACAGAAGACAGAATTTGATTAGCTGACGGTGGGCTTATAGCTTTTATGAACACCAAGGACCTCTTAGGAAGAAGTACTGAAAAGAACTCCGGAGACACACAAGACTTTGGAGCAGATTTAGACGAGGCTCAATAGCATTAACTTTTTTCGTGAGCGAGGAGTGGCCCAATGATGAAGCGTACCACCTTGTGTTTTTAACAAGCATTGGCATAGCCAAATATCTCGCTTTTGGGACCTTATAAGTATTTAGTTATGCAGCACAATATCCTTGGTGAAACAACATCAACAGTTGCATGGATAAACACTTATAAGGTCCAAAAGCGAGACCTATTGGCTATGCCAATGCGTGTTTCCCTTCAAGCCATGTTGCACAGCAGCTTGTGCTGATGTGTGCAACATGTAAAAAAAAATGACAAAGCCAATAGATCTTGCATAGGCGAAACCGAATGGATTTGCCAATGCTTATTTTCTAGTTATTCCTACAATGCCAGCTGCAGTTTAAATTGTGCAAGTGGTTGCAAGTGTTGAGCACTGGCATTAATTTCTGGAGATCGAGGTTTAGTGTTTTCAGGGAAAGGCAGAAAATGGGAAAGAGCAGGAAGGAGAAAGATATGAACACCGTGACAAAGGAAGAAAACAGATGACATGTTGGAGTGTATTATAGAGATTTTGTAGAGAACTGTTGTGTTTAAGTTTCATGCAACATCCATAAGAAAAGTTTCATTTAGTTTGAAACAGAACTTCACATATGAGAAATAGGATGGTATCACATAGCTTATTTGTAGTAATATTAGTGTTTTTAAAGATCTTCTATCCCATTTTTGGATCTCACCATTCATTAATTCAATGGTAAACTGATTACCAGCCTATACAGGAAGCCAACAGAAAGAAACACCTTGCTTAAATATGATAGCAACCATCCACGGGCTCTAAGAGACTCCCTCCCATACTCCCAATTCCTATGCATCAGGAGGAAATGTTTTCATAAGGAAGACTATTTTCGTGAAGCCTCTGTACTTTCATCCAAACTTCAAACTCGTGGCTACCCCAGACGTCTAGTACATAATGCACTCAAAAGAGCATGATATTGCACCAGAGATGTCCTCCTTTCTCCCAAAATCAAAAACAAGCATTGGCATAGCCAATAGGTCTTGCCTTTGGGACCTTATAAGCGTTTAGCCATGCAACAGTTGCATAACTACATACTTATAAGGTCCCAAAAGCGAGACCTATTGGCTATGCCAAGCGGCCGTGCGGCTGCAAAAGTGATCGCGATCAAACATCAAAGCGGCCGCGAAAGTGAAAGTAATCGCGGTAAAAGCGGCACGCGCGCCCGCCCGCGCACATGCACTGTAGCTCTAGGCTGGCCTGGTAGCACTTTTTGGAGCCCTCTCAATAAGTCTCGCCAGACCAGCGCATGCGCTGGGTCAGGCGAGACCTAATAACCAAGATCGTATAGTATGTGTGACCACTTTTTCACCTGTTTCTAATGCCATACGTAAATCTGTCCTCAAACATTGGACAATTCTAAATGCAGGCACATTGAACATGAATCGCCCCCATTTGCTTTCCGCAAAAGTCGCAACATAAAGGATCATTTGGTCAGAGCTGCACTTCCCACCTCCAAGCCAGCAGCCACAATAATGTTAAGATTACTTCAAATAGCTTCACCAATTGTAATACATGTAAGGTGATTTATGTAATTCAATGTCCTTGCCAAAAAATCTATATAGGACAAATGACACAGAAAGCCCGACTCAGGATATGCCAGCGCCGCAGCCGAATTCGGTGTAAAATGCCCAATGCACCCCTTGTTGAACATTTTTCCAATGCTGGGCACAACGAAGATGACATCAAATGGATGGTCATCAGCCAGATTAAGCCCCCACCCAGAGGTGCAGACATTGGTAGCTTACTCAACAAAGAGGAATTAAAATGGATTTTGCGCACTCAAAGCATAAAAAATGGACTGAATAGAAATGAGGACTGGACAACTCTACTCTGACCTTCCACAATGCCAATATGCTTTGAAGACTTCTTTCCTTCAGTAATAAGTGCACTTACTTTCACAGAATCTTAACATGTTTTCTTTTTCCACAAAGTGTTGCTAAATATCTTGTCTATAAATTCAATTAATGTAGTAACTTTTTTAATCATTTCACCATTCCAATTTACAAGGTATTCTTGTTATATTGAATCTCTCAGAATTTCCACTCAGACACTAGCTCGCTTATTTCCATGTTTACTCTCCCTTTTCTTTCCAAATGTTTCCTTTTTTATCTACACCGGTTAACCTTATTTTGGTTAACCACAAATGCGCGCATATACCCTGGGATCATCACAGCATGCTAGCTCCCTCTCCTCATCGTAGGTTAAACAATTTGAGATCCATACACCCAACATGGCCGCCTCGCTCACAACGCGCATCCGAGCGTTCGCTAGCAATCATGACGTCCCGCGATATTTAAATGGGCTTAGCTCACGTCCCCCTTCAGGATATTCATTGAGCCACTGAGCTGTTCCCGAGACGGTATTTCACCGCCTCAAGACCCCCGGCCACCCGGCACCGCAACCACAACGGACAATAAGGTAAGGGATTCAACCAACGTCTTACTATCCCTACGGCCCCCAGCCACGAATTAATCACCAACAAGGTCCCTTTCCTTCCAGGTATTTCCTATTGCTGTTACCGCCCATCTGGTGAGCGACTGTGCCTAACTGCACAGTCTCACCACTGTGACACCCACGCTACCGGCACTTTCTAAAAAACGTTTGATCAAGGTAAGGTCCGGTGCAAGCCCCTTCTGCCTTGCTTACTCCTATAACTCCTCAGGCGGTTTTTGATATCACCTTCCATTCTCAGGTCTAGAAATACTGGGCCCGACCCATCTAGGTACCCGGGTTTTAACGTTCCACCCCGCTGGCAGAACCAATTGGTAAGCCTTCCCTGGTCATTTCCTCCCTCTTCTCACTAGCAACCCACTATCTTGTGATCACAGCCCTCCCGCCGAGACCAGTTCTCTTCACTAGCATCATGCTTCCAGTATTTCACTTCGTATTATTTTACAGCGCTCTTAACCACCATCTCCAGCGCGGCGTAATTGATAATGGGCAGCGTAACCTATATTGTCCCCCTCCTGACCAGTTCTCTTCACTAGCATCACGCTTCCAGTTATTTCACAGCGCTCTTAACCACCGTATCCAGCGCGGCGTAATTTGGCAACTTTAATGGGTAGTGTAACCTACATTGTCCTCCTACATGCACCACTTTCACAGCCCTAGGCTTTTAATCCTCACAACTCGTTCGTCTCACCTTGCGTAGGTCTGAATGTATCACCTTCATTATGCTTAATAGGGAAGGTTTTCCCACACTAATTTCCATACTTTTTCCCCCTCTTTTTTCCCATCTTCTCTACTATGTATATAGTTGTTTAAATTTTCACGGTGCTCAGGCAAACAGCATTTTTGTCCTGATGATGATCCCGTTATTGATGTAAATGGGATCGAAACGTCATCGACTGCTTAAACACCGTGCACACAAACTATTTATATACCATGTGTAACGGTTGAGTTAGTTATCATGCTTGTTTCATTGCTCTTATCATACAACAAGCATTCCATTGTTTTGCCTAAAATTGTCTTTTGTTTTGTTGTACTCGGACACCTTGTCACTACTTGCTTTACTTTTATGTCATTGGATACAGGACTGTATCCCACTGTACATTGTTTTGCGTTTTGACACTTATTATTAATCTTGATTAAATCGTAATATCCGGCTGGATAGAAACAATATAGAGACGATTCTGTTCTAAATTCATTTCCCACCTCGAACTTTCTTACAACAAGGACCATTGACCTCTTTAAAAATTGTTACCCAAGGTCCTTGCCTACTCAATTGGGTCCCCTTGTTCCTCTTTAAACGTAATATCAGTGAGCTGCTGCTGTGTTAAAAAATTGAAATCATGTCACTATCTCTGAATATTAGATATAAACACATTTAAAATGTGGACGAATGTGCCTGTGCACTGTTAGTGACTTGGTCAAAGAGGGCCTTAAAGAGCTGAAATTGGATCATACATTCAAAGCTGTTCCAAACAGGGCCCCCCAAAATATGTTTAGCCCAGGGCCCCAAAATCCTTAAGATGTCACTGAATGCAATTCTCCAAGTATGAAGCAGGCATAGGGGAAGCCATCTCTGTCTTACTAAGAGCATACCTCTCTTGCTTATCTCTACCCACCCTCGACCGCCTCGGCAGCCAGCATCCAAATGCTGCAGCTCAAAGATAAAAGAAAGACCGCTTTCCTGCCTGCACCAAGCCATCACTGAAGACACACCTAACCCCCTGGCACCATGTGCCATGCACGACATGGTGCATGGCACATGGTGCAAGTATGTGCAGGAGGTGCATGGACGGCAGTGACATGTTGCGGCCCTTTCTCATGGCTGGAGCATGCCCCCGCTGTGTTTCCAACTGCCAGCCTGGCAGTCGCATCTCAATAAGGTGGCAGACCGTCCGCAGGCTTGTCTGTGGTCTCCTGAATGCTGCGATAGGGGCTGGCGCTCCGACCGACCGACATCAAAATTATGCCCTTTATTTGGTAAACTCCCCAGAGTGGCCTTTTTCTTTCCAGACCATCCCATCAAACTGACTACTTAGAAGACCTAACATTCTATTAATCAAATGGCATTCTAGACAAGAATGCCACCCAATGAACACTCCTTGTAACGCCCTCTCTAATTCTGTAAGTGTCTTTCTGATCCTTTTTCTCCTGCCACCTCATTCCACTTGCATGTGTCATCCTTATCTGTGCATCCAAGTTATATTCCCTGACTTCTGTTTAGATGTACTGTTTTCTTTCTGTTTCCACAGCCTCTCTAATCACATTGACAGAATGATCCTCCCCTGGACCAAATGCTGTTTATGTTGGGCGTCCTCCCCTGACCGTTCCAAGCCACACTATATTATCATCGGCCAACATATGGTAAGAGTTGGTTCAGTGCCTTCTCTTCAAAGGTATTTTGTGTAGAACCAGGCTCAATACACAGACAAACAAACATGGTCCCTCAGAGAACCAATCTGCCTGAAAAACATACAAAAACACAACTTCACTCAGCAGGAAAAATTCACAAGACAGGCTGAAAATGTGTGGACGCACAATTGTAAAACCTATGAGCAGATATTACCAGTGACAGACATGCATACACTGTAGTGGGAAACTTAAAGACAAAGCTGTAGACCCATTCCCATATACAGACACATAAACGCAGCCTAGCTTTCTTGCTAAGCGTGTGTACATTTACACAGTCACAACAAACTCCAATAAAGGTACGTTATGCTTTGTTTGTGCCCAGGGATGCCATTTCAGTACGTATAGGGAATTATCACGAGGATGTTTTTTTGTTTTCCAAAAAGCTTGCTCCATTACAATGTTTGTGAACATGGATGTAAGATCCTGCAGTTAAGAGTGATTTTTTAATCAATCAAGTATATTCAGGCTTTTGCCACAAGTGTTGCATGTGTTTGCCAATATTGTTAACCGATACGTTTTTTAGACTACATTAATTTCCGTGTCACAAGTATTCGTTTATGAAAAGTTTTTTTTTCTGCTTTTGTAGTAGTTCTTTCTTCTACGCCACCAGCTGACCTAAAAAAACTTCGACGTCCCAGGACCAGGAGGAACGAGGAATCCAGGACACCAAGGAGGAGGAGGAGGAAGACGGGGCTGTCCTTCCACTGCCACTGAGGCTTCCTGACCTCCCTCTCAAATCTTGGCTGTGGGCCCATTTTGAAGTTGCCACAAAGTAAACCTCGGTCGTGGGCAAAATCAGTGAGGCGCAAGCATGGCCAGGCTTTCCTCAAGTGAGGAAAGGCATGGAGACACTCTTTCCCCATCACCAGCCTGGCTGCTCTAGTCTTCCCACTAAGCTGAGCCATGCTCCACAGAAAGCAGTCATGAGACTCCTGCCATGCGTACCATCTCTTACTGATGTACCCTCTGCCCACAATAATCACAATATCCGGCTTTTGTGAGTATCGCTTCACTTGCTGTCTAGAGCAGAATCGAAGTCATAAAGCAGGGTATTCTGAACCCGGTTAGGCTATACTTCTTTGGTAATAACACCTGTGCGCTTTAGTATTAAATGTGTGAACTTATGTGTATTTGTACATTTGTTACTGGGCCAAATAATATTTTTATATATAAAAATCCACTGTTCCGGTTTCACTCCCACGCTAAAGTAGTACCATACAAGTTTCCACAAGGAGGCTTGCACAGTACTGTGGTACCGTGGGATGGAAGCTTGTGAGACCTTTAAAACAGAAGACAGTGGGGGTTGGTATGAAGGACCAAAGGCTGTGCGAGCAGGTTTGGCCAACCACAAGGTTGGGTGCAGGGCCTGACCAAAGTCTGTGGCCAGTCCACGTGCTGTGCACAGTTGGGGTTTGCCACACGCGGGGATGGAGCACAGGGCTTGGCCCTTGTCTGGGTCTCCCCTTGCTTTACCCTTGCATTTGGCCAACCCCTGCTGTGCACAATCTCTTGTCCTTTACGCCAATCTGCCGCAGGCCAGGCCCTGTGGATTCACGGCTGTGGCCAAACCCCACTGAGAATTGCACAGCGGGGGTTGACTGCATGCAAAGGGTTGGCCGTTGGTTCAGTGTAGAATATAATTTTTAAACAAAACAGAACTTCACTAAAAAACAGGGGGTAAAGTGAAGCTAGAGTTAGACTAGGTTCTAACACGATAACTTAAGTTAAAAAAATGAAATACACTAAAAAATAAACAAGATTAAAGCGACGTTATAATGAGGGGCTGGATTGGACCCCAAAACCACTAAAATACTCCATTTATAGTTTAGTAAAAAAAAAAAAACTATATCTTGAACCCCTATCATGCACTGATAATGGCCTTACATATTACATCACTTATGATTTTTTTACATAAAAAAGGGAAAGAATGTAGGTTGTGCTTCTGCCAAGAGATCAATGCACAACTTGGCAATGCCAGAGCATCATAGGGGTGGAAAGACCACACTAAAAGGGTGAGAAGTTCCCTACTGCCCTGGTCTGTCTCCACATATGTGAACTAAAGCTCAAAACTAACAATATGTAGGAGTAATGTTGCAAAACTGTCATCTGGGACCAAGGGCTTCCAAGTATATTGCTAGAAACAGAGATGGAGAAGCAAAGCACAGGGGAAACAAGATAGAGACAGAGAAGCAAATGGAGAGATCAGGAAAGGGAAAGATGTTTTCATAACCCTTGCTCTTGTGAAACCTACTCATCTCCTCCACTCCCTTCACATAGAATGTTTGGTTTTGGCCTGCCATGACCTGCCCGCCACTTGGTGCTATCCCTTAGAGATGACAAGCCACCTTGAGTGCTAACAATACATCTGGGCTCTTCCCTTTGTTGAGAGCACTGATTATAAGCCTCACTGATCATGTAGTGCAGTGCACGACACCTTGGATTGCCAGGTGGCTTTTAGTTTTAGAAGCATTTCATTTTAAGATAGAATGCTTGACTGGACAGAAAGGACGTGAGGGATCCATAGCTGTAGGGTTGGGGTGTCCAAGTATTTGAGTTCTTTAAACATTTCTAACGTGAGGTAAAATGTAGTAGCACTGGAGAATGGTCAAATGGGTGGAATATATACAATGTGTCTTTACAAAGAAGCCAAGGAAGGCGATCTGAAAATGGAAGTTCTGAGTAAATGGAAATAACAAGAGGAGGAACATTAGCCGTCACCTTGTCTACGCAGGAAGCTTCTCCGGAGCAGTGACTACATATAAACGGTATTCTCATATGTTTATGGGTCCTATTTTCCTGGTAGCTGCATACATTTGCCAGATATTGGGGATTGTTTTAAATAAGCATCTTCCAGATACTGTTTTATTGAAGGAGATGTATTCAGGATAACAATTCAATTCAAAAAGCTTTATTGCGGTTGAATTTACCATAAAAGCACATAACAGAAAATGAACAAAACGACAAAGCAGACAGTCCGTTTCATGGGTGCAGTTACACAACATTACATGGTTGTTAAAACATTTGTTCCTTTAAAAATTTAAATAGTTCCATAGATTTAAAAGTTGTCATAACAATACTATTCCTAAAAAGAATAAAATATTTCTACTCTCTTAAATTCATTTTGGCTAGTCTTGAGTTAAAATAGCATTATTGATCAAATTCCTTCGAGCAATCCACATTGAATGTAAGAATTTGGCTACTGTGCAGACAATTAATGGATTGGTGTCTGTTTTTAATATCCTAAAAAAGGCCAAATAATGTTTATACCCAGGTTCTTGCACAACTGTATTATCCATGACTTCCTAATATAGGCATAAGCTGGGCAAAATAGGATGACATGAACCGGGGTTTCATCCTCAGTAATGCAGCCAGGGCAGGGGCGTACAGCTCCCCCCTTCCACCTATCAGAAATGTAAAAGAATGGCAATGTGCCGTATCTAAACTGTAGATAAAGTTTCTTAGCTAGTGTTGGTTGAATTAAATCAATCGCAGACTCAAAGCTATAAAAGGATTTTACATCCAGAAAGATATCGGTTAAGCTTGAGGATTTTACTGAGCGAAAAAGATTACTTAGGTTATTTTTCCTGACCGCACTAGTCACAATCTTCTTTGAGATAGCTGGGCAGGAAACTTCAGGATTAGACCAGAGTTCCTCAAAGCCATTCGATATAAGTGACTGTTTTACGAAGGCTAGCCAAGGAATCCTTCCGGAACCAATAGAAGCCATGACAACTTTGAGCTCCTCCTTGTAGCTCACCAACTCCGGTGTACTCCAAAGACGCTTCCAATAAAGTAACGGTCGAATGGCAATAGCGTCTACAATTGGACAGACATTAAGATCAAGTCTTAATGGGAGTAGAGGAGTGCTTTTTGGGAGGTCCAATAGTTGTCTAAGAAAGTTATTTTCAGTTATAGATAGGTTACTTGTTGATGTATGACCCCAAAGTTCTGCCCCATAGAGAGAAGAGGTCCTGGCTTTCACTTTAAAAATTTCAAGCGGGGCACTGACAATTTTAAGGGTACAACTCTTCTGTACTTTAAGAATTCCCTCTGCTGCTTGCGTTAGTCTTAGATTGGACTTGGCCACTTGAGGACCCCAACCCATTTTGTCATTTAAAGTCACACCCAAATATTCAAATGTTGAAACCCTTTCAAGGGGTCTGCCACCCATCATTGGATGGGGGCAGTTAACAGTGTTTGCATTAAAAGCCATGTACTTAGTCTTATTTATGTTGACCACCAGATTTCTTTTTGAACAAAAATTGGAGAATTGATCTAACACGCGCTGCATCCCCATTGGAGATTTTGAAAGCAGAAGCGTGTCATCCGCAAACATTAAGGCGGGGAATTTTCGGGCGCCCAATTTGGGGGAGTCTATATCTTTTTTGGCCATGAGATCTTCGATAAGCCCGTTGAGAAAAAGGGAAAATAGAGTTGGAGCAAGGACACAGCCCTGCCTAACGCCTTTCTCAATCGGGAAGGCTCCAGTTAACTGGCCTTGTTTACCGAAGCGTACTCTTGCAAAGGTGCCAGCATGTAAAATTTTAAACTGGTGGCATAAATAGGGTGGAACCCCCATTGATAATAAAATGGACCATAATTGTTTTCTATCCACCATGTCGAAAGCCGATTTTAAATCGACAAAAGTAAGATAAAGACTACCCCCTTCCAAGGTCACATGCTTCCAATATATCACTTATAACCGGAATAGTTGATCAATTGTTGAGATTTTCGCCCTGAATCCCGCCTGGAGTGGCGTCAAGATATTATTATCACTAGACCAGCTCTCCAAGCGTTGTAACAATACCCTGGCATAGATTTTTTGTGTAACATCAATAAGGCTAATCGGCCTATAATTAGAGGCTTGGAGCGGGGAACCCTTCTTATATATTGGGATAATCTCCGCCCCAAGCCAAGTACTAGGCAAAGGTAGCCCCTGCAGAATTGCATTGAATAAAACCAGGAGATAAGGGGCCCAAACTGATAGTTCTTCTCTGAATAAATCACCTGGGATACGATCAAGCCCCGGAGCTTTATTGGGCTGGATCCTGAGTATTGCCATCTTTACTTCCGCCAGTGAAATTGTTTGCGCAGGCCATATGGGGTTCAGAGCCAAAGGACTCTGCGGAGCCTCCCGAATGCAGGAGGGAGAGAGAGAGTAGAGATCTTTAAAATAAGAGGACCAAGCTTCCTCTGAAATATTAGGGATGATTGCAGAACCTCCTTCTGGATTCCCAGTATGGACAAGGTTCCAAAAAGACCTCGCATCCTTTGCCGCAAGAGCAGATGAGATGGCGGCCCAACGATCAGCCTCCCATTCTGATTTAGCATTTTTTAACAATTTCTTGTAAGCTTGTCTAGCCTGAATAATGTGCTGACTATTTCCTTGGCTTATAGCCAGTAGTAATGCTGATTTGGCGTCCCTACATCCTCTATTGAACCAGGGATTATCACCAAGACATGGTTTAGTTTTGATAGGACCTACTTTATAAAAGGTATCCTTTAATAAAGAAACCATCTCACTGTGGATATCAGTGATTGCAGTCATATCCATGGTATTAGGATCGCTAAAGGCGTGGTTGGTCTTTTCAAGAAGGGGGACTACGTTTCTATATAAGTTTGGCATTAATTCCACAGAAGATTTCGCGGCTGCCCATCGAATTCTTCTCCCACCTTGTTCTAGCCTTAGATCACATCTGGGGGAACTGGTTGTGGCACTCTCCCCACAGGTTAGTTGGAAATCCAACTCAGTTATCAAAGGATTGTGATCACTTTCGGAGCGCCGACAGACGGTAAAATCCAGGATGTTTGACCAGGATGTCAGGCTCACCAAAATGTAGTCTATAACTGATGTATGCCCCAGGCCATTGTAAGTATAGTAAGCAGGGGTGTCGCTATTAAAGCGACCATTACAAGCTCTGAGGGAAAATGTGAGGGAGAGGGAGGTCAGTTGTAGAACTAAGGCTGACCAATTTTTAGCAGGGTAGGCAATAGGGGGAGGAACTGACCAAATCTCATCCTCAGCCTTGGTCATTGTAGGAACCCCATGTAATGGTTCAAAATGACAATTGAAGTCGCCTCCAATCAACAACACTACATCGCCCCCCAATTTATGCAGTAACGCAGTTAACATATCCAGGGTGTCGGAGGTTCCACCAAGTTTTACTGGCCGCGAAAAAATATTAATCAAGGCCAGCTTGGGTGTTCTCTTATGAGACATCAGGATGCACGTGAGATCAGGGCTGTTTGTCACTATTCTTTTCAACGTGAATCCAAGGTGGATGCCTATCCAGGTACACAACCCCCCTGACAGTCTACCTCTTACACCTTTTACTGCAGGTTCTGCAAAAGTTACATACCCTGCTCTATGGGTGGGACCTGTCGCCCATGTTTCCTGAAATAAACAGATCCCATGGGAATCCACAAAAGTGTACCAATCTGGGATATCTAGATTAGACACAAGGCCTGCTATGTTCCATGATAAAATTTTTAGGGACCCTTTTGTATTTGGCAGCTTAGTTCCCACATTGCCCTCATGACGGGGGCCAGCAAAGCCATGTGTCCCAAAACCAAGTAAATTAAAATCCGCCTGTGCACTAGTATACTGAGATTGAGGCACCAACGAACAATTAGGAATCATAGAGGATGGTCGATCATCCCTAAACTCCTCGACTATTGTAAGCAGATTCTCATTGGGCACCACACCAACCTCTATAGATGACCTGGAGTTGGATAAAACTTTTACCACCTCTGGATGCTTATTTCTAATAGTTACAGAAACTTCATCATTTTTGTAAGCATCAATTTGGTAGGGCAGGGGACGACAAGACGACACAGGAAGTCAATCAACTTGATCGAGCAAGCTGTATCGATTGTATAACGAAATACCCATCATTTCCCCCCTAGGCTGTCTACCCCTACTTCTAGGTGCAAGGTGCCAGGAGTCCTCTTGCTGTGGCCTCAAATCAAACCTCCCGTAATCGGGTGGAGAATAAATATGAGCTGTTGGATAAAAATAGTCTAACCTCCATGATTTAATCATTGTATTAGAGCTTGACTGTTGCCAACTGCATATATGATCAACTGCCCTAGAGTCCTCAAAATTAATAATTATACAATCTCCTCGCACATTTTTAAATCTAGAACCTACCCACCTCACTCTTCTAACATACAAAATTTTACTATAAATAGAACTAGGCAAAGATCTATGAGAATTCAGCCAGTGCATAGTCTTGTTCCTAAGTTCTTCATAAGATTCTGATTTGTTACTCGGTAATTCCGGGACCTCCGTTGGAACAACAACATATGGAGCACAATCAGGAGGTAAGTTGATGCATGGTAGAGCTTGAGAGTTAGTATTTCCAGCAACATGCACCTTCCCTGGAATAGCAGAGTTTGGTAGGGATGCCGATAACAGCGGTTGGATGGGATGTACCTTGTCCACAGAATTAAGGCTGTTGTTAGAGTCAATAATAAGAGAGCCCAAGGTTGACCCCTGTGTGTTGGACATTGGAGGTTGATCTTTTGCAATAATATCGGTTTGTGGGTATATGGCATTGGACGAAGGGACTAGGGCTTTAACTTGGGTTTGAATGGCAAGTAGATCTTTTGTAATGCCCATATTTTCCACAAGTAAAGCCTCCATTTTCCCAAGTCTGGCATCTAAATATTGCAACTTTTGCTCCACAGGCTGGATAAGAGAGGATAAGACGAGACTCAGTTTTCCCACTAATGAGTCTAAATCCAGGGAGCATGAATTTACAAATAGTGAACCATTCTCAGCAGGGGTATCTGTTAGGGTCCCAGGGGAGCAGGACTCCAAAGGTACCGTAGTCCGGGGAGGCGATTTGGTCGAGATTTTAGGATATTTCGGTTTTCTTCCCCGTGACGAGGTAACAGCCTTCCTATTCTTTGGGATAGCACCCTCCTTAGGTCTTGACTCCTTATCATTATTTGGGTTCAACTCAATTGGGGCCGTAGTTATATTAATGAACTGCTGACATGGTGGTTGCGTGGGGTCGTCGACCCGGGCGTCTGTACAGGTCCCAGTATTCAATGTGGTTGTTGGATAGTCCTCAATAGCTAAATTTAATTGAGTGGAAGCAGGTGAACTAACATGAGCAGTAATACCCAAAGAGGATCTTCTTAAGAAGACCGGGTCTTGTGATAAACGGCGCTGTGTCAATTCAATTTCGTGCTCCAATACCGATGCTGCCCTTGTTATAAATTGGTCGAGTGTCCCCGCTACCATCCCAACAGGTGTGGCTTTCGCAGCCCTTCTAGCAGCCATTTGTAAGGGGTGCTGACAGTTATTGAAGATATTACAGCTACTTACTTAGAAGTGCAGTTGATAGAGGGATGGCCCAGCCCAGCCTCTTCCGGCCTCGGACGGCCGTAGACGGCCCGCCCTCTGCCCGGGCTCCGCCCAGCGCTGCCCGCGCGCGTCCCGCGGCGCGGAGGCAGCGGGGTTCTTTTAAGCGCCTCCCGGCGCGAACACGGCGTCAGCGGGTCCGCCGGCGCACAGGATGCTGGGTAGTGTAGTACGTCCCTGTCCCCACACTGCGGCCGCTGATGGAGATGGCGGGGGACTGCTGCACAATGAGGTAGGAACGAGGTAGAAAGCACTGATATGAACGACAAGTAAGTCCTTGAAGGAGCGAGCAGTTTTGGCGAAGGAACCAGCACAGCACCAACTGTACAGCAGGACGCCCAGCTCTGGAATGAGTGATTCATGACAAGCCATGCATCACTACCTTCCATGACGTGGGCAGAGTTCCATCACATCATCACATTACAACACATTCCCCTCACAATAAAGGGGAAAAACAAATTAGCTAAAAATGAACATGGGATAAAGAGAGAACATGTAAAATTACAAAAGCAAGTTACCAGTCGTGAAATCCTGCAGGTAGGAAAACATTGCGCTAATACAAGACCTAATCCTTCAGTTTTGTAGGCAGGTTTCTGCACCTTCCAGTAGAACTGCCAATCGCTGTGTCATGTGTATTCTTACCCCAGGGGTCGCAACCATCAGGTAAGAAGGGAACATGAACAGATTTGCCAGTATATCTGACCAGCCTGGACATTCTCCACATGCACCCAGTGTCAACCTTCACAACATTTTTTCTGATGGCAACGATGGTAAACGGACCCATGAAGCTTGAATTCCCTTAACAAGTATGTCTTTGATTTTTCACCAGAACTCGATCACCAAGACACCATTTTTAACTTCTCACATGCATCCCAGAGTCATAACTCAATTTATATTTCTGCTGATAATCAGCAATTCTGGAGCGCCTCGCCTCAGCAGAAATACCCACATTATAACATGCAGGCAACCAAGACGGGTTTAATTTGGAAGAAGCCTTCCTTCCTCTCAACGCTTCAAAAGGAGACCTCTGCGTGATCGCATTAGGAGCAGTGCGGTGAACCCACCATGTATCTCTTAAAACACTGCTGAGAGACACCCTTAACTCAAGAGCACTTTGAACACAACTTATGACCACTCTATTCAACGTTTCGCTCAAACCAAACCATTGGCCTGTGGTGTATACAGAGCTGTCTTCTGGTGGACTATGTTAAGATCCTTAAGAAACATACATATTTCTTGGGACACAAATTGTACCCCATTGTCAGTGACTAAGAATCCATGTACACCTTCCGACACAAATACATCCTTGAGAAAGTCAATGACAGTTTTAGTGTTAGCAACAGACACACATTTTGTTACTACCCATTTGGAGGTATAATCCACCAACAAGAGGACAAACCTTACATATGAGGGCAAGATTTCAAAAGGACCAATAATGTCCAGACCCAATTTTGTACACACAGCATCTGGGACCTCAACAGGAGCTAGGGGTGCATGGTTGGGGACACGAGACTTGTCATTGGAGGGACAAGACACACAATCCTTAACAACATCTTCAGTCATGTGGTCCATACCAGGCACACAAGCTTTTGTGAGGCTCCTTCCCAAATTACCCTCATGGGCAAAGTTAATTATCTTGCCCCTGAAATCAATGGGAGGAATTACTATGTCCCCTCTCATGAGATTATTACAATAGAACAGCAATTCATCTCCCACGGACCAATATGATTTTATTTCCTGATCCAAGGTCTTGTAGTCAGGCCACCCCTGAGTTGTCCACAACTTGAGGGAAGAAAGCATCTTGTCCTTCACGCTGTCCAACCATTCTCCACTGGACAGCGCCGGTTCTGCAACCCAACTCACACTCTCAATTTCAGCATCATTCGGATTACACTCAATTGCCAGTCGGGAGAGGCAATCAGCAGACTTGTTGCTTCGACCCGGAATGTATTGCACACAAAAATTAAATTCTTGGAGACCTTCACTCCAGCGCTTGAGTCTGGGGTGTTGTGTGCTCACCGTGGCAACACGAGAAAACTTGCACTAGGGGGCGATGATCAGTCCGGACCATAAATGGGATTCCCCAAAGATAGAATTTAAAGTGCTGCACAGCCCAAAACACACTCAAGGCCTCTCCCTCAATACAGGAGTAATAGACTTCCGCATCCCTAAGTGCCCTGGAAGTAAAGGCAACCGTTCTTTCTTCACCACTGACAACTTGGGAAACCACACAGCCCCCAACCCTTTGAGACTGGCGTCAGTGGCCAGGATGCTTTTGCGGTTGACATAAAAATGTCCCAAGGTGGGCATCTTTCCAATCTCACACTTGGATGCTGTCAAAAGCTCTTTGGCACTCATCAGACCATTCAAAATGTACACCTTTCTTAAGCAAAACTCTGATGGGCTCAGTCACACTCGCAAACACCTGCACAAACTTAGAATAGAACTCAGCGAGACCCAAGAACAATCTCACTTGTTCCTTGTCTTTGGGAATGGGAGCCTTCATGACACTCTCTGCAAGTTCCATTTTGGGTTGAATCCCCTCCCCCGAGATGACATGTCCCAGATACATGACAGACCTCAACCCAATTCGAGACTTCTCCCTTTTAACAGTGAGCCCCCTCTCCTTCAATTTCTCCAACACACTTATCAGGGTTGCACAATGTTCTGTTTTCTTCTTCCCATAGACCAGAATATCATCCTGGAAGAATAGGATATTAGGAATACCTTGAAGGACCATCTTCATGACTCTCTGGAAGCATGCCGCGGCTGATGCCAAACCGAAGGGCAATCTCAAGAAACGGTACACCCCCAGAGGTGTGAGAAAAGATGTGAGATGCCTGGAAACTTTGTGTAGAACAATCTGGTGGTAAGCTGATGACAAATCTAACACACTGAAAATTTGGGTTCCCTTGAGCATGCTAATGGACTCTGAAATATTAGGTAGGGGTTGGCGATCCACCCAAGTCAATTCGTTTAGCCCTCTCAAGTCCACACACATTCTGACGCTGGCACCACCATCCTTACGGCCAAAACAATGGGGGCCAGTCATTCTGAAGCCTCTATTTTCTCAATGACTCCCAAATTCAATGACGCCATCATTATGTTGGGCACTTTTCTCACCTTATGCAGATAGGGTACCGCGCTCTCCTTGAGAACAATGCGGTGTTCGAAACCTTTGAGGCAACCTAAAGCATCTGTGAAGACTTCAGGAAATGTATCAAAATACTCACTACCCTGATTCCCAAAGTCTACTAACATGACCTGATCCCTAGGGTCTCTTGTGCTCGGATTAAGTATAATACCCAAATCACGCTGGTGCCTCCATCCCAGTAGGTTATCACCCCTCTCAGCCACGTAGGCCTTGCCAACCATATGTCTGCTTTTGAACTGGATTTTGACTTCAACATACCCAAGGGCATTAATTCTCGCACCACCATAACTGACAGGATTTATGTCGGACGGTAAGAGTGTCATACTGTTCAATCCCACACTCTCATCTCATTGTTTGTTGCCATTCATGGTGAAAGGCGAACCTGAATCCGCCAACACCACGAAATCATAACCGTCCACCACAATGCTGCACTCTGGCATTGTTATCTTCCCCGTATCAATCTTACTCTCACCTTCTTTGACATTTAAAACAACAGTGCGCACTGTTTCAGAACTCTTTTTTGGGTTGCAAGCCTTCCCAGAAGACTTGCAAACCCGAGCATAGTGCCCCTTGATACCACATTTGTTGCACACTGACCCCTGGCATAACAATTGGGATAGTTGGAAAAGTGTGAGAAACTCCTACACCTAAAACATTTCGGTTTAGGAAATTCCCCCACAACTCTGTCATTAGTGTTGCCATCAACATTGGTAAAATGAGCCTCTCACCCAGTTCTCGCCAGAAATCCCTTAGAAGAACTGCGCATGCGTGTGTCCTTCTCCGTAGCCTTATTCTTGTCACTACATAAAACCTTGGCCACACTGTCAGAAGATTCCAAGCAATCAGAATCTAATAAATCATGAACGTCTCCCTGTTTATCATTCTTATCCTCTCGGTTCTTTCTTATCTCTTTCACCCATGTAGAAGTATTCTCCATTTCTTCCACGATGGCAACAGCTTCAGATAAGGACAGGTTCTTAGATAATGGTTCTTCCTGAACACTATTACTGTTGGTGCACCTCACCAACTGATCTCTAACTATGGAGTCAGACAGTTCTCCAAATTTGCAAGTACGTGCCAAGGTCTTCAGGGAGGCAACATAACTTCCCACCCGCTCTACTGGACCTTGAACCCTGGTGAAGAATCTGTGGCATTCTAGAACCACATTGATGTGGGGCCCAAAATGTCTCTTCAACATATTCAATGATATCTCGTAAACATTAGCTGGTTCACCATCGCCATTGACAACTGGAATCGGGTACATGCTATCGTAAATGTTCCTCCCTTCTACGCCTAAATTTTGCATGAAAATAGTTTGTTTTCTGACGGCTGAAAACTTTTATCCTCCAATTGCTACTATGTAGGAATCGAAGAGATTCCTCCATCTCTTCCAAGGATGAATCAGGTCCCCATTTTCTGACAGGAAGGCAGGGGGCTGGGACATGCTTGTAGTAGTAGCCATGGTGGTGATTTAATATGTAAAGTACTGGTGACTTTAACAAGCCAAAAAAAAAATATTACTTCCAATGTGCACAGGCAACAAACTGACTTGTGTAAAAAGTAAGCTACTGTGAGGTTACCTAGTGAATGAACATCAAAAAGACAAACTACTTGAAGTGCAACCAGTTTAAATTCAAAAGTGGTTTTATGCTCCTTCACCGTAAGTCACTGCTGTACTTGAGATAATAGCAGCATTTAATGTCACTGCCACATTGCCAACTCTCACCGTGAACAGAAAGGAAATAAACAGGAGAACTTTTTGTGAAAAACCAGTGTCGGCTTAATGAGGTGAAGTGGGTCACAGGTCAGGAATGCGAGCAAAATGTCCGCACGCCGCGTTGTCACAACATGATTACGTAGGCGTTGGAGTGCGGCGTGCGTTTCAGTATGTAGAATGCGCGCAACTGAGGCAGAGGCTCTGAAGGTCAGCACGAGACAAAACGCTTCAGTAAAAGCGCGCAGCATGACAGTTAAGCGGGTAGGCCTTGTTCATGTCTTGCAGAAGCCTTGCGCTAGTTCTGAGGTTTGAACTGAAAGTTTTTAAAGCTCACAGTTTCCATACAAGTCCACGAGTTCCGTTTCCAAAGAGAAGTCAAACAAAAAGTCCAATATCCAGTCCTCAACGTTGGTTGACAGCGTAAACTTTAGGGTAAGATAGAGTCGTCAAACAGGGGAGTCGGTGCTGATGATGCCTGCCCCCAATCAGGCAAAAAGCTGCTCGTCGCCAGTGTTAAAAAAGCATCTTCCAGACACTGGTTTAATGAAGGAGATTTATTCAGGATAACTGCACAGCACCAACTGTACAGCAGGACACCCAGCTCTGGAATGAGTGATTCATGATAACATGATGATGCTATCCTGGAACATACACCTACATATTTTAACTTGTGTGATTTATCTGATTTCTGTTTATTTCCAATGTCAGCAGGTGCTAGCCGCTTGACAGGCCACAATGATATGCTGACTGTAAATCTGGATTCTAGGATCCGACCTTCTTTCACTTAATTCAAAAGGCAAGAAAAAAATGAAGAGGGCAAAAAAGGGAAGATGGGGAGAAAGAAAGAAAGATGGGGAGAAAGAAAGAGATAAAATGGAGGAATGAAGAGTTAAAGGAAAAGAGGATGAGAAAGGAATGGTGACAGGAAAGAAGGAAGGATGAATTATGAAAGATATGGTGAAAGAAACAAATTGTAAAAAGGTGAGCAAAAAGAAGTATGCAAGGACAAATGGCGAGTGAAGGAATTGTAAAAGGGAAGGGTGAAGGAAGGGTTAATGGATGAATGGTGAATAACAGATGGAAGGATGAGAGATTGAATGTTGAATGAGTGAAAGGATTGACAAATGGAAAGGTGAAAGAAAGTCTTCCAGGGAGGTTCAGAATTTACTTGCATGATTAGTCACGCTTGAAAGCGTAAATCTTCTGGTTACTTCCTTCCCTATCTGCATAGGGCTGCTGTTCAACATGGCTCAAAGTAAATTAAAAAAAAGTGCTTTGGTGCGGTCAGCATTAATGCATCATAGTGCTTTTTTGTTTACTTTAAGCCAGTTGCAGAGCAGGCAAAAAAAGTACCATGGGGCGGTAAGCGTTGCACGCACGGTGCAGAGTAAGAATATCGATGTAAAAATATCGATATACACAAATATCGTGGTAAAAATATAGTTGGTCAAGAATATCGAAAGAAAAAATATCGTGGTGTAGAATATCGATATTGGGTAAGTAATATCGATGTAAAAAATATCAAAACTGTTTAATATCGATGTAAAATATATTGAAGTGTTTAATATCGTTTGCAAAACTGTAGATGTTAAAAATATCTATTTTTGATTAATGTCATGTATTTTAGTATATATTTTATATGTGTCTGATGCATGTATTGTTTGTATAAGAATTGTTTGTATTTTTATTATGTGTTAAAATTTTAGTAGTTATTCAATTTTTTTGTTTGAACTTTGCATTTTTAGTTCCGTAGCGGGTTTATAGGGGAATAAGGTGGGAAGTAATTTAATTATATAAGATTTATTGATTATTTTTAGTAGTTATTTTTTTTTTTAAATTAGAATTTTGCATTTTTAGTACTGTAGCGGGTTGTGGGTTTATAGGGGAATAGGCGGGGAAGTAATTTATTTGCAGTACATTTATTGATTAATTTTTATTTATTAATATTTGTTGAATTGAGATGTGTCAAATGTGTAAATTAAATTTGTATTCATTATTTAAGAATTAGTTCTTATTTAATTTTAATTAATTATTTGGCAAATAATTACTTTAATTGTGTAATTATTTTTAGGTGTGTGTTGTGGTGATTATAGATGAATATGTTGGGAAGGGTGGGAAGTAATACATTTTTAATTGATAAATTAATAATTAGTTGTTAATTAATAAAAAATTAATAATTAGTAATTAATTATGGTAATTGTGTAATTTATTTTAGGTGTGTGTTGTGCATATTATAGTGTTAACCCCTTCCCTGCTCATGATGGAACCACTCCGTCATGAGCCACGGTTGCGCTGTGCTCATGACGGAGTGGTTCCGTCATGCTGCGGCCGTTGGCCGCCGCTCCGCCCACGCGGCGCTAATTCCCCGCCTGTGCGGGCGATTAGCGCAGTGGGCGGAGACGTGACGGAACCACTCCGTCATGAGCACAGCTCAACCGTGGCTCGTGACGGAGGGGTTCCGTCACGAGCACAGCGCCACCGCGCTGCCCCCAAACCCCCCCCCCAGCGCCGCGGCGGAATTCCTGCCGCGGCGAAGGGGTTAAAGAATGCGTATCCAATGAATGTTTATTGTTCTTTTTTATTATTAATAATTTGTAAAATCATTATTAGTTATGTTAATTACGGAAATAAATGTAAATAAAAATGTTTTTTTTATTGTGTGGTGTTATAGGGTAGGAAATAAAATTAATACATTTATGTTTTGAATGTATTTTTTGTTTGTTAATATTTGTTTAATTTAAATATATATTGTTTATCAATGTATTTAATAATTTATTTTACATAATAGTTGTACCTTTTTGTTATATGTAATTAATATATTTAATGTTAATATGTAATGTATCTAATCATATTTTTAAAATAAACTTCATTTATAATTGGTATTAATATACATTTTCAATTGTTTAAATGTTATTATCAATTTTTGTTTATGTGCTATCCAACACTTTCCCTACTGTTGCACTCACTGGAGTGGTAATAGTAATTTTTACCCCTCCACTATCCAGTACTTTCCCTACTGTTGCACTTACTGGAGTGGGAATAGTAATTTTCACCCTTCCACTATCCAGCACTTTCCCTCCTGTTTCACACAATGACGTGTGAATAGTAACTTTTACACCTCCGCTATCCAACACTTTACCTACTGTTACACTCACTGGAGTGGGAATAGTAATTTTTACCCTTCCACTATCCAGCACTTTCCCTGCTGTTTCACACATTGAAGTGCGAATAGTAACTTTTACACCTCCGCTATCCAACACTTTACCTACTCTTGCACTCACTGGAGTGGGAATATTAATTTTTACCCCTCCGCTATCCAATACTTTCCCTACTGTTACACTCACTGGAGTGGGAATAGTAATTTTTACCCCTCCGCTATCCAATACTTTCCCTACTGTTGCACTCTTTGAAGTTGGAATAGTAATTTTTACCCCTCCGCTATCCAATACTTTCCCTACTGTTGCACTCACTGGAGTGGGAATAGTAATTTGTACCCCTCCCCTATCCAACACTTTCCCTACTGTTGCATTGTTTGGAGTTGGAATAGTAATTTTTACCCCTCCGCTATCCAATACTTTCTCTACTGTTGCACTCACTGGAGTTGGAATAGTAATTTTTACCCCTCCGCGATCCAATACTTTCCCTATTGTTGCACTCACTGGAGTGGGAATAGTAATTTTTACCCCTCCGCTATCCAATACTTTCACTACTGTTGCACTCACTGGAGAGGGAAATATAAGTTTTACCTCTCCGCTATCCAACATTTTCCCTACTGTTGTATTTATTGTACTGTGAAATGTACGTTGTATTTTTTTTATAATAGTTAAATTTTGTATTACTTATAAAATGGTTATTTTTAATTAAAGATAATTGTTAATACATTATTTTTAAGTAAATATATGTATAAATGATTATGTTTGTGTGTTTATATTTTTTTAAATTAAGTTTATTTGTAATATTTAGTCAAAATTATATTAAATGTAATTTGTTTTGTTAAAAATAATATTAATATTTAATATATTTAATACATTGTATTTGATTTTATATATAATTGAAAATCGATATTTTTGCATTCTATATTTTTACTTCAATATTTTTGTCATCGTTATTTTTCACATCGATAGTTCATCAGTGAACCGCACACACCAAAGTTCTTTGTTTTATTTACTTGAAGTCATGTTGAATCGCAACCCTTACTGCTGTGCAATATGCCTTAAAATATGAGAGAGAGCGGCAAGCAACAATAGGGAAGAGGGTGGGGATCAAAGAAGGCGTGTCTGGAGGCGGTGGGTGGGTTAAAGCGAATGACGCAGGGGGATTTGTTTTGTAAAGAATGGACGGTGGGAGAAGGGCGTGTTAAAAAGATCAGAGGGCGGGGGGAGGGCAGGGGAAAGATTAACACCACAGAGAGTGGGAGGAGGGAAGGTTAACACCAAAGAAAGCAAGAGGAGGGCAGGGGTGAGGGAGAAGGAGAGGGAGAGGGACAGCAGAGGCATACACACTTAAAGATTGCACAACAAAAAGTAAAAAAGTCTACCTGCAGGAGCCCGTGGCCAGTGAAAGACCACTAGCCACAGGAAGCTGTACTTGGTCCATGCTCCACGGCATGGACAAAGACTGACACCCAGGAGGAAGCTGGAGGAGAGGAGGTGGCGCTGACCCAGAGGAAGCAAGGAAAGGAAAGTGACATGGGAGTCAACTAATGGTACATAAAGTTAAATAATAGGAGGGCTCTAAGTCTCTTTTTAGATTTTTGTCTTTTACAACAGATTACTCAAGCACAGCACAAGCGATGTGCAGGCAACACCTAAAAATGTTCCAAAAAACAGGATTGCTTTGTGATGTTCTGTGAGTTCTGGAGTCTCTGAAATATCTTTATATTACCTTCATTTTGTGTGGTTGGTATATGCAATATTTATAAAATCTAGTCGAAGCACTGCACAGTTGCCATGGTCCTGGTATGGGCTTTCATTTTATTTTATCTCTGGGTAGAGTTCACCTGCATTTACTATGTGATATTAATCAACTCAATTAATTTCTCTTACAAGTGTTCTCTCACACAGAGACTGCAAGATGTCAGCAAAACCCAGGCCCTCTAGGCGTTCATGTCTCTTTTCAACGTCTAAGCCTGTAAGTCTTCTTGTTACTTCAGCCCGTTTGCTGATCAGTAGCCTGACAGCCGTCCACACCTCATTGTCTGGCTGGCGGCTGCACTGCTCTTGATTTGTTACAGAGCAAAGGTTTGTTTGTAACAGAATCGCATGTAACTCTATCCTTTGCGACTTTGGAGCGAGCTGAATATCAAATAATTGGCCCAGTCCTCCTGCCATTTAAAAATTACAACCAGATGTTTGCTTACAACTGCTGGTTAGCTGAAATAATTAGCCTGAATATCATCATAGGATTACACCGCACACATCTGCATAATATGAAAAAGATGTACTTCATTGAACTTGGATGGAGGCCCCACAGTTGTTTTCTGTGCTGAAAGGTCTTCACCCACAAGCATGTGTGATAAGACTTCAAACCGCCTCCCATGACCTGGATTTGATGTCCTGCCCTTCTAGCTTCACAGATCCCTTCTCCTGGCACAGAGCGCTGGCTACTCTCGCCTGGCAGTAGAGCGTTCTGATTCATTGCTCGGCCCCAAGGCAGACATGGAGGGAAGATGGAAAATCAAAGACGCTGAAAACAGAGGAGCAGAATGTTCCTGTGAGATGGATTCAGACAGGCTTTGAGGAGTTTCCATGATCTGCCTCCACCCCTGGTAGACCACAAGAACAACAGGTCAATGCCAACAAATCAAAGAAAGGCTTTGGCCTGCTCGTATTTTCCAGAAGCAGTCAACCTGCTCACTTATTGTGATGTACCAGCAAACTGAGTGCTGTGCTACCATTTCCACCCTCCCCCATCAGAGATAACAAGCTCTTCTAGGGTTCAATCACTGATCCCAGAAATCTACTGCCCAACTGCAGCTCACGTTTAACATGAGAGCCAATCAGTATTAATGGAAGGAAGGAGGACCACTGGCTTTATTACATAAAGTGCCCTGGAGGCTCAACATACAACAGTGTCTCTAAGGGTATTAGTTAGTGGTCAGTTTTTAACCAGTACAATTAATTACTGGAAGCAAGGGGAGAAACAAGGGAGACAAAAATACAATTTGACAACCGTGAAATGAGATTTATTAATTATATATATTTGTTATAAATAACTTCATACATTTTTGACATATAGAAAAAAGCAGCACTGTATTATATTGAATGGCATGTAACCTGTGGGATACTGTGCACAAGTGCTTGTGAAATGGTGACGGCGCAAGTGACACGTGAGGAAGTATGTAGAGCGATACGAAGGGGCGCAACAAAAAAACCCACAGTTGATGGTGAAATTTACAAAGTGGAGATACCCAAACAATAAATGATAATATATACAAGAGGAATCAAGATAGGTATCTTCATGGAATTAGCGCCGAGATTTTCGCTGCAACTGACTAAACCATGACTGACTAATGTCGGCTCCGATTAACTGCGATTTATTCAACGCTGAAATACCTGCTACAATTCAAATTTCCAACAGCCATTACTTACTGCGGATGCGCAAAGCAACCAACGTACCCACTCTGGACCCTCTGCCAGAGACAGCCTGACTTGTACAACTCTGACTCTACCAGACCAACAGATGCGTCTTTTACCTGATTTATACAGGAATTCCGGATGCCTGCGATTGGAATTCCCATTATGTACTACGCCACTGTCATTAATTAGGAGAAACCTGGTCCTGATGATGGCCTAAATACTTCAACAGGCCGAAACTCTGTTGACTATTGCAGCGAAAATCTCGTCGCTAATTCCATGAAGATACCTATCTTGATTCCTCTTGTATATATTATCATTTATTGTTTGGGTATCTCCACTTTGTAAATTTCACCACCAACTGTGTGTTTTTTGTTGCGCCCCTTCTTATCGCTGTACATACTTTCTCACGTGTCACTTGTGCCGCACCATTTCACAACCACTTGTGCACAGTATCCCACAGGTTACATGCCATTCAATGTAATGCAGTGCAGCTTTTTTCTACATGTCAAAAATGTATGAAGTTATTTCTAACAAATATATATAAATACTAAATCTAATTTCTCGGTTGTCAAATTCTATTTTTGTCTCCCTCGTTTCTCCCCTTGCTTCCAGTAATTAATTGTGCTGTTTTAAAACTGACCACTAACTAATACCCTTATAGACATTGTTGTATGATATAAATGTTTGCCCAGATCTCTGTAGGGTATATGGGCTACCTCCTGTAGTCTGATATTGCTGGAGGCTCAACAGGCGGATGTGCCCACTTTCTACGGCCCCAGCACTTTGGTATTACAGAAGACCGCAAACGCTTGCATACCCCTTCTTTAACACTGATTAAGTGGCGATTCTTAAAGGAGTGTTCTTTCATTAGCATGTGGATATGTCACCATACTAATGAGGGAAATGCTTTGCCTCTGCACCTGTGTCGTATTTTGGTTGCAAATGCAGGACCACAAAGAAGTGGGAAAGAGGGCCCAATGGACACCCTAGGGAAGCCCCCTGTAGGCAGGTGCAATCATTCACTGGGTGCACCTGCAGGGGTATGTCTGCCCCCATTTCGGGATTCGCTCTGCTCTAGATAAGCTTGTCCCAGAACGATTAGAGCTCACTCGGAAAAAAGGGAAAGGTGCTCCCTGGTTTGACGCATCCCTTAGAAAAGAGAAGCAAGCTCTCCGGAAGGCGGAGCGTAGGTGGAGACTGGATTATGGGATTGCAGAGTCATTAACGTATAAATCTCTTTTAGCCAGCTATAAACTTGCTATCTTGGCTAGGAAATCCGCCTTTTATGAGTGTTGAATCAGGGAGGCCACGAATAAACAAAGGGAAACCTTTGTTATTCTAAGGGAACTCACGCAGCTGAATGATAAAAGTTGCGGGCTGGGTCAGCCTGGTTGTGACACCTTTCAAGGATTCTTCCTCCAGAAGGTACAGGATATCCTGAGGGATATCACTACACTTTCAGATAGTTTGCCATCACAACTTTGTTTAGACAACTTGCAGCCTGCCGGGGGTTTGTATAGCTTCCCTGACATTGATGGTAAGCACCTGACAGAACTGGTTAGTTACATCAAATCAGGATCCTCTATAGATCCCTGCCCCCCGAAAATCTTCAAACTGGCTCTGCCAGGCATTCAACCCCAGCTACTGCATCTATTGAATGCCTCTCTGGAAGCGGGTTACCTCCCTGGTCATGGCCACGGTGACCGATGAGTTAAGAATCAGAGCAGACAATAAACAACCATGCGCTCTGATTCTGCTCGACCTGTCGGCAGCTTTCGATACGGTCAGCCATACCATCTTGCTGGACCGCATCGCGAAGCTGGGGATCGCTGGCCAGGCGTTCAAGTGGTTAGAGTCCTTCTTATCAGGCCGCACTCAGAGGGTGCAGATGGGGGACCAGTTATCCGGGATTAAGGATGTGACATGGGGGGTGCCTCAAGGGTCCGCACTTTCTCCCTTATTGTTTAACATCTATCTGCAACCCCTGATAGAAGAACTCACGCGTAGGAACTGTGAGATCTTTAACTACGCGGACGACACGCAGTTACTGGTGCGGCTGGGAGAAACATCAGAAGCCCAAGAATCAGTTAGGAACCTTCTTAGATTCACGGTTAACTGGATGACCAACAACTTCCTTAAGGTAAATGCCGAGAAAACGGAGGTGTTGGTACTCACCAACAAGACCAACCCCTGGGATGACTTGTACTGGCACCCAGAACTCGGCAAAACTCCCATCCCCTCCACAGTAGTGAAGAGTCTCGGCCTGAAGATCGATGCCGATCTTACCATGGCCCCTCAAGTGTCGGCTGTGGTGGGTTCTTGCACGGCCGTGATGCGGCAGTTACGCAAGCTTACCACCATTCTTGCAGCCTCTACGCTGCAAACCATCATCTCAGCGACTGTTATCTCGAGGCTTGATTATGGTAATGCTCTGTACCTGGGCTTATCACAGAAGCTGATGAGGAAACTGCAGGTCGTGCAGAATGATGCAGCCAGACTGATCTTCTCTCTTCCTAGAAGCTCGCACGCAACTATACTCCTTCGTAAACTGCATTGGCTGCCTGTGAAGCTTAGGGTTCAATTTAAATGCCTCTGCATGGCCCACAAGGCGCTCTTTGGCAATGCCCCAGAGTATGTCAAACAGCGCCTGAGGAAGTATGTTCCCGGTAGACCCTTACGCTCTGGGTCCGTCTCCAATCTGGCTCAACCCAGATTTAATCTAAAAACCAAAGGAGGCTGTGCTTTCTCAGTACTCATTCCCCAACTCTGGAATGACCTTCCGTCCAGTCTGAAGGAAGACTCTCACTTGCTCTCCTTCAGGAAAAAACTGAAGACACACCTGTTCGGGAAAGCAACACCTTCAGTTTAATTGGAGTAGGCAAATGGTTCTGAGGCATCATTATGTTTGTGGTCTTCTGTTTAGCGCTTAGAGACCGGTGGTGATAGGCGCTATATAAGAACCTTATAACATTAACATGTCAAATGCAGGCAGGGTTTAACCAGCATTGTGATAGACACATTGGCTGCTTGAAACAGGCAGTCTGCCTTTTACTAATGCACTGCATCTAGGGAGGTGCAAGTTTGTGTCTGTTCTCAGGGACCAAAGCACCATACGCTGTCTTTAAGCATCTAACATGGCATTGTGGATGTATTCAAATGTTCTAGATGGGAGTCTTGAGTGAAGTTTCCAGAATAGTCAAATGCAAAACCCTAAATTCTCCTATCATGGCTTTACTAGGGTGTGTGACTTATCTGCCATATGCTTGTCCATGATGGCTGACAGTGATGCTGTTTTTTGGTAAGAGAAAATAGCAATACCCTGGATACCCAACCCAACAATCAAACAAGCATTCACAAAGCCAATAGGTCTAGCCTATGCAAGAGCTATTGGCTTTGCCAATATGTTTTAGCAATGTTGTACACTAGAGTGGCTACTGTTCAGCATGGCTAAAATGTTGTAGGGTAAAGGATAGTGGTCTGGAGTGGAGTGTCATAAAGTAGAGTAGAGTGGAGTGTTATGGAGTGGCGTAGAATAGAGTTGAGTGGCGTGGAGAGGAGTAAAGTGGAGTAACATGGAGTAGTGTGCAGTGTTGTGGAGTCTCAGGAAGGGAGTAGAATGTTGTAGAGTGGAAGAGCATAGAGTTGAGTGGAGTAGACTGGAGCACAGTGTCAGAGTTGAGTAGAGTTTCTGAGAGTGGAGTGTCATAGAGTGACGTGGAGTGGTGTAGAGTGGAGTGGTGCAGTGAGTGCTGTATAGATTGGAGTAGAGTATTGTAGAGTAGAGTGGTGTACAGCGGAGTAGATTGTCACAGAATGAAGTGGTATGGAGTGGAGTGGAGTAGAGTGGAGTAGTGTGTCATAAAATAGAGTGAAGTAAAGTGGCATGAAGTGGCATAGAGGGAGTTGGATACAGCGTCGTAGAGTGGAGTAGTGTTGTAGAATGGCAGAGTGGAGCGGCAAAGAGTGAGTAGAGTGTCAGTGAAGCAGACTTTAATGGAGTAGAGCATCATAGAGTAGAGTATCACAGAGTGCAGTGTCATAGAGTGGCCTAGAGTGAAGTGGCATAAAGTACAGTGGTGGAGAGTGAATTGGCATAGAGTGCAGTGGCATTAACTGCATTGCTTTTGAGTAAAGTGTTATAGAGTTCATTTGTGTAGAGTGCAGTGACATAGAGTAGTGTAAAGTGCAGTGGAATAGAATAGAGCACTGCAGAGTAGTTTGCAGTGGCATAGAGTACAATGGCGGAAAGTGAAGTGGCAAAAGTGGCGTATGAGTGCAGAGTGGCGTAGAGTGAAGTGGCATAGAGTGGAGTGGTGCAGGGTAAAGCGTAGAGTAGAGTGACACAGAGTGCAATTGCATAGAGTGCAGTGGCATAGAGTGCAGCGCCATAGAGTGTAGTGATATAAAGTGCAGCAGTGTAGAGTCCAGTAGAGTAATGTAGAGCCAAGTGGTGCAAAGTAGAGTACAGTGGCATAGAGTGCAGTGGCACAGAGTACAGTCATACAGAGTAGAATGTCAGGGTGCAATTGTAGAGTGCAGGGTCATAGAGAGCAGGGTCGTAGAGTGCTGCAGAGTAGAGTGGTGTAGAGAGCAGTGATGCAGAGTAGAATAGAGTGGTGTAGAGTGCATGGACATAGAGTGCAGTGGTGTAGAGTGAGGTAGAATGCAGTGGCATAGAGTAGAGTATAGTGGTGTAAAATGTGCGTAAAGTAATTGGCGTAGATGCAGTGAGGTAGGGTGGTTTGGTTTTGAGTAAAGTGGTGTAGCGTGCAATATAGTAGAGTGCAGTCGTCTAGAATACAGTGGCATAGCATAGACGGCAGTGGCATAGAGTGAAGTAGAGTGGTTTTGAGTGCAGTGGCATAAAGTGCAGTGGTGTAGAGTAGAGTGGCACAACATTGAATGCAGTGGCATAGAGTGGAGTGGTGCAGAGTGGAGTAGAATGGCATAGAGTGCAGCGACACAGAGTAGATTGTTTCAGAGTAGAGTGAAATGGTGTGGAGTGGAGTGGTGCAGGGTAGAGAGAAGTGGTATAAAGTAGTGGCCTAGTGTGCATTGGCATAGAGTGCAGTGTTGCAAAGTGGAGTGGTGCAGAGTGGAGGGGTCTAAACTGGAGTGGTGTAGAGTGCACTGTCAAAGAGTTCAGTGGTGCCCAGTAAATTAGAGTGGTGTGGAGTACATTGGCATAGAGTGCAGAAGAGTAGTGTAGAGTAGAGTGCAGTGGCATAGTGTAAAGTGGCACAGATTAGAGTGGGATAGAGTTCAGTGGCAGAGAGTGCAGTGCTGCAGAGTAGTGTGTCGTAGAGTGCAGTGGTGTAGACTAGAGTGGAATAGAGTGCATTGGTGTAGAGTGCATTGGCGCAGAGTAAAGTGACAGGGTGCAATGGTGTTGGAGTGTCGTAGAGTGCAGTGTTATAGAGTAGAGTATAGTGGCATTACAGTGCAGTGGTGAAGAGTAGATTGGTATTGAGTGCAGTGGCATAGAGTGTATTGGTTTTGAGTAAAGTGATGTCAAGAGCATTGGTGTAGAGTGCAGGGCCATAGAGTGCATTGGTATAAACCTGAGTGGCATAGTGTGGAGTTGCACAGATTTGATTGGCACAGAGTGGCATAGAGAGGTATAGAATGCAGTGGCATAGACTAGATTGTTTCAGAGTAGAGTGAAGTGGCATGGATTGCAGTGGTGTAGAGTAGAGTGTCGTAAAGTGCAGTGGTGCAGAGTAGGTTAGAGTGGCTAAGAGTGGATTGGCGTAGAGTAAAGTGGCGTAGAGTAAAGCGATGTAGAGTTGAGTGGCTTAGAATTTAGTGGCAGAGATAGGAGTGTAGCAGAGTAGAGTGCATTGGCATTGAGTAGAGTTGTGCAGGGGCATAGAGTACAGTAGAGTGGTGTAGAGTGCAGTGGCATAGAGTGTAGTAGAGTGGCGTAGAGTGCAGTGGTGTAGAGTGCAGTAATGCAGAGTACAGTGTTGTACGTGCAGTGTTGTAGAGTGCAGAGGAATAGAGCTCTGAAGAGTAGTGTGGTTCAGAGAGAAGTGACATAGACTACCTTGGTGCAGAGTAGAAAAGAGTGGCATAGAGTGCAATGAAGTAGAGGGCACTGATGTAGAGTGACGTCGCATGCACTGGCGTAGAGTGCAGTGGCATAGAGTAAATGTTATAGAGTATAATGATTTAAAGTGCAGTGGTGGAAAATAGTTGTTATAGGTACAGTGGCTTAGGATGCGTTGGTTTTGAGTAAAGTGGTGTGGAGTGAATTGCAGTGGTTTAGAGTAGAGTGGCATAGCTTAGAGTGCAGTGGAGTAGAGTGGTGCTGGGTAGAGTGTAGTGGCATACATTGGCGTGGTGCAGAGTAGCATAGAGTGCAGTGGCATAAAGTGCAGTAGCTTAGAGTAGACTGTTGCAGAGTAGAGTGATGAAGAGTGCAGTGGGGAAGAGTGCAGTGGTACATAGTTGAGTGGTGTAGAGTGCACGGGCCTAGAGTAGAGTGATGCAGAGTAGAGTAGAGAGGCATAGAGTGAAGTGGCGTAGATTGCAGTGTCACAGTGCAGTGGTTCACACTAGATTAGAGTGGTATAGAGTGCATTGGCATAGATTGCACAAGAGTGGCATAGAGTGGTGCAGAGTAGAGTGCAGTGGCATTGAGTAAAGTGGCGCAGAGTAGACTGCCATAGAGTTCAGTGGCAGAGAGGTCAATGGCAGGGAATGCAGTGCTGCAGAGTAGAGTGCCAGTGGTATTGAGAAGAGTGACGTAGAGTGCATTGGTGTAGAATGCATTGGCATACAGTGGTGCAGAGTGACAGAGTGCAATGGTGTAAAGTAGAGTGGCTTGGAGTTTAGTGGCGTAGAGTTCAGTAGCATAGAGTGGCATCAAGTAAAGTAGCAGAATGTGCAGTGTTGGAGAGTATTCTGTTTAGAGAGTACAATGGTATGTAGTAGAGTGCACAGGCACAGAATAGAGTGGCGTAGAAAGCAGTGGCTTAGAGTTCGGTGGTGTAGAGTGGCATAAAGTGGAGTAGCAGATAGTGCAGTGTTGCCGAGTATGCAGTCGTAGAGTGCAGTGGTGTATAGTAGAGTGACATGGAGTGCATTGGTGTAGAGTGCAGTGGCTCAGAGTAGAGTGGCGTAGAGTGCAGTTAAACGAGTAGAGTGGCATAGAGAGCAGTGGCGTAGAGTACAGTGGTGCAGAGTATAATAGAGTGGCGTGGAGTGCAGTGATACAGAGTAGAATAGAGTGTGTAGAGTGCAATGACAGAGTATGGTGGCGTAGAGTGATTTAGTGCAGTGTAGATTGGCATAGAGTGCATTGTGTCAAAGTAAAGTGGTTTAGAGTGCATTGATGTACAATGAAATGGCATAGAGTGCAGTGTTGAAGAGTAGGTTGGCATAGAACGGAGTGACTCAGAGTGGTGTAGAGTGCAGTGGTGCATAGTAGAGTAGTGAGGGGTAGAGTGCATTGGCAAGGAGTAGAGAGGAGTAGTGTAGAGAAGTGTAGAGAGAAGTGCTGCAGAGAAGAGTTAGTGACACAGTGTGGATGAAGTGGCAGAGTGTGGAGTGGTGCTGAGTAGAGTGGAGTGTGATAACGCGGAGTATATATGGTTTGGTAGCATGCTGCAATTCCATACAACACATCTTAAAGTCAAATGACCATTACATTTGCAGTCACATACAAATACACTGATAAACGTATACAGCGCACAAATGATAATGGAAATGTATTCACCCAATGTATTAATTTGATCATCAGCAGAGTCCATTTACAACATTAACATTTTGTTATGTGCTAGAAAGAAAAAGAACATTTGTACAGCCTTCCTCAAGCAGACCCCAGTAGCCAGCATGATTGTCACATAAATCCTCTCACTTTAGAGTCAGAGAAAGAAAAATAAACAGCAAGCTCCCTGGAAGACACAGCCTGACATTTGACCTCTATTGTTGAATGCACTGCAAATGTGACAAGATAAGAACACAATTTACAGGCCTTTTTACACAAAGTGAGTTTATGGAAGAATACAGTAAACAAGGTTTGGGCAACAGAAGGGATAAACTTGAGCTAGACAGCCTAAGGCAGAAAAAGCCAGCAAATAGAAAGCCAGAAAATGGGAGTTACAAACTTCTCAGCCGATGATAAGCAATGGGTGAATGCATTACAAGTTCAACTTTCTGAATGTCCCCAAGCTGTCTTTAGCGTAGCCTGCGACCTAAAAATGGTTAAACAGTGTGACACAGTGTAACATAAATGTAGAGGTTTGTATTACTACCAACTACAATCAAACCAGGGATATCTGAAATCCATCTTGCACATACTGACCTTGTTAACGGATTCAGTACTGGCATTGTCAGTGTTTCTTCTGTGTTTGGAGAGGGTGTGTCAATATGTAAAATCTGTCATGGTATGGTGATAGTAGTTTTTATGGTTTAGATCACTTGGTGTTTATGTATATATCCCTTTCCTTTTTTTGGTGTTTATTTTCTCCTTTCATTCATATATGCTGCTCTATTGCACTGT
Source organism: Triturus cristatus (assembly GCF_964204655.1). Lineage (NCBI taxonomy): Eukaryota > Metazoa > Chordata > Amphibia > Caudata > Salamandridae > Triturus > Triturus cristatus. The sequence continues at coordinate 661,959,304 of NC_140594.1, forward strand.
TGTTATATTTACATGTTGAAATAATAAAAGAAAGTCGAGTTACAGAGTTATGAAAGTCTGGCTCTGGGGTGATTATTCATGATCTGGGATGTGTCACGTAAACATCTTGTGAGCTGGACAAATAGCTCAGGGGACTAATGCATTTACTGCAGATGTGTGTGTGTGCACATGTGTGTGTGTGTGAGCGCACCCGAAACAGGTGACAAGTTAGAAACCCAGACTGGCTCCTCAGCATTGCATCATTTTGAGGTGGTTAAAATGAGGACCACCGAACTGGATATAACAACCATCAGCGCCTAGCGTTTATTTATTCTGTAAATTGTAATTTTTACATGTAACAAAATTTGATAGTTACAAGAGACAGACTAGCCAGCACTGGGTACAATATGCTACGCCTCAGTGGATCCCAGTTCTCTGAGGGCATAGGACACTGCGCCTTCTGGCGGACCAATGTATCTAAAAACCATGCAGCCCAGTTCCTTCTTCGGTGGAGAAGAGCCCCAGGGCCAACTTGATTTTAAAGTTTATAATGAACAATTAAGATTGCAAAAAATGGAGGCTATGTTCTGAAAGGAAGATATTTATTACTAGTTGAAGCCTTGCCAACCCTCATCATCTTTAAAACCAGCTGCATCATTTACAGAGCTATTACAACCAGCACCCCCTGCTTAACTTGCAAACAAGCTCACCATCTCTGGTGCACCTCAGCACACTTACAGCCTGGATACCATTATACTGAACACTAAGAAGTGTAAAGAATAAAACAGAGGCTTTCCCATCCATGCTCCCAGGAACTAGAACAACATCCCTGTATCTATCATGATCTCACCAACACTGCTCCGATTTAGGAAAGAGTTGAAGATTCAACTTTTCAAAGAAAACTACACCGCAGTGCATTAAACATCCACAACTCAGCTTCCTCTACTCTTTCACATTGATTTTATGCTTGTTTCTGACCATGTATTGTACTCCGCTGCCTTTTAGCTTGGTTTGTGTTATAGAAATATCATATTCATACATAATTTCAAACCGAAATGCATGACGACTGTATACACAGTATAAACTTAGCTGCTGCTTTGACTCTAAAACAAGTACAATATTTTGCAAGACTGCAATTGACAATAGAAGTCTCTAACTTCTAAAGACATCATTTCACAATCCCCTTTATTTAGAAACCTTTAAGTACTGTATAAAGAGAATTATCCTTGCAATCTATTGACCTTTCCTTTGCCTCATATTTAATGGATGTAAAACTATCTTGATACATACCTTTATGGTATCACACAAAAGCATATCTTGTCTTTCAGACTACAATACTGACTGTAACAAATCAATTTGGAGGGAGCAATGTGCTAATAAAGAATGACAACCATAAAACAGAAAGCCTTTTTTAAGGATGATTACTTAATGCTAAACACATCACCTTTGGCAGTTGCTCAGCTCCAGCCGGTTTGAAGCAGTTGAAGACAACGAAAGGATTGCAGAATCTACAAATCGTTCACAGAAAATCTGCTGGTCCGGCCATAAATAAATGTACCGCAGTTCCATGCATGATGAAGTCATACATTACACATACATATATAGAAAAGAAGTGCTAAAGACTGCAATAGTCAAATACTTAAAGCGCTGCTGGCAAAACAGTTGACAAGAAAACATATTGTCATTGCACTTAAAAGAGCCTCGAAAAGTCGAGCTCTATGGCCTCAGGTGAGGGGACCCAAGAAGAAGCACAAGGGTTGTGCTTACTGAGCTGTCATGGTACACCACCAAAGCTACTAGGTGTCGGCTCAGAACAACTCTAAAGGACTCCATAAAGTGAAGGGCTCCAACGGAGTCCAAGAAGGAGGTCAACATACCACGGACTGTCTAGAACGATCCAGAGGCCGATCTATTGCAGGGCCTCAGCGATGATGCCGATGATACATGTCCTAGTGGACAGCTGATAAAGTCTGACAGAGCTCCAACCTCAATGTCAAGCCCTCCCATAAATATATACAATGCTGCCACCTTTCTGAAACCACCACCACCTTTCGATGCTGCCAAAAAGAAAAATATGCCTCCTAACAACTTCTTTATCTTTGCGCCCGCATCTATAATAAAGCGCTGGCGCAGCGGCAAAGAGATTGCCTCATTTGAATGGGGCCACGCGCCCATGCAAATGTGGGAACGCCCTCTGATGATAGCACTGGTGCTATATGTGCGTCAGCGCTATCTATAGTACACAAGGGGCTGCACAAGCATCTGCTGCCCCTTCAGTAATACCAAAGTGCTGTGGGGTCGCGCATAGCGGATGCAAACGTCTGTTGCGCCCCTGAGGCACTTTGTATAATACAGCCCCTGTCACTCAAAGACATAGACAATTTGCTTTTCATTTACAAAATGCTGTTGAAAAAGAAATGTAATCATTACTTAAGCATGATATAATTGAGTGATCTACTGGTCCCACACCATGGGACAGTGAAGGAACTGTACACATATGCGTTGACATGCCTCAGGCAAAGAAGGCAAATGAACGAGAGCGACATCCAGGTCCATACATTGCTGACATGATAACACAATTAAATGGTGCATAGGTCTTTCTTCGCCTTGATTTAAACAAAGGTTATCATCAGTTGGAACTTGAAGAAAATTGCAGGTACATTGCAACCTTTTCTACACATTTTGGTCTGTTTCCACACAAAAGACTATAATTTGGTGTGCCATCGGCTGCAGAAGTTTTTCAAGACGTCATTCAACGTATCATACAGCCTGTCATGAATGAGTTCAATTATAGCGATGACATATTCGTTTTTGGAGCTAAGCAAATAGAGCATGATAAGGCTCTCACACAAGTATGTTGTTTACTTGAAAATGCAGGTTTGACTTTAAATGAAGATAAATGTGAGTTCCACAAGACAAATTTACAATTCGTTGGCCATATCTTTTCAGATGGAGGTATGATGTCATTTCCTGCTAAAGTACAAGTGCCTTCAAATGGTGACCCCCACAAGATGTTTCCATGGTGCATTCATTTCTTGGCATGGCCAGCTACTTTTCAAGATATATATGAGACTTTGCCACTGTATTGGCTTTATTGAGACAGCTGACAAAAAAGAATGTTTAATTTCTTTGGTCACATAGATGTGTGAAACATTTTAAGAAATTAAAACAAGCCATTGAGAATGCTACTGAAATGACGTTTTTCAATCGGAAGTTTCACACAGAGGTTGTTGTCTACCCTAGCCCTGTTGGGTTAGACATCATCCTTGCACAGTACAACGGACATCCAAATGCTTGAAGGCATACTGTGGCCTATGCAAGTAGGAGTTTGCCCCAAACAGAACGTGCTTATTCACAACCTGAAAAAGAAGGTTTAGCTGTAGTATGGGCTTGTGAACATTTCCATGTATTCCTGTGCGAAAGTCTTTTTACACCGGTAACTGATCATCAAGCTTTAACCTCTTCTGTGCCCATGACGAGATAGTCTCGTCATGGAGCACGGTCGCGCTGTGCCCATGACGAGACTATCTCGTCATGAAACCCGCCCACTAAGGAAACGCCCGGCACAGGAGGGGGAAAGGGCGTGGCACCGAAGGGGTTAATAACTATAAATGGCAATCCAAAGGCCAAAATGCCTACTGACATTAAACGATAGGGACTACATTTACCAGAGTACAATTATAAAATTGTACATCATCCAGGGAAGGACCAGAATCCTGCTGACTACTTTTCCAGAGAGCCTATCCAAGTTCATGGTACTCCGTCCAAAATAGCTGCAGCCTATCTCATTTTTAATGTAAAATCAAACACACCAGCTACTATTTTGTTCCCCAGATTATCACTGCCACGAGCCATGATAGTGACATGTTAAAGTTGAAAGATATAATCACACATCAATCATGAAACCAACACCCTCGACCGCTAACCAGTCATGATGAATATCAAAAATTTAAGAATGTCAAATATAAAAAATGTCCATAGCTTGCAGGGTAAATCATAGAACATAGCCATTGCAAAAACCTCATTACAGGGGGAATATTCTATATAGCAGTAAGGCAAGGCGACTGTTGCATTTCAATTCTGGCGATTTGAATGTGGTTGTGAACTCCTGAATAATATGCCTGTTTCCTATGATAGCACTTATATCGTGGTCCCACTGGTGACCCTTTCTATCGGCAATATGTAACCGGATATTACTGTGGTTGCTCTATTAGTATAACAATGCTGTTTCAAACGTTTCAAGATAGGCAACTGATTGCTGTATACTGTTCAATAACTATTAATGATAGGTATTTGGCATCATGTTGTCGCATAAATGTTTTTCTGATGTTATTGTATGATGTTCTCAAATAGGTATAAACTAATAAAAAGACATTATAAAAAAAAAAAAAGTCCATAGCTCAGGAAGGAGTAATATTGCGAGGATCGAGAATCCTGATTTGGGGGGTCTGAGGGAGAAGATGATTGAAGTAGCCCACGAAGGACATCGTGGAATCATTGCCACAAACTGAGCTCTCCGAAACCTAGTCAGGTTTCAATTATCGATAAGTGGGTTTAGAAGGAACGGAAGGCATGTCATCTGTGAAACTGCCTTTCTACTAAAGTTACTCAACACACCTTAACCATGACAGAACTCACGCAGCATGCCTGGGAGAGAGTAGTCATTTACTTTTTGGTCCACTTCACAATGGACATTACCTGATGATGAATGTGGACGAATACTCATGATTTCCTTTAATTTAGGATCTATCATCTACTACTCTGGAGCGAGTCATTGAGAGACTAAGGGCCTCATTACGATGTTGGTCGGAATGCATTCCGACCAACTCCTTGTCAAATTGTTTCCAACCGACTCGGGTTCGGGGAGTACGACCAACCGATTACGATGTTTCCAAACACCGTTCGTTGGGACTCCCATTGACTTCAATGGGAGCCTGTGTTCCAACAGATAACACAGGCTCCCATTGAAAAATGTGGTGGTTGCAGAAAACCTTGCACCTTGTGGCGGGTACCCCACGGTGCATGTCACATTCTGTATAGTTAGAAAGAGGGGTCCTATGGGTATCCTCACGGGCCCTAGCCGGAGGCCTTCGGGTGAAGGGGGCCTGCTACGGGCCCCAAAAATCAGTTTCCGACTGCTGTTTCATGTCAGACAGACCGTCTCGTAAAGGTTGTCTGAATCCGACATCATAAGATGTCGGTCGGAAACGCGGTCCACAGACCTGTACGATTCAGCTCCAACCGACTCAAACTCCCTGAATGCCGGTCGAAACGGAGTCGAACAGCCTGAACGGTAACTTTCCATAGTAATCAGTCGGTCGGAAATGTTTCCGAGTCGGTCAGAAACATAGGTTCCGACACGGGTTAGTAAAATCTGAATCCCGTTCGGAGCCTTTCCGACCGACATCGTAATCGGCCCCCAAATGCATCTTTGCGACATGGAGATTCCAGTTGTGTTGAAATCTAACACTGGCCTGCCATTTAACAGTTGTGAGTTTAAAGATTTCTTAGATCATCTGGGTATAAAGCATCACCTCTGTGGCCACAGGCCAATGGACTAGTTGAGCATTTTATGAGTATGCTAAAGAAAGCAGTGCCGTGTGCTACTCTTGAAAAGCTTGATTTAAAGATGGTATTGGTGTTGGTATTGGAGGTGGTATTGGTGGTGGTATTGGTGGTGATGGTATTGGTGGTGCTGGTATTGGTGCTGGTGGTATTGGTGGGGGTATTGATGGTGGTGGTGTAATTGGTGGTGGTGTTGGTATTGGTGGTGGTGGTGGTGGCATTGGTGGTGGTGGTATTGGTGGTGGCATTGGTGGTGGTGGCATTGGTGGTGGTAGTATTGGTGGTAGTGGTATTGGTGGGATTGGTGGGGGTGGTATTATTGGTGGTATTGGTAGTGGAGGTGGTTTTGGTGGTGATGGTGGTATTGGTGGTGGTGGTATTGGTGCTGGTGGTATTGGTGGTGGTAGTGGTGGTGGTGGTATTGGTAGTGCTGGTGGTGGTGATGATATTGGTGGTGGTGGTGGTATTGGTGGTGGTGGTATTAGTGGTGGTATTGGTGTTTGTGGTGGTATTGTGAATGTATGATGTTACAACGCAAACATTTACAACGTATGCCTTTACAATGCAGTTTTTACATCGCAACATCAATTATAACGCATGATTTTACAACGCATGGCATCACAAAACATTTTTAGAAACTACATTTACAACGCATTCCATTACAATGCATACCATTACAATGCATACCATTACAACGCATATTACTTTTAGGGCAACAGTAGGGTAAGTGTTGGATAGTGTAGGGGTAAAAATTACTATTCCCACTCCAGTGAGTGCAACAGTAGGGTAAGTGTTGGATAGTGTAGGGTTAAAAATTACTATTCCCTATTACTTACCTTATAATGCGCTGTAATGGCATGCATTGCAGTGACATGTGTTGTAATGACATGTGTTGTAGTGGCACGCGTTGTAATGGCTGCGTTGTAATGGCAAGCGATGTAAAGGGAGTGCATTGTAAGAACTGCGTTGTAAAGGTTGTTTCCCTGGTGGTGGTGGTATTGGTGGTGGTGGTATTGGTGGTGGTGGTATTGGTGGTGGTATTGGTGGTGGTATTGGTGGGGGTGGTGGTGGTATTGGTGGTGGTGATATTGGTGGTGGTGGTGGTATTGGTGGTGGTATTGGAGGTGGTATTAGCGGTGGTATTGGTGGTGGCGGTATTGGTGGTGGTTGTGGTGGTATTGGTTGTATTGTTGGTGGTGGTATTGGTGATGGTGGTATTGGTGGTGGTGGCATTGGTGGTGGTGGTGGTATTGGTGATGGTGGTATTGGTGGTGGTAGTGGTGGTGATATTGGTGGTGGTGGTATTGGTGCAGGTGATATTGGTGGTGGTGGTATCGGTGTTGGTATTGGTGGTGGTGGTATTAGCGGCGGTATTGGTGGTAGTTGTGGTGGTATTGTTGGTGGTGGTATTGGTATTGGTGGTGGTGGTATTGGTGTTGGTGGTGGTATTGGTGTTGGTCGTATTGGTGGTGGTGGTATTAATGGTGGTGGAGGTATTGGTGGTGGTGGTATTGGTGGTATTGGTATTGCTGGTATTGGTGGTGGTATTGGCATTGGTGGTGGTATTGGTGGTGGTATTGGTGGTGATAGTGGTATTAGTGGTGATAGTGGTATTAGTGGTGATAGTGGTATTGGTGGTGGTGGTGGTGGTGGTGTTGGTAGTTGTGGTGGTGTGGTTGTGGTGATGGTGGTATTGGCGGTGGTGGTGGTATTGATGGTGGTGGTGGTATTGTTGCTGGTGGTATTGGTGGTGTTGTTATTAAAACAGGCTTTTGAAAACAACCCGTCAGGTGGCTTTAGTACAGATGACATATAACACAGATGTGCTGTTGTCAGCTTCAACCCATTAGCACAGGATTATGTGCTACCTGGAATTCTCATGGCTTAATTCGCAAATCATTTCTAAATGACTGAAAGCAGGGGCCCATGTTACGGGGGCAGCCGTGCTGCTTAAAGAAACACAAGCGGTTTCAGCTGCAGCAGCGCATGTCCGGCCTGCCATAAGAGAAACTTAATAAAGTAAATAGTGCTTGCAGACTAAATAACAGATCCCGTGTAACAACCGAAGTAAAAGGGCCAGTCGCCATGGAAGGGGAACAAATGAAGACAAGCAGCATTTACGAAAGACAATGACACAAACAAATGAAAAACATGGTAGGAGAGTGGGCGCAGCTTCTCACCCGATACTCTACCACAGCAGTCTTGTAGAGCAAGAAGTGCATGTGAGCTGCCGCTAGGCTCGACCTAAAAACTTGCTGTCCTTGCTTTCGCATAAGAAGATACCAGCCGAAATTGTAAATTCAGGCCCCTGTATATCGCTGTGGAAATAACACGGAAAAAGAACAGGGGGTCAACTTGTTAAATAATTCAAACAGTGGCTCTTAACTTTTCTTTACAGCTTTGAACCATCCCTAAAAAAGATAAGCAAATTTATGCAAAAACATTGTCCAAACTTTTTCCTGTGTGTTTTATGTTACTTTCTCTCTTGTGCATTTAGTCAGCTTAAAGCTGTAAAAAGTGAGACAATGGCAGAGAGAGATTACCTATAATTTGCTTAATATTCTGAAGGGCTTATTTACAAGCCCGTTGCGCAGCCTGTGCATCACTTTTAATATGGGAAAAAGTGATGTACCGGTGGCTCAAGGGGCTCGTAAATAAGCCCCTTGGTTTTGTAATCTTTTTTGGAGCAGTGGGTCAATTTACTATACAAGAAAGATTAAGGTACTTCTTATGTTTTTTATGGTGTATTTCATGTTATTTTATAAATTTGGGTGAAATTGACAGTCATCATAAATGTTAGGCAGATTTACATTGTGACTGACAGCACTAAGAGAACCTGCTTACGGTGATGGGATCATTACAAATGTAGTCACTCACTCACTCATTACTTGCCAGTCTGCAAAACTGCCTTGAGTTTTAAAATACTTGATCCGTTTGTCGCTACAGATCATATTTATTTTCCATAGAGTGGTTTTGATATGTGTCTAGTTGTGTTCTTTTTCCTTTTGTTTCCCTACTTACTTTTTCTCTCTTTTCCACCTGTGGCTTGACTCATTCACATATTTCACAGGGCAAGGTGGGAGAGCCCTCTTTTTCATACAATTGGCAAAGTGTATTTTCCAATATTTCTTTATTTACATTTTCCAAGGAAAAAAGATTGTCAGTGCAGTGAATCCCACTAAATGGTAGAAACAGGCTCCTTCGGTTGAAGCTTGTGTATTGAACATAATATACCCCTGTATCCATGCAGTGTTTTGGCCTGGAGTGCTCTCCCTGCTGTAGGTGTGGAGCCCAAAATGCTCACTTCCTGCACCTGGCATGGGATTGACCACGTATTCATTGGTTCTAACAGAAACTATTGCGTAAACTTAAACTGATTATCTCAACGGACCTCCGTGTCTCCGTCTCTCCAGAATATCCTAGTTGGCTAGGTCCAAGACATTCCTAAACCGTAGAGGAAGCTCATGCTGGGCAAATGACAATTAGCCATCTGCTGGAGAGATAAGACTACACACAGTTATGAGAATTGGCTGAGAAATCTCACAAGGTCTTCAAATATTGATGAAACCTATTGCACCTGACTGCCGGTAGAATCGAGACCCAAAGATATCTGGGATCCATCAGAACTGAAGAACAAATGTAGCTGCACTTCTAGAGCTATTAGTGGCCGGAGGTTGCCTGGGTGTCCTGCGATGGCCGTCCCAACGATACTGGATTCTAGAATGAACCCATTGATCATTTGCAAGGCAACCACTGCAGTAAAATACACTGTATGAATTACATAATGTATAGAAATTGTGATTTCTCCTTGATAGGTATGCCTTTGTTTTTTTTTTCATGTTCAAATTTATTTTATTGGCATTTAAAACTATATAGCAGCAATGTCAAAATCACATATAGCATTATCAACGCTATCCTTTGTTCCCCAACATATCTCATGATGCCAAAGCAATCCCAACAAGTCCACATTGCGCTAATTCCTAAGTGCACAATATAAGCATATCAAGCCACGCCTAGGTTATCCCTTACCCCTCCCTCCCAACCCCACCCATCCCTCTCCCAACGGGGCCCCGGTTGTACTTATTTCTGATATGGTGACATTCACTAAACCTGTATGTTAGACGTATCTCGCACTGTACCCTCCTCCTGATGTCCCCTATGTGATGTGTCTTCTGGTCCAGTTGTGAGTTCTTGCATCCCTGTGTCCTGTTCCTCTTTAATATCTTGTATGATCCGATACCAAGCCTGGAAGTCATCTTCAAGTTTTTCATCCGTCCGAACCATCATCATTTGTAGTCTTTCCGCTGTCGCCCATTTGCACATATCCCTCATCCATTCTTCCACCCTGGGGGGGCCTCGTCTCAGCCATACTATTACTATCCGCCTCTTGGCCAGCACCAAACCTAAAGAAAGGAAAAGTCTACTTAATTTTTTGTTTTTAGGGGTGGGTATCAAACCCAGGAGACACTGCCTTATCTCTTTAAAAATCATCCGTCCTGTGGCTCTTTGGAGGTGTGTCAGCACCTCATGCCAGTAAAGATCCAGTGTTGGGCATGTCTAAATCATATGAAGGAAGCCCGCTGCTTGTGACCTACACCTGGGACACTCATCCCCACGTGCCGGGTATATCCTATGTAGTCTGCTCGGGGTAAGGTACACTTGGTGAGTTACATTATACTGTAGGAGCTTGAATCTTGCGTTGGACCTAACCGTTCTCACTACCTCGTGTACCTTCTCCCATTCCCTATCTGATAGTGGCTCCCTCAACGTTTCGTCCCATTTCTGTTTTACTGGTAGGGTTTCACATGGTTGGTCCTCTCTCAGGGCTCGGTACAAGTGAGAGACTAGTCGTCTCCCTCCTGCCATATATAACATTACCTTTAGTATGTTCATACTAGGGGGTTCTTTCGGGAAGTCCAGACAGATTTCTTGGGTCACTTGGGAAATCTTCCCATATTGTAAGAATTGTCATGCCCCTCGGTCGAAGAGCTCGGTAGCTTCCTCGTCAGTTATAAATCTTCCGTCTATGTACAAGTCTTCTATGGTTAGGCATCCTCCTTCCTTCCATTTGCGTATAGACATCGACTCTGCTATGCGGGTAAATGGCCGCATCGACCAGAGGGGCAGATCCGGGGCTTAAGGGGCGTGTTGTACGACTCTACTAACTGTCCGTTCCCATATCTCGGCCACGTGCCGTATTACATAGTAAACCTGGGCAGGGGTCCCCTTTCCAAGCATTAAGAGTTCTCGTAACATATATCCCATATGTGTGCCCGCCAACAGTTCATCTCACCATGTATTGTTGGTGTCCATCCAGTGCACCGCATGCTGAAGTTGAGATGCCATGTAATACATCTCCAGACATAGGACCTCTAGACCTCCCTGTCCCCTAGTCTCCGGAGTGTTCATAGACTTACCCGTCTGTGCCCGTTACCCCACAAAAAGTCAACGAGGAGTTGGTCAAATATTCAGAAGTAACACCGGGGTGTAAGATAGAATGAGTGTTGCATCGCATACAAACATCTGGGGACTATAATCATTTTTATAATCGCGGTTCGGCCAATGAGGGACAGCGGTAAATCTCGCCAGAACCTCTTGGATCCCTTTAGCCCCTCTATCACCCAGCTGATATTAAGCTCCAGATATCTGGTGGTGGTCTGTGCTAACCTCACTCCCAGAAATCTCGCACCCTCCTCATCCCAGGTCATCATTTCCTCAAAACGATCATCTTTTGGTTCCGCCAACAATCTCCAGAGGGGGATAAGTTTGGACTTCCCAGTATTAATGCGGAGTCCTGAGGCCTTCCCAAATCGTCGTAGCTCCCCATCAGCAGTGGCAGGGACTCCGTTGGTTGACTCAAATAAATCAATGTATCGTCGGCATACTAGGACATTACATGGGTGGTATCACCCACTTTGATCCCCCCCATCCCTTCAACCCATTTCGTAATACCGATGCTAGTGGCTCCATCCCAAGTGCAAACAGCAACAGGGAGAGCGGGCATCCTTGTCGCGTGCCCCTCTGCAATTCGAATTGTTGGGATACTTGGTTTCTCAATCGGATATGTGCCACAGGGGAGGTATACAGCAGCTTAACCCACTTAAAAAAAACTCCCCAGCGCCCACCTTTCGCAAGACCTCCCACATATATTGCCATTCCACCGAATCAAATATCTGTTCTATGTCCAACAGTACCATAGCATAATCGTAGACATCAGGCATGGAGCGTGCCAAATATGTGCCTCCCTCTTAAGATTATAAGCGGTACTGCATTTAGGGATATACCCCGCCTGATCTGGGTGAATGACACGCGAGATCCCCGGGAGAAGCCTGCGGCCATAATACCACTGAGGATTTTTATGTCTATATTTAATAAGGAGATCGGTCTGTAAGAGTTGGCCAGCAACGGGTCCCTCTCCGGCTTGGGGATCATTGCAATTAGAGCTTCTCTCCTGGTGGGTGAATGTTCGCTCTGTTCCATAGCCTCATTATACACCTCCACTAGATGTTCCACCAACTGAGGGGCATATGTTTGGTAAATGTCTGCCTCAAGGCCATCGGCCCCCGGACTTTATGCGGTATTCAGACTCTGAATGGCCATCTAAACCTCCTCCCACCTCACGGGGGCATCCAGCTCTGCTATTATCTCATCCTCAAGTCGAGGGATTTCAAAGGAGTCCAGAAATGCTCGAATTGCCCCATCGACCTGGAGGATGGCTGTTTATAAATTCGCATAAGGTGTTCAGCCAATGTATCTACAATCGCTGTTTGAGAATAAACCATATTACCATCGCATCTCCGGAGTTGCACTATCAGTCCCGTCTGTGTCTTCCGTTGGACCAGTCGAAACCAACAGGGCACCTGTTCTGTCCCCTTCCCTATGTAGTCTTTGTCTAAATGTGGTATGAACATGTTTGACTAATCTCTGCAGTGATGCCAACAACTCGTCCTGAGCCGATCGCCATTCCTCCAACCTGTGGGGGCTTTCGGGAGGGTCCCTTCTATTTTCCCCAGTGCAGTCTCCTGCTAGGCTATGTCCGACTCTAGCTGATGACATACTCCATACGATGTTTTAATACACTCCCCTCTTATAACTACTTTCATGGCTTCCCATTCCATAGCACATGTCGAGGCCGTCCCCCAATTCATCTCAGAGTACTGTTAGCACAGCTGATGCAAATGGGGGGGGGGTCCATCAACCCCTCTGTCCTAAGCCTCCACAGTGGTACCGCGGGGTGAGTCCTTGTCCCGGTCATGGTCAATTCCACAGGTGAGTGGTCAGATATGTATCTCAGTAAGTATGTCACATCCTGCACCCTTGGCTCTAGATCTGCAGAGGGCAACCAATAATCTAACCGACTAAACGTCACAGTCGCTGGGTAATGACAGGAAAATTGTTGTGTTGTTTGGTTCCGTCTGTGCCATACATCCACTAACTGCAGACCCTCCATAGTGTCCCGTAATGCCTCCGTCACCCTAGATTGAGTTCTCATCTTTGGGGGCTCATGGTCCAAGCCGCCGTCCAGAACGCAGTCCATATCCCCTGTCAACAGTACAGGCGCCCCAAGATATGGGGCAGCTGCCCTCATCAAATCAGAGAAGAAGGTAGGATTAACCTCGTTAGGGATATAGACGTTGACAATGCATATCTCCTTCCCATCTAATTTACTACATAGAATACGTATCTCCCCTCCGGGTCCACTGAGTGGTGATGATATTGAAATGGTGTCCCCTGTGACACCCATATAAGGACCCCCCTGGCAAACGAGGGAGCATGGACCTGTCCCAGCCAACGCTTTTTCAAAAAGGGTAGTGAGTCCCCCCAAATGTGTGTTTCCTGCAAACATGCTATGGACACCTTGTATCGCTTTAAATATTCAAAGATGCGTCTACATTCAACCATGCTAGCCAGGCACCAGACATTCCATGTAATTAGTTTTTTTACGGGGTACGCCATGTGTGGTGTCTTCTCAGTCCATCAATCTGCTCCCACCACACAATGTTATGTTGCGTATGCCACATCAAATACCTATCAGTCCTATTGTAGTCAGGGCCATCTTGTACAACCAGGACCTTATATCCTAACGAAATACCAGCAAGAAGAACCACCCCCACCCCCTGGGCAGTAAGCCACCCTCTTCCAGTCGCACAAGAGACATGTTAAGGTTGTGTGTTTGCCACTCCATACCCCCCCTTCCCCAAAAGATATCAAACAAATACTGCAACAGTATACCATTCTGCACAAGCATTTGGAAACAAGTAAGGGTGCCTCTATCATTTCAACAGTTTCTGCAATGCTAGACTCCAATGGGTTGCAAGAACATACCTCCAGCCTCCCAACGAGCCGCCCACCACTGAGGGGGTTAAGCTACCCGCCAGCATGTAGTTTACGATATCCAAAGAATATAAACTTTGCACCCGTGATCTTTTAGTGTTACCCATCCTCCCCTTTCCCATTATCTAGTGCCAAGGTTCAATGAGTCCCTGTGTTATGCCATCTTATACTTATCACATTCAGTTCATCCTTCGATACTCGGGCTGGGCAGCTGCTGTCGTTCTGACTATTCCCATTCTTCTGCCACTGGGTTCGCTCCCAGTTGCGGGGTCGGGGATAAGCCCCCTGAATCTGGCACCATGTCCGAGAACTGCAGTGTGCCATCCTTACATACTCTGACCCTTCCAAGACTTTGAGATCTGTTGTTGGATATTATTGTGTTCTGGGTCCCTGTATCCTGTGAGGTTTGTTGGGTCCTGCCTCCCCGGGAGGAGATCGCAGAGAGGGCCGCCCACCCCCTCGGCTGTCCCCAAGAGTCCAGCCATTCCGTCGCCTCTGCCGCCAAGAAGAAGAGCAGTGCTTTTCTGTTACTCTCAACCCTAAGTCTGGCAGGGAACAGGAGACTGTATTTAAGATTTGAGTCTCTGAGATGCTTTTTGACCACCATAAACGATTTCCTTTGCTCCTGCACTCTTTGAGTATAATCCCAATATACAGAAATGGGGTGGCCTTCATACATCCATGGGCCTCGCCTGCGCGCCATCTGGAGTATAACATCTCAGTCCCTGAAATTAAAAAATCTTGCGATAATGGCCCTGGGTGGCACACCAGGCCTAGGTGGGGGCACAAGCGCTCTGTGCACCCTTTCCACTGTGAAAAACTTGGATGTTTTTTGGGGAGCCGTTGCAGCTACTATCCACTCCTCCAGGAAGAGTTCTGCGGACGGGCCCTCCACCCTTTCGGGAAATTCTAAGAATCATACGTTGTTTCTTCGAGACCTTCCTTCTGAGTCTTCTGCATGATCGCCCTGCCGTATCACTTTTTGTTGGAGTTCCACTACTGTTGTCCTCAGGGAGTCCACCTCCATTCGCAGGGTTTGTCCTTCCTGTTCATTAGTATTAACTCTGTCAGTGACTTTCCGAAGATCGCAGTGAAGCAGGTTGACCTCTAATGCCACTGTGTCGTTCTTATGGACCATTCGTAGCGTGTTGAGTGGATGGCTTCCAGCACATCAGTCATGGAGGGGGTCTGATCCTCCTGATCTCGCTCTGTGCTTTGCATGCCTGGGGGGGGGGTCGTCCTTCTGATAGCCCTGAGTTTTTGTTAGTGGGTGCGCATAATTAACTTGTGCTGCGCAGGCTCCCTTGTCCTTGACCATAGTGGCGTCTCTCTTCTAATGTGCTACATATTCCAAGCTCTATCTAGTAAAAGCGCAGATTCCACGTCTCCCGGTGTCTTCAGGTTCACCCCTGCTCTGTAAGTTCTCTGGTAGGGAGTCTGTCTAATATGGACTGCACTTCAGAATAGCCTATTTCCAGTACTGCGGGGTCTGTCCAGGCAGATCCCGGTTCCCTCCTTGCGGGTCAGTCCTCCATTTTCAGCCAAGCCTAATAGGGTCTTAATTGGCTTGGAAGGTACGGTCCCTGTACAGGATGACAATTTCCAATGTCTCCTCTTTCAACCTGGCCGCTTTCCCCTTTGGGTACTAGGCTTCCGCTCTCCTGTTTCTCCTGCTAATGGTGCCGGTTGGACACTACGTGATGACTCAACAAAGTTCCCAGGGTGCATAGGGCCTGCCCCTGGCCTTCCATTCGGGGAGGAGAGGCCTGGCCACCATTCGTCCTTCCTCAGGGTCTGCCACCGTTGCGGCTCTCCACTTAGTGTCCCAATGTCCCCAGAAGGTTCTCCAGTAAAGGGCCTGTCTCCAGCGCCAATCGGAGAGACCTTCGGGCCCATGGCAGAGCCTCCTCAGCACACTCCTGACCCCCCACTTCACTCTGCTTACTGGTGTGGAGGTCAGCCTCTCAGGTCCATCCTCGGGACGACTCACATGGTTCCTGGGTCCCCCGATTATTTTGTCTCTGGGTCCTTCATACAGGATCCCAGCCCGCAGCAGCTGCTCTCTGCCTCTGCGTTTCGTTACCTCCTCCCGGCAGCACAGCAGCCGACGGGTCCTCTCTGGTGCTCCCCCACCAGGCCCAGGATCAGTCAATCTCCCCACTGTATTACCGCTGCATTCTGCTCACTTGTGTGGGGGCAGTTATTCGAGTCCTTACTGAGGTCTACACCTCCCTTCTTCTAGGCTTCCGATCCCAGGAGCACTCCACTTCCAGGCCCTAAAATGGCGTCCCGATCTGGGTTCTCCTGCTCCCCCTCCTCAGCTGAGCCGGAGAGCAGTGCACAATCACCTGGACAGGTTCATTTAATCTTTTTCCTGCAACTTGGAGGGTGAGTCAGAGATTATTATCGACAGGATTATGACGGATGCTGGGCTAGCTGGTGGGAGCGCCGAGAGACATGACTACTTGGCTATCTTGCCAAGCCACACCCCCGCCTGTATTTGTTGAAATGAAAAATTAAATTTAAAAAAAAGATTTTCAGTGCAGTAACATATAAAAGCACTTGTCACCAATCCATATAGACCATCATGATGAAATAAAAGCTTTAGCAATATAATATTACACAGCATATATGGCGCCTTTTCATTTCAGCAACTCTTATTGTGGCACAGGCATTGATTATGTTGTGGCTCATTGGAATATTTGACTGATGAAACACTAGCCCATGTATTGTGAAGAGAAAGGGTGAACCTCTTGCAGACTTCCAAACTCACAGGTCTCCTGCGTGTCCCACATTATTGGCTCCCGTAAAACAGACACTTTATCACAGGGTGAAACAAATTGAGCTTGAAACAGTGGCGACTGGTAATTGAAGGCAGTCGGGGGTGAGTCGCGGGGGCAGAGGTCCTCTTGCTCACTTCCAAGCAGGATGCACCCATCTCTCAACCTCCCAATAGCTAATCACAACACTGCAATGCAGCGTTTTGATTGGTCTGAGCGCTGTGGATTGGCATTCAGCCAGAGAACGGGACGCTGGGCATGTTCTCCATGCAGGCTGTAATGTAGCCTGCATGGAGAACATGCAAAGTGTGCATGAATGTTTGACCGACCCCAGAAGGCCGGACAAACATTCATGTGCACTTTCGGGGGTGCAAACCACTCCCCATCCACTGCTCTGTCTGCAGAGCAGCCTCGCCCTGTCCCACCTGCAAAGCTGCCGCAAAAAGGAAAGCATTAAATATTAATAACTCAGAATTATTATCATTTTATTTTTCCTTTAGTACACTGCTTAAAAGCAGTGGGCGATGCTTCTCCACCATAGCGGAGGATCCGCCACTGACTAGAAATCCTTTCATAAAGTGAGTTTATAGTTCCTGTTTGGGGGCTCTGCATAGTAAATGCGCATTCCAGAGTGTAAAACCTCCCCATGACATCTTTGACAGACTGAGAAGCCTTTTTTTGGCACTGTTCTCATACAGGGAAAAGTTATCAGAAGTTGGTAAGCCTGCGGTTTTAAAAGTTCTTATAATGAGATCAGCTAAATATATCTCTTCTGTAACAGATGCCAATAGCTGTTATTAATCATCACAGACTAAATCAGTAAAGAACACTACAGAACAACATGGTTAGAGCCCTAACCATCTAACTGATGCTCTTGCCAATTCATTAACTCTGACTCATAAATAGATTCTACAGCCCAACTTTTAAGCAAATAAATTCCACTCTACTCCACAACACAGGCCCTGCCTACATGAATAGCTGCATTCATTTCCACCAACCACCCAAACATCTCCACTCTGCCGTACTAGCACACGCCCTACACATCCATAAAAGCAGAGCAGGTTGTCGCTCCTTCTCATACCTGGTTCCTAAAGCCTAGAATGATCTCCCGCAACACATCTCTTCTTGACTTCTGGTGTATAAGGATCACTTTAGTCATTTTTTTCAAATTCTTGTTATTAAGGCATTTTACCAGTACAGTATGGCATGGTAGGAAAATGACAACATCACATGCTTATCAGAATCGTCATAAATTGGGTAACAATAAACATCGGTTATTCAGCGCCACGATACCCTTGGGTGAACGTGTGCTTTAAAAATACACGTTATGTTATGTTATGTTCCTTGACAGATGCCAGGGCATCATGATCTGCCTGGCAATAGGTGGTGAGTGTGAGGCACTCCCACAGCATATGGCGGTGGTCTGTGGTTTCAGAGTGGCATCTGGGGCATGCGAGAATGGCAGTGGGGAATATGAGGTTAAGTTTTGCAGAGGTCAGATTAGGATCACTGATATAATATTAATGCATACAGTATCAAGACACTAAAATATCGGAAACTAAATACTGATAACAAAAATTCCGACCTCTATACTTAACTAGTAAAACCCCACATATCGAGAACAAAACCATCTTTGTTAAAAAATATTGCGTTTTAACTATATCAAAAACAACTGTATTGACTATAAAACTATTGTCAGCCGTAAATCAAGATATATGTCAAAAATATCGAATCACACAATATTGATTACAATATTACCGCCAAAATAATTAACACATCATTAATAAATATACAAAATAATACTTTTAACTTTAAACAATTACTTCTAATAAACCCATAACATTTTATACACATACTTGAATGAAATTTAAATATTTCACATCAACTAAGGGCTTGATTATGAGTCTGGGGTCCACGGACCACCAGACTCGCAGGGACGCAGTGGTGGCAGTCTCCTGATTGCCCTATTACAATTAGGGTGCTCAAACTGCCATTGCCCTGCCCTGCAGTTCCCTTGCGACGGTGCGACGGTATGGAGGCAGTAATATGCTTGGCGGGACTGCTGCTGTTCCGCCAAGCATATTACAACTTTCCTCTCCACCTGGGTTTTCATGGCATTTCCCCCGCCATGAAAAACATGGCAGAGAGGAAACATAGGGGCACTATGGGACTCCCTGGTGCCTCATGCCATGTGGATGGACAAGGGGATACAACATGTGCCCCCCTGTGTGTATGCCCCCCAGTAAGGAACTGTATGCTGTGCAGGAACCATTTTTGGTGTTCCCACTGCAGTGCCTATTTTCTATTTTCTAAATCACCGCCGTGGGAACGTCAAAAAAGCCCGCCAGACACAAGAAACACTCGTAATCTGGCAGGCAGCCTGACCACGGGTTTGCCAGTGCAGTTGTGGAACTGGGGCCACACCGTCAAACCTGTAATCAGGCCCTAAATCTTTACTAATCACCTCAAACAAATTCCTAAAATGATAAGAAAACAAACCAAAAACATATTAGCATAAACAACAAACATTCAAACTAAAGAGAGTATATATCTATAATATATGTATTACCTACATTATGGTCGCAGGTAGGTAGTTATGGTAAGGACCCAGTTTCCATAGGAAAAACGTTTTTTGACTTACTTATAACTCTGTAGACATCTGACAAATCTCCATGAAATTTTACAAAAACAGTGGCATGTTTTGTCTAGTTCTGCATGGAAAGTTTTGCAGTGATCCATCAAGTGGGGCTGACCATCATATACTTTTGGGCATACTACACAGTCTGAAATATTACTAGCAATACTAGGCCCAATCGTATTGTTATGATTTCACTAGTATGCACACTGTGGACAATTCGTAATCTAACTCCCCCCAATTGAGCGAGAGCACCCTTATGCAGTACATGATATTAAGATGATGTACATACACAGAAGTGAGAACACTTTTTAGCTGCATCGCGGACTGAAGCCAAATGGGGGAAACCCAATGTCAAAAAGTATTGTGCTTTTGGCACCAGTCATTGTATAGGCGGCACCGCCGTCCAGTGTTGTGAATCACTAGTTGTCCACACATAATCACTTCCACACAAACTCACTCCGCACCACTACGCTGTGCGACAGGTATCATCCAGTCCGTACAGCACACTCTTATATATACATTCTCACTCAGCACCTTAACGTGCTGCCACTGGTGACAAGCAGGTATATGGTTCACCCTCTGCAGACTCTGTGGCCCAAGCCTCCCTCCACCCTCAGGTTCACCCCTATTGTCCTACACCCCTGGATGGAAGATAACCAGCCCGCCTCCCAGAGACTGGGACGCACACGGCCAAAGTCACACTTGGTCTGGGTCCTGGGAAGCAGGTGGGAATATGTAACAGTTTTAATTGGGAGGTAGACATAAACAAGGGTTAGTAGTCACTCAGGAAGTTCACCCACAGGTCTCAAAACACAAAGGAATCACGTAGTCTCTTGACCCACTTCGAACTGTCCTGGAAGCATTTCTTCAACCCAGTCAATCTCTCGCACTTACCTGGCACCAAGACATGATCGGGAGGCGCCAGGTGAGGAGAGGGTAGTTGGTCCGCCATGATGAGAGTCAACGAAGGAACAACAGATGAATGGAGAGTAACACAGGGGAGCCTCTCAGTAGGGTGAGGCACCCTGATCGGTATATATGATGATCGGGGTCCTGCCCAGGCGATCCGGGCACAGTGATTGGTGCGCATAAGGATGATCGCACCAGGCATTTCAGATTTCAAACACGATGAGTTGCAAATTCAAGCAACTCCCTGGTAAGGAGGCACAATGACCGGTGCATGTCAACTTGGGCTCTCCCAGGCAATTCTGGCCACACACAGAGTGAGGAGCTGCCATTAGGTCCCTCTCTAGAAATGAGGCACAACGTCCGGTGCACGATGATATAGGTTGCACCAGAATAGTACGGCCACACACTAACAGGCGCACGTTCAGTAGAGGCACATGAGGAAGAATGAGGCACTACTCTGGGCACCCCCCACCTCCGAGGATCACCCCCCCGCAATGAGCATGCAGTCGGGAGTTTCACACGAGAGAAATGCAGCACGGTCGACTAAGCAGGCCACACAGGGTCTCACAGGAGGTAACTCTGCTAACCACAAATAGACACTTTTGAGGGTTGCGATCTATGCAATACTAGAACCACATGCCTCAGGAGCGGGCAAGATTTCTGGGTCTCCACAATAGGCAATCAGGTCTCTAGACACAAGTCTTAAGTCCACGGTCACACCATGCTACCAGTTTGGATTTAATAGCCGAAGTGGGCACATGAGAGGGCATCGCTCTCCGAATGCCACAGGTAGATGGTGTAGGTCCCTCAGGGGACATCTTTGATGTCCCTGAGATCTCCGGGAGAACCGCCGTCAGGCCCTTGGAGAGGACACTTCAGGGCACCACACTTCAGCAGGTCTTCAGCCCAGGCCAGTCTCTATTTGGACAGTAATCCTATATGTGCACAACAGAGTCCTCTGACAATGTGCACCACGCAGTCCGGGTTCTCCGGTTCCAAAGTCCCCACAATCGTATCTCCCTCTTTGCTGGAGGGTGGCACCTTTACCATTGGGTGGTTTGGGGAATTTTACCTCTGAACCACAGATGTCTTCCCTAAATTGTAGGCATGTCTGCAAGGGGGTCTTAGAATGCAGATCTTAATCTTTAGTGGGGTCATGAGTAAGCCTGGGCGGAGTTCCACGGAGTTGGCAACAAACTCCATGGAACTCCGCGTAGCTCTGCTACGCCGCCCATCTCCACCCCCCCTATTATAAATATAACTTAAAAGTACATTAAAGCAAGTTAAAAAGACCTACCTTTAAACTGCGACGTCCCCGGGCTGCCCTACTCCTCTTCTTCGGCATTAGAAATACTGATAAGAAAACTGCGCATGCGCATTTCTTACGAGAAATGCGCATGCACGGGCGTGTGCGCATGTGCAGTTTTCTTATTAGTATTTCTAATGCCAAAGAAGAGGAGAAGGCAGCCTGGGGACGCTGCGGTTTAAAGGTAAGTCTTTTTAATTTGCTTCAATTTACTTTTAAGTTATATTATTAATGGGGGTGAAGGCGGGTTGCGGGCCAACTTCACTCCGCTGCGGAGTGTGCTGAGTTTTGCCTACTCCGCGTTCTCCGCGGAATGCGGAGTAGGCAAAACACAGCACACTCCGCGGAGTTCTCCGCCCCCTGTTAGTCATGAGCCGCACACTAGAGACTAAGTGTCCCAACCTCTATCTTCAATCTATCCCATTTGGCCCTCAAATGGCAAAGGTCTACCGTTCCCGTGGGGTCCCCAAGTTTTATGGCTGTCAATTGGGAAATGCACAGATGTGCTTTCCCCAGACCTCTGGTGTCCACTGGAGCCAGCCACCATGGTCCCCAAGACTGTTGGAGCATATATATGTCCATATTCGATAAGAGGCATTTCTAAGCGAGTTATGCCAAAACCCTTTTTACCAATGGAAAGACTTTGGCACTGCAAATCCATTGATATGAAGCATCATGAGTCTGCTCCACTGCAATCTACCATTGCAGTGTGAAGTATTGTCAGCCACTTCTCGATATTAACTTATGGGCAGATCAGGCCTCATAGGTAGTGAAAACACGCATAGGTATTCCTCATGACCTGGGCGCACATGCACTATTGCGCACCCTAACCTACGATGGCAGGAGAGACACATAGTTCCTAGCACCAGTGTTGCCAGTGCACCCACCCAAGTCTTCTCAGCAGACTGGACACAGGTTTCACCAATGCATGCACATGCCCTAACCTAAGTTGGCAGGTGGCACATGCAATCATGGGCACCATAGGTGTGGGTGCGCACTCACAGTGGCTAACACTGGCTACCTGCTCATTACTTTACCTACAATAGATAGCAGTGAGCACCTACTGGTCTGCAATGACAGATCGGCCCGTATTTCAGAACACGGGATCAGTGCCATTTCCCAGCATAGGTAGGAAGGGCTCTCGCACTTTCATGAAGCAAGGACAGACCGGGCACATGGCTTACCCATGCCCGAGCACCATTGGTGCCAGTGCGCACACACCACCCTGCTTGGCCCAGCCGGACATGGGTGGACTGCCCTCATGGGTACGGTTGTGCATTCCCGGCCCGCAACGGCAAACCAGGCACCTTCCCTCTAGCCCCATGGATGCAAGTGCAGAGACACAGGCCTGCACGGGCAGGCCTGATCCAGAAATTAGAACACCGAGGTTGCAGGTGCTCAACAGTCCGCGATAGCAGGCCGGGCACCTATCCACTGTACCATAGGTGCCAGGGCACATCTTCCAGCCTGCCACGGCAGGCAGGACACATGTCTGAAATAGCCTCCGGGCAAGTCCGCACACCTCTGTCTGCATTGCCAGACCAGACCAGTTCTGGAACAGCACATCAGCGCCTCTTCCCAACCTGTGTAGGAAGGTGCAGGCATTTCCCAATGGCTTTGACATTGAGGATGTGCGGAGGGCCCTGAGGCCACTCCAGAGATTTGGTAACTCCACTAGAGTATCCATTGGGAGAGCTGAACTCTAAGGCAGGGGAAGCCATATTAAGGGGTTCATCACTACCAGGCAGGGAACATCCATATGTGCCTATCTGGCCATCAGCCTACCACCCCCGGTTCCCAGCAAGGCTTCCCAGGGGGGTGCCCTCATGAGATGGGACAACCCACTCCGGCAGAGGCACAATGACACCCCACAGGCCTGCCATGGCAGATGCGGTATAGTGTTGATGGCTAACCAGTGGGTGGCACACTCACTGCTACGTCCCACTACTTAGCCCATGCTGTACCTTCCCTGGGTATGTGGTACATAATAGGAAAAGGTTAAGTACATATGTCCCTTTTTTGGTCTGAGCACAGTAAATCTCAATGTCATCAGAGAAAGAGTTCACCTCAATGTATAATGGGGGTCTCTCTAAAATGTTTTTTTGAGTCTTTGATGGAAGAGACCGTACAGTCATGTTTATGTCCATGCTACAGTCAATAGGTTTACTTTACTGATTTTAAATGTGGGAATAAAGGCAGTAGATCTCTGATTATATATTGTGAATGAGTTGACAAAGCCTGTAGCCCAAATCTTACTGATCATGAATAAGCCATAATCATTACTATGTTAGGACTTAAGCCGATTGGTGCACAAATAGCCACCTGGTATCACACAGATAATGAGAACAGACTAACTCTATTATGTTAATTGCCCCTATGGTATTTCTGTTGGGTACACAATATGCACCCTGCGTTTTTGCAAGGCTCTTTTTGTAGTGCTTTTGTTTGGTAAGTGCACAAGTGAGCTTGTAAATATTTGTCATTTTGTGCGTACTGTTTAGTTGTGAGTTCTTTACAGTACTTTTCCCTTTTTACAGTTGGTGTTTCTCTGCTCTTGACGCTCTGTGTGCCTGTAGCATGTATCAAAAACATGTCTGGGGTGGGTAACAGCTTGACTTTGTGCATTCCTTCTAGACAGCCACACACAAAGGAAGGTTAGGTGTGTCTGAGGACACATCTGCATCCTCATGACTCATCATGGGCAGTATGGGAGAGAGAAGCTGACACTTACGACTGAATATGGCTGGGTCCAAACTGGGGTGGCATGGTGAGCAAAAGAACAATTGATTTAACCAGATATCTTTACTGGGGGTGAGTGTTTGAAAAGTTTCAGCAGTCCGTCCATCATCCTATTGTGTTTGCGGTGCAGTTTCACTGCCACGTCGACTTGGCATTTCAAACCCAATGCCAAGTCTTAAACTGTCCTAATATTACAGCAACGAGTAGGATCAAGGATGTGTCAGAACAAGCTACGGGCAACTAACTGTTATGAACTAACAAGAGTGTTTGAAGGCGGATGGCAAAATGTTATATAATATGTTTACCGATGGAAAGTGTCTTGCAGCCAAATGGAAGACAGTTAGGTATCCATTTTTATTTTGCAATGGGCGCATTCCAGGTTTTGCATACCAAAGGTTAAAAAGCATTCATTAAATACTTTCTTGTTTGTACTAGGAACAAAGGGACTGAAAGACCGGTCAACGTGGAATAAGGGGAATGCGGAGGCAATATTTAATGGGGTATGTGGACACTTTACCTTTGTATTGCCTTTACCATATTGTGAGATTGTACACAGTAGTAGATGTTGGCAGGAAATAAGATTGATCTACAGAGCTGGGAAACCAGTTCATGTGGGGAGTCAGCATTATTTTTAAAAGAAAAAATAGGCTTTAGCAAAGCCAGTCAGTCTTACCTATGAAAGAGTTATTGGCTTTGCCAATCCTCCTACTGCTATGAGCGCCAAAACAAACAAAAAAATCGAATCCCTCTTCTATCCCTCCACTATCATTTTTAATTCAAATAACAGAATAACATGTCCACCACTCAAACTGATGTAATATTTCACTATACTAATTCAACACTAATCCTTTATGGCTTCCGGAGTAGCATGCTACTCGCTGAAAAAGAGCTTCAACACCTCATGAGTAGGCCTGGGCTAAAAATCCGTTCCGCTCGCGGAAATTGCGATAATTTGACATTTCCGCAATCCGCATTTTACCGGAAATTTTTTGCTTGCTCGCTCTGTAAAATAATACATTCTCGCGTGCGTGCGATCGCCTTACCTGAATCCCCGCGTTCGCCAACAAGTTTTCCCGATCAGGTCGCGTTCTCCACGAGATGTTGGATTGTTGGTAGCCATTTGCGCTGTCTCGCGACAGTTCGCGCCCGCAGTAACGTCATTCTTCTCGCGATCATACACCGTGAAAACAAGATGGCCGCGCCCGCGAGCAACCGCATCGGTAAGTTGGCGAGCCGTGACCACGCAGAAAATACCGTGAACGGGCGGGAAAAAAACTTCTGCATCTTCGCGATATTTCCGCGTGTTTGCAGAGATTTTTAACATTTTCGCGATAATTTGCTAAAGTGAATTTCGCAAATTCCGCCCACCCCTACTCATGAGGAGTAGCAAGCACTATATAAATGCAAACCTTTTTCCCTCTTCTATCCCTTCACTATCCTTCTCAATCCAAATAACTAACTAACAAACCCACCACTCATATTACTTTCATATTTCACTATACTAATTCACCACTAATCCATTATAGGTTCTGGAGTAGTGTGCTACTCGCCAAAAAAGAAATTAGACACCTCATCAGGGATAGTAAGCGCTATATAAATGCAATTACAATACAATACAATACGTCACCCATAAGGTAAGCCCTAGGTAGCATATAGGGCAGTGTGCTCTGTAAGTAAGAGGTAGAGCATGTGCTTTTAAGTTTTACATGTCCTGGTAATGAAAAACACCTAAAATAGTTTTTTGCTACTGTGAGGCATATTTCTCTTCTAATTTAACATTGGGCATTTATTACACTTTTAGGCTGTTATTCCTTATTGAGAAGGAGTAGATCTGTCATGTTTCATATCATTGGAATGGTAATATCCTCTGTGCTGGCAAAGTTGGATTTAACATTTTTTAGACTTTTAGAAAGTTGGCATTACTCAGCTCTTAAAGCTCTGTGTGCCTGTAGCCTGGATCCAATACACGTCTGGGGTGGGTGACAGCTTGACTTTGTGCATTTCCTCTAGACAGCCACACACAAAGGAAGGTTAGGTGTTTTTGAGTATCCATCTGCATCCTCATGGCTCATCCTGGGCAGGATGAGAGGTTAGAGCTGACACTTACACCTGAATAGGCAGGTGCTGTCCCCATACACGAGGTGGATTACACCCCCTGTAGTGGGTCTGGAGCCAGAGCTGGGAAGAAAGGCCCTCTGTGCACTTCAGTGACCCTTCTTTGAAGTCACGCCTACTTCAAAGGCCCAACTGCGTATAAGTACTGGGTCTCTGAGCCCACCAAATCAGACACTTCTGGACATGTAAAGAACCTCTGTCAGAAGAACTGCTGTGCTGCTACAAGGACTGTCACTCTGCTTGACTGCTGCTGTGGAAGAACTGATTTTCTACTGTGCTGCCCTGCTGTACTCTGATCCTGCTGAAGGAGAGCTGGACTCTGCCTTGATTCCAGAGTGATCTCCAAGGCTTGGTGCCTTGCCTCCTGTTCCTTGAGACTAAGGGATATCAAAGCCTCATCACCAGCTGTTGTGCCTGGTCCATTGAAAGTGAACACAGGTGCTTGCATAAAATCGATGCATCTACAGTCTGCATGTAGCAGGACCCGCGCATCAGCCCTGCTGTGGGAGCAGAATTGGTGCATCGGAGTCGGAACCAGCACCTGGCCTTAGAGAAACCAATGCATTGGAACCAACGCATCGCCGCCGCTTCAATGTGGGAGGATCAACGCATCCCTTGAATGCGTGGCGAAACCTAGGACATCATCTACAGAACACATGCCTCTTGGCTTGGCGCATAGTCTTTGGAACCGATGAATTGCCCCCACTGAGTGAAGGAAATGGGCATATCACCTTGACTGCAGGATTGACACGGACGCATCGCTTGGCTGCACACAAAATTTGCTGTTGTGAACAGGATCAAGTTTTTGGCGGGCCTGCATGGCTTCTGTATCTGGCCCAAGCTCCATCGAGGTCAGCCTGATCTCTTGACTTTGATCCAGCCCTGCGCGACCAGATAATCCTGATAGGCGCCTATTGCTTCTAAGCACTATTTTTACATTATTCTTTAAAAATTCATATCTCGACTTCTACTCATTGGTTTTTGTCGTTTTGGTCTTTTTTTATTTATAAAATTCTTATCTATTTGTCTAACCTGGTGTGAAATCTTTTTGTGGTGTTTTCATTGTACTACTGTGTACTGTCTTACTCAAATACTTTACACATTGCCTCCTAAGTTAGGCCTGCCTGCTCAGTGCCAAGCTACCCGAGGGGAAAACAGGAACATTTATGATGTGTGGCAGACTACCCTGACTAGGATTGTAGTTCCTGCCTAGACATGGTGCATACCTCTGCCAACAACAAGCTCAATTTCTAACAGTTATTAAATTATGAACTCTTCCAAATGCAACAGAAAGTGATTTTATATGGTGAACACTGACAACTACAATATGAGTGGGGGCAGGGGTGCCTTGTGAAATCCACTATAAACTTCTTTAAAGGGACTTTACAATGTTAACTATATGATAAATACAATAGAAAGTGATTTGATTTGTGAACTCTCTGGAAAATGCATTAGGAATAGGTTTACTATATATGTCCTTTTTCTTTGCCTGGCATCAGAAAATGTATGCCATCTCCTGAGAGAGATTTAGGGTTCATGTCAATGTCTACATTGGGTCTTCCTAAAATGTTTGACGGGTATCCCTAGGCAGACAACACAATCATGTTTATTTATTTTCATATTAAAGCCAACAGACTTGCTTTGTTGTTGATTAAATATGGTACAAAGACAGTAAGCATCCAATTTTACATTGTGAAAGACTTAACAACTCCTGAGGGCTTAACCTTTTTGATTGTGAAACGCCTTGTGCTTTCTAATTGGCCCATAGGCATTGCTACCTTTTGGAAATGGAGAATGCTGGCGCACATATTGTCATATGGCACCAGAGATAATGGCATCAGACTAAATTAACAGAGTTAATTACCCCCATGATATTTCTTTGCGTGATTTGCGTGATTTGCACCCTGATTAATCTTCGTTCCAATTTGTAATTCCACCTGATGTCATGTAAATATTTGTTATTTTAAATATAGTTTTAGGTGTGTGTGCATTAAAATACTTATGTTTTGTAAGGAAAAACATTGGCTTGACATTTATTGTGTGTTATTTTTGTGCGCCTTTCAGTTTCACGTTTCCATATCACAACACCTCCCTCAGTCTGCTTTGGACTGCTTTTCCTCATGAACTTGAGAGTCAGGTTTTACATTATAAACTCCTTTACATATGCAATAGGAAGGGGGCTTTTATTGTGAACTCTCGGTAAAATGCAAGAGGAAATGGTACTCTGTGGCATCTACAATGGGACGAGCTTCCCATTGTCAACCTGGTAGGGCTATTCATACATAACAACAAGAGACCTTGTGACAGAGATTTCTAACTCAGTTGATGCTAGATAGCTGTTTTTTTCATTGTTTGCATTTGTACATGTATGTTTAGAATTTAGTTGTATGTGACTTACAGAACATTTTGAAGGAAAGCACTGGACATCAAATAATCAAGAATTATCGTGCACTTTGTGGAATTATTTAGCATTTCTTTAGCCCATTTATTTGTCTTAATATTTCTTTACTTTTTTAACTCCGTTGTAGATACTGAATTTCTGGCACAACAAGTAGTAGTAACTCTGTTTTTCCCCATTAATTTCAGGATTATCTTGCTTCAGTTTTATGTTGGATGGCCAATAACCTTTTGAAGTTAGATGCGTATAAAACAGGTGATGCTTGTAGGGAATCACCCTCCGACCTTCACCTCTGTTTAGCAGTTAATGGCTACCCCCTGCCCTGCTACCATGAGCAAAAATGTAGGTGTTGCTATCAGCGCTGATCTTACCCTCTGCCCTCATGTCAACAAAGAGCACTGGTAAAAATACACTTTCTTTTGAAAAGCTTTAATGAACAGTCTTCCTTTTCCTCGGAGTTGAAGGGAGAGGGTTGGTAATCCAGTCAGTTATGTACTCATGTTTGTATTATAGAAATGCAGTCTTACCCAGCTTATGTAACAATATTATCTGTCACCTTTAGATTGTGAAAAATGCAGCTGCCATATCTGTTACTTACTTTACCTTCGCTCGCTTTGTGAAATATCAGTTGAACTTCCTCCACAGGTTACCAGTGATTAAACAGATCTTGTTTAAGACACTTTGCATGGTGTACAGGGCACTTGCTGGTACTTGTCCTGAGTATCTCAGATCTTGGCTTTAGTCCTCTCACATGCTTTGTTACTTTTCTCATGCACTCTTATTTGTGCCCATGTTCCAGAGCAGGTGCGTTGTCTTTCTTGGTACTGGCTCCTATTGACAGTGCATGGGGAGCTGCAAGTCTGTGAGAGTGCAGGTGAAGCACATTATCAATCAATTAATCAGGATTGGTAAAGCGCAGCTAATCACCCGCGAGGGTCTCAAGGTGCTAGGGGAGGTGGGGCTCCTTTGAGTGCTGGGGCCGTTCGAAGAGCCAGGTCTTGAGGTTCTTCCTAATCTGGATCAGTGTAGGGACTTGCCGGAGGTGGAGGGGCAGGTCATTCCAGGCCTTGGCTGCGAGGTATCAGAAGGAATTTCCTTCTATTCTGGTCTTGAAGATACGTGGAATGGTGGCCAGATAGAGGTCAGCTGATCGAAGGTGTCTCTTGGGTGCGTGGAAAGAGAGGCGATTGTTCAGGTATGCTAGTCCGATGTTGTGGAGCGCCTTATATGCATGAGTGAGGAGCTTGAAAGTTATTCTTCTTTCGATGAGGAGCCAGTGGAGATTGCAGAGGTGATGTGTGATGTGGTTGTGACATGGGATGTCTAGGATCAGTCTGACTGCAGTGTTCTGGACAGTCTGGAATTTGCGAAGTAGTTTCTTGTTGATTCCGGCTTAGAGAGCACTGCTGTAGTCCAGTTTGCTACTGATGAGGGCGTGCGTGACCATTTTTCTGGACTCGGTTGGGTTGGGCACTTTAAAGCCAGGCCACTGGCATTGCCAGTACTTGCTTTATTGGTGACTTAGACACAATTAGTACATGAAAGTACATGTAAAAAAGTAGCAGTTAGGAATTGGACAGTCACCAAATTGTTGTGCTTTAGTCACGAAGCGCAATTGGAAATAGTTTATTATTGTAATTCTATGGCATGCAGCGGTATACAAGGACTTGCCGCTGTCCATTATGAGAAGGAGATTTGTTAGCCTCCTTTATAGCCACACCATACAACAGATTCCATAGGAGCATGGGTTGGTGTACCTGGAAGGTGCAGTCTTTGCTTATTTTATTCTAAATCAATGTGGCATATTTCAATGCTCAAAGTTTTATCTTTAGTATGAATGTTTTGGGCATGATTATTGAAATTATTTAAAATACCTTTCATTTAGTGTGTGTTTAATGTTTAATATTGGTAGTTTAGCAGTTTATCCAGTTGGAGTACTTGAAGCTATCATATATTCTTACATTTAAAAATTGCCCTTTTGCTATCTCTTCTTGTCCTTCTGTACAAGTTCTGTGTGTGTTTCTGTTTTTTGTGGGGCAGGATGAAGCTTGCATTTCTACTATCTATGTTGTTCCTACAATATGTGTGTTTACATACAAAAATAACACAGGTGCTGCATGTACTTAACCTATGCTGTGTGTAAAAAGCTTACAGTGCTGCTGTTCTATACTTGTTTTGTGTGTGGGTGTATGTGTGTGTGTGTGCGCGCACATGCATGCATGTGTGTATTTGTGTGTCTGTCTGTCTGTCTGATGTAAATGTGCCCTACCACAATCACTTTGTTGAGCTGTTCTATGTCATGGAATTTTTCATTGCTGCTGTGACAACATTGCTAGTATGAAGGTGGTTCTGTAAGGAAGGTTGTATGCTGTTATCCGCATTGTACCTGTTATGTGTGCAAGGAAAGCTTTCCTCTGACTGCACATGCATTGCCTGTATTGTTTGTGATCGCAACTTCAGCTTTTGGATCACAGAAAGTGCTGTTTAATTGTACTAACAGGATGCGACTTACACTTTGTGTAGTCGCCTTTATTCCTTTGAGCGTAGGCCGGTGCTAGTAGAGCGTAGTTTGTAAAAGAATAAGGGCCGGTGTCCAAAGCTTCTTACAGAAGCTTACCTCCGGTGCTGCTGGATGTCAAATTTGCTGGCTATCAGTGACGCCACAGCTGCCACTTCTCCTCCATCAGGAAGCATCCAGCCTCCCAGAATCCCCTGACCAATCACAATGCTGCCTTAAGCAGCTTTTTGATTGGTCTGAGCACTGTGGTTCGGCTCTCAGTCAAGGGCTTGGAGGCTGGGCATGTTCTCCACTAAGGCTGCCTAATACAGCCTGTTGAGAACATGCACAGTGTGCATGACGGTTTGGCCGGCCCGAGACGGCCGGTCATAGCCTCATGAGCACTTTAGGTGCAGCCCCCACTCCCCCTCCGACCTCGACATCAAGGGAGGCCGGCCCCGCCCCATCCTATCAACAGGGCTGCACTGCAGTGCAAATACAACAGTAAAAATAAAATGATAATAACGGACATTCCATTATTATCATTCTATTTTTACTTTGCACTGCTTTAAAGCAATGGGGCGACGCTCCTCCGCCCTAGTGGAGAAGCCGCCCCTGCTGGATACCAAAACTGCTCTGTCTTGATTCCGCTTTTTGCCTGTTTTATTCACCATCCTACACTCTTGTTCCCTTTTTCTCACACTTGCGGGCACCTTTTCATCCCTGATGTCTCTCTCTGCATCTCTTTTAATATTTTTCTCTTCCATTTTCTTTCCCTTTTTTCAAGTTTTCTCAACCCAGTTCTGGGTAAATTACTGTTTGTGAAAAATACACCCCTGTGCCCAGAAATGAGTGCTGGTGGACCCCACCTTTAGCCACTTGCTCAAATGAGGTACTGGGCACAAGCTTCATTCCGTTTGCAGTTGTCATATGGCATTAGCAGGCTTAGTGAAAGGAGCACCAGGCTGAGTTTTGAATTGGAAATGTTTTACTCCCTGTTTTTAGATGCTGGGAATTGAATCATTTCTTAGAAAGTAAAAAAAATGTAACCCACTTTCCTGATTTCTTTGACTACACAATCTTGTAAATGTATGAACTTTTTTGCCAAACACTTCACAGGTGATAGTTTGATGCTAAATAAGTTTTTCAGGAATTTCTGCAAACTTTTGTTTTGTAGGTTTACTTTTAGCAAAATAAGGCTATTTCCCTTTTTTTCCTGAAAAAACAAGATTGCAAAAGTGTCATTTACTGTGTTTTGTGGCTGATTTCTCTTGTATCTCTTTCTGAAAGAACTGGCAAACGTCAAGAAATGTGTAAAGTTTGTACATCATTCACATCTCAAGGAGCGGTGCAAAAAATGGTTGATGCTTTGTTTGGAAACAAAAGGGCAAGTTAAAGTTAACAACTCCAGGGGTGTGGAATTTCTATAGCCCAACACTAGGGACATGTTGTTTGAGGTCTAGGACAAGAAGATGTTTTCATGTTTATTTTGTCCTTGGGACAAGGAGTACCAGCCCCCTGCAGCACAAAACTTTGACTGCCAGATTACAGTACCACATTATGGATCCGGGAAGGACAGTGTCTGCAGTTAAGGTAACCGTTGTGTCAATATCATAATGCTGTTTGAACTTGTATTTATGGTTTATTAAATACAAAGCCTTTATTATTAGGCTGAGCGCTCTAAGGAAATGTAAGTTCAGACTGCACTACTGACAGTGGTTGTAATATAGAAATGTATACCTTTGCAAAGGTTAACAATATGAGGCTACATATAATGCTTAGAAGATGCTCTCTGATTTGAGGCAAATATTTGCAAAAGCTTGAAAGCAATATTGATGGTTATGTGCTTTCAAAATAAAATGTTCATAAAACAAATGCAGCTAGGAAACAACGTTTTTCCAAAGTACTGTGAAATTTTAGGTGCCATTTCTTTGAAGCATCATTTAGTAAAATGTGTGGATGCATGCTAGTATCAGTCAACCAGTTTGAACAAAATTATAGGAAACATAAAAATTAAGAAGCAATAGCAAAGCCAATAAGTATGACATTGGTAGTCAGACTTTTGGTTTTGTTTAATGCATATCTTGTTTTAACATGGTGTTTGAGCACATTTATTGTTGTGGGAGCTGCTGGGCCCTCATCATTATAACAAACATTGGAAAAAGCAAAAATATTTTTGGTCTCACAAACCACACATCGCCACAGTAGTTTCTGACACTGCACATAACTACTTTGCTTGCCAATGTGCTCCTTGTGAAAGAGCAGAATACAGTCACACACAGTGAAGCGAGTTGGCACATAGAGAGACAGAGAATATTATTAAAAACAAAACGTCTTGTTCAATGCCAGACCTAAATAGTTGTCCATATTTTAAAGGCACAGGATCAGACTTATTTGCATATGGCCATGTCTGAACTGGGTTGGTGGAGTGAGATAAAGAATGATGATGGATTAAACCCAGATCAGTTGACTGGGGGTGAGTGTTTTATTTGCTCAAACGCTCCGTCCATCATCCCCTTTGGTATTGCTTTGTTCGCCCTAAGTTGGCAGGGTATGCCCAGACGTGGGTCCCTTGCTCACTTTGCCACTGGATTCAAGATAGCCTGGCTGATGAGGGTTATGAACCCGAAACTGGTCCCAGGATGCTTGTTTCCGGTCCAGGGAAGACATGGCTTGGCAGTTCAGGCTGGACTGTTCCCATGAGGCACAGGGTCAGACTGATTTGCATTTGGCCATGTCTGAACTGAGGTGGTGGAGTGAGCTAAAGAATGATGATGGATTAAACCCAGATCAGTTGCCTGGGGGTGAGTGTTTGATTTGCTCAAACGCCCCGTCCATCATCCCCTTTGGTATCGCTTTTAAAGACAGTCACAAAACTGCACCCATGGTATATGTTCTTGCATTAGTGCAGATGTATGGCTTTCATGAATTCACAATCATTTTCAGAAGTCGGTCACAAAATGGTACTTCTAGAAAATATTTGCGAATTGCATTGTAGCACGAGCAAATATGCATGTGTAGATTTTCTCATGCGGACATCTGTTGAGGGGTAACAAGTTCTCTTCCCCACCAACCACTTTTTTTCCGCATCCCTAGAAAATGTTTTACTTCTGCCTTTCTCAGGAGTAGATTTCCAACCTTTCTCTATATGGGAAAATAGTAGAGATGAGCTAATGAAAACCCCTAAAACATACAAGTTAGCAGGTTAGCACAGACTCAAAATGGCATTCCAACCATTGGGAGCTATTGCTTACCGGTTCCTCCAGCCCCAGTGTGTAGATCTGAGTAAAGGTGGCAGAATAAGGTAATTGCTAGTATTCAAAGCCTACTATGGGTATGAGCTCTGGCATAATCAGAGAGACTATTATCAGAGCTCTTATATAATGAGCTTGCTACCATAATTTGTCCCCGCACTACAAGGCACCAAAGGGACAAGTGGATTTTGTTAAAGGACAAGTAGATTTATGAAGCAACCTGTCCCATTGACAAGTAGGTAATTTAATAAATTCAACACCCGTGCAACTCTCTCTGAGCTTCAAGTGGTTGTGTTTTTTTGCTAGTGATTCAGATGACATTTGTGAACCTGAATTAGTGTAATAATGTGCAACATCACAGCATATATCATTTTGTATTCTGGAGAAAATGTGATGTTGGCTACATCTACCAGATGACATGAACACATAGAAATATTTGTACAGTAGAGCCCTCATTACTAGACAGGAGGAGTGTAATTTCCTCATGAAATATTGCTCAGCCTGACTCCAAGAGTCCAAGAGGGTCCCCTTTTGTACACTCATTTTTTTCCGGGTGTGGTAGAACAAACCCAATTTTGCTATGCCGCAATTTCAAATATTAAAATTCCACTAGGCTTTAGCTGCAGTAGCAGGCAAGCTTTATTTCCCATGTTTTTCTGCCCTGACAGAAAACACCTTCAACTTCACTCCACTATTAGTCCACCCAGCCTCTACTGCCCCCCCCTTCCTATCCACAGGTCATTTACCAACTGCTGTAAAACTCAACAGAATTAGTAAGTCTGGGTTGTTTTTTTACGACAGGTGAAAATTTGTCCCACACAGTACTTTGCCATCCCATGGGGTTTAACAAGTAATTGGAAAGTACTAGGCCACGTTTATCCCTCTGCACCTCCCTCATTCTGCTTTCCTCATACACCCCACTTCCCGTTGTCCAATATTCTTACTGTTGGCTCCTCCTCGCACCTTCATCAGTTGCTTTTCCCCCTTCCATTGTTGCTGCTACACACCTCCGTCTTGTTGTTTACCTTGGACTGTCCATTGTTGCTGCTCCCTCCCTCCTCCTCCATACGCCCCTCCTGTGGTTTGCCAACCCTTGCGCTTTTTTTTAATGTATTTTCCCGCAGCATGAGCTACTGTGCAACATGGCTTAAAATAAATGCGATGGCGCGGTCACTGCTGGTCGCGTCATATCGCTTTTTTCCGTGACTTTTAGCTGCATTGCTCAGCAACTCCCCTTTCTTGTATCTCACAAAGAAATGTACCAATGGCATTGCAAAGCACTGATATGTAACTGATTGATTAGAGCAGTCAGTATTCATCGGTGAAGTAGACACTATTAAGGACTGTGTAAATGCAGCTACGGCATCAGAGGCTGCAGATAATGACTATCGTTTGGGTGGTGCTACCTGCCCCCAATTCCCATCTAATCTGTATTCGCATTTGCACCACATTTTTAGTACTTGCTAAGAGACAGCTTTATGTTGTTGACGAAATAGTATCAAAGATATAAATATGTATGCTTATTGTTTTCAGTCAGCTGCTTGCTCTCGATTGGGTGGTTTTCTTACCCCATGTCCCTGCTTCTTATTCAATGACTTCCTCCATAATCTTTGTTTTTAAAGCCACTGGATCATTTCTTCTTTGCCATGTTCTGATTGGATGACTTGTGTCCTTCCACTGCTGACGTTGGGGAATTATTTGTCCCTTCAAGTTTTAGAGCTCCATGGAATTACATGCCTTTCCTTGTTTTCTTTACCATTGCACTTCCCCTCACCCACCTTCTTGCTTCATTTTTTGTTTGTTTATGTTCTCATAAACACCTTTTTGTTTCTTGCTCTACTCCCTCTACTTTGGCCGTCTGTTGCTTTCAAGCAGCCCTTCCCCAATCAATTTATTTACTTATTTGTACTTTTCGTTTTAAAAAAATCTACAAACACATTTTTTTACAAGTGACTTGCAGCGGCTCACTGCTACCAGGCTGCTCATTTTTAGTTTTCCACAATCGCACCTCAGGTCTACGGTTGCTCTTCCTCCCCTCCACTGTCCAATTTACTTTTCATATATAAATAAAACCATACACTTATGCCGAAGAGGCAGCATGTGTACACTGCTACCAGTTTGCTCACTTTTTTCGCCCAGGCACATATTCTTTTTTTTAATTCACGGTACAAAAATGGCAGTTAGCCATCTTCAAATGGCAAATTAAACTTATAAATCATTCCAAAATGCCAGCCAGTGCTTTGCAACACAAACATGCACTATTGGAATGGTGTGTGCTTTCAGAAAACACCTTTCATAGATGATTGCCAATGGCTGTGTATGCACTGTGTTGTCATGGCATGTTTTGGTGCGCTCAGCACGGTGCTCACTTATGAGAAAATCTAATTTGAAGATGTGTCGCTGCCCAATTAAACAAGCATTGGTAAGCCCAATAGCTATCCAATTGTTTTGCTAAAGATAGACCGGTTGGCTTTGCCAATGCTTGCTTTGTAGTGAAGACTTAGTCCTTCTGAGGGAAAGGAACTGCAATAACGACAATTTGATAGTGTGAATGTAGGGCTGGACGACTGCTTTCTGCTTGCATGCTTCCATATCTGCATTCGAAGTCACTGACAAAGATGCACACAAGAAACCTTATCTTATTAATATCAATGTAGCAAGATTTATGTAAATCCTATTTTTGAGCTGTGTAGGATTAGCATTTCCGCACAACACAACAAAAAGTCGAAGACCATGCTCCAAAACCAGCATCTGTGATTTGCACATAGGCCGCATTTCTTAGATGCACAGGGGAGGTATATTTGCCAGAGTCGGTTCAGTTCGTTGTATGGATTGCAAAAATCCCGTAATGAACACAACACACTTTAAAAATATAATATTGTCTACGATTAAGCGAACGAGTCATGAGACAAAACTTTTGAGCTGAAAATGGTACCGATACGTGGAGAGAAACCTCGGAAGATTCGATGTTTGAGAAGAAGGCTCGCGCTCCTCGTATCTGCCATCTTGGACTTGAAACTGAGGTAAACAGCGCCTTCCGGCAGCGCGCGCCACGCCTGGGCAGCTCCCTGTGCAAAGTGAAAGAAGACGGCCCCGGGCAAAGGTCACACGCAGGTTATCTGTTAGTGACGAACCGGAAACCACAGTGCTGTTGGGTGGTGCTTGCTATGACTATAGGTACAATTTTGGGAAGTCAACTACCTATGCCAACACCAGCATAGTCTTTCATTCTCCTGTGGGATTACACTGCCACGTGACTCAGCCAGTACAATGCTCGCTGCTGACAAATGCAGTAAAGTCATGCAGTTGAACTTCGGACATGCAGACTCAACCGTCATTTTGGGGTTGGTAAACCGACTACTAAAAATTGGCTAATAGTAAATTCTTCTTCTAACAAAACCTTAGAGACAGCATTAGTGTGGTAATAAGCACTGTATAATGTATGCGTTATTATTATCATTCAACAAACAAGCAGAAGAATACTGCAGAGATGAAGGACAGTCAGGGGAAAATACAACCAGACATGCAAGCCATTCTAATGACCATGAAATGCATGGCCGTCCATGGGCTTTACGATAGTTACACATGTTTTGATAGGGTCTTTATAAGGTTATGATTTCCTCCCCTCTCAATGCTTCTTTATGATTGCCAGGGTAATGTTGACATTTGGCGCAACAGTGTTTTGCACCCAATTTCATTTGTAATTTTGATATAATTTGGCCAGAGTCTGGAGTTTTGTCTTGTACATTTCTCCAGGTATCTGTCTGACCAAAACAGTTCATACATGGAATACTATGAGGGAAATGTAGAATAAAGTGGCGGAGTGAGGCGTTAGCGATCAAGGCTTAACGCCTCGCTCCGCCACTTCTGAAACGCAAGGCTGCACCATATTTACAACGATATGGTGCAGCCTTGCGTTTCCCCCTGCGCTGGCGCTAACGCAGACACCCTTTGCACCATAGTGCAAGGGTGTCTACGTGCAGAGGAGGATTGTTTATGTGCAGGAAGGTGCCCCTTCCTGCACATAAACAATCCTGAAATACCATTTTGTCACTTTCATATGTGCTGCTTAATGCAGCACACATGAAAGTCACAAATTGGCATTTATTTTTACAGATTGTTTATATGCAGGAAGGGGGACCTTCCTGTGCATAAACAATCCATGGCATTTTGCTGTTTCCATGTGTGCTGCACAAGACAGCACACATGGATAAAGCAAAAACGAGGAGAAATAATGCATTCCTCCTTGTTTCAACAACGTAAGACCTGTTTTTAGCTGGTCTTAATTTTGGAGCTGCCTCCTATGTACACTGCCCTTTTACATAGGAGGCACCGTCAAAATCAATGAGATTTGCAGTGGAATTCCCACCGCAACACCCACTGCCCACCTCTTTCACGCTAACCATAGTGTGAAAGGGGGCCTTGTTTACAAGACAGCGTTAAGCCACATTAAGTGGCTAAACGCTGCCTTGTAAATAAGGTGAAGCCCCTATCGCTACCACAACATCAATAAAAGTGACGCTATGGTGGCGATAGGGGCTTGTACATATGCCCGTATGAGTTTTTCCCAGTCACCTAGTCCATTATCGCATATTAGTCCCTATTTCTACTGGGAAGACCCAGGATCAGGCATTCAAACTGCCCAGAGAAATACCCTGATCATGCAGTAACTGGATTTGCCAGCACTACCAGGTTGTACTTGGAAAGATAATATAGCCCAGATCATCATTTGGAATTTCCTGTGGAGCACAGCGTGCTCCATGCCACGTACTTAGATTTCTAGTGTTGTTACATTACTTTGCCACCCACCTCTTGGATAACACAACTGTGGGGCCCACAAACACTCTGCGTGAGTAGTAAAACAGCTGCTTTAATACTGAGGCAAGGCGGTCCTTGCACACTAGATGAACCAGACCTAATACATAACTTTATATGTATAGTGCCATGTCCGTAAATAAAACAAGCCCACCCACTTGTTATACCATCCCCTCTCCCACCCATGACCACTACCTTCGTCTACCACACCCTTCAATAAACCTACTTCTTTCTCCTCCATGAACCTACCGACCTTCTGAGAGGCATCACTAGGTCACAGATGAGGTTTGCTACACCAGGACCATTCTCTGCATAGTTACACCTGTTTCCTCTACAGATATGTAGCCCAAAGATATTGGGTCTGCTACTCTGATGTGCTAGAAGGACTTGAAAAGCGCTTACCAAGGCCAAAAAGGTAGGGAGGACTTTTACCCAAGAAAGATGTGTGAGCTTAAGTGAACCTCCAACAAAACGTTCCCAATCTTTTTGTCATCTGCTGATTCTTTTTTGTAGTATTTAGAGACACCCTACCCATTTGATTTGATTTCTGTTCCTACTCACAGCTCCTATTGTCTTGTATAATCTCCCTCACAGCTTCCATTTGCTGCACCTCTTTGCATCTCTGTTCTTAAATCAGTTAAAAAGTCAGTAATCTGTCTGAATAGTTCTGTTCTCCAGATCTAGTGATGACAGCACTTATACTTCAAAGAAAGCAGTGACATCCAATCAAATTTTTTTTTCTCCAAATAATGACTAAAGCAAGATCCTGTTCAATCAATCAATCAATCAATCAAGGGTTGGTAAAGTACACCTAATCACCTGTGAGGGTCTTAAGGCTTTGGAGGGAGGAGGGGAGCAGATCGGTCTAAGTGCTGAAGTCATTGAAAGAGCCAGGTATTTAGGTCCTTCCTGAACTTGGGTAGCCTGCTCGTTCTGACCCCTCTCTATAAACACCAGGGCTCGAGTCAGGGTACCACGTGGGTGGACGGCGCCCCCCCCCACTTATTTTACCGGGTGCTTGATATCTGGAGCAAATGGAGCCACACATTCACTCTTTGGCCTCTCTGGGGCGAGATTGGAGCTGCTAACGCGCTGGCTTCTCTGATGCAATCGCATCTAAGGGGTGAGCGAGGGGAGGAAATGAGTCTGATGGTGCAAGCCACCTTTCGTGACCTCACTTCCTGTCGTGACGTCAGCGTCCCCCCACTTCTTTTTTTAGGACTTGTGCCCTGATAAACACCAACTTCGCTCATACGGCAATTCACTGTACAGTTTCTGATTACAACACTCACTTACTCTTCGCTCATCACCCCATTGACAATGCCATTGGCACATATGTCCTCCTAACCCACACCCTACCCAATTGCGTCCCCTAGCACCAAATGTAATCATTGGCAAAAGCCCTGCCACCAATCTTCAATCAAAAGGCCAACAACCTTATGCTCAAACTCACATCCACCTCTTACAAGACAGTGCACCCGAACCCTTTACCTGATTGGGATGGCGCTAAAATCACGATTATACCCTCTGGTAAAAAATAGTTCTGTCCAAGCATCCTTGTGATCCGGCCCCATGTCAAATTATTAATGTATTTATTTACGCATTTTTATATAGCAAGTGCTTTACCCAAAGGTATCAGGGCGCTTTACAATAGAACCAAGTACATTACATAGAGCAATAGACAATTCATTGAAAGGTGACCAGTCACATTTTGTGACGGTGCTGCCACTGTCTGAGTAGTTACACCGGTTAAAAAAGTATGCAATAGATGACGGCATCTGTGGAATGCGCGGCAAACCCGTATCTATGCTTAAAACGCCGCAAGTGCTGACCTGCATAGGTGCAGTGGCCCTGTGCGCAGGTAGCCAGTTCTTCGGTACTTCGTCCAAATAGCGACCACCCAGTTACCCCTACCCCTCATCTCAAAAACAGGAAGTGACAAATCCCTGATGGCGACCGCCTCCTCGTCTTAATGCTGCTGACTGTTTGCAGGTGTGTATGCTCTGTCTCTGGAGGCCTCGGCTCTCTGATAGGTAACAGCTCTGGTGGAACATGTTGTGGCTTAGTGAGGCCTCCGCTTCTGTCTGCGAGAAGCACCGGTGGACGGGGGGTGGAGGGAAAGTTTGGAAGGTCCCCAAGTGGGCTGCATAGTTATCCAACCACCGCCTCTTGAACAAAAACAAATGCAACCAGAACCTCGACTGCCTAATGAACCTCAACCACAAGACAGCAGACTA
This sequence comes from Triturus cristatus, assembly GCF_964204655.1. NCBI lineage: Eukaryota > Metazoa > Chordata > Amphibia > Caudata > Salamandridae > Triturus > Triturus cristatus. Next base: position 662,000,870 of record NC_140594.1, read on the forward strand.
ACCAAGCTCGAAGGTTCAGACAGTAAACAATGAAACGTGATCCTTTTTTAGTGAAAATTTCATTTCAAGATAATTTTTTCCATCAATGACAATAGTCTTTGAGTGAAGAAATTTCAGGATTAATGTTTTCATATCAAACCTTAAGGCAAACTTAAAAAAAACTTCCGAATGACTGACTCCACCTCGTGCGTGGGGGAGGGGGGGGGGTATAAACATGCAGCAGGAAAGCTGGGTCCTACAGTACTTTATTAAAACTGTAGGTAAGACCATACATACATATACATTACCCGCTCCAAAGGCGGGGGGTTAGCTATAAGGGGTGCAGCCTGTGCAGGGGCACCGTGGCCCACAGTTGGGAGGGGGCCCAGCATACCCCGCACTTATTTAAGTGATTGCCCGCTCGAGTATTTTTCAAACCACAGAGCTGAATGGGTCCTGGCTCTGAGTTTACTTTCAGAGACGGTGTTTGGGAACAGAGCAAACAAAAATACACGGCATACGGACAGGAAAGGGTGAATGAAAGGGGTGAACAATACAAAGGATAAAGGAAAGGGATGAAACAAAGGGAGAAGGTGAACAATAGAAAGGAGAGAAAAAGTGACAGAATAGAGGAAAGGGATGATAGAAGAGGAGGTGGTGAACAATAGAAAGGAGAGAAAACGTGACAGAATAGAGCGAAGGGTTGAAAGAACGGGAGAAGCGATCAATAGAAAGGAGACAAAATGTGACAGAATAGAGGAAAACGATGAAAGAAAAGGAGGCGGTGAACAATAGAAAGGAGAGAAACAAGACAGAATAGAGGAAATGGATGAAAGAAAAGTCGGCGGTGAACAGTAGAAAGGAGAGAAACGTGACAGAATAGAGGAAAACGATGAAAGAAAAGTCGGCGGTGAACAGTAGAAAGGAGAGAAAACGTGACAGAAAAAAAGAAAGGGAAGAAAGAAAAGGAGAAGGTGAACTATAGAAAGGAGAGAAAAACGTGACAGAATAGAGGAAAGGGATAAAAGAAAAGGGGAAGGTGAACAATTGAAAGGCGAGAACACGTGACAGAATAGAGCAAAGGGATGAAAGCAAGGGAACGGTTAACAATATAACAGAAATAGGAATGCCAGAGAGAGAGGAGAGGAAAACGATATTAACTAGCGAGGGAAGGACGAGGGAAAGAGAAAGACAGAAAAGGGAACAGAAAGTAGAGAATGAAAGCAAGGTAGGGGAGAGAAGAAAGGGATGGCGATAGCAGAGTATGAAGGAAAGGTAGGACTTGGAGAGCGGTAATCTGGGTGGAGCTATTACTCATGCAGCAAGAGTTGTGTCTCTCGGGGTTGGTAGATGGGTACTCTCTCTCAAATGTGCCAGTCCCATTATAGTTTAAGGCACTTGTAATGTGGTGGATGGTAGATTTGCCATGGCTTAACCAGGGATTTTATCCATCAATCTCTAAATAAGGCCTAATATTATTTCCCTCCCTACATGGATAATCCCTAATATCATATGATAGTCGACAAAATCTCTCTGTGAATACGCTGTCACTTCCCCTTGAATTACGATACTTGAATTTGCAGCTTCAGACCTAGTTGTCTGGTTTTTAAGGTGGCACAGTTTTATGTTAGGCTGTCCGTACTCTTGTATCTCTGGTCGGGCATGTGGTTTACTGCTTTAAAGGTTGCAAGAATTCATGTAACTGTGAGGTTGCTAAATATTGCATATGTAATTTGCACGTAAAATTGTAACTACTAGTGCATGTTATATATATATATATATTTATATATATATATATATATATATATATATATATATATATATAGCTGTTTTAAACAGTGCAAACTTGGCGCAAGAGCATTAGCGTGTTTTCGATGAGAACCAGGCATTTTAAATGAGAACCAGACATTTCACATTTTTAGGCACTGGGAGATTAAGTGATATGCTCAGAATCACAGGATGTTGACCTGAGGTCTGGATTCGTATCTGGTTCCACAATTCCAAAATCTGCAGCTCTAGCCAATAGGGCACATCTCCACCATATTAAGGATATTAGTTATTTACCCTTATTAACCGATAATTATCCCTTACTATGAGCAGGATAACACGCCTGTATAGTTTTCACCAGTGCCTTGACATGATCCCTCAGAATTCATTATCAGCATTGATATGTCTTACTATTATAGTGGCAATTGGACTCCCTAGTCCCCAAAATGTTAGATGTAACGCCTTTTTATCTCTGGGCTTTTTTAATGATATTCAATGGTAAAAACCATAGTATGGAACGAAAAGCAAATCCTAAAAACCACCTGTACCTTGTCCTACATGTGGCACTTGGACCACATCTGTTGAACCATGAAGTCTCTGGCTGGCACTCTGTGATATCGCGCATCAAACTTACGATTCGATTCCTGATGCACACAACAATATGTACCTCACTAGGCCATCCCTTAACTACCCGATGACTGGTAGCTTACGGTCAACCTGACGAATCTTGCTGGTTAACCATTAGCCAAGGATTTTTGATGGTGGAAAAATCTATTCCTAAAACATGAAAGACATGTTTTGTGGTGATTCTCCATTTGGAAATCTTCTCCCAGAAAGTGAGACTTGAGTCCACCAGAAAGAAGTTCACGTATGCTGTCAGAGTGTTCTGCATGCGCTCCTGGTCCTGTTTACCTATGGAAAATACACATAGGGAATCCTTACTACCACCACTAAACTGGTTCCTCACTCCTCCCCCTCGGTGCTATAAAACAGCATCAGAGTGTTGCACGCACTTAACATACAAAGACAAATAAATGTAGTGAAACTATCTACAATTACACTCTAATGAATTCTGAACCAGCATCTTAATCAGTGCAATGAACATCTTTCCAAGAACAAACCTAGGGTGCATCCTAATCCCATCCCCACCCACGCCTGGCGAGCATCCATTTGGCCTCCATTGAAGATCTACTCTGGCAGCGCCCTCGTCCTTTCTTAGAAAAACAGGTGTTGCCCGAAAGCACTAGCTTCAAACCACCATTAGATGTTTTTAGGGATGCAGTCATAGGTCTGCAGTATGAAGCACTATGTAACTACCAAGTCATAATCTATTAGTGATGAGGAACTGACTGTACAGTCAGAATGGCAAGATGTTTGAAAGTTAGCAATGCCTATCAAACCACAATATAATTAGGCCTGTTGGTGTCTGTGTTGAGTTTGCAGATAGGTCGTTTTACAGAAATCCCCCCTCAGTGTTAACAGTCACCGTCTCAGTGATGGCTCCCATGATGCCATTTTTAGTGTGTTTTGCACCACAACACGCAGAGTTTATTAGATCTGTAGTATCCATGCTAGCCTCGCAGGGGTCTCCAACCTTTTCTGTACTGAGAGCTGCTTATGTTCAATGAAATGCATTGAGAGCTACTAATGTTATTAGTGCTGTATAATTTCGAGCGCCATGATGGCTTAGGTATCTCTAGAGTGGTCCCTCCCATGTGTACGAAATAAAAAATACACTACTTTTAAACATATGAAACTGTCTGTAGCAGGCGCATTTGTGGCATGAAGCTAGTTACTTCCGGTGTTTCCGGAAGGTGTCATTAGTCACCCTACTTCACTCAGTCTGGCTGTAATCTTCTTCAAATACTCACCCTTTGTCTCCAACAAGAAATACACTAGAAACGTGAATTTGTCCCTTGGTGACCTGACTAATAAATGACTGTTGCTTTCCGCCCTTTTATTGTGTTTATAATAACCTTGGCAAGTATTTTTAGATCATCGTTCTTGGAAGGAGGTGCTCATAAATTAAAATTTGAGTCGTAACGACCTGGTTCTGTATGACAGTGGCGGCTTCGTTAAATTGCTTCCTTTGCTTATCGCTTCGGTGTAAAACCCGGAAGACTGTAGATCCATGCCCCCTGCACACATCTTATAAAAGCATTGGCGGAAACCAGTCTTCCCCGGATATGCCCACAGGATATGCCCTGGATAGCTGTAGCCCTCTTCACCATTCTAGTGTCCTTGGTCAGTCTTTCTGCCCCTTCCTCACTCTGTCTGCTTCTGAAGTCTTTTCTAACTTTACCAACTTACTCCCTACTTTCTGAGGGCTTGGGGACCAGTCACCCTTTGTTCCTGCGGATGGCGGATACGGGCAGCATTCTCGCCCGGTGTTCCAGTAGGGCCAATAGGAATCTCGACACCCCCTCGCCAGGTTTATGAATTCTGCCTGACTGCGGAGAGAGCCCTTTCAGATTTTGGAAGTCATTCTTTTTTGGGATGTTAATTACTTTCATGCAGAAAAAATTTAGATTAAATGACTTCTACAGCAAAAAATGTACATCATTGGTGGTAGGAATCCTCCGAATTTAGGGGCGGATTTACAAGCCCCTTGCGCCACATTTGCGCCGCCGTTGCGTCAATTCTGTGACGCAGTGGCGACGTAAACAATACGCCACGTTCTAGGTCAGAGGTCTTCAAACTTTATGATGCTGAGACCCACTATCAAACTTTTTTAGGAGTACGGACCCCCTCCTGATAAAAATATCTAAAACCTGGTACTCCTCATCATCGACATCCGTAAACGCCCCCAAATCCCACACAAAATAATTTTGACAGTGGGGGAATAATATTAAACAGTGTTTGGCAAACCAGAGGTCAATGAGCGTGGGGGCACTGGTCAAAGGTGTAGCTAAAAACAAAGGGCCTCATTGATGAGGAATTGGGGTCTAGCAACGCTGCAAGTCTTCTTGCTGCACTGCCTTATGCCTATGTGAAAGGGCAAGAATGCACCGTATTTATGAAATACGGTGCATTCCTGTCCTTTCTGCTTGCGTTGGCGCACAAATTGCTGCCCAGCACCAACATAGGCAGGATTATTTTTGTGCAGGAAGGGCACCTTCCCTCACAAAAATAATCCTGAGAGAAGTTTTCCTCTTTCTATGTGAGCTGCAGAATGCAGCACACATGGAAAGAGGAAAAAACTAGGAGAAATGTTTTCACTGGGGAGACGTACGTTTTTGGTGCTGCCCCAGGTTTATGTGATTGTGTAAATATAGGGCAGCATCAAAATCCATGGGTGTTACATGGGAACACCCATGCAGCACGCATGGAACTCCTCCATGATGCAGAGTTAGGCAAGGCAGCAACTTGCCCTGCTTGGTCTTATTCCGTATCTATGAGGCCATGCAAAGCCATGCAGGGTGACTTTGCGCCGCCTCATAGGTATGGTTGAGATGCTTGCGCTGCCAGAGCGTAAAGAAAAACTGGTGCTCTGATGGCACAAGCCTCTCATAAATAAGCCACAAAATATTCTGTATGTGTTTTTAGGTCTTTCACCATCAGGTACCTACATATAAAATAATGGGCAGTGTAAATGAAAAATAAATGTAAAAAGTTGTTAGGAATACCAGGGCTTATGTAATGCAATTTCTTTTTTAAATAACTGCCCCTTCAACACCTCCTTATTGGTACTAAGGGCTGTGTCAGTACAGTTATGATTAAAAGCACTTCACAGCCCAGTTGTTAACTCTTTGCACTACCACTTAAAAAACAACTCCTTGTCATCAAAAAGGTTGGAGTGATTCACGGGTCCCAAGCACCCTTTACAGTTGCAGATTAACTAATGGGGCATATTTGCATTTCTTTCAGGTGGCCAGGCACCCTGACACAAAAGCTTGTCACTTAACAGGAGACTCATAAGAGACACGATCGAAATTAGCTGTCCCAGGACCGCTCTCCTTCTCCAAATGCAAAACAAATGTTTTAGAATCCAGGCAAAGTGAGGCTGGGGAATGCTCGACCCCCTTCCCAGAACTCCACGGCCCCCCTGGGGGTCGTGCCCCACAGATTGAAGACGTCTGTTCTAGGTAGATGCATCACGTGTAAAGCCCTGCGCTATATTATACCTGCGTCAGGTATAATGTATACAGGGTGGGCGTTCCGACGCAAGAAAGCCTCATAAAAAATCTACAAGATTTCACGGAGTCACTTTTACGATGCCGCTGCGTCAAAACCTTACGCTTGAAGCAGGCGTAAGGAGTGATGCAGCACAATAAGTATAGGCCGCCCCTGAGCATTGCTGGAGTTACGTCGCGCTTGCGACCTGACTCCAGCAATGCGCTGCCCTTACGACAAAAGATGCAACACGCATCTGTCTGTCTTTGCACCACGGTGCGCCACATTGTAAATGCGACGCATCCGTGGTGGTGCAAGGGTATTTTTGCGTGTCACATCTTTGCTGGCGCATCCCTTCTAATATGCAGAGATGCGCCAGTTCTTGTAAATGTACCCCTTAGATTTTTCCATTCTAACAGCAAAATGGAACACAGGACGGAAGACAGGATTCGAAAAAGTTTCAATAAGGATACAAGAAAAGAGGGGAGGAATTCAGAGGTCTGTTGAAGAAAAAAGAGTTTAAGGATACTTCTGTGCTTATGTCTAGAAGTAATCTTTAAGACACACTTCACTTCTGACTTCTTTGTTCCCCTGTCTTCGGTTGTATTGGACTCCACAAGGCAATGTTTTTTTAAAATTTTGCCATTCTCCTCGCATATCACCCAGTTTAACTGCTCTGCTGTCCTTAACTCCCAATTAAAAAAATATATATATATTTTTACTGGCGTATTTTAATATAAGAACATGTACAGTAAATCGTGAGCAATGCATCACCATGCCATCCATCTACAAAACAAGTGCCTTCAGAGATAGGCGTGTGGGAGTGTTCAACATTATGGGTGTGACAGATAATACAAAGTTCCAGCCTTGTGCGGGCAATAATGAAATAGATTCAGTTGCAACAGTGGTACAGGAGATCATGTTCCCTGTATAGGTTTTTTCGGGCGGTGACACGATATATTAACAAGGATGCCAGTAAACTGTACAAGGAATAAAGACTGTCATTGTGACAACTTGTCTAAAGAAACTGAGGAAGGGAAAGGGGGCGGAAGGAGTAAGGCAAGAAACAAAGGACGTAGTCCTCAATGAAGGATGTTAATTGGCACTGACCGTTTGCAGGCGTTAGTAAGGCATTAATCTGACAGTGGGGGTGGGGGGAGGGAGTATGGTGTGTGTATGAGGTAAGGAGCGTGTTGGATGCCCGAAGGTCTCTCATAGGATCCCCGAGAGCCAGGATGATATATTTACAGAGACCTTTTATTCCTTCCTTGCCCCAGTAATGGTCCCTGTACAGTTGTGCGAGGTGTGTCATAACATCTCTCCAATATGTAGTCAGTGCGGGGCAGGACCAGAGCATGTGTATCATGTCTGCATCTGGAGTCTGGCAACTGGGACATGCCGCACCAGTGCGGTGGAAGTAGCGGTTGATGTACTAGGGGTTAAACAAGCCTGATGTGGAGTGTACAGTTGGATCCCCTTAAAGCGGGCGCTGCGTGACACTAGGGAAGGATATTGTTGGTTAGTCTGCCAGTCACTGTCCGTAGAAGCGCAACCAAACATCAGTGTCCCAGCGTCCTCGTAGTGTGACCAGGAGAGGAGCAGTGTGTGTGCGTAAGACGCTGGCGATGCAACAAGTTTGGCGCTTCCCCGTGCCTAGTGTCTGCAGATATTGTATGACCAGGTGTTGTGTGGGTTCCTGCTTCATCTCTCCAGAGGATTGGTTCAATGTGGCAATGAAGGAGGCATATAGTAAGAACTGACCGGGTGGGAGATCAGTGTTAGTCATGACTTTATCCAATGGAAGGAGGAGAGCCACCATCATATAATTCCCCAATGGGGTGTAATCCCGCTTTGTGCCATTGTGCTAATTACGGAGTAATAGTATGTGCGTGTCCCCATGGTAAGGGTAGGGGTAATGCTGGGACATACGGTATAGTCGACGGGGTAATGAATAGGGCTCTAGGGTTACACCGACAGGCCACTTGTAGGAGGGGGATGTCAGGTGGCAGAGTCTTAGTTAGTGGGTGAAATATGGTCAAGATACGTCCCAGGGTCCAGGAAGGTCGAAGTGATGCAATGTCAGGCAGCTTTTGGCCAGTAAACCAGTACGAAACCACTGCAGCTGGTAAACCAAATAGCAGTGTTCGAAATTGGGGATGTTGAGCCCCCCGCGGTCCGAGGGTAAGCAGAGTTTTGTAGGGATTTTCTGCGGCGTGTGTCTTCCCAGATGAAATCATGCAGTCTAGGGAGCGAAAGAAGGACTGGTGCATGAAGAGTAGGTGGTTGGTGAAATAAGAGAGCAGCCGTGGTAGGGCCATCATCTTCGTCAGGGCTACTCCAGCTGCTACTGACAATGGCAGTGCCTGCCAAAAGGACATCTGCACTCGTATCGCTGAAACTGACCAAGTCACATTGCCCTTTAGAAGGTCCTCTTGCGTGTGCTAGACACGGCTGACCAAGTAGAGGAAAGTGGCGATTTGCCACTCAAGCTCTATGTCATTTACTGCGTATGTAGAATTAGGAGCATGGATGTTGAAGGGAAACAAGCATGATTTTGACCAATTGGCCTCAAGTCCAGAAATACTGGCAAAACCTGCCAGTGGAGTTGCTACAGCAGGGGGTATTAACAGGACATCTCTGAGGTAGAGGAGTATTTCATCTGCATAAAGCAAAACCGCATATGTGTCGTCTCCCAGCGAGATCCCCCAGTCCTGGCCTCGTGCATGTAAATGGTGAGCCAGAGGTTCAAGCGTCAAATAAAATAAAAGAGGGGACAGAGGGCATCCTTGACAGGTCCCACATTGTATCATGATAGGGTCTGTGATGTGGCATCCGATGCACACTCTACCTGTGAGGATGGTATATAATAGTGTTACCAAGTGGAGAAAATGTGCCCCAAGCCCATAGCATCATAACACTTTGAATAGGAATGACCATTCCAGTGAGTCGAAAGCCTTATGGAGGTCTAAAAGCAGGCACCGTGAATGGGGATGTCATAACGGTGCATAATGAAAAACGCAGAAAAGGCGGAAGATTTTTAATGAGTCATTTCTATTGGCACGAATTGAACTCTCATCATTTAGTTCTTCTTGGGAGTCTGAAGTGATCTGCAGGAGTATGACTTTAGCTAAAAGGCTGCTAATGGCATCAGGGGACACTTGTAGCGTGGACATGTACAATTGTGTGTAGTGTCATGTGGATACAGTATGTATATTTTATGGCGAATGGAGCAGCTGGCCTGTGTCTGAGTGGACAGATAGGATGGGGCATCTGTCGGTTCTTGTCAGATCAGCCACGCCAACAGGGTGACCGGGCAGTCAGCATCTGCGTGTGTGCACTGAGTGTGTTCTTCATAGTTTAAGCAGCAGAGGTGTTCCAAATATTTAGCTCAGAAGAATGAAAGACTGAGCAAACCGTGCAGGTTCTAGAACCAGAACTATATGGAAGTGTTTGACTTTCCAGTTATAGGTCTTATGGGTTTTTTATTTACTTAATAAGTCTCTGCACTGAGCTCAACTTATAGCTGTCAACCATTTATTTTGATTAATGCTTAGCTCTACGGATATTCGAACTATTAGATCGCTCTAATACCCAAATCTTAATTTGCTTGTGGATGACTGGGAAAAAAGTTACCCATCAATTCCTTTTTGCTCCTTATTAGGTCTCGCCTGACCCATCGCATGCACTGGTTTGGCGAGACTTTTTGTGAGGGCTCAAAAAACTGCTACCACTGGAGCCTAGAGCTACAGTGCATATGCGCGGGTGCGCGCGCCTCACTTTCGCAGCCGCACGGCCGCTTTGATGTTTGATTGCGATCACTTTCACTTTTATTTTTTCCTGTTTATTACTTCTATGTAGTAATGGTGGCACCTGTGCGCCGCCATTACTACAGAGCAGTAATAAACAGAAACAAGCATTGGCATAGCCAATAGGTCTCGCTTTTGGGACCTTAAAGTATTTAGGTATGCAACTGTTGCATGGCTAAACACTTATAAGGTCCCAAGAGCGAGACGTATTGGCTATGCCAATGCTTGTGCCAAGCTCCTTTCCGCTCAAAATCCGTCAGTCTCTGTCTCTTTTTCTGAACTCCTTCCCAATATAATGAGTACTACACATCTATAGCACACACTACCGTTTATCTGGTATGTAGGTGCAGCTAGCAGGTATAGATTATGCCAACTCAATGATGCTCATTTTATCCATTTTGGAAAGATGAAAGGCTGTGAGGCCCTAATCGATAGAGCTACAATGTATGGATTACTCCACTGTACATAATACTAAGATATTGTGTTAAATCATCAGAATGTTCAGAAATGTCTTATCGTAGGATTCTTTTATTTGCCAGGGATCTAGACATTTATAAAGGTTCAGTGTCCGCCATTCTGAGAATCTTGGCTGGTGACCAATGCTCACTCTCCTAAAATATGTACCCAGCATCACCAGCTGCGGCCAGGGGTAAAAGCAGTAAATTGTAACGTGAGTAATCCTATCCGCTGAGCAAATAGTGCCAGCACTGCCCAGCACTGCCTTTGAATCAGATGCACTACCACAACTATTAATTAACTTTCTCTTAAAAATAAATAAATAATAAAAATTATGTTCGAAACTTTGAATTTTGAAAAGTGAGGGACGCCATCAATCCCCTTTGAGGCTCACTGTCTGCTCTACTCAGCACTTACACATATAACACAACACAATGCACCTTTTAGCACTGCAATAAACGTTCAAGCAAGTACCCTCTTATCTCCACCAGGCTTTCATTTTCAAGCCCCACAGATGAATCCCTTCTCAATGCCAATCCCTATAAAACATTATGATAATCATAATCCATGGAGTGTTGCTAACGGAACAGGTTGTGATGTAGATGTGTCGTCTGGAACCATTCGCCTCTACAGCTCCCATTGGCCTTTGAGGTAAGTGTGTCTGTTGTGTGGCTGTGTAGGGGAGTGGTTGGAGAGCTGTGGTTCAATCGAGCTGGACTTGGGATAATGACCTATGGACTGAGATGTGGCACGATAAATGTCAAGACCTCATCAACAAGTTCAAATACATTTTTGGTAGTAGAAACACAAAATATAAGTATATATACACATTATTTATCACGTTGATAATAAAAAGGCACGTTACATAACTCATCATTCCATCTCAACTTTCCCCAAACCAAAAATACTTTTCTCACTTCACTTAATTTCCATTTCCATTTAATCCACCTGTTGCTTCCATACACATCAATGATTGCTTGTGAGGCTGCTCTTACCTTCCTCGATATACAGTTATGAAGGTAACATGCTTTGTGTACTGTCGTTGAGTCTCCAAAAAGGGGGCAAGATCACTCTCCCTTTGACCATACTGACACCACAGGAAGTGACGTCATATGACTTTTGACCCTGAATACCAAGAAGTAATGCTACTTTATGTTGATGGTGAATGCATCAAAATAATTGGTGTCACTGAAGCCTAGCATATAACTCAAAGAGAAAATGCATTGATACACCACATGGAGAGTCACAAAAAAGATATTAAAAACAAACTGTGCTTATACCCACCAGTATCCATATGACCATATAGTGAATATGAGCATTGTTATTGGCTTGAGTTAGTTCTTCTATTTGTTAGCATGTTTTGATCACATGTAAGGAACTATCACACTGCGAAGCAAAATTGTTACTGTTTTGGTCCAACATATTGTTAGGTTTGGACTTGAGACAGCTTTAGTTCTATCCCTACCCTCATGTAATGTCAACAAATTAGTTAAAAAAAAACACAAATATATACATAGATAGTGGGGCTTAGTGTCAGCTCCTTTTGTCCACTAGTCTGTTTAACGGTTACTCACATTATACTTTCTCCCACTGCAGCTCAAAGAATGGAGCAGTGGGTCATTCCACTTCACCCATTGGCTACCCTGTGATGTGAGTGACAGTGTTGTTCCTGATCACAAGGGTGGTGGGCCAATTCTTTACTTTTCCAGTGTTTTTTTCTTACCATTTTTCATCATGTTTTATATTTTAGTCATCCATGTGTGTTTAAATCATGTCTTCGAATTACATAACTCATATTACATTTTCTTTGCACCAATTGGAATAATTTTTTTCTGTGACATGTATTAAACAATAAAATACCTGTAATAAGTACACTTGCCTGCTAGCGATGACTCAAATTGCTCTATTACAATTGCATGCAATTGTACTTTTTTTTATTTAAAATTGGTATTGGAAGCATAAGTCAAAATGTCTGTGTGGTACCTTGTTTTTCATTTTATATTTGTGCCATAGCCTTGCAATAATAAAAAAATAAACATTGCTTCAGCTTTCCAAGGCCATACTTCTTGGCTTTGCCAACCCTTGTTTTTCATGCATTCACAATAATGAAGCATAGCAACAAGTTTAAAAAAATTGGTACTTTTTCATTTGTTTAATTTTGGCTTGTATTCTTGTTCAAAATGAGGGTCTCTAGTTGGCAGTTGCATGCACCCTGTCAAAGTATGGACCCTTCCTTCAAGTCAGGGTAAGGGGATAACACAGCTAAGATAACCCCTGCTCACCCCCTTCATAGCTTGGCACGGGCAGTCAGGCCTTTATCAGAGGCAATGTGTAAAGCATTTGTACCCAAACACACAGTAACACAATGAAAACACGACAAAATGGACACCACACCAGTTTGAAAAAATAGCCAATATTTATCTAATCAAAACAAGACCAAAATGTCAAAAATCTTACATACATACATCAAAATATCAGATTTAGCAAGATTGTTGCAAAACTACAGCTCCCAGAAAACAATAGCTCCAACTGGGGCTATCTCAACATTGTGACAGGTACAAATCCAAAGTACAGCGCTGACCACGAGGCGCGCTGGCCATCCACGGAGTCACTCAGACAAACAGTACCTTTTGCGATGATACAAACAACGGCATTACAAAGTGTCGGGGAGGTGATGTGGTGCCTGTGTCGGGATCAGTTTTCCTACTGCCACAGGGGAGGTGAGATGTTGACTCCTCACTGCTACAGGGAAGGTGAGGCGTTGGTTCCTTACTGCTATGCAGGGGAGGTGATGCGTCGGTTTCTTACTGTGGTGATGTGGCGTCAGCAGCGATGCATCCGTTTCTTACGACGGTGCGGCATCAGGCAGTCACCCACATGACTACATAATGGAGCGAGGGAGGCCATGGCGTGAGGCAGTGCTTCATGCACTCCACAAGTGGTGCCCTCGGATCGGGTGCAGGCAGCAGCCTCGGTGACGTAGTCAGAGTTGATGCAGGGATGGAATCAGCCGGCATCGGGCTGCGGTCCAGTTGCAGTCGGTGTTGCGCTCACACAACAAGAAGTGACCATGGAGTCAGTGCAGGTAGCGGGATCGGAGATGGCATCAGGAATCCTTTTCTTGAGGTTTGTTTCCCATCAAACACCTCCAGTGACCCGGAATTGCAATTGGCGCCACTTGGCAGGTCAGAACTCCAAACAAAGGAGTTGGAGGGGGGCTTCAAGTGAAGTTTTTGATAGCCCTGAGACTTCCAACAGGAGGGAAGCACACACAAGCCCTTGGAAAAATGTGGAAAAGCAGGATACAAAGCAAAGTCCAGTCATTTCACTGGACTGCAGCAACTGCAGGCCAACCCAGCAAAGCAACACACAGCAAAAGGGCAGTACTCCTCCTGACAGCTCCTCTTCTTGGCAGAGTCCTCAGTTTCCGAAATGTTCTAAAGTTCTGGGGTCAGAGCCCCACTACTTACACTACTTTCAGCCTTTGAATTACACAGGCTTCAAAGAATGTTTCTCTTACTTAGTAGAACCAGTTCTGTACTCCCTGGTCCAGCCATTCTACAGGTGGTGGAGACAGCATTGTGAAAGGAAGACACATCCCTATTCAGGTGCAGGTGACAGCTCTTCCCACCACTCTAGCTCAGGAAGACCCATCAGCCTGGTGATGGGCCATCAGGATATACAAGGCACACCTCAGCTCCCTTTTGCGTGACTGTCTAGAGTGAATGCAGAAAACAGCCTCTGCCAGTCTAAAGCTGATGTTGATTCCACAGGCAGGCAGAAGCACAGAATGGTAAAGCAAGAAAATGTACACTTTCTAAAAGTGGCATTTTTAACCACAGAATTTAAAAAACACTTTCACTAAAAGATGTATTTTTTCATCCTAAACTCAGGGAGCCCAAATTCCAAATCTACAGCAGTTCCCAATTGAAAGTTAAACGTGTAAAATGTTACAGGGCAACTCCAATGATAGCCTATGGGAGAGCCAGTCCTTACAATAGTGAAAAACGAAATTAGCAGTATTTCAATATCAGGACATGCAAAACACACCAGTACATGTCCTACTCTTCACATACACTGGACCCTGCCCATGGAGGTACCTTGGGCCTACCTTAGGGGGGCTTACATGTACTAAAAGGGACAGTTAGGGCTTGGTAGGTCGAAATGGCAGCTAAAATTGCACTCACAGACACTGCAGTGGCAGGTCTGAGATATGTTTACAGGGCTACTCGTGTGGGTGGCACAAGCAGTGTTGCAGGCCCACTAGTTGCATTTGATTTACAGGCCCTGGGCACACACATTGTGCACTTTACTAGAGACTCACCAGTAAATCAAATATGCCAATTAAGGATAAACCAATCACCAATACAATTTAGACCATATGCACTTTAGCACTGATTAGCAGAGTCCTACAGCCAGCAAAAACAGGATAAAAAAAATAGGAGGCAAAGGCAAAAAGTTTGGGGTTAAACCTGCAAAAAGGGCCAGGTCCAATAATTTGAAACAGTGCTGCACTGCTGAAGACACATATTTGATCAAATAGTAAGTGTAAAGTCCCAATGGAAGCTGCAGAAAGTAAACATTTTCCCACTTGGGACACTCTTTACCTTCTGTTCATAACACTGCTTTGGTCATCTCGGAGGCCTAGAGTAGTAAAGCAAGTGTTAGGGGTGCCAAGGGACACGACAGAGGTCACAGCTACAACCCCTGGAAACCCCTAAATAGCTGTCCATGGCTTTGTGGTTTACTTTAGCTTTTGGTGGTAAATGAAATGCCCAGCTATTGTGTTGACTGCTCTGTGGATTAACCCCACTGATGTACTTGTGCCATGCATCAGTAAGTACAGCAAATTCATCAACCCGGGCACTATTTATTGGCTGACAAGTAACCATTTAACCATTTGAATGCATTGTTGCAGGAAGTTCAGATCTAAAAATACTCAGTTCAAGGAGCAACTTAGATTTTTATTATTTTCCGGCTCCCCGCTCAGGATAAGGAGAGTTCAGATTACTTATCAGCAATCTCTGCTATCCCTCGAAAGCGTACTTACATGATGAGAGTGAAACAAGTCCAAGAAGCAGACATCCATGTTAGGCTTTACTTTAATTTACATTTAAGCATGTCCCATAAGTATCTGAGGTCTCACCAGAAGTCCTGTTTGTAGTGTTCAAGACATAGAAGAGTAGTACACCCAACTGCAGTTTCCGTGTGAGGGCATCGGGGCTCAACTGCTCCCTTTACTTTCACAGTAAAAAAGTAATGTGCAATGCTAAATCTGCATTATTATTTTTTTTAAAGGCATATATGCACACATACAAATTTGCTTGAACAGGGGTTTCTCTACAACACTGTCTGCCAGACTGCCGCTCACATCACAGAGCTTTCCCTAAACTTATGTTGCTCGCCTGGGCGGGCCCAAAGTCGGAAAGTATTTGCTGGGATGACAATCTCCCAGCCGTGAGGCCTGTAGGTCATCAGTTCGGCAAAGACCTTCCAGCAAGGGTCAGTGTCCACTCCCTGATGATGTGGAGGTAAAGTTAGCTCTGTGCGGTGGAGACACAAGCCCTGTAGCGCTAAGCCTCCACATCAACCACGCAGTGGTGAGGGCATTCTCACCCCACCTTTCCCGGCTCGTCACCGAGTGGGGTGGTGAGACCCACCCTGTGATGAGTTGGGGATGGGTGTGGTAACAGATGCAGGCGGGACTTTAAGAGACCGCGCAGACTTGACTTGGGGTGTCTGCTTCCTGCTGCGTAAGTTAATTCTGGACACCATTTTCGCTCCGGACCCAGCATGTGTCCGTTCAGAGTGACTCATGATTTACTGTTTAGTGCCAGGCCAGCTAGACTTGTGTTGGTGGTGACAGTGCGGGTGCGAAGGATGAGGGGTTGCTTGCGCACTGCAGACCAGGTTTGTGTTGTGTGTCTGAAGGAAAGCTTGCAGATGTGCTGTTCGTAGTATTGAGTGAGCTGCCAGCAGTGCTTTAAATGGGCCGGTACTCACCGGTATTGAGTACCGGCACTTCCAAATTTTCTAGCCGTCAGTACCGGCACTTTTCTTTTGTCAGGGAGAGTACCGGTACCCTGATTGATGGGCAGATTCGGTATGTCCTTCAACACAGGGGATCTCGCAATCGCACTGAGGGTCTGAAGTAGACTTTTGCAGGGACGCTGCTAAAGTCTAGAGGCGCCCCTTCTAATTTACCCACACTGCAGGGGTTTGAGAGGGCTTGCATCACGCTGTGATTAACAGTGCAGGGTCGACTCTAGGTAGACCCTGCACTGTTAATTAGGCGTGCAACGAGCATTCAGGTGAAAGTGCTTTAGCCACCCCCCTCCCTGTCAGGTGCGTGAAATGGCCTAGGCTGGGGCTGCGGTCAGTAATCGAGTCCCATTAATAGGTATTGAACTGACCTTACAAAAGCGAGTGGCAGTGCAGCACAATCCTACACCTTCCTCAAAGCCGGTTTTCTTTTCATGGTCAGGGCTCGAGTCGGGGTACCACGCGGGTGGACGGCGTCCCCCCACTTATTTTACCAGGTTTTTCCGGGTGGACGCCGTCCCCCCTGCCCAAAAGCTGGACAGCATTGTGTGAGCAGAGAGCCCGGGTGGGAGGGAAGTTTCCCGTAAATTACCAAAGATATGCTAATATTTGTAATTGGAGACTTTAAGAGGCACCGGTGGTGTGTGCAGGCTGGAGTGATTGGGAGGCGGAGCGAGCAGGCGTTGGCGGTTAACGCTTGGAATGTGTGTCCTTCTATATCTTGTGCACTTTTGAGCACTTCGTTGTGCAACTGGGGCACCCCCTCGGGGGAGTGGGGGGGAGGGGGGGTTGCAAAGGACATCGAGGAACAGACCAGGGGTAGCAGTGCTGTGAAATGCCCCGTCATCTAAAGGCATATGAATACTCATGAGATTCCTGTTGTGACGTCACTTCCGGTGACAGCGTCCCCCACTTCTTTTCATGAGATTCCTGTTGTGACGTCACTTCCGGTGACAGCGTCCCCCCACTTCTTTTTTTAGGACTTGTGCCCTGTTCATGGTAGTATTTTTCAGCCCAGGAGCTGCTTCCCTTTGTGTGCGCC
The DNA here is from genome assembly GCF_964204655.1 of Triturus cristatus. Lineage (NCBI taxonomy): Eukaryota > Metazoa > Chordata > Amphibia > Caudata > Salamandridae > Triturus > Triturus cristatus. Next base: position 662,018,075 of record NC_140594.1, read on the forward strand.
TCCAACACTAATGGCAGCATTTACATAACAGAGAGAGATCCATGGGTGTGAATATAGCCCTGCCCAAAGAGCAATGAAACGCTGCATCTCCAGGAATGAGCTCACATTACAACTGACAATGGGTCTGGTTGGGGGGAAATCGAGATGGACATAGAAGGAAGGGGGAGGGAGGAATGTAAAAAAGTGATGTGACAGGTGAAGTTAGGATTGACACTTTTGCAGATTAAAAATACCAGATATGTGTTCAGTTCTGAAATCGGAGCTTAGAAATGGCATTTTAACACATATTTTTGTAAAGTTAAAAATCTGCTGTATTTCTTGTTAACTGTAATAACTATACATATATATGTAAATGTTAAAATATCATCCTGTTTGGCTTTCATTTTGTGTAATTATTAAACGTGTTTTGTTTACATAAACACATTTCTCTTGTTTTAATATGTGCTGCAACTAGCATAGAAGTCATTATGTATAATCATGTCTTGCCCTTAGCCCCGTCCCTATCCCCGCCCACTTGCCACACCTCTAGCACATTTTGATGAGTACCTGCACTTATTTTTTTCCCATTTAAAGCACTGGCTGCCAGCATTGGCCAATCGAAGAAGAGTGACCAGGGAAGTGCTCGATTATGCAGCCTGGGATCCTGTCAGTTTCAGTGGTCAGGGGGGAAAAGAGCATGTGTTTGTACCAGACCCTGTGGGTGTTTGGCGTGGGCGGGGGACAACAGCGTGACAGAGCGCTTGGGTGAGGTGTGCAACTACACTCGTTCCTTTGGAGCATTATTCCATGTTGTTGACACTTATTTTAAGCAATCTTTGTGGGAAACAAACAGAGAGAATGCTCCAACCCGTTCTTTTGGAGTTGTCTAAGGAAGACCCTGAGCCCTGAAATGTATAAGAAGCAAACAGCGATGGGATATTTAAAATTGCTCATTGGGTACCTGTTTGGGCCTCTGATCTAAAACTAAGACGAGACCTATGTATTCCTGCATGCTAACACAGTCATATGCGCGAGTTCGGTTGGGCAGGTTGATGTATGGTTCTTCTACCTGTGGTATTTCCTGGGTGAAAGCATTCTGGTGTGAAAGAGCGGCAAGGGCTGCAAGCTGACAGGTCCATGCTTCAAAGGCAGGCCCCGCATCCTCGGGTGCGCCGAGCAAACATGGCTTAGTGGTTGAAAGCCTTTCGAAATCTCCTGCACGGGATGTCAGAGCTGAACAAAGAATCTCCACCACCCTTCATCTCGTGCTGTTAGGGGCGTTCATGAAGCAGAACCCAACTTTTATTTGCAGAGAGGGCCGTACAAATGCAGAGGTCTGTGCCACAAACTGGACGGTAGTATGAAGGGTCGAGGTTTAGATTAAGCAAGGAGATCACAATATATAGACCTTAACTGGGATCTGGGCCTGTGAATGATGGGCTGTTTACTTAAAAGCACACAGGTGAGTCGGCGTTGCCTGGCCTGGCTTGAAGGCAGCTCCCCTCCAGTTCAGCAGGCAGTGAGGTAAATAATGCCAACTGTGCCCGGCCCATTTGGTTGGTTCATTCAGTTGGGGCCTTTAGGAATCCAAACCATTAATCTTATTTTGTTGCTTTTGTTGATGTTAATGAATTCGAAAAGGGAAGTTGTACGTGTTTATTGGGGGTAGTGGACATGTGTGGAAATGCGTTGCATTGCATACTATGTAATGTAAAACAGTAATGTAATGTAAAACAGTCTTGTAACGCGCATCTATCACCCTACGGGTATCTTGGCGCTAGGACTAAGATGGAGGAAGAAAAACTTTAACCAATCCAATTCATTCCAATAAATATTTTCTATAGCGTGTAGGTTCGGACTCCTGCCAGGACAAGAATCCTGATCTCTGTCCTTGCATGTCTACCTGTAAACTCAAGGGCGGCAGACAGAGTGAATACATCTGCCTGGGCCTGAAAAGGACACATCAGATGGATGCAGTTTAACAGAGAGTGCGCTGTATTGTTCCTCGCCTGCGTTGTAACTTCTATACAAAACTGCAGCTCTCGTGCCAAAACAGGAATATTTAGTTGATGGCGCTAAACAAACATTTTTTAGATCTGTTTTTGCAGTTCATGGTTTCCATTCGAGCTACAAAGACTGTGAGTTTGAATTTGGAAAAAATAATTGGTTTTCATACAATGCTTCTGAATCAAATACATCCTACTTCTTAACTGACAGAAGCAAACCAGTTACAAATATGGTGTTCACTATTCGATTGTCTGTCAGAAAATTGATGCCTGCGTAGAAACAGAAGCAGAAGAAAGAGAGTCATTTCTAACTCTTGCGTTTTCCTGACTTTCCGAGAGGGGGTTATGAATTTCCCCCAGGGGAAGGAGGCTCTCTGTACATCTTGAAGAGCCATATTCCAGAGCAGTTGTGGTCTACCACATCTGTGGTCCGGATGACCCTCCTCATCAAGTGGTGGAGGTCCTCCTTGAGAGAGCTCCCCTTCTGTGGGAATGCGACATTAAGATGCTGTGATTCCAGGGCTGGAATTTCAGTGCCCCTATGGCCTGCAGCTAGTGTCTGACTGTTTCGATCATGCTATACCTCAGTGACATCAAGTTAAATGCTCGCTGCTGACATCTGTGTGTACCCTGAAACTAGTCACTAAGGCTCGAAAGCAGTCAGGACTGCCTATGAATGACACAAGAACTTTCAGGATGACTGTATAAGAGCATTTTGATCTCTGGAGCAGGCCTAATATGCTGAAAAAGACACACTTTGCATGCCTTTTGTAATAGTCTGGTACCACCACTAAGTGGCATCCCGAGGTCTTACCTTGCTATAAAGAAACGCGAGGCTGTGGGACTGACATAACGTGTCCCCTCCCCCACTCCAGAGCAAGCCCAGCTCACCACTCACAAACCTCACCAGCTGCCACTGAGTACTCCTTATAAAGAGTATTACAGACACTAGAAGATTGTCACACATCTTGTCGGACATTCCATAAATTCTGAGTATATCCCCAGCAGTGACTTCAACGGACATGCAATCGCAGAGATACACAGGTCATTCAGTAACTATACAGCAACTATACCATGAACACACTAACACCGCCTTAGCAAAGATGGCAGCTACTGGAATATACACGTGGTGCTGTGCAATCATCCTAATCAAAAGAGCATAGTTTTGCTGAGCGATGGGTGTGCCACATACAAACCCTGGTTGATAACCTCAACAGAGGGAACGTGAACTTAATTAACCCTCCAATGGAGAGAAGGGGAGCGAGGAAGAGGGAGTAAAGGCCCTGCTAACAATATCTTATGCTGAAAAGTATTGAAACACAAGCCAATGATACCACATTATCCTCTATGCAGCTGAATGCAAACTGGCCACTACACACAGACCAGAGACAAAGAACATTATAATAACGTGAAGAGAAACCATCTGGAACTTTTCATAGCCAGAGGCGTTTCAAGGCATGGGCAAAGCAAAGTGGGCTCTGGCCTAGGGCCCCAGGCTTTCAGAGGGCCCCCTGATAGATCCGGTTTTGTTCTCCACATAGTCTTGGCCTGACAGTGGCAGATGGTGACATTTCAAAGTGGTGAGGTATAAAACAACTGTCGTACTTCACTGCAGCGAGCAAGCATAGCGAGCGAGCCTGAACCATCTATGGGGGGTTAGGGGGGGTTATCCCCCGAGAATTTTTTTTAAAAAGAGTGGGCAAATGGTGCATTTTCACGCAAAGAAATCCCATCTCACGAACTCCACTCAACAGGGTGCAGCTTGCGTTTGTGCAGCAGGTGCAGTGGCACCAGGGCCCAGAGGGGCCAACCAAATCCTGATTATTATTGTATTGTACACTTCAGAAAGCAGTATTAAGGCCCAGTCCATCTGTCTCAGCATCCCAGGTGAATTCTCTTGCGCCTGCACCACTCGCCTCACATCTCAGAGCCATCTTCTTTTAAACACCTCAGACACCCCCACGCTCATCCCAGGAAGCCCATTCACAGATGGCCCTTATGGTGAGCCTCTCTCAGGATTGTGAAAGAGATTGGATGCCACAAAAAAGCTTTAGCTCTGGCTACCACAAGTAGTGCTTCTGCAACAGACACTTCCATCCCTATTAGTCTTAATACACATAATGAACAAGGCCTTCAAACCAGGCTGACATCGAGCGAGGAGTCGAGCCCACTGCATTCTGGTGGTGGAAAGGGCGTAAGTAATCTATGTATATTTAAGGGTGCGTTGGGGATTACACATGCAACTGAGAATGAGATACGTCCTGAATCTTGTGCCCACTAAAAGGCAAAGACATTTTAAATAACAAACCAAATTGGGCTTTAGGAAACCTCGCGCTGTTCATGGTAAGGAACTCCACCAGACTAGTCATTCAAATGCTGCTTCCTTCATATTCTACCACAGGACAATACTGACTTTATGGAGTCCATTATTGCCACATTTTTAAATCTAGTACTTTCTGTCTCAAAAGGGATTGAATTAACTCTGAAGGGTATTAAAGGGCAATTAACTGATCTCTCTGCTAAAAGCACCAGCAAGACAATAGGAGGGTGCCCTATACTAACAGCAATGAGGGACAGTTAACTGAACAAAACAAAATTGGTGGAACCCAAGGGGTATTATCCGGAGCACAAACAGGTCAAACTAACTGGTTATCAAACAAGACTGCCCCAAAGCAATTATCACACTGCACCCCAACTATTTCGATGCCATTTGTCATGTCAGAAGCAAATTTGTAACCAGTCCCACGTGAAAGTTGCCATGCTGGCAATACAAGTAGATTTCATTCCTCCATACTCCCTACTGTTAGAAAAGGTAGACGGACCGGGAGGGCCGGCCGGGGTCAGGGGGAGAGGTCTCCGGAGAGAGCCGTCTCCAGCGATCGTACAGACAAGTAACTTCCCCCCCACAGACAGGAATCACACACGGATAAGGTTCAGTGTTCTTTATAGGTACTTAGTTACGATACGGTAGAATGGTACAAGGAGGTCTGGACGCCGGGGTCCCCTCGATTAGAGTCTCGTAAGGTAGGGAAGGGGGTAGCGGGTCAGTCTATTTATCAATCAGGTAGTTCGGATGAGATGATGATGAGCTCACAATCCTCGAGCTTGGTGTTTAGGTGGTACGGTCCGCGGCAGTGCCAGCAGGTCCCGGTAAGGATGGTTGATACAACGGGCCGCGGCAGCGCCAGCAGGTCCCCGGAAGATGTACGGTCCGCGGCAGCGCCAGCAGGTCCCGGTGAGGATGGTCGTTACAACGGGCCGCGGCAGCGCCAGCAGGTCCCGGTGAGGATGGTCGTTACAACGGGCCGCGGCAGCGCCAGCAGGTCCCGGGAAGATGAAGGTAGCAGAAGGCCGCGGCAGCGCCAGCAGGCAGGACGATGGTTCACAAGAGCGGGCTATGGCAGCGCCAGTAGACCGTCAGGGTTGAGTTCACTCGGTGTCTCTCGACTCCAGGATACAACTCCCTTCCTGCTCCGGAGCTGTCTTAGTTATAGGGCTGGTGCCCTTTGATGTCCGGACCCTCGCACTTGGAGGTCGGAGGGTCCGGGATGAAGGTGTCCAGACACCCAGCAGGGGGTGGAGCCAGCGCCTGGGGGCTGCTGGAGGCGATCGGCACCTGGCGGGGGAAGAGCTCTTGACGCTTCGTTCTCCCATTGACCTGCCAAGTGGTCCGCTCACCTCCTGGGTGGATGGTGGTGCCGGGATGTCGGGGCCGGCCAGGCCCGGGGTTAGGGTCGAGGTGAGGCCACGCGGCCGCGTGGTGCAGGGCCCAAGATGGCGGCTTGACCCGGCCGGGGAAGCCGGTGGGGCTGGACCCCGTGATGAGTAGGGGTCCGAGGGCAGAGGGTCCGTCGGGAGACGGAGTACAGGGGCTTGTCACGGGGGTATGCCGGGTGGGCCGGAGCTCGGGCCCTGTCGTGCGGGGGGGGAGCAAGCCCTCTGTGTGGCCTGTCCAACATGCGTCCCCCCCAGCTGAAGGCGGGGAGAGTCACCCATCTCCTTGGGGACTCTCTTCGTCGAGGCGGAAAAAGCGGGACAGGCCGTCCGCGTTGGCGTGGTCTTGGCCTGGCCGGTGCTCCACAGTGAAGTCCATTCCCTGCAGGGAAATGGACCAGCGCAAGAGTTTTGGGTTCTCCCCCCGCATCTGCATCAGCCATTGCAGGGGTCGATGGTCGGTTTGTACCCGGAAGTGGGTACCGAAGAGATAGGGTCGGAGCTTTTTGAGGGCCCACACTACTGCAAATGCCTCCCTCTCGATTGTGCTCCAACGCTGTTCTCGGGCCAGGAGACGTCGACTGATGAAGGCCACCGGCTGGTCATGACCTTCGGGGTTCAGCTGAGAGAGGACGGCCCCGATGCCGTGGTCGGAGGCGTCGGTCTGCACTACAAATTCCCGACTGTAATCGGGGGCCTGGAGCACCGGGGCGGTGCACAGGGCGGCCTTCAGCTCCTCGAAGGCCGCTTGACAATCAGGAGTCCAGTGGACCCGCTTCGGTTGATTCTTGGATGTGAGTCCCGTGAGGGGCCCCACGATGCTGCCGTAGTCCTTCACGAACCGCCGGTAGTAGCCGGTGAGCCCCAAGAAGGCTCGGACCTCGGTCTGGGTGACGGGGGGCTGCCAGGACTGGATGGCAGCAATCTTAAGTTGTAGTGGGGCCACCAGCCCGCTTCCCACTTGGTGCCCAAGGTAGGTCACAGACCCTTGGCCAATTTGGCACTTGCCGGCTTTAATGGTGAGGCCGGCCCGCTGGAGGGCTTGGAGGACCTCTTGGAGGTGACGGAGGTGGTCGGACCAGTGGCGGCTGTATACAGCGATATCGTCCAGGTAGGCAGCGCTGAATTCTTCGAGCCCTGCCAAGACCTGGTTCACAAGACGTTGGAATGTGGCGGGGGCATTCTTCATGCCAAAGGGCATGACCTTAAATTGATAGTGGCCATCGGGGGTGGAGAAGGCTGACCGTTCCTGAGCCCTGGGTGTGAGGCCGATCTGCCAGTAGCCCGCCGTTAGGTCGAAGATACTAAGGTAGCGGGCGGCCCCCAGCCGGTCGATCAGCTCGTCTGCTCGGGGGATGGGATGAGCGTCGGTCCGGGTGACAGCGTTCAAGCCCCGGTAGTCGACGCAGAATCTCAGTTCAGGGGCGGTGCCGGGGGCAGCGGCCTTGGGAACTAATACCACCGGACTGGCCCAGGGACTGTCCGAGGGCTCGATGACCCCGATCGTGAGCATCTTGGCCACTTCCTCCTGTATGCAGGCCCGTACCCGATCTGGTACGCGGTAGGCCCGGTGCCGGACAGGGGGACTGTCCCCGGTGTCTACGTCGTGCAAACACCAAGGGGTGACCCCGGGGGTGAGGGAGAACAGGGCAGCGAACTGCAGCAGGAGGTCCCGGCAGTCCTGGCGTTGCTCCGAAGTGAGGGCGTCGGAGAGCCGGACCCCATCCACGGAGCCGTCCTTCTCCTGAGTCTTTAAGAGATCCGGGAGGGGCTCGGAGTCTTCTTCTGTACCACTGTCGGTCGCCATCAGGAGGCTTAGTTCGGAGCGCACAAAGTGTGGTTTGAGCCGGTTGGTGTGGAGGACCCGCAGGGGGTTCCGGGTGGACCCCATGTCGATGAGGTAAGTGACGGGGCTTTTACGCTCGACCACTTTGAAGGGCCCCGTCCACTTGTCTTGCAGGGCACATGGTTCGGTGGGGGACATCACCCATACTTGCTGCCCAGGCTCGAACTCAACGGAGGAGGCATTGTGATCATACCACCTTTTCATGTCCTCCTGACTGGCCTCGAGGTTCGCCTTGGCCATCTCCCTGAAGCGCCGGGTCTGGTTTCGTAGGGCCAGGATGTATTTGAAGACGTCGGGAGGGGTCGTTAAGGGGGCCATCTCCCAACCTTCCTTGACTAGGCTGAGGGGCCCTCGCACAGGGTGCCCGTACAAGAGTTCGAAAGGGCTAAAGCCGAGGGACTTCTGGGGGACTTCTCGGTAGGCGAAGAGGAGGCACGGGAGCAGCACATCCCACTGGCGACGGAGAGGCTCTTCCAATCCCCCAATCATCCCCTTGAGAGTGCGGTTAAAACGCTCCACTAGTCCGTTCCCTTGGGGGTGATAGGGGGTCGTGAATCTGTAGGTGACCCCGCATTGTTGCCAGAGGGACTTCATGTATTTAGATATGAAATTCGTACCTCGGTCGCTGACGACTTCTCGGGGGAAGCCTACCCTGGAGAAGATCCCCATCAGGGCCCGGCCAACCACCGGAGCTGTCACTGTCCGTAGGGGCACCGCCTCGGGGTAGCGGGTGGCATGGTCCACTAGTACCAAGATGAACCTGTGTCCTTGTGCCGTGCGGGGGTCCAGAGGCCCCACAATGTCTATCCCCACCCTCTCGAACGGGGTGGTGACCACCGGGAAGGGTTGCAGAGGGGCCTTCAGCTTCCGACCACTCTTCCCGCTGGCTTGGCACGTGGGGCAAGATCGGCAGTGGTTCAGGACGTCATTCCTCATTTTTGGCCAGAAAAAGTGGGTCACCAGGCGACTGTATGTTTTGTCCTGGCCCAGGTGTCCAGCCAGGGGGACATCGTGGGCCAGGTTGAGCAGAAAGTCTCGGAAGCGGAGCGGTACCACCAGAACTCGACCGGCCCCCAGCTCGGCGATTCTTTGCTCGCTGTAGAGCAGGTCGTTGTCCCAGTAGACCCAGTGGGTTCCGGTGGTGTCCCCTGCGTTTTGGGTATCGGCTTGTTGGCGGAGTCCCTCGAGGGAGGGACAGGTCTTTTGTTCCTGGCGGAACTGTTCTTGGGTGGGCCCCCCCTCTTGACGCCACTGAGCCAGATCCGGAAGGTCCTGGTGTTGTGCGTCTGCTTCGATAGTCGGGTCCGGGAGGTCGGCCTCGCTGTTGTCCTCGACGGGGGCAACCGGGGGCGGAGGTGCCGGCCATTCGGTTTCTTCTGATCGGGGGGTGGCCCGGGCGGCCATGGATCGGGTGGTTATGCAGGCCCAGTCCGGGAGGCCCAGCATCCCCAGGTGCTCTCTTTTCTCGACGGTGGCCCACGGGGAACTCTCGAGGTCATTCCCCAGGAGGCAGTCCACGGGGGCATCGTCCCGGACCGTCACCTTCAGTAGGCCGGAGACCCCTCCCCATTCAAACGGGACGCAGGCCATCTTACACATACTCTCAGAGTTATCTGCCGAGCGGACGGGGCAGAGAATGTTCGGCAGGATCTGCTCGGGCTTCACCAGATGACAGCGGACGGCCGTCACGCTGGCGCCGGTGTCCCGCAAGGCCTCGGCTCTCTGTCCATTAATGGTCACCCACTGACCGTATTTTCTGGTGTTGGCGGGTAGGGGAGCCCGCGGAACCATGTCTCTTCCCCCTAGGCATGCCAGGACCATGGCGGCCGGTTCCCACCCTTGCTGGGCCGGCTCGTACTCTTCGGGTCCCTCCGAGGATTGCTCTTCCCCTAGGGCAGCGGCCGCTACCTGGCGGGGCTTGGGTGTTTGATTTAGCGGGCAGTTCGGGTCATTGGCGTAGTGGCCTAGTCGCTGGCACCGGTGGCACGTGACGTTGGCTCGGTACCCAGGCCGCAACGGGGGGTTGCCCCGGCCGGCCGGAGGCGGGGTGCTGGCCACGGGTGTTGTTGGTAAGGCGTCTCTCCCTCGCCCCTGGCCTCCTCCTCCTCCCCGAGGACGGTGCTGGCCTTGGTTGCCTCTGTTCTGGTCGTGGGGCCCTCTCCGGCCCACTCGGGTGCTTTCCCACCGGTCAGCTTCGGCGGCGAGCTGCCGGGGGTCGGTCAGCTTACTGTCGAGTAGGTGCTGCCGGAGCTCGACGAAACAGTTGTTTGACAGGTGCTCCCATACCATAAGGTTGAAGAGTTGTTCGTAAGTGGTGACCTGACTTCCCTTGATCCACCCTTCGAATGCCCGGCTGAAATAGTTCACGTATTCTACCCACGTTGTACCTGGGATCCTGGTGCAATCTCTGAACCTCTGGCGGTACATCTCGGGCGTGAGGCCGTAGCGGGTGAGGAGGGCAGCCTTCATGTGGTCGTAGGACGACATTTGGTGATCGGGGAGCTGCAGCAGGGCATCGCGACCCTCGTTGATAAATCTCCCCCAAAGTCCGGCTCCCCAATCACTCCGGTCGATTCGGTGGGAGGTCATTGCGATCTCATAGGCTTTAAACCACTGTTGTATGTCGTCTTCTCGGACATATTCGCGGACAACATCCTTGGGGATGTGAACTTTTTTCTCACTTGGCCCCGGGGTGTGTGGTCGCTCAGGCACCCCCAGTTCCTTATTCTGTTTGCGCAGTTCTATTTCCGCTAGTCGGCGCTCGTGCTCGAGCGTTATTTTTTTCTCTTCCAGCTCTCTCTGTCTCTGCTTTTCTTCTCGTTCCTCTCGAAGCCGCATATGCTCGAGGTTAAGTTTCTGTTCAGCTAACTTGAGTTCCCCATCCATCTTGAGTCGTGCCATCTCCAACTCGTGTAATCTGACTCTGTCTCTTTCTCGGATCTCCTCTTGCGGGAGGCCCGTTCCCCGCTCCTCGGGAGCCGTGGCGTTCCCCTCTGGTGTGATGCTGGTTTGGCCTGGTGTGACGCTGCTTTGGTCGGAGGGTCCTGTGACCCCCGTTTCTGTCCATGACTCCAGAGCGCGCTTTAGATCATCCTTGGTACTCAGGCCGGTGGTAGCAATGCCAAGTTCTATGCAAAATTGTCTCAGTTCGCGGTGGTTGTATTCTTCTAATTTCTCCATTTGGAATTTCTCGGTGGAGCTGCTATCTTTGGTCGACATCGTGTTTTTGTCGTGGGGTGAGCTACTCTCTGTACGCTTACGCGTTGATTCGGATCGCGCCGCTGGCCACCAATGTTAGAAAAGGTAGACGGACCGGGAGGGCCGGCCGGGGTCAGGGGGAGAGGTCTCCGGAGAGAGCCGTCTCCAGCGATCGTACAGACAAGTAACTTCCCCCCCACAGACAGGAATCACACACGGATAAGGTTCAGTGTTCTTTATAGGTACTTAGTTACGATACGGTAGAATGGTACAAGGAGGTCTGGACGCCGGGGTCCCCTCGATTAGAGTCTCGTAAGGTAGGGAAGGGGGTAGCGGGTCAGTCTATTTATCAATCAGGTAGTTCGGATGAGATGATGATGAGCTCACAATCCTCGAGCTTGGTGTTTAGGTGGTACGGTCCGCGGCAGCGCCAGCAGGTCCCGGTAAGGATGGTTGATACAACGGGCCGCGGCAGCGCCAGCAGGTCCCCGGAAGATGTACGGTCCGCGGCAGCGCCAGCAGGTCCCGGTGAGGATGGTCGTTACAACGGGCCGCGGCAGCGCCAGCAGGTCCCAGGAAGATGACGGTCCGCGGCAGCGCCAGCAGGTCCCGGTGAGGATGGTCGTTACAACGGGCCGCGGCAGCGCCAGCAGGTCCCGGGAAGATGAAGGTAGCAGAAGGCCGCGGCAGCGCCAGCAGGCAGGACGATGGTTCACAAGAGCGGGCTATGGCAGCGCCAGTAGACCGTCAGGGTTGAGTTCACTCGGTGTCTCTCGACTCCAGGATACAACTCCCTTCCTGCTCCGGAGCTGTCTTAGTTATAGGGCTGGTGCCCTTTGATGTCCGGACCCTCGCACTTGGAGGTCGGAGGGTCCGGGATGAAGGTGTCCAGACACCCAGCAGGGGGTGGAGCCAGCGCCTGGGGGCTGCTGGAGGCGATCGGCACCTGGCGGGGGAAGAGCTCTTGACGCTTCGTTCTCCCATTGACCTGCCAAGTGGTCCGCTCACCTCCTGGGTGGATGGTGGTGCCGGGATGTCGGGGCCGGCCAGGCCCGGGGTTAGGGTCGAGGTGAGGCCACGCGGCCGCGTGGTGCAGGGCCCAAGATGGCGGCTTGACCCGGCCGGGGAAGCCGGTGGGGCTGGACCCCGTGATGAGTAGGGGTCCGAGGGCAGAGGGTCCGTCGGGAGACGGAGTACAGGGGCTTGTCACGGGGGTATGCCGGGTGGGCCGGAGCTCGGGCCCTGTCGTGCGGGGGGGGAGCAAGCCCTCTGTGTGGCCTGTCCAACACCTACCATACATACATCTGCCTCCTGAGGCCTCTCTGCTGGTCATTGCTTTATAAAATTTACCTGCCTTGCCACGCGGTCCAGCTTGAGAATGAGGGCCAACTTAAGAACAAGGTCATTTATTGGCTATGTTCATCGCTAGGCAGAATGAGAATTAATTTTGCTTCACATAACATCATTACTGTACGAAGAGTTCAATGGATAGGCAACATGTCAACACAACAGGGAGGGTGCCCAATACTAACAGCAGTGAGGGTCAGCTACCCGAACAAAACAAAATTGGCGGAACCCAAGGGGTATTATCCGGGGCACAAACTGGTCAAACTGACTTCTTAACAAACGAACGAGACTGCCCCAAATACATTCTTTCCCCAAATCTTCAAAGAACCAAGCCGCATATTCCTAACAACTGCATTTTCCTAAAATGTCAAAATTGTATATTTTACAAATGGCACTGCAGTAACTTGGAGTTATGAAGTGTGCACTTGGCAAAGAAAACGAAGGGGTTACATGCAATACACAAGGTCACACTCAACATAACATCCCTTAAAATAACTTAATAAAAGTTGAAAGTCTTCATATTTGGTTTAGTAACAATGCAGAATTCGACAAACTGTCGGCACACATAACTTTAGGCAAGATGTTGATTTTTAGCACTCCACTTGAAGTGTAATGCTTTCATATAATCTGGCATTTGCTGTTCTGTTAAATGCATTCACCACTGCCCAAAACTCAGCATTTATGCTTATCTTCTGACAAGATTCAATATGAGGATGGGATGTACACCTTTTATTTTTACTTTTTGATTTTTACTGTTCAAACTTGTCCACTTTCTCCTTTAAATGTGTGCAGAATGGTAAGTGCCAACCCGTTGTGACACCAAAAACTGAAACACAACATAATAGCAGGGACGTAGATACGCCCCCAACCACTCGCACAGCTTAATTGCCCCATTTCGGCCTATATCCTTTCTTTTTTACTCATCAATATATTCTTTATATGCTTTCTTATTTTCCTCTTTTTTCCACATTCATTTAAGTGCTCATCCACACGTGGAATTATGTGCCATTGTCCAAGTTTCTGATATTCATGATGTGTCCATCCGGACCCCTCGACATAAATACGACTGAAGCAGGGTTCGTCAAAAGGCAGCGTTTATTCTAAAAAACCCAATGCATTTCGGGCTGCAAGCGCCCTTCTTTCGGGGGTCACTGCCACAGCACGGTAAAATCGGCCATATGCGTCTTCCTTCTTAGCAAGTAATCCACTTTCCTTCAATTTATTTTTAATATGACTAATGTGTGGGAGTCCATTACAGACATTTTCCAGAGAAATGTTTTGTTTATCTTTTTGAACACCCTGCAACATCTATTAAAAATGTTTTTTAGATCGAAACAGGACCTCGCGTATGAGAAATGGCAGTGGGTCCCTTGTTTGGAATAATATTAGTAAGCGGCTGCTTTACTACAGTATTCAAAACGCACTTTGCTATCCTTTAGATGGAAACACATTTAGAATGTGTACCGGTGTGTCTGTGCAATGTCAGTGATCTGGCCAAAGAGGGCATGAAAAAGCTGAAATTGGATCATAAATTCAAAGCTTCTCCGAACAGGGCTCCCCAAAATATGTTTGGCTCAGGGCCCCCAACAACCTTAAGATGTCCCGGCGCATGACAGTTTGGTTCAAAGTGCGATTTTGGTAGTACTGAGCCTAGACATCAAGGGACCTGCATAGCAAAGTAATGGTTATGAGAATACGACTGACTCCTCCCAGAAACTCCTAAGCACAACCATAGACCAGAAGAGATACATATCAAACTCAGAAGTACATTCTCAGCAGTGCCTTAAAATGTAACAGGAAGATAAATTAGACTTAACAATGTGATATTAAATGTGATAGCAAATCCTTAGCACAATTTAAAATGTTGGAAAACCATAGCAGAAATTTGGAAGCACGGGTTAAAATGTCCTAGTAAATACATTAAAGAAGTGGATTATCTTGAATTGACAGGAATAACACATCACATTCGTGATTGATACCAAGAGTCAAGTCACCGTATTAGGACCCCAGGCCTTCAAGGCTAGATCTATTATGCAGGAGTTGGTGTCCCGCAAGGGCAGATGGTGCCCTCTTTCCAAATTAGCATAGAAAACATGCACTCAGGGCTGCCAGTGTACCAGTAGCTCTTTATTATTCTTTAGGTGCTCAAATACAGGACGCATGATACATTTCTGCGGCAAGACCTTGGCCACATAAACGTGCAACATTGTCAATCACCCACATAAAGTGAGCGTTCTACATTGGGAACACAGAAGGCATACTATGAAAGCAAAGAAAGTGGGTAAATCATTGAAGAAACAGCATTGACAAAATTGGTGCCATTCCCAAAATTCATAATTATGCATAATCAATCGAAATACCTTGCACCCAAAGGATAATAGCTATACATCAAAACAAACAGCATTGGCCGAGGTAATGCCATTCACACAATTCATCACTGTCCATCATCAATCTAACCATCTTGCCAATGTGGGCAAAGGGCTAATTAATCAAAATTCAGAGTTCCTATCCAAGATTAGACAAAAAAATAATTATGCGTATTTGGAATGAATGTCCTTCAAGGTGCAGGTTAACAAACTTATATTGTAATACAATTCTCAAAATCCCTGCCATTAGTCACACATCCATTTTGGATGACCTCATTCATTTCAAATCTGTTCAGGTAGTCTTGTCACTGTGATCTTGTGTTTCTGATCATATTGGCATCAAATCAATTTGTCAGGATTACTTAAATCTAATTATCATATCTCGCCCTTGTCTGAAAATGTAGGGCACACCAAAGTAGCCATTTCACCTACATTGGCCTCCTCTGAATTCAACTCCTTATGCGTGATGAAAAATCAATGATAAGACATCCTGACTTTCAGAATGTCTGCTTCCAAGAATACCATCGCCACATATTCAAATTCACACTAGTGCCTATACATAATACATAACAACAGGGTTACAAATAAATGCATACATTAAAAACACTCTTCATATTGCACCTTTCTTTAAGAGAAAAGAAACAAGACTTATGTTTCCTTCTATTCCATATTTTTCTATTCTTCTATTTCATCTTTCCTATTCAGACCTAGTTTTTTTTTCTACATCAATGATGTAGATTGATTTCAGCCTTCTGAGAAAGCGCTCCCAGTCACCGCCTCAATTTCCTCTAGACACTTTATCAATGCCAAGATACTCAAGCAGTTCCATCTTCCCTCTATGTTTCTCTTGAACATTTCTGGTAACTGGATAGGGTGTGTCACTGTGCTTGATAGCTGTTATGACACTTGTAACAAATGATGAGCTCAATACTTTCTTTCATTGTATTAGTCACAACACAACTCTTGACCAGTGTATATGTAATGGATCAGTTTCACCTGAGGAAAATCCTATGAGGAGTGCTAATCAATTTTCCTATGTTGCACATCCTAATGTTTACCAATATGTTTGTTGATATCTTTTGACTTGTTGCCAAAGGTAGTGAGAAACCTAACCTGTTCTGCTGATCCCTGACTTCTTGTACTCTCTCTCTTAACGACTTTGTCTAATTCTTTCAACGAATATTCTTACAGTAATAAAAGAACAGCAAACTATCAATCTACTTAAGGTAGACTCTGAATTCACAATAAAACCATCACACAAAGGTGGAAATATAATGCTACACTGAAGAAGGTTTTAGACAAATAAATAACAAGGAATGTTATTAAATGTTCAAGCAGACTAAAATAAGTAAATAACACACACAGGTATATAAATGAATATCCGAAGGACATTCAGGAGTGCCAGTTAATTACTTCATCCTCAAAATTTGTAAAAACAAGGAGAATTCTCCAGGCCAGTCCACAGTGTCATCCATATGCAGCCTTTAAGACTCAAACTTAAACAACCAAGTGTGAGAAGACTTTAACCGCTTCAGTGCCCATGACGAGATGGTCTCGTCATGGAGCGCAGTTGCGCTGTGCCCATGACGAGACTATCTTGTCATGAACCCCGCCCGCTAATGCAACACCCGGCACAGGGCGGGGAAAGGGCGTGGCACTGAAGGGGTTAAGGATAAGGCTTACAGCCGCCGGGGTCAAAGAGGACCTGCAACAGTGGCTCACCTTTTTTCACAACTTTCAATGGCACACTAGTGTGGACCAGTCCTGGATTGCAGCGGAACAGTTCACAGATGCTGCTGGTAGCAAAGGTTTTGGGGCCATTAAGGGCTCAGCCCGGTGTGCAGCCCGATGGCTGGATCTGTTTCATTGGAAAAGATGGACAAGCAACATAAAACTCCCGGAGCTCTTCCTCACTGTAGTGGCCTTCTCATTATGGAAGGGGCAACTTACTAACAAACAGATGACACTGTGGTTCGGCAACCACGTGGTTGTGCAGGCGATTAATTAAGGTTCAGCACAGTGCCCAAAGGAGCTGGGGCCGTTATGCTATTTAGTGGGCTACCAACTGACCTTCAACATATCATTAGAGCACGCATGTACCAGGTTGCAATATCTCTGTTGCCGATGCTCTCTCTTGCTTTCCATGGACAAGGTTGCAGCAGCTGGTGCCGCAAGCAGGCAGGAGATGACGCCTTTCCTGGAAGAACTGTGTTAACTGGTAGACCTGACCATGCTCCACTAGTCGATCAAGCCCTGACACCTAAGACTGCGGTCAAACGCCATATGTACTGGGTCCTCTTTCAGAAGGTAACTGTGGGGACAAAGGCCATGTAGTGTAGGGACTATGGAAGGGCCCCAAAAATACATAGACAAATAGGTTTGCATATATACCTTTTTAAACATGCAAAACCACTGACATTCACCACTTATGATTATCTCAAGAAAATATAACTTGTGTTCTAAAGTAATTATGACCCGTGCCCCCACCATACACAGTGTTGTCTTCAATGATGTCATTTCTGATGTTGCAGTAATGTTATTACTTATGTCATAGAAAATGATGTGATGGAATATGGGAGGTAATTAGTAACGTACGGAGATATTGAGTTGGTTAACTTTCTTGAAGTTTTGGTCATCAATATTTTTGCTACAATATTATATTAGCACAATATTAAAGACTCAATATTCGATTACAAAGTGGTCGTTACAACGACCGCGTTGTTACATCGCAGTACCATTACAACGCAAGCCGTTACAACGACTTGCTGTAGGGGCGCTCTGAGCTAAGCAATAGTATAATTGCTGGGATCACACTGCGGGGGCTGAGCTGCCGGCGGGTGAAGGAGAGTACCGGACTCATTCCCTGTGTGGGGGAAAGTGAAGCCCGCGGCGACCGCATGAAGGTTCCAGGGGAAGCAGCTGCACTGCGCGTTCGCAGGCCAGCTGCACTTGTTGGCACAGGGGACCCCAGGAGGTCTCCCCACTGTCATTGACAGGGCTGCAATGTTTTCCTTTGCCCTCATCACGGACACCCGGTCAGCCAGAGGAGGGCTAACCCACCGAGTTGGCAGCTGCACTGCATGCTTGCGGGCAGCTGCCTTTAGTTATTCAGGAGTGGGCAGCCAGGAGGTACCATGGGAGGTCTCCCTCACCTGCTACAGCTGTAAATCACCACCTCGTGATGCCCATCACGAGGGAGTCCTCAACGGAGGCCCTCCTCCCTTTCGGGAAGAGGGAACTTTCCGAGCAAGTACCATATTGTCCCTGATAGGAGGCCATGGGTTCCTGTACTCTGTCAGGAACCTAAATTTACCATATTCCATGGTGTAGGCGGGCATGTAGCCCAAGAGCCTACAAGGGGGTGCTGCTTTTACTGGTGTCCTAACAAATGGTTTGGGTTCGTCTGGCAATTCATAGGTGCTATGCCCTGATGTGAATATGTTCTGGATAGTACATTGCCAGGAAGGATTACTCATGTGTGCACTCCACAAGTGTGTACTGTAGTACACTGCTGATGATGGTCAGGCATAATGTTTTATGCTGAGTTTAATCCTACCAGTAGTTACTGGCCTCCCTAACTGTGATGTTTATGACCGTGGCCCGATTGGCCAAGTGATTGGTGAAATCTCTGTGAAATCATGACAAGAGCCTAGTGGCACGGTACTATATGTGATTGTGATCCAATGTGTTTGTATGAATAATAAAAAGGATATTTTTATATAACCTTGTGTGGAGTTTCTTTTGTGGTGTGCCTAGTGTGTCACTGCTGTGTGAGTGTGTTGCGCAAAAGCTTTACACATTGCCTCTGGGATAAGCCTGACTGCTCTGTCAAGCTACCAAGAGGGTGAGCAGTGGTTATCATGGGTGAATAACTCCCTTACCCTGACTTGTGTGGTGGGTTCTGTCTGGCTTAGGTGTATACCCTAGCCAACCATAAACCCCATTTCTAACACCAGCAGTCCCATGCTGGCCAAACCCACATTTGCAGCGAATCTCTCTCTAACCCAGAGAGCAGGCACAGACTCCCATTCTGTCCTGGAGCGCAAATCCTCGGCGCTTAAGCCAATCCTTAAGCTGCTCTCACATGAGAGCAGCTTCAGGATTGGCCACAGGGCAGGCTTGGAGCCTGTGCCTGCCTGCAGTAAAGAGGAGTACAAGAGCGGGACGCGATGCTGGAGGGCAGCAGGTAAGTTTTGTTTTATTCTTTTTTGTCTTTTTGTCTCCATCGTCCCCTGTCTCCCCTTTACCCTTTCCTTGTCCAACCCTCGCCCCACCTATTTTCCCCGATACAAGCCGCTCCTGGCGAGATTACGAGTTTCCTTGTGGTCTGGCGAGCGGTCCCTCTGCGTTCCCACGGGAGTGCCAAAGCAAGTTCCTGCATGGCATGGACTGTTAAGTCCATGCCGTGCAGGAACTGGGGGTGCATACACATGGGGGCACACCATGCTCCTCCATGTATGCAACCCCAGGACTTGAGGCAACAGGTGGCCTTGTAGAACCCCCTTTGTTTCCTCACCACCACCCTTTCAATGGCGGGCTCACTGCTGTGGTTAAGGTTGCAGTGAGGAAACTTGTAATATGCTTTGCGGTGCCACAGTGGCACCACCAAGCATATTACTGCCTAAGACCGTCGCGCCTCTGCTGGGGATTGCGGTTCCCCAGCCGGTGCAGCGATCCTCTCATGGTCCGACTGTCAGACTCATAATATGGCGGTTGGACCACTGGTGCAGAGGTCCCTGAATGCCACTGCACCTCCACCACAGGTTTGGCGGTCCGATGGACTATCAAACTCGTAATTAGGTCCTAAGTCACTGGTGTGCAAAATTATTCAGGAGGGCTGGATTCTCAGGGTACCCAGCGACTGTTTAAATGAGATCCACTTTGATTTACTGTATCTAACTATATTTTCTGTGCATATCCTGAAAATGTGGTGTTGAGCTAACTCTCCTTGAACAATGGTGGAAACTCTTCCCTGATCGAATTCATATCCTTTATTCATGGACTAGGGGAAACATATGGTCTTCAGCAGGAACTATACAACATATTTAAATGCAATTCAAACAAGAGAAAAAAGAGTAAGTCATTCTTTCACAAGATTTTTTTTTCTACTGTTGATGCAAATGATGTTTATATAACAGTGCTATCGAAGCAGCAGTTATTTAAGATGGCAGTCAAAATTTAGAATAGTCCCAACCATTTTGCGTCGCTTTTGTTTGATCCTTTCTATCTTAAAGTGCCTCCTTATCTCTAAGATACATCATTAACATATGTGGAATGTACTGTAAGTTCTAAATCCCATCTGTTTGTGGTGACTTCAGGATTTTTACTCACAGCAAATACACTGGCCCACTGGTGTCCTCTCCTGCCTACTGTTTTTTCCCCAGTCACAAGTCTCCCTTCCTAAATCCCAGCATATCATTTATATGTTTTGCTGCTCTAGCTCAGTTGCAGGGTTGCAATCTCCATAAGAGGTCCAATAAAATGCTAACGCCCTCTATGATGCCCGCCTCACTTCTGCACTCCCTCTGGGAAATTCCTTTCAATCTAGGCTTATTTACACCTTGATAGTGTTATGGCTTAGATTAGGCATTGGGTACTATTAATTACCCCATAACAGCTCATAGGTCAGTACAGTAGTAAATTTGGCCCAACATGTTTGTCTTGCAAAGATTAGCATGGTAGCAGTAAACTTCCTCTTTGTTCATATTAGGTTCAGTCACGAGCTGCCTTCAGACCAATTGTGGGACCTAAAGAACGCCTGTTCCTGAAAAATATGAATCCAAGGATACCGGTCTTCTATGCTTTACCCAAACTCCACAAAAATGAATTGGACCCCCCAGGACGACCCATAGTTTCTGGGTGTGAATCACTTATTGAGCCAGTGGCTCAATATATCGACTATTTTCTAAAACCATTCATCAATCAGGTTCCGGCACATTTGAAAGACACCACTGCTTTCCTGAATAGAATTACATCCGTACATTTTAACAAAAGGACACAATTGATGGTTACAATGGACGTGGTGTCACTCTATACCCAAATTCCACAAGATCAAGCTCTGGAGGCCCTAGAGTGGTTTTTAAATTTAAGAGAACGACCAGTACAAGTGCCCACGGAATTCCTCTTGTCTTTGGCTAAGTTTGCACTTTCTAAAAATTATTTTTCTTTTGACTCAGAGTTTTTTTACCAAATACGAGGCGTGGCCATGGGTTGTCCTTTCGCACCTGAGTTGGCAGTTCTATTCATGGGTTTATATGAAAACAATTTCATATATAACAATAACCCGTTCGTCTCTAACATTTCCAACTATATGAGGTTTATCGATGACATTTTCTTAATTTGGACGGGCACACAACAATCACTAGACGAGTTTATTTGTTGGCTAAATGGAAGATCTAATGACATCAAATTCAATATAGTCTCGTCAAACGATTCTATCACTTTTCTGGACGTCAAGGTAGTGGCTTCGGAGGGAGAGCTTGAAACCACACTTTTTAGAAAAGAGACAGATCGGAACAAGGCCCTTCATTTTACGAGCAACCACCCTCGTAGTCTGAGACAAAACCTACCCTATGGTCAGTTCTTGCGAATTCGCAGGAACTGCACCAAAAAAGAGGAATATTTTAGGCATGCAAACAAACTAAGAGACCGCCTCCTTGAGAGGGGTTATCCAAAGAAATTAATTAAACATTCTCTGAAGAGAGCGTGGTGGACACCAAGAGAGACATTACTTGAGCAAAAAATTAGGAGTAAGGTTGATAGATCGGTTTGTGTGACCACATTTTGCCCAAACAGCCACCAACTCCGCAAACTCATCCTGGGCAACTGGCATTTGATCAAGGACCTTCATGAGGATTTTTCGAGACCTCCGATGTTTGCGTTCAAAAAGGAGAAATGTGTAGCGAACTACATAGTACGTGCGGCCTTACCGAAACAAGAACAGCGTACATTGAGGAGTATGCTTAACTTACCGCCAGTTATAGGACACCACAAATGTGGTACGTGCACAAACTGTGACCAGACAATAGAGGGGGATGTTTTCACATTCAATACCACGCATTGGAAACATAACTCATTCAGTAATTGCAAAACGAAAAATGTCGTTTATGCAATAGTTTGTCCATGTCCGAAGCTGTACATTGGAAAAACAACGCAGGAGGTGCGACAACGCATCATCCAGCACAAATCTAGGATCAGACGCCGAGTGGAGAATGCCCCTCTAGTCCACCATTGGCTCTCTCATTCACACAGTGAGACTGATTTGAGATGGACAGTCTTATCCAAAGTTGAAAGAGATCCCCGTGGAGGAGATTTGGAAGGCCTTTTAAGCCGTCGTGAGGCGTTATTAATCATGAAGTACAACACGGCTATCAATGGCCTAAATGAAGTCGCTGAGATTTTCAGACCACTTGCTTAAAGTAAAAGAACATCTTAAACTTTGCCGCTGTCTTTCTGTGTAGGGCTTGGCCTGCTCTGCTGCGTCGATCATTCTTCATACGATTATATAGAAAGGAGAGTCTCATCATTTTTCTGAGCCATGCTTTACTCCCCTCGTAGGGAAAGCCTTCCTTGTTGTTTAGGTGCTCAGCAAAGGAGTTGGTCCGCTTTTGCTAAAAACAAAACTACACAGAAACCATAATACCCGGAAGCCACCTTTCATCGCCAATACTTTAAATTATAAACAATGTCTTTGGGTTCACAAAATCTTAGCCACATCTTTTTTTAAATAACACACCTGCACGGTCGTAGAACATAAACTACAGGTACCAGCAAGCTTTGCGCTTTTTTGTAGTCCTAATGAGAGTTACACGCCATTAGTACCCACAAGGCTGTGTGCATCCTCACTCGAGGTACGACTACGTTGTGGACGGTTGGAAAATGTATGCCCGGTAAGCCTGCAATGATTACTCCGGTCTAGGGAAGAGGAGTTCTAAGATATTGGATTGTTTCACTTTCCGTTGCATTACTTACACAGCCCATCTCGCTTTTTTAGATTCCGGCGCGGGATAAGCATCATGAAGTAAACTGAAATCTTATCGAAGTAAGTGCCAAACTCCATCCAGTGGGCTGCGGTCCAGTTTGTTGATTGCGTTTCTCAACGGTTGTTTTCAGTTCCATGAGATTACACGAGCCAACGGTACTCATTTCGTCCATTCTCCCTTCCTCCAGATACACAAGTATTTAATCTTGGACAGCCGGAAAAGAGGACAAGTTCTCTTTCTCCAGTAAGTTGAGCGTACATCACCTACCTTTGTCTAAAGTCTCCTGTTGGTTAAGTGTTTTGTGTTTAGCGTGTGGCAGACAAGTTTAAATTCTGATATAGTTGGTTTTGGTTTTTTCCCGTGTTTAGGTCCCTCTGCATTGGAAACGAGATCCATTTAAGGCAGATAGATTTCCTCGTTCAAAGGTGGGTTTTGACAAGCCCGGGCGGTGCTTCGTAGTTTTTCTTAGTCCGATTCCATATTCTAAAACCTTTCCATTATTCCTTTCAGAAATTGGTTGGTCCTGAGGAGAACCCATAACTCTGGGGTTCGAAACGCGTCGACCAGTTTTTATTTCCTTGTGTCGCACCGCTTTCATAAAATTGTATTTCTATGCGAAGTTTAAAAACATGTTTGTCATATTCATTTTCGCAAAATAATAATGAAATGTTTTTTGACATTTGAATCGCAATGTAATCAATTGTACTAAGAAAGAAAGGTCGCCACAAGGACCTAGTTCTTGACAGTTTTTGTATGTATGCCGTGAATGCATGAGTGGAAAGGCCATGAGTGTTTGATGAATGTTGACATTTATTTTCTCTTTGTTTCCAGGGGAACATTAGTTATGTGTTATTGTAATATATGCCTTGTAACATTTTGTATATATGACCTTAGCGCAACAAAAGAAATGTTTCTGCGCAAAAAAATTTTTCTTGAATCATAAAATAAATTCTAATTATTTCCGTCAAATAATAAGGAAATTCATAAATCCCTCCTTCTCAGTTTCATTTCTTTTTAGGAGCTACAAAAAGATTTTGTTGAGTAATTCTCAGCTTGAACTGATTGTTCTGTTTTCTTGTTTCAGACCAATTGAAGGCAGATGTTGGTCTTCAACGCATGCAGCCTTGAAGCCGACGCAGGCACATTCTCATCTTCGGTAGATGTAGCCTCTGAGGTCGATACAGATGGATGCTTGTCGTCAGTAGTTGCAACCTGTGGGGTAGATGTTGGCGGGCATTCATCACTGGCAGTTGCAATGCCCAGACCAATGCAGTGGCACCTCAAGGATGTACATCTCTAAGTGGCATCGCCAGCATCAGGCCTTTGGGTGTTGATGGCAATAATGCCATGGAGCACAAAGACAAGTCAGTGCACAATTTCTTACACAGTGCGATGCAGGTACTAATTTGGGAGACATGGGGACCTTTCACACTTCAGGTCAGTACCAGCTTCGGTCACGATTGAGTAGTCAGCTTCTTCTTCATCAACTTCATCCCCTTCTGGACAGTCTCGCCTCCTGCAGAGCCAGGCACACTCTTTCCTCTTTGACCAGGCAGGCAGGTTTCTGGACACTTAGGCAGATCCTAATTTCTAAGTGCTCAACTGATATGATTTAAAGCTATGTCAACGTTTTGTCAAGTGGTTGAGCAAGCTCCACCATTTTGTTTGCTGTGATTAACATCGCTACAAAATGAAGGACAACAGAAAGAGGACTGAGTGGCACGAAGTTTATCAACTTCAACTTAAACAGATTGCTGATTCTGGACAGTTTCTATCTAGTGACAAGTCAGAAAAGGGAAGAAAAAACATATTGCAATAACATTAGGCCAAGATTTACTTAGGACCTTTGCCAGCACAAAATGCTGTAAAATGGTGCGAAGTGGTGCATGGTATTTACTTTCCAGCTCACAAACCATTTTGTGCTCGATTGGGACACTTTATTCGGTGATAGAAGCACTTTGCTCTGCTTTGCATCGCTTTGCATCAAGGGGATATACTGGGGCGTTGCATGGCTCCAGCAGCACAAACACCCCACGATTTGGGTGCTTGGTCTGATCTATGATAGCTGGTCTGGACTTATTCATTAAAAACTGATGCCTCCTTAAAGCACGTACTAACTTGAAGTAATGTTTACATTTCTCAGCAAAACCCCACGCATGTCATGTTTGTTGACAGCAGAGATCCAGTGCGTGGTATCCATCAATGTTTGTCTAAAGATAAGGAATCTGTACTGGAAGGGTTTGCCAGAAACTGCTCACTGCCCTCTGAGAGGATGTGCATCGTGCAAGGCGCAGGGGGTGACAGGCAATCTTAGTAGATAGGGCTCTACTCTGCTTTCTGCCTTGGGAAACACAGTGCCACAAATGTGCTGCTATACAAGGTTACAGAACAAAAATAGTAGAACGGCCTCCAAACCTTTTACAAATAAGAAAATTAAATAAACCTCCTCACTGCAAAATAATGTAAACAATCCGTGGTTCACGTGTTAACAGAAGCTGCAAAACTGCATCAGCAGGGGAAGTCCTTACCTAAACTGTTCTCAATGGAAACAAGTCTGGTGCTAATGTCCGTGATATTCCTTCATATGATGGTATTAGGGTCAACTGCAATCAGTTGCAACTTTCAGTGATGACATCAAACATGCAAATTAATAGAAGACAATGGAGAATTTGGAACTCAAGATGGTTTTTGAATATTTCTCTTCCTAAATTCTCTAAACTGGAATATGTTAATTCAGATTACAGATCAATCTGGATTACGTTAATTCAGATTACAGATCAATCTGGATTACGTTAATTCAGATTACAGATCAATCTGGATTGCATTAATTCAGATTACAGATCAATCTGGATTGCGTTAATTCAGATTTTACAGATCAATCTGGATTACGTTAATTCAGAGTACAGATCAATCTGGATTACTTTAATTCAGATTACAGATCAATCTACGTTAATTCAGATTACAGATCAATCTGGATTACGTTAATTCAGATTACAGATCAATCGGGATTACGTTCATTCAGATTACAGATTTAGCTTTGAAATACCGACAGCCTATTGGTTTAATAACTTCGTTGAACACTTTTTTTATTTCATCGCTTAGGCCAGGCATACATGTATGCACGCACAAACAGACAATACATTATTCAACAATCGTTATTTCACATATAAACTGATAAGCACCAACATAGTAGCGGAAGACCAATGAGATTGCATCGTGTATGGAAGAGTTGGACACTTATGCAGTGACGCTAGTATTCTACCATAACAATCAATCAACAGACTTAGCTCCTGTGGTGAATTATTCATGTATTCAGCTAAATGCAAAGATGCCTACAGCATGGGTTTAAAAACCTGTAATACAGTCACGCTGTGACGTCACTGTAATAAGGAATGGATACCAAAATGCTAACTGCCAGCAACCGTGCGAAAGGCAGGTCATTGGGCAGAATGACCACTGCTTCCTTTCGGTTCCTGCTCTTCTAACCGCCCCCACCCGCCAAACGTTCACACCACTGGGTGATAAGGAGCCATTTGTGGTGCCATTAGTGTTTACTGTACTACTGGAGTTCATTACAGGAAAGCAGTTAATATCTGCACATTACCTTACATTAGGACCCACAGATAGCTTTGAAACATATGTATTGAAATGCTGAAACATATATGCAAGTGATTACAAGCAAATTAAAGTGTTTATTTTCCAAACTCAAAATTCACATCGATTCTGCACTTTGTAAGAAGAATCAAGAGGCAACATAATTAAACGAGAGATTGGCTGAAACAAATGATGGTGCAACCATGTATTATAAGAAATAAATCACCCCCTATTGCAAAGTAAATACATACTGTAAGCCGACTTAGAGTGATGCGACCTTATGAAAGAACTTCGCCTTCTGGTCTTGTTCTGCTTTGGGATCAGATAACTAATTGGAGACTTGCAGTATACGCATAATGCACGATAGGGTGTACCTTATTCTATACATTGCACATATTTGTTTCACTATACTCCAGAAAATTAATTGGAACCCTTGTAACATATAAGGCCTACAGAAAACGTGCAAAGCAGGAAAAAATAGTGCTTCTACAGTGGGATTTTTTCATTAAACCCTGTCAAGTGTTTTAGTCTCAACTTGTTAGAAGCAGAAATATCACCAGCGTCGACAGATACTGTTTACATTGAATAATCAAAGCAAAAGGAGTGGACGTGTATTTTTCATCATAACATATGGTTTAATTGATTTAGTAGGGAAACGTATGGCCTCAGTTGGTGTGGAGTGGAACAAATTTTGCTGGTTTCTAAACATGCATAATTCGTCCATCACCCTTTTCATGTCAACTTTGTTGAGGGGTCTATTGTCCTTCCTACTCTGAAAAAAAATCTACATTGATGCAACAAGAAAACTCATACATCTTCAAAAAGGCATTACCAGTGCTTTAAGTGGGATGTAAAAACTGGGGGTCTCTCAAAGGGGCTTGGCCAGTGTAATTAAAGGCGTGGCTTAAAAGCACCTAAGCTGAAAATCTAAGCTTAGTTTAGTGTGCCTCCTGACTGGTATCTTACTGTTTTCGCCATTGCATCCAGATATATAATACAGCAAGTAATAGAACAAACCAGTACTATTGACTTTGTCAATGGGTTTTAGTTGCATAACATGAATAAGTAACAACCATGGCTTCGTAGTAGAGCATATTGAAAATAATTTAGTTCCGAAATGATGAGACTGTGAAAGTACTATAACGAGTCTGTTTGAAGTTACATCAAAGGCAGTGAAGGGTGGTACTGCTGCAGAGCTAAGATTTATTTTTCTCAGCCTGAGTGTGAAGGCCAAAATGGAAAGCCCGATAGGGACCCGTCCTCGCACTGCTGGTGCTGGCCAACGGCAGGACCCGGCCCACTTAAAGCCCTGGGCATTATTCCAGCTTTCCAAGCGCTGCACTGGCAACCCATGACCAGGGGCCATACTTCATCCAAGTAAATCTGGAAAGATACTCACAGAAGCGAACTGTCTGCTCTAGATTGGCACCTCTACTGACCATCCCATCCCATAAAAAGGAGTCCATCAGAGAAACCTACTTCTCTACACAGGCTGCAAAGATATGGGTCTCTCCTGGTAAAGACTGAAACGTCCAAGAAAACTGGGAATCCCAGAATATGATGGTGGATGGTGGATTATACTAACAAAAGGACACAACTATTCAGCATCATAAGGAGGGTAAGAATGCCCTAAAACTGGAACCAAACCTCCCACAAGGATGGCAAGCAGGACTTCAGGCACAGCTTTCGCTCTCACTGCTTGGCTCAGTTCAGTTCATAAACTTTATTCGGATAAAGCATCGTATCCATAAAAGTATGAAACAGTAAAAACAATATAAATGACAGGAGAAGAGTGACAATAAATGTTAATGAGAATTTACAATTTACAAAACACAATATAGCAATACTGCTTGGCTCAACTTCCACCAAAACACAGTAACATTTAACAGCAACATGATAAGAGCGGTCAATGCCACTCAGCTTGATACAACGCTTTCCACATCAGCATTACCAAACCCTTCCACCCAGACATAACAAAGTGTTGTGAGCTTAAACGTCCTATTATTACTCCTTTTGTCCACTATACGCACAGATGCAGCAACATATATTGTGATAGGAGCACGCTTCTGTTCATGAAGTTGGCCACCAAACAGTTCCACGAAAGGCCATACTACAAACCCACACCCTTCGAACCAAGCATCACCTACCGAGTAGTGCGCCAACCGTCTGCAAAGCATGTAGGTGCTTTATCATGGATATGAGGCGCTGTATAAAAGCAGCTGCAATACAATACATTGAAACTGGTGTGGACTTATGAGCTGGCATGTTAGGACTATGCGATCACCTCTTAAACAGTGGTTTCACTATGCAAATCTAGCTAGCTGAGAATGTAGCTACAACTGCAAGGTGTCGCTTGTTGTCGGCGCATTACTCATATCCGCTGACTCTGTTCTGATGAACAGTGAGGTTCAGAATTCACTTTAACTTGGCCATATTACTGACCCAAGCCATCCATAGGTAGGGTGAAAGTATCCTCAGTTCCATCAGATCCCCTTGAGGTATGGAGACACTAATTTAGATCTTTTAGGGTACACCTCCTCAGCTCACCAAGACTTTTCTCCAGAACATCCAAAATAATGAGACAAAGTCAGGGAATTTCAGGCTCCACAAAGAAGTATGACCTTGCCTGACTTTGCCTGAGGCCAGTGTGGTTGAACTTCAAACACCTGTATCATTCCCGGCAGCCAGATGTCTCACCCAAAGTGGACAGGACATAAGGGTGCACGCTATTGTGCTTCTCTGCTGTCAGTTCAGTGGCAGCAGGAAAGGCAATAGTCGCAGCTCTGCCACTTCACCTCCTTTGCCGGCACCTGTAAGTCCTACCCTAGGACTTCTCACAGCAGGGAAAAGAGACGGAGCGAGGTGCTGCTCCTCCACTTCCTTCCTCATTCACGTGGTGTTTTTTTGTCCAGCAGTAGATTCTCTGCCTTTAAAAAAAATCATAGCTACTGCTCATTCCTCAAATTTCTATGTTTGCCTTTTTGGTATCCATTTCCTCCTTTGACAACATGTTGTCATAAGGATCACTGGATCCTCTCTAAATACCCCTTTTTTCGGTGAGCACACACTGAGCATCTTGCTGGCTTTATGGTTAGGGTGGTTCTTTGTAGCTTTCTATATGTTAGTCCTTATTAAGATTATAATCTCTTACATACCCACACTCATCACACCACCATGCATTGTGTCCCATAGCATGATAACTTTTCCCCCTTTTCCCCCCCGCAGTGGTCATCACACACAACATGAAAACATTTCTTACAGAGGCTCAAAACAAAAAAACAACACTCTTCCAAGGGCACATCTTCATGATGCTGCTTTCTGTATGTGTAGGGAAGAGATTTAGTGCCCACAAAGGGGTAGTAAGCGCTATACAATGCTACAGTCATGGACTTCTTGAGGATTTTGGTGGCCCCTGTTCGGAACAGCGTTGAATCTATGATTCAATTTCAGCTCTTTCACTCCCTCTTTGGCCAGGTCCACTGACAGGGCACAAGCACCCTCGTCCAAATTCAAAATGTGTTTGCATATAATATTGAGGGATAGTGATATGCTTTCAATATTATTACAGACTAGCAGTGCACTAATATTACTGCAAATAATCTCTGACAACCTCCCATGTCTGATATGTGAGGACCTTTCGTCAGCTACAAGTAACTTTTTTATTGATGTTGTGTGAAATGAACATTTCTCTGCAAAATGTCTGTAATAGACTCTCACTCATCACCCACATTAAAAATTAAATAAAAACGGTATTTAAAAAACTCTGTTTAAGTATTTTTTATTATTCAAGGTCAGCAGAGCAAAACTCTGCAGAACAGAGCTTGCTCTATGAGGGGCCCCTGATAGGCTGGGGCCCTGGGCCAGGGGCCACTTTGCCCATGCCTTAAAACGTCTCTGGCTACAGTACAATACAATACAAAAAAGTTAAATAGCTGCTACAAACAACACGCTCCAAAAGTTCGTTTGCTGTGCAGTTGCTGAAAATAGTACCATTTAAAGCACTCGTTTGTGAAGATATGACATCCAGGAATTTGGAGCTTTCATCCTCCCCTATGGAAACTATTTACAATATACAACACCCACCTACAGCACACCAGAGGTTTCCAAGTCATTAGGAATGTTTGGGTTTGTATGGGAACACATCCCGTTTAGGCAAAGTTTAAGATTAAAACACAGCTTTTCTGAAAAGCTTTTTTATGATTACTAAGTGTCTATTTCCGGTTGGAGAAAGAGTCAGATGGTTTGGCTGCCTAGAAACAAAAGTTACTGCTTGACTCCATTTAATCAGTGGACCCAAATCCCAGCATGCTTTTCTCAATACAAGCCATTATCATCTAACACTAACACATTTTTTTAAAGAGGTTCGAGTGAAGTGAGCCAGGACTACTAGTCCCAAAATGCACTAGGTAGGCAACTTCCCCCCCAGAACTGAAACAGGTGGCACAGCACTTTACACGGAGCAAATTGAAACAAAGCACCCAAAAAGTAGCGCCATGAAGTGCTCATTGTCATAAGCTACCACTTACAAATAAATAAATACATAGAATTAAAACATACAATTCTTTTGCGGTTAAGAATGAGTGACTCGGATCTGAGTCACCCATTCTTAACCGCAAAAGAATTGTATGTTTTAATTTTATGTATTTATTTATTTGTAAGTGGTAGCTTATGACAATGAGCACTTCATGGCGCTACTTTTTGGGTGCTTTGTTTCAAGTTGCTCCTTGTAAAGTGCTGTGCCACCTGTTTCAGTTCTGGGGGGGAAGTTGCCTACCTAATGCATTTGCGTGGAACCGCTGTTTTTGCATCTTGTTGAGCGAGGAAAGAAAGCATATATCAGAATCCAGACCTTAACTTTCTGACCACGATATGTAGATTCGAATGTTTCTTTGGTAGGAGATAAAATATATTAGAAAGCATTTTCAGTAGTAAATAATTTGCCTAATAAGTATTCATGCACTGTAGTGCCTGATGTTAACAAGAAACCCTTAAATCCAATTGCAAAGATTTTTTACACTCAATCCATTGTCTGTTGTGAAAAAACATACAGGGTAAGGAACATGTTAGCCGAGCAGAGTGAATGATGGGCAGGGTTTCTTTTAGATTGTTGCACAATGCCAGAACTCAGTTATTCCTTTGAAAGCAGAAAAAGAAAAACTGTCAACATCTTAAGACCAAGCAGATGTTTTTCCATCATTTCATTTGCATGTGTGTTTGGCATGGCCATTGTTACTAAGGCGCTAAATAGGAGTTGTCAGATATATAAAATCACAGATGGACGATGGCAAATAATGGGAACGTTATTCACTGAGGGATTCTGAGTCAATCAATCAATCATAACATTTGTAAAGCGCACTACTCACCCTTGAGGGTCTCAAGGCGCTGGGGGGAGGGGTGCTGCTACTGTGTGACATTAAATAGACAACTTTTTACCCAATGATAGTTTTATGGTATGCATGACTCTCAAAATCATCTGACCCTGCCTTCAACTGCTACTCAGGGCAAGAGTAGTAATGGGGAGCCATCAGGACCGGACTGGCAATACCAGGCACTGGGCATTTCCCCAGGAGGCTGGAAGGGTGAGGCCCGGTTTTGGCACAAGTGGCCGGTTTTGGTCCGCAGTACCAAATTCAGCAGGCCACCACTCATTTTCACAACAGTCCTTTTGGGTTCTGAGGAATATTTGGCAGAAACGTTTTTCATATTAAAGTGCGTAAACTCCAACAAAAGGAAGTGGGAGAGTGCTAAAGTACCCTGTTTTCACAATAAATCTCTCTTTTAAATGTCAGATTTTGGCCAGAATGCCTGTGAGTAACGTTTGGGGTGCTGATGAAATTTCTGACCTTGACTACATTCCACGCAATCTTCATTTTCATGTGCCATCCTTTCCGTAAACCTGCACTCCTCTGCCAATACAATTCTAGGCACCTTAGCAGGAATGTGCCCATGATCTCCAAAACCCACCTAGTCCTGAAACACTTCCTGGCAAGCCCCTGAGCTGTACTTTGTGGCACCCCCTTACAGCAGTTTTCTCTTTTAGGTTCCAGTGAGTGAGTAAGGCAAAAAAAATCGCTGAACTCATATTTCCCCAGGCCAGAGTCTCTGCCCAGCACATTTCAAGAATTTGAATGCTGGCTCCCCTGCGACCTACTGTACCCTCCCCAGCCCCACCGCGGAATTGTAGTATGGATTACAGAGCAACCACGAGAGCATATAAGATGTCTGGGCAATCCCTGTTCACATTCACTCTTCAAGGGGACCAGGGTTGGCATTGAAGGCAGCAACCTCTCTGATGGTTCATCTTCTTTCAGGAATCGAAATCGGGCTTTGGTATTTTAAATTTGATTCGTTATTTCCAGGCAGATGTACCATTATCCTTTTCGTTTTTGTTTTTACAGTTTCATATAGCACAAACTCACCACAAGGGCACAGGCGCGCTGTATTTGAGTGCCAGTTGTATTACACAAGGTCACATTCATTCTTTAGGGCACAGTGAGAATAATAGATTTGCCCAGAATCACGGGATGTTTAGCTGATGGGATGTTGGGCTTCCAACATGGTCCCAGTTCCAATCTTGACAGCTCTGGCCGTAATGCCACATCACATCGGACAGCGCCACATTGAAACCACTTTATCGGTCTAAAAATGGCACCTTCTCAAGATGTTCAGCATTTACAAACATCGTTCATCCTGACTTTTGACGAGCAGGACTAGGTGGAAACTGGGCCTTTTGGAGATTGTCTGGTTTCTGTTTAGGTTACCAAGCTTGATTGCTTTTCCACCTCATCCCTAAGTCAGGCGGTGTATTCTTACAACAGTCAATGGTATTCCTGCCTTTAAAAAGGTGCATGGCTACCGGTCATGTCACCAACTTCCATACTTGTCTATTTGACATAATTGTACATATTGACAACAACACTGCTTTGTGCGTTCTGCCACCTGGATTACTGTGCCTTCTCTGATTCACCCCCTCCCCCCTCTTACCCCCTCCTTGGCTGCGCATGCATGCATCAACCTGATGCACTTTTTACTAGGTTCTCTGTGGGTATGATTGGGTACCCTGGTGCACTGTAAGGTCATAATTTGCTGTGCTTTAAAAGTTAATACATTTGAATATATAATTAAAAAAAATCGTTCAGGGAGAACCCCCCCCCACTAGGTTCCCTTTAGAGCGGTAAGGCTCACTTGATGAGGGCTGGTCTGACAAAATTTGCCAGGCTGCTTTCGGGTCCCAGTCTGGCCCTAGGGAGCCATGCATACAATCGCCTCTCCTCCCTTTTCACAAAAATGAAATATAAAAAAAAAGACCTTGCCTCATGTAACCCCTCAACTGCTCCAGAAATTGTGCTCTGTGTTGGGGCAGAGAGCCAGCGCTGACAGGCTCTCTTAAGGCCCTGTCAAAGCAGCTTAGGATTCCCTTATGATGTGCAAGTGGAACACCGGATTTCAAATTTGGTATTCGAACAACAGTGTTACTACAAATATTAGCAAATGACGCATGTGGACATCTTTCCACGTTGTCACAAGTATAAAAAACGCATTTGTTAAAAATCATCAACGTTTGCAGCATGCTGTAATTTATTTCTGTGATAAATACGATATATATCACATGCAATTTTTCAGCCAGCGAAAATTAAAAAAGATATTGCAACGCTTTTTTCCATGCTAAAATATGCAGAAAGTAGCCCTGAAGTTTGCCGCCAGCACAAGGAAATTGGCAAATGATCCAACATGTGTGAAGATGTAAATTAATACCCATATCACAACAGAAATAATTAGAATTGAACAAAAAAATCTAAGCACCTCAATACATGCACCCGTAAATTACGATCCCACACCAAAACATGCCAATTGCAAACACCTGGGAACATGTCAACTGCTACAACACCGGTGGTAGCAATCAGCTGACTAGTAAAGTCTCGAAGTAATGGGAGTTACCACACAACGCCACAATGGATGCACCACTACTGGGAAACTTCATGGTGCTGCGACACATCCTCACACTGAAGATGCACACTGTGCAGCAGCGCAGTCAGGGCTTGGACCATCAAGGAGCAAAGACACAGGAGACACCCCCAAGGGAGAGGGCTGAACCCGACATGCGCTGATGTACTTACTATAATCCACAGGCTTGTCCCTGACACAATACACAACCTGCTTGCCTCACTGGGAGACATGCGTGCCGCCTACATTAGCATATGGACTGTCATTCCTCCCCTACTGTACTTGTTGGCAGTCGGGGAACTTCTTGCAACAGGCTCAGTGGTTCATGGAATGTCACAGCCCACTTTTCCCAAAATAGTGAAGCAAGTGATGGCAGCCTTGCTCGACATTACTCGTCAGTCACGTACAGCTAATGCCATCAAAGCAAAATGATGTGGCTTGTCACGATTCACTAATGTGGTGGAAGCCATTGACTGCGTACACATTGCAATGGTTGCCCCACATAGATGTGAACAGGACAGGTGCGGCCCAATCGGAAAAAGCATCAGACAATTAACGTGCAGGCGTATGCTAAGTTCACATACTGCTGTACCGGGTACCCTGGCCCGACTCATGACGCCATGCTCATTCTTCTCGGACGGATTGCAGAAACACACCACCCTGTCATACCTGGCTCCGTGGTAAGTGCCTAAAATAATCATGTTTCATAATTCAGACGTCAGTGTCTGAATGCCTGTGTCCATTCTGTAAAGTATCGTTTACGGACGACTCTAAACATAGAAATGTGTGCTAAAAGTCTTGCTTCACACGTACCCACTAATTAAATGTGTCATAGTCGTAACCGTAGTCTTGTAAACTCCATGTGAACTGCGGAGAACCATGTAAGCACGTGAAGGGGCAGCCTCTGTTCCCCTACAAGTACCAAGGTTGCCATATTCATCACCCACAGATGTGTGTGCGCACTCAATGGTGAACGCAAACAGTCTGTACGTGTCTGTAATCACTGTATTAGAAGCTCATAATGTTGAGCAAGCAATGTTCAAGAGGCTGTGCTATACTGCAAGATGGCGGAAGGATACCTTCTCAAAGCACGGCCAATGACACCTATTCGGGACCCCGTTACATCTCACGAACAGTACGCATGAGACATGTCCGTGCTAGGAATAGAACTGAACATGCTTCGGTTTGTTGAAAGCACCATTCTGATGTCTGCATAGGGTTGGAGTCCACTAGAATACACGCCACATACATTTACCACATATTTACTATCGCTACCAAGCTACATAGTCTGGCTATAGGAGACACATTCCCCTGCCTGATGACACAGCCTTTCCATTGCCAGTGAAGATAATGATGATTCAGACCAGCAGCATCGGCAGCAGGATTGTAGCGCTCCCGCCTCTAGGCACAACTCGATCATGAATTACTCATAACAATCTTATTTTTTAACATCTTGTATGAAACAGCAGACGCAATATCACTAGTTACATAATTTGTTGTCATAAGTAAAAAGACATCGGTTACAATAGATATTGTGTCAAATACTTGTTTAAATGTAATGGGTTAATTTAAGTACACCTCATTCTCCATATTCAAATGTCAATTTGAACGAACTTTTTAAGCTCCAAATCTTGAATCAGTGCTGGTAATTTTTTTTATAAATATTCTTTATTGGTGATCGTAAACAATAAAGCATTAATAATAAAGACAGGGAAACAGCCTTTACCACGAAGGCTTTTCTACGCGTTACGTTTACAACTTACCTCGTAAACGTCTTCACAACACGTATTGCTTCCACGACCGTCTTTACCACGCAAGCAACGTCTTCACGGAACGTCTTCTTCCTCATCCGAAAGAATGCGTCAGTCCTTTTTTAGTGTCGGCGAAGACGTGAGAAAAAGGAAAAAAAAAAAGAAAAAATGGGGCTTGGGGCGGTCTCCCCCCCCCCCCCAAAAAAAAGCGTGGTAAAGGAAAAATCGAGGTAAAGGCTATGCGTAGAAAAATCATTCCGTTGTAACGCATGCGTGGTAAAGGCATGCGTTGCAACGGAATGCGTAGTAACGACATATATTCATAAAGACAATCAGAAACGTATGCTATAACAAACATAAGTACAGGAAGGTACAGTTCCAGGCTCGCACCATAGTTCAGAGTTAGAAAGTGAATGTCATGGGCTGAAATAACCATTCCCTTTTACTCACAAATAGTCAGAAAAAGAAAAGCAGCAAATACGGGAGAGTGTGAAGATTATCAGAACTAGACATCGAGGAGGAATTACCAGTATCATCGCCTGATAGTAGACGGTTCGAAGCAAGGTGCAGGAAGGGCGCGGTCGGATGACTGCATGGAGGGCATCGCTGGGGCCTGGGGGATCTATCCTGTGTAAAATGTAACGTGTCATATATGTGCGATGGAGGTAGTAAAAGTGGGTACGTTTAAACCTAGTGTTGCTTGATAGAGTGCGGATCAACCCACCCATACGGGACCACTGAAAGTCCCCTATTTCTATCTCCAAGTCTCCACTCCAGGCTGCCCTAGCTGGAGGAGGAGACCACCCTCGTCCGCTGACAAAGCCTTATAGAAGTGCGTAATCAGATGTCACCCCACCCATCTCCAACAAGGTATGAGAGGAGGTAGGGGCCACCTGAAAAGAGGTCGCGGGGTCCAGATGTCTCTACTGATCGCCGAGAGGCTGGCGTGCTGGAATAAATGCTCCGGCCCCAGAGTAAAGGCATCCTGGCCTGCCTCAAACAAAATTAATTCCTCTTTGAGGAGTAGCTCCCGTAAAGTATAGCAACACCCTTCTCACCATGGGGTCATGTCCACCAAACTAGCAAGAGTCCAGAACGCCAGCAGAACCCCAAAATTAAATTTCCTAGTGAAAGGGGCTCTTTGTAGGACCAGCTTAACTATACACTTCCAGAGGAATGTAGTGTGCCTCACCAAAAATGGCAGCAGGCCATCACTTCTATCCCCCTCCATTAGAAGCTGGGTCAGCGAGCTAGCATAGGAGTCATCTTGCAACAATGTCATCTCCCACTTATCACCCTCTACGAGCCAATGCATTGCATGTTGAATTTGTGAAACCACATAATATTGTTCCAAATTAGATAAATCTAACCCCCCGCCCCCAAAGGGCAGAACAGGATGTGTCTGGGCCTTCCACCCAAATCAACAAAGAGATCCAAGTGTTCAACTGATGCAGATTAGTGGAGGGGATATGGTCAAAAGAATGTTGAATGCAATAAAGACAGTGCTGTAACAGGACCATTTTAGAGACGGCCACAAGCCCAATAAGGGAGAGTTGGAGAGTGTTCCAAAATTGGAAGGAGGACCGAAGGCTACAAGTACTCTAACAATGTTATATTGCAACTGGTTCTGAGGGGTATGTGCAACCATCATACCTAAATACCGAAAGCTAACGGTTTCTCAACGCAAGGGGAGAACCAGTAAGGATGTAGGGTCCGATGACCGTAGAGCCCCCAGAGGTAAGATTAGAGACTTCCAATGATTAATCCAGAGACATGACCTCTCCAAACCTATCTAAAAGGCCTAATAATAGGGAAAGTGAATGTTGTGACGTAGACAAATACAAGAGCGTGCCGTCTGAGTACAGGGAAACAAGATGAGTAGTGGCCCCAGTGCAATCCCACAGGGAGCAAGCTCCCACAGAACCGAAGACTTAACCCCATTGCACTCATGACCTGCATCAAGTATGGCCACTCCACAGTATCGAAGGCCTTCGCTATATCTATCTAAGCAATGATAAGGTCATCCTCCTTGTGCTCCACCTCATTCATGTAGGACATGGGTCAGCCACCTTAAACTCCTGCAACGGGAATAAATCCACATTGGTCCTCATGGACCAACAGATGCGTGACGGGCCAAGTCGAGGGCCGAGAGCCTTACAGAGGATTTTGTCAGTGTTAGACATGGACTAAGGTCTATAGGAAGAGAGATCTGGGCTGTGAAACCCCGGTTTAAGCATCATGGAGATATACCACTCCCGCATAGATTCCGGGAGGAGCCCGACACTAAGTGCCTCGAGGTCCACCTCCAGCAGATGCTGAGCAAGGGAGGGAGAGAAAGCCTGGTAAAACTCTGCCAGCAGGCCATCACCACCCAGGGATCAGTGTTGGTTCTTAGTTTAAACAACAAGTTAAATCAGCAATGTTAATTAAAAAATTAAGCAAAAGGTGCTCATTGAGAGATGTCATTAGCCTGAAATCTTACTACTATTGTTTTTCGTTGATGGCTCAGCTGAAGGGGCAGCAAGCTGGGCCATACACGTAGGTCTAAATCTACCTCTCTGAGGTGAGTGATGTGCATGGATGGTGTGGTGAATGAAGCTGATGGTACTCTGGAGGGAGTTGTGCACTTCCTGACAACAAACTGTCATCTGAGACTGTACCATCTCCTACTTCTTCAGCAGCTTTCCAAGTACAGGAGTCACTGGTGCGTGCCTGACCTTGTACCATTTCTCAGATTAAGGTAATTTTGGAGGCTGTATTGAGGGCAAGCATCTGTAACCATGCTTGCCATCTCTGCTTTTCTCTGCTCACCCTTGTGCTTTTCTCTTGTCGGCATAGAATGTTTATAATTTCAGGCACGGTTCACACCTTCTGACTGTTTGAATAATTAATGCTTGAATCCTCTTGCCTTTCATAAGAATGGTGCTCCCCGCAGCCAGGCCGTGATCAGATGAGATTTGCATAGCTCTGTATCATTCTTATCGTGCACAAGTACCATGTGTATCATGCTCAGTGGTCATGTGTGGTGGGTTTCAATCTGTTTGTGACTCAAAAACACCTACTGGGTGATTTGGTCTTTCAGTGGGGGCTACCTGCTCTCACCCAACAGGCAATGGAAACCTGTTCTCAGGCCTGATGTGAGGCCGAACCTCAGGCGTGATTTCTAGAGGAGCAACTGTGGTTATTTGTATTGTCAATGTCAATGTCAATGTCAATGTCAAATATTTTTGTAAAGCGCACAAATCACCAAAAGGTCTCAGGGCGCAACTGTGGTTATTTGTATTGGTCCATGAGTGTATCAACTGCTGGTTTGGCCTTGTAATGATGAGGCTGCTCTTGTATTACTTTCACTCATTGTTGATAAAGGCAGCATTGGTGTGTCTGTTAGTGTGGACAAGGTTGACACCATTGCTGTTTTTAGGGTTCTGACATCATTTTTCTTTGATGTCCCATGCGTGACTCTTGTTGTTGCATGATCATATTCAGTTCCATCAATCTTTGATGGCACATGGGTAGTTGGCTTACTGTTTGTTAAGGCTGCTTGCTTAGGATGGTTGAATGGATATATTTTGCCTGAACCTTCTCCCATTGATGGCATAGAAAGATGTGCTGTCACGGACATGTAGGTCTTTGATGGCTTGATCGACACTGATTTGCTGGTAAATAATGTCGGTTCCTATGATTTGGCTTCACCACACCACGTTGTGGCCTTTGTGTCCTTTGAACTGGGGTTTGTATTTTCCTGGTGGTGCAGAGGCTGCTGAGGGCTTTTTAGATGTGAAGAACATGTGGGTTCAGCCACATGTCTAGTCATTTTTAGATTCAGATGTGGTGATTAACATTGTCGTGATCATGCCATTTTGTTATATGGATGTTGATAGCCACTGTACAATTCATCAGTTAAGCTATGCTTTCCCAATATACATGGGCACATGGATGTTGATGTTTATATTATGTTTACACATACCTCCAAGAAAAACTTAAGGTACCAAAGTGATTATTAGTGTGTCTCATGTCTGCTCGTGGTTTGGGGCGACAATGAGACAGTGGCCCGCACATGATTAGAATTTTTGGGGGAGAAAAGGATTGCAGGAGTCCTGTTGTTCACCATAACCATATTTCTCTTTTGGGGGAATATACAATGGCTGTGTGTTATATACACTTTTGCATTCACACATATGCAGATCATCAAACTATCTGTATATGCCCTATGGTAAGAAAGGCATGTTTAATAAAAGTATTGCTAAATAAATGTACTTTTTTGTGACAGCTTGATGCTACTTGATCGAATATTAAAACAAGCATTGGCATAGCCAATAGGTCTCGCTTTTGGGACCTTATAAGTGTTTAGACATGCAACAGTTGCATAACTAAATACTTATAAGGTCCCAAAAGCAAGACCCATTGGCTATGCCAATGCTTGTTTCTGTTTATTACTGCTCTGTAGTAATGGCGGCGCACGGGTGCCACTATTACTACATAGAAGTAATAAACAGGAAAATAAAAAACTGGCTCACGGAGAACATCAAAGCGGCCGTGCGGCCGCGAAAGTGAAAGTGATCGCGATCAAACATCAAAGCGGCTGTGCGGCTGCACTGTAGCTCTAGGCTACAGTGGTAGCACTTTTTTTTAGCCCTCACAAAAAGTCTCGCCAGACCAGCGCATGCGCTGGGTCAGGCGAGACCTAAAAATGGCTTCCCTCCATCTTTTCCTCTTCCACCAACCTCAAGGTCTCCTCTGATGCCCAACACTGATTAAATGTCCATGGTACTCAGTACTTTTTCCTCCACGGCTTTAGTTGAATTTCAGGTGGTGGGCCACTCCGGATAGCCATGCTATCTTTATGCTGGGCAACAATAGCTCGCACCTTTATCTTTACTTCATTACATCTTTTCTTTGTGCATTCCACTTCCCACCGAAAGCTCAGGGTGGTCCCTCTAAAAATGCTTATTATTTTGAAGGGGCAACTTCAGCAATATATGCCCCATGAGTCAGTCATGGTTTTAATAACTTCTTCTGCTAAGACTTTCAATTCAGAATCTCTGAATTGATATTTTCAAATCCTGCTGGGGTTCACGATGGCTGTTTGGTACATGATTCATGCCTTGGTGTTGATCCTACCAATGCAATTTGGCGATGAATACGTTCAAAATGTATTTCTGCCGCTCTCCAGGTTTAATGTTGTTTCTAATTCCAGTTTCCCGTTTACCAGCCAGCATATATGACAATTGACAGGGTTTAACAGCAATTATTGGCCTCCTCGTAGTCTTGTGTTGACTGGAAAGCACCAAACAGCATCTGTTGAGTTATCTGCGCATGTCCGAAATACAGGTAGCACTAATGAACGACCATCAGTATTTGTCGTACCCCATAGAATGCATACATTGGATATTTTTTCATGCAATAATTTTTGCATATCAAAATTGAATGCATTTCGTAAATACAAAATGTGACACAGCTGTTAACCGAAGGCATCTGTAAATGCTGGATGTGGTAAATGTCACCGTTTTCCTGCTAAACACATAAAAAGGGCTCAGGTGTAGTTTTGCTGGTTTTGCTTTCACCATAACAAGTATGGCCATAAAAGTCCCGGCATGCTAAATTCTTTTGCAAAAAAATCCCAGGACCTGCTGAAGGATGGGAATAGCAGTACTGCTTCCTTACTTACCCATGACTATCTGACAGTTGATTGGTCACCACCAATCCTGCGGGTGTATTATCAGTCAGGCGCGTGACCTCAGTAAACACTGGTGCACACCCTCATTGAGTCAGAAGTTCAGATAGGCCCTCGTGCCCACTCAGCAAAAGAAAGTTTGCTCATGTGCTGGAGGCCACATAGCAAGAAACAAGAAAGCAGTGTCTGAACTGCCCTCCATGTTTAAGGGCACATGCACCACTTACGACTGAGGCCTCCACAACGGTGGGAGTAATTGTCAGAGGGGCCTTCACCCCACCTACCCCCCACCCAGAGATTTCAGATTTTCTTTCTGTGCTGTCATTGTCTTTGCATGCACACCCCAAGCTCTCTTTTAGAGTGACACCCAAATGTGGGGGTGCCGTCTGTGCTTTTCTTTGTCTCGAATCAAAGGTCACCATCAGTGGGGCAAATGTGTACCATCTCCAGAGAGGTACACGATTTACAGTTTTTGCAAGGGCCTTTTCACCAATTTAGTAGTGCTAGTGATACTGCGCTGGGGCACAAGAAAAGCTGATCAATCATTTGCAAGGGCCACACTCCCAATGAAAGAAGGGGACAGTGTCGCGACAGTGTCTGGGCGCAAAACGTGCTCCCCGCAATGGATATTCAAGCAGCGACTGACTGCGAAAGCCCCCGCAGACCACTTCTCTAATACCGAAATCTTTGAGAGGGTGAAATGTGGTCCTAAAGACGCTGCCCTAAGGCGGCACTTCTAGAATACTTCCCCGACTCCCCTGTATCCCCTTTCAGCAACTTCTCAAGAAATGTAGCGAGTAAAATATGACACTGGGCAGACAAATAGCGTGATTTGGTTTCAGCGGACAGGGTATATACTAGGAAGACACGACGCATAACTTTTACAGCAGGCCCGGAAAACGGAGGCCCTCTGGCTAGAATCTCAGCTGCGGTTTTTCTGAACTCTGACAGATTTGCTGAAACTTTTAAACACTCAAGGGATCACCCCACCTCCCAAAGCAGCAGGTGGAGGCCTACAAGGGGCAGATGTATTCGATGTCTGGCAGACTCTCCTGTGAGAGAATTTCTCTACTGGTTTAGGTATGTTTTTTCAACAAAATGTTAAAGGGTTGTGTTTCCAATAACCCCACTCCACATTCTCAGCATAAAAACTATGTAAAAGGTCCTCAAATGTAATTACCTGTATGTAAATGGATCTTATGTGGATATCTTGAAATCTGCCTTGGCCCTCGTGGAATATATGTGCACAGATTTGCCTTCCAGACAGGAATGGGGCACAGATTTTCAGCATCCAAGGCAAAAGGTAATTTTGCGCCTCTTCTCTCCCATTTGAGAAAAGGCTGTGATTGTGGCTCCTAGTCCCAAACTAACGTCTCCCGTTACCCCCAGCCACCCTCATTAGGGCCAGTATGATAATTAAAAGCAGCCCTCGCAAAAAATGTTTAAACCAGTTCTGCTCTCTTTCTGTCTCTTTCTTTCCTTTGTCATTTCTTCCAATCTCTCTCTCTCTTCTCTCGCTCTCCTTTTGCCTGCTATGCCCTTTGACATTAACCCAATAGGCAGAGGCGTCCACCTCAATAACCGGCCTCCATTGGCTCCAGCTCTCCACCTTCGCCCCAGGAATGCCCAATGAAATACTTGGCCAGTCCAGCTCTGCTGCCCATCGTCACACTGGCTGCCATTAGCGTGTGAGCTTGTTTTCTTAGCTCTCAGAGGTCTGAATGGGGCACATGTTGCAGAGACTCGGTGGCATCCTAAGGATTTGCGGTGCCCTAGGCAAGTTATATTTGGTGTCACCCTGTTTGACCCAACTTTTAATTTATCACCCCTTTTCTGCTCATTCTAGCCCTCGAGAAGCGAAACAATATTCAAGCAGGTGCCTGGTATCCGCCAGTCATATAGTATCTAAAGAAAGCTTGA
Source organism: Triturus cristatus (assembly GCF_964204655.1). Lineage (NCBI taxonomy): Eukaryota > Metazoa > Chordata > Amphibia > Caudata > Salamandridae > Triturus > Triturus cristatus. The sequence goes on from NC_140594.1 coordinate 662,061,396, forward strand.
ACAAGCATTGATAAAGTCATTTCTTTTTGAGTTTGGAACATTTTATGTAGAATTCAGTGTCCAAGCTGTTTATTACTTTCATTGCGGGGAAAAGACACTAAGGGTGACTTGTTTGATGTTTAAATGGACTAGCGCATAAATAAAGTAAGGCATATGCACATTGTAATTGAAGTTGTAGGTTTAGTTGCCTAATATTTGTAATCACAAATATTCATCCTCCTTCACTAGCGGTGTTCTTGTTGTAACAGTTAAAAACAAAGCACTTTCCTGAGGGTTTTTACCATTCCATGGGTAAAAGTGCAATAACTTTGTCCCAGTGCATCTTCCTTTGCTGTGCCCCTCTTCTCTTTATATATCTGCACTTCTCTGGTTAGACGAGTACACGTGAGCTTGATGAGTAAGAGAATTAGGGCAGGACAAGATCCAAGAGATGGAAAGGGACATAAAAAGACCAGTATAGCGAGGTATGTGAATTAGAGGGAGGATTGGGTACTAATGGAGATGACGAGAACAATATATGATGTATGGAGATAAATGAAGTACATAAAGGTAAGGTAAGTCGAAGAGCAGATAAGGAGAGATCAAAAGAGGCTGATGTAGGTGAAGAGAGGCAAAGAAATAAGTAAGATTGTAGAGTGCGGTAGAGTGAGACAGCGATTGGGAGAAGGATGTGTAGAGGGAGGCAGGTGTGAGGTGTAGAGAGAGGTAATGTAGAAAAAGAGAGAGTTAAAGGCAGCGAGAAGTAGACTTATACATAGAGACTTGAGGATATACAAAAAGACGCTTAGTAGCGAGAACAAAAGTAGAATACATATAGAAAACAATTCAGATAAACAGAGTACCATTAAATAGAGAAAGGTAGAGAGTACACAATCGTATGCCAAGAGAAATTCATGTACATTCCACACACTGTAAATGTGCTTTACAGTGCGCACACTTGCAGTGTGAGGAATGTATCCAGAAATGAAAATATTTCTTCTTGTTAGCGCCTGATTCAAGAGGCATTTTTTGTCAAAATCTTTGGGCGCTTGTGGTTATCCGTCCACGGAACGCTCCTTTGATGGACAGGGGCATAAAGCAACGCTGATAAAATGGCACCTTTCCAAAATATCTTTTGGACTGGAATGTAAATATCCTTGCAATAGTTTGAGCTGCTCTGCATTACTTCGTGTGACTTTGCCCAGAGCAAACCTTTAGTAAATTCGGCCCTACATTTCTATCAAGTATGCTCAGATGGTAAACTAGAAAAAGAGGCAGTTTTTTATGAGTGACGTTATTATGGCAGCAATTTCGGCAATGACCCACTTTGCTCATGCCTAAAAATGTCTCTTTTTACACTTTATGATTTATTTTGACATCTTTTAACAGAGCTCAAGCATAGACGTATCCAGGTGAAGAAGTTATAGCACGCGACGCGATGTCATAACGAACTTACTCCTTTTATTGACCTCGGAAAGGTGAAAGGCGGAGTACTACTGGCGGAAATCCTCCAATCTCTGATAGGCAGTTTGCACATTCCCAGCAGGCGAATAACCCAGAAAGGCTACAAGTAACACAGTCGCGTGTGAAATCAGAATCCCCGAGTACCCACCACGGCTGAGGGCGACAGGCCACTGCAGCCCCTGCCGGAACCCCGAGGGGTCGGCTGAGACTTCATCCCCTGGTTTCTGAAAGCAGACGCTATCAGACTTCCGGGATATGGGCTGGAAATGTTCAGGAGGAAGTTCCCGGCTGTGCCAGCGGCGCTCTCTCGGTATGCAGAAACAGACACTTCCCTCACCGCACCGAGCTCTCCCTCCTCCCTGTTCGTAGTTGTTGTGCAGTGAGATCTTAGCAGATACAAAGACACATTCGCAGCTGTGTTTTTAATCCCATTCACGCCAAACGCACGCCCCGCTCAATTCAGAGCAGAGGCACTCAAATAAAGAGCTCTATATGACAATTCACAACATTAGTTTATCAAACATGGCGCAACGCTACAGATTTGACTAAACAGCTTTGAAAGTGTTTTTTATGCTGCAATCAACTGTCAGCTGATTGCAAGTTCATCCTCCCTGTGGAGGTCACTCAAGCCTGCGTTTTCAGGATCTTTGTAATCAGCTCATCCTCTGTAGGCTCAGCCTCACTGTGTGCGATATCAGTCCTATGTCACTCCGTGTGACACTTAGGCCTGAATCCCAGGTTCTCATTGTGTGATATTCATTCCTACTAGTTGGCTAGATCCTAAGGTTCTACCTCACAGTGTGCAGTGTGCAACATTAAGTGCCTCGTTTATGTTGTGGCGGGCATGCCTCAAGAGGCTGGAGCAGTGGAGGCACGACCTGGTGCAACCACAGTTTCCCCACCAAATCAAGAGTTTGCCCCTGGTTAACTTCCCAGCACGGTGGGAGCAGTTTCCACAAACAAACAGCGAGCATCGGCCACCCATAACGTGGTGGCATGTGTGGGTTGTCGTTGTTTTTTGCTTTTCAAACACAAATCCCCAAAGTGGTCCCAAACCCTGATCTCGAGGGAGTTTATACCCCCAATTGTTTGTTTCGGTACAGGCATGCTTTTGGCGGTCATGACAGCCAGCAGCAAAGTGTGGAGGATAGTGTTTCTGAGGGCGGGGCACATTGTGGCTCAGTCATCACTCAATCGATCAGGATTTATAAAGCGCGGTTAATCACCTGACAGGGTATCCAGGCGCTTGCAGGTCCCAGAGGCTTATCCTAACAACCAGGTCTTGAGGGCCATTCGGAATTCTGGAAGTGGAGTGATGGTCCGGAGTTGCGTGGGGTGGTTGTTCCAGGTCTTTGCTGCAATTTGGGAGAAGGAGCGTCCTCCACTTCTGCTTCCGTAGACGAGGGGTGTATGGGCAAGTGAAAGGGAGGTGGAGAGTAGTCTACTTGATGGTTGGTGGAATTTCAGGCGATGGTTAATGTATACAGGTCCTTGGCTGTTTAGCGCCTTGTGTATGTAGGTCAGCAGCTTGAATTAGCATCTCTCTCTACAGGAAGTCAGTGGAGTTGCCTGAAGTGGGGTGTGATGTGGGTTCGTTGGGGAAGGCCGAGGAAGAGTCTGGCTGTGGTGTCCTATATGGCCATCAGATACAAAATCACAAACCATAGGGAAGAAAGAACTACTAGGGCACACCCTCCTCCACAATTAACAGACAAGGACTGCCCTAATTAAAAAGGCCCTTCAGAAATGTAACTAAAAATAAACAAAGCATTTGTTTTAAAGGACGAGCGCCCTCACCCACCCAGAGGTTGTATGCTTCATCATTGGCTCCTCCCCCCAAAGGTGGAACTTTAACCTGCGTGGGTTCTATACTTTAGAATGCAGGGGAGAGCTTGAGGATAAGAGGAGGGAAAAGTAAAACTCAATCATTTGGTGTTGGCTTCATTTTCAGTGTGATAGAGGATAGAGCCCAAATAAGTGGAAGTTTTACCTTTGCGCAGAGAGCCGAGGAGCCCAATGATGAAGTATGCCACGTCCGGATGAGGGTTCTAGTCTAATTATTTAAACATACTTTTTTATTTTAATAGTTAATACATTACAGGTAATCAGGGGCGGCTGGTGACATTTGAAGGTGGTGAGCGTGGAGGTCTGGGTTGAGTGCCCGGTGGTGGGAGGGGGTGGGTCTCGGGAGTGTTCTTCTCCCCCTGAAAATGTTTTGAAGGAATGAGTGAAACAAACACAAAGTAGATGGGCTCAGGCATGACCTTCGGTTTATGCAATCCCAGTGCATTCTATTTCCGACTCTGACGTGGGTCACTGTGTGCTTCGCCTGCATCTCTGTCCACAGACGGGCGTGAGCACAAGTTAACCCCGCAGAATTAGTGCAGTAAAAACAAGTGCCACAGGCTCTTAACGCATGAGGCAGAGTCCGCAGGGCAGGCTCTCGCGCTGCTCTTTTCGTTTGCTCTGCAAACAGCTGATGGCCCTCGAATGCAGCTGCGTCCCCCTCTTACCTTGAACTCCACTGACTGAAAGTTGCGGTGTGTAGTCCAGAGTCCACAGGGCCCTGACAGAGGCCAGCTGCTGGGTCACCTGCCTTTTCCTGGCGGGGCTGTTCCCTGCTTGTCCCTGGCGCGGTCCAGCTGGGACTGGTAGTCTCCCCAGTCCCAGGTGCTCGGCCAGCAGGTCGGTGTTGCTCAGCTTCAGACACTGGACCATGGCGTTCACGAAGGACGTGTGTTCCCGTGGCTCTTCAGCCCCAGGATTGTTTGGGCACCGCAATGGGGATCAGTACTGTTTCAGAGCTGCACTACGGTCGGCGGGCTCTTCCGCAGCACACTTCCTCAGCTCCCTCCCATTGTCCAATCAGGAGGTCTGGGACTAGCGCAAAGCGAAGGCAAGGGCGTGCTTTGCTCTGGTTGTTGCCACCCACTGCTCTGTCTTGGGGGAGGCCAGCCCGGCCCCTTGCCATTCTTTTCAGTGGCATTTTCCGCTTTCTCTGGCCACTCCCTTCAGGATGACATCACTCCTCTCGCATGTGCTTCGAGGGCGAGCAATAGTCCTCGACCCGGCCAGCACATGCGCAGGAGGTGTATCTGACCTGGCTGTGACCTCGTCCCTTCCTAGGAAAAGAGTCACACAAAACCGAATTTGATTTGTGTTTCACACCGGGCAGTGAGCACTTCATTTGAGGCTGCTGCATTGCATGTGGTGGTGTCTCTCTCTTGTCTCCAGTCCCCGATCCTCGTCCGAGTCTAGTGGGGCAACACCCCTTTCGCCCCTATGCTCCAGCCGCCACTGCAGGTAATGCTTGACAAGCTACATAATTAAATGTGGCGAGGAAATTGCATATTATTAGTCATCGGAATATAAACAAGCACAAGAAAAGCCAGTAGGTCTCGTCTATGCAAGAGCTAATGTCTTTGCCAATGTCTTTTAACCATGTTGTACAGCAGCGTGGCCGTGCATCATGGCAAAAAATTAGAAAAAGTATTATGATGTGGCCAGCACTAGCGCCATGTCATAGCGCTTTTTTTCAGGTAGGAAGGGCAAGCAAGGACCGGAGAATGGTTTGGGGTGCGGGCAAGCAACGACGGGAAGGGGTGAAGGGACAGGGCAGCAACATGGAGAAGGGGTGGATGGGATTTGGAAGAAGCAACTTGGATAAGGGGTTGGTAGAAGGGAGAAGATACACCATGTACAACTGGGAGTGGGAGGGGAACAAGAAATAGTACCTTAATCACAGTGTGAGCAGCGGACAGGCACTAATCAAGAGGAAGGAATCTGTGCTTCGCCCATGTTCAACAGAAAGAAAAGGAAGTGGTGCCCAGCACACGCTGGCCAATCAGGATGCAGCACAGGAGCGTGACAATGAAGCCAACAAACAGTATATAATGTGCAGGCTCCAAGCCCTTAATTGAAACAATACCTTTCACTGTGACAGCGCATGCGCAGCCGACAAGCAAGACCTAAAAATGGGTCATTCTCAGTGTCTACTGTAACTTATCAGGTCTTTTTTGCTACTCCATTTAATGCCTTTAATGTCCATTAAAGAGCCCTATATTTGAGTCCCGATAATATCACACAGGTATCTTCCCACCCCGGGCATATAATAGAAAATGAATCACTGTTAATGCAACAACCACCTGTGGGGCTCAGGGCCAGTCCATCCAATGTCAGCGTATTGTACATCATGCATTAAATTATACTTGTTTCAAGCAGGTGCATGCTGGGGTAGCTCCCACAACAGTGATGATAAAACCTAGCTAACTGGAACATACTATAGGATACGGTCTCTAGGGGTTTTCATCAATGGTCCGTTATTGACTGTATACTTTCAACAGATGTCTTCTATTAGAGACTCTCATGCTCTAGCACATTCTATTTTCCCTCCATATCTTTTTGCTTAGTGTATTAATACTATAATCTCAGATTCTGCCCATTTTACAATGTCCTTTTTCCAATGGTCCAGAGTCAGGCCTATTGGTGATTTCTACTTTCGTGTTATTTGTCTCTTGGCAAGGATCACCTCCAAATCCCTAATAACTTCCCCAATTTTACCATCCCCTATTGTGTCTGAATGTAAGCAACTTCAGCTGCCCGTGTGGGGTAGTGTAGTAAAGCCTTGCAGTGGTATCTTAGGTGAGTATGGGTACACTGTTCTTGTTTCATGTAGGCTCTATACACTGCAGTATTGTGGCATTTAGAAATACCTGCAAATCCTCAATTTTCTGCCAAGGTTCAACAGCAATTGAATTAACAGCTGTAAGGGAGGTCACTCTTGTCCGCCTCCACCTCTTCGCTAAATTCTGCAGCCACACACCTGACTTTCCAATGAAGCTGGGCCACCAGGTAATATATCTTGTTGTTAGGTGCAGTTGTGACAGTCCACTGTCATTCAATGTGCGCCATAGCTTAGTGAGGGCCACTCTAACCACCCTAACACTTGCAGTGGGTTCATTATATAGCAGCATCTCAGTCTATCTGTGAAACGCTTGCCCTAGACCCAATCCATCCATGAAACTATATAAGTATTTCCATTCTAAGCTACTGAAAACGTTTTATATATCTACTATAATCACTAGGATTTCATCCTAAACATTAGGGCCCTCTTTAAATATACCTCCATGTCTTCGTATATTCATTGAGGTATTCCGGGCTGGGATAAACCCAGTTTGGTGTGGGTGTATCAGCCACCACATGTAGAGTAATTGCCCTCCAGCCAGTACTTACTTAATATTTTAAAATCAACGTTCATCATTGAAAGAGGTCAGTGGACTATCTTTCCTACCAATCCACTTGATATTTTCCTGCAAGCTCTGGTGCCAGTTAGTCTAAGTACGTAGCGTAAAAATCTCTGGAGATCTACCTCATCCTGCGCTAGTGTTGACAGAGGTAGCCACTCTAGAAACACCTTAATATCTCCTCGGCATCTTTCAATTTGCTGGTATCAGTGTAGTAACGTTGGAAAACCTCATTTCATCTCTTGTGTATGAACAGAAAGGCTCTGGCCATTTATAATACCTAATATTAGCGAACCTCAATTTTGAGGGTTTGCCAACCAAGCCAACAACCTCCCTGCTTTGTCCTCTTCCCAATGTGCCCTCACCATATATTCCAGTCAAAACAGTACAGTCTTTCCGCCTTGTCAGCAAATCTTTCTTTTGCGTCCATCAACCTGGGCTGGAGGTTCACATTCCCGGTTCTACTTTTCTCTAGTTGGCTCGGTGCTCCGTCCTGTGTCTGCACCTTGTGCTCCACACTGTTTCAGCCATGCATTGGCCCCTGATCACAGTCTTAAAAACCTCCCACTCTTGCAAGGCTCACAATGCTGTACCTCACTCTCTGCAAGTAATTTTGAATAAGCTTCCCCTATACATTGGTGGCTCGCATAGGGTGTGCTGCAAGGCAGCGGAGGAGGGGAAGGGTGGGGGGTAGCAAACACAGACATACGACGGAACGGAGGAAAGTAATTATTACGTTTCTACGTTCCATTATATGTCCGAGTTTTCGACCCCCCCCACCCTGCCCCTCCCCTGCCCAGCCTCACCACCCCGCAGCACGCCCTATGCGAGCCGCCACTGCCCCTATACATTATTTCAAGGCCAAATCCTCTACATTTTCTACCCGTAAACTCAAACTCAGACACAGTGTGCTTAACCTTACACATGCCAGTGTAATAAGAATAGAGTTATGATCTGACAAGGTTTTAATCAGATATTCACTATGCGCCACCTCCGCATGAATGTCTGCTGTGCAGAGGAATGTGTCCAATTGGATGAGCAGAGCCGAGAAGCAAGAGTAGTTGCATATTGTGGTTGAGTGACTCTCCATTATTCGACCACTCCTTACTGCACCTGCCAATTATGTGTGTTTTTTGCTAGTCATGTGTTAAATGAGTGTTGGAGGGGAGGGTGTGATCTAACTAAAATCGTGTCAGCCACACAATTAAAATCCCCCTGATTATGACTGTGCATGTAGGGCACTATTACTTCTGACATCTTATCCAAAAATCCCACCTGATCTGAGTAAGGGGCTTACATATTCAGTATGGTTATGTCCCAGCCACTGAGTTACATGCTTATTACCAAATGTATACCGTCTTTATTTTTCCATTCAGTTAATACTGAAAAGGGATCCGTGGTAGGATCTCGTCCTTTTAAACAAATGCTTCATTTACTTGTAGTTACATTGCCAAATGTTCTTTTTAGTATTCTTTGTTTGTCAGCCATCAGAAACACAACACTTCCTTTCATTGAAGTGGGGGAACCAAGAGGATGGTGGACTGGGATTCTCAATAATCCATTACAGCCAACTTACAGATGAGGCCCTATGCCCAAGTGTCCATGTATTTGGCATTCAGTACCAATCTCCATACTGTACCTCAATGGGTACGACATGCATTCTTAAGTCTCAAGATTGTACAACATTAATTCTCAACGTTCCCAAGATAACCCTTGTTATATGCTAGATTCAGTCCTACCTCTACAAGTTCTAACCTACTGCTTGGTACATTGAGTTATTTTTTCCAGTTCCCAATTTTTTTTGTGTGCTATTCAATCAATCAGGTGGCTTGTAAAGCACGACTACTCACCTGTAAGGGTATTAAGGCGTGGGGGTGTGTGGGAGCTGCTGGTCCGTTGAAGGTGCTGTTGTTCAGTCAAAGAGCCAGGTCTTGAGTTCCTTCCTGAATTGAGTCTTAGATTTCTACATTATACTGCATGGCGTGGCGGTTTTATTCCTATGTTTCCATGTTATACTACATTATACAAAACAGTCCTTCCTCTGCCTCGATTGCCTGATATAGTTCAATGTGCACACCATAGACTAAGTTCACTTTTGGCACTGAGGTCTTCTGGTAGATTTTTTTATCTAGCCACCCCATGCAGTGACAGGAATAAGATTGTCAGGACTTGCCAAAATATATTCTATATTGTGTGCATGTCTATAGTTTCTCATATGTAATAAAGTCGTTTTTCAGCCCAAGCTTATCTAGTTGTCAAACAATTGTGTGAATCTAGATCTGAGGGGTTTGAGATAAAGGTAAGCATTTGCTGAAGTACAAGGTGCCACACCATAGAAGTCAGTCTTCGAGGAGGTTGAGTCCGCCCGGGTGGCACTGTCGTACCAGGGTGGGGATAGGATTCCTATGATGAAGCATGACACTGATAAGTGTGTGAGGTTTCCTCTTCCATTAAGGATGACTTCTCGTAAGACAGGAATCTTATGTTGTAGTCTTGCAAAGTTTGCATTTGCACCAGAGCCAATAATCTTTGGACTCTGAATATACGGTTCAGTGTAACACTGTCACCACACACCTACGTTGTGTTAAACACCATAGAAGGTCCCTTGTTTTACATTCTGTAAATTGAACCAGACACTTTTGTCTTCATTTAGAGTTTGAAGGAAACTGAAAATTCTCCAGTTTCTGGATGAAACTCCAACAAGGGAGTAGAGTCCACCAGATGAATATCTTTTTGTTTAAGGATAATATTCTGCCAGTAGATTGTACTCCAAAGTACAAATTTTCCCAGGAAATTGGAGGATTTTCATTTCCCTCCAAAGTATGAATTAGGGACTTGTCGCACTGGGTGCCTGTGATAGATTCTTAGTGATGTAATCTTTTTTTTTTTTTTGAGTAACTCTCATCCAGCATACACTATATCCCACCCAAAGCCACTCTTTCTTGTTAATCATACAGAGCACTATTCGACTTGTTGTCAAACCTTAATAATTCAGCCAGAAACACACTGGATATCACACTGCAGCCAACAAAGCTCTCCATGACCTGCCACAAAGTTTGTGGTGCTCAACCCTGTGGTCAAATGCCTCATTATCCACTCTGTCAGTGGTTAATATGTAGAATGCAACTAAACACTATGTCCAGTGCAACACCCACAGCCCAGTCCTAAACCCAAAGGTTAGATCACATAGTGTGCAATAGACAAGGAGTCAGATAGATAACCAGATACAGCACTGCTGATCAAACATGAGTGGCGGGGTAGATTTTATACTGGAGACAATGTACACATCAGCAATGCATTGCGGCTTAAATTATTAATTTAATGACACACGGTGTAAACGCCTGTACAAGGACATGATGAACAGCGGACACAAATTGCAAAGAAACAAACAGCTACTGTTTGTGAACATAAATAACACAAGGACCCAATGGACGTCCACACCAGGAGACCTTGAGTTAGGGAACCTATTGTGATAAAAAAAACACCACCATGCGTCTTGCCTCTAAATGAAGAGCACTTTCCTAAAAGTACAAATTCGTCCAGCAGGGTGAGATTTATATGTGGCTGGGCAATCTAGGGGCACCAACATTCTCCAACGCTTTTTATTTTCATATGTTCATATAACGCTCTTAGTGCTATGATGAATAAAGATGAATGAAGATGTCTACTGGAATGTACAGTAGAATATTATTTTTCCTCATGAAGGTACCAAATGGCTCTAATATCACCAGAAATAGTAAATGCCAGTACAGTTATCCATTGTATAGTTCACTGTGATATAGAATTTACTTCACATGAAATAAACCAGAACTAGAAGTCCGAGAATGCATTGGATCCGTAAATGAATGTACAAAACTGAAGCGCAGTGTCACTGATGACGTTGAGTGATCAAGTAATATTCCCATGGTCATCAGGATACATCATTGCATCTCTCCATCATGCATAAGTAAAATATTTCACCTCAGAATCAAGTGTATATTCTTAACCAGAACCAGTGGCAGCTCCTCGGCTATGGCGGAGGAGTGTTGCCCCACTGCTTTTAAGCAGTGCTAATAAAGGAAACATAAAATGATAATAACTTTGAGTTATTATCTTTTTATGTTTCTGTGCTGCTTTGCAAGAGGGCGAGGCAGCTCTTCTCTCGGAGCAGTGAAGGGAAGGAGTGAATTGCCCACTCCTAAGTGCACATGACTGTTTGGCCGGCCCTCTGGGACCGGCCAAATAGTCATGCGCACTTTCCCTGTTCTCCACGCAGGCTGAATTACAGCCTGTGTGGAAAACATGCCCAGGCCCCCATTCCCTGGCTGAGCGTCGAACTACAAAGCTCAGACCAATAACAAACGCTGCATTAGAATGTTGTGGTTGGACAGGGGAGCCTGACTGTGCTTCCTGTTCCTGGAGTCCGACAGAGGAGAGCAGGGACGCCGGACCCGGCGGCAAGGTAAGTGTTTATTTATTTATTTAATTTTTACATTGTGCCCGTCCTGCTACCCGGGAGCCGTGACAACCACCACTGCTCCGAACACATCAATAAAGTTAATTAAATATTTCTTATGACTGAGCAAAATGTATGTTCAGCTAAACGTAAATCATATAATATGAAAGAGGAACGCATAATCTTATAGTTCTGAGTATAATCTGTCTGTATGATTTATGCAACTATGGTACATCTCTCAAATACTATTAAAGTATAGTTATGTGTACCTTGGGAAGAAACAAAGGAACATTGATTTTAATACACAATGGAGTCATTAACGACCTTTTTGTAGGTTATTTTATTATTTTGTGGGTACAAATGGTCACGTTGATGTATGTTTGTATTTATGTTGTAGCACTTCTCCTTTAACATTTTGTGGCCCTGAAGAAGCGATCAGCATTGATGTTTTGGCCTGTTATTAATAATAAAGAATCGTGTGATTTGGAAACTTGCCTATTTTTGGATATTCTGTCTGTATACATGTTAAGCTTTTGCAGCCTGATAATGAGATTGGAGGGAGAGAGTGTGGCATAATGGCCAGAGCTTTTGACTTTGTATTTGGGGATCCAGGTACGAATCTTGGCAGTTGACTCCACACCTTGTGATCCTGAACAAATCACGTAATCTCCCCGTGCCTATGGACAGCACCTAGAGAACCTCACGGGTGATTAGCTGCGCTATACAAATCCAAGTATCATTATTGTAAGAGATGAAAGCACACAACAAGGTCCGAAAAGTTGTGTTCTGACATCTTTTTGATTTGTGACATTAACAAAATTGTTCAAAACATACCAATCTGTTGGTAAGTGGAACCATATATCTTGAAACACTTTCACTACGCACATCATCAGGGGTTATTAACATTTTCAACAAAAAGATACGAATTAGGCCAAATCTTGGTTACATCAACTTTGGAGGCTCCATGCTTAGGCCTCAACATGAAACATGAATCATGAATGTTAAATGACCCGGGCCATCTTAGAGGTTCACCCTTAGCAAGCGTTCGAGCTGGCTTTTGAAGATTGGTGGAATGAACCTTTGGTTATGGGGAATATGGTAAGATTGAACCTCTGGGGTGGGTCAAAAATATCCGTTCATTGCTCTTATTTTGAATTGGTTCTTCATTGGAGGATTTCATTAGATGTCAGATTGTCTCTAATTTTCCGTATGGCTGTAGTTAAAAGAATGGCAACTTGAGTACACTGAATAGGGCAATCAAAGCTCTACATGCATTCAGGAAGCTACATACATGATGCATGATTACCATTTAATGACAAATGCATTGTTCAGAAGAAGCCCCCATAGATAAGAATGTCAACCGTGACCACGAATCCTGCACGCCAGCCCATCAGGTATTGACAACCTTCGAAAAGGCTTCCACTAATGCAAGGATCTCTGATAGGGATCTTCCTAAACTTGATGTGCATCCAACAATACTTTGGCCTTATCCCCAATAACTGTGACCTCTAAATTATGAGTTAAGCTTGGTAAAACTTCCACCTGGGGTCTAAACTTTGTGCCAAAGTCTTGCAATCCCCAACTAAATATAACAAGCATCAGCAAAGCCAACACGTTTCAATTTTGCATAGTATGCACACCTAAACAGAGATGTACTTCGATACACCAGTTGACACAGATGTGACATACACACAAATTTTGCAGAAAGAGCAGCATAGATATCAATGAACATACAGACTAGTAGACAAATATGCCCACATTTGCACAGACCTACAGACACCCACACAAATAGACCACTAGACTAGTAGTCACCCTTATACACAGACCAAGTGGTAGGTTTTGTTATGCTGATTGTCAAGTACTCTGCGCTCATCTAAGGTCATCCTAAAATGGTTAATGGAAAGAAGAGTAGAAAGAAAGGAGCAAGAGAGAGGGCATGAAGGAGTCTTATGAATGCCATGAAATTGAATGGGAGTCGGTCACACACCGGAAGCATATATTTGGCAAGGAAGAAGCAGAAGGGAAAATAGGCTGCAGGAGAGATAAGGAGGAAGGATGTATAAATCAAGGATGGGGAAACGTACAGAAAGACAAAAGGGTGCTACAGAGATATAGGATTGCTAGAAAAGTAACACAAGAAGGGAGTGAAGAGGTAATGCTCACAAGAGGAGAAGAGGTGGATACGTCCTCCTCAAATTATATTGTCAAAAAACAAATGGGAAAGTATAGAAGAGTTCCTCCAGACTACGTGTGTTTCCTACATTGGTGGAAAGCACACAGCTTTGTTTAAATACCCCTCACCCACCAAAAGGACTCTTGTTGGCATGCTTCATCATCGGGGTCTTCCTGCCCCTCTGCGGGACGGGACGTGCTACGACCTACGACTACGTGGGAGCACTGGTTATGAAAAACAATACTATGTGTGATGGAAGAGTGTGAGTGGAACGGTCAGAAGTGAGTGAATGGTTAATGTGAACAATTAAAAAAAAAAGTGGATTTTTTTTGTGGAAGTTTCTTTGAGCTGGTATCGTTAAAAGTGAGGAATGAGATGGAGATACTATGCTTTAATGAGCATTGTCTCCTGTGTCTACATGTTTCGAAGACCTTCCCTGGTTTCTCATCAGGACCTATAAGAGATCTCTTCTACACTCAAATCAAAACAACTGTGTATTTACATATAATCCTAACTAAGAGGGGCACATAAATGTAACATGCACAGTATATTATACCCCTGTAGGTATATTGCTGAATGAGTTTCTTATATCACCCAGATAATGCCCCATAAGCCTTCAAAACGGGAGGGGAGGGGTACCTATAGTCATATAAATATCAAGGTTACCTCCTCACCAGGACACTGCCTCGCTGCGGCTCCGTGGAAAAACATAGAACTTGAAGTGTTAAACACATGTATCATGCAACAGAGATGTGCCAGCAAACAGAGCAGTTCCTCCATACAGCCTACTATGCATACCTATTATCATGGGAAGAGGTATGAGCAGAGAGAGAAGTTTTTCTGAAAGCCTATTACAGACACCTCTCACCTGGTAAAATGTTTTAGCGGCCATGTCCCTCCCTTCTCATACATCCCTGTGGATCTCGGAATAGGTGTCTGTAGTGTGGCCACTGCTTGCCCACACCTTACTTGTCATCTATGGTGTCCTGGAAGTAGGTGTTAGTGGAGAGGACAATGTTTCCCTTCTCGCTAGGGTATATATATGTCTATGATACTGGGGAGTCCTGTGACTGGACAGTCAAATCCATTTTCACACCCTAATATATATGCTTATATTTTTGAGGAGAGGTCTCAGTGGAGAGGTCAGTACTTGTTATACTTACTTGGAATAGTACGTTTTTAAATGTGAGGTGGGTATCTTTCCCACAGTACTATGCATACTGCTGAGCATGGGGAAAGTTGTGAGTGGAGAGGCAGTGTATATTTACACCCAATTATACACACTGGTTACCTTCATGCAAGGTCTCACTGGAGAGGCCAGTTTCTCCCCATATTCTACCATATACAGTTTCTAGGCTTTGGAGAGGTGTCAGTGTGATCCCAGTGCCTCCTTACACCCTACTGTGCACTGTTTTTATACTGTGAGAAGGTCTCATTTGAGAGTCTACTTTCTCCCTGCACCCTACTAATGAGACATATACGGCATTAGTGTGGTAATAAAGAAAAGTGTGCATTCTTCCTCTAAAAAAAAGTTTATGATCTCACGAGACTCTCGCGGAATCGCAAAAAAAGTAGTGGTTAAAACGGTTTCTAATGATAGCAAATTGACTGACAGTAAATAAATGAGAATCAATCTGTGCTATGTACTAACGTTGGTCTCATGCTGATGCAACGTGAGCTTTTTCATAAATCTAAATCATTTATGTTTCTCCACAGTTATATAATGGATTTTATTCTATTAAACTAAAAACACTGTTACTATTCTGATGTAAGTAAACTATACATACCACACCTGGATCTATCCAGTGCAAATCCAAAGTCAATTATAAAAAGTACGATCTTGTGAGATGCTAGCAAGAGCAAACAAGGAAGGACTGCCCCTTCAGACTGCATGCAAGGTATTGCATCCCTGGCTCTTGCGGGAGTCTTACAAGAGCTTCCAAGAGGGGGAAAAAGGGAAACAAATTGCAGACAAAATAGGTCATGAAACTATAGCGTAACTCTGATAATAGCCGTTTATGTAAAAAAAAATTAAAAACAACAAATTATTGACATTTTCAAACATTTTTAAAACCTGTTTGGTATTTTACATTTTTTTAAAAATGGTATGACAAAAACATAGAACTTGAAGTGTTAAACAAATGCCAAGAGAATTTCCTTAAAAATGGAAAGGCGAAACACAAAACAGTTTAAAAAACAACTTGCTAACGGGGCACTTGTGTTCTTAGGCAAGTTTCTCCTGGGAAGATCTGCTTATCTTTGATGAAAAATGAATCTGCTCAAACAAGCGGCAAGTTAACGCTTTATTTTTTTTTAAAAAGCAGGGTTATTGTCCACTTGCGCACTTAGAACCTGCGCAGGTCCAGTATCTACTGGAGCAATTTTTTTTTTGGGGCAGAGTTTTATATAGCGCAAACTTGACCCGAATCCAATCAGGTATCAGAGCACTTTACATAGCACCAGTTACGTTACATGAGGACACACATTCATTCACAGGGAGATTAAGTGATTTGCCCAGAATCACAGGATGTTCAGCGTCATTACCAAGACTCGAACCCAGTTCCCCAGGTCCGAGGTCGAGTGCCTTAGCCGTTTGGTCAACTCCTCTCCTCAAATGATGTTGAAGCCCCTACCCATACGGCCCGTGCAATCATTTGCTTATGCATTGACCTCGGGTGTCTCCACATGCCTGTGGTACACATGCTATATTGTTTGTTGCTGCTCCCTCACCAGAACTCTTGCTGCAAAGTTTACAGATCATTTACGTGCTACCTGGCCTAATTTGAAAGAATTGCCACACCAAGGATTCCTTGGGTAGTTGAGCTGGTTCATAAGCCCCTGGCTGTTCATCTGAATTTGACAAAGACATCTTTATGAAGAGAGGAAAACAGGAAAGGAGAGCAAGTCAAATATGTCTACTCTCACAAAAATCCAATAGTGAACTAAAGCAAAAAGAAAGGAATCCTCTTCTTCTATAGAAAGACATCCATATGAACCAATCACAATCCTTCCTTATGGTGTGGTTCCTCTCCCAGACTTCTGGCGAAACTCCTGCAAACATCTCGTGAGATCGTAAAATAATATTAGTTTATATATCTCCTGGAATAATTCGTAATCAATTTTTCCAAGCTAATCAACATCTCTAATGTCTTAATTTGTTGAGGATTACAAGCCACGAAAATACGGTTGTTAACCAAACTCCAAATGTATGATCTTACGGGTAGGTCACAAGACCCAACAAGGAAGTACATCCCCCTCAGTGTCCATGCAGGGGATTGTGTGTTCCACTCTCACAAGCTTCTCAAATTTGTTTTGCTATCGCTTTATATGTTCAATATAACAAATCATAATCAATTTTACTAACATAATGAACCTCTGTAATCTGTTACTTTGTTCAGAATCACAGAAAAACACTGTTCTTAACTTAATTCCCAATGTACAATATCAAGGAGGATTGCGAGGGCCAATCAGGAAATACATCCCCCTCACAGTCCATGCATGAGATTGTGTATTTGACTCACATGAGCGTTTCGCAAGAGTTACCACCATTCTTTGTATGACAAAATATTAATATTACACCCTATTTTAATTACTCTCTTTTTACAGATTAATGTTAAATGATAACTGAACACATGAAAAATAACTCTAAACAGTAGATTAAAACAAAATGCAGAACTCTAGTGAGTAATCACACACTTAAAATACATTTAAATAATTAAATGTAATACTTTACACTATTAAAAAACTGAATACCCCCTTTCTGAATTATAATTACGACTTTAATGTAAAAACACATACAAAGCACGGAGAGAAGATGGCGGCTGACTAAGAAGTCAAGTCGCGAGCTCCGAGCCCTCAGAAACAACATGACACAGACATGAGTGGATAGGCAACTCTAAACGGCATGCGGGTGCGAAAATAAGATTACAGCACATTAGACAAACTTCGATCTACATAGTAAAATATTCGAGGAAAAAAAGGGCAAGACCTACCAGCACTCGAGACGCGAGGACGTGGACGCGGATACGGACTGCAGCTGGAGCCCAGACCGGGCAGGACGTACAACGGAAAGGAGAGTTGCATGCGAGGTGTATGTGAAGACACGAAAAGTGAAAGTGGAGCTGGAGAGGGCGGCAGAGTGCAGCAGCGCGATCGCATCACCATACTGCGACGTGTGGGTGAAAGCGGCTAAAGCATGCCAGAGGAATAGGAGGGCTGCCACAAGGGTGCCACTCAGAGGTAAAACGTTGGCGGCAGTTGAAGGAAGAGGAGCCCCATGTGATAATCGCCACACTGAAGTAGGGAACGCGGAGAGTACGGCTGGGGACGTGGTGAAACCACGCGGACAGCGAGAAAGGGTTAGTGAGAGAGAGTGGGAGAGAGGAGGCTGTCAAGCAGTGAGAGGTGGACGGGGGACAAAGACTGTACATACCCCAGGGCACCCAAATTATTTATTTAACATCAAAGGTTTGCCTAAGAAATTGAAGGCGACAGATTGCGAGGTAGACTGTGAGAGAGAGAGCATAAACACACCAGAAGCCAATATTCGACCCATATTAACAACGCAGGGCAGAGGACAAATAGAGGAAAAGGAGGGTGGGTACTGCTTAAGGAGTAGGTAGCAACTAGTGATAGAGGTGCAAATCTCCCAAAAGGAAAAAAGGAATATTGCTTATATAGTCCCTAAGAGTACAAAGAAAATAAAGAAACACACTTTAACAGCAAAGACATAACCCCCTTTATCCAGAGCGAGCCAAGCTAAGCTAAAAGCACCAGGAATAAGCAGTAAACAAAGGATAACACCCTCTCTGAGGTCGTTCTTTAAAGCCCAAGAAAAGTAAAAAAAAGCATTGTAGAACCCCAAGACAAGAAAAAGACGTATAATATAGAGCTGGAGAAAGGCCAAAAATAAACCATTGGAGAAGAAACAAATAAAGTAAAAATGAATGGTAACAGATACAAGGTACTGATGGCAGCTGACCAAACAGAAAATGTCACAGAACCTGCCAGAGAACAGCAGGCAGCAACAGAGGCCGGAGTGCAGTCCATAGATAAACCTGATAATCAGCGGAGTCTGGCACATCTAAACAATACCGAAACAATGATGGAGACAATGATGAAGAAGATGAGGGCTAACTTCGCTACCTCAGAAACTAATCAGGCAAAAATACAGGAAGCATGCAAAATGCTTGACCAGAAGATCAACGTGCTTGTAGACAGGGTCACCACGGTAGAACTGGAGGTAGAGGCATTGAATAAAAAGGTGGGAACAAACCAAAAAGAGAATGCCCTACTAAGAACTAAAGACAACGAGATCAGGGACAAAATAGAGTCACTGGAAAATTACTCCAGGAGGAATCATCTTAGAATTCTTAATGTCCCAGAAGGTCTCGAAGGGGAGGATATCAAAAACTTCACGATCAAGATACTGGAGGAAATATTCCCCTGGACGAAGACGGAAAAATCCAAGGAAAATCCTGGTGTATTTTAAAACATACACATTAAAAGAAAGAATTCTAAGTGAAGGACTGAAAGTAGGTTCTTTCTCAAAGAGCGATTGGTCTTGTAGAATTAGATCAGACATCTCAAAAACAACCCAGGACCATCAGTGAGAGTTAGGCCAACTCATTCAACAGCTGAAACCATTAGGGGCAACAGTGCAAATGCGCTTTCCTGCCTCCCTCAGGATAATGTGGGACAATAAGATGCATAATATTCGAGACCCCAAGGAAGTCGAGAGCTTCATAGAACGCATCAAGGCACAACAGAAGGAACACTCATAGCCAAAATTGCATGTAATACAAAGCAAGAGTATAGAGCAATAAAGAGGGTAAGGAGCTTGAAAGGGGCAGATTGATGCCCAAAGGAAGGAAAGAGGAGGCTTCTCCAGGGAGGGGAGGGAAGACAAGAGAGTCACTAAAGAAAAAATCAAAGATAAAAACAAAAACAAAAAAAAGCGCACAAGGTGGGGAGCATAATGGGGGAGAAAAGTCCTAATAAGCAATACAAAGGAGTATGTAGAATGTAGAAGACAAAAGATACACGTCAACTCCAACAAGTGAGGTGGGTAAGACCATAGCCGAGCTGTTGGGACAAAGGGTGGAGGTGAGAATTGATCTTGTTATTTTTGGGATAAGTCAACAGAACCCAGATGACTCAAAGTTGAGTAAAGATCAAGAAAACATACTTTTTATGTTGATACTCTTAGCTAGAAGGATGTAGAAGAATGTCTTAAGTGGGTAAAAAATACTCCTCCAACACATGGAGAATGGCTGGCCTCAATACATAGAGTAAACAAACTAGACAGAGGAGGGAATACGGGTAAAATACACAAGTTCGGGATCATTTGGGAAGAATATAACCAAGTAAACTAGGAAAAGCATTTAAGCTGTATTGTCCAATGATTAGGCAATGCAATAATGCTTTCATGTGGTAACTTGAAGGAGTACTCAGAGTGACTGGCTCACCCCCAGATCCAAATTGCACCAGAAATGGACAAAAAGGGGCCTGAAAAAAAAGGGAAAAAGGGAAAGAAGAAATTCTCCACACATACGATGTGTCTACCCAGGAGAAATCCCTAGATGCGGAACAGATGCGACAAAAGGCCCCCGACACCTCCAATTCAAAAGTATTGCTAAACGAGGACAAAAAAACCCAAAAACACATACAAAGGCTATGAAAAGTATGCTATTTCAACATTAAAGAACTTGCTTGGAAAATGTCTTAATATGAGGGCAGAAAGAACTGAGGAATAGTTGTATTACTCTATTTTATACTCAAACATCTTTTTAGGAACATTTTGTAAATTGTGCACCCTTTCCTGTTAAGTTACAATACGAAAACAACTCCTTTTCAGAATAATGTCCACACACGGATATATTATTCAGTTATTCTACCATACATACACTTAAAAACTTTAAATACACTGAAAAAACCAAAGGTTAAAGAACGTTATAGTTAAGTGTCATAAAAAGATCTGTTTTCATTTTTAAAAATCCTTAGAAATTCACTGAAAAAACAAAGGTTAAAGTAACGTTACAGTTAAGTGAATATGTCTCTGATAAAAATAATGTTGTGAACTAAATAAAACACAGAAATTCACCAGTTATAGTTGGCAACGTTAACTGTAACTTGCGCCCCCGCCATTCACTGCTTATGACCTCACATATGACATCACTCATGACATGTTCTATGACATCATTTGTGACATCACTGAAGACAGCTCAAATTACATAATTGATTACATCTGTGATAATATCATTGATGACATCATCCAATAACTGTGCAAGTTTCTGTTACTGTTTACATAGTGGTGGGTAACTATCATTCTCATTTCCTATGTAATTTTGTTAAATTAAATTACGATTCCTTCTGTACTAACAATATGAGTTGCAATTTCTAACATGTGATATAAGTGGTTGTGTGACTGTCTGTATCTGTGTGTTAGTGGAAGTGTGAGTGACTGTATGGGTGTGCGTGTGACTGTATGGGTGAATAAGTGGGTGTGTGAGTAGCTGTATGGGTGAATAAGTGGGTGTGTGGCTAGCTGTATGGGTGAGTGACTGGATGTGTAAATGGCTGTATGGGTGAGTGAGTGACTTTTTGAGTGGGTGGTTGGTAACTGAGTGGCTGTGTGAATGGTTGTATTGGAGAGTGAGTGTCTGTGTGAGTTGCTGTATAGGTGAGTGAGTGGATGTGTGAGTGCTTGTATGGATGTGTGAGTGGGTATGCATGTAGTTGTATGGGTATGTGAGTGGGTGCATGAGTAGTTGTATGGTTGAGTGAAAGGCTCTGTTGAGAGTCTGTATGGGTGAGTGAGTGGGGATGTGACTAACTGTATGGGTGAATAAGTGGGGGTGTGAGTAGCTGTATGGGTTAGTGAGTGACTGTGTGAGTGACTGTATAGGTGAATGAGTAGTTGTTTCAGTAGATGTATGGGTAAGTGAGTGGCTATATGGGTGAGTGAATGGGTGTGTGAGTGGTTCTATGGATGAATGTGTGGGTTTGTGAGGAGTTGTTTGGGTGTGTGAGTGGGTGTATGGGTATGTGAGTGGATGTGTGAATGGTTCTGGGGATGTTGTCATCAGTGATATCATTTGAGATGTCATCAGTGATGGCACTGACCATATCATGAGTGATGTAATATGTGAGGCCATTAGCAGTGCCATACGGCGGCATATGTTATAGTTAGCTCAGGTAATTATAACTGCTGAATTTCACTGTTTTTGTGCACGTGAAATCTAAGCCCAACTATAATGTCCCTGTTACTTTAGTTTTTTTTCAGTGAATTTCTAAGGTTTTGTTAATACTATTTCCTAATTGTAATGTCCCTGTATCCTTTGGTTTTAATTCTATTTTCTAACTATAACGTCCCTGTAACCTTTGTTTTTTTCTGTGAATTTCTAAGGTTTTTTATTATATTTCCTAAGTATAACATCTCTGTGACCTTTTGGTTTTTTTAAAAAATGTTAAGGTTTTTTAAATTTTATTTCCTAACTGTAACCTTTGAGAGTGGGTGTGTGAGTGGCTGTTTAGGTCAGTGAGTGATTGTGTGAATGGCTATACTGGTCTATGTGTGGTTTTGTAGGCTTGTGAGTGGCTGTATGGGTCTGTGAGTGGATGTGTGAGTAGCCATGTTGTCAGTGAGTGTGTGTGTGTGTGTGTGTGAGTGGCTATATTGGTCTGTGAATAGGTGTGTGAGTAGCTGTATGGGAGGGTGAGTTTATGAGTGGTTGTATTGATCTGTGAGTGGGATTGTGAGTGGCTGTATGGATCTGTAAGTGGGTGTGTGAGTGGCTGTATGGGTGTGTGAGTGGTTATGTGGGGGTGTGAGTGGGCATGTGAGTGGCTATACGGGTCTTTGACTGGCTGTGTTAGTGGCTTTGTGGGTCTGTGAGTGGCTGTATGTATGTGCGTGGGTATGTGAGTGGCTGTGTGGGTCTGTGAGTATATGTGAGAGTGGCTGGATGGGTGTGGGAGTGGGTGTCTGAGTGTCTGGTGGGTGTGTCAGTAGCTGTGTGAGTGACTGGGCCAGAACGGAACCTCACCTGCCCCTTTATCTAACCAAAGTCCACAGTTTTGCACAAAATGCATACCCAACTGGAGTACTTTCTACTGGTTAATTAGTAAGTGCTACCTCATTGGATAATAGCTTGTACATATTCTATACTACAGCTGCATAATAGACCACAAGGAAATGTCACTACTGTCACCACTGACACCACTGAAACCCCGAAACTGGTCCTAGGATGCTTGTTTCCAATCCGGGGAGGACCTGGCTTGGCAGTTCAGGCTGGACTGTTCCCATGAGGCACAGGGTCAAGACTGATTTGCATATGGCTGGGTTCAAACTGGAATGGCATGGTGAGCAAAAAAACGATGGATTTAGGCCCAGATCTCTGTACTGGGGTGAATGTATGACATTGTTCTGCATTCTGTCCATCAACTGTTGTTTTTGCATTTGTCACCCCGAGTGGGAAGTGTATGCCCAGACGTGGGTCCCGTGCTCTCCATGCGACTGGAACCAAACTATCCTGGCTGAAGAGGGGTGAAACCTCGAAACCGGTCCTAGGATGCTTGTTTCTAGTCCAGGGAGGACTTGGCTTGGCAGTTCGGGCTGGACTGTTCCCATGAGGCAGAGGGTCAAAACTGATTTGCATATGGCTGGGTTCAAACTGGAATGGCATGGTGAGCAAAAAACGATGGATTTAGGCCCAGATCTCTGTACTGGGGTGAATGTATGACATTGTTCTGCATTCTGTCCATCAGCTGTTGTGTTGACCTTGTGTACATGTAATTTCAGCAGTGTGATTGCTTCTAGAGTGTCTTGATCGACAAATCTGTGATAACGTGAATCCTCTTCTAGAGAACAGGGCAGGACTACAAAGAGGGGAATCTCCATAAAACAAGGGGACTTCTGCCTAACTATATGAAGTAAGTGCTTGTTTGTTTGGTGGAGATGCTCTCAAAATTCCTCTGCATCAAGAACGCATCAATAAAAGCGTTGAGAAAGGCACTGGGATGTCTTTTGGTAAGCTGTCAATCAACGTGGGAAAAGGCGAGAAGACCTTCACATACTACTAAGAAAAACAGGGCGGGGCCAAATAGGAGGACCTTGCAGATGATTTTGGGCATTTGCATACTCAGGGTAATTAAAAGGAGAACCATGAACTCTGCTCTCAAGACAAGAAAGAAGCCACTTGTCACAGCCACTACAGATTCGATTGTGCTCCAATAGATCAACAATGCATTAACCTCCATTAAGGATGTAACTTTTTTTTTCAAAGTGGAACACGAGAGGAAACACACTTGCTTTGCCTTGCCAAGCCCAAGAAGTTAGGATCATTTGTGCTTTACAGAAGTGGAGCTTCAACTGGGGCACCTGCTTTGTTTATATTTGCAAGTGCTTCCAACTGAGGTTTAATTTCTGTGAAATGAGCATCAATGACAGAATGGAACCTCTTTTTTTCCAAGCAGAGTCCATTCTTTTGCCGAAAATATCTTGAGTATTTTCTACTGGTTACTTAGTAAGTGCTACCTCGTTGGGTAAATGTCTACTGCAAATTCCTGACTAATGTTTCCAGTAACCTTGTGCGCATGTAATTTCATTAATTAGATTTTTCCTGCAGCGTCTTCATCCACAAATCTGTGATACCTTGAATCCTCATTAAGAGAACTTGGCAAGACTACAAAAAGGTGAATCTCCACCAAACAGGGGTACTTCCTCTCAACTATATGAAGTAAGTGCTTCTTTGTTTGGTGCAGATGTCCTCGTATTCGTCTGCATCAAGAACATGTCACAAAAATCAGCGGGAAATGTGCTTGGGCGTTTTGATAGACTGTCCATCAACGTGGTAAAAGGCAGCAAGACCTTTCATACTGCTAAGGAAAACGGGGCGGGCCAAACAAGCACAGCTTGCTGATGATTTTGGGCATTTGTATAGTCAGGGTAATTAAAAAGGAGAACCATGCTCTCTCTTTTCAAATCTACAAGGGGAGGGGGGCCCTGTTGCCCTCCTACCTGGGCCAATTTCATCCAAAACGTAATGGAGGAGGGTGGCTGCGCAGTCACTCTCCACAGGCGTATATTGGCCCCGGGGACACCATCCTCTATGACCTGGCCAAAACCTAATGGGGGAGGGAGAGTGTGTGCCCACCCTTCTCTGCTGATCTTGGCCCCAGGAACCCCATCCCCTGGGACCAGGCCTCTTTATGCTGGGTGCCCTTGAGCTCACCCAGTGCACCCAGACTGTTGCACTGGGGACTGCGGGGGGAGCCTTAAATGCCCCTGCTGTCCCTGCCGACTCCCCACCTCCAGTGGGAAACTGCATTACTCCTACACATAGGGGGCAGCAAAAAATGCTGCACCCTGCATGTGGTAGCAAATTTTTCATTTGTTTTCCTGCCCGCTTGACAGCAGGCAGGAAATCAGATGAAACGTATGTTCCCAGTGAGCGGGAGCAGTTTTTATGCTTCTGCTCACTGGAAGCAGACTTACAGTTTGCTCTTGCTTGGCACCTGCCAAGCAAAAGCAAATTGCTATCTCCTGAGGGTGGGCACCTTGGGAGATTGCGGGCCGGCCCTGGGGGTGGCAGACCCCAGAGCCGAGAAAGGCCCGGAGGCAGGGCAGTGCAGCCCCCCTCATTCCAAAAAAGTAAGAAGGCCAGGGGAGGTCCCACATGGCCCCCTCCCACTGGTATATTCATGGCCCCGGGGAGGTGGTAACCCCCAGGGCTCATAAGACCCTCCGGAAGATGGCTGCATGGCCCCCGTCTGCTTGTTTTTTTAATCAACTTGCCCTGGGGAAGGAGCGATCCCTGGGGCTAGGTTTGGCCAGGAGGGTGGGGGCTTTGTGCAATCCCCTTATTTAATACATAAATAAGCCCCTGGGACATGACCCACCTGGGGGCCCAAGTTTAAACAAACACGGGAGACAGCACTTGTTTTTTTAATTGCCTTGAAAAGTTTTTTTAAATGCTTTTTGGGCCAGGCGGGTTCCCTGCGGGGTGGGCAGCACCAGGCCTAGGTGGCCTGGGTATTCCTACCATGCCCCCTTCTCTTTTTTCAAATGTTTTTGTTTCAAACACAGCTGAGTCCAAGTCCCACGATGGATGCAAACACTTCCAGGTTGAAGTGTTGGCAACCAATCAGATCTCTGCACGAGATCGGGAGGATTCGCAAAGGGCTTCTGCCTCTAGATACACATTTGTTTTTTCTTTAATATCTCCAAAACTACTGAACAGATTTACACCAAATAACAAAAAGGTCACTTTCTGAGCCAACACCTACCTTTCTGCCAAATTTGGTGTAATTCCGTTCAGCAGTTCAGGCTGTAGTCGCGTGCGAAATTCCCTAAGGGAAATTGCATGGGGAAAAAGTGTTTTGGGACTTCCCTTTTTCTCAGCCATCCGCTTGACAAATCACTGCATAACTGTCAGCACAGCAGCTAAACTGAGCGTTGTACTAATTTAGAAAATTTTGTGGCGAAACAACAATAATTGTCATCAGTGATGTCACTGACCATGTCATGAGTGATGTAATATGTGACGTCATCAGCAGTGCATTGCGGGGGCACGAGTTATAGTTAGCTGAACTAACTATAACGGGGGAATTTCTATGGTTTTGTACGAGTGAAATGTCCAATTAACTATAACTTTCCCTAAAACCTATGTTTTTTTCAGTGAATTGCAAAAGGTTTTTTAAATGCTAATTTCTAACTATAACGTGCCTGAAACCTATGGTTTTTTAAGTGAATTTCAAAGGTTTTTTAAATGGTAGTTTCTAACTATGCCTACAGAGGTAGGACATGTGATGAAAGAAAAAACAACGCACAGAAAGAAAAAAAAGAAATGCAGAAAGAAGCACCAGAAGTCCACAAAGACGAAGAAAAGTGCTAGAAGAAGAAGAGATGTGCCGAAAGAACCAACAGAGGAGCAGAAAGTCCTCCTGTGCCCACAACATTTTCAGACAGGTACTGGTGGTAACTGACTGACTAACCATGCCTAGAGCCAGTGCTATCCCTAAAGACACTTAGAATACAGTGAAATATCTACATACACTAGGGAACACTATGCATTGGGGTACCCCTGTGATTAGCATGACCTCCTCTGTAAGACCCTAGTACACAATAGGGCAGGGGGATTAAAACTACCTCTTAAAACATGCCACAGGGCGCATTTGCACACTGGTGAAGGGAGTGGGGAGCCTGAGGTGACATGTGTGAAAACACGCCCTGTGGCCATTTTAAGTTGGGGGATAAAGTTTGCTTGAATCCTAAGGGGCCCTGGGGTCCAACTAGCCCACCAGGTACCAACAGGAAGCGCCACAGAGCTGCGTTGCAGAGAGGTGTAAAAAGGGGCATGGCCTGGACCACCTCTCTACAACGTAGCGCAGTGGCACTTACTGGAAGCACCTGGTGGGCTAGTTGGCCCCCAGGGGCCCTTAGGATTGAAGGGGAATTAATTCCCCAACTTAAAACGCACCACAGGGCGTGTTTGCACACATCACCTCAGGCCCTGCCCCCTCCCTTCACCACTGTGCAAAGGCGCCCGTGGCACGTTTCAAGTTGGGGGATTAAGTCCCCTTGAATCCTGAGAGTCCCTGGGTTCAACTAGCCCACCATGTACCTCCAGTAAGCACCACAGAGCTGCGTTGCAGAGAGGTGGTCCGAGGCCATGCCCCATTTTACACCTCTCTGAAATGCAACTCTGTGGCACTTACTGGACATACCTGGTGGGTTAGTTGGTCCCCAGGGACCCTCAGGATTCAAGGGGACTTAATTCCTCAACTCAGAACGCGCCACAGGGCGTGTTTCCACACTTTTGACATCATGCCACGCCCCCTCCCTGCACCACTGCGCAAACGCACCCCCTGGTGCGCTGTAAATTGGGGTATTAAGTCCCCTTGAGTCCTGAGGGTCCCTGGGGGCCAACTAGCCCACCACTTACCTACAGTGAGCGCCACAGAGCTGCGTTGCAGAGTGGTGTAAAAAGGGGTGTGGCCTCTGAACACCTCTGCAACGCAGCTCCCTGGTGCATACTGGAGGTACCTGGTGGGCTAGTGAGCCCCCAGGGACCCTCAGTATTCAAGGGGAATTAATTCCCCAACTTACAATTCACCAGGGGCTGTGTGGGCCCCTCCCATGGCCAATTCTGGCCCTGGGGACCCCATCCCCAGGGCATGGCCAAACATTGTTTTTTATAGGAAGGGGGGCTGCATGGCCCCGCCTCCTAAGGCCTCTATTGGCCCCGGGGACCCCACTCCCCAGGGCCTGCCTTTCTTTTTTATTTTTTTTCAGGGGCCCCCCTCTTGGGCCACTTCTGGCCCCGGGTACCCCATCCCCCGGGGCCTGGCCTCTCGTTGGGACCGTGAGGGGAGCTCCAATGCCCCCACGGTCCCTGCCGGCTCCCGGTGTCCTGCGGGAGCCGGCATTGCTTTTCCACATGGGGAGCTGCTGACATGCAGCTCCCCGTGTGGAAAAGCAATCTGGTTTGGATTTTGGAATAGAGAGCAGGTATCCTGGACACTGCAGGAGCCGGCCCGGGGGGGGGGGGTCGTCCCCAGGGCCATCACAGGCTCAAGGAGGGGGGCCACGCGGCACCCCTCCCAATGTCTACGCAGCCCCGGGAAGGTGGTGGTACCCGGGGCTCAGGGGTCCTTAACGGACCCCCAAATGTACATATTAGTGCCCCGGGGAGGTGGCGGTCCCTGGGGCGTGCGGGGGGGCTCGAGCCCCCCACACAGGTTAAAAGAAGTCCCGGGGGTGGCGGTCCCCGGGGCTGCATGGGGGGCTGTGTACCCCCGCAAATATTTATAGAAAGTCCCGGGAGGTGGCGGTCCCCGGGGCTGCAGGGGTCCCCCTGGGCCCCCGCAAATATTTCAAATATTTTTTGACATGCCTCCGGGACTTGGCCCACCCGGGGGCTAAATAATAACGAAGCGCGCTTCATTTTTTTTATTTTTGCGGCCGGATCCGCGGAACCTCCGCGCATCTCGCGATTTAAAAAAAAAAAATGCTTTTTTTGGCCCTGGGGGTCTTTGTGGGACACCCTAATCAGGCCTATGGGGTCAGGGTGTTTCTACCCTGCCCCCTTTTCTTGTTTTTCGTGTTTGTTTCTCTGTTTTCTTGTGCCTCGGTTCTATCGAGGCACAAGATGGCTGCCAACACTTCCTGGTTTGAAGTGTTGACAGCCAATTAGAATGCAGCTCGTGGTCGGGAGGGTGTGCGGATCCACAGCGGCCATAGATATCGAAACATTTTTGGGGATTTTCTCAGCAACTACTGAACGGATTTACACCATTTACAAAAAGGTCTCTTTCTGAAGCAAGCACTACCTTTTTGCCAAATTTGGTGTAATTCCGTTCTGCAATTCGGGCTATAGTCGTGTCTAAAATTTCCTACAGGAATTAACATTGAGCAAAAACACGTTTTGGGATCCCCTTTTTTCTTGGCCCCCGCTTGCCGAATCACCCCGAAACTTTCAAGATAGGAGCTGACCGGACCGGGCCACAAGTTTTGAAAATTTCTTCGAAGATTCGTCAACCGGCGCCAAAGTTATTGGGAAAACAAAAAACACTTTCGGAATAGAAACAAGGTCCTAACTATAACTACCTACTGGCAGTCGCCAGTAGGTAATATATCTATCTATCTATCTATCTATCTATCTATCTATCTATCTATCTATCTATATATATATATATATATATATACATACACACACACACACACACATATATATGTATGTATAGATATATACTTATTCTAATTCTCTCGCTTTGGATTGTTTGGCAGCAAAGGTGAGCCTGCACTGCTGATGTTTTACTCTATAGTATGATGTGATGATGTGTGCCTAAGTGTAGTGTCAGTCAGTATGCCAATAGTGGGAGGGGAGAGATTATTTACCACTTCCCATCTCCATGTACCAGTTTCCAGTTAACATAGTCTCGTTGCCAATTTCTGACAAACCCTTGACCTCTGGTTCGTCATTTCACACTGGCTCCTGGGTGTTTACTCTCAGATATAGCACAGTTTGTTTATCAAGGCTGTTTTAATCAATGGCCCTTGTTCCCCACAATAGAGGTGTGGCCCAAGATCTCGTTGGAAAGTGGAAGCACAGGCATTGTGTTTTCAAGTAGGCTATGTTTATAATTCACTATATTATATTTTGATTTATTCTCATTTTCTGATTATATGTAAATAATGTTTACTAGGTCAGAGAAGCTGCAAAAATTTACCAGCAAGGTCTGTTCTGCAGCATTGGGTTTGGGTTTATTGTTAAAGTGCCCCTGGGTTAACTGACAGGGATTCCACCACTAGCCTGAACTGGCCATACAGGACACAGGCACATCACCAGTGGTTGATGAACAGTAGTTTCAATTCAGGCTTCCATGGGCTGAAGCGGCCTGTCTAGCAAGCACTCCTGAAACAACAGTTTATAATTTTTGATGTTACATCATTTATTGCTGTAAAGAAATAATGAACCAGGGTACAGTGACACAGTATTTTAATAATTTGTCTTTAAAACTGTATTGAACCCTTATGGATATTTTAATGATATATTTAGAAAATTGTACTAAAAATCGCATCATGTAACTCAATTTTCAAACAGATTTGTGAGGAGGAGACCAACAAACCCTGCTGGAGGGAACTGGTGGTGTTCCATTAATTAGTGATGGGTTAAATCGCTTTCCACGGCTGCTCTGGGCTCCCACTCCAGCCTTGGCCTAGCCCTTCCTTGTGAACCTGACGTGCTCCACAGCCCTTTCTCAGAGTTACTGTATAGGCTTGCGCGGAAACACATTTCGGCATCTGGTGCATCTCTCATACTTGGAAATTGTTACTTGTGTTGAGTGGCGGCTCCTCATGGGAGTGCTGCAGGGCGGGGGGCGGGGCGGGGCAGAGGAGGGGCAGGGTAGGGGGTAATAAACTCCGGCTTACGGCCGAACAGAGTTAAGTAAATAAATAAATAAAAACGAATTACATTGCGCTCGCTGCAACGCCGATCGGCGATGCAGCGTGCAATTTAATTCATTTTATTTATTTATTTAACTCCATTCGGCCGTAAGCTGGAGTTTACTACCCCCCAGCCTGCCCCGCTCCACAGCACTCCCACGAGGAGCCGCCGCTGTCAGGGTCCTCAAGGCAGGGGCGTAACACCGGCCCCCGCAGCCCCCGCAGTGCTGGGGGCCCCCAAGTTCCAGGGGGCCCCCTCAGCACTGCACTTCGGCCGGGGAGCTCCTGATAGAGTCCGGAGGGGGCCCCTCCATGTACCTTGCAGGGGGGCCCCCTCAATTATCGTTACGCCACTGCCTCAAGGTGGGTAGCAGAGGGGGGTGTTAAGCCCCAGGTCGCAGGCTTTGCGGGGTCCTGCCCTTCCTTAGCAACATTTATTTAGACTTAACATTTTAGAGAGTTTGAATTGCAAGCAGGCCTGGTGACTTCCTTAACTGTTTAAGTGCAGTGAATGAACCGTTCACATCCCCCGGACTTCACAGTGTGGTGGATGTAAACGGTTCATCCTCCACAATCGGAAGCAAGATCCTTCTGGCATAGAAACCAGAAGAATTTTGTGTTTTTTAAATAATTTCAGAAGCGAGAGAAGAGCTTCCTTTGCATCCTGCATTATTTTTTTTACATAATCTGGCAATCAGCACATGGATTGTCCCAGTGAGAAACTAAAATCAGTCAGCCCCATTGGCCTGGACTGCTTTCACTTTCATTGGTCCTTGGGGAGTCGGTGGGCATAGACCAGTGCAGGAGAAGTACTGTTTTCTTACTAGTTATACCACTCCCTATTAGAACATGGGAATGTTGAGCGCTCCATTGAAGACAATGGAGTGCTCTGGGCTTCTAATGGCCGGTAGAAGCCCAGGGCACCCTCAAATATGGTTTCAAATGCTACAGTCCCCAAATTATAGAAATCTTTTGATGCTCATTGCTTTGTATGTCCTCGTCAATGCATACTTGCTGAAGTTGACCATCCATCTGGTTTCCCATCGCCTAGCAACTGAACTACTTTAAATAGGTTATAGGCTGAAGTGCCGAAAGACTGGGGTCATTTCCTGAATTTTAGGTAGCCCCACTTAAACCTTCAGGCAATCTTATTTCAGAGGCGGCTCATCCGTACATCCGTAGTGGCAAATGAGTGTTGGCTGTCACTTAAGAGCCAAACAGTTAAACTATTTATAAAATATGCATCCGGCTTAGAGTAGAGCAGGCAGGGGAGGAGGCGTGGTCCTCCTCTCGTAAGGTAGCTGTGGATCAAAGGGCTGCCCCAAATTAAAGTGTGCATGTCAGGCTGGACAAATCCTTGGGTGAGTCTAATCTGACATGCGCACATTAAAGGCCTCTGATACCACACTATTAGAGGGCCTAGCCGCAGAGACGGGAAGAGCATAACACCCTTTTCCCATGTTAAAAGTGACGCAAAAGTGGCGCAAGGGGCTTGTAAATTGGCCCTATGAATTTTAAAGAGCAGCGTTTAGGATTGGCTGGGCTGCGCTGGGCCGAGCTGGGCCGACGCTGGCAATCTCCATAGAGCAATGGAATCCAGCAGCAGAGCACAGAATCACAGGAGCAGCAGAGCACAGAATCACAGGAGCAGCAGAGCAGAAAATCGGAGCACCAGAGCACAGAATCACAGGAGCAGCAGAGCACAGAATCACAGGAGCAGCAGAGCACAGAATCACAGGAGCAGCAGAGCACAAAATCGGAGCACCAGAGCACAGAATCACAGGAGCAGCAGAGCAAAGAATCACAGGAGCAGCAGAGCACAGAATCACAGGAGCAGCAGAGCACAGAATCACAGGAGCAGCAGAGCACAGAATCACAGGAGCAACAGAGCACAGAATCACAGGAGCAGCAGAGCACAGAATCACAGGAGCAGCAGAGCACAGAATCACAGGAGCAGCAGAGCACAGAATCACAGGAGCAGCAGAGCACAAAATCGGAGCACCAGAGCACAGAATCACAGGAGCAGCAGAGCAGAGCACAGAATCACAGGAGCAACAGAGCACAGAATAACAGGAGCAGCAGAGCACAGAATCACAGGAGCAGCAGAGCACAGAATCGGAGCACCAGAGCACACAATCACAGGAGCAGCAGAGCAAAGAATCACAGGAGCAGCAGAGCATAGACTCACAGGAGCAGCAGAGCACAGAATCACAGGAGCAGCAGAGCACAACATCGGAGCACCAGAGCACAGAATCACAGGAGCAGCAGAGCACAGAATCACAGGAGCAACAGAGCACAGAATCACAGGCGCAGCAGAGCACACAATCACAGGAGCAGCAGAGCACAGAATCGGAGCACCAGAGCACAGAATCACAGGAGCAGCAGAGCAGAGCACAGAATCACAGGAGCAGCAGAGCACAGAATCACAGGAGCAGCAGAGCACAGAATCGGAGCACCAGAGCACAGAATCACAGGAGCAGCAGAGCACAGAATCACAGGAACAGCAGGGCACAGCACAGAATCACAGGAGCAGCAGAGCACAGAATCACAGGAGCAGCAGGTTACAGAATCACAGGAGGAGCAGAGCAGAGCACAGAATCACAGGAGCAGCAGAGCACAGAATCACAGGAGCAGCAGAGCACAGAATAACAGGAGCAGCAGAGCACAGAATCACAGGAGCAACAGAGCACAGACTAACAGGAGCAGCAGAGCACAGAATCACAGGAGCAGCAGAGCACAGAATCACAGGAGCAGCAGAGCACAGCACAGAATAACAGGAGCAGCAGAGCACAGAATCACAGGAGCAGCAGAGCACAGAATCACAGGAGCAGCAGAGCACAGAATCACAGGAGCAGCAGAGCACAAAATCGGAGCACCAGAGCACAGAATCACAGGAGCAGCAGAGCACAGAATCACAGGAGCAGCAGAGCACAGAATCACAGGAGCAGCAGAGCACAAAATCGGAGCACCAGAGCACACAATCACAGGAGCAGCAGAGCAAAGAATCACAGGAGCAGCAGAGCACAGAATCACAGGAGCAGCAGAGCACAGAATCACAGGAGCAGCAGAGCAGAGCACAGAATCACAGGAGCAACAGAGCACAGAATCACAGGAGCAGCAGAGCACAGAATCACAGGAGCAGCACAGCACAGAATCATAGGAGCAGCAGAGCAGAGCACAGAATCACAGGAGCAGCAGAGCACAGAATCACAGGAGCAGCAGAGCACAGAATCACAGGAGCAGCAGAGCACAAAATCGGAGCACCAGAGCACAGAATCACAGGAGCAGCAGAGCAGAGCACAGAATCACAGGAGCAACAGAGCACAGAATAACAGGAGCAGCAGAGCACAGAATCACAGGAGCAGCAGAGCACAGAATCGGAGCACCAGAGCACAGAATCACAGGAGCAGCAGAGCAGAGCACAGAATCACAGGAGCAGCAGAGCACAGACTCACAGGAGCAGCAGAGCACAGAATCACAGGAGCAGCAGAGCACAACATCGGAGCACCAGAGCACAGAATCACAGGAGCAGCAGAGCACAGAATCACAGGAGCAGCAGAGCACAGAATCACAGGCGCAGCAGAGCACACAATCACAGGAGCAGCAGAGCACAGAATCGGAGCACCAGAGCACAGAATCACAGGAGCAGCAGAGCAGAGCACAGAATCACAGGAGCAGCAGAGCACAGAATCACAGGAGCAGCAGAGCACAGAATCGGAGCACCAGAGCACAGAATCACAGGAGCAGCAGAGCAGAGCACAGAATCACAGGAACAGCAGGGCACAGCACAGAATCACAGGAGCAGCAGAGCACAGAATCACAGGAGCAGCAGGTCACAGAATCACAGGAGCAGCAGAGCAGAGCAGAGCACAGAATCACAGGAGCA
This sequence comes from Triturus cristatus, assembly GCF_964204655.1. Classification (NCBI taxonomy): domain Eukaryota; kingdom Metazoa; phylum Chordata; class Amphibia; order Caudata; family Salamandridae; genus Triturus; species Triturus cristatus. Next base: position 662,095,527 of record NC_140594.1, read on the forward strand.
GCAGAGCACAGAATCACAGGAGCAGCAGAGCACAGAATAACAGGAGCAGCAGAGCAGAGCACAGAATCACAGGAGCAACAGAGCACAGACTAACAGGAGCAGCAGAGCACAGAATCACAGGAGCAGCAGAGCACATAATCACAGGAGCAGCAGAGCACAGCACAGAAGCACAGGAGCAGCAGAGCACAGAATCACAGTAGCAGCAGAGCACAGAATCACAGGAGCAGCAGAGCACAGCACAGAATCACAGGAGCAGCAGAGCAGAGCACAGAATCACAGGAGCAGCAGAGCACAGAATCACAGGAGCAGCAGAGCACAGAATCACAGGAGCAGCAGAGCACAAACTAACAGGAGCCGCAGAGCACAGAATCACAGGAGCAGCAGAGCAGAGCACAGAATCACAGGAGCAACAGAGCACAGACTAACAGGAGCAGCAGAGCACAGAATCACAGGAGCAGCAGAGCACAGAATCACAGGAGCAGCAGAGCACAGCACAGAATCACAGGAGCAGCAGAGCACAGAATCACAGGAGCAGCAGAGCACAGAATCACAGGAGCAGCAGAGCACAGCACAGAATCACAGGAGCAGCAGAGCACAGAATCCCAGGAGCAGCAGAGCACAGAATCACAGGAGCAGCAGAGCACAGAATCACAGGAGCAGCAGAGCACAAACTAACAGGGGCCGCAGAGCACAGAATCACAGGAGCAGCAGAGCAGAGCACAGAATCACAGGAGCAACAGAGCACAGACTAACAGGAGCAGCAGAGCACAGAATCACAGGAGCAGCAGAGCACAGAATCACAGGAGCAGCAGAGCACAGCACAGAATCACAGGAGCAGCAGAGCACAGAATCACAGGAGCAGCAGAGCACAGAATCACAGGAGCAGCAGAGCACAGCACAGAATCACAGGAGCAGCAGAGCACAGAATCACAGGAGCAGCAGAGCACAGAATCACAGGAGCAGCAGAGCACAGAATCACAGGAGCAGCAGAGCACAAACTAACAGGAGCCGCAGAGCACAGAATCACAGGAGCAGCAGAGCAGAGCACAGAATCACAGGAGCAACAGAGCACAGACTAACAGGAGCAGCAGAGCACAGAATTACAGGAGCAGCAGAGCACAGAATCACAGGAGCAGCAGAGCACAGCACAGAATCACAGGAGCAGCAGAGCACAGAATCACAGGAGCAGCAGAGCACAGAATCACAGGAGCAGCAGAGCAGAGCACAGAATCACAGGAGCAGCAGAGCACAGAATCACAGGAGCAGCAGGTCACAGAATCACAGGAGCAGCAGAGCACAGACTAACAGGAGCCGCAGAGCACAGAATCACAGAAGCAGCAGAGCAGCTGTGATTCGAATCGGAATTGAAAGGTAGGTCACATTAACACACAATGCTGGGTTTATTTATGCTTACCCTTTGTGTCACTCCAAGAATGAACGAAATGCAAAGAGGAGATAATAGTTTGCATTCCGTTCATTCTTGGAGAGACACAAAAGGAACATGCAGCTCACCACTTTTAGATGGCACCAGCTGCCAGTGTTTTTTTATATTAAGAAAAGCACACCAATATACAAAATATTGCCTCTCTTAGCCCAAGATGACAGTGGTTCCAGAACGTTATGCTTATGATTGCCCTGAGATATCACATCCATGAACTGTGTCCTTTGCTTGCCCATTTCTAAAAAAGAGAGTCAAGAAGAGACACACAACTATCCTTTATGGCCTTCAGGGGCTTAAGCTCATGATCCATCTTGACAGAGTTCTAGCCAAACAATGTTGTGATAAAACATGTGCCCATGATATCTTTGTTAATCTTCAGTTAACATAACGAACCCAGCTGCAACTCGTCTTGGGATTTATCATCAATTAACAAAAGGTAAATAAAATTCTATGAATATTTGGGGAATTAGACTGGAACACCGATCTTCAAATGACGATTGTGATTTTGGAATTGTTATCCAAGATGCTGATCCACGCCAACAAAGTCCTCCATGATCAAGGACCAGCAGACCTCAGCCCACCAATGAGCTTCTACCAACGCTCCAGACACCTGCGCTCCGCCTCCTCCTCCTCCCTCGCTCACCACCCCCCACATCCACCGAAGCAACAGCGGAGGATGCTCCTTCTCCAACCTCATCGCCAAGCCCTGGGACGGCTCCCACTTCATCTCCGGAGCTCACCCTCTCTCTGAGGCCAGGAAGGGACTGAAGACCTGGCTCTTCAAGTGATCCACCTGCAGCAGCAGCCCTCAGCACCTGGATACCCTCGCGGGGATCAGCCACGCTCCCCAAATTCAGTTTGATTTGATCTAATTTGAGTGACTATTCAGATTCACAATAACAAAAAGCAAGCATTGGCAAAGCCAATAGTCTAGTTTTAATATGCTAAACCATGCAGCATTAGTATATTACAACAAGACACACCGAATGGAGCTAACAGGAGCAGTCAGCGATGGTTACAGTTGTAGTCCTTCATGTGCAAGCATTGGGGTGGAGGTGGAGGGATACAGTCAAGCAGCCAATAACATGAATTAAGAGATGTATACTCTACAGGGCTGAGCCATGACGTGATTGACGAACTTTCAAGCCACCAGCTGAAATAGGCTGGTCAAAGGAAGGCAATGGTTGAAAAGGGCGGTCTCGAAGCCCCCTCTATGAATACCTAAGAAGGGCACAATGGTTGGATTGCATTCTTGCCAAGCCCTGCATCTGAACTTCCTCTCCCACACTGATAACTGAAAGGATTTTCAAGTTTTATGAGTTCTTTCGCATGATACCCGGGTACCCCATTGTTTGAAATGTATTGGAAAAGTCGGTCCAAAGATGCTGATAGCGCAGCAGTTATACAGTGAACTGATGTAATGGGTGTCATTTTTTTCCAAGTGACATCACAGGACAGCAGCGCAGGAGGATCCCATTATTCTCTCAGGTGAGAGGCAGAAATAAGGGGCAATGCTTGGGGCGACCTTTATTCTTTGCCGTGAGGCTGTGATGTGGGACAGGTAATGACTGGTGGTCTTCATTCTATGTAAGATACAGTGGAAAAGACTGATAACAATGTAGCTCTTCTCTCTTCTCTCTATTCTGCACTATCAGGGATGCTTTTTCAATCTATGCAGTGATGCAGTCATATGGGACTGCAATGCCCGGCAAGTTCTTCAACCTATGCAGCAAGCTAACACAGCAATGCCCGGGCTGTCCTTCATGCTATGCAGCCAGCTAACACATCAATATCCAGAAAGTTCTTCAACCTATGCAGCCAGCTAACACAGCAGTGCCCGGGCTGTTCTTCAACCAATGCAGCCAGCTAACACAGCAATGTCCAGGCTGTTCTTTAACCTATGCAGCCAGCTAACACAGCAATGTCCAGGCTGTTCTTTAACCTATGCAGCCAGCTAACACAGCAATGTCCGGACTGTTCTTTAACCTATGCAGCCAGCTAACACAGCAATGGCCGAGCTGTTTTTCAACCTATGCAGCCAGCTAACACAGCAATATTTGCCAAGTTCTTCAACCTATGCAGCCAGCTAACACAGCAATGCCCGGGCTGTCCTTCATGCTATGCAGCCAGCTAACACATCAATATCCAGAAAGTTCTTCAACCTATGCAGCCAGCTAACACAGCAGTGCCCGGGCTGTTCTTCAACCAATGCAGCCAGCTAACACAGTAATGTCCAGGCTGTTCTTTAACCTATGCAGCCAGCTAACACAGCAATGTCCGGACTGTTCTTTAACCTATGCAGCCAGCTAACACAGCAATGGCCGAGCTGTTTTTCAACCTATGCAGCCAGCTAACACAGCAATATTTGCCAAGTTCTTCAACCTATGCAGCCAGCTAACACAGCAATGCCCGGGCTGTCCTTCATGCTATGCAGCCAGCTAACACATCAATATCCAGAAAGTTCTTCAACCTATGCAGCCAGCTAACACAGCAGTGCCTGGGCTGTTCTTCAACCAATGCAGCCAGCTAATACAGCAATGTCCAGGCTGTTCTTTAACCTATGCAGCCAGCTAACACAGCAATGTCCGGACTGTTCTTTAACCTATGCAGCCAGCTAACACAGCAATGGCCGAGCTGTTTTTCAACCTATGCAGCCAGCTAACACAGCAATATTTGGCAAGTTCTTCAACCTATGCAGCCAGCTAACACAGCAATGCCCGGGCTGTTTTTCAACCTATGCAGCCAGCTAACACAGCAATGCACGGGCTGTTCTTCAACCTATGCAGCCAGAAAACAGAGAAATGCCCGGGCTGTTCTTCAACCTATGCAGCCAGCTAACACAGCAATGCCCGGGCTGTTCTTCAACCTGTGCAGCCAGCTAACACAGCAATGTCCGCGCTGTTCTTCAACCTGTGCAGCCAGAAAACAGAGAAATGCCCGGGCTGTTCTTCAACCTATGCAGCCAGCTAACACAGCAATGCCCGGGCTGTTCTTCAACCTGTGCAGCGAGCTCGCACAGCAATGTCTGGGCTGTTCTTCAACCTATGCAGCCAGCTAACACAGCAATGCCCGCTGTTCTTCAACCTATGCAGCCAGCTAACAAAGCAATGCTGGGCTGTGCTTTAACCTATGCAGCCAGCTAATAAAGCAATGCTGGGCTGTTCTTTAACCTATGCAGCCAGCTGACACAACCATGCCCGGGCTGTTCTTTAACCTATGCATCCAGCTAACACAGCAATGCCCAGGCTGTTCTTCAACCTATGCAGTGAAGCAGACAGATGAGACAACAATGCAGTGGGTGCTCTTCAAACTATACAGTGATACATTCGGATAAGGCAGTGATGCCTTGGACGATCTTCCACGGATACAGTGATGCAGTCGGATAGCACAGCAGTACTATAAGTGTTCGTCGGCGTCTGCAGCAATACAGCCAGAAAAGGTAGTAGAGCCCGTGGGCGCTTTTCAACCTATGCAACAATGTATTCAAGTAAGACAGCAATGCCAAGCAGCGTCAGGGGCATTCTGTAACCTACTCATGGATGCAGTCAGATAAGATTGCCAATCCAGAGGCATTTATCAAACCATGGAGTGATGTAGTCAGAAAATATAGCAAAGCCTGGGTGGTTCTTCCACATATGATGTGATGCAGTCAGATAACACAGCAATACCATGGGTGTTCTTCAACTTATGCAGCAGTAGAGCAAGATAAGATAGCAATGCCCTTGGGTGCCCTAAAGACTATGCAGCAATGCAGCTATGCAGTCAGGTAAAACGATGAAAGCAGACATGTTCTTCAACCTATGCAGCAAATCAGTTGGGTTAGACAGCAATGTCGAGGGCATGTTTTTAACCCAAGAAGTGATGCAGTCAAATAGGATAGCAAATCCCGGGGACATTCTTCAACCTAGTCAGTGATGTAGTCAGAGGAGTTATCAACTCCTAGGGAGTTTTTCCATCTATGCAGTGACGCAGTCAGATAAGATAGCAATACCTGTGGACACATTTAACCCTATGCAGTAATGCAGTCAGGTAAAATAATAAAGCCAGGTGTGTTCTTCAGCCCATGTAGTAATGCAGTCAGGTGAGACATCAATGTTGGGTCATTTTTTAACCTGCTCACTGATGCAGTCAGAAATTCTAGCATACCTTTGGGTCAGGGGAGGAGTGGTTTTCCTGCCCACTCCCGAGTGAGCAAAGACTGTTTGGTCGGCCCCCTGGGGCCGCCCAAAGCAGTCATGCCCATTCTGCCCGTCTCCATGTAGGCTGTATTGCAGCTGGCATGGAGAAGATGGCCTCCCCATAAGCCGCTGACTGGGCAGCGCCCCGACCAATTACAATGCTGCTTGCAGTGTTGTGATTGGCTTAGGGGAGGGAGCCTGGCTGCCTGCTTCCTGTTCCTTGGAGCAGGAGAGCAGGAGCATGGAAGATGTGGGACCCGGCTGGCGGCGAGGTAAGTTAATGTTTTTTTTAAAAACTAAATTAACCTCCCTCTCTGCAACCTCCCCTCCTAGCGCTACCCCCTGCCCCCCCTCCCAAGTAACCATGCTAACGGCGACTGTCAGATAGGACAGCAATGCTGTGGATGCAGTTTCACCTATGCAGTGACCAGTGAGATAGGACAGCAACGCCTTAAGTGTTCTTTTCTCTATGCAGTGAGCAGTGGGATAGAACCCAGTGGTGATCAGTGAGATAGGACAGCAATGTGATGCTTGGAGTGTTATTTAATCTATTCAGTGATCAGTGAGATAGGACAGCGGTGATCAGTGAGATATGACAGCAATGCTGTGGATGCAGTTTCACCTATGCAGTGACCAGTGAGATAGGACAGCAACGCCTTAAGTGTTCTTTTCTCTATGCAGTGAACAGTGGGATAGAACCCAGTGGTGATCAGTGAGATAGGACAGCAATGTGATGCTTGGAGTGTTATTTAATCTATTCAGTGATCAGTGAGATAGGACAGCGGTGATCAGTGAGATATGACAGCAATGCTTGCGGTGCTTTAACTTATTCAATGGTCAGTGAGATAAGACAGAAATGCTTTGAGTGTTTTTTTAACCCATTCAGTGAATAGAACAGCAATATTTGAAGTGTTGTTTAACCCATGAAGTGGTTAGTGAGCTAGGACAGCAATGCTTCTGGTGCTGTTTAACCTATGCAGTGACCAGAGAGATAGGACTGCGGCGATCAGTGAGATAGGACAGCAATACTTGGGGTGCTGTTTAACCTATGCAGTGACCAGTGAGATAGAGCAGTGGCGATCAGTGAGATAGGACGCGGTGATCAGCGAGGTAGGACAGCAATGCTTGGGGTGCTGTTTATCCTATGCAGTGACCAGTGGATCAGTGAGACAGTATAGCGATGCTTGGAGTGATCAGTGAGATAGGACAGCAGCGCCTGAAGTGTTCTTTGCTCTGTGCAGTGATGTAAAAGGACAGCATTGCCTTTCATGCTCAATGAATGCAGTGAGAGCGAAGGGCAGCACTGCTTGGTGGGGTCCTGCATTCCATGCAGTGAGGCAGCCATGTTTGCTGTTGACACAGCGCAGTGTGATAAAACAGTGATTCCGGGGTGTTCTTCCTTCGGTGTCAGGAAGCAGTGAGGAGGCTTTTTATATTAGTCTAAAGGTCAGATAGGAGTAATTTTGAACGTCCGACCGGCACAGCACCTGTGTCCTCATGACGCGCTCGGATATATATGGAACAACTCCTTCCATAAGAACCTATTTTTAATCGGAAGTGTCTGGGGTGCGCCGGCCCTGGAAATGCCACTGTTTAATAGTGGTGCAAGCTTTTTTATTACAAAGTTTCACTCCCATACAATCAGGGCCGGCTTTAGTGCTGGTGGCGCCCTGTACGACAATGTTTGTTGGCGCCCCCCCAATGACCACCTCCACCATGGATTCACTCACTAGCACCCTTTAACAGTGACCAAGTCTCCATAACCACACTCTCTCAGATGCATTGAATTAGTTATATAGCGCCACTCATACCAGTGTAGGGTGTCCGAGCACTTTGCATCACACACACATTACACAGAGCCAATCAATCATACGTGTGTAAATCAGTGTATAGGAAATGTTACATAAGCCAAAGGACTAAAAGTGTAGGAGTCACATGTCATCAATACTGGTAGGCAGTATAGTTTAAGAGTGCTTGGTGTGGAGAAGCACAAACTCAGAGTCGAAAAAGAAACAGCATAGTTGGGAGTTTTCTTTAATAATAAGAATCGATTTCTAGCCAAATTAACCCTTTTTATAATATTAATCAATGTTCTAATAATGTATACTTTGCAGTGTGTATGCAGTTCTAGGATGAAAGTTAATAGCTCACTATTCTATATTAGGACTTAAAGTTATAAATTGCAAGTAACAAAAGGATGCCTCTTTTGAAAGCAGTAACCTGGTGACCTATTTACATTATATGCACTCTGTAATCTACTTGGTACACGTTCTTTGCAGCAGGCATGTTAACCCTCTGCACTAACTTCACCCAAGTCAAAATCTCAACTATACAAAACACTGAGCTCTCACCAGGAAGATAATTAATCACACGAGTTATCTTGACATTTTTGTGAGGCCTGTTAATTGCCGGAGGAAAGAAACGCTGCAGCAGGTGCTTCAAAAGCATAATAAACTTTCAAACACGGCGCCCCCAGGAAGCCAGCACCCGGTGCGGTGGCACCGGTCGCACTGCCCTAAAGCCGGCCCTGCATACAATGAATAGTTCTGTGCATTTATATATAACTGTTTCTAAAAACGGTGATTGTAATCATGTTGCGGTGTATCTGGTTCCAGCGCGTCCAGTGTTTGTTCCAGTCCGTGGTAACTGGGCTTGATGGGTTTGAAAATGAAACTCTGATGCATCTGTAGTCCAGAGTTCATCATAAACCTGAACTGCAGCACCGAGTGTTATCACCCATCTAGAATGCAATAAGGCAATGATTTACAGGGTGTTTGTCTTACAGATGACTGCATTACTGCGGTTATGCTTCGAAGGTGCCTTGTATTCTAAATCAGAGCCACTGAAGAATGCGCTCTGCGACTGGGGTCAGTTCCGTCTGATCATGGCTTTAGCCGCATAATACACCACAGGCTGCATAATCAGCCGCCCTTCTAAATACAACGACGTGTGTAAATCAAAAGATCCAAACGTAACCAAGAGTGCTGCACAGGAAGTGTAACAGAGCTCCTTATACTGTGCCGAAGCTACCAAGTCACCGTTCACCAACTGTGAGCTGTGCTCCGGCGGTAAAGAGGTGAAATGTGTCCCGTGCTCTGTCTCCCAATGCTCTGGCTGAAGTGAGCTAGCGCTTTAAGCGGGATGAAAAAACTGGAGGGTCTCTCAAAGGGGCGTAGCCAATGTAATTTAGGGTGTGGCTTAAAAACACGTAGGCTAAAAATCTGTGCCTAGCATACTATGCCGCCTGACTTGTATTTTGCTGTTTCTGTCATTGCATCCAGATATATGATACAAGTAACATCGTACCTACAACAAGTTAGGACTATTGGCTTTGTCAATGGTTGTTAGTTGCATAAGATAAATAAGCAGCAACTATGGCTTGTATATAATATTGAAAAAGCTTCCACTTAAAGCCCTGGTGACACCACGGCAATGTTGCTGCTCCTGAGTTTCAAAAAGAGAAGTAAAATCCAGAGAGAAATTACTCTCTTTAAAAGATTTTCCTTCCCCTACAACGCTCACCTGGCATGACGTCATGCCGTAACTTCTCCACTAGTGAGAAGTGAGCAGTGTGAGCACGCGCACATCGTTGTGCCTGCTGTCACTGCAGTCCAGAAAAAAACGGACCGCCTGTGCCAGGGCACAAAACAGAGCCCGATAGAGACCCATCTCGGGGGCCCCTTCAAAAAAACTGCTGGCGCTCAGCACCGGTGAGACCCGGCCCACTTAAAGCCCTGGCTACAGTTACAATTGGCAGGCAGGGTGCTCTGTCACAAATGTGGTGGGCTGCTCTGTGTGATAGAGTGAGCTCTGCCCACCCTATTTAGAGTCAGGCAGGACACCATCTTTCCGACAGCAGGAGCTGCACTGGCTTTGTCGTTGGAAACCCTCTCGTGACAGCCCGGAGTTGGGGACCTCAGTGTAGGTACATCAGATGTCTGACATACTTTGTGCAGATAGTATGATTTACTTTTTTGCCGTTCGGTACCCAATGACAGAAAAATAGAAATAAATGACCCTCACATCCCAGAGACGTTTTAAGGAGTGGGCAAAGTGGGTGGCCGATGGCCTCAGCCTTTCAGGGGCCCCCTAATAGAGCAGCTCTGTTCGGCAGAGATTCTTTCCCTAATGACCTTGAGTAATTCTTAAACAGTTTGTTTTAAATACCAGGCATGAAAGAGCTTAAATTGAATCGTTAATTCAAAACTGTTCCTAATGTGGCCCCCAAAATATGCTCAGCCCCCCCAAATCCTTGAAATGTCCCTGTCACATCCAAGGAAGAAAACTCCGATGGTGCAAGGGGTTATTTACTTTTTTTTTTAAAACAGACTCTAAATTTGTGAGGCTTTTTGGGGGGGAAACAAAACCAATTGCGAGCCTGAAGCATGTCGGCAGTTCATCCAACTTTCAGTGTTTTCCGCGCCTCTGAAGGCACAGAGATCTCCACAGGGCATGTGGAGATCTCAAAGTATGGCTCATGGTAGTCCATCCAGAGTGCCAGAGGAAAGACCTCCACCCCTGACGCGTCTCTGAAGGCACAGAGATCTCCACAGGGCATGTGGAGATCTCAAAGTATGGCTCATGGTAGTCCATCCAGAGTGCCAGAGGAAAGACCTCCACCCCTGACGCGTCTCTGAAGGCACAGAGATCTCCACAGGGCATGTGGAGATCTCAAAGTATGGCTCATGGTAGTCCATCCAGAGTGCCAGAGGAAAGACCTCCACCCCTGACACGTCTCTGAAGGCACAGAGATCTCCACAGGGCATGTGGAGATCTCAAAGTATGGCTCATGGTAGTCCATCCAGAGTGCCAGAGGAAAGACCTCCACCCCTGACGCGTCTCTGAAGGCACAGAGATCTCCACAGGGCATGTGGAGATCTCAAAGTATGGCTCATGGTAGTCCATCCAGAGTGCCACAGGAAAGACCTCCACCCCTGACACGTCTCTGAAGGCACAGAGATCTCCACAGGGCATGTGGAGATCTCAAAGTATGGCTCATGGTAGTCCATCCAGAGTGCCAGAGGAAAGACCTCCACCCCTGACACGTCTCTGAAGGCACAGAGATCTCCACAGGGCATGTGGAGATCTCAAAGTATGGCTCATGGTAGTCCATCCAGAGTGCCAGAGGAAAGACCTCCACCCCTGACGCGTCTCTGAAGGCACAGAGATCTCCACAGGGCATGTGGAGATCTCAAAGTATGGCTCATGGTAGTCCATCCAGAGTGCCAGAGGAAAGACCTCCACCCCTGACGCGTCTCTGAAGGCACAGAGATCTCCACAGGGCATGTGGAGATCTCAAAGTATGGCTCATGGTAGTCCATCCAGAGTGCCAGAGGAAAGACCTCCACCCCTGACGGTCACCGACCGCCTCTAAAGCACAAACCAGCCCTAATTCTTGTGTTGCTAGCAGGACATAAAAAAAAATACATATTTCAACCTATCATAAGCAGTGTGGGAAGAATGAGTCAATATTTGTCACCTTTTACTATGTATGATCATTTATCTTTCCAGGAAGTTTTCTCAAACCAGTGGTTAATTCAGGAGAGTGCTGAGTCTAGAAGATAACCAATCCTTTCAATACTTCAAAGTTATATAAAGCCATATGGCTTTAAGTTTAGTGCACGTTTATTGTATAAGTAATGTACAGCCTTCTTTGCAGGGCCTGTTCGTTGTCTGTGACAGGAGGTGAGTGTGTGAAAAGTTTCAGCGCTCCTTCCATCATCTCCTTGGGTTAACATAATGTAGTTATCCATGCTGAATAATTCCCTACTGCATTGCTGCATAATGGCGGTGTTCTTGCATAAGGGAGGCAGCGCTAAATGATTCCTAATTGCCGCTTCAGGCTTGTGTGGCCATCAATCTGACATGTACCAATGACGATGTGACATGTAGCCTAATGCATACTGCGGAGAAGGCCCCTCCACATTCAATGAACGTTCATCTATGGCCATCTAGAAGAATGATTACAAAAATACACACAAAACAATCCGGTGTAGCAAAATGGCCACTTCTGTAGCGCCACCTGCAACTTGAAGCGTCTCTTGGCGCTGATAAGAACTTGAAGCCTCTGTGTCTGCCACTAAACTGAATGTGGCACTAGGTCTTCTGGAGAGGGCTGGAACTACGCCGAATAATTAAAATACTGATTTGTTGTGTCCCTGGCGGGCCTGGTTTCTAACATGAGCGCGTGCACCCTGGGGCAACAAAGTAAATGCATCAGTGTTGTCAAGCGGCAGGGCCGGCTTTAGGGCAGTGCGGCCGGGGCCACCGCACCGGTCCTGGCTTCCTGGGGGCGCCGTGTTTGAAAGTTTATTATGCTTTTGAAGCACCTGCTGCAGCGTTTCTTTCCCCCGGCAATTACCAGGCCTCACAAAAATGTCAAGATGACTCGTGTGATTAATTATCTTCCTGGAGAGAGCTCAGTGTTTTGTATAGTTGAGGTTTTGACTTGGGTGAAGTTAGTGCAGAGGGTTAATATGCCTGCTGCAAAGAACGTGTACCAAGTAGATTACAGAGTGCATATGATGTAAACAGATCAGCAGGTTACTGCTTTCAAAAGAGACATCCTTTTGTTACTTGCAATTTATAACTTAAAGTCCTAATATAGAATAGTGGGCTATTAACTTTCATCCTAGAACTGCATACACACTGCAAAGTATACATTATTAGAACATTGATTAATGTTACAAAAAGGGTTCAGTTGGCTAGAAATTGATTCTTATTATTAAAGAAAACTCCCAACTATGCTGTTTCTTTTTCGACTCTGAGTTTGTGCTTCTCCACACCAAGCACTCTTAAACTATACTGCCTACCAGTATTGATGACATGTGACTCCTACACTTTTAGTCCTTTGGCTTATGTAACATTTCCTATACACTGATTTACACACGTATTATTGATTGGCTCTGTGTAATGTGTGTGTGATGCAAAGTGCTCGGACACCCTACACTGGTATGAGTGGCGCTATATAACTAATTCAATGCATCTGAGAGAGTGTGGTTATGGAGACTTGGTCACTGTTAAAGGGTGCTAGTGAGTGAATCCATGGTGGAGGTGGTCATTGGGGCGCCAACAAACATTGTCGCACAGGGCGCCACCAACACTAAAGCCGGCCATGTCAAGCGGTGGGTATGAGAGAGGCGTTACATAAAACAAATTGCGTCCGTTGGGCTGCGCTGCGGAAGTCAGAGCTCCTGAAATTAGAGTCACGTGACAAACTATGCACAAAGGTGCACACAAAGGCGAACTGTATCATTGATTAGCAATAGCGCTGTACGCTCTGCGTTAAAATTACATGAATGCATTTTCTCTCAAGGACACTTGAAGCCGACAACCAGGGCTCTGTTCCACATGGAAACACAGATGTCTAAACATGCTATGGTTGACAGGATAACTGGAATCAAGTTATTCGGCAGTCACTGCATTTCCCCACAATTATGGATTTGCCACATAAGCCTTATTATATGTTGCATAATTTGCAAATGTTACCCCAAAAATTGTTTCTATCTCAAACAGATAAAAAGTTAGCATAAGCAGGCTGAAACGTGTTGCTGCATGGTGGAAGGCGATTAGCAAGAGTTGACTGGTCACCTTTCAGTTGCCCATTGCTGTATTTGAGTGCAAAATGTCATATATGAAGTGGAAACTTTGCTAAAACAGGTATTACTCTGTGAAAAACAGATCAAATATCGAAGTAATACTGCAACAAAAGTGCTGCAATATGTTCCATGTTGCCATCTCTTGTTATTTTGTATATAATAGCGCACTATTCACTGTGTTTTCCCCTTCTGTTCCCTTTCATTCACCCATATCTCTCTTTTCCAGGACTCAAGTCCTAAAAAAGGAAGGGGGGGGACTCACCTAGTTAGGCAGAATGGGTGTGACATCACAGTGCGTGACATCACCACACGTGACACCACAAGAAGTGACATCACCGCATGTGACATCACAGGAAGTGACATCACCGTGCATGACATCACATGGGGCATCACAGGAAGTTACATCACAACCTATGCCCTCACAGGAAGTGAAGTCTGATCTTAAGACCTCACATATGCTTAGCAGGTCTATCGTGAGTACATTTGAACGCATTACAATATTTAAAAATTCGATTTTGCATTAGGGTTGTGCCAAAATATTGACGCAAAATCAGGGCCTCAACATATACATTTTTTTTAAAACCCTGCCACAAGGATATTGGCAATAAGGAAAAACATGGCAGTAAATCTATTCTGCTTAGTTGATTGCGATGTCTGGGGTCAAGGCACCTGCTGCAGAGATCTTTGTGTGCCAGCCAAATGTCAGGGAATAATAATAATGGTAAGATAACTCTGGAGGATAATGTACTTGTTGGAGAGATCCGTGTTTTTCCTAGTCCTACTTTTAAATCAAAGTAGCATAGATGGGTTAATATGTCTCCTGCAAAGCACATTTTTTAACAAGCAGATGACAGATTTTTATTTTATGTTAATGGGTAAGCTTACTGCTTTTAAGACAGAGATAATTTTGTTACTTGCAGTTCATAAATTGTAATCCTTCTAATATAGCACAGCGAGGTATGAAGGGCATGTGACTCCTACACTGTGTTGATGTAAAACGTTCTGACTCCCTGCGATGGGTTGAGTAGGACTATAGCGCTCCAACAGAAAAAAAACAAAATAGTGGTGTTTCAATTGTTATTTGTGTAAACAGTGGGACAACCAACACATCTGACAATTTTACAGTGTGTGCCTATCTCTTACATACAGGGACCGAACAAAACCAAAAGCATTTCTCTCTTAAGTACCTGTGAAGTGATATGATGTGAACCTTTGCTTCCCCTCCATTGCATCTAGGTGTGAGGCTCCCATTGCTTCCAGCCAGGAAACTCCAACAAAACGAGGCCCCTGAACTTCTTTCGTTCTGGGCGAAGCTGGAATCTGATAAGCTCCTTCCCTGCCTGCACGTTGCTGCTGAGAACAACTGCAGACAAAGTGCAGGCGCTGCTGAATGTGTCCCAGTGTCAGAAAATTACACTGTGGAGTTCAGCATATTTCTGTGAGAAGTAGGAAAAGAACATGGCACTCCACTAAAAACCTCCAGCTTTGTAGCAGGGTAGACAGCGTCTACCCTCTGAAAATAGTGGGTGGACGGCGTCTAACCGCGTGTACCCTAGGCTCGAGCCCTGCTCTTTTCCCACTCTTTTGCTCTCTCTCTCTTTCGACCTCTGCTTACGGCCTCTTGTGTCTGGAGATGAATCCCAAGAAGCTGGCGAGAGTGGCAGAGGTGCCAGCAACAGCCCCGCACTTTAAGCACTTGGCTCCAGTTCCCCCAGATACCCCCTAAAACCCTGATAACATTAATAGCCAACTGAACTTTATGTTGTGTCGTTATATAATGTAATATTATGTTATGTTATATATGTTACATTATATGCAAGGATCTTCAAGTGGCTCCCCACCGAAACAAGAAGGACAAGAAGGACGGTCACCAAGGCCCTCGTCAGCAGTAGACTGGACTACGGAAACGCACTCTACGCAGGAGCCCCGGCCAAACTCCTGAAACGGCTTCAACGCATCCAGAACGCCTCCGCACGCCTGATCCTCGACATCCCTCGCCGCAGCCACATCACACCCCACCTGAGAGACCTACACTGGCTCCCTGTCAACAAGAGGATAACCTTCAAACTCCTCACCCACGCGCACAAGGCACTCCACAACACCGGACCAACGTACCTCAACAGCCGACTCAGCCTCTACACCCCCACCCGCCAGCTCCGCTTCACAGACCTCGCCCTCGTCCCCCACATCTGAAGAATGACCGCCGGTGGTAGACCATTCTCCCACCTCGCCGCCAAGACATGGAACACCCTCCCCATCCGCCTACGGCAGACCGAAGGCCTTCTGACCTTCAGAAGACTTCTCAATACCTGGCTCTTCGAGCAGTAGCAGCTCCCCCCCCTCCCCCCCCCAGCGCCTTGAGACCCTCGCGGGTATGTAGTGCGCTTTACAAATGCCATGATTGATTGATGCAATGCCATCTTGTGAAAAATGGCATGCTAAGTTATATAATGTAATGCTATATCTGCTATGTAATCTATGGTATGCTGTGAGTAAAGTTGTCATGTTGTGATAATATTTTTTCAAAGCACATGCCACCATACACCTCCGACTTCCCCCCTTCCTCCCACCACACACACAGCTTTCTCTCTACAGTGCAGCGTGCCACCCAGACGCACGTTGTTAGGGGTCCGTTCTGAATCCTGCTGCTGGTGTGTGTTTTTTAATTCGTGTGCAGTCGTTTAACATAGTGGTGAGTGTTTAGAGGGCATGGTGGTGGGATACAAACCCCTGAAATAAACACCATTGGCTTTGAGCAGGACGGTTCTGTAACCTGCATACGTTACCATATATAACATGGACTCTGGGGTAATGCCAGTTCAGTGCCCTGCGTGCCAGAATCATGCGACTCTAATCGCCAAACACCTGGGAGGCACCCGTAGCCAGCGCCCCGGTGGCAGCAGTGACGAGGGCACTGAGCTGGCCCAGGAACCCTGCACCTCACGGGCATTGTGTGGTCTCCTCTGTGCCCATCCTTTTCCGAAGAGCCAAAGTCAAAATACAGCCTTTGATTGAAACGTGCGGCCAAGAAATCATCTTTTCCACTGGCCCGGGGTACAATAACAGTTCCTAATAAAGATCAGCTACATTTTACGTAGCACTTTGGGGTTTGTATGTAGACCCGAAGATATCAGGTCGCTTTGCATGAGTACTAGTTACGTGACAGATAGACACATTCATTTTGTTATTTGTTAAGCACGGGAAAGTTAAACGATTTGCCCAGAAGCGCAGGATGTTGAGCGTCCCTGCCGAGACTCAAACCCTGCTCCCCAGCTACGAGGTCAAGCGCCCTAGCCGTTAGACCACATCCTCTCCCCAATATCAGCGCCCGACTCAACGGTACTCATTTTATCAGCCTTCGTAGACTGAAAGCCGAGCTAAACATGTGTTATATCTGAAATGTGTCAACTTCGGGTTCAAGACTGAAATAGCAAGTACATGAACCGATTGAGCTATCTCACCAGTAGTAGTATTAATAATAGCACTATTAGTAATAGCAATGACCAGACTAGTATTACTGTTACCACTAATGGCACTCATACTAGTATAACGACTACTACTGCTCCTACCATTACCACCACCTCTGTGTCTAGTGCTGCTGCTACCAGCACTATTGGCAGTAGTCGCACCATCTTTAGTGCTATTACTAGTAGTACTGCTGCTACCAATAGCAGTAATCCAGTGCTAGTTGCACTACTCCACCACTACCGATATTACTACCTCGAAAAAGAATTAGAATAACACTGCCTGATTAGCTATGACTGTATTATAGATTTGCATGTAACTCACATTTCACAAATTATATTACGTACAGTGCAATAAACCAGTAGCAGTTTAAATGTAAAACGCGGTATTGTTAGCATTAGTAGCGGCCGCTAGTGCTTGGAGTGCAATAGTAGCAGCAGCTCATTGGCGGTCGGGATCTGAAGCTGGGCTGCCTCACCTTAATGTTGTTGAACATGCTCTTGGGGCAGGAGCGGCAGCCGCTGCCCTGCTCCTTAGCGCCCTCCGCCTGGACCCCCATATCCTGTACAGATGCCTGGGCTCACTTCTGGACCGGATGACCCTTTGGGGTGTGATGTGGAGGTAGCCGCGCCGAGTTCCCCGAGGAGCCCCGTGCCAGCCCCTGGTGCCCGCCAGGTGCCAAGTGAGGGGGCGCTAGGACGCTCCGGTGTCGGCGGCAGGCGTGCAGGCAGGTGTGCGCGCGGCCGAGTCACTCCAGGCAGGTAAAGGCGGGAGCGGTGTGCGCGGCGTGTGTCTGTGAGAGAGACTGAGTGAGGAAGGCAGGCGGCGCAGAAGTTTTTATAACTTGAGCCGATGATGAAACGTGCAGCCCTCCTCCCTGGGCTCGCCGTGGGTATGTTTGTGTAAAGAAGGAGCGTGCCTGAGTGTGAGAGAGAGTGTACTCGCCTTCCTCACGCCCTCCCCGCCTTTCCTCTCCACGTCAGGTGTGAGCAGCCACTGCTTATATCTCAATACCCGGCTCAAATGTTTCCTTTGCGGTGTATGTGCTCTTTCCCGTAGGACTTAAAGGGCCTCTCAGACCTGCAAATAAAACAAGCACTGGCTACGCCAATAGGTCTTGTGTTGGCAGTTATTCCTTCGTCTTTGTCAAAGCTAGCTTTGTTTTGCAGTGATTTTTACAAACGTTTATTGTTCTGGAAGCAGCCGGGCTCTCATCAATCTGAAAAAAAACGTATTGACTAAAAGCAAAAGTAGTGTTTTGGGCCTAATAGAGCACACATTTTAACAGCATTCCATGCATCTCAAGGGAACTACTTTGTGTACAAATGTGCTCCTTGTGAAGGGGAAAAATGGTGTCACTCAAAGTAAAGTCAGCCAATGGCTGATGTTGACTGACCCATTGCCCTGTGCTGTGGTGGACCGAAAAAAAAATGTGAATAACATAGTAAAAAAAACAATGATTGAAGAGGGATGGCTGACAGCTCCTACAATGAAGTATATTACAAGTATTTTAATAAAGTTTTAAGGTTTTGGCTAATACTGGACGTAAAAAGGGTGTCTTTCAACTCTCTCTTGTGGTATACAGGAGGAATTTCCTACATATAGAAATTAATAGATTACTTACAGGTGATCTTCATCACCCTTTGGATAGTCCTCCTCGTCATAGCCATAACCTATGAGGCCGCCTTGCATCTCGACAGGGAAATGCTACCAAAGCTTTCCTTTATTTCGATAAAAAAAGACTCCACCAATAAGATAAAAGGTGCCCCCCCAACCAATTAAGCCACATGTAATTAAGCCACATATAATTGTGTCCCATGAAGGATGGGGTCCGGGAAGCTGCTATGACGAGGAGTATTATCCTAAGGTAAATGAAGATCACTGGTAAGTAATCTATTCATTACCCCTATGTATGTCCTCCTCATCAAAGCCATAACCTATGAGAATTTACCAAAGCAATGAACAACAGACACAATAGTATGATGCAAAAACTGAAATATTTATTCACAGAATCCATGCAAAGCTGACTTAAGCATGGAAAAAACTAAATTATCAGTGTCTGAATAAAACAAGTCCAGAAGAGACAAAAGTAGATGGTGTAGCCCAGGTATCAGGTCAGCAAATGTCCTGCAGAGAAACCCCCCTCCCCCCTGCCTCAGCTGTCACCGGTAAAATAGACCATAAATATACAGATAAACAACCAGAATGAAAGTACAGCTAACCTACATGTGGAAATCGTAGGGTTTATTCGTCTCGAAAGACGAAGGGACAGGAAGTGGTTAGGGGGAGATACCAGTAGCGTCCTCCCAAGTCCAGGTACATGCAAATGATCACCTCACACATGGAGCTTGGCATTATGCATCCTTTTCTTCCACGTGTAACCGTTAGCTGAATATTTTACAATAGGAATTCTATCACCCACATACATATGTTACTGTTCTACGGAGCCCATCAGGAACCAAAATTGTCCCATCATCTCTAACTCACAAGAAACTACATCTCCACCTTTGTTAAATAAAAAGTATAAATAATACATATATACATCATAAATCTTCAATAAGTCATTTCGGTGCTCAAATCAATGGCCCAGATCTGGTCATGTGAGGTTGTTGGGATACAGGAGAAGTACCCATGGCTGGCACTGGTAACAGAGGCACTGGTATAGTCTTTGGGATCTCCAGATTCTCAGGTGGCTAAGTCTCACTTCTGACATCTGTAGCTGTCAAAGGTCGAGGCAGGTGTATGAAATGCGAAGAATCTCGTGTAATGAACTTTCCAGTACAGTGGACAATCATCATGTGTCGTTTCCTAGTCACAACCCTCAGTGGGTCAGCATCAAAAGGAGCATCAGACCTGCATTTCCGTTTCTGCCTGATGATAACTTGGTCTCCTCTTTTGAACACACTGCTCTGATCCCAGTGGCATCTATCTGCATAGATCTTCAATTTGCGGTTGTGAGACAAGTCAGCAATGTGAAGTTGATCAATGTCACTAGAGCTCTCTTTGGTTCATTGCAGCAGATTGGTTCCTATGGCTCTCCCATACATTAACCCCTTCAGTGCCCATGACGAGCTGGACTCGTCATGGGCCGCGGTGGCGCTGTGCCCATGACGAGTCCAGCTCGTCATAGACCCCGCCCGCTAATGCAACGGCCGGCACTGGGCGGGGAAAGGGGCGGGCACTGAAGGGGTTAAGGTGGCAGGGCTTTCACCCATGGTAGAATGGGGGTTGACCTGTATGGACGAAGCGTAGACTGAAGAACTGAATCGAGGTCAAGCTTTTCCGTCTTTATAAGGGGTGCTCATAAATCTCTCAACAACACCATTCACCTGTGACCAGAGAGGTGTGCGTTTCTAATGCTTGACAGTTAGATGAGTGAGAAAATCTTTAAATTCTTGACTATTGAAAGGCTGCCCATTGTCAGATTTCAAAGGAACAACCCATGTTGCCAAAATACTTTCTAATCTCTCAATGACTCTGTCATGAGTAGTTGACGATGGATCTTCCACAAGGGGAAAAAGGGAATATTCATCAACAATTACTAGCAGTTGATGTCCATTGTCAAGGGGGCCAAAGAAATCAATTGCAATTTGCTCAAATGCTGGATTTGGAAGATCAGATGTCTATCCGATGCAGTGGCGTAACAAAACTGGAGGGGGCCCCCCTGCACAGTACAGGGAGGGCTTCCCTCCGGAATTCTTCAGGAGCTGTCAGTCCAGGATAGAGTGTTGAGGGGGCACCCTGGAGCTCGGGCCCCCCTGCACCGCAGGGACTGCGGGGGCCTTTGTTACACCCCTGATCTGATGTGGGGTTGCCTTGGATGACAAGCAGTTGCACAAATGACATGCTTTTAACTCTTTTTTAACTCTTTCATCAAGACGCGGGAACCACACTCAGTCCCGTAAGGCTCGTTTTATAGCAACAACTCTACAGCATCTCTCATGAGCCACTTCAAAAACTTGTGTCAAACTCTCAGGTAGGACAATTCTCAACCTTCAAAAGATGATGCCTTTTGGGGTAACTGAAAGTTCTTCGTGCAAATTTTAAAATTCTGATATTTAAGGTCATTATGAAGAGATCAAATATGTTTTTGGCATGATTGGTGTGTAATAATGCCTTTGCGTATTAGCAAATCCCTGTCAGTATTCGTGGCATTAATGATTTGATCTAAGATATGGCAGTAGCAGTACTGTATTTAACAATGAAGTTAACACAAGCATCAGCCACTTTAGCAGTAGTGCCATGACACTGTATTGGAACTTGTGAGAAGTAGTCAGACTTCGGATGGCATAAGCCACAATGTGTCTTAGGGCTTTGGGATTTCCAGTGTGCTGTGCAAGGATGGCACCCAACCCCACTGAGCTTGCATCAACAACAACCTCCATCTGCAATTTCGGATCAAAATATGCCATTTCAGTGGCCTTCCCCATTGCATGCTTGATTTTCTTAAAGCTTTGTTCACATTCACCCGACCATTGAAATGGGACCTTTTGTTTCATCATGTCTCCCAGTGGAGCACTTACAGTGGCAAAGTCACATATAAACCTTGAACCAGTGGTGGCTCCTCTGCAAAGGCGGAGGAGCGTCGCCCCACTGCTGTGGCCCAAAATGTTAGTGGAACCTTCTCACACTGCCCACACTGCAAATGGTCTCCCGTCACTACTGAGGATGACATACACACAGGGTTAGCCTTTAGCAAAGAAAAAGGCTATGCAGGAGAGCAGGGGAAGCAGTTTAAAGCAATAATGCTTAATACCCGCTCGCTGCAAAAACATGAGGCACAAATACATGATCTTATATTAGATGAGTAGCTGGACATCTTGTTTCTAACTGAAACATGGCTGTCGGACGCCTCTAATTCCACCATAGCATCTGCCATCCCGGCGAATTATAAGATCATTAGGAAAGATTGTGAGGGGGTAATGGTGGTGGTGTAGCTGTTATTTTCAAAGAGGAGATTGAGTGTGCTTCTATCTCACTAGATCTAGTGGCAGGTGCAGAATGCCTGGGCTTCCACTGCACTTTGTCATCTCAACCTTGTATCGCTGGGATGTTGATCCACAGACCACTTGGCACATCCAGTAATTTTATTAGGTCCCTCCATGAATGCATTACATTGCTAGCTCTCAAATATAAACATCTTCTTATAGCAAATGCCAAATAGCAGCACTCAGACCAATCACAAAGCTGCATTGCAGCATTGTGATTGGCTTAGTGGAGCCTGGGTGCTTACCAATCATTATTTTCATTCTCCTTAACCCCCTAATCCCGCCCCCCACCCTGCCACCCCCAATTGATTCTAGCCACCACTGCCTTGAACAGTAACTGGCCATACCAAGTAAGGATCACAGCATAGTTACATCTTGTAGGGGCGAAGTGGATGACAAGGCTTGTACTTCCCCCATCAGAAAAGATATGACCAAAGAACTTGAGTTTGGTTTAATTAAACTCACAGTTTGCCACATTTAAAGTGAGACCTGCATGAGCAAGGATACAACACACTTGAGTAAGAGCTTTCTCATGTTATTTTTGTATGGCCCCAAAAACGAGTATGTCATCACTGTAATTGAATGCATTGTATAATGTGATGAATGACATCCTGAAAAAGTTCTGCAGCTGATGACCCTCTGAAACGTAGTATTTTATAACTAAATAAACCAACATGAGTTGAAAAGGTAGTGTACCCGCAATTCTCTTTCAGTTCGAGCTGGTGATACCTCTTGTTTAGTCAAGGCGGGACAGGACTTCCATTCAGCTGTGTAATCATATCAGTAATGTGCGAACTTGGATGTCGTTCTCTTTCAATCACTTTGCACGCATGACGCATATCAATGCATATGTGCGAGGCGTGGTATGACGCAGATGGAGTGAACAGCACAGCTCGGGTACTCCGGTCGGCCAGCCGCCATCGAGTTACATCCTGACTCCCAGAGCGGGATAAAAGCCCCTGCAGAGCATTCCCGCAGTCACCCAGAGTAAGAGGTGTGCATGAGAAGAGTGGAAACCCCCTCCCTGTCGAAGAAAAGCAGTGGAAAAGCGAACTCCAACCGTGGCATGGAGGCGAGTCAAGATGTCGGTGCCCGTGGAGAAGTAGTGGCGCCAAAAAGGAAAGTCTGACATCATCGCTGAAGAGGAGCCTGGAATAGAGGGTGTCCCCCCACTGCCTCGCCAGATCCTGAGCTGGGCCTGGAGACTTCCTGAAGCGAAAGCAGAGATGTGGAGACCTGGCCGAAGCTGGCTTGCTGGAGACCCCACGTGGTGGGCCCAAGAGCCGAGCCTAGAAGCAATCGGCAGCTGAGAGTGGTGCAAAGGGGGCGACCCTGCAGGCCCCTGAGGAGACTGTGCTGACCCCCAGAGGTGAGCGAACAGCATCATTATTACCGTTAACAGAAGGGGTGGCAGCGGGGGCCCCAAATGGAGACAGGAGCCCCACCCCCCAAAGTGCAGTGGACTGAGCGCAGGCTGGGCACCTTCCGACGCCACTCGGTGGGGTGGAAAACAAAAAAGACTTGGTGGGAGAGGCTTTGGCGGGGACCGGGCTGCATTGGAGAGGGCCCTGCACAGCCCTGCGACTGGGAGAGACCAGAGGTCTTCTGAGAGAGCGTATCCGCAGTGGCCCAGCAGACGCAACTGAGGGCCCAGCGGAAGTGATAGACGACAGACAGTCGGAGCTGAAGGAGGGCCCTCCACACAAGCGGTGAGGCGTATCTTGGACCCTAGGGCCTGACGAGGCGGGGGGAGAATACTGGCGCCGTCAAAGAGGCCTAGCGGAACTGATCTGCCCCTACAACACTGATGAGGCCAGAAAGCTGGCCTAGGAACTGTACGCATCGGAGACCTGCATGCTGTGCAGTGGAGAGGCCCCCCCAACAAGCGCCAACTAGGAGGTTACGCCCGAAGAGCACAGGGCTCGAGGAGCATGCGGCGAGGCAGAGAGTAGAGGCGAGACATGTGAAGAGGGTACACTAATCTGACTGTTGCCCAGGAGTCTCCGGTCGAGCAAGCGAAAGTCCGAGCAGCACAAACAGGCGCACAGGACCTGAACTCAACACAACGTGAGGTGCCAAAAGAGCATTGAGGGAGGTAGACTCAGGCCCAAACTGCGATTACAAAGCGCTGCTAAGGGCACCTGTGCTGAGCAGTGTGGAACCGGGGAAGAGGTGGACTCACCAGGCCCGCATGCAATCGGGGAACATAACGGACGGAAGAATGCCCACAAGTAGAGTAAACCCCCTTACGCGACGAGAGCTGAAAGCAACGATCTATGAGTGCCTGCTGCACCAGAAGTGCCGTAGACCGAGAGGACATTATAGGGAAAGTCCCTAAAAAGAAAGACAGAGAAGAGACCCCAATAGAAAAGTCGATGGAGGAGAGAGGGAAGCCTCAGTCGCAAGCAGAGCACCCTGGAAACCCAACGTTGCAGGACATATTGCAGGCCATTACTTCCTCCAACCGAACACCTGGAAGCCAACATTTACTCACTGGTCCTGGATCTGGGCCTACTCCGGGAAGACCACAAGCGGCTGGCGGAACGTGTGGAGACGAAGGAAGGCCAGCTGTCTGAGACTCTACCGGACATAGTGGCAATGAAGAAGCAACTAGCAACACTCGAGACAAGGGTGCACACGTTGGAATTTCGAGCAGAGGACGCTGAAAATAGATCACGCAGGAACAATCTCAGAACTATAGGACTGCCGGAAAAAATAGAAGGCAGCAGCATCGTAGACTACCTCGAAAAATGGCTGCGTGAAGAGCTAGCACCAGATGGCCTATCAGGCTTCTTTGCCCTAGAGAGGGCGCATCGAGTCCCGGCAAGACCACCCATACCAGGAGCGGCACCACAGGTGGTGATAGCGAAACTCCTCCATTATAGACATAGAGACCACATCCTTGCCCAGGTGCACCTCAAAGGGGACATAGCAGTGGGAAATTCCACGGTGAGAATCTTCACGGATTTCTCCAGGGGTGTGCAAAGGCAAAGGGGCTCCTATTGAGAGGTAAAGCAAAGATTGCGACAACCGAACTACAAGTATGTAATGCAATACTAAGTTACGAGTGACCATGGAGTGACCATGGAGAACGGAACGGAATTCTTCAGAACCCCACAGGAGGCATCAGAATGGCTGAAGAAGCACGAAGGGATGGAACCACTGCGAGACCCTGCGAAGAGAAGAAGAAGAGAAAACCGCTCTCGGGGTCGTCAGGCCCTGAGAGAGTCCTTACTTAGCCCCCACACAGGAGGAGGCGCAACTGGAGCATCAGAATGCAATGCAGGTGGTGGCGCTGATGAGCGGAAAAGGGAGAAACCACGTACCCCCTGAGGGCAGCGAAGCAGCAGCAGACTCTGGCTCGGAGCAGGGGTCCAGTGACTCCGAGGCACCGAGTGTGGTACTCCCGGCCATAACACCGCAGACGGCGGACGACATCACTTAGACAGAGAGAGATGGGACCAACTGTAAGAAGGGTAGGAGAGACACTAGAAGCACCTGACCCAATTACAAGGTACTGGGGTTGATGGGGGGGGCGCTGCGGGGGTTCCCTTGGGACCACAAAACTGAATGGCTGCTGCAGAGAATGAGATCGCGGCAGGCGGGCGGCCTCCCCCTTGCAACTGACTGATCGAATTGCAAGCAGTCACTTGTGGACTTATAACCCTAGTTTGGATGGGGGTAGTTTCCTGCTTGTCCTGGGGAGTGGGAGTACGGGGAAATGTTTATTGTTGACATGGGGGATACCTTAAGTTGCACCACACAGAGATCCGAATTGGAATGGGTGGGGAGAGCAGGTTGATGACAATTCGCAGGGTGGGAGGAGGGCCGAGAATTGGGACATTACTCAATGGCTGACTTACAAAAATATAAATGTATTACGTGGAAAATTAGAGGTATGCACACAATGACAAAACAACATAAAGTCCTCTCCCACATCAGAAGGTGGAGAGCCCAGATAGCCTTACTGCAAGAGACACACCTATCGCAGAAAGAGGGACGGGCTTTGCAGAGACGTTGGAGGGGCCAACTTTTCTACATTACATATTCGGCATATGCACTGGGGTGTTAATATGTATCCAAGCAGGAATCCCATTCCAAATAACGGACTCGCTGGTAGATCCGAAGGGTCGATACGTAGCCATACGGGGGAGGTTAGAGGGCCGGTAGCTAAGTATCGTTATCGTACGCTCCCAACGCAGAACAATCAGCTTTCTTCACACGACTGAATCACTGCCTGACCCCATATTTGACTGGAACTACCCTAATGGGGGAGTGACTTCAACAGTGTAGACAACGTACACATAGACAGATGTCACCCCCCATTGTGAGGCTCCCAAGCAGCACCTGCCACACACATTCAATACCTGGAGACAGAGTTGCGGGCTGATAGATGTCTGGAGGACCTTACACCCCCGGGATAGGGACTATACCTATTTTTCTGCAGTACATGAGGTACACGCATGCCTAGATGCTTTCTTATGTACGACAGATATGTAACGCCACGTAATCACAGAGGAATATCTCTCACTCACGATATCGGATCTTAACCCTGTGGTCCTATCCCTGAGATGGGTGCCCTCTATACCCTTGATCCCCACATGGAGGCTCTGCCCGGACACTCTGAAGGACCAGGTCTTCTGGGAAGAGATCAGGGGTAAAATTATGCATTACTTTGTGGCCAACGCGGAGACGGTCTCCTTGCCAAGTACAGAATGGGACGCCTTCAAGGTGGTCCTGAGAGGCCAGTGTATAACATGCACCACAGGGGTCAGGCACATCCTTCTGGGGGAGGTGGAAGAGACGACCCTTAGGGGACTAGAGCATAGATGGCCAGAGCATCCAGAGCTCCAGCAGGAAGTATTGGAGGCCAAAGAGGAAGTGGCAAGATAGACAGAGGGTCTTAGATGCTTCGACTATAGTAAGTACCTAGAGCGGACCCACGCAGACAGAGATAAATCAGGATCGCTCCTGGCATGGCTAGCAAACCTGGTGAGCAGGAGCCCACCACTGGTGGAAATAGAGGATGAGGAAGGGGTTAGGCATTACATGCAGGCAAAGATCAATGAGGTCTTCGCCCGCTACTATGCAAGATTATATTAAAGGTCACTACAAGGCAATAATGTGGAGGCCCGGGAATATCTTATGGGTCTGCAGATGAGAAGACTGAGCTCCAAGGCGACTGAGGAGGAGGTACGGGCTGCCATCAAGTGCATGACAAGGAATAAGACCCCAGGCACAGACGGTCTGCTGGCCGAATTTTACGCGAGATTCATTCCGCTATGGACACTACTCGGAGTAACTACGCTTTGGATTAATGACCATACAGTCAGTGCCTTTACTTTCGTATCCAGCAGAGTCAGCACGGATAGAAGGATACTTGCTCCTTTTTCTTCCAAAAGAAGTGTCGCGATAAGAACTAAGACTATCTTGGGAATTTGGTATCTCCCCAATTATTGGGTGTACGTCTGGATTTTTATATGCGGAGGAATAATAATAAAAAGCCCAAGGAAGCGCGTATCGCCCAATATTTTTGGTGAATTATTTGACCCCTATTCGCGGAAGGATAATAAAAAGCCCAAGTTTGGATGTAAATTTTCTCATCCTCCACATCTTTTTACATACTGGATCCGATAAGGACGACTGTATGTTTCACACTGTCCCCAGAATCAAAGTCCTGATGAGACCCGGTATTTAGAAGTGGGTCGAAACGCCGTCGACAACAAAATAAGAGACAGCCTTGACTGAATTATTACATATTGTTTATAAACTGTCCTTGTTATAATTCTTTCCAATAACCTTCTACACTTTTGTTAGTATTTTTTGTTATTTCTGTGAGGTTATGGTTTTTTTCACTGGGGTCACTTTGCACTGTGAATATAAGAAAGAGAGGAGTTGTGTATATAAAAAATGTTTTTATATGTGCTTTAACAAAAATGTTTGTATTAACCCCTTCAGCGCTGCGGGAATTCCCCCGCGGTGCTGAAGGGTTCGAGCGCGGGCGGGCCCATGACGGAACGGTTCCGTCATGAGCACAGCGCAACCGATGCTCATGACGGAACCGTTCCGTCATGGGCATGGAAGGGGTTAAATAAAGACCTCGGCTGAGGCTTGGTAGATTTCAACAGGTCGTGTGAAGGCTTACTGTGTTGATCATTGATTTGATGTTGTTCTGTGAGAGATTAATTCAAAAACAACTATTGATGTTGTATACAATAGATTATTATTTTCAAATCAGTTCCTTGTGAACATTGTTTTGTAGTACATTGTTCTTACCCGGTTCGCAGGGACATAAGGGTTGCTCTTGTAACTTTGAATATAGGCCGAATTTTACGCAGCGCACATGGAGGAACTGGCGCCCCGACTGGTTGCACTATACCAGGAGGCCCGAGGAGTGGGAGTACTGCCAGAGAGTACTAGAGAGGCCCTCATCGTCCTAGTGCCTAAGCATGGGAAAGAGGCGCACAACTACACAGCCTATAGACCCATATCTATGCTGAACATGGATTATAAAATCCTAAAGCAAGATCTTAGCAATACATCTCCTTTCCCATATACCGGAACTGATCCATGTAGACCAAACAGGGTTTATTCCAGGGCGGAACACAGCCATAAATATTCGTCGACTCCTGGCTGTGTTGGATTCCAACAAGTACGACAGGCAAGAGGCGGCAGTGTTCTCAGTGGACATAGAGAAGGCCTTTGACAGCCTTGAGTGGCCTTACCTCTATGAAGTCCTGTCTAGGATGGGATTGGGAGGAGGCTTTCTTGCGTGGGTACGGCTATTATACGCAACCCCCACAGCCCGAGTGCGCACCGGGAAGACCATCTCACCCAGGCAGAAGGTGGAGAGGGGCACCAGGCAGGGATGCCCCCTCTCCCCACTGCTGTTCGCTCTTGCCATGGAACCTCTGGCATGCAGGGCGAGGAGTGGGCAGGACTATAATGGCCTGAGGACCTTAGAGGTGAGACACTCTATAGCCTTATATGCAGACGATCTCCTACTATTCCTTAGTAAAAGAGCTGAGAGGGGCGCAAGGCATGCTGGCCCAGTTCAGCAATATATCTGGCCTCAAAGTCAATTGGCAGAAGTCTAGACTATACACTATGGTGTACAATAACCCCCCACTGAGCTGTTAGAGGGTAATGTGGGTAGAGCAGTACAATCAGTACGGTCCTCGATGGAATTCTGGGGGACACTGCCGATATCAGTAGCTGGACGGGCAGGAGTCTTGAAAATGGTGGCACTCCGGCGGCTACTGTCTTATTTTGGGGCTCTACCAGTGTGGATACCGCGAGCAACATTCAAAGATCTTGACTCAATGATAAACTCCTTTATCTGGGGAGCAGGACGCAGAAGGGTAGCACTAGCCTCATTGCAGCGCTCCTCAGTGGAAGGTGGCTTAGCGGTTCCCAATTTTGAGGGATATTAAATAGCAGCCCAGCTGTACTGGCTGATCCAATGGCTAGCAGCTGAGGGAAACCCAGATAGGGAACAATACCCGGCTGTGCCAGATGCCACAACCCTTGCGAAGATTCTGCTGTGAGTGCGGAGGAACCCTTCAGGAGACACAGTGGAAACCAGGGTGGTAGTGCGCAGCTCTGCTAGATACTTGAGACGAGTGAGCACAAAGATCTCTTACTCCCCAGACTTTCCCATAACAATGCTCCGCTGTCTGCTGCAGGGAGAACACTGGCCAGGGCTAGAGGACTGGGAAGAGGCAGGCCTGAGAGTAATGGGGGACATATACTAAGACTCTACATTGCTCCCCTTTGAAGAATTGCAAGCGGCGTATGATTTGCCAGGAGGCCAGTTCCTGAAACATGGGGCCCTTACTAGAAGGATCAGAAAACACTAGGGCATAGGTGGCGCAGAACCCCGGACACTGGAAGGATGCAGATATGTTGCGTTAGTGGCAGGGAGAATCAAAATGGTCTCATGCCTCTACAAGGTGATCAGGCAGGATATGCAAAAAACGCTTGAGCGCCTGCGATTACAGTGGGAGATAGGCCTGGGGAAGCAGATCCCAGAGAAGGATTGGGACAGGATACTAGAGTGAAACCCGAAAGCAACTAGAAATGCGCAATTGAAATTAATACATTTTTGCACACTTCATAGGGCGTACCTCACCCTGTCCCGCATTAGGAGATACTTTGGGACAGAGACCGCAGCATGCACAAGATGTAGAGAGAGGGAAGCACATATCATGCACATGTTCTGGAGTTGCCCACATTGCAAATGTTTTGGGAGGAGATAAGACATATAGTTGGTGACCTCATTGACAAAGAGCTTCCACAAACCCCAGAGCACTACCTGTAAGGATGGTTCCCCCACACGGCCAAAAACAAGACGACTGGAAAGTTTCAGGACCTTGCCTACGTTCTGGCTTTGAGAGAGAGAGCTAGAAATTGGAAAGCGCCGGGGTACCATGGATAGGTGCTTGGAAAAAGGAACTCGAAAAATGGGCGGGAGCAGAAGGTAGACTCTTACTCAGGGAAGCCAGCCGAGGGATAGGTAAAATAAAAAGGGCGATGGCATGGGAAAACCTCGTAAGCGAGTTAACAGCAGATAGAGAGGGATCTAGCGGGGCGGGCTCCCCACATCTGGCAGCGTCGGAACAGGAGAGGGGAAGGAACTAACAATAGGGCCAGACACAACAGGCGCTGCAATGTATTGAAATAAAGAGCTTGACCTATAAGGACCTAGCAACACCCAACGACCCCATTTCACCAACTCAAGTGGGGGGGGGGTCAGTTTTGTTACAAGGGATGTTAATCAAAGCACACCAGAGAACAAATGTGTTTAGCAATATGTACAATGTATGACGTGAATACATTTTATTGATGTCGATGATGTCTTGAAAACCTAATAAAATCTGGTTGTAAAAGAAAAATCAATGCATATGCGCACAGCTCCTTCACTATCCTTTTTCGGCACTACCACTGTGGGTAATACCCATGGCGTTGGATCAGTGGAACGCTAAATGATGTCGGACTTGAAGAGTGTCTCAAGTACTTTCTCAACAGCCTCTTGTAAATAAAATGCAAATTGATATTGTCATTGAGCAACAGGCTGAATGCCCTAATTTATGTGAAGTTGCAGTGTAATCCGGGCACTGCCGAAGACGAGTCTTCCGCGCACTCCAAGATGGCGGCGGCGGAGGCCCGACCTGAGGAGGGAAGCGCTCTAGTCGTGCCGGCCGGCGCGGAGCTGACGTCATGCCCTGAGACACGAGAAATGCGGACGGAGGAGGTGAGAGCCAGAGCGTGGGACGGAGGAGGACGCGGAGCAGACCGAGGGAGCACCGACGACAACAGGCAGCAGAGAGCGGGCACCGGCGAGGAAGAGGAGAGACAGCGCGGAATTCCAGCAGACACCGCTCTAGTGTCCAGTCGTCCCAGGGAGGATCAGAACGCCGAGACACCCCATGCTACAGTCCCGGAGGACTGTAGCTTCAGGTCAGTGCCTTTCCTGAATTACTTGAAGCGCTTAACGGGCAGGGGTAAAGCCAGGGGGCCAACAGCAGCGGGGCACTAGCCAAGACCGACCTGTCCCTCACGACTTCCCCACCCTCACAATAGTGGTGATAATAGGAAGCAGGTGGAGGGTTTTGTCACAGCCAAGGAAAAGTTCTAATACTGACGGGAGGTTGTTTTTTTCTGTTTCCTTTGTCTCCCGGGGACGCCACCTTTTTTCCCAGACAACCCCTAAGAAGCTGACTTAAAGCAAACCAGAGAGGAACCCGAGGAAGTGACCACCGGACCTGGGACACCGCTTATTCTACTTCCTCAGAGACTTTAGTTATTGCATCTCTTTGTTCAAATACGACTGACGCGAGATTCTGGAGCAGTCTCTGTGCGGACCTTATCTACCTCTTTAATAAAACATGCCTACAATTAAACCCAGTGGCTCCCAGAGTACGTCTTTAACAGCTAGAAGCAAGGGTCAGTTACAGGTCCCAAGAGGGGGTCGGACCACATGCACTTTAATGGTCTTAAGTCTTTCTAATCCATGAAACAAGGTTGGAAACTGATTTACGATCTCGTGATAGGCATTGACATTGTAGTTTACAGATATCAGCCTCATGACAGCAGTAGTACTGAAACTAAGTAAACATGCACTTGATGAAGTGCCTGGCAATACATGAATTGGAGCTTGTACTTTTGTCTTTTTATGCTTCACAGTTGCTATGAATGAATCTGAACTTTCCAGTGGCGTTGAAGTAGCCCAAGTATACACTTTAGTTTTCAACGGGGTTAAACAGGGCACTGGAGACAGTTTATTGTACTTTTCCACTGGCATAATATATATTGAAGCACCAATGTCTATGATAAAAGGTAGGGAGCACTCATTCACTTTCAGTGTGATCTTGGGACAGTGTCCAAATGAATTTCATTCTTTCACTTGTCGACCTAGCTTCAGCCGGTATTCTTCCTTGCACTTAGCTAATCCTACATGTGCACGTCGTTCAGCAGTCAACATTGACATCGCACCCCAATCTTCCGCACTGTCGCTGACAATAACAAACTTTTAGACAAGGAATTTGATTACAATCAATGTTATTCAGTTTCCACTTGCCTCAAATGATGTGGTCGCGTGGGCTTGTGGGCGCTCATAGAGTGTTGCATCTGGAACGTTCTGGCATCCATTTGGTTTTCTCTAGATGTGACGCACTTGATCTTTCCCGTGCTTTGTAAACCATTATAAAGTGCTTCTCTTTCCCGTATACTTTGCATATTTGTCCAGTCGTGGTACATTTACCTTCAAGTTCGAAGGAAAATCTGCATCAAAAACACAACTTCTTTTTCTCTGGAGAAATTACTTTATGGCCTTCTAACTTGTATTTCGACTTACTGTTCTTTTCACACTCAGCGTTGATCCATTTTGTGGGATCTGGCCTCTATGTTAGCTGCTTGTCTGTCAGCCCTTTCCAACGCTCTGGCAGCCATGAGTACTCACTCCAAGCTGAGAGTCTCTTTCAGCATTCGTCGTCTGACGGAATCGGAGGGACAACCATATATTATTCTGAGACGCATGGCCTCTTCATCATTGAACTCGTTGAACTTTCAATGCTTGATGAGTGAATCAAGTCTTTCTACAAATTCATCCATCGTTTTACCAGCTCTATGCCTTTCCTGATTGAAAATGTGTCTTTCATAGTCGACATTTGGCAATGGATTGAACTTGCGGTTTAACTCTTCTTTGATTTGACGTTACTTTATCACCTTGTGGTATTTTCTTTATCACTCCTCTTACTCCTTCAACTGCTAAATTCTTTATATACTTCATGATCTTTTGGTCATTTGCTTCTTCTAGAGAATCAATTAAATGATCGAAGGTTTTGATCTGGGCAGTCCATCTGTCGCCAATATTTTGCTTTTTGGCAGTATTGAAGTGATGCAGTGGTTCCAAGAAGGCGGTGGCGCCATATTTTGTGCTCTTCTCAGCAGCCATTGGAAAATGTCACTATTCTGGCCTCTGTTCATGGCCTTTCAGTCGATCCAACATGATTCACCAATTTTGTAAGCACAACCTTGGTGCTTCTGCTTGGGTTGCAGCACCTTGTGCTGAGGTCGGATGGCTCTCTTCACGCGTAAAGCGTGATTGCATTCTCTATATCTTGTTATCGCCACCTTTAATATTTCTCCACGTTTACCTGCTTCTGCTCACAGCGTTCTCTTGCACTTAGCTGTCACCGCTTGTTTCACTTTCCATACCTGGTTGTTACTGCCTTTAGCTTTGTTGCACTGTGTTAATGAGAGCTCTGTTCCGCATTGTGGCACAGTACCTCTTGTCTCGACTTTACCAGCAAAGTTCTAGCAGACGGCAAACAAACTTTCAGTAAGGCCTTCACTTTTGTCACAGGCCTTGCATTGACTGGAGTGGCGCTTTGACTTCATATATGGCAGCTGACGATTTTCACTGTGACTGGGGCATGTATGGCACGCACAAGCAGTTTGCTGGACCACAGCAAACTCTCCAGGGAGCACTCTCAGTTCTTCGGGTTGCATGGTTTACATAATACCCTATTTCGGCGCCATTTGTGGTGTCCTCCCCCATGGTACACGTAAATGATCATGCCACACATGGAGCGTGGTATTGCACATCTTCATTCCTCACTGTGTAACCATTAACTGAAAATTCTACATCAGTAATTCTATCACCCACACACTTTTATCACTGTTCTACAGAGCCCGTCAAGAACCAAAAGGGTCTTGTCATCTCTAACTCTCAAGATACCACAACGCCTTTTACCTTATTGATGGAGCCTTTTAAAATAGAAACAGACTAAAGCTTTGGTAGCGTTTCCCTGTCGAAAAGGCGAGGCAGCCTCATAAGTTATAGCTATGATGAGGAGAATATACGTAAGGGTAATGTCGAGGTTTATTAATATAGTGCTCAACATCGGTTTTCGGATTGTTTCTAGGCACTCCCCGAGTTTGCAGGTATTGGAAGAACAAACGGGTTACATGGTGTTGTAAACTGAGGGGCTGGTTTAGAACTTGTTGCAGTTTTATTAATTTGTAAAAAAATAAGTTCCGGGATCTCGTCAGCAGGCCACCACAGTTTGCACCACACATTGCCGCTGTACTTACACAAATACTAACCATGACACTGCTACAAGTGTGACAATTCAGACTTTTCAAGGCCACCAAAGCTTTAAGAATGGTTTGGGTAGTAGGTATTGGTTGTTTTTAATGTATATTGAACAAACAAGCAACTGTTTTTTAGCTCATCTTAAAATCACACAAACAGCGCCATCATGTGACAGCTGTCATAAGTGCAGATACTGGCAATTAAGTGCCAGTAATTAAGTGCTGGTGGGGAGCACCAAAAAACACCAGCTCAAATTAAGCACTGGCTTGTTGTCTTTCTCGTTCCAGTCCATACAACATGAGTTCTCTCACCAGAGGTACAGTTTGTAACTATATTTATAAAATAAATTATAATTAAGGGTCCCTGTTTTTCGTTTTTACTGATTTTTACAGATAAATACAGACAGAAAACATTTGTTTTCTTGTCTGTATTTATTTTTAAATGTGGATAAAAACGGAAATTGGGTTGCTTTTTGAGTAATTTTAAATACTGTCTGCCATGCCTATAGCTGTGTGGATTGATAGGTAAGGGGATTAAAAAAAATGAATTTTAGCAAAAAGGATTCAACAGCAGTAGATATGCACAAGGGTGATACTGAAATTTGCATATTTTCATATAAGTGCATTGATTTATCTTATGCTGATGTTCACCGCGTTGAAACTTGGCAGGCATTCAAGCATGAGTGCATTTTTATCGGTTGAATAAATGCAGAAATATACTAATTTCAGCTTCATTTCTCCACAAAACCCAAAATAAATATGAATAAATACAGATAAAATTAGCAAAATATGGATAAATACAGATGGAAATGTAAAAAAAAATACCATAAAACTGGGAGCCCTAATTATAATGTATTCCAAAATGACCTAACCCCTCAATTTCCCTCCTGTCCAGCCTCTGTGAAGGTCCTTTCTATGGCCCCCCTCGATCTTTTGTAGCTACTCTTAGCTTCTCTTGCTAGTCTCTGTTTACAACCATCGCTCTTTTTCACTGTTTCCCTTTTTCCCTTTATTTCTCATTTTCCAACCCTTATTTTTCCCTCTTTACTTCTTCCATAGTTTATTTTCTTCCCTCCAATATTCTGTCTTTGTCATACTCTTTTTGCCCTTTCCACTCATCTTTGCTGACACTTAACCCTAAACCATCATGTCATTTAGATTTTGCCAGTAAATACAGTGAGATGGCCCAGTGGTGGTAATACCATAAATACCTGTCATTACCGCTTTGGAGGTAATCATGTAAAGATAAGGAGCAATGAGATTACTGCTGGTTAAGTCTCAATTTATAGATGTGTTTTGCATCTGTTTATGTGTCGGGAAAATTATTCTAATTACAAGGTGATGTAATGATAATAAACGTCAATGTTCAAACATGGCAAGTTGTGCAATTGAATGTGTCCGCTCTTGTGGTTACTGACGGTATTTGCTCTGCATAAGTACAGGCAACTTGTTAATGAACGCAGCATATCCACATTCTCTTTTTCCCTCTGCCTCCATGGACGTCATTTAGGCATTCACGGCCAGCATGGCTCGCGGGTGGGGTGGGTGGGACGTGCGGAGAGGGGAGGTCACGGGAGAGGACGCATGGGGGTTTAATAAAAAAAATCTTACCTTGAGGCCGGGTCCCGCATCTTCTCGGCTCCTGCTCTCCTGTCTCCGACAGGAACAGGAAGCAGGCAGCCAGACTCCCTCCCCTAAGTCAATCACAATGCTGCAAGCAGCGTTGTGATTGGTCGGGATGGCAACCAGCCAGTGCCTTATGGGATGGGCATGTTCTCCATGCAAGGAAGGGCAGAGTGCGCATTACTGGTTTGGGCGTCCCGAGATGGCCGACTACCAGTCTTTGTGCACAGAGGAGTGGGCACACCACTCCTCCCCTGCCCTGCTCTGAGAGCAGAGCATCTCCACCCGCAAAGCAAATGTAAAATGGTACTAACTAAAAGGTTTTACTATTTTATGTTTCTGCTTCTCGCACTGTGAGAAAGCAGTGGGGCGACCCTCCTCCGCTGTCGTCCCCGCATTGAGGCATTGCCAGGGATCGCAACTGCGACCCCTGGCTTTCCCCTTGTGAGCCCTGGCAGTTGTGCTGCTTCCCCTAGCATCTGAGGCTGTTGAAGAAGTGCTGGCATCACAAGATAACAGGGATCTCATGAGCTTTTTAAACTCTCCTTAGCTTGCAGTGATCGGGATGTCAGGCTGCTTTAAACAACACTGCAATTAAACAATGTTGCCTCCATTCATATTTTCGTGGCTCCGGCTGAGCTGTCTTTGCGGCGTTTTGTGATGGTAGCCCATGTACTCAAACAAAAAAATAAACTGGTAAAATAATTTATTGTAGCTGCTTGAGCAGGTCAGGCAAAAAGGCATCTCAATGTAAGTTTGACTGTGCCTGGATAATGACAGTGGAGAGGGAAATAAGGCAGAAACGAGAGATAACCAGGGAATGTGAAGAGATCAAGAAGTACCATCGTATGCCAGCAGCAACATTTTGTCATGGGTGGTCCCATAAGCCAAGTAATACCTCCAGTATGTCAGTGCCATTATTTAGTCGCAGCTGCCTGTCATGATAATAATTGGCTCCAGTATGCTAGCACCAGCACCTGCACAAAAACAATGATCCCTACAACGCAGACACCAAGGGTGCCTATGTTGATGCAAAGCGTTACAACAAACAAATGATGGACGGAATGCTGACAATGCAGACATTCTCCCCCAGTCAAGAGATCTGGGTTAAATCCACCGTTCTTTTGCCCACTACGCCACCCCAGTTTAGACATGATAGCTTGACTCCAGTGGCGTAGTGAGCGTGGGATGGGTATTCCCAGACGTGGGACCCGTGCTCACTACGCCACTGGAGTCAAACTATCCTGGCTGATGACGGCTGATAGCCAGAAACCGGTCCTAGGATGCTTGATTCCGGTCCAGGGAAGACATGGCTTGGCAGTTCGGGCTGGACTGTTCCCATGAGGCACAGGGTCAAGACTGATTTGCATATGGCAATGTCTAAACTGGGGTGGCGTAGTGGGCAAAAGAACGATGGATTTAACCCAGATCTTCTGACTGGGGGAGAATGTCTGCATTGTCAGCATTCCGTCCATCATTTGTTTGTTGTAACGCTTTTCGCCCTAAGTGGGATGGGTATTCCCAGACGTGGGACCCGTGCTCACTACGCCACTGGAGTCAAGCTATCCTGGCTGATGACGGCTGATAGTCAGAAACCGGTCGTAGGATGCTTGATTCCGGTCCTGGGAAGACATGGCTTGGCAGTTCGGGCTGGACTGTTCCCATGAGGCACAGGGTCAAGACTGATTTGCATATGGCCATGTCTAAACTGGGGTGGCGTAGTGGGCAAAAGAACGATGGATTTAACCCAGATCTCTTGACTGGGGGAGAATGTCTGCATTGTCAGCATTCCGTCCATCATTTGTTTGTTGTAACGCTTTTCGCCCTAAGTGGGATGGGTATTCCCAGACGTGGGACCCGTGCTCACTACGCCACTGGAGTCAAGCTATCCTGGCTGATGACGGCTGATAGCCAGAAACCGGTCCTAGGATGCTTGATTCTGGTCCAGGGAAGACATGGCTTGGCAGTTCGGGCTGAACTGTTCCCATGAGGCACAGGGTCAAGACTGATTTGCATATGGCCATGTCTAAACTGGGGTGGCGTAGTGGGCAAAAGAACGATGGATTTAACCCAGATCTCTTGACTGGGGGAGAATGTCTGCATTGTCAGCATTCCGTCCATCATTTGTTTGTTGTAACGCT
Source organism: Triturus cristatus (assembly GCF_964204655.1). Taxonomy (NCBI): domain Eukaryota; kingdom Metazoa; phylum Chordata; class Amphibia; order Caudata; family Salamandridae; genus Triturus; species Triturus cristatus. Next base: position 662,133,558 of record NC_140594.1, read on the forward strand.
TTTCGCCCTAAGTGGGATGGGTATTCCCAGACGTGGGACCCGTGCTCACTACGCCACTGGAGTCAAGCTATCCTGGCTGATGACGGCTGATAGCCAGAAACCGGTCCTAGGATGCTTGATTCCGGTCCAAGGAAGACATGGCTTGGCAGTTCGGGCTGGACTGTTCCCATGAGGCACAGGGTCAAGACTGATTTGCATATGGCCATGTCTAAACTGGGGTGGCGTAGTGGGCAAAAGAACGATGGATTTAACCCAGATCTCTTGACTGGGGGAGAATGTCTGCATTGTCAGCATTCCGTCCATCATTTGTTTGTTGTAACGCTTTTCGCCCTAAGTGGGATGGGTATTCCCAGACGTGGGACCCGTGCTCACTAAGCCACTGGAGTCAAGCTATCCTGGCTGATGACGGCTGATAGCCAGAAACCGGTCCTAGGATGCTTGATTCCGGTCCAGGGAAGACATGGCTTGGCAGTTCGGGCTGGACTGTTCCCATGAGGCACAGGGTCAAGACTGATTTGCATATGACCATGTCTAAACTGGGGTGGCGTAGTGGGCAAAAGAACGATGGATTTAACCCAGATCTCTTGACTGGGGGAGAATGTCTGCATTGTCAGCATTCTGTCCATCATTTGTTTGTTGTAACGCTTTTCGCCCTAAGTGGGATGGGTATTCCCAGACGTGGGACCCGTGCTCACTACGCCACTGGAGTCAAGCTATCCTGGCTGATGACGGCTGATAGCCAGAAACCGGTCCTAGGATGCTTGATTCTGGTCCAGGGAAGACATGGCTTGGCAGTTCGGGCTGGACTGTTCCCATGAGGCACAGGGTCAAGACTGATTTGCATATGGCCATGTCTAAACTGGGGTGGCGTAGTGGGCAAAAGAACGATGGATTTAACCCAGATCTCTTGACTGGGGGAGAATGTCTGCATTGTCAGCATTCCGTCCATCATTTGTTTGTTGTAACGCTTTTCGCCCTAAGTGGGATGGGTATTCCCAGACGTGGGACCCGTGCTCACTACGCCACTGAAGTCAAGCTATCCTGGCTGATGATGGCTGATAGCCAGAAACCGGCCCTAGGATGCTTGATTCCGGTCCAGGGAAGACATGGCTTGGCAGTTCGGGCTGGACTGTTCCCATGAGGCACAGGGTCAAGACTGATTTGCATATGGCCATGTCTAAACTGGGGTGGCGTAGTGGGCAAAAGAACGATGGATTTAACCCAGATCTCTTGACTGGGGGAGAATGTCTGCATTGTCAGCATTCCGTCCATCATTTGTTTGTTGTAACGCTTTTCACCCTAAGTGGGATGGGTATTCCCAGACGTGGGACCCGTGCTCACTACGCCACTGGAGTCAAGCTATCCTGGCTGATGACGGCTGATAGCCAGAAACTGGTCCTAGGATGCTTGATTCCGGTCCAGGGAAGACATGGCTTGGCAGTTCGGGCTGGACTGTTCCCATGAGGCACAGGGTCAAGACTGATTTGCATATGGCCATGTCTAAACTGGGGTGGCGTAGTGGGCAAAAGAACGATGGATTTAACCCAGATCTCTTGACTGGGGGAGAATGTCTGCATTGTCAGCATTCCGTCCATCATTTGTTTGTTGTAACGCTTTTCGCCCTAAGTGGGATGGGTATTCCCAGACGTGGGACCCGTGCTCACTACGCCACTGGAGTCAAGCTATCCTGGCTGATGACGGCTGATAGCCAGAAACCGGTCCTAGGATGCTTGATTCCGGTCCAGGGAAGACATGGCTTGGCAGTTCGGGCTGGACTGTTCCCATGAGGCACAGGGTCAAGACTGATTTGCATATGGCCATGTCTAAACTGAGGTGGCGTAGTGGGCAAAAGAACGATGGATTTAACCCAGATCTCTTGACTGGGGGAGAATGTCTGCATTGTCAGCATTCCGTCCATCATTTGTTTGTTGTAACGCTATGTTGATGAAAGGCAGCCAATAGAGCACCAGCACTGGGAAAAAGAACAAGAACCCTAGGGCAAAATATTGTAATGGAGCACAGTGCGCCACCGGAACGTCCCTATTTGTGATGTTCTGGTGGTGCACAGGGCTTAGCCATATCTACACGGCCACATAAAGCCACTCTGTGTGGCTTTTCATGGCCTTGTAGAAAAGGAAGGAGGAAACACAGCGCAAGTCGCTGCATTTCCTCACGCTACCATGGGGAGGCGTGCCATGGGCATTACTGTGGGTGTTCCCATGTAACATCCATGGCATATGACACAACACAGATTTACAACAAACTGTAAACCTGGGAATACAGCAAAAGCCAACGCCTCCACCATGGTGCATGGGTGCCTGCATTGGTGCAAGGCAGCCTATTGAGCGCCGGCGCAGGGAAAGAGGACAGGAGTGCGCTGCATCTGATAGATACAGACGATTCCTGCCCTTTTCTTTTGCCATAGGGCAGCGCAGCGGTAAGGCTTGTGACACTGCCTTGCACCAAAATATTATAAATGAAGCCCCCAATATTTTGAGTTGCTTAAGTTCAGGATAGTTTTTGTTGTTGTCTGGTCTCTTACTAGCAAACATTCCAGGAAGGTGCTCTTACTAGCAAATGTTCAATACAAATCCAAACTAATGTCAGACGATTGTCACCATGTTTGCAGTACGAAGTTGAGACCTGCAGCATATTACAGCAATCAGGCAGAGAAAACAAACCACTGCCCTATACAGCAACATCATTTTGGGTAGAAAAATAAACCTCAAGAATGTCCAAATGTAAAAGATGCTTAAACCGCATTTAACTCCTCGCTCATCAAGAGCCAGGCACCTTACTTCTGATTAGCAGGCGTGGAGAAAGCAAATAATCTCATTATGCAAATGAAAGCATAACTAAACAGCAGATAAATAGCGACGAAAGGCCAATAATATGCTGTGCTCCCTTCTCCACTATTCATGTCTTTGCCTTCACCCCACCACAGGATTACACAACTCAGAAGGTGCAGAGAACAAGTGGCGGTGCATTAAATAAAGTAGCGCCATGAGTGATGCACCCAGACGAAAAAATAAACTAATGAATGATCACACATCTCAGGGAGGCATGCCATGGAAGCTGATCACGGATTCAGAGCACGTGTCGGTGCCAGCCCGCACTCAGCAAACCCAGAATGTCACTCTTCCCTGAAAACACAGATTAAACTCTGAGCGGTGCGCCACTTAAAACAAGCATTGGCATAGCCAATAGGTCTCGCCTTTGGGACCTTATAAGTGTTTAGCCATGCAACAGCTGCATAACTAAATACTTATAAGGTCCAAAAAGCGAGACTTATTGGCTATGCCAAGAGGCCGTGCGGCCGTGAAAGTGATCACGATCAAACATCAAAGCGGCTGCGAAAGTGAAAGTAATCGCAGTCAAGCGCGGCGCGCACGCACATGCACTGTAGCTCTAGGCTGGCCTGGTAGCACTTTTTGGAGCCCTCTCAAAAAGTCTCGCCAGACCAGCGCATGCGCTGGGTCAGGCGAGACCTAAAAACAGGAGCATTCCCAAAGCCAATAGGTCAGGCTTAAATGTGAAAATTAACGAAAACCGCATTTGTGCATGTTGGTGTCTTCATGTTTTATCTCAATAGACCTAGTGACTTTGCTAATACTTGTAGGGGCTTATTTACAAGCCCCTTACGCCCCGGGTGCGTCACTTTTAATATAGGGACAAAATGACGCACCGGCGGCGCAAGGGGCTTGTAAATAGGGTACATCCAAGCTGAATAATTTCCAGATAGATAAAAAACTTCAAACAGAAACGTAAACAGGCTCCTGAAGGGTCCATTATGCCAGCCCTAAAATCCAACATTGCAGTCGATATTAGGAGTTCCGACAGAGCTCAATCCATTATGAGTAAGTTAAAAGTACAGAGAACATACAGAAATTCATACCTAAGAAAGAGCACTTAAAATGATATTGTTTATGCTTGCAGTGAAAGACACAATGGGTACCTCCAAGCTAGGTGATTTCCCAGGTGGGCAAAAACCTCCGACAGAAACCCAAGAACAAGCTCTAAAAGGATCCGCAATGCCCTCTAAAGGTCAGGCATTACTATCTGAATTGGGGTTTTCCGCAGAGTGCTAACTGTTATAGATATGCTTAAAGTGCACAGTGCAAACATAAATGATAAGATATATGCCAATAAACCATTAAAACATTAAAAGTCACTCTCACAAAGGGATATTTGTCCCAACAGCCTTTAATCTAATGTGCCAGATTCAGCTTAAGAAATTGGAGACTGAATACACACTGGTGTACCCATTATCTGGCTTTCAGATTCTCAGAGCTATGTGTCGATTTTCAAGTTTGAGGAGCCAGCAGAGAGGAGCAACCCAGCGGGCACGCTCCAGCAGACAGGAGCAATGCAGCCAGAATGCTTTTTTGCATAGGCACAGCAAACAAATAAAACATGGTCTTCGTTTTCAACAGTTTGGAACCCCAAGTGGCATAAATGGTTGGGAGAGCCATTACTTTTGCTCCACGTTTAAGTGAATGCAGCTACTGACAAAATCCCTACCCTAAATTTGTGTCAGCATTGGTTGATGTCTTCTCCCCACTGGTGCTGCTATACTCTAATTCATTGGTAGCTGGGGACCTACATTTGCATTTTGAGGATGTGTCCTGTATGGCTGCTTCATCTGGAACTGCAAATTTAGAGTGTTTGTATCTTGCCCAACATAGCCCCATTAGAGAATCAAATTGCTGCAAACAAAAACCCTCGGCAGAATGGTTTAAAGAAGAGCTGATGGTGCTGAAAAACATTGCAAGCACCATGCGCACTACTGGCGTAGAACAACTACTTGGCACCCCCAAAAATATATTGTGGTAGTATTAAAAAAACCTGCTGCGATTTATAAACAGACAAAATTCAGGCTGCTCAAAATTCCACCGAGAGATATTTGAGGTGGTGAAGCCATTGTCATCATTGGTGCAAGTCTCAGCCCAGTTCTTGTTTGAGAAAGTAAATACATTATATAACCCTTTCCTGGTAATAGCTAGAGACACCAAGTGTTTGAAGCCCTGGTTCAACTATTCAGAGAAAAGTGCAGGGCTGATGAACTTTAGGTCCATTTAGCCTGAAAGAGATCATTGAGCTAATCTCCGCAGTGAAGTCAGGATCACCACTGGACCCAGCATCCCCATCCATTGGGGAAAGAGGTGGGGAAGTGGTTAACCCTGTCTTGGGTGAACTGATGAACTGCTTCTTGCGGTCAGGTCAGGTTCCGGGGTGCTGGAAGCATGCGGTGGTACTCCCATTGCTGAAAAACCACTGTTGGACCCCAACAAACCTGAGAATTACCGTCCAATTTCGTTACTGCCGGCTGTCTCCAAGATAATGGAGAAATTTGTGAAAAACAGCTTTTGGGTTTCATAGAGAGCCACAATCTGCTGCACAAGACTCAATCCGGTTTTGGGCACTCCACCATTCAGCCTTGTTGCTGGCTACAGAGGCTGTTTATCACATTCTGGACGCAGGCGATTCTGTGGTGCTGATGCTACTATATCTCACCACTGCATTCGACACAGTGTCCCATAACATCTCAATTGAGAGGCTCAGGAACTGTGGTGTGGGCCAAAAAGCATTGAGCTGGATCACTTTGTTCCTATAGGGTCGTACTTTTCTAGTATCAGAAAAACCCTATCAGTCAGAAGTATTCCCGTTGAAGCAAGGAGTGCCGCAGGGCTCTTCTTTGAGCCCAACTTTGCTTAATGTGTACTTGTGACCACTGGCTAAGATCATCGAGCGGTATGGATTCACCATCATTTCATATCAGGATGACACGCAGCTTATCATCACGCTGTCACAGAATTCCGCCCACATGGCATTGCATAGGTTGTGAGGTGGATGGACCTGAATTGTCTCAAGCTGAACACTGGGAAGACCGAGGTTGTGACCCTGGGAAACTAAGCAGATATCTGGTCGACTGCATGGGGGCCTCAGGAATTAGGTCCAGCTCCTGCCCCAAACCTATGGTTCAGAACCTTGGTGTTTGGTTTGATGATAAAATGTCATTTGATAGTCAAGTGACTGCAGTGGCAGGAAAATGTTTTGGATTGCTCAAGATGCTCAGTAAAATCTTCTGCTTGTTGCCTGAGTCGGCAAAAAATGGTTATCCAGGCCTCGATCATTTCGAGACTAGATTACTGCAATATTTTGAATTTTGGAGTCACTCATGGATAATTAAAAAGATTTCAGAGAGTGCAAAATTCTGCAGCACACCTTTTATTTCATTTACCGAGGCATGCGTCGATTGGGCATGCACTTAAGGAAGTACATTGGTTGCCAGTAAAGCAGACATCTTCTTTTAAAGCTCTGTGTTACTGTCACAAAGCGTTATCCAACAGAGGGCCGGGATACCTTCAATCTCTAGTGAAACTCTATGTACCCTCTAGGGATTTAAGATCAGCAGGGGAGATGATGGTGATGGTTCCAAAGGTAAGGAGAGTGCGCTCTGGCAGGAGGTCCTCCAGCGTCCTGGCGCCTAAGCTGTGGAACGCCTTGCCCCTATCAGTTCATCAGGTGCAATCGGAAGAGTTTTTTTATGGAAGACAATTAAAACATGTTCTTTTGGTGCAGGATGCTCGAGAGTTATGTAGGGTGAGTATATTTGCTTCCAGCACTGGGACACCTCATGTGAGGTAGCTATGCACTTTATAAAACGTATTATTAGCATTATTAAGTTTAATAAACAGGAATCTCGCCAACAGAGAGCTCACATAGTCCATGAATTATTCAACCGAGAAACACATTTGGAGGACAAGTAAGAAACAGTTCGACTGCCCGAGGCCACAGCTGAGACTCTGCTGCAAGAAACAATTTTCTAATAAATAAGTGGACAGTTTATCGGGCGCGCTTGGTTATAGAGGAAGGATTCAGCCAGTTTTCAGATAGTCCAAGCATGATAAACCAGGTTTTTACATGGGAGCCCCAAGGGGTCGATGATGGCAAACAATAATCTACTATCTCCCTGAGATTCTCTTTGTACGAGTCCAGTTCCTCTGTCGTCCAGAGAGCCTGATCCAGTTTAAAGCAGGCTATGTTAGAAAATTGTCTGATATTCAGATCAAACCTTAGGGGTAATAGGGGGGTACTTTTCAGAAACCTCAGAAGAGATTTAATAAAGGAATTTTCACCTCTGTCTAGTGGATCAAGAGTGCAATACCCCACATGCTTGGGTCTTGTGAAACTGTAGTGCTAGCGAAACTGGGTATGAAGCTGCCCTGTTAATAAACCTTAATATGGACCCGGCTCTGTGTTTAAAAATCAGTGCACTCTTATCAAGCTGGGCTGACCATTTATGGGAGTCTTTAAGTCTCACACACAGGTAATCAAATTCAGCTACCCTTTCTAAATCAGCACCCTCTAAGACCAAATCGCCCCCATTTTCTTGTGGTGGCTGAATGCCATGAATTTTGTTTTATTGTTATTTATTTCTAGGCCATGGTCCTTGCAGTATAATCTAAACTTCTCCAAAAGAGAGTTTAAGCAATGCAGGGTTTTGAAAAGGAGAAGAGTGCTACTTGCAAAGAGCAGACTCAGCACTTTGGACCCAGCCATTTTGGGGGAGTCATTCTGGCAGTCCAGGTGATAGGAGATGCAGCCATTAATAAATAGCAGAAATAAGGTGGGTGCCAGAACACAGCCCTGGCGGACTCTTCGCCTAATTGAGATGTCAGAACTTGTTTCTTCATGAGGACCCCAGCAAAATTCCCTGTGTATACTTGTTGGTTCGGGAACAATAGGCCACTGGGAACCCCAGTTTTCCCAAGGACCTCCCAAAGTTTAGACCTGGGGAGAAAGTTGAAGAATAGCACTCGTTACAATGCGTACCAATACAACGCGTACCATTACAATGCGGGTATTAGTACGCTTTGTCAATTACAATGAGATACCTTTGCAACGCAAACTTTTACAACGACTATGCCTTTACCATGCATGCCATTACAATGCAAAAGCATGCATGGTAAGGGTATAGTCGTGGTAAAAGTTTCTAAAGTAAGTGACAGTCCTCTCTCCACATTTACGCTACCCAGCACGACCACCTAAACTACACATACACCACTACACTACCCTAAACCCTAAAACACTACCCCCAGCACGACCCCCTACACTACACAAACACCACTACACTACCCTTAACCCTAAAACACTACCCCAGCAAGACCCCCTACACCACACAAACACCACTACACTACCCTAAACCCTAAAACACTACGCCCAGCACGACCCCCTACACTACACAAACACCAATACACTACCCTAAACCCTAAAACACTACCCCCAGCACGACCCCCTACATTACACATACACCACTACACTATCCTAAACCCTAAAACACTACCCCCAGCACGACCCTCTACACTACACAAACACCACAACACTACCCTAAACCCTAAAACACTACCTCCAGCACGACCCCCTACACTACACAAATACCACTAGACTTCCCTAAACCCTAAAACACTACCCCCAGCACGACCCCCTACTCTACACAACCCCCCAAACCCCCTAAACCCTTAAAAAGTAACCCCCACCCCATGCCCAAACCCCCTTACTTCTCTCTCCTTGTGGTTCCTCTCTCCTCGTTGTTCCTGCTTCATGTTGTCTCTGAGGGGCGATGCACGTCGTTCTCAGGAAACGGAACAGCCTCTGTTTCCTTACAACGACGTGGATGGTCTAAATTTTTTAAGAATGCACGGTCATTTACTATACATACCTTTACAACGAAATTCATTGTAAAGGCATGCATGGTAAATGACCATGCGTTCTAAAAAAAGTGTAGTAATCTACTTCGCGATGTACAATGCATGCGTTGTAATGCATGCATTGTAATGGTATTGCGAAGTAAAAAACTTGCAATAATGGCTGCTTACCAAAGTTGAAGGCTGCACTCAAATCGATGAAAGCAACAAATAACGACCCTCATTCAATTTCAATTTTTTTTTTTGTAAATGCTTTTTATTGATTTTGACAAAGTAAACCATGAACCTTCAATATCAACTGTTTTACACTTTATGGCCAGAAATTGTAGGACGTGGTCTACTGTACTATATCTTAGTCTAAAAATCAGCCTGGAAATGTGACAGGACATTGTTTGTCCCAGAGTCCCAGAGCCTGGTTAGGATTTGCTTGCTGTAAATTTCCAGGATATTATTTATGAGGCTATTAAGGCGATAAATCCCTGGGTCTCGTCTAGCTCCCTTTTTAAAATTGGGTATAATTTCTGCCCCTTTCCAAGAATCCAGTATGGGGGCACCTTAGAATCCTTAGAGTTAACACTCACAGACAGTTGGACTGGTGGTGCCAAATTGAAACGTGCAGGCTTAAATTAGCGCAACACACTGAGAGGTTGATCTGAGCACAGCAAGGATCCATTGTTTGCCCAATTTCACCAGTGAATCAAATATACAAACAGCAGGTCCACGAAGCAGCCCTCTATGGCTTGGAGCTCTGGGGTTATAAGGATACAACCAAAACTGGTTAGCATGGAAAATCACTTTTTACGCCAACTTACAGGATTACCCATTAGCACCTCTCTATTTCCCCTTAGGCTTGTTATGGGGCTCAGGTCAATCTGAGACCAATCCTGTACTGGAGACGTATTTGGGCCACCCCGAGCTCAACTCCTACAGTGAGGGACTGAAGGAAGTCTTGGGTATCATCGGCTCAGGAAGTATACCCTGGATCAAATACATAAGAGAGATCCTGGGAAAGATGGGGTGTGGGAAATTGTGGGATGCTCCGCAGTCAGCAGCAGTAACTAATAAATCGATCTTAAAGGGGAATTATAGCTAGTATAAAATGGGCAATTATAGGCTCATTCTACCTGTGGCACCTTAACTGGCTCCTTCTGCCTGATTAAGGATGTTTTTAAATTAGAGCCGTTTCGTGATGAGATCGAGCCACCCTTAGCTGGAAGTGGAATCTTTAGTTTCGGTACAGTACAGTACCACTTGACCGTTTCCCTCCTAAATGGACTTGCACGCCCGAGCCAGATAGGTGTGCCTGTCCCTTCTGGGGGACAATCAAGGAAACAGAAGAGCACATTTTGTTCTTCTATCTAGCCTATCTTAACAGAAGGAGAAAAAGGCTAATTCCAGTATGTTGTTTTTCTGGCATCGGAGCCTGCATGCCCATTCTTTTGACTGAACCCACTGACTTTTCTGCAGTGGAAATAAGATGGCTCCTTCTGTCCTGATGAAGACCCCGCCATAAGGTTTCATTGTTCTTTCTAATACCGTTGGGATCGAAACATCAACTGTCCCTCATTTTGAACCTGTACGTTATTTGCATCCACATGTAGATGACAGCAATTAATTTACTGTATCTCTTCACTGTTGTGTGGCTTTCTCTCTGTCGTATACAACTGATGTTTAGACAGGTTTTTTTTTATAATGAATGTAAATATTGTGAATTTCTTATATTCACCCTCTTAAACCCTTACAAGAGCACTCTTTTGAGCACTTTTTTCTTTCACTTCCTTTTGGAGCACCATTTGGCAATTGTACAGATTGATTTAATTATGCTGATCATGATATAAACTTGCTAAAATTTCAGACCTATTTGAATAATGTGTTTATTTTGGGGGATGTATGACATTACAACGCGTGTCATTACAACGCGTGCAGTTACATCGCATGCGTTACAACGCATGCGATGTTACATCGACTTGCGCTAGATGGCGTGCTAACATTAGAAAAGTGTAATTTACTATTCCAACTCCAGTCCACTTAACAGTAGGGAAGGTGTTGGGATAGTAAACTACACTATTTGTAATGTTAGCACGTCATCTAGCGCAAGTCGATGTAAAGACTTGCGTTGTAATGGCATTGCATTGTAACATCGCATGCGTTGTAACGCATGCGATGTAAAAGCTGCGCGTGGTAAAAAACGCGTTGTAATGGCTGTTCCCCATTTTGGGTGATGTGAGTTGTATAAATATTTTCCGTCAGCTTTGACCAACTTTTTTGTACAGTATTTGACCCAGGTCTTTGGGTTACCCAATTGTTGTGTTACAATAAACAAGAATAGTGTCAGAACTCAAATATTCACTAATTCATCCACCTATAGATTCACCTCAAAGACTTAAGCACCTGCTTCAGAGATCTGTCTGCAACCTAAATGTCTCTCATGCCTTGACTGCAAATGATCTATGAGAGAAGGAAGCTTGCTTTGTTACTGCCATTCTTCCCCTGTCCCATGAGGCAGTAAAGTTTGCGCTGATGCTGCATGATTTTTAACTATTCTATGATGGGGAAGGGTTGTGCGGATGCTGCCCTAGCTGTACCTGTCCTCTGAAGTTGGAAAGCTTGCACTGATTCTGCCAAAGATCCACCTGTTCTACGAAGAGGGGTGCATCCAATGCTGCTGCCCAGTCATTTAAAAATACATAGAATATTTAGAAAACACTTGCATAACATGCCCAGTTCAGTCAGAAGCTTTTGTTTGACCCAGGGCTAGTTGTGGACCCAGGGCTAGTTGTGGAGTACTGACCCTGAGTGTCTGGTTTCAATCACAGCAGCTCAGCTTGACCAAACCATGTGGCTCTGGGCAATTACTTGTCTACCCTCTGCCTCCTTTTCTATGATGTTCACATTTGAGGGCAGCTTGAAATAACTCAATTCAGGTTGTGCACTGTACAAAAATCTTTCTCATATATATATATATATATATAATATACCATAATGTTGCTTCAACACTATTTATAAAGGCCTCATACAGGTGGCACTAGACCGTTAACTTGCCTCTTGGGTCATCTTACCCTTGCTTCCAGCGCAAGGACATTTCTTTCTGAAGTATCTGTGTGTCTAACAAAACTTCATTCATTCATTCATTAATAAAATTGTCATTAGAACAGAGGAGTAAAGAATGTGGTTCCCATGCAGGATTGGAACTGCACAATGTCTAATCAGGAAACCTGGTTTCAATGCTGGGTTCCAAGCTTGACCAGACAGTGTGACCCTAGGCAATTACTTTTCTTTCCTTTGCCATCTTTTCCATGATCATTGCATCTGAAAACATCTTCAAATAATTCACTTGTACAACAATTTCTCTTGTGTATGGTTTAATATGCCCTAATATTTCTCCATAGGAGAAACAAGATAACTGACATGCCTCTTGAGGCACTAATAACACTGTCACGGAGTAAATGGTGTGGCTCACTAATTCTAATAAAGGCCACTCAGTATAGTGATATATTCTAAGATGCCAAAATGAAACAATCCAAAGTACACTTTTTATGCAAAAGTTCACACCTCACTTATCAATAAATTGGGAGTCAGCGACACTTGCAGCAGGGAAGGAGGTCCAGGATGAGCTAAGAGCTGGGCTCCTCAGCCTCCATTGCGCTGATTTTCCAGACAGACTAAAACAAAGACGGGTCTGCTTAGAATTATGGGACCCCTGCAGGCTCTGCCTCACTGCTACTTCCCTAATGGTACATGTAACCAGTCAGGAGATTCTTTGGTGTTGGACATGTGTGGCTTGGCAGCATGGGCATAGCCTGTTTTATTACCATTACAGTGACTCACCCTGTGAAACATGCTGCACTTTCTGACAGCATTGCCAATAGTGCATTGTGAGGCCTCTTCATGAAGTGAGGCCTAAATAAATTTGCCCCATTACCCTCCTTACCCTCTTTCTGTTACTGGTAAACATGCCACATAAAGCAGGGACTATTTCACAATACTTGATGTGGGATACCTATATTCCTAGGGAAGACTCCTTGCCTCCTAGGGGCTATATTTGAGCACCAAAACAGGTCTATTTTGTTTATTTATTTATAAACTTTTGTATAGCGCGAACATGTCCCATGAAGGTATCAGAGCGCTTTACAGGTGGGCGAAGTAAGAGACAGGTAGGAGACAAGAGAACAGTTGCAGATACAAGAGAGGTAAATTCGTAGATAAATAGCAAATTTAGGGACACAACCCCATAAGAAATTAGCAGGATAGTAGTCATGGTCATCAAATGAATAATGGGAAAGGGTAAGATCAAGAGGCAAAAAGTGTGTTTTTAAGGCAAAAATGTGTTAAACAGAATTGTTTGCACTTCTTTTTTCAAGGAGGAGGTAAACGGAAAGCGACGGATTTCTGGAGACAGAGAATTCCACATTTTCAGGGTGATACCAGAGAAGGCTCTGTTGCACATTTTTTTTGTGTGGAAAATATGTGGTTTCAGCAGCAGGGAGCTGGTATTTCCGGATGATCTGCATATGTCCAATAATTGTAGCATTTGTGACAAATACATAGTGATATTGAAATGTAAGGCTTTAAGGGTCATGCACACAATGTTTTGTTGAATTCTTGCCTCAAAAGGGAGCCACTTCAGGTATTTTAGGTCTGGGGAGATGTGTTTGTTTCTTTTTGTTCTGGTGATGAGTCTGGCAGCATTAAGACAGGCCGTTAGAGGGTCCAGCTTATATCTAGGCAGGTTACAGAGTGTAGCATTTCTCTATTGCAGCCTGGGATTAACTAGGGCTAGGACCGCAGATTTAAGGTCATCCTGGGGGAGGAAGGGTTTTAATTTCCTTAAAATGCTCATCTAATAATTTGCTCCTTTGGTGGTGCTACTGATGTGATCCTGCATGTTCAGATGTATGTCTAGTGTAATTCCAAGAGACCTCGCAGAGTTCATAATGTGAGGTGAGCAGTTGAGGGCAATTAGATGATTCATCCATAGGTCGATCTTGAGATTGTGGTTAGGTGGGGTAATGAGGATTAATCCCGTTTTGACAGCATTAAGTTTGAGATGGTTGCAAGTAAGCCAATTCTCAGTTTTTTGTAGAGTTGTGTTGAGGGACATGGTGTCTTCTGAGGAGGAGAGTTTCAGGTACAATTGGGTGTCATCTGCATACATGTGATAGTGAATGTTAGAGGATGTCAAGGAGTCGGCCAAGGTCCCATAAATAAGCTGAAGAGAGTGGGTGAGAAGGCAGATCCCTGTGGGACCCCTAGGGTGACAGCAGTAGGTTTGGAGAGGTGTTGATTGACGTTGACTCTTTGGGTTCTATTATGGAGGAATGAAGTAAACCAATGTTGAATAGTCCGTGATAACCCCATCCTCCATTCAAGTAGGAGAGGATGTGGCCTAAGGGGCTAGAGGGGTCGATCTCAAATCTGGGGAACCGGGTTCGAGTCTCGGCAACTACGCTCAACATCCTGTTGATTCTGGGCAAATCAATTATTCTCCCCATTCTTAACGAAAATAAATGTGTCCTTCTGTAACATAACTGGTGCTCATGTAAAGTGCTCTGATACCTGATACTTTCGGGTCAAGTTCGCGCTATAGAAAACTCCGGGGAAAAAAAGTAGGTTGAGAAGACTGTTGTGCTTGACAGTATCAAACGCAGATGATAAGTCAAGGAGGAAAAGAAGACACAATTCAATCTGATACAGCATTTTTAATACATCACCCACTATGTGTGTGAGTGCTGGGACCTTGATGGAAGCCGGATTGCCATTGGTCTAGGAGTTGAAAATTATCGATTGAGTTTCAAAGTTGTATCTTGACACATTTTTCAAGAAGCTTTGCCAGAGTGGAAATGTTGGAGATTGTGCAGAAATTGTTCTGGTCTGAGCAATCTGCAGTTGGTTTTTAAGATGGGAGTTACCTGTCCTACTTTTAGGCAGTCGAGGATAGTGCCATGTCTGAGGGAGGCATTTACAATCTTGGTCCATAAAGGGAGAATAGAAGATTTAAACTCCTTAAAGATGTTTGGAGGTAATGGGTCGCTGAAGTGATTAGATGGTTTCAATGCTATAAACATGTTGTGAATGTCACTTTTATTGAGGGGTGTGAACGGGTGTGAACGTGTGCCAAGAGGTATGGGGGAGTGACCAACAGGATCAGTAGACTGTGAGGGGTGCGGAATGATGTGTAAGATAGTCAGAAGTAGCTTCCTCACTGCCTGCAGATGATTTCCAATAATTTCCATTTTTCCCAAGAAGGAGGAAGCAAAGTCCTGGGAGTTTGGGAGCGTGATGGACCAAGTACAGGGAGGGTTTTGTTGGTTGTTCGATTGTTGCTTGAAAATTTCAAAAAGTTTATGGGGTCGATTTCTAGCTTGGCCTAGCTGGGTTCTAAAGAAGTTGGCTTTCGCACTTCTGATTCTTTTGTTGTATGTGTTCCTCACACTTAAGCGTTTCAAGTGCTTCATGGAGGACGAGAATCTCTAGGCTCTTTCCGCTAGACTCAGATATCATCTTTCAGTATTAGGTTTGACATTGAACCAAAGTTTAGAAACTTTAGTGGATGTGTTTTAGTTGTAGGGGGGCGTTCGAGTCAAGGATGTTCAAGATGTAAGTATTGTAGTGCTCTGTGAAGTCGCAGACATCTTCCATGTCCACCTGGGGAGTCAGGGATTTGTTACTGAGAGCAGATAAGTCATTAAGGTTTATGTTCCGCAAACTTCTTTTCCATTATTTTAGTTTCTTTGGTTGAGCTCTTGTAGGGATCACAACCGCATTGATGAGGAAGGTGATACGGTTATGGTCAATCCAGTCGCAGGACACAAAAGACTCCAGTGTGGTGTTGTCCATTTTTACAATGATTAAATCTAAGGTCTCTCCCATGTTGTGAGTAGGGTTGTTACAAATTTGAGTCAACTCGAGGTCTGATAGAAAGGATTTATAGCTGTTCATTGCATGATCATTCAGGTTATTCCAGTGAAGGTTGCAGCCTCCAAGGAAGATCTGGGTAGCTTGATGATCAGCGTTGGTTGAGATGACTTGTTCGATGAAAGGTAGGTAAGCCTCAAGGAGGGTGGTAGAGCACATGAAATTTGAAAATGAATCTATTGTTGCTAGCTATATTGTTACAAAGATATTCGCAAGCGGGAAGAGCGGCGTTTTTTGACTGATTCACAGAGAGGGTATAACGGTAGATGCAAGCTTCTCCACCACGGGGTCTGTTAGTTCTATCTGGTCTGATGATGCTGTGACTAGGGGGTACTGGTCAGTCTAGAATAGGAGCAGATGAATCATTTAACCAGGTTTCTGTAAGGATGACGAGCAGGGCCGGACTGGGAACCGAAACAGGCCCTGGCAAACTGCTCGGCCGGCCCCCGGTGGGGTGGAGAGGGGTTCAGCCGAGCTGTTTGCTGGGGCCAGTTTTGGACGATTTTGTAACAGGGGCCGATATTGCTGGCCCCGGTAACAAAAACGACCCCCAGGGGCCAAAAACCATCCCCCACCCTGGTGGCCCACCGGGGAAATGCCCGGTGCCCGCTACGGCCAGTCCGGCCCTGATAATGAGATCGAACTCATGTGTGAGGATGAGGTCATAAATATCAGGCGTATGACTAACAGCCGATCTGCAATTGAGGAGCATGCATTTCAGGTAGGGATTGGAGTAGACAGTGGCAGAACGTGTGAGGGTAAATAGGTTGAGAATGGCATTGTTTACCGCTTTGGGGTTGTAACTTGGTTCTCTGTAAGGAATAGCCTGAATGGTTTGGACTGGATACAGACATACCTTGTTGGTATCTTTAGTGGGGGTGTAAGTAAGGAGGAGGGCATGAATGTCACTGTCTGAAAGACATTCGGTAAGTCTCTTGGGCCAAGAGGGGGCGATAGGGATGGGTAGGGTTTTCCAACTAAAATGAGGAGTGTAATGAATGTGGACAGACAGCGTGACGGTTTGGCAGCCAATCCAATTCCTCTGGGACCTGTTTGGCCTTTGAATGTACAACAACTTTGTGGTGATGGACGCAAGTCTCTGTAGTTCATCCTTGAGATGGAGCAAGTTAAGTGAAATCTCATCTAGGTCAGATTCCAAGGAAGCGTGGAGATGGGTGGTTATGGATTGGGGGTGAGGCCAGGTTGAGAGGGAAAACCAAGTGTGGAGGAAGGGAAAATTTGTAGGTCAGGAAGGTCTTGCAGAGGGATGGATGAAAGGCGAGAGATGAGTGTGCTGAGTGAGAGACCGAAGAGGCATGAGGTTAGGGATATGGATTCCGATATAGTTGATGTCTGGACACAGGGGGAATATCTGAGAGAGCAAGAAGGACCCGCTAGGGAGAGTTCCGAAGATGAGGTTGAGGTCATGGGGAGAAAATAGGTCCTGGAATGAGGCATTCTATGCTTGCTGTTGGGGCATAGGGTGCATGTGGTCTGGATCGGCGCATCAAGGGGTGAGTCTCAGACCATGCAGGAATATAGCACATTACAACGCGATCTATTACATCGTGTGCTTATACAACGCGGTCATTACAACGTCTGCGTTGTTAGTACGCAATACATTTACATCGCAAGCCATTAGAATGACTTGCTGTAGGGGGCGCACTGGACTTAGGAATAGTATTATTTACTATTCCTACTCCAGTTTGTGCAACAGTAGGGAAGGTGTTGGAATTCATTTCCAATACCTCAGCGCCCCCTACAGCAAGTCGTTGTTATGACTTGCAATGTAAATGTATTGCGTACTAACAATGCATCGGTGTAATGACCGCGTTGTAATAGTACTGCGATGTAATGACAGCGTTTTAAACGCTGTTTCCCTCATGCAGTATGTATAGAATATTAGGTAGGAATGGATTGAAAAGAGAAGTTGTGTCAATTGCTCTGCACTTCTATTTTTATTTTAATATTGTGGCAGAGAGACACCAGGAAACAACATTTTAGCTCACTCACATACAATTTTAATACAGATCTCATAGTGCAACAAAGGGAGAATATAAATGTTGACATAAGCAACATAACTGCCTTAAATCTAAAGAACCTATAGCAAGAATACTGTACAAACCATCATCGGTAATACTCATGAATGCTTCTCAGCGCAAGATATGTGACCCACTGATGAAAAGTTCCACACTAGTTAGGTAAGTGTTCATCATCCTACATGAGTCATGCATGTATGTTAATTTCATTAGAGTTTCGACTGTTATTTCCAAATGTTTGGACTTCTTGTATATTTATGGAACTTGCACATCAGTCCCATGACACCGTTAACTCACTCTTTAGTGTATAGCTACCTCTGTTGTATCTATTTTGTATGTGTGAGAGAATTGTGTTATGTCCCTTCTACCTCTGCCACATGTCCCTAACTTATGGTTTGCATTAGAGAAGTTTGTGCTGCTACTATTCATACCAATCCTTATTGTGTGCTGTAAAGTTACACAAAACAAAAAAAGATCAATATTGCCAATGCTTTTTTAAATGCATGATTTAAATGGAAGAATAAACCCTCACAAAATATGTGTGAATCGTTTTTTGGGGAATTTTCATATGAAACAAGCATTTTTGTAAAAAAAAATAAGAGTAGTCGACTTTGTAAAATTTAAAACCTAGCTAACTTTAAAAATGTTAAAACATAGCTGACAAGTGGCTAATTTGGGGAGTGTGTTTTAATATGCTGGGGTTTTTAGCCCATGGTGAAACTGTTAAAAGCACAAATTTCAAGACAACGAATGCAACAAGCTGTTGTTTGGAGAAAAGAACCTAAAATGGATTATGTTATCCTCTGTCCTGTGAAAGAGGAGAGTTGTGAAATGCATAATAAAAGTTAGTTTCTGGCGTTCTTGCTATTTTTTCTTGTAGGCAATGATGGTTTAAACAGCCTGGTGGGAGAAGAGGTGACAGAACACTTTTCAGATGCACTTGAGCCTCTCACTGATAATTAGCTAACAGTAACAGTCCATTGGAAACTTGCCATGGGCTTCATTCACATGCAAGCCGCAACAGGTAGATGTGGATACTGACACTCAGACCGGAAGTATAATATCTTGAGTGTCAACACTCTTCCCAAAAACGTCCTCGGCCTAGAACATGGTGGACTTAAGCTGGCATCTTTACAGCACTGCGCTGAGGTGCCCTGCGCTGTGGAAGTGCAGCACGGGCTGCAGGTGCTGCCCGCGAGGGCCGTCAGTGATCCACAAATGTTTGCATGTGCAGAAATCCGTGTTCATTGTATATATACCTGGAAGATACACAAGAGTGTTTTTTTTGTTTCAACTGTGAGATCTCTTTTACTTGTGCGAACTTGTTTCCCTGGCAGTAATAAAGCCATTGATATTCCTTTTTTCAGATTTTGCTTGACACTCTGAAAGCTATCTAGGATTGCCTGCCAAATGAATTTGAATGACACAGGATAAACAGGTACGTTTATAAAAGCTCATGACTTAACCTGGAAGTATAGAAAGCACAGAAATGTCCCTACTTGGAGTGATTTGCCCACCAGCATTTTCTTTAGGCCTCCCTGCAGTACCAGGCTTGTTAAAGGTTTTGAGGAGCCTAGTTCAACAATTACAGGTATTCTCTCAATGAAATAACTTAATGTGGACCTAGTGTGAAATGGTGCATATTCTATCAAGATAGGCCCGTAGTGTTGGAATCAACTGGATACAATGTGACAACACAATACCGGGGTTTAGAGGTTGTCCCACAATGTATGTTTGAAAGATTTAGTGGTATATGGTGCTACTGTGCCAGTAAGGTTTGTCATAACTGAACAGGAGGTAAAAGTAACTTTACTAGACAAGTGGGACTTGAAATTAAGGATTAGGGACTTCTCTTCCACAGGTCCTTTTTAAAACGTAGTCTACTAAAAAACACAGAAGAATGGTGCAGGCTTTCAAGAAACGGATAATATTCACATTGTATGAAATAATATAATTGTGTGACAAACATGGCCATGGCATGTGCACGATGCAGTTCCCTCTTACATCTGGACAGTCTGGAAACCTAGGAAGAAAGCACTTTATCACTTTAAAATGGAGCGCCATTGACACTGTTGACTTTGATGTCAAATGATATCCTTTAAGCAGTTATAACAAAAAATTGATGAAGGGATGCGGTATCTCAGCAAAGTCAATTTAACAAATGTTATTGTAGCTTGAATCTATTATAGATTTAAAGCTCCACGTCCAAATTGGTTGTGAATATGGGCGACCCCTGGACAGGTTTGAAAAAAAATCATGTCATTTGCTATGAAGGTTGGACAAAATCAGCCTCTCATATTTATGTGTGCTGTATGTTAATTGTTAAATTGTTTTTAAAACTTAAAATTGTACATTAATTTAACGTTAAAAAGAAAAGGATTAATCATAAACCCTGGATAGCACATACTTCACACCATTACTACAGAAAACGATTGACTGGAATAATTTCTACTTACAATTTAGTCAAGTCAGTCAAAATTAACTTTATTCGGCTGATTATAGCCATAAAAGTACAAATAACAAAACAGGACAGATCAATCTACAAACATATAATACATAGATGTAAAATCAGTTAAGATTTCCCGTTTTGTGATCCATAGACAAACAAAAAAGAATCATAGGACAATTAATTATCTTTATAATTAATGTCCTGCTCAACACGAAATTCATTATCTGCCACTCCCATAAGAAACAATAAAATAAAATACACGCCATCGAGTAATGTGACAATTCATGCATAACAGGGACAATGGCGACATAAATGAGAATACAGCCCACCATCACATAATTAGGCTTGGGAGTAAATAAATAAATAAGATAAAATTAGCCCAACTTACACTTGTTCATATTTACATTTAAAAACAAGAAATTCATACCAAATAAAAGTAACACATACCAAAAAAGGTTTTTACATAACATGATTCAAAACCATGTCCACAGAACAGCTCATAGGTGACCTATTCCTATACCTAATTGCTCCTGTTAGGAAACTTGCTACCCCAAAGGAGACCATAGGTGACGCTAGCATTTTTAAGTACACCAGCGCCGGCCACACTTGTTCAAAATTACAACCTTTAAGCAAAGGGAGGATACATTTTCTGCGCAGTGAATTGTAATATGCACAGAAAAAAATTGTATGAAGAGTGTCCTGGTCCGAGAAGTTGTCACAAGGGCAGGGATTTAATTATCCTTCTTTAAAATACCCTTTAGGAAAAGCAAGAAGCCACAGAACCATATTCAACCTAAATCTCGTCAAAACGAAGAGGTGATATGGTTTATTTATGTAAAGTAAATAAGGTTGCATCTGTTGACCCAGGCTCAGTGTCTCAAATCATCACACCATAGGTTTTTTCAATTCGCTCTCCTCCCTTAATACTCTTCGTCTATCTAGAAACTGCTGCTTGAAGTCTCTAATGGCCAGTTTACCCAATGCTGTAGGGCTCCGGAATAAATCGGGGCAGCCCAGGGTTTCCATCTGATCCTTAATATATGTTATCCATGGAATGTCTAACACCTTTTCCAAGGTGAGACAGTTTTTGATGATCAATTGATTTAGGTTTGGAGTTGGTTGTGCCCAAATTCTCAACCAACGCAGTAAAGGGGCAACCGCAATCTGATCAGAAATAAAACCTGCTCCTAATTCCTCGTGTATATTAAAAATTGGCGTGGATACAGAGACCGAAAGCAGTTTACGCAAAAAAATGTTTTCGGCCCCTTCGATTACTCTGACATCTGTATAACCCCAGATGTCGCTCCCATAAGTCGCCATAGGAAGACATTTGGCATTGTAAATCTTCATAAGTGCAGGGAGTGGTTTTAATCCTATTCTTTTTGCAAAGTCTAGATTGGCCCCCAATGCTGTAGCTAATACATTCTTTTTATGTGCACGCTGCGTGGACCATGAGCGGTGGTCATCAAAAAGAACCCCTAAATAGGGAAAAGCGGGGACTTTAACTAACTCAACTCCCTTACAATAAAATTTAACCTTCGCTGCCCTCCTTGAACCTATGGACATGGCATGCGACTTTTTAAAATTATTAATTAAGTCCAATGACTCCATAAAATCTATAAAACAATTTAAAAGCGTTTGCAGCCCCCTAGCAGTCCTGGCCACCAATACCGCATCATCAGCATACAAAAATGCAGGAATCATTTTAGTACCGGCTCTAGGAATGTCTTTACAGCAAGAAATCAGAGAATCTCCTAACTTATTAATATAGAGGGTGAACAGCAAGGGGGCCAAGATGCCCCCTGCCGGATCCCTCTTTTTACTGCCCATTAATCAGTCAGGCTACCATCTTCATTGAATCACACTGCCGCTGTTGTATTTTCATGGATGGCTGCCAGAAACGAAATCAAGTCAACATCTAGCCCTATATCTTGACGGATCAACCAAAGCTTTGACCTATTAACAAGGTCAAAAGCCGAGGTTAAATCCATAAAGGCCAGATGGAGGTCCCCTCGCTATGCGACTGTATACTTCCCTATCACCAAGTGAAGATTTAGCCATTGGTCCAGCGTACCTTTCCCATGCCTAAAACCATATTGGAGATCGGAAACTATACTTGCTTGATCGAGCCACTCTGTTATGCATGCCAAAACAACTTTCCCCATAATTTTGGCTGCGGAGTCAAGGAGCGAGATGGGCCTATAACAAGCCAGGTCATCCCTTCCTCTCTTTTTAAAGATCGGTATGATGACCGCCTTAGCCCAAGACGGGGGGAAACCAGACAGGCAGGCTGCGTTAAAAACATGAGTTAAAATCTTTGCCCATAGCTTAGGATCTGCCTTATAAAGATCAGCCGGTACTCCGTCATTACCTGGAGCCTTCCCCTCTAAGGTTGATGTAATCGCCTTATTGACTTCATCAATTGTAAAGACAAGAGGGTGGCATACCGAATCAATGACTGGCTTCCCTGCAGAAATCCCAGGGGTCACATCACTATACACTTTCCCAAAATGTTGCACCCACCTCTCAGCAGGAACTAAACAATCTTTACTGGAGTTTGGTGAATCATCAAACAATGGACTATTTACGACAAACCAGAATCTAGAACTATTAGCCAGCACACGGGCCTGGCTGAGCTCCTCCCAAGCCATCTCCCTCAATTGCCTTTTCCGACTCTCCACTGCAAGTTTATATGCCCTCCTTACATTTTTAACCCGCAAAACTACCCTGGGTTTTTGCTTAAGTTCCTGTATGAGTTCCTTATGGGTAGTCATACAGGTTTCATCAAACATTTTTTTTAATTTGGGGGGCCTCGGTCTACAAGATATAGTTAAATTAGAGGCAACCTGCTTTACAATTCGGTCAAAGGCATTAAGAACGGATAATGGTTGGGAGTCCTAGTCTGAGGAAATCACAAACTCCTTCGCGCAATTAGTAATTAAACTATCAATGAAACTGTCAGGTGTGATCCTTTCCCACCTCATTCTACGTGCTTGATCTATGGGTGCAATGTTAACATTAATAAGTTGGGTCATGGTCCTTCCCTTATTTACAGCATGTATATTAAGGTCCAGTGATAGTGGATTGTGATCACTAAAGCGATTTTTTGTTGCACTTAGTGTGCCTATTGTCGACAACAATAGAGAGGAAACCAAAATGTAATCAATTATGCTGTGACGGCCATGACCAACATATGTAGGTATGGGAAGTATCCTGTCTGACTGCACGGGGCAAATCAAATTATGGGTTGATAAAAAACTTTCTAAAAAAATGCCAGATGAGGTATGTTCAAAATGAGTTAGCCCCTGAGGGCCATAATCCTCCTCCAGCCTTGCTGAACAGTTAATAGGACAGACATGAATATTATAATCTCCCAGGACTAATGTGTCATAATGTGTTTCTGTATTGTCACCATAATCACCCAAAAAAGCAGTGAGAGCCCTAAGGTGCTCTAGCTCATAAATTCTAGTGAAAGAATTATAAAAAGTAACCACTAGAAGGGTTGGTAAATTATTCCCTGTCAATTCTACTCCTAAAATATGGGGAGAACATGATTCAATCAACTTTACTTTATAAGACAACTTAAGGTTAATCATCATATCATATCAAAATATGGGGAGAACATGATTCAATCAGCTTTACTTTATAAGACAACTTAAGGTTAATCATCAGTAATAGCCCCCCTTGTTCTGCCCATAGTGGCTGGTGTAGCAAGTTTACAAAGAGATATAAAACCATCCAGGTGGAAGTTTTTGTTAGCCTCTCAGGTTTCCTGAAGGGCTATAATGTGATATGTGGCAAGAAAAAGTTCCCAGGATGCATCACCCTTTTTTGCTCTTAAATCAGCAATATTCCATGTTAAAACTTTCATTATACCTCCATCAATTGTTGTAAGGGTTGTACTGGGTTCTACTATAACAACGGATGAGAACTGTTGGTTCAAGGGACAGGACGAAATAAAATTCGGTAAGCTAACCATGGGAACATGTATTACTTCATCCGGTATTTCCACTAAATTATCTAAAATAACAGGTACTACATTCCTAACAGGTAGTCAGTCTTGAGCATCTAATCCGGAAAGTGCCTGAAACCTATTAGACAAGGAAATGGAGAGAGCCGCCGACGTCAAAGTTCTTAGAGAAGGCTTGTAGAAATATCCCTATGGCAAGGCCCAGATGGAAGTGACGGACTTAGGGCAAGGATCCTGTGCCCTTAATATCATCTGAACAACCGTGGGATTTTGGAAATTAATGACCACACAGTCCCCCTCAGAGTTCTTTGATGATTGTCCCACCCACCCAACTCTGCGTACCGTAATAATATTATTGCTCATGGGTACCCTAAAACCTTTATGTTTGGATAACCAATCTACGGTTTTATTACGCAATTGGGTCCAAGATTCAGTTTGATCTGATCTAAGCGGTGGGACACCAGCCAGAACCAAAACATAAGGACATGCAGCCGGAGGTAGGTCTAATACATTTCCAGAACACTTAGCATTCAAAGGGTTCAGCACAATGGGACCATCTCTATGATGATTACTAGCTTTAGTAATAAACTTGGCCTGGTCAATAGATAATGATCTCGGAGGTCCCACAAGCTGAGACTGGATCTGATCAGATGGACAAAAAGAATTAACCATACAGCCTGTCCCCAGACCTCCCAGGCCCGGCTGAGCGATATTCCCCCCAGGGCCAGATGCCATGCGTAATGGTCGAGGTATCACATTACCAATATTCACATTAACTGGTCTGTGGGCCAATTCCCTATTGTTAACCCCCACGGGGCCGATAATTTCTGGCATTACCGGGGCCACAGGTGCTTTAACTGCCCCTCGTACCACACAATGGCATCCACATGCCTCCTGAGTAAGTGGCTCATTACTAGATTTTAAAAAGTGTGACAATTTTTCCTCAATTGCCCCTAATTTACATAAAAAAGGCGCTAAAAGGGTAGTTATTAAAGTCTCCAGGTGCTTCCAGTGGTCAAGATCAATTCCAATGTCCACCATAGTGTGGGGGTCAGTATTTGAAAGAAGAGACGTACCACCATTGAGTTTGGGAGTCTGATTCTCACATATCCCTAACGCTTGATGTTTAGGTTTAGCTTCGGTCTTGTTCCTCGATGCCACACTTCCCCTTGTACGTTTTGCAGGTGGCTCACCATTCCCTCCCTCACCATTCCCTCCTAACCTGGATTTAGAGGAGCATGCCACGCTTTCCCTTTCCCTTGCAGCTCTTTTGGATCTGGTAGCAGGATCGCCTTGGGCTACACAGGTCGTTGTTGAGGTATGCGCTAGAGTTCGAAATGGGGGTGCAGGCGGATCTATTTTCTCTGCAGATGCAGGGTTTTGAGCAAGTTCCAAAATGCTTAAATGATCCACCTCCAGAACCCCCAATTTGGAAGCTAAACAATCAACTGGGACCCCAACAGGACTTACAACTGGTGCATCCAAGCTTAAGCGGTCCAATGTTTGCAGAGCCCCCAGGGGAGATTTGGCCAAGGTTATAGCCCCCAGGGATGACCTTTTTTGCCCTGCATAAGTGTCCAAAGAGAGCCAAGTTGTATTTCACGTGTCAATACTGTCTCAGCCCTTGTTAAATAGGCATCCAATGTACCCACAACCCCCCCCCCCCCCAGCCCGCAAACCTGTAGCCTTGCGTTTGGTCGTCATAACCAGTGCCTAAATATATGACACCACCTCCTAGACAGACAGACGTATCAAGGGAAATATAACAGTAAAAAGACCTTATGCCTCGTCCTGAGTTCAAGGTATCTTGCGCAGCTAAAGGGGGTGGCCCAGCCCTGCCTCCTCCTGGCTCGGACGGGCGCAGACGGGCCCACCCTTGGCCCGAACTTCGCCCGGCATTGCCCGCGCGCGTCCCGCGCTGTGGGAGGCTGGGGGTGTAGAAATGCCGCCTCCTGGTGCACTGCACGGCGTCAGAGGCAGGCGACAGGCAAAGGATGCTGGATCCTGTGGTCCCTGTCTCTGAGCGCCATTCCCCTCACGGCTGGAGAGACCGGGTAGCTGGATTGATGGCCGTTGCCCTCACGGAGGGTGAGCAGGAGTGTCTGAAGAGGGTGCCCCCCTTCCTGAAGTAACACCAGGTAAGTGAAATTGCAATGCACGTCCCACGCTGCAGGAGGCTGGGGGCATAGAAATACTGCCTCCTGGCGCACTGCACGATGTCAGAGGCAGGCGACAGGCAAAGGATGCTGGATCTTGTGGGCCCTGTCTCTGGGCGCCGTTCCCGTCACGGCTGGAGAGACTGGGTAGCGGGATTGACGGCCGTTGCCCTCACAGCGGGTGAGCAGGATTTTGCTGGTTTTTCAATTTACAATTCATATTATACAGCATTGATTGATTTAGAGATAAGTTTGCGGTGAAATATAGTTTGAGAGCAGGCACACTGAGCAATGTGCCCTCCCAAGAATGAGAAATGCACAAGCACTAGAAAAGCCTCTTCAATTAGTGTAGAATCAAACAGGAGGATCATAACATGAGAAGTGACGTCAGAAGGGAGAAGTTGTGCACAAGGAACAGTGAGTAACCCAAAATCTTTTTTCATTGGTAAGATCCAGAAATATATTATGACAGCAGCACCCAGACAATATTTCATACTCAAATTATCAAAAGGTGATTCCTATTATAGTGAATCCAAATAAAAAGGTAAGGATAGTATAAATACATGTACACAGATAGTGACAAATGTGTAATCCAAATACAGTACATCAATAATTATTTAGCTAGAAAAAGCCATGTTATAACTCATGATTCACACCAGGCCTAATAAAAAAAAGTTATACATCATATTTAATACTGAACCTAAATCACCATTTTATGAACTTTGTAAAATTGCACAAACAAAACTCATGCTGGACCTAGATTTCACAAGATACTGTTGTATCTGCGTATTTGATTAATTCTTTTTGCATACGTAATTTCAAAGATTTTAACTCGATCCATTTTACTTTGCCAATGAACAAGAAATGGTATCTCAGTTGTTTACCACCGCTGCAGAATCAGAGAGTGAGTTACGGACATAGCAATGAACACAAACTTGTCAGTTATAGAAAAACATCCAGCCCTGGAACAATTACTGTGACCATTACTTCTGATTATCCCCTAAAAACTGAGAGACTCCAACAGAAAATGCTTATTCATTTGTGAACCAAGGTGTGTGGCTAATTGTTCCCCGAAGTAATGCAGCACTGGGTAAGTGGCAATACCATGGAGTCAGTCCCTTTCACCCTCTAAATGATATCTAAAGCAATGATTTCTAAGAGAAGGTGTGAACCTGCTCACAAGTGTAGGAGTGTAGTAAAGGAGCCATCGAGAAAAAAGCTCCATTCTCCTAAAGTTGGAAGCTCTAATTAGCTGATAGCTGGATTGCCTTAGTTCTACCCGCTTTTTAAGCATAACACTAAACCCAGTTTCCTTCCCTATTTTCTGGAAGTGGTTAGTGAGTAAGTAAATATGTCGACTACCATGCATCTGCCTACACAAGCTCTAAGTTTAAATTTACACAACAGTTTTAAAATAATGGAAGCTTTCTCCTCAAGTGATGCCCGATACATCTGTAATAAGCTTTTAGTTTTCAAAAAACCAAACCACAGCTTCTTACCTATATTACTATCTGCAATGCCAAGTTGAGCCTAAGTCCTCCATGAAGTGTTGGATTTAAAGTTTAAAACAGCTTGGAAGCCCATAATTACTAAGTGGTTCAGTTTATCAGTGGACAGGTATATACCAAAACCTATAGAATCTTTTTATAGAAGAAACTTGTGACAGTCTGGTATACTGAAGTCTTCGAAAACTTCATATTTGCAAAAAAGTATTTCCTGAATTAATTTAAATCTAAATTTTTGGGGGGAGATTCAATGTTTTCATAAAACCTGGGAATTAAACACCTGTCTCCTCAATCATTGCATAGAATAAGCAATTGTCAAACAACGGAACAGAAAGTTGTCATTGAGAGGAGAAAAAAATACCTAACAGGCTTGCCTCATTATATAGTCGAAGGTTAGGTAAAGCTAAACCACTGTGCTCTTTATCTAAGGGTAGGTAAGAAAAATTCAACCGAAGCAGATGATCGTTCCAAATAAAACTGCAAAACTCTAAATCAATCTCAGAAAAATATTTTTTGAGAGTTCAATAAGGATATTCGCAGATAAAAAAATAATTAATGGAAGAATTGACATTTTGAACCTTACTCCACTTATGAAAGGTTTTCCGGAAAATATGTATTCATTAAATCAGCTCCAGCCTTGTACATGTGACAGTAGGTCCATATAATCGAATATGCACTTTTTATTCTTTGTTCTCATTATAGCCAAGAAAGGAAAAAATATCTTAACCAACTTTTGAGCAAATACGGCCTCAGACACGGTGTTCAAGCGCTATATAACATTCAGAAGCTTGGTGACCCATATGTCTGTTTTAGCCTTGCATCCTTCCTTTGGGCAGTTGTAAAACGTCAGTGATCTCCAATGCTTAGTTTTAAAATGGCCAAGTTCCTTTAGACTGGCAATTTTGAACGTCTATTCTCATCCTGTACGGTTGGCATGTGAATCGTCTACTATAGAGGAGCTATCCCACTTTCTAACAGAAATGCCCTGTGATTCTAATATTGTGATAGCTGTGTACGTGAATTGTCACTTTGAGCCATTCACGGGAATGAACGAGGGTGCGCTAATGGACGAAGACGATTATTGGGCAATTCCATCTTGCCAATCTCCGTCCCCCAAATTATGGTCCCCACTGGCAAATCAGATCTTGGCCCTGACCTTGAATAATTCCCTGAGAGCCAGTAATGGGCGCAGCCCGTCCGACACTCCTTCAAACTGTACTTTTAATAAAAGGGGACAAGAGTCTCGCCTAGATTACACCATGGTTGAGACCAAGTTATGGTCTAAGATTATCGACTTCAGGGTAATTCCTAGAGTTGAGAGTGACCATAATGCTCTCTGCCTAGAAATGCTACTACTAGGTCCTGAGGGCTCCCTACCAGTGGAGTCGGATAACATGGGTGATGGACTGTTGCTCTCTAATAAAAGACGAAGAGTAAAATGGGCCAAAATTATAGATTCCCATGACGGAATAGCCAAACTCTACAATATAGTACTGCCCAGACTCCTACAGGTTGAAAGTCTAATCATTGAGTACCCCAACGATGATTTTAATAGGAAACTAGGAATCATCCACCGGGATTTGGTGTCTAGTCTAGCAGAGGTTACTAATCCTCTTATCCCTAGGCGGAGGAAATATATAACCCCAGCCTCATCCTGGTACAATTCATCGTGCAGAAAGGCTAAGGCAGAGCTACTCCTGGCACTAAAATCTGGGAGTGACAGAGTGAGAATTAGAGAATTAAGATCACACTATAAAGGGGTTATGGCCGATGCCAAAAAGGAGTGGGATATGGAAAGGTGGTCCAATCTAACTGCCGCTCTGGAATCAAGGGATGCACAAAGATTTTGGTCTTTAGTTAATTTAGGAATAGGGGATTTGAAATCAGCTGTGGAACCCAATATTGAACCATCAGTGTGGGAAGCCCATTTCAGGGGCCTTTATACGGACGAGCAGAGTATGGACATTGTCCTGCCTCTGGCAGCCATTTCCAGCGAGGATGAGGCCCTAGAATTTACTTTAAGTGAGGTGACCACTGCAATTGGCAAACTTGCAGCAGGAAAGGCCCCGGGGCTCGCCAAAATCCCCGGTGATCTCTTTAGGCAGCAACCTGGGATATGGGGTCCCTATTTCCTAGTTCTGTTTAATGCCATATTGGGGGGTATGGAGATTCCCTGTACTTGGCTGGGTACAGAGATAGTCCTGATTTTTAAGAAGGGCTCTCCTCTGCTCCCAGTCAACTACAGGCCTATCAGCCTTATCGATGTGCCACAAAAAATCTTCGCTCGACTTGTTCTGAACCACCTCCTGGAGTGGATGGAGGACCATGATGTCCTGAGTCCTTTCCAGGCGGGGTTCAGAAAGAATACTTCAACCATGGACCAGATCTTCCTGTTGCTCCTTCTATACTGGAAAACTGTTAAGATGGAGGGAGGCAGTTTATATATGGTCTTTGTGGACCTTCGGTCCGCTTTTGACCTTGTACCACGGAGGAAACTGTGGGCTGTGCTGCGGGATATGGGTGTTCCACCTCAAATTTTGAACATCCTAACGAGGCTCCATGACGAGAATTTTGCCCAGGTTAGGTGTGGGAGGAATGGTGCACTGTCCCCTAGGTTCCCGGTTAGAAGAGGGGTGAGGCAGGGCTGTGTATTGGCCCCAACCCTCTTCTGCCTATATGTTAACGTCCTAATCCCGTTTCTGAACGAGGTGCCAAATAATGATGCTCCACTATTGGCGGGTAGGAGGGTACCCGCAATCATGTTTGCCGACGATACCCTCCTGCTCTCCAAGTCCCCCATGGGGATTCAACGGACACTGGACGGCTTTCGGGATTTCTGCAGCCTGCGAGGACTAGAGATTAATGTCGATAAAACTAAATACATGATATTTAATCCAGCGGCATCCACACGTTCGAATCCGACCTTGGGCAGAGGGAACTTGGAAAGGGTAACTACCTTCACCTTTCTTGGGGTTTTACTACAAGAAAATATGTCATGGGGCCCCCAAATCGCTAAATCCCAACTAAAACTTGCACAGCTGATGGGTGGTATAATCAAGGTGTCAAATACTTCACCACTGAAACCAGTGAGTCCCGCCCTTGAGATATACAAAGTGCAAGCAAGAGCAGCAGTCCTATATGGCGGGGAGTTGTGGGGTCACACGAAGATAACAGCAATTGCCAAAACTGAAACTAAATTTATGCGACAATTGCTGTGCCTTCCGCAAAGTACACCTACCCTTCCCCTAAGGTTGGACTTGGGATTAAACCCAATCGAAGATGAACTAGGGATCAAACCCCTAAGGTTCTGGCACAGACTCTGGTCAACGCGTGAACTATCCAATTATAGGGAGGAACTAAAACAGTTACTTACCTATAACGGGGTAAGAAAGATCCATTGGCTAGTATTCATCAAGCAGGAACTGATAAAAATTGGCCTAGAAGCCATGTGGGAAGATCCAGAAAAAGCATGCAGTGAGATCTCGCGAAAAAACCTTACTAGGATTTACAAGGAGCATAGATTTAGTTCCACTTTCTGTGCCGCAACACTGGGCTCACTAACTACTTCTTTCCTTGATCTTAAAAATTGTTATGCCTTTGAAAATTTTATGGATATTGTATATCCAATTCTTGCCAGGAAACTCTACATACAGTGAAGACTTGGCACTCTTCCGCTCAAAGTCCGCACTAGTAAGTGGTCAGCATCCCCGGACATCTCATGCCCGGGTTGCATCTGTGGCGTGGAGGACGAACTTCATGTCTTTTTTTCTGCCCTGCATATAAGAATTCCAGGAGATTTTGGCTGGTACCACTGTATAGAAACTTGGGGTTTAAGCAATACCAACATGCTTATAGAAATCTAAAGTCAGACACAGCGGCCCCCATAGTATTTGCAATTTCCAAATATCTCTTAGCCATGTGGCTTAAGCGGTGCAAATTAGTTGATATTCAATGCTAACTTGTAGCAAATTGAATTTCATGGAACTAATGGATTTTGATCAGATGGTTTTAACCAATGTTTATAATGAGTTGTACATTTTTTATTTTTTTTATGGTATTAATTATGAATTTTGAAAAGTGTTCTTATACTGATTATGTACCCTTTTATGACATTGTCGAAAAAAAGAAAAGAAAAAAAAACAAAAAACGTCAGCGTTCCTTTTTTTTTAACTCTTTTTATTTAGTGTTTAACAAAACAATTTGTTGAAGGCAAGTCACACATAGTTTGGAAGTATACATTGCAGTTAGCGTCTCAATGGGTCCCAATATGAGCTTGTGCATACGGTTACATATATAGCCTCTATCACAGTTATCAGTGTTTGCCAAAAATTGAGAATATATGTAGGATTCTGTGAATTGATTTTCTCGGGCCATGACATATAGGAGCATGTCGTCAGCATATAATGAGATTTTATCCTTGTGTTGCTGTGACCATTTCAGCCCTCTAATTAGGGGGTCCCCCTCACCCATGTCACCAGTGGCTCAAGCATCAATGCGAAGATCAGGGGCGAGGGGGGCATCCCTGTCTAGTGCCTCTGCCCAGGTGAAACCGCTGTGAAATGTGTTGGTTGATAACTATTTGCGCTGTCGGGTCTGTGTATAATAATTTTATCCATTTCTTGTACGTTGGGCCGAAGCCCATATGCTCTAGGACAGCAAAGAGATGGGGACATTCGATCATATTGAATGCCATCCTGGCATCTAGAGAAAGCAGAGCCACGTCTTCCTTGACTATTCCTGCCCTCCCCAACACCCCATATAGTCGGCTTAGGTTATGAGAAGTATTTTGTCCAGTCATAAAGCCCGATTGGTATGGGTGCACAATTTTATTAAAGGTTGGGATTAGTCTATTAGCTAGGGCTTTTGCTAAGATTTTTGTTTCTGCGTTCAGGAGTGAGATGGGCCAGTAGTAATTACATTCCTCTGACGGTTTGCCCTGTTTATGGATCACGACAATCGATGCTAATCGAAGGTCGTCTGGGAGGGAACCTTTTTGAAGTCTTTCCTGATACATTGCTTTGAGGGAGGGCACTATCTTGGAGGCAATTAATTTAAGCAGTTTAATTGGGATCCATTGGGCTCCATAGCTTTGTCAGCGTTTCTTTTAATTATAGCGATTTAGCATTAGGACCTCCACTCACATTATTATACCCGTTAGATGCAGAACTTGACATATTACAAGTCTTTTGCTGTGGTTGGCTAGGACACATATTTAAATTGTGTATTTTATTTAATCTGGGTGTGTTATTTAAAGTTTTATCGAATGGTTTGAATGCTGAATTGTATTTTTATGGATCGCTTTATTGCATTTACTAATTCATGATGTTTCATACAACTTATGTTTAAGGCACTGGAAATAGACCTTTTGATATACATTAATCTCAATGATGTATGAATATGGATTGTACCTAAACCACTTTTGAGTATATTTTATAAGATATTTATATGCCGTATTGTTTTACTTTTATGCATCTTAATTGATGTGAAAATAAAGTTTGCTTGACTGACTGACTGACATTTTGATCAGGGCCACTCTGCCATCAATTGAAATAGGTATAGTTTTCCATTTAAGGAGTAGAATGTTCACTGTAATAAATATGACGTCATAGTTAGATTTGAACAAGTCACTATAGTTTGACGTAAAATATATTCCCAAATATCTCATTGGGAGAGTAGGGATTTACCTATGACTGAGACCCTGCAGAATGTCTGCTATAGTAGCATCAAATAAAAGAATCTCATTTTCCCCAGGACTTATTTTATTTCCCCCATTTGTGGTAACTCTTTAATCTTTTCTATAACTTTTGGATATTCGATTTCTCTGCTTTTAAATAAACAATCAAGCTATCCACTTATAATTTCAATTTGTATTGGAAGCAGAAGGACATATTTTGTCATCATCATTTTATCAATGGTAGAATCTATTAGTAGGCTACATCAGTGTGACTGTGTAAGTCTTTGCATCTGCAAATGTATTTAAAATCTATAAAGTAGATTTTGCTGATTCCTAGTAGATGCATGTTGCAACCAATCATTTTTCACTAAGCATTGAGTGCCAAGCCAATTTCTTACAAATCATAAAATATGACTTATTACAGTTGCGAATAATCATAGAGAGGTGGAGGTACTATAGTTTACAGATGGTATACCAGCTTCAGTGTTTCTAAAGTATTGTCAATGCTAAATCGGAAATCCTCGTGATTGAATTGAGCTGGAAAGTATTGATTGTTTTGCACTGACACCTGCCCATTTTTTCCCAAAACAGAAAAGTTCTTTTATTTTTGATTTTTGTGAAGATGGAGTGGCTGCGACAGGCTAAAGACCTGGGGTACACATTTTTCTTTGAATTTGTTGAAAAACTAGGAAACAAATTGCTGGGTTTGGGATCTGTGTTCTTAAGGTTAATCTGGAAAGCCTGATTTTTTGTTGAATAAATGTCTTATATTTCAGGGAGCAAGTGAGATTATATGAAATACATTAATAAAATATTGTTAATATTTCTCTTAACATGTCAATTGCTTTTTTACTGAAGTGCCCAAATGTGGCTGTGTGCTTATTTCCTCTTAGCTACCAGCAGAACAAAAAATAGAAGCTACTTTGCTAGTTGATATAAATTTGTGCTGATATCTCCCATAGGGAACGCAGTGCAGCAACTTTGGGTACTGTACTGTGTTGCACTATATTTTTGAAAATGTACACATGAATATTTAGTTTATTAAAAGTTTATCTTCAGTGCAGCCCTCACCCTGCTCCTTAATGACTCACTCATCACAGCCGCCTATTTAGTTGCCTTGAAACACGCCACATTACTTCTGCCCCCCTCAAGAAACTTTCAGCAGACCCAAAATTGCTAGCCTATCTCCCTGCTACTCTACCTGGCAAAAGTCTTGGAAAAGATGATAAGTTCCAAGCCACCCACTTCAATGACAACCACCTCCTAAACACCACTCAATCTGTATATGGGCATGGGGGGTGTCCAGGACCACCATCAAGATGGCCGCTATCTTGTGAGGCTCTGATGGTAGTGGCCTTTAAAACTTGCTAAATCGCCACTATCATTGCCTTCTGCTCAGAGAAACCATTCCGATACTGCATTAGAGGTCCTGACTTGCTTGGGGGACCAGCTCAGGGCGAGATTGGTGCCAGCTTACTGCTAGACTGCTAATCGGCTGACAATGTGGCCCGGCGCAGCATCAGAGGCCCTGTGGCGACAGGGGCCGTGGATGAGCATGAGGCCGAGGTCGCTTGAACTCGCCGGGACTGCGCAGTGCACTCAAACCTCTCTGCGGTGGGTGCTTGGAGCCTCCTTGCCACATGCTAAACCTCCAGGTTGTACCAGACCTGATGACTGCGGCCGCCTTACGCTGGTGACTCCGCTCAGCCCTTGCGGCTCTATGTGATCGGCTCTGCAACTGCTGTTGGGGGCTTCAGTTGCAGCCACAGACACCTGCTGCTGTTGCTGGCTGATGAGGCGGTGGCCTCTCCCTTCACTGGATATTGACACTGCTTTCCTGTGTGTGGAAGCGGCCTTGGATCTGCTGTGTTCCGAGATAGGGGCACTGCTGTGGTAGGTGCACCCTTGCCTCTGCAGTGCCCCGTCCTTTTGGTGCCACACCCCAGCTGACTCAAAGATTGGGACCGCCGGCCTGTCACACCCACTGCTCCCATTGGACCGGCTGTATATACAGGCCCCATGTGCATTGCTGAATCATGCCTCTGGTGGCTCCCCTCGAATCCCTCGCACCTCGCTGTCATTGGTCTGTGTCCTAACCTGATTGGCGCGAGGTCATGCTGGTGCTTGATATGTTGACAAAATTTAATGGGAGTGTGCCAGATCTTATGCCATCCTAGTCTGGCCCCTTATACATCTGCATATTTAACCGAGGGTCACATCTCATATATTCCTCCTACACCCTGCCTCAACATCTGCTTTTTGGTGTTTCATTCAGGGAAGTCTCCAACTCCCTGCTGCAATTGTTTGACACTTTGTGCACCCTTTGGAGGAACCCCTGGCACTCCGGACTTTCCCATTTACTGTCACCATCCCACCTCGCCTACCCTGCCTGTGCACCTAATCTCAGTGGTAGACCTACTATACATCCATTGCTACAAGTAGTACAACACTGTCACCAGTGTGGCTTACCCCTCTAACATAATGAGTGTGAGACCGGCCTCGTGGCATGGGCCCTCCCGACCAGCAAGTTACCCTGCAACCACGCCGAACCTCGTTGATACAGCCTTCCGGCTCCCGTGGGCCAACATCCCGAGGGCCGACCAGATCCCCAACACGCATGCCCGGCCGAGGGAGAGCGAAACCCCCCCCAAACCAGACCGAGAGGCGCCGATCCTGTCACACCTCTGGTCTCTCCCCCGAGGGAGGTTTCGATCGACCACCAGGCCCCCGGGGAGCAGGCGCCTCGGCCGCTGGGTGTCTGGAGTCCCTCCCGGACCCACCTGAGCAGATCAAAGGGCCGAGCGACAGGAAACCCCGACACACCGCCCCCCAGGCACCAGACCCCTCTCCGCGAGGACTCCGGACTTCAAAGAGGAGGGGGAGTATAACAAGGGGTGCTGAAGGGACGAGAGCAGAGAAGACCTGGACTGACGAGAGCCTGCTGACCTGGTCGCGGCTCGGTCGCTCCCCAAACCGAAGAACGCTACCCGAACTCTGAACCATCTGAGCCCTGCTGACGCTGTCGCGGCTCCCCGAACTCTGAACCATCTGAGCCCTGCTGACGCTGTCGCGGCTCCCCGAACTCTGAACCATCTGAGCCCTGCTGACGCTGTCGCGGCTCCCCGAACTCTGAACCATCTGAGCCCTGCTGACGCCGTCGCGGCTCCCCGAACTACGAACCTCCGGTGCCTGCTGAGTGACTCGCGGCCCGCTCGTCCAAGAGAAACGGCAGAGATTGCCGAGAGGAGCAGCATCCCCTCAGCTCGAGGATTGAGAGCTGTGCGCCGGATACCTCGCAGAGACACTGATTCAAAGACTGTCCCGCTACCCCTTTTCCCTCATCACGAGATCGCTGCCGCTTGTGGCATTAATTCTGCACCTGCCTGCCGGATCATAAAGATCCCTGACAACTACCGATAAAAGCATATTGTCTTACAACGAATTACTGTGTGGTGTCCCTCTATCCGAAGAGAGAGTAAGCGCAGCGTGTGCGATCCTAGGTACGAGACCCTTCCAGGAAGGGCCTCCCCGCTCTTGCTCGGCCTAACTCTGGGAAAGGTGGGCCTCCGGGTGGTCGGGAACGCATTCCGTAGCCTCCCCGGGGAACGCCTTCCAACATTTGGTGGCAGGCGACGGGATCCGAGCCAACACCTAGAGATCGTGCAGTAGACGGCTTACGCACTACCAAGAAGAAATGGAAGGAGAAACTTCCCTAGGTGCCGCAGGCACCAACCCGAGCACGACATTCCAAAAGGACCAGTTAGAATCTTATACGCACCAAGAACTGAAACAATTTTGCAAAGACTTTGGAATCGCTACCACCGGACTAAGCACGAAAGAGGACTTCCAGGGGGCATTAAAAACCTGGGTCGAGGCGGGAACTCCCCGGACACAAACAGAAGGAGAGCCTCCCAACGAACCACGAAGCACCCCGGGGAGGAACGGCGCCCCCGAGGGGGGCCTATCCCCAGAGGAACTAGCGGACCGAGAAAGAGGTCGCAACCACGAACTAGAACTAGCAAAATTAAAAATCGAAGGAGAGCTAAAACTGGCTGAAAAAAAGCTGGCGGTGGAACAGTTACGCCTACAAGGAGAACTCGAGGAAAAGAAACGACAAAGAGAACACGAAGAAAGAAAACTCCAACTAGAGCACGAACGTAGCCTAAAAGAGATCGAGCTCAAGGCTTAGAATGCGGAGGCCAGACCCTCGGAAACCCAACCCCTCTCCTCCACCGTGGAACCAAAGGTCCACATCCCCAAAGATGTGGTGAAAGAATACTATAAGAACGACGACATCCAGCAATGGTTCAAAGCCTACGAAGTCGCCATGACCTCCCACCGAGTCCCGCAGAAAGACTGGGGGGCTGGGCTGTGGGGCCGGTTCCTGAGCGAGGGGAGAGATACCCTGCTGGACCTGCCCTCCACGGTGATGAACTCCTACAGTCACATGAAAGAGGCCCTAGTAGCCAGATATGGGCTCACCCCTGAAATGTACCGGCAACGGTTTAGAGACTGCAAGAAGATACCCGGTACCACCTGGGTGGAGTACGTGAACTTTTACAGCCGGGCCTTGGACGGATGGATCAAGGGCAGCAAGGTCTCCACCTTTGAGGATCTGTTCGACCTAATCGCATGGGAACACTTGTCCGCTAATTGCTTTGTAGAGCTGCGCCAGCACCTCCTGGACAGCAAACTCACAGACCCTCGGAAACTGGCCGTCGAGGCTGACCGGTGGGTAAACACCCGGGCCTCCCGGGGCCCCGTGGGAGACTACAGTCGCCACAGTCAGGGACCCCCCTGCCAGAGGGGCGGAGGGAATCAAGGCCGGCCAAGGGAACTCCCGGGGGGATCCCCGCTCAGCCCCCCCAGAGGACAACCTCCGCCCTTTCCAGCTCCACCTCCGGCCAGCACCGGGCCACCAGGGAGGCCGGGGCCCCGAGTGAGGATCACCTGTTTCCGCTGCCAACAGACCGGACACTATGCCAGCGACCCTCAATGTCCCATGTACCAGCGAACCGCCACAACAACCACGCCGGCTCGACAAATGGCCTCCGTAGCCCTGGGGGAAGAGATGGAAGACTCCGAAGAATGGGAACCAGCCGCCATGGCCTTGGTCTCCCTAGGGGACCGGGAGATGGTCCCCGGAACGTCCCTGCCCGCCAACACGAAGAAGTACCGACAGCAGGTAACGGTCAACGGTCACCGCGTCGAGGGCCTCCGGGACACGGGGGCGAGTGTCACGGCGGTTCATTGTCACCTGGTCTCCGAAGATCAGATCCTGCCCGGCGCCTTTTGTCCCGTCATATCATCAGACAATTCCGAGAGCCTCTGCCGGATGGCCCTAGTCCCCTTCGAATGGGGGGGAGTCACCGGCAAGTTAAAGGTGGCGGTCCGAACCTCCCAGCCCGTGGACTGCCTCCTGGGCAACGACCTTGAGAACTCCCCGTGGGGACATGTGGAACGAAGAGCCCATCTCAAGATGATGGGCCTACCCGAATGGGTATGCGCCACCACGCTCTCGATGACTCTCAGAGTGCCTTCCTCCGAGGGGGGAGAAGCCCTGCCGCTAAGCACCGCCACCATCCCCGAGGTCCAGAATACGCCACCAGGGGCCAACGACCCCCTTCTGGACGAAACGAACGCTCCCGACGAAGGGTCCGTGCCTTCCGACCCCGAATCCCTGACCGAACTCGGGGACTTGCCAGAACTGGCCCAGGGGCACTACGAAGGGGGCCCCTCCCGTGAAGAATTCTGCCAAGAACAATCCACCTGCCCGTCCCTCATTGGACCCCGACAACAGGCCGAGGCCCAAGCAGCAGGCGACCGGGCCGGCACCCACTGGGTATACTGGGAAAACGGCCTCCTGTACAGCGAACAGAAGTCGGCCGAGTTGGGATCGGCCCGAGTACTAGTGGTACCCCTGCGCTTCCGAAGTCTCCTCCTGGGCCTGGCCCATGAAGTACCCCTGGCCGGACACTTAGGCCAAGATAAGACCTACCAACAACTCGTCACCCACTTCTATTGGCCCAAGATGCGAGCAAATGTGGAGGCCCACTGCAAGTCCTGCCCCACGTGCCAGGCCAGCGGAAAGAGTGGGGGCAAGCGCAAGGCTCCGCTACAACCCTTCCCAGTCGTCAGTACCCCTTTTGAGCGGGTAGGAATCGACATCGTGGGACCACTGCACCCCAAGACCGCCCAGGGCCACCGGTTCATCCTCGTCCTGGTGGATCATGCCACCCGTTACCCCGAAGCCATCCCTCTCCGCACCGTGACGGCCCCCGTGGTAGGCCGGGCCTTGATGGGGATCTTCTCCCGCGTGGGGTTCCCCCGCGAAGTCGTGAGTGACCGGGGTACGAACTTTATCTCCCGATATATGAGGTCCCTCTGGCAGCAGTGCGGAGTATCGTACAAGTTCACCACCCCGTACCACCCCCAAGGAAACGGCCTAGTCGAGCGCTTCAACAAAACACTGAAAGGAATGATCATGGGCCTCGAGGAACCCCTACGCCGGAGGTGGGACGTCCTCCTCCCATGCCTCCTGTTCGCCTACCGGGAGGTTCCACAAAAATCCCTGGGATTCAGCCCATTCGAACTACTATATGGACACCCCGTCCGGGGACCCCTGAGCCTGGTCAAGGAGGGTTGGGAAACAACTCCCCGGGGGACCCCTCCGGATGTGTTCCGATACATCTTGGCGCTCCGCAACCAGACCCGAAAATTCCGAGAACTCGCAGAAGCGAACCTCGAGGCGAGCCAGGAAGAGATGAAGCGCTGGTATGACCAGAATGCTACGCTGGTCGAGTTTCAGCCGGGCCAACAAGTCTGGGTCATGGCCCCGGTGAAACCCTGCGCCCTCCAAGATAAATGGACTGGACCCTTCAAGGTGGTCGAGCGGAAGAGCCAAGTCACCTATCTCGTCGATGTGCAGTCCCCGCGGAACCCCCTCCGGGTTCTCCACGTGAACTGCCTCAAAACCCACTTTGTACGGACAGAATTGAGTTTACTCCTGGCCACCGACGATGGGGCCGAAGAAGACACCGAGCCCCTTCCAGACCCCCTGGGGGCGAAAGAGACCGATGGTTCCGTGGAGGGGGTGAGACTATCAACCACCCTCACAGCCCAACAGTCCGACGACTGCCGCCAGCTACTAAGGCAGTTCGCGGACCTCTTCTCCCTAACCCCTGGGGTCACCAACTGGTGTGTCCACGACGTGAACACCGGCGACAGCCCGCCAGTGAGACACCGGGCCTACCGGGTCCCTGATCGGGTCCGAACCTGCATCCAGACCGAGGTGGCGAAGATGCTGGACCTCGGGGTGATTGAACCCTCCGACAGCCCCTGGGCCAGCCCGGTAGTCCTGGTTCCGAAAGCGGCTACCCCGGGTGTCGCCCCCGAGCTGAGGTTTTGAGTGGACTACCGAGGACTCAATGCGGTCACCCGAGCGGATGCTCACCCTATCCCCCGTGCCGACGAGCTCATTGACCGCCTCGGGGCCGCTCGCTACCTCAGCACCTTCGACCTGACTAGTGGATACTAGCAGATTGCCCTCACCGAGGGAGCCAAGGAGCGCTCCGCCTTCTCCACCCCGGATGGGCACTACCGCTTTAGGGTGATGCCGTTTGGAATGAAGAATGCCCCGGCCACCTTCCAGCGGCTGGTGAACAGGGTCCTGTCCGGACTAGAGGGGTTCAGCGCAGCATACCTCGACGATATAGCGGTATTCAGCTCCCAATGGACCGAGCACCTCCAGCACCTCCGACAAGTCCTGCTGGCTCTGCGCCGGGCCGGCCTCACCATCAAAGCCAGCAAATGTCAAATTGGGCACGGCTCCGTAACCTATCTGGGGCACCAGGTGGGAAGTGGGCAGGTCGCCCCCCTCCAGCCGAAGATCGACGCCATCTTGTCCTGGGAACCCCCCACGGCCCAAACGGAAGTCCGGGCCTTCCTGGGCCTCACCGGTTACTACCGGAGGTTTATTAAGAACTATGGCAGCATCGCAGGCCCCCTCACAGAACTAACCTCCAAAAAACACCCCAAGAAAGTACACTGGACTCCCTCCTGCCAGAAGGCGTTCGACACCCTAAAGGCCGCCATGTGCGCGGCTCCGGTGCTCAAAGCACCCGACTACGCCCAGGAGTTTGTGGTCCAGACGGACTCCTCGGAACACGGCATCGGGGCAGTCCTCTCCCAGTTCGACGACAAGGGCATAGATCGGCCCATAGCCTTCATCAGCCGAAGGTTGCTGCCCCGAGAACAGCGGTGGACCACCATTGAGAGAGAGACCTTCGCAGTAGTCTG
Organism: Triturus cristatus; assembly: GCF_964204655.1. NCBI lineage: Eukaryota > Metazoa > Chordata > Amphibia > Caudata > Salamandridae > Triturus > Triturus cristatus. Next base: position 662,175,272 of record NC_140594.1, read on the forward strand.
GGCCCTCAAAAAGCTACGGCCCTACCTTTTCGGAACACACTTCCGAGTACAAACGGATCACCGCCCCTTGCGGTGGTTGATGCAGATGCGAGGGGAAAACCCCAAGCTGCTACGCTGGTCCATCTCCCTCCAGGGGATGGATTTCACGGTGGAACATCGCCCCGGGACGGACCACGCCAACGCGGACGGCCTGTCCCGATTCTTCCGCTTCAGCGAGGAGAACCCCCAAATGGATGGGTAGTTCCCCTCGCCTTTCAGCTGAGGGGGGCACGTGTGAGACCGGCCTCGTGGCGTGGGCCCTCCCGACCAGCAAGTTACCCTGCAACCACGCCGAACCTCATTGATACAGCCTTCCGGCTCCCGTGGGCCAACATCCCGAGGGCCGACCAGATCCCCAACACGCATCTCCCGGCCGAGGGAGAGCGAAACCCCCCCCAAACCAGACCGAGAGGCGCCGATCCTGTCACACCTCTGGTCTCTCCCCCGAGGGAGGTTTCGATCGACCACCAGGCCCCCGGGGAGCAGGCGCCTCGGCCGCTGGGTGTCTGGAGTCCCTCCCGGACCCACCTGAACAGATCAAAGGGCCGAGCGACAGGAAACCCCGACACACCGCCGCCCAGGCACCAGACCCCTCTCCGCAAGGACTCCGGACTTCAAAGAGGAGGGGGAGTATAACAAGGGGTGCTGAAGGGACGAGAGCAGAGAAGACCTGGACTGACGAGAGCCTGCTGACCTGGTCGCGGCTCGATCGCTCCCCGAACCGAAGAACGCTACCCGAACTCTGAACCATCTGAGCCCTGCTGACGCTGTCGCGTCTCCCCGAACTCTGAACCATCTGAGCCCTGCTGACGCTGTCGCGGCTCCCCGAACTCTGAACCATCTGAGCCCTGCTGACGCTGTCGCGGCTCCCCGAACTCTGAACCATCTGAGCCCTGCTGACGCCGTCGCGGCTCCCCGAACTACGAACCTCTGGTGCCTGCTGAGTGACTTGCGGCCCGCTCGTCCAAGAGAAACGGCAGAGATTGCCGAGAGAAGCAGCATCCCCTCAGCTCGAGGATTGAGAGCTGTGCGCCGGATACCTCGCAGAGACACTGATTCAAAGACTGTCCCGCTACCCCTTTTCCCTCATCACGAGATCGCTGCCGCTTGTGGCATTAATTCTGCACCTGCCTGCCGGATCATAAAGATCCCTGACAACTACCGATAAAAGCATATTGTCTTACAACGAATTACTGTGTGGTGTCCCTCTATCCGAAGAGAGAGTAAGCGCAGCGTGTGCGATCCTAGGTACGAGACCCTTCCAGGAAGGGCCTCCCCGCTCTTGCTCGGCCTAACTCTGGGAAAGGTGGGCCTCCGGGTGGTCGGGAACGCATTCCGTAGCCTCCCCGGGGGAACGCCTTCCAACAATGATCCGCACAGATCCTAAACAGCACAGACTAACCTTTGACAAGACCAAACCGACCAGGGGCCATGGCCCTCAATCTGACACAGACAAAGTTGCGGACCGTCACCCAGAAATATGCTACCTCAAACGATAGGTCTGCCATTATGGTTGAACTCAAATTGTGTTTTCATGCAACTGATGCATGTTTCAACATGCTTGCAGGCAGCATAGACAGAATGGGAAAGCAATTGGATCGTCAGGGAACAAGAATTGATGGCGCAGAGGAGAGGATATCTGGGTTGGAAGACAGCACTGCCACAATGCAGAAAAGACTGGACAAGGTGGATCGTATCCTGAAGCACGTTGCAATTAAGAATGAAAACCTTGAAGCTCGGTCCTGTAGGAATGACATTTGCATTTCTGGTATTGCAGAAACCAGCAGCATGGGACGACCTGATGCTTTCATGGAGCACTTCTTATCGATCTCTTAGATCACTCCAGCTTCTCTACCACCTTTGTTGTGGAATGTGCTATCATTCCCTTGGCCCTCGGCCCCCTGAAGGCATTCCACCTGGCTATGTCATAGCCCATCTTCTCAACTACAAGGACAGCGATAGTGCCCTCTGCCTCGCCCAAGAGAGAGAGACACTCCACTACCAGAGCGCCAGCATCTCGCTCTAACCGCAGTGCAAGAGGCTTGCCAAAAGTTCAGTTATGTTACGAATACACTTCGTAAACTGGGACTGCTCCGGTAGGCAAGGCTTTACCCGGCCAGACTTCGTGTGGACCAGAAAGGGAAAACCTGCATCTTTGATGCCCTGGCAGCCTTGATGGCCTTTTTTAAAACACTGCCTTCCAAACTGTCCTCATCTAGGCAGAAATCGCCAGATCCTGCCTGACAAGATGTCTCTCACAAGTCGTCCTCACCCGAACATCCTGTATTGAAGTGACTTCTCTACTCCAATGTCTGTACTGCCTCTACATGCTATTTCTAATACATTAGTGCTCTTGGGCATTATTCAGTATTTTATTGTATTTTCTGTGCTTGCTAATGTTATACAATTTTGGTTGATTCTTCTCTATTTTGCAGTATTTGTTTATGAATAGGCCGCTATATCTAAGTCGTCACCGCGCCCCCAAGGTGAACACCAACTTTCTCAAATGAGGGTTACTTTATTTTGTGTTTCTTTTATCAGGTATTCGCTGGATGTCTTTTTATCCGGTGTGGGTTCTAACGTTCCAGTTTTGTTGCAGTCGAAATTGTCATAGTGTGTTTTCTTGCTGTCATACATCACATAACTCACATATCAGCACCTATCACATGTCCTTGTTAATCCCATTTTATCGTGCGAAATGCCACTCTCCGATATAAGTAGGTCATTTGAACTCTCCCCCCTCACTTGAAATATATGTGGAATCAATAATCTGCAAAAGGGGAAACTGGTACTATCTTATCTGACTAGACATGACATTAAGATCGCCTTCCTCCAGAAGACTCATCTCCCTCCTAGTGTCAACCACATATATGCTAAGACCATGGGACCCCACCGTTATTTCTCCTGTTACAGCTCGTATTCCCGACGCACATGCATTGTTAGCTATAAAAGTGTTGCCTTCACCTTTCACACATTATTCTGACTCTAATGGCTGATATGTTTTCCTTCAGGGTGCCATTGCTGGTAAAAGCAATGTATTTTTGAACATTTATGCCCCTAATGTAGATGATCCTGATTTCTTTCAAGAACTATTTGCTTTCTTGGGTCAAGTGGAAGTCGATCATGTGATATTGGGCGACGACCTCAGTATGCCGCAATGTCTACATTCTGATTCCACTAGCACACAACCCACTGATAAACCCCTGGCCCGGGATGTATTTAGGAACATTACTGACACATATGAACTGTGCGACGCTTGGTGTACACTATACCCGTCCACTCCAGGATTTACTTTCTATTCTTCTTCTCACTCAGTCTGGACAAGACTAGACAACTGCTTACTCTTGGCTAATGTTCATATCTGGGTTTTGGAGATATTTGTCCTCCCTCAGAAGCTTCCTGACCATAATTCCATCCAACTCCAGCTGCAGGTACCCTCTGGTTGTGGTATGGAGCGCACATGGCGGTTCCACACTGAAGCCCTTTATGACCCGGTGTTCCATAGCGAACTTCTTGAATATGTTACTGAGGTATTTGCGTTGAACACAGGTACTGTTTTGACCCAGGCCACCCTTTGGGAGACCTTCAATGCCCATATTCGCAGAGTGTGCATTTCCAAACATACTGCTATCCTTCCCAACATCCATACTCAACTACAATGCATCAAGTTGGAACTGCTAGAGATAGATTGTGCTGCCGCGGCTGGTGGGAACTCTCAATTACATCAATGTTCCATATTGTTGACGGAGGTCAGCGACTTTACTTACAGAGAAGTTGCTTATATGGGAAAACATACTAGAGCCCATCTCTACGAGGAGTGTGTCACACCCTTGCTCGCCTGTTACGTCCAAACCGACTGCATCATTATATTACTGAACTACATACGAACTCTGGGTCATGAATTGTAGGTGGGGAGGACATTATGGCAGAGTGTCAACAGTACTATGAACGTCTCTGTGCCTCCTGAGTGCCAGACATCCCTTCTGAGATCTCCTCTTATCTTGACGGGGTCGTGATGGTCTGGCTTACGGATGGTCAACATCAGTTCCGTGGTGAAACAATCACATTGGAGGAAGTGACGCAGGCTATTGATGCCCCGATGATTCTAAGGCACTGGGCCTGGATGGTCTAACAGGGGATTTTGGAAAAATATGATGCATCCATGTCACATTTTGGGCAATTTCCTGTTGTGGGCACTAGGCCTACTCACACAAGTGAGGTGCAATTTTTATAGGATGACTTGTGGGAGCATAGAATAGTAGAACATTTGTAATTACCAATTGTATTTCACTGCATGTGTGCCTTTTCAAATGTAAGCCATTGTATAAGAAAGAAGACATTTTGAAAATGTACCCTCTAAATCATACTCTAGTACTGGTACCCACAAATTCAGAGATGAACAAATAACCACTGCTCCTAAACTCCATATCTTGTGCCCAGCTCAGAAATACATAGGTTTCATTGAGACCCATTTTTCACTCCACATATTTCACCATATGAATTGGTCTATACTTGGTACTCAATGAAAAAACATTGTGCGGTGCCGCTCAGTTGTTGACTCTGGATATCTTGGGTTTCTGGAGAACCTGCAAACCCTATATATCCTCACAGCCAGAAAAGTCTAGCAGTCATAACGGTATACTGTTTTTGTAGATTGGCAATTGTGACAAAAAGTTAGAGATGAAAATGTTGTCCCAAATAGCCATTTTTCCTACTCATTTTCAATATTTCATTATTTTAACATTTATTATCCTTAGAAAAACCTTGAGGGATCTACACATATGACTCCTTGCTGAATTCAGAATTGTATCTACTTTTCCAGAAATCTATAGCTTTCCTGGATAACCCATGGGTTTCACACTGGTTTCCACCACAAACTGGAAGTAGGTTTAGAGCACAAAAAAATAGCAAAATGGGCTACCTCTTTAAAAAATTCCAAAACTCTTGTACAAAATTAGGTTTTTTGATTCAACTCTGCATGCTCCAGAAAGCTGATGCCATTTTTAGGAAGGAAACCATACAATTTTATCCGGAGCACTTTTTTCCTACTTTGCTAAAAAAAATCAAAATTGGGTTATATTTTGCATAGTTTCTGGGTCCTGCCAGGGAAATCCACAAACCCTGGGCACCCATAGAATCCCCAGGATATTGGAAAATAAAGTACGGCAATTTGGCGTGGATACCTTCTGTGCAAAAAAACTCTATGTAGCCTTAAGCAAGCACTACTCCAAATAGCCCAAAAAGGGCTCAGCATGAAGGGGGGGCAGCAGTTAAGAGGTTAATATTGCTGTAGGCTGCTGTGCTCCCTGCAGGTCTCCAGAACATAACACAATTGTTTGGTGGTGCCCCTGCCACTTCTAGGAGCACCGCCAGCTTAATAAAATATGACTGAAAAGCCCTCGCAGGGCATTATAGGGAGCTTCTTAGCAGAGCAGTGAATAAGTGAATGGTTCCTGCAGCTCATTTTGTCTTCTTTTTTCCCAAGTTGGAAAAAATGTTTTTGTGTGTGCGGTCCCACCTGTGGCACAGACACATAAAAACTTTTTTTAAGTTGGGGGCTACCTGTTGACCCAAAGGCCACTGCGGCCACTGCTGGCTCTCAAGTGTGCCTGCTGGCACGAGTCAGCTATTATATTCCTGTGGGTGCCCGGGTGTCCATCCGGCACACCCACAACATAGAAATTGTTCGGGGAGGCGGGGGCCCACGGACTCCATGGCCCTTGCTGGCTTCCCAGCCAGCACTCCTTGTGGGTGTCAGTGGAAGCTGGCTTCACTCCTTTGCTCCTGACTCGAAGGAGCATATTACTTCTCTGCTCCTGCTGGGCGGGAGCAAAGCTGTGGTTCCTGCTTAGATTCCCCGCCCCCAGTCTCCCTAGTAGGGAACATCAGTGTACAGGAGGATGGTGTCCCTGGAACACTGCTGTCATTAGGCCCCACAGGGTGGAGTCCCTGGGCCACACTATGGCTCAGGGAGGGGGTCTCTCACCCTGTATTTAAAAAAATGCTGTGGCCCCAGGAAATGGGCTACCCTGGGCTTAAATTGGCCAGTGGAGGGGAGGCAATGCTGTTACATGGTTTATACTTTCTCAGTAAAAAATGTGCTTTTGTTGGGCAACATAACCTTTAAAACAGTATGAGACAAATTCTGAGCACACCATCAGGATATGTTGGCCTTAGTCCTGCTAGCTCACAGTCCACCATCTTTACCCCTAACCTGACAAGGTAACAAATGGATTCTGCAACCTCAGAACATGACAACCCTGACTTTCCAAGGAAATTGTGGTAAGAGATCAAACCTTTTTGTCTGGTTACGCATGCAAAGAGATACACAAGAAATACACAACATGCAGTTTCAATATTTATTGAAGCATTGTGATTCTTCAGTAAAATATGCGTGCTGCAATAATCAATACAAGGAAGCAGTATAATGTTATTAGCATAACGAGAATGGTGAAAAAGATTGACAGTTCAACTATTTTGCTGTTACAGAGAATATGTGTTTGCAATATAATGTAATCCTACCTAGAGCTGCCTAACCTAGTGTGTCTGGGGAGAGAAGGTGGATCAGCCAAATCCCTGTTGGGTGATCTAACTCCCCAGTTACCTGTAGGTAAGTGTCATCAGGAAGCCCGACTTGGTAGAAAGCTGGTCCCCATCCCTCACATGAGGTAAACAGAAATCCGCTGGGTTGGAATTCCAGCATGTGGCGATCTCTCAGTGCCAGCAAAATTATCCGCCTAACTAAACAAGCAAGTGATGCCGTTTATTTAATAAACACCACTCATGTTGCCATGCCGAAGTCCAGTCAGGTCACTGTTGTTGATCTTATTGCGATAGCTTTGTCGTCGAAGGGACAATACCAAACAACAACATTTTGTGTAGCGAACTTAGCCCTTGAACAGAATGTTCAAGGTATTGTGATAATATGCCTACAAAGTGGAAATATAAGGAATGCTGTTTCTGAGAATATTATTTTACACTGGCACGCAAGCAAATGTGTGTCAAATGTGATATTGTTGTAAGCAAGTAGGCAACTTAAAAACGTGAGCAAGTAAAATGATGGTGTTTCTAGTCTGGCCTATAATGTGACTAACCCCACTCCTTGGACGTGAGATGAATTAAAAGCTTCCTAAAAACAATGCTAACCATTTGGTGGCATAAAAAAACTAAAACCATAAAAGCATTGTGCTTTTTCGAAAACTAAAGCATTCAGAAAGCCAAATCACTCTAAAATCAATATCAAAGGCCTCTAAAAAAAGAGCAATTTAGAATATTAAAAACATGAATAAAAAAATTCCCACAATTTGAAACTGCCACATTATTTATGTGTTCCGAGCAGTAGACAAAACATTGCTGTTCCCAGCAACTGAAGGCGATGTTTCCACAGGAACCCAACGCAGCAGATCCACAGAAAAAACATGCCCCGGCCCACTTCCCCCAGCATCTACCAAGAATAAATGACCAGTACTAAATCTGCAGAAGTAGAGACATGATCCAAATCACCAGGAGCTGAAGCATCCCAGGATGTCTCATAGTATGTATTTAAAAGCAGCGGCACACGTGAAGGACAACGGTACATGTGGGCCTTTAGGTGACCCCCCAGCAGTTCTATGTCTGGAAATTGAACCAGATGGGGCTATCTGGTTGCGCTTGACTGAGACAAATCAACAGTTCAGTTCAACTAAAATGGAGCGCAGGCCAGCTACAGGAATCACACATTACCCGGTAAAGTGCCTTGGATGCATCAAAAAGTCAAAGACAGTGAGATGCACAGAGGACGTGAGGCGTCATGAAGGCAGGCGATGCGTCGATTCCTTGCTGCTATACAGGTCGTTGGCACTCAGGGACGATGCATTGCGCAAATGAGGTGAGGCATCACTTGAGCAAAGTTATGCGGCTGTTCCTGAAGACAGTGCAGGGTAGTTGAGGCTACAATGCTGGTGACGATGCGGTGTGCAGCGAAGATGATGCATTAGTTGCACGTGCGAGACCTTGGGCCCTGAAGGCAACGCAGTGTTGATGATGTGTCGATATCACAGCGCATTGCGTTGATTCCACTGTGTCAATGTCGAACCACCAGGCTGCAGTCAGGAGCAGCGCGTCACAAACTTTGGTGAAGCGGTGCTCGAAACTCACGCGGCGGTGGTACTGTGGGGGAGCTGCAGGAAAGTTGGCGCTTGCATTGTAAGTTGCGATCATTGCATCGTGCACTCAGCGAGCAGGGATACAGCTTTGGTGCAGACAGCAGCGGTGCGTCGATTTCGCAGGGATGCATCAGTTCCGCAGTAACGCTTGGAGTTGATGCATCGATCCCTTGGTTGCAGCACCAGAATCACCTCCAAGGGTCCAGGACTGGGTTTGGCACCACTTGGTAGGTCAGGACTCACAGCAGAGGAGCCCAGGTGCTGGTAGCAAGATGCAGGTGAAGTCCCTGCTCACTACGCCACTGGAGTCAAGCTATCCTGGCTGATGACGGCTGATAGCCAGAAACCGGTCCTAGGATGCTTGATTCCGGTCCAGGGAAGACATTGCTTGGCAGTTCGGGCTGGACTGTTCCCATGAGGCACAGGGTCAAGACTGATTTGCATATGGCCATGTCTAAACTGGGGTGGTGTAGTGGGCAAAAGAACGATGGATTTAACCCAGATCTCTTGACTGGGGGAGAATGTATGCATTGTGAGCATTCCGTCCATCATTTGTTTGTTGTAACGCTTTTCGCCCTAAGTGGGATGGGTATTCCCAGACGTGGGACCCGTGCTCACTACGCCACTGGAGTCAAGCTATCCTGGCTGATGACGGCTGATAGCCAGAAACCGGTCCTAGGATGCTTGATTCCGGTCCAGGGAAGACATTGCTTGGCAGTTCGGGCTGGACTGTTCCCATGAGGCACAGGGTCAAGACTGATTTGCATATGGCCATGTCTAAACTGGGGTGGTGTAGTGGGCAAAAGAACGATGGATTTAACCCAGATCTCTTGACTGGGGGAGAATGTATGCATTGTCAGCATTCCGTCCATCATTTGTTTGTTGTAACGCTTTTCGCCCTAAGTGGGATGGGTATTCCCAGACGTGGGACCCGTGCTCACTACGCCACTGGAGTCAAGCTATCCTGGCTGATGACGGCTGATAGCCAGAAACCGGTCCTAGGATGCTTGATTCCGGTCCAGGGAAGACATTGCTTGGCAGTTCGGGCTGGACTGTTCCCATGAGGCACAGGGTCAAGACTGATTTGCATATGGCCATGTCTAAACTGGGGTGGTGTAGTGGGCAAAAGAACGATGGATTTAACCCAGATCTCTTGACTGGGGGAGAATGTATGCATTGTCAGCATTCCGTCCATCATTTGTTTGTTGTAACGTCCCTGCGACTTCCAACAGGAGGCAAGCTCAACTCAGGCCCTTAGAGAAAGTTTAGAAAGCAGGATGCAGAGAGCAAAGTCCAGTCCTCTCACTCCCAGGCAAGAAGCAGCAGACAGCAAGCCAACACTGTAAAGCAAGCTGCAATGTGGCAGTCCAACAGGTCGTCTTCCTGGCAGAATGTCCTCAGTCCAGAAGTGTTCTGCGTATATGCTGCCAGAGTAGCCAGTACTTATACCCATTTTAGCCTTTGAAGTATGGAGACTTCTAAGAAAGGTCTTTGTAGTGCACAAGACCCTGCCTTTCCTGGCCCTGGCTCCAGACACACTACTGGGGGGTATGCAGCTCTTTGTGCGGGGACAGGCACAGCCCTATTCAGTTGCAAGTGTCAACTCCTCCCACCACTCTAGCTCAGGAAGTCCCATCAGCCTGGTGATGTGCCATCTGGACATGCAGGGCACACCTTAGTTGCCTTTGTGTGACTGTCTAGATTTAATTCACAAAGCCCAACTGTCATGCAACCCAGACATGTATTCTAGGGACGGGCAGAGATACTGACTGGTTAAAGTAAGAAACTGCCAACTTTCTAAAAGTGGCATTTTCACACCTGCAATTTAAAAACCAACTTCACTGAAAGATGTGTTTTTAAATTGTGAGTCCAGAGACACCTAACTCCAATTTTGTATCAGCTCCCAATTGGAAGATACACTTGTAAAGTATTACAAGGCAGCTCCAATGCTAATCTGTGGGAGAGATGGGCCTTACTGTAATAAAAAAAGAATTTAGCAGTTTTTCACTAACAGGACATGTAAAACTTCAAAGCACATGTCCTATCTTTTAAATACACCACACCCTGCCCATGGAGCTACAGAGGGCCTACCTTAGGGGTGCCTTACATGTAATAAAAGGGAAGGTTTGAGCCTGGCAAGTAGGTGAACTTGCTAGGTCAACATGTCTGTTTAAAACTGCACCCACAGGCTCTGCAATGTCAGTCCTGAGACGGGTTTAAAGGGCTACTCATGTGGGAGGCACAAAAAGTACCTCAGCCCCACTATTAGCATTTGATGTATAGGCCCTGGGTACATGTAGCACACTGCACTATGTATGTACTAGTAAATCAAATATGCCATTCATGGAGAAACCAAATTCCATTCCATTTCAGGCACAGAGCAGATTATCTTTAGCACTGGTCAGCAGTGGTAAAGTGTCCAGAGTCCAAAAAACAGCAAAAAAAGTTCAGCACAAAGTAAAAAACAGGAGGTCAGATGCAAAAAGACATGCGAAACCACACCAAAAGAAGCCAGGTCTAACACTGGGGGATAAAACAGTCATACCATTGTCTTCTGCTGCCAAAGCCCTCTCTAGATTTGCCCTGTCAATTGCACACAGTCTCTCAGCAGCCTCCTGCTGTGAAACCTGCTATACTTTATTGTATATAGCATACAGAAAGTGTTTTTGACAGGGTCTTGGAGGACCATACAAGAAGTCCTGTAATCCCATGTCATCAAAAAGAAGAGACAAGTATTGTTTCACCTGAGACAATGTTGAATGTCTAAGTCAATCAAGGCACAACTTCCCAGCACTGTATGTTGTGATATGTTTTGTCTATACATAGCGCGTCGGGCTTATCGATCCTAAACCCTTTGGTGTTGTCAAGAAATGTGCCTGATATCTGTTAACGGCCACACTAACCATCCTCCTAATTGGTTCATGAAGAATTTTATGTTTCATTGTGAAGCATGTTGTCTAATGTTTCCTCCATGTAGTTTCTGAATTGTTGCCCAATAGCAAAACGTGCAAATATGGGTAGGTTTGATCTAATGAGGTCCTTTATTTTTGCTAAGCCAAGACAGGACGTCTGCTGAACAGTTTTGTTCAGGAAAATAATTTGGTGTGGTATAAAGCATACTCTAAATATTGTCTCGTTCCCTTGAACCTGCCAATCTCTTGTTCCCCATATAGATTTTAAATCGACATTGTCCTTCCAAAATTCAAACCCTTGTGCAGACAGCTGGCAAATGAAAAATGCAGAATAATCAGCTCGGTGACAGTGAGCATAGTTTTCCTAGCCTGTAAAGGGGGACTCTGGGTCAGCTGGATTGTGACCAGAAAAATATGCAAACATCTGTAGAAATGCTTTTGAGCTAACACTGGTGGTTTAGGGCAATGTTCTCATTCGTGTACAATTAGATACTGCATGTGGAGTATTTGCTTTATGCAGCAAATGGTGACCATAATGGTGAAAAATTAACTTTTCATCATAATTGGAGCTACCATCATATATTTCTTCAGTATTAAAAACAGGGGAATACTGCAGATTTTCTAGCATTTCATGTAATGTATCAATGTCCCAATCATCAGAGACAGTACTAGGAGTGATAACAACATGCAAAGAAATGTGTATACATATAGAATTTGAAGAGTTTCAGTTGGTCCAAATATATCAAATGATACCTTATCCCAAACAGTTCCATCAGGAATCAGAACAGAAGAAATGTTCACCAGGGAAAGGTCTCTTCGCACTTTGTGTGATGAAGAATGGGGGGTTGAAACCAAGTTCACCAATTCAACAGCAGAGTGTTCTGTGAGATAATGTCCATTTAGAAGCAGAAAAAAGACAGTCAAAAAACATATCCAGGTGAACAGGAAAAGCAATGTACTTGTAATCCAAATGTTCATCCATGGAGGGATAAAGTGTGTCTTTTTCAGCCAAATGTAAAGTTCAAGCAGTCTATCTTTGGGCAGTAGAGGTGGGTCAGGCGAATCTGAAGAGAAGTCAACAAAGTCGATCAACTAGCTAGAGACTGTTCGATCTATTTTTGGCAGCTTTGGAAGCTGTATAGAACTGGAAATAGACTCCAATGGTGGTACACGTTGGTAGATAGACACCATCTGTGTCTGTTTGCAGAATTTAAATCTGCCTTTCCACACATTTTAATTGTATGTTATTAGCTGATGTAACAGGTAGAAGTGATAGCTGTCCCGAGCTAGGGAGAAGAAGCTTCATTGCTGATCAAAGCTTCCAACGGGACCTCCTGCAGGGTAGTGAGAGGAAGAAGGTAACTACCCAAGAGCCCTCTTGGCCTACTGTGTAGAACAGGCCATATGATGTGGTATGATGAAATCTATTGACACAAATCTCTTGTTTTTGCAACCACCAAGGGGTGATAAAATTATAGTTCTGGTACCTTCAACAGCCAGGACAGGTACGGGCGCTCTGTAGGATGGTATGAATTCCTTTCGTCCATGATCCTCTCCCTTACTAGATCTCTGATCTTTGGAATCCACAAAGGAGTTGCTGGTACATCCTTTACTTCACTAGTGGTGGAATGTTTCAGCTAGACTTTGCTCTGAGCTTCCCGAAAATTATTCAGATCCTGTAAAACATCCAAACATTAATTGATGTCAAATTGTGCTTCTGCAACCACTGTACTGGGACTGTTGAGTTCTGGAACCCACAACTTAACCCTGGAAATGATTTCATATGGAATCTAACCACCCAGGGATTTTCTAGGAAGATTATTGAGAGCTATCTGAACCCCATACAGCTGGTGAACCCAACAGTGACCTGAAACTATATTTGCACAAGCAATCTCCCACCCGACATATATTTCTTTGATGATGGCTTTTCTCAAGCTCAAAACTGGGGCATACTAAGACACTACTCTTCACACAGTAACTTCAGTTACTATTATTTCATATTTTATTATATTTTTCTTTTTTGCTTATTTATCAAAAACTGGAAAATTGACATTAACTACATTTCATTTCTTTCAACTATCATAATTCACTTTTGCATCTGTTTTCAAACTGTAAAAACTATTGCAATAAAATTAGAATGGAAAAGAGAAAAGCAGTCCCCTGCACTCACACCTCATTCAAATGACCCACAACCATATCACTAGCATACTATACACTACCATACCACGCCGCAGACCAACACTGCATGCACAGATGGATAGAAAATGGGATGACAGTATCCACCCTTGATTGCTGTGCTGATGTCTGGGGTGTCACACTCTCTGGCCGACATATGTTTCAATGGACAATATCAATGGTCTCCATCTTCCTCAGGACCTTTTGTTTTACATATACTTTTTATAACGGGCGTAAGTTAGGGGAATCTACAAAAGAAAAGAGTATTGAAAGAAGCAAAACAGATATCTCATTACTTATCTATTTTGTTTATCTTTGTTTATCAATTTGTTTTATTTTCTCTTATTCAGCATGAGCCCCAAGGAGTTATCTTAGCATTACTCCTTCTATCAGACATTAAACCAAAACAAGTGAATGCTCATCTTGTAACCGTGTCTTGGAAACCATCCCCATAGTTAGAAAGAGTGCTACACATCATATCACAAACCAAGCCACTAAAGTAAGGTGCCACTAGGAGATATTAGGCATGTCTAACTATAGCTTACAGCTCGCCCTGCAAAGATTTCAAAATGGTGATGTGTTAGTAATGTGATATACTTATTTGTGGAACTTGAATATATGAGAATATAGTCAGCCACTCTTAATGCCCCCTTAGGCCCTCACCAGGAGAGTGTGCTAGGAATCGATTGCAGATGCTTACCAAAAAGAACCATAAAGAAAAATAAATTTATAGAAACCAATAATAAAAATTGAGTAATGAAGATAGTATTGCAGCTATCCACTCATAGGTCTCTGTACCGCCCTCTAGCTCCATCTAGACCAACACCTTGATGTGATCTGGCGAGTTAAAATTGCGGTTAATACCTGAAATTCTTAGAAGATACTCCAACCGGAGTAATGAGAGCACAAATAGGGCCTTCGAATGTTCTGTATCTTCTGTTGGGTCACTGACTCCGTGAGTCTTGAACCTTAACTTATCTGAAAATGATATGATATCATATGATGAATTTTTATTAGATTATGATAATTCTCGTGATTAGAGGTATGAGCAAATACTGACAATTTATATGTTTTAATTACCATAGAAGTTCTACTCAATGTATATCCGTATCAAGCTGTAGATGATGATTTATTGGACTCTCTGTGGGGCATGAACTACGTGTCCCACGTCCCTTCGTCTTATCCCTGTGAGTCCTAAAAGGATATAGTAAGTAATGTAAGATATGTCTTTATTTCGGTGATACTAGTGTCAGTTTACATTAAAAAAACGGGGGAAGAAAGAGAAACAATAAGGCCGGTCATGTCTTACCAGCTACTGCTTTCTATGTTGCATGTGCTTCTCAATCATATTAGGTCTTCACATCTTGGTATTTTAACCTCCAGATGTTTTTCTTTTTATTACTGTCGCCAGTAGAAGAATTACTTCCGTTAACTGCATAAAAATACAGAACTATCAGATTCCATATTGTCTGTTAGCCGTAAGATCACTGTAAAATGCTCAGCGTTATTTAATCTATGTTATTAGCCACGGCACACATTGACGCTCCAGCTTAGCCCTGCTGACATATTTCCACCCCGCCTATGTGAAATTTAAAGCTTTGTCCTATTATTAAAACATGGCCGCGGCGCGCCCGGGCAATGGGGACAGTTTTGCGGAAAAAGTATTGACCAGCTTTTACACTAATCCTTGTTGTCTAACACGTTGCAGGGTTGTGAGTAGATTCTAAATATAGGGTGCTGCTACATTAGATGCATCCGATTATGCCGCATGGACGCATCCCTGGCCTACTTCTTATACGCGTCTGAGTAAATAAATATGATTATAGGAAGAAGCATGTGGTGGCCGACTAAGGCAGGTCTAATCCACGCCTACTGGGCTATGCTGCAGCGACCCCCGCCCTGTTTTCGTGCGGCCACACTGAGTGCGGGACTCACCTCTCTGACGGACGCCCTGACGCCGACTGCTTCCGATGTTCCTTCACATTAGGATGGGCTTTGCTCCTAATGGGCTCCTTAAATATCCCCTAGCCACAGCATGTAAACGCTGTGCATAATATCATGTGATTAATTACGGCCGGCTATGTAAGAACGGGACGACTGTCGCTGTCATTCCAGAATTCGTAAGCACGCATTGCTACAGTAAAGTGTTGAAATTGATGTTCCTTATTCCTTATAGTCCGGGAACATGATTCTTGGATCCCATAAAGGGGCTATAATCCAAGAACAAACAATTATTGTCCTGTTGTGCTTATTCCTCATATCACGTGACCCCTTGAAAGAGCCTACTGGCTACCCTATAGTACTTACGGGCGCCATCTTGGAGTGGAATATTATTATTCAAAGTCCTTGTCGCTGCCAAAATGCAGCGGCTAATATTGAAACCACATACAGGAACTGTAGTTTATGAAAAAAACATTATTCTACACTTCGTATACTTATCATAGTCCTTAATGCTATCATAATGCAAGGGCAGATGTTTACATCACAATAGACCGTCCACAAGAACTGTGAGTGTGACTGTCGCTAAAAGAAAAGTGAGTAGTGTCTTACTGGGCTTATTTTACAAAGGTTCTCCATCGGAGATATATTCTCTGTACTGACGGTGCATTTTAGATGTTGCGCTACAATTGTTACAACAGGAGCATACCCGTGTAATCATTGTATTAAGCATGCATATTTGTCTATTTAATATCAAACCAAAAAGAAGAAACATGAATGTTTTGTTTCTTCTCTTAAAGAGTCTTGAAGTTTCCTATCTCGAATTATTGATATGTTAGATGTTGCTAATAGTGGTCAAATGTTTTCTTTTATGATAAACTATTTTGAGTGGAGACTAAGATGTCATGTATTATAGTGGTTGCAAATAGGGTAATCTACATGATTGCAATTTGAGCCACTCTGAGTCCTCAGAGTGTACATCTGTGTGTATATAGGATCATGTATACAAATAAAGATGGAGTGGGAGGCCGTCTTGGCCAGCAAGGTTCATTCTCCCTGAGGCAACTTAGTAAGGAACAAAATATAACCTTAGTATTCTACATGATTGCAAAATGAGCCACTCTGAGTCCTCAGAGTGTGCATCTGTGTGTATATAGGATCATGTATAAAAATAAAGATGGAGAGGGAGGCTTGTCTTGACCAGCAAGGTCCATTCTACCTGAGGTGACTCAGTGAGGAACAAAATATAACCTTAGTATATAGATCAGAAATCCTGACATATGGTCCCTAAACTAAAGGGTTCTCTGTGGGCACTCTTAAAATTCCGTTAACCTGACATACTATTTCCTCATTGAGGCCCTCTCTGACTGTATTGAGCGTAAAAATCCAGAAGGTCTCCCTGCGTTTCCGCACTTCTGAGGTATCTTGTCCTGGGGTGCTTCTGGCCTTCTCTAATATGAGCCATCTGAGATTGTCTTCATTATGGTTCTGGTCTATACTGTGCAGAACCATCGGCGATGTCAATCTACGAGTTCTGATTATGTTCGCAGTAGCGGATTCTGAATTCATGGCCTGTTTCGCCCACGTATCCTTTGTCACAGGGGCAAAGAATAAGATATACCAAGTTTGTGCTCCTGCAGTTGGTAAAGTCCCTCAATACTCCTCTTTTCCCTCTGTATTCCCAATGTTGGGTAACCACTGCTGTTTTGCATTCCACGCACGTTCCACATTTGTGATTGCCCTTAATGGGCGGGCCTGTGTGCACCAACTTGTCTCTAAGATTGTTGTTCCTGCGGTAGGCTACAATAGGTTTTTGCAATGTTTCCTGTTCTTCATTGACGTTAAATATGTGCCAAATTTTTTCCAATACCTTTTTGACTTTGAAGTTTAAGGAAGAGTGGGTAATGACACAGACTAAATTCTCTTTCTTGGGGCAAGTGGTCCCTGTCAGGAGTGCATCACGGTTAAAGTACCGTGCCCTTTTATAGGCTGTCTTGATAAGTCATTTAGGGTATCCTCTCTGTAAGAGTCTTTTTTTCAGCTCTTCTCCATGTGTATCATAGTCCGTGATCTCCGAGCAATTCCTTCTGATCCTTAAAAATTCCCCAAAGGGGATAGAGTCTTTTTGGCAGTTAGGGTGATAACTATCATGCTTCAAAATCGTATTATTTGCTGTTGACTTCCGGTAAAAATTGACCTGTATGCATCCAGATAGTCCCCTGATAACAATGTCCAAGAATTCTACTGATTCTGTACTGTAATGTACTGTAAGCTGAAATTATCATCACTGGCATTTAGCCAGGCGATAAAGGATAACAGGGTGTCTTCATCTCCTTGCCAAACGAAGAAGATATCATATATGAATCTATTCCACTGCTTGACGTTCTCAAAATACGGTGCCACTTCATAAAAGATGTGCTTGATTTCATATTTGCCCATATAGATATTGGCCACACTCGGGGCGCAAGATGTGTCCATACTGGTCCCCTTAATTTGTTGATACAGTTTCCCTTTGAAATCGAAAAAATTGTTTTTTAACACTATTTCTAGGCATTCTAATATAAACTGATCAGGTCTGTCACCCGGTGTTCTACATAGGAGGGTCACTACTGCTTCTATAGCTTGTTGTTGAGGTATATTTGTATATAGTGCCTCTTTGTCTAATGTTACTAGGATCTCTTGTTGGGGATTGTAGGGTGTGTGCTCTATTTTTCTGATAATGTCTCCAGTATTATTGATGTACGATTGATACATGGTGGTTAAGGGGCATAAGAATGCATCTATGTATTTTGGCAAGGGTTCTGCACATGAATTAATGGATGACACTATAGGGTGCAGGGGCGGATTGTCTGTGCTTTTATGGGTCTTAGGCACCCTATATAAGGCTGGCATTACCGGGTTGGTTTTAGTTAGAAAGTCATATTCTTTAATACAGATGATACCGTCATCTAGTGCTTTTTTGTAATGCTACTATTTTGATCTTTCAACAAGGTCATAGACCCAAGTCTGGCTGGTCTATAATGCTCTGGTATAGCCAACATCTGTAGAATTCTCTTGTCATACTCACAGGTGTCCATAAGGACAATGCCCCCTCCCTTATCACAGGGTTTTATCGTGAGGCCGGACATTTTTTGGCGTCTCTCCAGGGCAACTTTCTCTGCTTGTGTCAGGTTCTGGTTACTACTGTGCGTATATTTAGCTATTTTATGTATTTCACTCAGAACAGATTTCTCAAAGATTGCCATCTCTGGGCCTACCATCTCCAGCGTGGGGGTAAATGTAGATTTAGGTTTGCACCCTGAAAGGTTAATTTCCCCTTCTGGTGCTTCGATGCCGGAAAAATATTCTTCAGACGAATCTTTCTAAAGAAGGCAAACATGTCTTGATTGAGTCGAAATTTGTTACAAAGAGCATTTGGTACAAAGGATAGACCTCTGCTGAGTACAGCGTTTTCATCATGCCTGAGGCAATGTTTAGATACAAAATTGGTATATTCCTTAGCTCAGATCTAGCTTTTAAGACCTCCAATACTGCTGATTCCGTGTTCTCATATACATTTGTGGAGGTTGTGGGTCCATCTGTTGGTACCCTCTCCTCTCCTGTCTTGGAAATCTGACTCTGCCCCTGGGCCGTCCTCTCGCTAAAAAAGGCAGCGGGGCTTGATAGTGTTGATAATGTCCTCTTCCTCTGCCTCTCTGAGGTAAGTATCCTGAATTTTGTCCTTCCAAATTATTCGACCCTTCTGCTTCAGAGTCCGATTAATTTGTTAAAACTTTTTTCTTTTGGTAATATCCATACGAATGAGCCTCGGGCTCATATTGCCACTGTTGGCAATAGTTTGCCCTTAAGTATGGGTACGCTTTTTCTTGTGTGTACTACTTAATATCTTTTTCCAATTTGTCTGTCTTTTTTTTTATTAGATATTCCTCAAAATCGTATAGTTCACTGTTGAGGCTTTCCAGTTTGAGTTTAGCTTCCTCTACACCTGTGGCACTTTTCAACTTGTCCTCCAACTCTTGGATTTCCTGGTTTAATACGGCCACTAATTCCCTTGCTGTTTCTACGATGAGGATCATCCAATCCTTAGACCATCTATTACCTATGTGGGACCACTTTTCTAGGAATTTGCGTAATTCTACAAAGAGCGCTGGTGCATTGCGTACTGTGAGTCCCGGTGGAATAATCCTTGACCGAAGATATTCCAGCATAAATGTGGCATGTGACTCCATTCTCTTGGCTTTCTTTCTTAAATTCAACAGACTTGTCCATTCACTGTTCTCTGCACTAGATAGTGTCACCCTCTGATTTGTACCGGGAGATTTCCCTATCAGTGCTGAAAAATCTGCATCAGTGAAATCAAAAGTCTTAAGGACTTCCATGTTATGATCCGCAAAAGTCTCAAGAGGATCCTTTTACTAACAAAGGAAAATGAGAAGGCATATCAAGTAGGGGGGTGCCTTTTCATTTTCCCCAACAGCGACCTGAACCTTATCCCCGAGCTGTTAAAGACTGCATTAAGTCATGTTTCTTCCTCTCCAATACCATGTTTCCCTCTGGGTGATAGGCTGAGGAATACCACACTGTCACGCCCAATTTTTCCATGGTGTCTCTGTAAGCCCTGGATGCAAATGCTGGACCTTGTCCGGAATGGAATGTGGCTACTGTGTATGTTCTGATGAAGACTTGCAGTTCTTTTATAACAGCTCAGGCGTTAGCCGATCGCTGTAGCAAAACTCATAGGAATCGAGAGCAAGAATCCACTGCTATCAGGATGTATTTGTAAGATCCATCAGATTGTAAGGGTCTGCAGTGGTCCAAATTAGCACAAGCCAGAGGCTTGTGTGAGATTATTAGAGGTGTCTGCGGTGAACGAGCTATGATGGAAAACTTTAGCTGCTGGAAGATGTCGCATTTAAGGACAAAGTCCTTGGTCTGTTTATATAAACCTGGCCACCAATAGCGCTGCTGCAATAATGAAATTATAGCTGCCACCAGTGCATGAGCAGATGCTAGGCCCTCATGTGCTGCTAGGATTAAACCTAACCTGCAATCTGAGTTTGGTATTACTCAATCCCCCTCTCTGGGAATCTGAGCAAATGGAATGTTTTGCGTACTTGCTAGGAGTATTTTGTTGGAAAGCCGTTTGGCAAGTGGGTGCCATTGCGCGTGTTAACAGCCGTCATAATGTCTCCATCTATCCTCGTGCTTGAATGAGTAATATCAGTGGCAGCAGCAGTTTGCACTGTTGCTTTTGCGGCTTTGTCAGCTATGGAATTCCCTACAATGTGTATTCCTACATGCTGATGATGCAGTATGTGACTCACATGAGTCAGTGGCAAACATGCTTTTAGTTTGGCCACTTATCCCCAAAGCAGCTTGTGCTTTGTTGTGTACACTTTGGAATTTCTGAATCCATTCTGGCTCCACTAGTGTAAGTACTCATTATAAGACTGGACACAATAATACAAATCACACACTATAAGTGTCGGGGATCTGGGATCCATATTCTCAAGTGCCAGAATTTGAGCTTTCAGTTCAGCCAGCAGTGCTGTGCAATCACTAAGTGAGTGAATATAGGTCTTTTGAAGATGGAATTCTCCATCATACATTCTACCCTTAACAGCAGTGCATGCTGCAGAGTGTTGGTGTTTTGTCCCTACAGGATGCTGAGCAGAACCATCAGTATAGATAATGTAATCATACTGATCTAGAGGCATGACTTCATTAGGGAGAAGATATTCTTTTTATTTTTTTTAACTTCTTATTAACATTTTGCATCATTACATTTGAAAGGAAAAGTGGAGGTCATTACATCATAGTTGGTTTCACATACATTGCAATTTTCAGAGTTTGAACATAAAAGCAATCAGTATTTCCCTTTGTTCACACTGCTTGGTCAATTATCTGTGGTTGTAACAAGGTCCTGGGGCATGCACTGTCTCCCCCCCCACCCCAACTCAGAACCCTACCCTATCCTGGGGTTCTCAAGTGCCTCTAAAGGCTTTCCATGACCCCCATACCTTCTACCACTTCTGTGGGCATCCCCGGCTTTTGTATATCATCTGTTCTGCATTTTGGCACCAATCTAAGACTAACAGCCATTGCCATACCCCTGGAGGGTCTACACCTCCCCATGCTCTGGTTATGGTTCTCTTGGCGACTCCCGGAGCAAAGGTCACCCATATTTGATGGCACTTCGGTCAGTGATATCTCCGGATATTTTCAATAGTATTTCTTTTGGGTGAATTGAAATGGTACCCACTATAACCTGAGTTATGGTGTCAGTAACCTCCTTCAAGAAGGCTTGGATGATTGGGCATTCCCATAGTAAATGATAAAAGGTGGCTTCTTGACCGCAGCCTCGGAGGGACAGCGGCGTGGATGTTCTCCCTATTTTGAAGAGAAGGGTACGGGAATAATATGAACGATGGAGGATTCGTAGTTGGATAACCCTAAACCTGGATCTAATGGCTATTTCTCTCGGGCCCTGTAGCGCTTCAGTCCATTCTTCATCTTCGATATTTCCTATTTTTTCTACCCATTTCTGTCGTAGGGATGTCATTACCTCAGGGGAGTTGTATAGCAGTTTCTTATATGCCAAGGAAATACCTTTTGTCGTCATGGGGTCTGCTATCAGTCTATCTTCCAGGGGAGAGAGGTCTGGTACCTCTTTCCCTTCTCTGATATGTCTTCGTAATGCGCGGCCTAATTGTAAATATTTATACTGTTCTGTTTCAGATAGGTCATACTCTCTTGCTAGGTTGGGAAAGGTTATTATCGCCTGCCCTCTCCAAATGTCTTCTAGGTGTTTGATTCCTAGTGTCTCCCACTGCTGAAAGCCCCTTAGTCCTCTAATCTCCTTCAGATCATCACTGCACCACAGGGGGGTCCTTCCTGTCAGTGTATTACTTCATCCAAGATAGCGGTTTGCCTCCCGTCATGCCCTTACTACTGACTACATATGCTCAGGGAGGTTAGTTTCCTTCTTCTTCTGATACAGGATCTTCTCATAATTCCCTGAGCCCATCGAATGTCTGCCCACTCTATAGGCGGACTCCTGCTGATTTACATATACCCTATCATTGATTACTATTAGCTGCGCTGCCCAATAGTATAGTTGGGTGTCAGGGATTCCCAGGCCCCCATCGGATACCCCCCTCTGTAATTTCTGTAGGGTTATTCTGGGGGCCACTCCATGTCATAATAGGATCAGCACCTCGTGCTCTATCTTGTGGAGCACTTCTGGGGGCACTCTGAATGGCACATTCTGCTAGACGTAAAGCAGGCGTGGGAGGGACATCATTTTGTAGAGCGCGGCTCTTCCTGTCAGGGTCAGCGGCAGCGTGAGCCAGTGAGCCACATCGTTGTGCAGTCTCTCTAACTGCAGGTCAAGGTTTAATCTAAGAACTTTCTTTGGGTCTCGAGTGATGCGGATCCCCAAATACCTAAATCCTTCTTCCACCACTGGGGCCTCAGAGTCTGATAGGAGCCGGGAGGTCACCCCGATAGTGGAAAGACCAGCGACTTAGACCAGTTTATCCTGTATCCCGAGTGGTTTCCAAATTCTCCAAAGATATGTAGCAGCCTGCTCACAGAGCGGTATGGGTGGGTGACATACAGCAGGATATCATCTGCGTACAAAGATATACACTCTCCCCAAACCCTGGCATCAGCATCCCCCAGATCAATTGGTCTCCTCGTATCCATGCCGCTAGCGGCTCTAGCGCTAGTGCAAAGATTAACGGTGAGAGGGGACAGCCCTGGTGTGTCCCCCTTCCCAGCTGGAATGTTTGAGAGGTGGTACCATTTACTCGTACCTGAGTCAACGGTTCCTGATATAAGACCTGAACCCAATTTCAAAATTTTGGCCCTAACCTGGGCAGCACAGCAAATATGTATTTCCATTGAATGCTATCAAACGCCATCGCTGCATCCTGAGCCATCAGCGCTGCTCTGTCTGCAAACGGACACTCTCTTTGGCTCAGTACTCCATATATTCGTCGAAGATTGAGCCGGGTGCAGTGGTGTGGCATAAACCTGGATTGGTCCAGGTGGATTATTTTTTGTAATAATTCCACTCAATTGTGTTGCTAGAATTGTGGCAATCATTTTGGGTACTACATTCAGGAGGGATATCTGGCGATATGAACTACACCGAGAGGGGTGTTTCCCCGTTTTGTGAATAGTGACTATTGTGGCAAGTCTTTGATCCCTTGGTAGTTTCCCTTCCTCTTAGGCGTTTAAAAACATGGCCAGCATCGGTTTTGCAACTCCAGTTGCACTTATTTCGAACAGCTCAGGGGGGAGTCCATTTGGCCCTTCCGCTTTCCCTTACTGCAATCCTCTTATTGCCCACGCCACTTCTTCCTCCATTAAGTCTGAGTCAAGGTCCTCCCTGCCATCCTGAGTTAATGTCTGTAGGTCTAGGGACCCGAGGAGTTCAGTGCTGTCTAGCACTGATGCTGGGTCTGGGGGGGCATATAGTGTCTCATAGTATGAGGCGAAGGTCTCTGCTATGTCCGAGTTCGCGGTGTAGGTTGCCCCGTCATCGTCTGTAATTTCTAGAACCCATGTTTTCTCCCTGTCTCTGAGCTCCAGCCAGCCCCGGAGTTTGCCAGCTTTATCGCTCACATCATATAGCCGGTGCTGTACTGCCTGGACATACACCCTTGCTCTATTTTCTGCCAAGGTGCAGAGCGCATCTTGTTTTAGCTTCAATTGATGAGACAATGCACTTGATTCTTCCTGTCCCACCTGTTTCTCCAGCGCTAGGATGTCCCGTTCAAGATCCTCAATTTCCTGTTTTTCCTCCTTTCGTTTCCCCCCTATAAAGGCCATTGCTTGACCTAGTAACACTGCTTTATACGCTTCCCAGAGTGTGCAGGGGGAGTCGACTGTACCCTAATTGTCCTCAAAATATTGGGTAGTGGCCTCCCTAATTTTCTCCTTTTTTTCTCTCTCTTGGATACTCCAAGCATCTATACTAGGGATCTGTGGCCTGCGCGTTTAGGGGCCCTGGAAGTGTACTTGCACCAGTGAGTGATCCGAAATGCCCCTCGCATGGATCATTGCATCTCAGAAACGATTATCAGTGGACGTATGTGTCAGGAGGTAGTCAAGCCCAGTGCAGCAGTTATGTGCTGATGAGAAGTGTGTGAATTGCCTGGTTGCTGGGTTAATCGTTAGCCATTGCAAAAATGGGGTATTCCCAAAAGGCAGAGACCTGGGAATCGAATTAGTACAACAAACAATGGTCCTGACTCAATACTTCACAATTCAGTAATGTGTCATCTCGTTACGTTTGGAGCTGAATTTCATTTATCATAGCTCAAGAAACTAAATTTGAAGCAATACAACATCCTACATTTGATTTAGCGGTATTTATTTATTTACAACAATTCGTATAAAAGTTCGGCGCAGGGTTGCTCCAGAGGGAACGTGCATAGAATAAGGGTGCTGAGAAGTGAGTGTGTGAAGAGAAATTTCTCAGAAAACAATGGAAGAATTAAGATGAATAACAAATTAAACGGTTTACAATTCACCGTACAAGGTGTCCTGGTCACGTATAAATAGATAGAGTCACAATTTTCAATATAGAATCCAATTCATATTTTGGCACGTTGGGTAAGGGACGTGTACCAGGCTCATTCGTAAGGGGGTGTCGACGTTTCGACCCGTCTTAGGGTACTGCGGTAATTTGTAGCCTTGACCATGCGGGTCTTCTTCAGGACAATAGAGAAGGAGGGGCAACCTGACGGAGTCCTCAACTTGACTTGGAGGTCTAGCGTGAATCCAGGAAAAGTTCAACCAGAATTCAATAGTGGCAATAATTCAAAAACCATGTGTGTGGTCCACAGACACTGGAACTGCAACGCGGACTCAATCCGATAAGCAGTGTAACACAGGGAGCCAATTTGGGCATCACATATCCTGGACAAGGGTCGTTCTGTAACGCGGACTCAATCCGTTCGGCAGTTTGTTCCAGGGAACCGGAATTCAATTACGGCAGTCGTTCTGCATCTAATGCAGAGTGTGTTCACGTGGCGTCTCAACCGGTTGAGACGCCACGTGAACACACTCTGCATTAGGAATGCTGGCCTCTGTAACATCCTCTAAAGCTGGACCTGGAGCCCTGACAATTATGCGTTTCCCCTGAGCCAATGACCTTTCTCTCACCACAGCAGTCTGTACTGCCATCAGAATCTTTTCTGTTGGTGCAAAATACATACATTTGTATATGAATGTGATTTATATGCAATTGGTACAGTGTCTCCTTCAGTGAATGTGAAATAGGTGCATCCTGAAGCACCCGCAATTATACGGATCACCAGGTTTGTGGTGTTCACAATTGTGTGTAAGTGTTTTGAAGCTAGCATGTCAGTTTGTACTGAATGTAGGATTCGTGTGTGTTCAGTTGTCTAATGTGAGCTTCAAAAGTCTGGTATAATCAAGTCGTAGAATGGTTTTACCTGTTCTGCGTAGGCTGGAATGTAAGTTCTGCCAAAATTTAAGAAACCCAATATTGATTAAAGTTTTTTCAATGTGTTTGGTGGTTGTAGAAGTGCACACCTCTCTAAGAAATGTGTCACAAGGCTTCTGCCTTCACTTGACAACTCGTATCCCAGAAATAGGACAATGAGTTAGGCTATTTAATACAATTTGTAGCCCATGTGAGTAAATCCCAAAACTATGCGATCTACTGTAGCCAAGTGAGCTGAAAAACCATCATCCGTCAAGTAGAACATCCTTTTTGGCCCTGATCCTTTTGGTCCTCTACGCTCCTTTGGGTTGTGCCTTCTCTGAGGGGACGACCTTTGTAACCCAAATTTCGGCATTATATTCCTATGTCTGACTGTTCTTTTCTTTTGTTTTGTGGACATTCGCTTACCTTCTCCCTTTTCTCCACCCCCACATCACACTCTGGCCATCTACCGCACACCATCATGGATACTAACTTACAGTTTAAGCTAATTCCAATGGGCCTCAATGCATTTTCTATTGAATACCCATCCAGCCTATCTAAAAACACCTCGAAACGCTTCAAACATGAAACTCTAATCTCTGACCCTTACCGCTCCTTAATCAAGGGAGCCAAGACCTGTGATCTCATCTTCTACTCGAAAAGAAGAGCTAAATGGAGGAATGCTATCTGTTCTCTTTGCCTGATCACCTCTTCCAAGCAATTCGCTCATGGAACTAGGTTAGTGGTAGACCATTCTTCTACCTTCAAAGCTGATGGTACTATCTCTGTCTATAATACTGGGATAATTCTCATCCAAGCTGCAGACTGCCAACTAGGGATTTTTGAAGATATCTTTCACACTATCAAAAACTCCTTCTCTAACCAGATTCCTGACACTCCTACGCATGGGCTTGGTGCCCCACCCTCATTCGTTTCCATTGAAATGACCCCCTCTGGTAACTTCACCCCCTCTCACTCTCCCCCTATCCTCCTCCAACTCTCCCATCCCCACTTTTTTGCCCATCTCGCCTTCACTGCGTTGGGATATGGGCTCTCAACGGGTGAGTATCAGCACCCAGAATGCGATCCTACAGAACACTGCTCACCTCTCCACCACTCTGTACTGCCACTCTCCACCCATTAGCCCTGGTCTAACTGATTCGGTGGTCTACCCTTCTCGTCCCTTGGCTAGAGAGATGTCTTTCCTGAAGTCTGATTCTCCTACTATGATTTACTCCAACACCATGTCGTCTCCAGACACCTTAGTAGATCAGCTTAATAGTTCTCCCAGGCCCCCCTTCCATCTAAATAACCTTTCCTTATCAACCAACCCTGACTTGGAGCTAACTGGCCATCAACTCACAACCGATCCCATCAGTACTTCTTCTCAGCCTATGTGTTCCCGGACACACTCCGCGGAGTCTCATCTACACTCCGTACTCTCTTCCGCTTTGGACACTATCTCGCTTGATATCCATCAACTCAGGGTCGACTCACAAAAGCTCATTCTCATCACCACTAAACTGGTGATTGATAGATGTACAGACAGGTCATCTGGGTTCTATAGACACTTTCGTACACCTGTTACCAAGCTGCCATTCCCCCCTCTATCAATGGTCGTTCTCATTTCCCCAGTAGGAGAACCATTCCCTTGCCGAACGCTGCTTCTAGACCCTCTAGGTCCAAGAATTCTTTCTCAGGGATCGATATAGACACTCTCCTACGCTCTTGTAATCCCTCTCACCTGGACAAGCCAGATAATCAGGAACACATTCTAGCCATTCCTCCGAACCCTCTCAGAAAATCACAAAATTGGTTTTAATTGATATATGTGTTTTTTTGTTGTTATTATTTTTCACATATAGTGTAAAACTCAGAGCGGGTTCCTGACGAAGGCCTAGCCGAAACGCGTTGTGTCAATCGACCGCCTATGTGCTCATTTTTCAACAATTGAGTATAAATTTGAGAAAAACAAGTTTTTCACTGATTTTTGATTATAGTTTCTGTATATAGTATGTGTAAGGAAAAACAATCATAGCAAAAGTAATGAGTTATCAACATGATTAACATTAGCAGGCTATGGACACTAATTATGATCAATTAGTTATGAATCAATCATAGTCCACATTGTGTGTATAGGAATTAATTTGTATAGACATTAACAACATGATGACTTATTGATACATTGTTGTCCATAATCATATATGTTGACGACGAAAAGAATTCATTGTAAAAAAAGATATTGAAAAACGAAAAACTAAAAAAATATATATTTATATTTTGTATTAATTAAAGAGATATATCATATATCCATTAGCCTGTTTGTCTATCTATTTTAAGATTTGTATATGTTAGGCATAATTTGCTGACTGTTAGTAGAATGTGAGTTATGCTTGTTTATTGGGAGTCAATCTGCAAGTAGTATTTATCCGACACTGTGCCCGGTATTCACCTTTTCCCATACAAGTTTATTCCCTACTTGGGCTATATATCAAGTCAGTAGGGGCCCCGTTGCTTTACCAAACACAGTTTGCAAATTGCACATGTTTTACCATCCGCCGGGTGACAACCTCCCCTTCGTTGAAGATGTCATGGAAATCATTTCTTCAAATTCGGGGCATCATCATCCCCAAATCTTCCTCAGAGACTTCAACTTTAGTTTTATATAGCGCAAACTTGTCCCGAATCGGGTATCAGAGTGCTTTACATAGCACCAGTTACGTTACATTTGGACACACATTCATTTTTGGTAGGCACGGGGAGATTAAGTGATTTGCCCAGAATCACAGGATGTTCAGCGTAATTGCCGAGACTCAAATACAGTTCCCCAGGTTCGAGGTCGACCGCCCTAGCCGTTAGGCCACTGGAATGACTTGAAAGACCCGGCAGTGATCACTCTCAAAACCTTCCTTGCCGACCTTAGCCTAGTTCAAATAAGTGATAGTCCTACACACACTGTAGGCTCGATCCTTGACCTTATTATAGCAAAACCAAATGCTATTCAATTAGTTTCGATTGCCCCATGTGACTGGTCTGATCATCACTATATCTCCTTCCACATCATAGAACCCTGGTCCAAGAAAAGATAACAAGACAAGAATCCCAGGCTCTGGATTCGATCTCTTCGAAACTCAAACATGGATGACCTGATCTCCATCAGCAAGAACACCTTGTTACCTCCTACTGACATGTCCGAGGCACAGGACCTCACGGAACATTACAAAAGCTCTATACTGAGTATCCTTAACTCCGTTGTCCCCCTTGAACTGAAAAGACAGTCCTCAAAAGACTCCAAACTTTCATTCAACGATGGCCTAAATTCAGAAAGACGCAATCTTAGACTTGCCGAACGATCCTGGAGACGATCCCCATCCCCGGAACTGATCATGCTCCTCAGATCTAGACGAAGCTCTTCAAGAGGGCAAAATTGAACTTTTTCAAAAGCCAACTAGATAATGTCTGAAACAGGCCAAATTTTTTTTTTTAACTGATCAAACTCCAATCCAACTATCTTCCCACTCTTCCGCCATCGCAGGCACCCATGCAGCCAACCTGTGAAGTGTTTGCCTCTTTCTTCCTTTCAAAGACTTTTAAGATTGAAAATGATCTATGAGCTCTACAATGCAAACAACCTACTTTCCTTTGCCCTACTAACGCCTGCTCGAGACAATTCACTCCCTATGATGAATGCTCTATTCTCAACTTGCTTACTACTCTGAAACCCTCTAACCACTTCAATGACCCTCTACACGCAAGCTTCTTCAATGAGATTAAAGGGTCCTAAGCCCCCCTCTGGACCAAAATAGTAAATGCCTCCCTTCATCAAGGTATGATTCCTGACTGTCTGAAGGCAGGGCAGGTTTTGCCCATTCTCAAAAAACCCACGGCTGACCAAGAGGATCTTAAAAATCACTAGCATCCCATCTCTAGCGAAGGTCCTTAAGA
Source organism: Triturus cristatus (assembly GCF_964204655.1). Lineage (NCBI taxonomy): Eukaryota > Metazoa > Chordata > Amphibia > Caudata > Salamandridae > Triturus > Triturus cristatus. The sequence continues at coordinate 662,204,887 of NC_140594.1, forward strand.
AATGTGTTCTTGTCCAACTATGTAACCACATTGACCAATTCCAGCTCTTAGATCAATTCCAATCGGGTTTTTGCCAGGGCCCAGTATTGAAAGAGCTATTAATCATATAGTAGATGACGCCCTAAAAATGCTCAATCGGAATGAAGCTTGCCTTCTGAACCTCCTTGACTTATCTTAATCGTTTGATACTGTCAAGAATGATAACCTCCTTGGCTTACTTGGGGACTAAGGATGGGTCTCTCTGGCCCGGTTTTAAACTGGTTTGCCTCCTTTCTCAACAACAGAACACAAAGATTTAAAGTCAACCAATCCCTTTCAAACTCCTCACCATCCACTCTTGGGGTTCCTCAGGGATCTGCTCTCTCCCCCACGCTATTCTACTTGTTCATGGAGCCCCTAACAGTTTTACTGAACTCTTCCAACATTCACTATCACATGTATGCTGATGACACCCAACCTTACCTGAAAACCTCTTCCCCAGATGACATCAAATCTCTCAACTCTACCCTACTCAAAACACAACACTGGCTGACTACCCAGCATCTTAAGCTCAACTCCTCCAAAACGGAATTCCTCCTGATAGCAACAACCAAAAAGACGGCCATCACCGCTGAGTACTTGAAACACTTAACTGCTCTCAACTGTACCCTTAACATCATTGACTCTGCCAGGTCTCTTGACAAGTCATTGAGCATGCAGGAACACATTAGCTCAGCCACCAAAGGGACCAACTTCCAAATGAGTTTTCTAAGATAGGTAAAACCCCTCTTTCCCCGGATGACTTCAAGTCTGCTGTTCAAGCTCTAGTAATCTCCAGGCTAGACTATGGCTGTGCAACCCTAAGTGGGCTACTCAGGTACAAGCTAGCTCCGCTCAGGGCTTCCCTTAACTCAGCGGCAAGGCTCACCACAGGTTCCAGAAGAAATAGGCACATCACGCTGGTTCTGAAATCCTTAAACTGGCTACCTTTGGAGGCTAAGGTTGAGCTCAAGATTGCATGCATGACGCAAAAGGTCCTTCACTTTAACACTCCATTGTACCTAGCCCAAAAACTGGAGCTCTCTGGCGGGAGCCGATCTTTTAGGAGTTCCAACACTCTGCTGCTGAAACCTCAAAAATTCCAGAAAGAGAAAACGTACAACCGGGCGTTCTCAGGTATTGCCCCAAGAATTTGGAACTCTTTGCCTCCGCACATCAGACTTATTCCCTCTACGGCGTCTTTCAAAAAAGAAGTGAAAGCCCTTTGGACGAATGCCCTTGTTTGACGGCACCTACCTCCACTGACTATGCCCACTACGCTGGTTTGTGCTCAACCCCGCCATTTGTTTGTTGCACTTATATGATACACTATTTCCTCTTGCATATTTTACTGCTCCTCTATCGTCTCCATTACCTTGCTTATCATTGTTGTTGTTATTTTACCTGCAACTCTGTTTGTACCTCGGTACATCTGTAAAGCGCTCTGATACCCGCTTGGGTCACGCTCGCGCTATATAAAACTTTATAAATAAAATAAATAAATAAGTATATGTCATTGACACAAGACACTGCCTGGTCATCAAAATCTTGTAAAAATTCTGTGACCCTGACTGAAAACAGGCCAAGGCTATTCCTATACCCTTGGGGCAATTAACAGAACTTCCTTTGAGAACCCAGAGTAATGAATGCAGTCAAGTAACTGCTTTCAGGTGCTATTTTTTGGCACATAAATCAATTCAAGGTGTCCAAAGTGGGTTTGTATTTCTTCCGCACTATATTGTTCCTTAGTGGCACACTGTGCTCATTTTGTACATTGAATATACGTGTGGCAGTGTTCAAGTATCTGTAATCTAATGATAGATAATATGAATGGTTTGGTTTCATTACTGAAACAAAGGTTTATTCCTAGAGGAGGTGCAACTTTATGTTACACCCTGATATTCCAGTTATGTGAGAATCTTTCTAACTTACTTTTTAGCCTAATTTTTAATGGGGTATTATCGTTGTCGATGTAGGGTCAACCTCACGGGTATGATGTGATAAGGGAAACTGCCAACTCACTCTACATGTTATCGGTATAACGCTAGAGCTTGCGTTAAGCCCCACTCCTTGGCGTAAGAATGTTTAATTGCATCTGGGACGAGGTTGGAAAAACCAAGTGTAATTACAGGTAGCACCAAAAGCAAAGAATACCGTGATCAATCTCATCGATGTAGAATTGACTTCAGCAGAATTACAACTGTTATCACTAGGCTTAAGCTATTGTCCGGAAAGTAATTTTTCCTACAGTCAATGCCGAATAGATGTTTTTAAATTTATTCGAAAATTGAAATTAAGAAAATTCTTCCAACTGAATAAATGTACCCCCAGTAACACCTCCAGTCATCTAGAGTCAAATACAAACTTACAAGTCAATGATATCCCAACACTAAGAATGTTGCAATCATTATCTAATGAGGAAAACACAGTAGCTGAGTCTGCACAGGAAGAATTGATTGAAATGGACACAAAGACAAACAAACCAGCTAACAGCTCTTTTCGGCCAGCCTCTACATTTTTACCACTTATGCCTAAAGATGCCGTAAGCACATTCAATGATAGAGTCGTGGATGAATTAAAACATTGAAACTGTACTATTAAAGAAAACCATTACCATAACAATTCAAGCAGATCAAATACCATGCCTTAGTAAAGAAGCTAAAAGAAAACCAAGACATTATTATCAACAAATGTGACAAAGGTGGCAATATTGTGTTGTGGCCAAAGACCATGTATCTGGAAGAAGCTAATAGGCACCTATCTGATCTCACTTGCTATAGAAAAGCATCTAAACAAGATTTATGATTAACCCAAGAAAAAACATCAGAACAATTGTCCCAATGGAAGAGGCAAGGACTGCTTATCAAAGACGAATAGAATTTTTTAAAGATTGAACATCGTGTAATTCCAGTCCTCTATTCTATCCCCAAAATCCATAAGAAAGTGGTCCAGATTGCAGGAAGGCCTATCATTTCGGCAAGGAAGAGTTTAACAGAAATTATATCTAAATATGTGAACTATTTCCTTCAGCCTCATGTCACCAATTTGCCTTCGTTTGTAAAAGATACTAGCGACTTTCTCAGGAAAATAGACACTGTATTGTGGAAACCTAATTTCCTGCTTGTGGTAATGGATATTGAATCCTTGTATACTAGCATTCATCACACTGATGGGCTCCTAGCAGTGAAATATTTCTTAGACAAAAGATCTATCCACCTACAGGAACACAATTGTATGTTGATGGAAATGATTATGCTTTGTCTTTTTAACAGCTATTTCCTATTTAACACAGATATCTATCAACAACTCAGAAGAGTCGCAATGGGGGCACGCTTCTCCCCCAGCTACTCTTGCCTTCACGTGGGCTGGTGGGAGGAGCATGTCCTCACAAAACAACATAAGGCTCTATGGGAGGCACATGTCAGACACTATTGGCGGTACATAGATGATGCCTGTTTGGTGTGGGAAGGAACCAGAGAGGCTGCACTTACATTCATAATGTCTTTAAATAACAACACTCTAAACCTAAAATTCACCGCCACTATTAGTGAGGAAAGTGTTGAATTCCTAGATGTCTTACTCTATATTAGTGATGGTCGAATCCACACCAAACTGCACCGCAAGAAAACAGCAGGAAATTCTATTTTACAGGCTGAAAGTTCACATCCTCGCCATCTGATTCAAAGCATCCCATACGGGGAATTCTTGCGGATCCGCCGTATTTGTAGTTCTGATATCGACTTACAGGTGTATCAGCAGGAAGCAGTTGATCGCTTCCTCTGTCGAGGATACAAGAGATCTATGCTCAACAAAGACCTCAATAAAGCAAACAAACAGCTCAGAGAAGATATGTTAGTACCTAATAATGAACGCGCTGAAGCACAGGCTTCCATTTCTCAAGGCATTGAGAATGAAACACCTAATATAAGACTCATTACGACGTACAGCAAACAAGAACGTCAAATATGTCAGATAATTTACTCGCAGTGGCCCATAGTACTTACAGATATCACTCTTAGACCAATTCTGCCATCTTTACCTGCCATCACATTTAGGAGGTCACCCTCTATGAGAGATGCTCTGGTAAAAACCAGCCCCGAAGTAACATCTAAATCCCCTTGGTTGGCCAAATCTGGGGTTTTTAAGTGTAAATCCTGCCGAGCGTGTAAATTTGGTACAAATCTGACATCATATAGGACAGCGTTCAGCACTATACCTATCATTATAAATGACCATCTAACTTGCCGTACAGAATTCGCTGTTTACTTACTGTGGTGCTCATGTGGGCTCCAGTATATTGGGAGCACCAAGCTCCCAGTTCATAAGCGCATTCTGCAAGACATAAGGGCTATTGTTAATTCGGATCCCAGCTATCCAGTAGCCAGACACTTCAAGTTGGTATATAACAATAACCTCAATGACTTACATTATTTGGTGCTAGCATCAGTACCAATGCCAGGGAGGTGAGGTAATCGTGAGAAAAGCCTCCGCCAACTTGAGACACATTACATTCTGGCATCGAAGAAAACAGAATCCTGGACCCTTCCCAGTTAGGGTTCTGCAGCAACCACAGCACCGAGACTGCCCTCATCGACGCCACCGACGACATCAGGACCCTGCTTGACAATGGCGAGACCACAGCACTCATCCTCCTAGACCTCTCCGCCGACTTCGACACCGTCTGACACCGCACACTACGCGCACGCCTCCGTGCCACAGGGATCCAAGACAAGGCTCTGGAATGGACCACCTCCTTCCTCTCCGGCAGAACCCCGAGCATCCACCTCCCCCCATTCCGGTCCAAAGCCTCCGAGACCATCTGCTGTGTACCCCAAGGATCCTCCCTCAGCCCGACACTGTTCAACATTTACATGGCCCCGCTCGCACACATCGCCCGACAGCACGACCTCAACATAATCTCCTACGCCGACGACACTCAACTGATCCTCTCCCTCACCAAGGACCCCATCACCGCCAAAGCCAACCTCCATGAAGGAATGAAGGCCGTCGCTGACTGGACGAAAACCAGCCGTCTGAAGCTGAACTCGGACAAGACGGAGGTCTTCATCCTCGGCACCAACCCTTCAGCCTGGGACGACTCCTGGTGGCCGACTGCACTGGGAGCAGCCCCGACACCCACCGACCACGCACGCAACCTGCGAATCATCCTCGACTCAACGCTCTCAATGACCAAGCAGGTCAACACCATCTCCTCCTCCTGCTTCAACACCCTCCGCATGCTCCGCAAGATCTACAGATGGATCCCGACAGACACAAGAAAGACAGTCACCCAGGCCCTCGTCAGCAGCAGACTCGACTACAGAAACGCTCTCTACGTGAGAGCCCCGACCAAGCTCATCAAATGACTACAACGCATCCAAAACGCCTCGGCACGACTGATCCTCGACTGATCCATGCCACGGCCACATCACCCCGCACCTGAGGGACCTGAACTGGCTCCCCGTCAGCAAGAGGATATCCTTCAAGCTCCTCATCCACACACACAAGGCACTCCACAAGACCGGCCCAGCCTACCTCAACAGACGGCTCTCCTTCTACATCCCCAACCGCCAGTTACGCTCCACCGACCTTTCACTAGCCACCGTCCCACGCATCCGAATAACAACCACCGGCGGGAGATCCTTCTCCCACCTCGCCGCCAAGACATGGAACACCCTCCGACTGAGCCTACGAAAGACCCAAGACCTGCTGACCTTCAGGAGGATGCTCAAGACCTGGCTGTTCGTTCAGTAGTGGACCCACCCATTGATTGGCCCTCGACACCAAGATGCTGAACGGTCTAAATACAAGTGAGGATTTGCACAACTTCCTCTAACAGTATCCGTTCGCATCCCTTGTCTTACCCACTGGTCTTCATGTACATGTATTTGATCATGTTCTAATTATGCTTTGAATGCTTTAAAACAATTACTAGTATGCATTTTTGATATGTTGTCTCCATTACTTATTATGCATCATTTGGCTCTTAGAAATGCTAGTATAATTTACTTATAGCATATAGTATGAAATGGTCCTGCACTTGCACTTTATAAGATCTACATTCCTAGCATATATTTAAAGCTACTGATAGATAGTATGAGGAAGATTACCCAGTAGATAACTGCATACTCAACTAATAACTTGCAGCACTTGCACTTTATGATGAATCACCTTAAGTGAGTATTAGGTGTTTCTAAGCTGCTTCCCAACAAGTTTGTATATATTTGCACTAATGATTTGCACTTAGGGGTTTATTATATGCACAAAGCACAGCACTTTAATATGATTACAGACTATATATAGCAATGAGTAATATCTGCTAAATGCATAATACTAATCCTTCTAAGGAAGGAGCACCTCCATGAACTGCTGCTATGTCAGAATCAACTAATAGTGATCAATGAATCTTTTAGACAGTAACCAACAGAAAGATGATATCTCATAATATATTAGCACTGGCATTATATTATTTCTTATGAACTTGTCTCGATACCCTATATTATTAGTGGAAGGTCATAAGTCTTTTAAATGTGTTTACATGTCTTTTAAATTCCTTATAAGACTTTCAGCAGAATATGTGATACTAATATACCATGGTAGAGTTAGTGCAATTTTGCAAAATGTTTGCACAATTAATGGCAGCTGTATTCATTATCTTATGTTATATTAATTGGTTTTATTATGCGGTTTTAGTATCATCAAGTTTATTCAATGTACTTACTGTATTCTTGATAAACACGCATAAGGTGTACTAATGTTACTTTTTTGTATGCCAATAGTCTGTTTTCTATGCCCACTTACCAATGTATGGATTTCTAGAGGAGTTAGTGCACACACACTATTTAAATTGTTTACTGTCATGTGGCGAGTCACGTGATCAAGATTGCGGTTACACGATCAAAACGTGGCAATGGCAGGCACTATGCCTGAACAGCATGGGAGAAATTGGAAATAAAAACAGCGCAACTTTCAAGAAGCCATTGTGAGTTGTGTATTTTAAGCGTGAAGAGGTCCGTACCTGGGAGGTCCCGCCAGGAAGGAGATGGGCCAGAAGCGTATTCGAGTGATATATATATATATATTACCTACTGGAGGTCGCCATACGTATTTATTGTTAGGACCAAAGTTTCTATAGGAAAACCTTTTTTCGTTTTTCAAATAACTTTGGCGCCGCTTGACGAATCTTCAGAACATTTTCAAACAACTTCCCCTTTTTGGTTCAGCTGCTGTCTTGAAAGTTTTGGGGTGATCCGTCAAGCAGGGGCTGAGAAAAAAGGGGGGTCCCAAAACACGTTTTCCCCCTGTTATTTCTATAGGAATGTTTTATTTTTTAACACAACTACAGCCCGAACCACTGAACCAAATTACATCAATTTGGCAGAAAGCTAGATGTTGGACCAGAAAGCGTGCTTTTTTGTAATTTGGTATAAATCCATTCAGTGGTTTCAGAGATATTTCAGATTGAAAAATGTAGATATCTGGGGGCTTCAAATTTGAATAAAACTACCCCTCTTGTCACCTCCAGTTAGTTTCTCACAGCGGGATCGCTAAGAGGTGTTCAGAAGCCACGCCCCTTTTCTCCACCACTTTGCCAATGTGCCACTAGGTACACTACTGGTTGGGGGATGAAGACCACTTTAACCCTATGGGACCCTGGGGGCCAAGAAGCCCTCCTGGTACCTCCATTTGGCCCCCCTCCTAGAGCCTGAAAAGGCCCCAGGGAGCTGGCCCCTGGGGATTGCTCAATGGTTATGTCCCAGGTTGCCCACTCCTGGGACATAGCGGTTTCCCTGCCAAGCAGCAGCATGGGCTGGGAAATCTGTCAGCTTCCAGCTGGCAGGAAGTTGAAAATACTCCAGCCAGCTGGAAGTTATGTTATGTTAAAATATTTATAAAGCGCATGGCTGCTCCAGCAATGGGGCTTCCCAGCGCTGACTGTCTGGTAGAGTGGGAGGAAGAAGTAGCTAGTGATTGGAAAATAGCCAGGTCTTCACAGTTCTTCTAAAATTCCAGTGATCGGAAATACTGTGGGTAGAGAGAGGTAGAGAGTTGCAAAGGGCAGGCTCTAAAGCCTTGAACGAGCAGCCATCTGCTCTGGCCCTGCATACCCAAGGCACTCGGGCCAGATGCAAATCCGCTGAGCACAAAGCAGGTGGGTGCATAAAGAGAGCACATATTGCTCAAAATCCTAGGCCCAAGGCCCAGAAAGACCTTATGGATGATGCAGAGAGTTTTGAAGTGTATTCTCTGTTCAAATGGGAGCCAATGTAACGGGTGAGGAGGTCGGAGATGTGACAGTACTTAGGAAGTGTGAACAGAGCACGGGCTGCAGCGTTCTTGACACATTGGAGCCTATTAATCACTGATTTTTTGGAGCCCTGGAGCAACGCGTTGTAGTAGACCAATCTAGCCAGGATGGTGGATTGGACTATCAACTGCCGGGTGCGAGAGTCAAAAAGTCCCAGAACAGGCTTCAGGCCATGGAGCAATCCAAAGCAGGTGCCTGCCACTGATTTAGCTTGTGCCTCGAAAGAGAGGGCGCAGACTCCCAGGTCCTTGACCACAGGCTTAGGTAGGGGTGTGCACCAAGGACAGGGGGCCAAACTGGCTGCCCCAGAGATGGGAGTCCCTGCCCACCAGAAGGACTTCAGATTTTGTGGAGTTCAATTTGAGGTAGTTGTTAGCCATCTAATCAGAGATGGCAGTTAGATCTCCCTGGAATTTTGCCAAGTCCTGGCTACGGGTGCTGGAGAGGGTAAGCACTAGCTGAGTTTCATCCGCATATGACACCAGAGAGATGTTCCAGGCCTTAGCCATCAGAGCCAGAGGTCGGATGTAGATATGAAATAGAGGGGGCTCAGTGCTGAGCCCTGGGACACCCCACAGCACAGTGGATGGATAGGGGAGGAAAAAGGTGGGGGCAATGACTTGAAAGGTACGATCAGCCAGAAAAGACAAGAACCAAGAGAGGGACTTGCCATCTATGCCGATCTCCCTCAGCCGGAATAGCAGGATCTTATGGGAGACCGTGTCGAAGGCTGTGCCCAGATCAAGCAGAATCAGTGCCGGGGTTCTGCCCTCATCCAGAGAAGCCTGTAGCTGTTCAGTAACTGCAAGCAGCGCGGACTCAGTACTGTGCAAAGGCTGGAAGCCGTTTTGATATGAATCTAGTATTGAGTGAACTTCCAAGTATTGGGTTAAAATGGTGTTGACGTGTGATTCTGTGATTTTCGGAAGGAACGGGAGCAGGGAGATAGGTCGAAAGTTTTCAGGCATGGACGCCTCCAGCGTCGGTTTTTTAAACAGAGGAACAACTTTGGTGTGTTTCCACGATTTGGGAATATATGACGAAGATAGAGACAAGTTGATCAACTCTGGGCACTCAGGTAAAAGACATTGTTCGAACTTTCAGAAAAGGTCAAGTTTCAGCGGGTCATCAGGGGAACCTGAGTTTACCTTGACAAACAAAGCTTCCAAGTCTTTGGGCGAGATAAGAGGAAAGGAGGAGAGGGAGTGGATCTCAGGGCCTGAGGACTGACTCCTCCAAGGGCAGGGAGCGGTATTCCCCGGACAGAAACTGCTGTCAATACGCTCAACCTTATTAATGAAAAATTTGGCCAACACCTCACACTGCAAGTTGGAAGATATGGTACTGTTGGGGGCAGATGGGGATTTTACCATATCTTTCAGGAGTGTGAAAATAGTTTTAGTAGGGTTGCTACTTGTATTGATCAATATAGAATAATGTGCAGCCCTAGACTTCTGGACCAGTTTGTGGTATGCTTTGATCGTGTTTCTATAACGTGCTTTAGCTATGAGATTGTAGGTCTGTCTCCAAGCCCGTTCTAGAACCTTACAGTTCTTCTTTGCTAAAATTAGTCACTCATTAAACCAGGCATTGGTCCGCACGCGCTTTTAGTAAGTTAGTTTGGCCAGGATGCAGATATCCAGTGCTTTATTGACCCACCCCAGAAAGGATTTGTTGGCTGCTTCTATGTTAGTGGGCCGTTCAGGGAGCTGGGTGCTTAGGGCAGCTATAAAGGTGGCAGGGTCCAGTTTGTGCCAAGGACGTTTAATTGAGGGGTTGCGATGAGGTTGTGGCTTGGAGCGAACTAAAGGTATCCGCAGATATATGATGGAATGGTCAGTCCAAGGCATAGGAAGGGGGGCCTGCACCTCTAAAGGCTGGAGATTTGAGAAGACAGGCTCAAGGAGATGGCCAGCTAGGTGTGTCGGCCCGGGACCAGTCGAGGCAATTGGCAAGCTGCCATATCCCCAAGAAAGTTGATAATATCAGGAGCATCTTGTAGCTCCAAGTGTAAATTCAGGTCACCTATAATATTAAAGTTGGCTGTCTGAAGAGCCAATGTAGTGACAGCATTGGCTGAGGTGTCTCTAAAATTTTCGATGTGCCAGGCGGGCGGTAGATGAGTAGCCCAGAGAATATGAAGTTGTCTGTCAATGCAATTTTGAAGAGTGCACTTTCACAATCAGGGATATCTTTCGGGAGAAGGCTACATGTGTAGGTAACTTTGTATATAATTGCGATGCACCCCCCTCACCCGGCTTCTCTGTTCAGGCGATTCATGGCTTAGCCGGTTGAAAGGGTCAGAGCCAGTATAGCCACTGTGTCCTCGGAGAGCCACGTCCCCGTAAGGAATAAAACATCAGGGAACCCGTCATATAAGATGTCAAACACCTCAGCGTAGTGCTTAACCAGGGAGCGGCAATTTAGGCTGTAAAGTTTATATTCCTTCGCACTGGGGGTGGGAGCTACAGAGCGTAAGCAAGGGCTGACCTTAAAGTTACACTGATTACAGTGTGGGGGACATGCATCAGGGAGCCAGTTGTGTTTTCCAGAAGAGGCTTCATGGTGCAGAGCAAACAAGTTTTCACTTGAATACGCTGACCTGTGGGGTGGAGACGGAGCAGAGTGCCTGGCTCCTGGCGATGTCCAGGCACAGGTGGGTGCAGATGGGCCTGCCTTTGGTGCACCAGCGGCATGCCCACTGCGTGGGTCCATGCTCTGGCACGCCCGCTGCGTGGGTCCGCGCTCTGGCGCGTCACATGCACGGGTCTGCGCTCCGGCACACCTGCTGCACGGGTCCATGCGCCGGTGCGCCCTCTGCATGCATCCGCACTGCGCCGTGCATTTAGTACCTGGGGGGCACAACTGGCTCCTCCCAGGCTGGTCCCAGATTGGCTAAGCCAGGCAAATCAGAGAAATGCACAGCCGGTGTTAAAAATACATAAAACAACGTATATCAACGTATAACACAGTAAAAACGGAGCAGCGTGCAGAATAACCTTTTAGTGCAAATAGCTTTAGTTCAATCGGCAGTTTCCCTCTTAACTAACCCCACTCGTACCAAAAGCGCGTCCGAGCTGCGGTGTGCATTTAGTACCTGGGGGACACAACTGGCTCCTCCCAGGCTGGTCCCAGATTGGCTAAACCTGGCCAATCAGAGCAAAGCACAGCTCATGTTAGAAATACATAAAACTATTTTTATCAATGCATAACACTGTAAAAACGGAGCAGCATGCAGAATAACTTCTTAGGTCAATCAGCAGTTTCCCTCTTGACTAACACCACTTGTACCAAGACTTTTGATCTCTTTCCTGACCACATTGAAGCATTAATAGCTGTTTCCTGTGGGTGGGAGAAATTCTGGCTCACACTGGATGCAGGGAGACACCTGGGGCTGCGGGGACTTGGGGCTCCCTCCACGGCCATCAACCAAGATATGGTGGGTACCATGGGTGGGCACCAGAGCACCCACCTTGTGTTGAGCTGGGCCCCAGTGGAGGTGGTTCTCGAGGCCGAAATCAGCCCAGGGAGGTAGGGTTGTGCACCCCTACCCCCTTTACTACAGTGCAGGAGACTGGGCGATGGGGTCCCTGGGGTTGAGATCGGGACAGGGGAGGGGGCGCCATGTGCCCCTTCCCCATTGAAGATAGTGTCGGGCCCCAGTAAATGGGACGAAAATTGGCCTGGGGAGGAAGGCCGCATGACTGCCGGAGAAAGTTTCCAGCAGGGTAAAGATTCTACGTGCTACATACTAAGTATTGTAAGCAGCCTTGAGTAATTAGACAGAATCGTCTCAAAATTTCTACTTAACATAGAATACTGTATGCACCAAGTACCAGCCTATGTACATATGCTTGTTTTGCTACAGAAGATGGGCTAGCTGTAAAGTTTCACCACAGTATGAAGGCTGCAGGTAGTATGATCTTTAGCATCTTCAGACTTTGGTTATTTTAAGTGAATAGTTGTTCTTTGGGCAAGTTTTACATAGGGTGTACACTGTTCTTAGTAGATACTTTTTAATACTCTGTGATGTATTTCTCATGAGAAGTTCACGGTCTGCAATTAGTGTGGTACAGGGAAAACTGTCTCCATAGAGTAAACAGTGTTAACAGTACCCACTTTTCTACTTATATCCATTTCTTTTATCAATGTAGGTTCAGTAACTATCAGGGGTTTGATACAGATAAAGATTGTCCATAGTAGAGCATTAGTTCTGTAACGGGGCTTCAGTATCTGGAGGACTTGGTTTTCCCTGAACAGTTGCATACAGATTGAACACCGTGTGCAGGATAGGTTACCCTTTCATCTGTGCTTCATAGTCAATATGAACTCAGCTACCCATGAAGTGTATGGTAAAGGGTCAATGGTGCACACAACACAAGCTTGCTTGCATACATACCTATAGGGGCTGTATGTATGATAGCATTAATGATGCTTAACATTATTCTGAGCTGTTATGCACTTACATTCATAGCTCTAATGCTATACCCGTTTATAGGACAATGTGTACAAAAGAAGCTTGGATGATGTCATCAGTGATGCCATCAATGATGCCATTTGAGATGGCATCAGTATGTCACAAATGATGTCATAGAAAATGTCATAAATGATGTAATATGTGAGATCATAAGCAGTGCATGGCGTGGTGCCAATTATAATTACCTGTGTTAACTATAGCTAGTAAATGTCTGTTGTGTTTTCAGTTCAAAACGTTAATGTTGTCACTCACATATTCACTTAACTATAACAGAACAGATCTTTTTATCACACCTAACTAAAATGTTACTTTAAACATTGTTTTTTTCAATGAATATCTAGAGTTTATTTTAACATAAAGTGATATTTATTACTATATGTAAAACCAACCTCCAGCAATGCACAACTTGCGGCTGTGAGCGGTGGGGGGTTGGCTGCAGGACCTTATGTTTTTTAAGAGGGAGGGGTCAACGTGCCCCCCTCCCTGAACCTTATTAGGCCCTGGGATCCCCACCTGAGCCTTACGAGGCCCTAAGTACCGCATCCCTCAGGGCTTGTTTCTAATGAAAGGGGAGGTGGGCTGCATGGACTCCCTCCTCAAGCATTATTAGGCCCTGGGTACCCCAACCCCAGGGCCGTTGTTTTTTTCATTAAAATGGAGGGGGTAGTTACGCCCTACTCCTACCCCCTACTCGAGCCATTTTAGGCACTGAGAACCCCATCCCATAAGGCCTTTTTTATATTAAAGGGGAGGGGGGATGCGTGACCCCCCTCCTTAGGCTTATTAGGCTCTGGGTACCCCATCCCTCAGGGCTGTTTTTGAGATTAAAGGGAAGGGAATCCTCATTAGGCCCTGGGCTACCCATCCCCAAATGCCTTTTTTAATGAAATTATGGGTGTGTGTGGGCACCCCCCAAGCATTATTAGACCCTGGGGACTTCGATCCCCGAGGCCAGCACTATCAAAGCTGGATGCCCTGATGCCCACCCAGGCCACCCACCATATACTCATTGGGGGCTATGAGGGGAGTCCCAAAGCCCCTGCTGTCCCGCCAGCTCCCTGCATGCAGTGGGAGCCAACATTTCTCCCACACACAGGGAGCAGCTACTAATGCTAGGGATTTCTCTAATTTCCAAGAACTTCCCAGTCATTTATTCAAAAATGTCTTCACAATGGTTTGAACAATGTTTTATTCAGAAGTATTCATGGCAGCTTTAAACAATGCTTTATTCAAAGGGATTATTTACGATGCTTTAGTGTTGGTAATGCTGATTGTAAATAATATTACATGCGTATTCCTAAGAGGTTGCAATGCTTTACTAATGATAATGTGAGCCAATGATTTAATGCTTGATTACTCATAATAAGTGCACATGGATTAGGGTTACTGAAGTCACTGATGGAATGAAGAATGACATGTGACAATTCTAGTAACATTGACCTGATATAAAGTGACATCCCCCTAAATGGCTATATGCTGGTGTGAACATGGGGTACTGTTTTTTGAGGAGTTATGACCCTTTAGGTGTCAAATGCAATACTGCCAAAGATATTTCCACCATAATAGATAATAGATTACAGTCTGTTCTCCATTTTTATAACAAAGAATGTGCTCTAAACATAAATAATGAACTACATGCTGTGTCACACATAAACAGAAGATTGAAAAAGTGTGTTCTATGTAATGACCAGAGGCGAGGATTATGCTTTCCTTTCTTTCACTTTATTAACCATAGCAGTCATTTTAAAATTACATTTCTTCAATAATACTAACTCCATTTCCCAGAAACACATGGGGAAAAAGTGTTCTTCAACAGTTAACCAATCGCATAACATGTCACCTCATATCCACTCATGACATCCTTTCCTCTTCCTCTATTTTCACTGCTCATCAGTTGTCACATGGTTTTTGAATATTCTCTGTGTCATTTATCGTTAGAAAAGAGAAAGATTTGCAGTATATTCAACATTGCGCTTAATCTGTTCAGCACAGCAGGCAACCCGAGTGCTCACTTTGTTTTTACACTGTGGGAGGTTCTATAGGTTGCACAGTGAAGTGCCATTGTCTGACCTTTCTCGAGACAAGCTCGAGCATTTGAGGAATGGAAGCCCTGCATGCTCCCAGCCTGCATGCTCCCAGCCTTGAACAAGATGCGGCGAAGGGAATACCTCAGAGGGTCTCCTCTTGAGAATGCCTCCAACCCTCTCCTCACAACACACTGTGGTCTTTGGAGAACAGCTGGGGGGCTTCAGTGATGCCGATTGGTGGTCCAGTGATACACAAATACACAGTGAAGTGCACAATAGTCTTTCTGGTCTTAAAAACAGGATCACATTAAAGACTTGACCACAGTATAGGTGTGGGGGTTGCCTGTGTGTATTAAGGGTGTTACTGGCACTTGGTGCAATAACTTCCTGTGGTGGTCTCACCCTCAAGTGATGAAGTCCTTCAGGTACCACGAGTATTCCCAATATTATGAGGGAGAGGAGACGGAATGGATCTCCAGGAAGCAGCATTTGCTAGAAGAGGTCGAAAGAGCCCTTAATTTAGCCATTTCAAAGGTTCTTAACCCTTTAAATGAACAACTCAGTAAACTGGCAGAACATCTTCTCAGAATCTTCGGGGAAGAGGCAAGGGTACAGGAACCAGGTCTTAGAGGGCATCCTACAAGACAGAAACAGACTGCTGCCAAGCATGACACCGGGCACCTGGATGGCTTCGGCAAATTGCGTAAAGTCTTTCATAAGAGTGTGCGCATGCTAAAACAGACACCCTAAGGGAGGAAGTATACCCTGGTAAATTTGGCGATAATGTCATCCCAAATTAGGCATCCTGAAGCAGGATTACCTGCATTAGGAAAGATGAAACAGGTTGTAGCAGACCATGGCACCCCGGTACAAACATGTCAGGTATACCCTTGGATGAGGCAAGTCAGGTAGACCTCCTCGAACTCAAATACCTATACCACACCAGAATTTCAGAGTGGATTTCCAATCACAATGTGGCCAAATAGTTCACCAGAAATATAAGGCATCCTTTGGAGAAATATGTTTGTTCCATTTGAGAACAAAAGCCCCAGACCATCTCTCAACAACAAGGAGACAGCGACTCCAGAAATAGACCCAAAAATGTATACTTTCTTTGGAAAGTACATAAAACACAAAAAAAATGGGTACAATTGCTGTAGTGGGTCTGTTGTGGTAAACTTCTTGATGTGGTGGGCCCTCTCACCAAGAATATTGAGTTTACAGAAGAGGAAACAACATGGGGTACCCCTATGTCGCCGGTGATAGTTTCAGGATGGGCACAAAGGTTGATATGCCTGCTCGACAATGCACATTGCGCATTCTCGGTGGAAAGTTTCATATCTCTGTTAATTAAAATAGACCCCAATATCTGGGAGCTGGCAACAGCTGAGGTAGAAGCCATAGCCCAGGGAAACCTTTTCAGGGATCCATTTGTAACAGAATCGGATAAATTCATATCTACATTTTCTGTCCTGCATAAAGCGCAAAAGCCCATCAACAAAAGGTTCCCAAGCAAGGTTTTCTCGAGGTCCGGAAGAGGCAAGGGACGCTCCTCCAGTCGGCTCTATCAGCAAGGGTCCTGTAGAAGGCAAGGAAAGAGGAATAATGGCTGGCACAATGGATACGAGACAACAACCTTCTTCCCGTCTAGATGATTTGGCAGAGGCAGGGACAACAGAGGCAGTAGAGGTGGAGCAAATGCTCCCCAGAGGGTTCTCCAGTAAGAATTATCAATTTTTCTCTTCTAGAATTAGGGGGAAGCTGAAGTGGTTCACTGACAAATGGAGGGCAATCTTGTCCAATACATGGATACTGGAAACAGTACAGGATTTTCACATAGAGTTTTACGGTTCTCCAATTCAAGTCAACTGACTCAGACCCCTGAATTTTTCAACACAAGAGATGGCTCTGATAGACAAAGAGATTAACAAACAATTGTGAAAAGAAGGGATTTGCATGTCAGGCACAAAATCAAAGAACCTGTCAGAGCTGGCAAAAGACTTCTAGCACTTTGCCTGGAAATACAAATTTCTGTCACAGAGGAGTATCTTCCGGAACTACAGAACACAGTGGTGGTCTGGAACTCCAGATAGACAACATCACCTGGAAATATAAGTGCTAAGGCTTTCAGGAGCTGATGGCCAGATGGAGACCTTGCATCACAGATCTTTTCGCCTCCAGGTTGAACAATCAACTAATAAATGATGTCAGCTGGAAAATGGATTTGGGAGCGAGGGCAGTGGGCGCTTTCCTTCAGGAATGGTAGACAGGAGTATGCCTTCCCCCTTTGCGATGATAACCAGAATCAGTGCTCAAGTCAGATGCCAGACTGTCTCTCTAGTTCTGGTGACTCCAGGGTAGATATCACAAGCCTAGTTCTTGGCACTGAGGGAACTCTTAAAGCGATCTACCAGTAGCCTTAGCAACAATGCTAAATATCTTGCAGGACTGTTAAGGGCGTCCACATCCTCTGGTTTTGCAGAGCCACTTCAAGCTCATTGTCTGGTGTATTTCAGGGGACTTATGGGAAGACAACCAGGTTTTAGAAATCGCTGCAGGCTCTATCAGACAGGCATGGGTACAAGGCACCATCAACAGACATCCCTGGGCACGAATATCCTGGTCTGGTCGGTGTCTGGAGAGATGTCTTGATCCTTTAGGGTCGGGAGTTGTCCACATTTTGATTTTTATGCAGAGAAATCTGAGGCAGGACTGGCTTATAGAACAGTGAACACATTCCAATCTGCAATTTTCACAGGACACAATGCCATTAACAATACAGTGGTTGGGAAACACCATTGGGCCTGCAAACTAATGAAAGGTGTAAGACTGACAAAATACCCTAGAGGCCAGAGCCTCTAGCCTTTGAGATGTCACCCTGGTCATATGACTCCTTATGATGTTCTCTGCAGGAAGGAGTTATCAGCCAATTAGCAATGTTATTTTGATCTCATATAAAAGGGTTTCCGACATCAGTGCGTTGGGTATTTCAGGGTGTATGTTTACTGCAGACAGAGTGAACTTTCCTGTGTCTAGGAAGACAAAAATAAATACAAAGGCAGTATCATATCTAGCTTTTAATGAAAAATCTAAGTTATGTGTGGTCAGAGGCAATAAGGCCTATGAAGCCATGACAGCGGAGGTACGACCTGCAGGAGAACAACAATTACTTATTTAATTGAGAAAACCTCAAGGCGGTGTCTTCACCATCAATTTCAAAATGGGTAAAATAGATCATGCTAGCAAATGGACTAGATGTAACAACATTTGGAGAACATGGTCTCTAAGGTGAGTGCAGTAGGAGGCATACTGGAAGATATCATGAATGCTGTGGATTGGTCATCAGAATCAACCTTAATTTTTATTTTAATCTAAATCCCGATGCACCAGAAGTTTTGGTAAGCTTTGAACATGCATAATCCTCTCCTGTGGTCCTGAAATAGAATACAGAACATCCTAGTTATTCAGAAGGAAAGTTTCAATTCTATTAAGGACAGAGATGTGAGGATTATCCCTCCCTAGAATCTGGATAAGAAAATATTTATTACTTGATACAAGGAGAATGAGTGTTCAGAGTAAGTAAGTAAATTTCCTATTTGCTGAGGCAGTTTATGGGCCCTGATGACATCTATAAGAAATATTTTCATGAATAGTGGCATTTTGAATAATTTAGATGTTTTATGAATATATGTGTAGTAGACGCGAATCAAGTTTTATTGTATTGTGAAGGTGGCATTTGGAGACTTTTATTTAATGACCATTGGCATTGAGTAGGGAATTAGGGGATGGATTATATTTTTATGTTTCCAGGTGTGGAACAGAAGAATGTGAAAGTCCCAAAGGTTTACATCTTAGCATGAAGAAGAGGAAGAGGAAAGGAGATAAGGAGTGGATATTAGGGCACATGTTTTGTGAGTGGTTAACTGATTCTTTCTGGGCACTTTTTTCCCCATGTATGACTGGGAAATGTAGCTGGTATTGTTGAAGAAATTGACTTTTAAAAAGACTGCTATGGTTAATAAAGTGAAGAAAGAAATGCATAACCCTCGCCTCTGTGTCCTTAATAGAATTGAAACTTTCCTTCTCCATAGGTTGCAAATTCCACATTTCTTTGACCATATCAGTAATCCACCTTCCCTGCCCTATTCAATTAATAAAATCATTTGAAATTTTAGAAATTTCAGAGTTTCTTTTTAAAAATAAAAAAGATTTAATTTAACGGCCAGCTCCGGCATATTGACAGAGTCGAGAGCCATCTTCATCTTTCACATGATCACTGTAGAGAATTATGTTATTTGATTTAAAATGTTCTTCTCTCTTTTTGTAAGATGAACATTTTATGTGATTGGAAGCAAATATTTCTCTGAATTAGACATATGAGGATGGACAATATCGACTGAGAGCAGGTAAATGAAATCCTTTGACGGTCTAGATGTGAATAAACTTTATTTTCAGTTTATCACTGTCTAATATAGTGGCCCACATGGGTGATATTTCAAACTTAAATAAGCATTGACAGGAACCTCTATGATGGCGGTTCCTGTCAATGGTTTAGAAATGACAGTCAGCCTGGCAGTCATTTCTATATTTGGCCAGCGGAGGAGTCTCAGCCAGATGTCGATTCCTCCGCTAGCCCAATGGAGATTACTCCATCCGCCAAATAATAAATCAGCACTAGTTATCAACTTCCAAAGTTACTCTTTAAGTGGTTTCTTTATTTCTCTTGACTAGCTGTTGTCTGTCAGGGCGAGATTTGATTTTCCAGCTTTACAATATTTGACTTCCAATTGTTCACATCCAGGACACTACTTGGACATGACAGAGATTAAGGGACCAGGTGTACTATTTATTTTTGCACTTGAAGTGGTATTTGCAACAGCAAGAATGGATTTGTCAATGCATACCTCCCATTTTAGGAGTAAGGTTTTACTGGCTCCAAAAAGGGGATTGCAAATGGATATTGATTAAGTATTTTGGAGGGGTGTTTTGTAGCTGTCTCTTCCACATATCAAATCTCTAATTGATGTATCAATGTTCTGTGACCAAAATCTAATCACAAAACATTGGAAAATGATTGACTCCAGAATTGGGGTGGTAAGCCATTCACAATAAAGAGGTTTTTATTGTCAAAAATGTTTGTTTGAAAGTAGGCAGTGGTCCAGGGGACCAGTGATGGGGACCACTGCCGACTCTCAAACAAAAGCAAACTCTTTTTAAATACAAAACCATCTCCTTTAAGAAAAAAAGGCTGCATTTTTAAAAATAAGGATTTACTTTATTTTAGTGCAATCACAGACATGATGGTCTGCTGAACCCTACCTTCCCTGTGATGGCCCCCTATCAGAGTGAGTCACAATTTGCAGTCTGCCTCATTAATAATCATGAGGTAGGTCATATTCCAACCCACTCAGAATTGGGGTTTTAGGACATAGGTTAGTTTATACAATTCAATAGTGATTGTAAGAGTACTCGTTACAAATTGTGACCACTTTTTTTAGACCATTATTTAGCACATCTCACCCTAGATTTTCAACAAAGTGTAGGCATCCTGCACCTGTCCATCTGGAAATGTGCCTCCTTTTGAATAACCCTGGGCGGACAACTACGCTACGCTCGCGTAGTTTGCGTAGTTTGTGCTACTTCGCGAATTGCACGTAGCACAGTGCAAAAACGCGTAGCGTAGTTGCAATTTTTTGCTCGCTCGTGCTCCTCAACGTCAAGTTGGCGACCGCGAGTGAGCAAAATGACATCCCGGCGAGACTTTTTCCTCAATTGCGATCAGCAACATCAAGTTGCCGATCGCAAGCGTGGAAAATAAACCTCCCGGTGAGATTCTCAACGCAGGGAGGTCAGGTTTCTCATTGCGAGAGGTCGCGTATGCTTGCGACTGCTCGCGATGAGAAACTACCAGTCTTCATTGAGAAAGCTGCCGCTCGAGTAAAAATCTACTCGAGCGGCAGAAAACGACAGCTCGCACTGTGCAATGCCGTTTTCAATGATTGCACAATCATCGCGAACAGCGCACTATGCAGTTCGCGTAGTGCTACGCGTATCTCGCATAGTGCGAAGTGCACTTTGTGTAGCTACGCGTAGCGCTACTACGCGAACTATGCCCAGGGTTACTTTTGAAGTTGTACACAGCAAAGCTCACTGCATGGGTGCAGATGCTACTGCTGCATCCCTGTATTGGTACACTTCTCTAGTATACAGTTGGAGTGATGCACAGGAACTGGCTGGCAGTTGTGTTGACTGAAGAATGGCTGCTGGACTGGAAACCAGCCAGTTCCCAGTGTCCAAGGGCATTCACCACTTCCACAACACAATCCTTTTTACTTGAAATAATAGTGCAGTAGCAACACTACAAAGCCATTCATTGTACACAAATACACACTAGTCAAGGAGGCAGTTTCATAGAAAAGCAAAATTTCATAAGACACTAATAATAGAAAGGTAAATTTAAAATTATTCCTGCACAGAACCCATATCCCAAATGAGTATTATGGCAGCTATTGTCTGTTAATACGTACTTTAATGTACAATTGTAACTAATAAATGTTATGCCGTACAAACCAGCTCTTTGGTCTGCACTGTTCACAGTTATTACATTGGCCCACTTTCGTAGTGAAGGTCATGAGCCTGAATGCACGTGTGAGCCTTGACCCATGAAAAAGTGGCTTGAACTATATACATTGACAGTGGCGGCCAGTGGTAGGGCAGAGCGGCAGGGCGGGGCGGGTCGGGGGTGGGGCAGGGTGGGGGGAAGTCGACAGACTACACGGTAGGTAAAATTACATTAAAACAATTAATAAAACCACTTACCTTGCGCTTTGCCGTCTTGATGATACGGCACCATTACAAAATAATGGGCTGACTCATACTAGTCTATGGACCTGGGTAATGCAAGGTATAGAAAATATTGGTCCTAGACTAATTTCCTTAAGGAGGTGTTCATTAAGTCAAAATCTATGAACATGGTACACATAGAACTCAAGTGACATCATAAGTGTACCCCAGTAGTTTCTCAGTTCAATTAAGTATATCCTCAAAAAGACACACAAGCACCATAAATAGCTTCAATAGTGACTGTTTAATCTCACAGTTATTATAACAGATCACGTAGAGATTACGTTTCAAAGCGGAGAAAGAGGGTTGCTCCAGGTTTACTAAGGACATTACTATGTGTAATTGATTGTTTTAACTACTCTCTGATTTCCCTCCCTATATATCTGTTCTATTCTCACGAGCACAATCCATTTTTTTCCACACTCCCCCTGGAGCAACCCTCTTTCTCCGCTCTGAAACGTAATCTCTACAGTGATCTGTTATAATAACTGTGAGATTAAACAGTCACTATTGAAGCTATTTATGGTGCTTGTGTGTCTTTTTGAGGATATACTTAATTGAACTGAGAAACTACTGGGGTACACTTATGATGTGACTTGAGTTCTATGTGTACCATGTTCATAGATTTTGATTTAATGAACACCTCCCTAAGAAAATTTGTCTAGGACCATTGTTTTCTACACCTTGATGATACGACAAGCGCAAGGTAAGCGTTTTTTTATTTTTTATTTCATTTTACCTACCCCGTTGTCTGTTGACTTCACCGCCCACCCCACTGCTCTTACTTTGCCGCCCACCACTGATGGACTGTTAAAACATCATTCATTAAAATAATTATGAATGGTATACTGAGTCTGCTCCACAGCAGTAACACCAGGAATACCAGAGTGTCACATCACTATTCACTTCACATTGTCCTAAAGTCTCACTGAAGTCCATGGTAAGATCAAGCTGTTCTGGTTATCCAGATGTGAATCATGAATCGGGTTCTTCATTTGGAGTTCCTCTTGGAGCATACAGGAATTCCCATGAGGGAACGTCTGGGGCAGTTTACATGGGCAAACCCATGGAGACAAGGTTGGAAGACCTCCCCCATCACTATCAAGAACCTCAGAGAGAAGGTTGTTGGTGGAAACTCAGATCGATGTTTCCTGGAGGCTTGTTCCTGTCGCTCCCTGGCATGCAGATGTCTATCACCCAGGCTGTTCTATTCCATTGACTTACATATTGCTTGCTTTCAATCCATACCAGTGTTAGCTCATCTCCAATTTGCTGAGGTCTTTGCTCAATATCCATCTTTCCTGCAGTTCGTGGGTATGGCATAGCAGTCACCAGATGTTCTTTTTTCAATAAAATTAGGTGGTACATTGTCACTCTGTAGACCATGCTTGGTTTTCAGGATGCCCCTTTCTTTGTGATTTGTATGATTACCTCAGTATCAGTGCGTTAAGCGCTAAGGCCATTATTCTTTTTTCTGAGCTGCTTTTGGAACATGTTTTCTGTTCTCCACGGTAACAACATGGTCAAATAATTATTTTCCTTTGGGGTCGCCTTCAGGGTCCCTTCTAGACTGCTGCCGGTCCAATGCATGGCTGCTTTTGGCGCCCTGTTGGCTTCTACTGAGTCACTGCTGAACTGTGTCTTCACTGCTGCTGGACTGATGCTAGACTGATTCTGGGTCACTGCTGGGTGACTTTTGGGCAGCAGATGGACTACTTTTTCATGTGTACAAAACGGCCAGTGGTCTCAGGATATGCTTGTGGTGTTCGGACAGATGCAGGATACTTATTGCCCAATGGCGGCTAACTTATATACTCTTGTCTCAAAAATAAAGATAACTTATCCACTTACCAATAGTCGGATGATGCCAAAATAAGTAAAGCACACACTGGAACGTATTTCAATATCAGTAGCTGTATTGCCTCACATTGCGATAAGCACATAATGGCAGGCTACTTTCAAATCCATATCCCCTTAGTGAAGGGGAGTTTCATTTACCATGCATTTTTTTAAATTTATTTTTATTGGCATTTTAAAAAGTATATACCGAACACATCATGACCTGTATTCATGAGACATACTATCAACCATATGTCTTAATCTATCATATACCAACTAGTATTCATTATCTATTCAAGAAATTATCCAATTCCCATGACATCGTGCAATCTCAGTCACATCATATCGCCATATTCTGTTACAGCCTGGGTAACAAAAGAACACAATAACAATAAACATTCCCCCCTTCCTTTTCTGCATGCTAATCAGTGCAAGTCTGCTTGCTGAAATCACCAGTAGGTCTAACATTCTTATATTAATCAAGTGACGGGGCTTGCCTGTCTGGGTGCACATCTGTATTATCTTTCCGGGTGCTGTCCCCCCGTCATTATGCTGGTTGGGCTGTTCCTGACCTGTTTGTAGGTCTGTTATCATGAATGCCCAAGCTATTTTTTCGTCCTGTGCCTTTTCATCTTTCCTCACAAATCTCTTCTGGACCAACTCAGCAGTCGCCCACTCACTCATATCCCGTAACTAGTCTGAATAGTCAGGAGGACTTGGTCTCATCCATACAATTATGATACGTCTCTTTGCTAGCCCTAGTCCCAGGTGTACAAAGCGTCTTCTCAGCTTTTTGTGTTTTGGTGCGGGTAGCAGTCCAAGCAATACTGTATTTATATCCCATGAGATATTCCACTCGAGGCCTCACCTAGATTCTTTAAGACCTTTTTCCAATAGGGTGGCACTGTGGAACACCGCTAAATCATGTGAATGAAGTCTGCCCCCGGTGTGGTGCACCTAGGGGAACAGTCCGTCCGCTCATGGTATATAATATGCAACGTGCGAGGAGTCAAGTATACTTGATGTATAACATTATAATGAAGTAATTTAAAACGGGCATTTGTGCTCACTTTATGTACTCCCTCATAAACTTTCCACCCTTCCACCTCCATTAAAGGTTCCTTTAATATCTCATCCCATTTCTGTTGAAGGCCCAGTGGCTTACTTGGGAGATCCTCTCTTCATGCTCTATACAAATGGGAAACAAGTCGCCTGCTCTGTACCATCCCTATCATCGTCTGGAGGACCTTGGTGACGGGCGGCTCATCAGGGAAATTATGCCAGAGCTCCTGTGCAACACTTGATATTGTACTGTATTGTAGCAACTGCCCTCGGCCCGTCCCGAGCTTGGTTTGTGCCTCTTCACGGTTTAGGAAGTGTCCCCCATTATAAAGGTCACCCATTAGTAAGCATCCCCCCTCTTTCCAACGGCTAACCGACATGGAGTCCGCAATTGCAGCTAATGGCTGGACCGCCCACAGAGACATATTCGGTGCATATGGGGCATGCTGAACCACCTGTCTTATTGCTCGTTCCCAGAGTATCGCCAAATGTCGTATCACATATGGGCGAGTAGCAGGGATCGATAACTCCATCATCAAAAGTTCCACCAGGGAGTCCCTCCCGCATGTCCCGGCCAATAAATCCTTCTCCCAGTTGTGCTCATCATCGAACCAGTGTACTGCGTATTGAAGTTGAGAAGCCATATAGTACAGGTCTAACCTGGGGACCTCAAGTACCCCCCTCCCACGTCCTCTGCAGCGTCGTGAGTCTGACTCGTTGTCTTTTTTTTTCCCCACAGAAGAGTGCCAATTAGGGCTTCCAATGTGGTGAAGTACGACCTTGGTATCACATAAAATGATACCAAGTGTTTCAGTATGTAGAGACACCGCGGAAGTATAATCATTTTAAGTATGACTATCAGTCCCATAAGCAAAAGTGATAAATCAGCCCAAAAGCGAACCGAGCCCCGCAATCCTTCCACAATACGGCCCAGGTTGGCCACATGAAAGGTATCAGCGGAGTTGGTCAGTCGTATCCCCAAGAATCTCTCCCCTTCTGTAGCCCACGGTAGGTCTATCTTAGGTTGTAATTGCTGTTGAAGCATAGCCAACCTGCCCATAGGTATAACCCTAGACTTGCCGGTATTAATATGCAGTCCCGAGTGTTCGCCAAAGGTCTGTAACTCCTGCAGTAATATCGGGAGGGATCTTTCCAGCTGTTGCAGGTAAACCAATGTATCATCCGCATATAGCGATATCACATGATTGGTGTTCCCCAATTTGATGCCCCAGTTATCCATTACCATTCTTACTCTGATTGCCAGTGGTTCCAAGGCGACTGCAAAAAGTAGAGTCGATAACGGGCATCCCTGTCTAGTCCCTCTACGCAAGTTTATCTGTCTGGAAACAGTCCTACCCACCCGTACCCTGGCAACAGGAGCCGCATAAAGCGGCTGAGCCTATTTAAGATATTGATTGCCGACTCCCATACGACCCAAAATCCGCCACACATAAGGCCATTCGACGGAGTCAAATCCTTGTTCGATATCTAAAGATACAACCGCGTTATCGGACTCCGCCAAGCTCGGGGCATGCCACACATGTGCCAAGTGTTGTAAATTAGAGGAAGTATTTTTTCTAGGGATAAACCCTGCCTGATCAGTGTGTATCAGACGTCACATGAATGGGAAGAGGAGATCATCTATGATGCCACTCAATATCTTTACATCTATATTTAACAGAGATATGGGTCTGTACGAACCTGGCAAATCTGGATCTTTATCCTTTTTTGAAATCATAGTAATTAGGCCTTCACTCATGGTATTCGGGAGAGACCTTTCTGTAGTGCTTCATTGTAAACTTCCAGAAGTTTATCTACTAGTATTGGTGCAAAACACTTATTGAACTCTGCGGGTAGTCCATCAGAGCCTGAACTTTTCCCCGGTTTAAGATTTCTTATTGCCCTATTTATTTCTTCCCTGGTAATTGGAGAACCCATCATCTCCTTCTCATCTGTAGTAATGTGAGATAACTGTAATGCATCGAGGTAACCGGTCAAGTGGTCCAGGTCTGCCCCGCGCGGTTAGTGTATACCTTTTCAAGGAGTGTGGTCAAGGTGTCTGCAATGCCCTTTTGTGTGTAATGCAGTGTTCCCTCCGTGGGACATATCTGCACTATGGGAGTAGCTGACGTCTCCTGCTGTACCAAACGAGTTAGTAATGCTCCCGTCTTGTCGCCCTCTCTATAGAGATGTTGTCTGTACATCATGTATGCATATTTTTCCAGTCCACGAAGATCTATCATAAGTAACTCCTTAGCGTCCGTCCATTCTGTTTGTTTCTGGGGGTCCGTGCTAAGTTCCGTCTGCAGTTTCCCTAACCTGGATTCTTGGACAGTCACATCGCTTTCCAACTGAGTTTGTACTCCTATACAGTTTTGATGCATATGCCTCGGATAACTACTTTCATAGCTTACCATTCAGTAACTCGGCTTGAAGCCAATTCCCAGTTTTCCTGGAAGTAGTCAATGAGCGCCTCTGATACTGTTGCCACAAAAGGCGGGGTCAGTCAGTGCCTCAGTTTTCAGACGCCACAGAGGTATCTCAGACGCAACCCTTTAGCACCCAGCTCCAGCAGTACCAGGGAGTGATACGACAGATATCGTGTTTGATATGTTATTCCCCCTACAGATCTACCCATGTCAGAAGATGAAAAACAATAATCCAGTCTGCTTGATGTGCCCGTGGCTGGGGTATACCAGGAAAACTGTTTGTGATGGGATGTCGTTCCCGCCATACATTCTGAAGTCTTAGTTCCTGCAGTATTCCCTGGAGTACCGAAGTAATTTTAGGCTTTGTGTCTAATCTAGGGGGTTCCCTATCCAGTAATCCACCCATTACACAATTAACGTCCCCAGTCAACATCAGTGGTGCCCCAAGGTACGAAGAGGCCGCCTCAAATAGATCAGTAAAATAGGAAGAATTGTCATCATTTGGGGCATAAACTTTTATAATACATATTTCTGAGCCATCATGTCTCCCATGAAATACAACATATCGTCCCTTAGCATCAATCACATGATATAAATGTTGAAACGGGATTCCCGGTGCCACCCAAATGAGAGCACCCCGTGCAAACCCAGAGTAGGAGGTAGCATACAGCTGCCCCCGCCATCTTTTCTGAAGACTTTTAATTGAGTCTCCGCAAATATGAGTTTCTTGGAGACAGGCGACTGACACCCTATACCTCTTTAGGTAGGCAAAGACTTGTCTACACTTGTCAAAGGTAGCAATGCCCCGTACATTCTATGTGAGGAACTTAGTCATGGTGGATCCCAAAGAGTAACCCCATCAACAGTCCACCCAGGGCAATCCCGCCCTTTTTTCATGAAGGTGAGCATTGTCCTCCACTTATACATATACCGGCAATTTCCAATCTGTTTGTCATAAAGGAAGGTTTGGATTCCCCAACTCTGAACTTCCCCAACAGCCTGCCACCCCTTGGGCAATATCACATTTCCCTCCCTGGCAAACCCCTGCTCCGTGAAGGCATGTAGATGTTGGCCCATTCCCTAAGTTGTGCCCTCAACAAATTCAAACTAATTCACCAAAGAAACAACAGCACAGTTATGTACCTTACCCCCACCCCACCCTGTTCCAAGGAAGTGAGTGATGAACCGCCAAGGTGTGAGGCCAGGCCTCCAACTCCATCGACAGGCACCAGTCACTGGGAGGTTAGGCCCCCGTCATCAAGTGTAACATGTGTGGAAATCAAACAATGTCCCCGTAATGCAATGAATCTCCCTTAGTACCCTCCTACCCCTTTAATAGGTCAGTCTTATCAATCAGTAGTGACCCTTAATACTTCAGAACACCTGTCCCCCTTACTGTCCTGTATCAGGCATACATGTCCCCGCTCACGTTACTATTTGGAGGGTGACCAGCCGATGAGGCCCTCAAATCTGAAACAACAGCGGAGACATGCAGGGTGCCATCTGGATCAACTCTGATCCTGTTCACGGTCAGGAAAGAGCATCCTTGTTCCTGCACCCTCTGTGTGTAATCCGGATATATCACAATCTTATGGCCCTTATAGTGTAATTGGCCTTTATTACGACATAACTGCAGTATGAGATCTATCTCAGTTAGGAAGCGGGCTATTATGTCTCTGGGAAGTGCCCCTGCCCGTGGGGGAGGAACAAGCTTCCTATGTGTCCTCTCCACTGTGAAAAACTTCTAGAGCCCCCGAGGGGCTGAGACTGCCGTCAGCCAGTCTTCCAGGAACAGTTCCATAGATAGCCCTTCCGCTTTTTCAGGAAATCCAATAAAGCAAAGATTTTTCCTCCGGGATCGCCCTTCCGCGTCTTCAGCCTGATCATCTAGGCGCACTTTTTTGTTGTTGTAAGGTGATCACAGTATCTCTGAGGGTATGTAGCTCTGTCTGCATTGTGTCCACAGTCTGTTCCGTCGTAGTAACCCTCTCAGATATTTTCCGCAGGTCACAACAGAGAAGATTAACATCAGTGGCGACCGATTCTATTTTAGTTTTCAGTTCATCTCTTGTAGTATGGATTGCAGGGAGGAGTTTTGCAATATATGGGGGTCTGTCAGCAGCCTGAGGCAAATCTTCAGGCTCCGTGTTCGTGGGCATCGCTGTAGCTCCTTGCTCCATATTTAGCTTCTCCATTCTGAAAACGCAGGGATGCGCCGTATTCACAAGAATGCGGCACACCCCTGCATTTCCCCTGGCGCTGGCGCTGAGTTAAGCTGCCTAGCTCCAACACAGGTACCCTTACACCATAGTGCAAGGGTCTCTGCTTTGGGGGAAATTATCGTTTATGTGCAGGTAGGTTTCCCTTCCTGCACATAAACAATCATTCATGGTGTTTTGAAAATTCTATTATTGCAGCACACATAGGTATTCAGACAGAATATCAAATTGGAAATGTCGACTTACACCAATATCGAGTTGGAAATATTGGGACACAGAAATATCGACAGCAGGAATATCGTGCTCAAAAATATCAAATTTAAGGTAAGAAATATAATTTTCAAAAGTATAGAAGTCATTAATATCATTTGCAAAAATATAGTTGTTTAAAATATCGATTTTTTAATTAGTGTTATGTATTTTAGTCCATATTTTAAATCTATGTGTTCTTTTTTTTGTATAAATATTGTTTATGTTTTTTAAGATATGTGTTTCAATTTTAGTAGTTATTTATTTTATTACAATTTTTTGTTTCGTAGCGGGTAGTGGGTTTATAGGGGAATAGGGTGGGAAGTAATTTAACTATAATATTAAATTAATTATTATTTTTCATTTATTAATATTTATTTCATTAAGATTGTATAGTGTTTATTGTGTTTTTAATTTGTTTTGGTAAATTTTATTTGTGGGTTGTGGGACTTCTAGAGGTATCAGGTGGGAATTAATTTATTTCTAATTCATTATTAATTGGTTGTTAATTAATGTATTGGTAATTAATTATGGTAATTGTGTAATTTGTTTTTAGGTGCGGGTTGTGGGTTTATAGGGGTAAAGGGTGGGAACTAATTTATTTTTAATTAAGTAATAATTAGTTGACAATTAATAATAAATAATTAACAATTAATTTTGTTAATTGTTTCATTATATTCTTGGGGGGCGTGTGTTTTGGGTTTATAAAGGTGAAAGGTGGGAAGATATTTATTTTTATTTAAATAATAATTAGTTGTTAAATAATATTAATTAAATGACAATTGAATATGGAAATTCTGTAACTAATTTTAGGTGCGGGTTGTGGGGTTTATAGGAGTAAATGGCGGCAAGTAATTTATTTCTAATTAATTCATAATTAGTTGATCATTATTATTAAATAATTAATTGATAATTAGGGTAATTGGTTAATTTTGTGTGTGGGAGGTTTGTGATTATTGGGTCAAATAGTAGTAAGTATCATCATTTTATTTACTTTATTATTAGTTGTTAAATACTATTAGTTATTTATTGAAAACAAAATGTAATTGTGTAATTAATTTGTTTTACAGTTTAGTTTTAGGTGTGGGTTGTGAGGGTTATAGGGGTAAAGGGTGGGAAGTTAATTAATTTTATTGTTTTTTAATTTGCTTTTTATTTAATAATGTTTGTTTAGTTGAAAATTAATTATGTTAATCATGCAAGTCATTTTATTTTTATTTTAGATGTGGGTTGTGAATTGTGTGGTGTTATAGAGTAGGGAATAAATAAACGAAATGTTTGTAATAATGTTTTGTTAATCAATAATTTCTAAATAAAAATATGTATTTGTTTGGAAATTATTCTTCTATTTTATTTAATACATTTGTTACTATTTGTGATTTGTATTGAAAATTATAATACATTTTTATATTTTTAAATTTTTAATATTAAATATATGTTTTTTAATTTTTAACATATTCATATATTTTTTATTTATTTTGTTTTTAAATATTTTTATTTTGTTGATGATATTTTGTTTGTTTAAATTTTGAACTTACTGGAGTGGGAATTGTAAATTTTACCCCCCCTCAATCCAACACTTTCCCTACTGTTGCACTCACTGGAGTGGGAATAGTAATTTTTACCTGTCCGCTATCCATCACTTTCCCTACTGTTACACTGATTGGAGTGGGAATAGTACATTTAATCCCTCCACTATCCAACACTTTCCCTACTGTTGCACTCACTGGAGTGGGAATAGTAGTTTTTACCCCTCCACTATCCAACACTTTCCCTACTGTTGCACTCATTGGAGTGGGAATAGTAATTTATACCCCTCCGCTATCCAACACTTTGCCTACTGTTGCACTCACTGGGGTGGAAATAGTAATTTTTACCCCTCCGCTATCCATCACTTTCCCTACTGTTGCACTCACTGGAGTAGGAATGCCCTATTACTTACCGGTAATCTTCATTACTCCTGGTCCCATTGCCCTCATCCCATTCCTTAACAAAGTGGAAATGACCATCTCCACAGCAGGAAAAAAGAGCAGGAGAATGCCGGGATACCTAAACCCTCCCCTTCCCACTGGGAGTACATAAACTGTACCAACCCAGCATTCAGCCTGAAATACCAAGCCGCCAACCGGAAGGCCAACCGGCCGAGAGGGAGGGAGGAGCGTAAGGAATGGGACGAGGATTACAGGACCAGGAGTAATGAAGGTCACCATTAAGTAATAGGGCATTACCTCCCGGTCCCTCCAGTCCTTGTCCCATTCCTTAAAAAAGTGGAGAATACCAAAGCAAACAACCCAGCGTTCCGAACTCCCACCAACACCAGGGACACCACACCCAAAGCGGCACCTAACAGAAGCAAAAAGGAGAACCACAAGAAGAAAAAAAACACAGGCAGGAACACACAACCAGCAACGCCCCCAATCAAGGCAACAGAGCCAAAACCGCAGAACTAGCAGGGGACGGCCAGAAAAACCCCAATACAAGGAGCCCAACCATGGAGCCACCACCCAAAGGACAGACAACCGACACCAGGAAAACCCAACAAGAACGGACCAGGAACAGACCGCACTGCAAAAACAGCAACAAGACAACCACAGAAGCAACCCGACTGAGCAAGAAGCCAGGGATGCAATGAGAGGGACACAAGCCCCAGGCAAGGCCAGAAGGAGGCCCAGCACCCAGTCCCAAGCCCCAAAGGAATCCCCAGAGGGGCTGAAACAACCAGCCACCCCCCCCCCCACCCCAGAACAACCAGCAGAAGGGGGCCCAGAAGAAGTGGAAGAGCCCACAGCACAACAAAAGCCAGCAAGGGCACCCGACAAGCGAGAAAACAGCCATGGACAGAAACACCACCTGCCAACCAGAACACAGCAGGGGCAACGACAGAGAGCGACCCCCCTCAGACGAGGGAAGAAAGCGAACCAATGCTGAACGAACAAACCCACAATGACAACAGCAAAAAAAGCCGAGGGGAAGGAAGGAGAGACCGAACAAGCCCAATCAAAAGCAGGGGTCCGGGGCCAGGTGCCACTCGACCCCATCCGCTCACGAAGGACCACGAGGGGTGCGTGAGCCACCAGGGCCACACGGCCTTTGCTCAGCTGGGGAGGGAGAAGGGCCTCCGCCAGGCAGCAGGCTCTCAAGGCGGACTGACCAAGACAAAGGAACGACACGACCAACCACAAGACCAACCCCAACACACCAGGGGAAGCTCCCAGCAGAGCCGCAGAGACCGAAGAGGATGGAGCCCTAAAAGAACCCAGCACTAACCCAGAGGACCAACCAAGGACAGGCGCAAACCAAGCAAACCAGGAAGAGAGGAGGGCAGGGACCATGAGCAAGCCCCTACCTCCACGCCGACAGCACCGGTTACAGAGAGCTTAGAGGAACCAGCCACAGAAACCCCAGAGGCAGCCCAGGCCACGGGGCAGGAACCGCCAGCAGCCAACACCAGCGAAAACTCAGGACAGCCGCAAAAAGGCCGTCAAACCAGGCGAAGAACCCAGGGCACAGGGACAGGCCAAGGAAAGCCAGGGACGGACACCAGTGGACCCAGAACCATACCAGGCACAAACCAAAGAAAGGGGAGAGGCAAAACCCCGAAGCTACCAAGACCAGGAGAACCTAAAGCACAAACAGGGACAACCGGGAGGAAGATGCCACAAACAACCCCCTGCAAGGATGACACCCCCAATCAAAAAGCAGGGGACCAACCACAGGGGAAAACACTGGACCTGGGAAGACAAAGCCACCGGGCACTGAACAAGAACCCGGAACAGGGAAGGGAAGTACCCCAACCGAACCAGCAGCCGACACAAGAGCAGTGGCTTAACCCTGAGTAGTATCACTGTATACTAATACCCTGCCTTGTAAATAAGGTGAAGCCCCTATCTCCATCACAAAGTCACTGAAAGTGATGTTGTGGTGGCTATAGGGGCTTGTAAACATGACCCTCAGTCTCTGGAGCCTACTGATAATTGGACTAAAAGGACAGTCCTTTATCATCAGTATCACGATTATGTTTTGGATTTTATTTGTTCATTCCATAATTTCAGCATTAAGACCTACATTTGAAAGCATGACGTACGTGAGAATAGAATGAGGCCAGTTGGCATATTTAAGGAGACCGAGGAGGGAACAAAGTAAACTCTATACAAGAGCATAATGCCAGTGGTATAGAGAGTGAAGGGCGGTATTACAGAGTATAAGAGCCGAAGCTGCATCACGAGCCCGTAGTGTGCCGATGCATTGTCACAGAATGAGCACATGCAGTAGTTTTCATTGAAAGCACACTGCTTACCATGCATATACTACAGAAGGAATTCACAAAGAAATGTGTAACTCTACATCCACAGGTTTACTGTCTTATATGGGTACTGATTTTCAAACTCCAGGATTTCAGAGAGTTTTCCCAGAATACTCCCGGAAAACATTGTGCATTCCTAATTACATAGATGCGGTGACAGATCCACAAGTTCAATTATACGAAGTGCGCAACTGTGAATGTGAAAATGTGTTTGCACTTGTGTAATGAAAATATTTCACCCTTAAAACCCTTACCAGACACCCACCCAATTCTGGAGGTATTTCCTTCACATTCCGACCCTGGAAAAACACACTTAAAGCCCGATGTAGGGTCTGGCGGACGGAGTAAAGGCCGTCAGTCCTGCAGAGGACTTAAGCTTGCCACCCTGCCTTTACTCTGCCTGCCAAATTTAGACTTTATCACCAGCCTTGCAGTGAACTCCATGGGTTTATATAAAGCGCCATCAATGCGGTTCATATAAAACCAATTAAAAGTTTTCTGTGCATCCATTATTGGTCGAAAAAGCTTACACTAAAACCTACAAATATATACATATTTTCTAAAAACAAACCCCAAAAAGGGAGGTTGTTTTAGGAAAAGAAAAAACTAATGGGCCCAACACCATGGGAGTTTTCTCCCATAGTGTCAGGAGAAGGGGGGCTCATTTTTTACATTTGTACTGTACCTCACCACCAGCATATTCATTTAAGCTATGGACAGCAAAAAAACACCATTGACTGCCCACTCTAAAAAGGGTGGGCAGTGGGATGGCTTACTTTTTATGGCATCCACTATCTCGGGCCTGGAAGGAAGATTTACCCCTGTGGAGTAAATTACTTCATTTATGTAAACCTGTTGGTCCACCACTCAAAATAGCGTGAGCGGAGCAATAGTGTGGCAGACAGGGTACTCCATCACCGTTGTGACAGAGTACCCTGTCCTCAAATTGTAAATTGTCCTTTTATTCCTTCCACTAACCACAGAAAAATCTCTGCTACTTTCAATTGTAGGAGTGGGACAAGAGGAAACTCTTATATTTGTGGGTGTTCCCAAATTGTTCGTGGCATCCCTGCGAGGGAGTGCCCACTGCCTGGCCCTGGTAAGAGATTTATCCATGCATAATATTACCCTACCATTGGGTGATATTATAAACAAGCAAATAAGTTTATATGTTCAAATTCCCATTTTGTGAACAACTTGTAACGCTAGCTATTAGGGCTTGTGAGTAGAACATACCAGTAGAAGATGTTTTGTGAATCAAATGCTACCTAGGTAACTCTACCAGTTATTGCATGAGCTGAAAACAGCAAAGCTCAGAAAAACACCTTTTCTTGACTCCAAGTTGTTCTCCTTGCACCTGCTATTAGAGCAATCTTCTTTGAAAGTGGGCACACAGCCTCCTTCCGCACTTATGCATGGGCACAGAGTGGCTTCATGAGTCAATGTAGTGTCCTGAGACTATGTGTGCTAGGACCCTTGCAGTTCTGGGCAGACTCAGTAAAGAAAATACATAATTGGTTTGGAGGTGTTAAGGTGTGGTTATTAACTGTTATGACGTAATCAGAGAACAAAGTGAGATTGTATGTTGAGGAATAAAGGCCTCCAATCCAGAGCTCCATGTGTGGCATATTGATTTGCATGCTCCTGGGCTGGGGAGGACGCTGCAATCACCTGCAAAATTCAGTTAATATGAGAAAAGTTTGGGAATGATTGAACTCAAGTGTATGAGGCCTCTCGACTCGGTGAGATTTTAATTTATAGCACTATTTCAGAGACATTAGGACACACAGTAACCAATATTAGGATACGAGAAAGGCAACGGCGATAATTAGAGGCTACACCAGCCATGGCCCATGCAGGTAAGAGCTGTGGGCGAGGTGGCGGGGGATTTCAACAGACGACGATGAAAAATGCATTCTTTATTTAATATAACATCGTGGTCGCCTGTTGAATATACCCCCGACCCCCCTAACCTGGCCCCAGTGCTCTTACCTGCACAGGCTGCTGCTGGGCTACCTAAAGTAAAAGAAGCCTCTGATGTGAGATATGAAGGATTAGGGGCGGCTGAAAATACAGAGAGGCCCATTTCAAATTGATGTCTGGGTCCCATAGTCCAATGCGAATGAGTTCCCTGCAAAAACAATTCCATATAGCAACAACACTAAAAAAGGACCAAATTAACCCATAATTACAAGTACCTTGCTGGACGCCCTGATGAGGCCAAAGCATATTGTAAATGTTGCCAGCTGCCTGTAGCCAGAGCTTCAGGCAGTAAGATAGCACCTCATGGGGTGAGGAGGCTCAGGAGAGCTAGTCCTCTCGGGTGAAGTGGATGCAATGCCCCCATGTCTGCCCTATGAAGGGTGCGTGTTATTTTAATAGTGCAAACTAAAGTAGGTGTTGAGAGAGGAGACACGATTGTGTGCATGAAGAGGGATTTACATCTTTGAATTACACGCCTGTATTTGCGTTTGAAATATTTACATTTTAGGAACAGGCAGATTAGGTCATTTGCCCAGAATCGCTGTTTTTTCAGACATTTGGGGACCGGTACTGCAACCCAGATCCCCAGCTTCCAAGGTCGGAAGTTTAGCATTAGAGCACCCCTGCTCCCAGAGGCCCTGTTGATATG
The DNA here is from genome assembly GCF_964204655.1 of Triturus cristatus. NCBI lineage: Eukaryota > Metazoa > Chordata > Amphibia > Caudata > Salamandridae > Triturus > Triturus cristatus. The sequence continues at coordinate 662,241,293 of NC_140594.1, forward strand.
AACGAAGGAAGTGTATGAGGCCAATGAGGCTGGAATGAGGCGGACGCTGCTAATATGTTTCTAACTGTGATTGATGGGATGTCCTGCCAGAAAAGTCTGAGATCAGTGTGTTGCAGGAAATAAATGGGCTGATATGAACATGGCCACTAGCTGAATGCTGCCCATAAATCGAAGTGATGTATGTCGGAAGGGGGCCATTGTTTACTAGTTTTATGTAAGAGAATGTTATCAGGATGGCCGAGGGGTCAGAACTTTGTGTATAAATGGCGCCTCTGTCGAGTACCTAAGTATATCCAACACCTCACATCATTCTTAGAGGAAGTGACAACCTTATCTTGATCCTTGTAAAACTGGCACCGCTCCCTTCCACCCTGCCACCGCCCATGTACAAACTCAAAAGAATCATTTGTAAACATGAAAAGCAACTATACAAATCAGTCAAACTATGGCCCAGGGGGCGCATGCAGCCCTCCTGACCTTTAATTGTGGGCCCCTGGTGAACAGCAACACTGGGCTTCTGTTCACTTGACAGAGCAGGAACATTCAGAAATCTGTGACACAAACGGGCAACCTTTGTTTTACATGTTAACTAACCATAAATAAGAAATGAAAGTTTCCTGAACAACTTATCTTTAGGAACACCTTTAGCTTTAAAGACATCTTGCACTAAACATGTAAAAACATGATGAACTCTCTGCAAACTTCATTTTTTTTAAATTTTATTGACATGCATGAGTGTTTTACCTTAGTAGATCAGATTATATCACTGCATGGAGAGGCCTTTATTAGCAGTGATAGTTTTCAAACATGATTTTGGAAACATTCATCCTGCCCCCCCACCCCCACCCCCCCATTCTGAAAACAATGCCGTTAGTGAATCAAGAGGCAAGCCATTTGTCAGGTGCACCTTGCGTGAAGCTTTGGTGTAATATAATTGGAACAGCATTATAGTTTGTTAAATAGAACACAAGATAAGGTTTTGTGAGGAACCCATCCTAAATGTGTATATTTTAAGGGGCTCTCATATGTGGTAATAAAAAAATAGGAGGCAAAGTAAAATTATCCAATTGCCTTTACACCAACAAATCAAGGATTCATAACGTACTGCCTTCAATGCTGTTTTTTCCCAACTAGCAGAGTAAAACAAGCATTGGAAAATCCAACAGGTCTCGCTGTTGTGACCTATTGGCGTTCCCAATGGTTCTTAGCCACACTGCACAGTTGCAGTGCAGCGTTGCTAAGATGAAAAAATTAAAATACACATCAAAGGCGTTTGATGGATCCATCCACATCATTTTGAAGGTGCACGCACCACGCGTCTGCATGGATACAAAATGACGCAGGTTTTATTTGTTTTCAGATACTGATTGAAATGGATCAGTAATTTTTAAAAAAGAACACACCCCAAAATGTTCTTTTAAAGTGGGCGGGGAGCACAAGAAACACGTGGATGGGGATATAGAAGCAACGGTGGGAAGGTGGGAACTTGTAAGCAAGACAGGAAGGGACACAAAAGCACCAGGAGGAAGGACTGGAGGGGACGCAAAAGCAACACAGGGAAGATGGGAGATAAATGCAAGCAACACAGAGGTTGAGTAAAGCAACACAGAAGATGCAGGGGGAGAGAAGCTCTCGAGTGAGGCGCACAGGTGAGCGCAAGAGGCAAGGTGGTGGAGAGAAGCTGCTACAGAGACAACACAGAGTGCAAAGGGAGAGATCTACTCGTGAGACGACTCAAACGCACTTGTAATCTCATTGGAGTGCTTGACACAAAAGGAACAAAGTAGTGCTTGAAAAAAAAAAGTAGAAGCAGAGGTGGAAGCCAAATCAAAGAGACTGTAAAGAGACAATGCTCAATGGGAGGGACAAGCACAAGACTGGCAAGATGGGACACAGATTAGAAGGTGGCAAATGACAGTTACACAGGAAGGCAACCAATGGTAAGCAAATGACGCACTCTGACCCTCTTTATGTTCTTGGTAAACCACAATAATTCTCGCACCAGACAGCACATTTGCTATCTCGTAGGCTCGACCCAAGAAAGACTGGCAATGGTTTATCATCGAATCCCTGTATGGCAGACGAAAAAGCTAGAATACTGGGGATGGCTTTGAAGCCTTGAATGTTTTCGTACAGATTGCCCCTGTGCTACTGCAGATTGCGCTCTTCGGAGTGTCGGTCTGAGCTCCACCTGAACAGCATATCACTGAAAGACGGACCAGCTATTTGCAGCCACCAGTCTACCTTTCACTTCTGAAAGCAACATAGCCTGAGTTTCAAAGTGGGCAAAATCACTTACAGGCAGAGGCAGTGGGTAACTGCCCTCACTTACCGTGAGATGTCTGGGGAATCCCTGGGACCCTCAAGACCTCCTCCCAAGGGGCACCCTTGGGGTCGCACTCATTGTGTGCCACCTCTATATTATGCACAGTCGATGCACCAGCTGATGGCCTCTCCCCCTCGGTACCACCACACCTGTAATATGGTGCAGGTGCAAAGGTAAACGATTCCCTCCTTTACATCTTTGGGATCATGCCGGTGCTAAATGACAGAAGGAGCTTCTCTGGCACTTGCTACTCCTTCTGTAATACCAAAACCCCCAGGTGGCACATAAATTGCACATACACATTGGTGTTGCCCCTGATTCTCTTTGTATAATACAATCTCAGGACCTGAATTACATACCATGCCCTCTGTCCCAGCTTACGCTGTGGCGCACACTCAACTAGGCTGGAGCAGTGGCCTGATTATACCAAAAATGTGCTATCCCCAGCATAGCAACAAACTCCGACAGTTCACACATGCACCAGGGAGAGCAGGAGGGTATATTAGTGAAAGACAAGGCCATAGTTAGAAACCACACTTCAATCTTTCCCTAGAGGCAGATCGATCTCTGTTTGAGGAGGACAACAGGCATCTCCATGCAGGTGGGAGCAGTGCATCATCTGTACCATCCTGGAGAGGGGTGCCGCTGTGGTCTTTCTGACTCCCTGGGCCCCTCTCCTTAAGGGTGCCTTCGGGGTCACATTGACTGCACCACCTCTTTGCTATTCACAGTGAGTGCGCCTCTCAACTGCTTTTTTGCTTCTGCATTTTCATCTATGAGACAGTATTGTCACAAAGGCAAAGTGGTCCCTCACTTGCAACACTCACTTACGATCATGCCAGCACAAAATGCGTGCCAGCGTGCTCCATATTATAGAAAGAGCTTCACAAGCACCTGTGGCCCATTCCATAATACCTAAATGTCCATGGGCACAAGAGGTAGCTATGTGCCTTCTGTTGCACGCATGGCACTTTATGTAATATGGTCCCTAGACCAGTGGTCGGAGTGGGTGCGATCGGAGAGGCCCGACATGCCCATACTTTTTAAAATCATGAAATACCATTCCCCTACTTTATGTAAAAAAACAACAGTGGAAGGGCGGTTAATTCCTACAGTCTAAAAGCCTCAGCTGAAGTGTCATTCAGGGAGTCTCCAATGCTGTGAAACTGAGGCCGGACAAACAGTGAAACAAGCCTTCCTGCCAGGGTGTCTGTTTGCCTGAAAGAACTACAAATGTGCGCTACGAGTTAATCTGCAAATGTAAAGGATCATTTGCACATCTAAAGGATGCTTTGAAGCTGGTACTGGCTCTACTTGATCTAATCACTCGAAGCTTTGTGATGTCAAAGATGTATTCTTTTGAGTGGTAGTGCAAAGAGTTAACAACTGAGGGTCCGATTCCGATTTCGGTCGGAAGGGCTCCGACCGAATCGGAAGGTGTCGGCCGGATTCCTTTCCGACGAGCCATTCTGATGGGCTTGCTCGGAAAAGAATCCAACATGGATTTCCGGATTGCAGACGACAGGCTCGGAGAGCCCGTCCGCTGTCTGGAAATCTCCCAGTACTTCCCCGGCTGCCTCTTTGCAACCGAGGGAGTACGATGGCAGCGTTTCACTGCCTTTTCGTGCCGGTTTTTCCGGCACGAAAAGGCAGTCAGAAACTGTCTTTGGGGGCCCCCAGTAGGGCCCCCATGGGTGCGAGGCTGCCAAATGGCAGCCTGGGGGCACCTATGGTGCCCCTCTGTGGATTCCTGCACCCGGTGGCAGGCATCTTGGGGTGCCGCCCACAGGGTGCAGGGATGAACTGCACCCCTGCTTTCAGGGATGCAGGCATGCATTCCGCTCGGAATGCATGCCTGCATTGCCTTGTATACGAATGCGACCGAACCCTGTTCGGTCGCATCGTACTAGCAGGGCCGTAACAGACGACAGCAGGTCGGTCGGTTACAGCTCCTGACCGATGTTGGACGGACTTGAGTCCGTCCGACATCGGAATCGGCCCCTGAGTTGTGAAGTGCCTGCTTTTAATTACGATTATAGTTATATAGTGCTAACTACCCCTGGAGGTGTTGAAGGAACAGTAATGTAAAAAAAATGCATTACATACACTCTGGGTATTACTAAAATCTATATTTTGGAAGCACCATTTTATCTCAAACCTTTTTGCATGTTTTGTAGTTTTAGTTATACTGTGAAATGCAATTTTAAAATAATGACTTACATATGCACAATGCTTTCTGTCACAGGCTAGGACCTCATAGCACAAAAAAGAAACAAGTCACTATTCTCCATTGCACCCAATAAGATTTATTTCTGTGACTTTCTGGTGACAGACACAGATCTCTGCAGTGCATTAACCAAAAGAGGTTTTATAATGGACTATAGTGCATTTCCCAATGAGTAATAACTTTTTTTATTTATTTTTAATTTATGCGCGTTATCTTATAAGTAGCTACCTGACGGTAAAAGACCAAAAAATCTTACAGAATTTATACATTCTTTGCCACACCTTTGACCCCATCCCCGTGCTCACTGACCCCGCTCCACAGCATCTCAGCTCCGATACTTTTTTGATGCACTTCGACCGCTGCCCAGCCTAGAACCATACTAAAGAAACTTTGCACTGGTGCAAAAATAACTCAGCAAATCTCTTTAGACTATTCTTGCCGCATGTGTAATATGGAATAAAGCAGCTGATATTTGCACTGGGAAACATATGATAAAAAGAGCATGCAATTCTTTTGGGTGTCTCTATATTAAGTAGGGTTGAACATTTATTTTCACCACTTTTCAAATGTGAACTACAGGTTACATCATTTTATTCCATTTTTATTATGTGTGGAAAATAAATGGTACAACACAGGAAATTGGCAATTAGTTATTAGGGCTCCGGTTTTATGAAATTTCTTTTTTATACTATTCCATCTACATTTATCCACCTTTATTTTTGTTAATTTTATAAGTATTTATACATAGCTGTGTTGTGGTTGTGGAAAAAATGATTCTACAGCTGATATACGTTGACATTTATGTTACAAATAAATGTAATATTGCACTTGGATGACTGATGAGTTTTAGTGCTAAACAAGACCATTTTTCAATATATTCATTTCACTGGTATGAAAACATAAACATTGTAGTACAAACATGTTCACCTTAGCAGCTGTTCAAACTTCATTAGGAAATCGTGCCCCTTTTTAGGTCGAGCCTAGCGGCAGCGTGCATGCACTGCTCACTCTGCGAGATTGCTGTAGTAGAGTATGGGAGAGAAGCTGCACCTACTCTCTGCCCATATTTTTCATTGGCTTATACCATTGTCTTTTGTAAATACTGCCTTCGGATTCGGTAATAGGCTTGTTAGTCCCTCCTTAGTGTGGCCTTGTCTTAATTTGTAACCTCCCATGGCTACTGGTTCCTTTACTTCGATTGTTACACGGGACATGTTATTTAGTCTGTAATCACTATTTACTTTATTGAGTTTCTCTCACTGCAGGCCGGACATGCGCTGCTTCAGCTGAAACTACATGTGTTTTTTTAGACAGCAAGGCCACTCTGGTAACACAGCGCCCTCTTTCAATTACTTTAACCCGGCATTATCTCGTGTCTGTTTCAACCCCCCAAGTAAAATGGATTTAGAAATGATTAGCAAATTAAGTCATGTGAACTCCAGGTAGCACATATTCCTGTGCTAATGGGCTGAAGCTGACAACAGCACATCTGTATTACATGTCATCTGCACTAAAGCCACCTGACCGGTTGTTTTCAAAAGCCTGTTTTATTAACAACAACAACACCACCAATACCACCCCCACCACCAATTCCACCACCTACACCACCAATACCACAACCACCAATACCACCACCACCATCAATACCACCAATACTACCACCACCAACACCACCACCACCACCAATACCACCACCAATACCACCACCATCAATACCACTACCACCACCAATACCAACACCAATACTACCACCACCACCACCAATCCCACCACCACTAATACCACCACCACCAAATACCACCAATACCACCATCACCATCACCAATCCAATACCACCACAAATGCCAATACCAATACCACCACCAATACCAATACCACCACCACCACCACCAATACAACCAGCAACATCACCAATACCACCACCAATACCACCACCACTATCACCAATACCACCACCACCACCAATACCACCACCACCACCAATACAAATACTACCACCAATAGCACCACCAATACCACCACCACAATACCATCACCACCAATACCACCACTACCTCCACCAATACCACTAATACCACCAATACCAACACCACTACCAATACCACCACCACTAATAACCCCACCATCACTAATACCACTACCACAATTACCACCACCACCACCACCACCAATACCACCACCACCAATACCAATGATGAAGCAAAGATTTAAAGAAAAGAAACTTGCTCGAATCAACCTCTCGTTAACATGTACTAGCAAGTAGAAATAGAGATTTGAAAGAAAATTAACATACATACGACATTCATACATAGGGAAAAGGCTTCCTGCTTGCTTAAATAACAAATAATAATTTGCTATGTATCTGAAATCCCGCTTCAAACCGAAAATCGCTTTGAGCATGTGCAAACCCGTTCTGCATAAGTAACCACGTGATTAACCCATGTGAGGAAAACTCTCACACATGCGCAAAGAGTTGCTAACTGTAGGTCTCAAAGTACCGCATGCCTGGCATATGCTTACCTGAATCTTAAAAAAGTTTTTCGCTGCTAACGCTTTGCTTATCAAAGAACAAAACTAACATGGAATAGAGTAGAAGGGGGAGGTAAACAGTGATAATAACATATTTAAGAAATTAACATCTGTTTATGATTCTTTGTCAATAGTGAACGTTTTGGGCCTGATATGCTAAGCCGAAAGAAAAGATGGTGGGTGAAACATAACACAAGTTGAGTCTGTGCATTAGAATCCTGGAATGACCTGCTGACCGGGACATTGATTGTCTGCCAAGTCTCAAGGACGTGAGCTTGGGAAAAGATCCTCAACTGAAGAAATTATATAAAAATTGTATCTATTTATTTTGTGAGATGTATGTGAAAAGGAAGTGTCATGAGAATTGAATAAATTAAGTGGGAAGAGTTTAGTAAACAAAGAATTAGTTAAGACGTTTGGGATGACCGCATGAGGGGATGGCGACTCCTCTGCCCCGGCCCAATCACAGTTCAGGATTCACAGACATTTGCAACGTCTGAGGGTGGGACATGCAAAATTAAAGGGTATAATTTGAGCGACTTAATGTTAAGATAGAGAGCTGCTGCTGCTAAGAAGAGTCGTTGATGCTGAGTGAGGAGTAGGCGAGAACTGCTACTGAGAAGAACAGACTGGGATGATTCAATACTGAAAGACAGCCTGATTAGATTGAAGATTTGCGGAAGAATATCGAGGAGGGAGAGAGTGTAAGAGAGGAATGTGCTCTGGTGCGTCGGATTCTAGAGAAGTGTATTAAGTATAAACCTATCCTGCACCTGTCCTACAGTCTTTGTCTCCTGACTTTATCAGGTGACCCCCACTAACCCTTCTGGCCAGGGGTTGGGTTTCCCATTCCACTATTAGGTAAATAGAATTCTGTCGTGAATTTAAATTTACATTGTAAAGTATGCGATACTATGTCATTTTGTCTCTTCAGCTATCACTTCTAATGCGTTGAATTGTTGAATGCATTTGTGTATGTTATTTGATTAATTAATTTTTCTCTCCCATGAAAGTTGATGGAGTTTGCACTGTGAATCTGTACAAATGAGCGTCCATTTTGATTGAATTATTAGATAAATCTATTGAATCTTACCTGGAGTCTGTGATTATTTTACTGTGAAGTTATAAGATAAATTAATGAATTTGTTAATATCACCATCAACTACTCGACTAATGGTCCATTGACCAAAGGAAGAGTGTTGATCTGTGAAGATTAATTAGGCATTGACTAATTCAGATCAATGAAAATTAACTTGACCCCCAGCGAAACAGTCAGGAAATCTAAATGTATATATGGGCCCATTGTAAGTGATACGTTGATGTGTGAAGAGTTTATCCTGGCCTTTCGCTGGATCATCAATACCACCCCCACCAATACCAATACCACCACCAATACCAATACCACCACCACCACCACCAATATCACTACCAATACCACCACCACCAATACCAGAACCACCACCAATACCAATACCACCACCACCACCACTAATATCACCACCACCAATACCAATACCACCACCAATACCCCATAAATATCACCACCAATACCACAAATACCATCAACAATACCACCACCACCATCAATACCACCACCACCACCAATACCACCACCAGTAAAACCATCAATACCACCACCAATACCACCATCACCACCAACCACACCACCAATACCACCACCAATACGACTACAAATACCACCACCAATACCACAACCAGTACCACCAGTACCACCACGACCAATACCACCACCACCACCAATACCACCACCAATATCAATACCACCACCAATACCACCTCCACCATCAATACCAATACCACAACCAGCACCACCGCCAATACAATACCAATACCACTACCAATACCACCACCACCAATACCACCAATAGCACCACCACCAAAACCACCACCACCAATACCACCACCACCACCAACACCAATACCACCACCACCAATACAATCACCACCACCAATACCACCACCACCAATACTACCACTACCACCAAAACCAATACCACCACCATCACCAACACCAATACCGCCACCAACAATACAATCACCACCACCAATACCACCACCACCAATACTACCACTACCACCAAAACCAATACCACCACCACCAATACCACCAACATCAATACCAATACCACTACCAATACCACCGCCACCACCAATACCAATATTACCACCAATACCACAACCAGCAATACAATACCAATACCGCTACCAATGCCACCACTACCAATACCACCGCCAATACCAACACCACACCCAATACCACCACCATCATCAATACCACCAATACCATCACCAATTCCATCAATACCACCACTAATACCACCACTAAAACCACCACCACCACTAATACCACAACCAACACCAATACCACCACCACCACCACCAATACCACCACCACCACCACCGATATCACCACCACCACAACCAATACCACCAATACCACCACCAATTCCACCACCAATACCACCACCAATACTACCACCACCACCAATACCACCACCACCACCAATACCACTAATACCAATATCACAACCACCAATACCACCACCACCAATACCAAAACCACCACCACCAATACCAATGCCACCACCACCACCAATACTACCACCAATACCAATACCACCACCTCAGCGCCTATCGTTCACTAGTAATAGCAGGGGTACTGTACGAGGCCATAGCTGCAGCTGAGACCATCCCTTCCTCCCTCAATGACTCCCATAAAGCACAGCCCGCCCTGCACCAGGAGTTGAAACCAGGACCCTATTACAGATGAAGTGTTTTTAATTAGGCCAAAGATAGCAATGACATTACGCAATGCCACACTGCACACTCAAATCACAGGGAGGGCAGGAAATAGCCCCCTCTCCCGCTCTTCTTCCTAAGCCGCGACAGTGTAATCACAGAGCGAAAGGTGTTGGAGCGCTTTGTTAGTGTTTATAGCTCGGAACATATGTAACTCTCACTTCACACTTCGTGTCTGTGTAATTTACAACACTTACACATCTTCACTGCACTATTTATCACCACTTTGAAGACGTCGCATGCCGGTCTCTTCCTCTGATATTTCCAATCTAACAAGCGGTCGAGAAGGCCCTTTATTGCAATGCAATAGGTCTCGCATTTGCAAGAGTTTAAGCTATTAGTATTGTAAACCCAAAACATAAATAAAAGGTATTGTCAATTACAATGGCAATATCTCAAACTCGCATGAATTCGAGACCGATTGCATTGCAAATGCTTGTTATTAATTTCAATGCCTGTCAGTTTGCACAGGCAGTGGCCCAGCAGTCACAAGTGATAGCACCAAAGAACACCCAAAACAAGATCGACTTTCTGTTTGTTTTCCATATTTATGAAAAAACCAGACGGATGGTCTTTCGTCTTCGTTGGAGCCTCCATTAGGATTTATCTCTTAAAATCTCTTTTAATTTTCTTATGAGTGCCTTGATGGTGAAGCTAATATGTTCTTTGTCCGTATCATTTACAAGCCCCAATAAAAATTCATTAAAACATCTATTTACTCATTCAAATTAATTTATAATCAATAGATGTGTTACTTATCATTGCACAATCTGTTTCGACAATGTATGCCCTTGTGCAATAATCATTATTTGAAATGGAGCAAAATCCTTTTTCTTGATGTCATATTGCACAGATTTTATATGCCATAATATCGCCTACCGAAATGTCGTCTTCCATATTTATTATGTCCTAAGTATCTTTTACAAAAATACTGTTCAACTGAGTGTAGGTTTTCTTTTGACAATTCCAATGTGATTACATTTTTTAAGATGATATTTAGGACACAATATTTATGTTAACTGATATTCTGATAACTATATTTTGGTACTGGACTGTTCTAATAGCAAAAATTGGTGCTGTAGAATTTTTCCAGTTTTGGCACCAGTGCAAATATTCTGTACCGTTCTCTTAGAACACAGAATCAAGCAGACGTTTTCGTGTGTCCCTAACATGGTTTTCTCCAAACCAACCAACCACCTCTACCACAATGACAAACAATGTAAGCCAAAGAGTTGGTCTTCCGAACATTATGGTCCATTTCATGTGTGTGTGCAACAGAGGTCATCTACAGTTACACCTGCAACAGAATCAGTCTGTTTCTACTCCTCTTAGTCCTTTCCCAAGTGAGAAAGGGTCAGGTATGACCTTGACTCTCAGACGAAGAGTAGAAAGTGCTGGATATTCAGATAATCGACTCAAAAGGCCAGGACCTAAGTGCTGCACATTAATGAAAACAGAGCACTGCCCCTGGGTGCAATCCACTTGCCACCACCCCTTAGAAATGATAGCAGTGGCAATCAAACAGCACAGATGATTTTAGCCACGGGAAACCTTTTTCTCAACTTGCGCGTTTTGAACAATATTTTAATTCTAATTTCTTACTTTGATAGATCCAACAAAGTGTACAGTGTTGTGTTTTTCTGTCAATACGATTTGGTGAATCATGGTTCTGATGAGTTGTTCCCAGTTGCCTTCTTTTTCACTTCTCTGGTTTAATGTTTACTTTGGTTTCTGACTGTCTCTTGTTCATGAGCAGAACGTTCCCTTTCAAACCTTTTTGAATGCCGCCAGCTGTTCATTACTAAACTCCTGTAGACCATGAAGATATGTGTCTTTCTATTCGTCTGCCATCAAGACTCAGCTGGACTTCATCTGGTACATGCATGGGAATAAAAAGACCATGGCAGACCTTTCTATGCTTCAGACATGGCCAACTGGAGTTTCCCAGCACCGTGGTGGTTTCTCTGGGTCCGTGACTATTTGGTACCAAACTACTCCTCTCAATAAACTCACACTGATGCCAGTGTGGGATTTATTGAAACATGCACTCAGGGTGCACATCGGAGGTGTCCCCTGGGACCTTGCCGGCCCTGATGTGCTCACGGACTGGCTTTGGGTAGCCTGCCACCACCAGACGTGTTTCTGGATCCCTGGGTTGAGGGCCTCTGCTCTCTGGGACCAGAGACAGGACACATCCTGGGCAGAGGTGTTGCACCTCCTCCCCCAGAATAGACCCTAATTCGAGCCTTGGGGATAGAGAGGGAGGCACAGCTTTGAGGAGTCGGGCCTCCTAGCCAGATCTAAGAAAACTATGTGTCGAGATTGCTACCCGGTTTACTGATCTTCAGTTTTATTTTGTCTTTTACTAGTATTACATTATTTCTGTCTTTCTTGAGCATACCTACTGTATTTTGTTTTTTGACACTGGAAGAGTCACAGTGAAAAACTCGCAACATACCTTTTGTTGTGTCATCATTTACTCATATATTCCTGCTGTCCCTTGGTCGCTAATTAGAAACAGTTGAAATGGGGGTCTGTTAAAGAGGATACACTAATAGAAATTCCTGTTTACAAGGACATAGCCGTTAACAGAATGGTGTAGTAAAACGCTTGTTCAGAGGTACTCCCATTAGAAAGATGTTGTGTGTGCTGTCAAGTGCTGCAGCTGAGAAATGAAAAATGTTCACAAACGTACCATTCTAATGTTGGGAATGAAACTGCAAGAATGACAATCCTCCTGAGATCCTCATTACTAGTTAGCCGGATCTAGGTGGGGGCTTACAAGGGATCTGAATCTTCAGTTCCTATTGGTATCCCTGTACCTTAATCCAGCCATTGTGTTATTCTGCCCCTGGCACTGGCAATTAATTGGTTCCTTTTTCCAAATGTTTTGCCCAATTCCAGGGATAAACCCACTAATAACTACCATCTGCTGTTAGCATGTGGATCATTTAAATGGGGTGGAACTGGCATCTGCAGAGAAAGGAGGCTTTACCAACTCTGGGAGATGTGGATTGTCTGCTCTCCATCACAACCACCCAACCTCCTGGTGCTGGAGTGGGCTAGTAGAGGTCAGACAGTGCCTCCAGCTGTTGTTTTACTAAAAGCAGGAATGTCGGGCCACTTGGAATTGGCCTTACCTACTTGTTGTAGGTGCGAGAGATCTGACTGCAAGTGGGCATTGCTGGCCTGCTTATTCCTTCCCTCCTTTTTTAGATATTGGTCTGGTCAGCCTTTGTTGTGACCCTGAGTTGGAAATTAGCCTTTTTGGAAGCAGATGTTAAAACGTAGGGTAAACGGTTGGTCTGTGCTTTGCCAGGACAGTAGTTCTTTGATAGAAGTAGCTAGTACACTTTGCAGTGTTGAGTACCACCTTTTACAAAGACTCAAAGTGTCTGGAAACTAAACATTTGATTACTCAATATTTAGAAAAGAATGACACCAGGGAAATATCTAATGCAGCGATCTGGGATTCTGTAAAAGCAGTAATAAGAGGAAAGAGCCTATCAAGTACCAAAAAACACAATGCACACTGACTGAAGAAGGGAAATTAAAATGGTTGGAGGAAGCACTGTGGTTGGAGGAAGCCTGTTGAAGGGCTTTCAGAGTTTAACAGTAGTTGGGTAGTAGAGTGCTAAATTTGGTTTTGCCTTATTCAGTGGATCGGGGCTCTCAATAGCAGTTTAGAGGATCATTTTTTCTCTTTTGTTACAGGAGAACTGGAAGGACCCGTGCCCCCAGTGTAGTTAGTTGAGACGGTGAATTAATTACAGCAAAAATAAGCCCTTGCTATTAAAAAGATATATTTGTTGTTGTTTGGGCCTGTGATCATACTCTCTTTAAAACATCCTTGAGTAGTCATGCCCTGTGGTACAAATTAAAGTTATTTAAATTGTCCACAAACCAGGTAATAAACTTTCAGAAATGTCCTTATTTCGGCCAGATACACTAATGTATGCAGACAGTAATGTCCTCAGTAAAGATTCTGTTGACCCAATTTAAAAAACCCTCCTTGTCCTGGAACTGAGCCTATCTAGTTTTGTGGGCAAACGGTGGACTGCAGGCAACTGTATATTAATTATGTTTGAAATATATGAATATCCGTAAGTTCTGCTTAACAAATGTACATATTACTACTTTTATCAAACTATCTCCAATTGCTTCACTATTGAATTATAATTTTTTTTTGTTTTTAAATTAAAATACAGCAACATTTGAAAGTCTGAGCTTATTTAATTCAATGTAAATCTACATATATTACCTTCCTTATACATATATACCTTACATGTAGTTATGTATCTTTATATTTATTACTTTGTTTATAATTCAGCATCTCCAATACACTACCCTATATCTCCCAAACAAGCCTTTCTAAACCCTTCCCTCTGACTCTTCCACCTCCACCTCCCCTTTACTCATCTCAAAACTCCTCCTACCGCTATGAACTCCCCCCGAAAAATGTTTTAGACCCTTTCCTCTTCTATTCCTCCACTATTCCTTTTCAAACCAAATAACAGACTAACATATCCACCGCTCAAATTAATTTCACATTTTTCTATACTAATTCACCACTAATCCTTTTTGGGTTCCAGAGTAGCGTGCTACTTGCTGAAAAGCACCCCAACACCTCATCAGGGGTAGCAAGCACTATATAAATGCAAACCCTTCCCTCTTCTATCCCTCCTCTATCCTTTTCAATCCAAATACCAGACTAACATGCCCACTGCTCAAATTAATTTCATATTTTCTTATACTAATTCACCGCTAATCCTTTTTGGGTTCCAGAGTAGCGTGCTACTAGTCGAAAAAGTGCCTCAACACCTCGTCAGGCGTAAGCGCTATATAATGCAAATACAATAACAATACATAGGTCACGCCTTTGGTAGCCCCTGGGAATAGTTAATAGTGGTCCATCCTCCTGTTGATAGCCAAGCTATGATTCTTGGTTTGAAGATAGATATTGATTGACCTGTGACTCGGAGCACTGGCATGTTTAATGTGTTTAGTGGATCACTCCTGTGCCTCATGGTGGTCTCTTGGAGCAGTTAGATCTTGAATAGTTATTACACAAACCAGAAATTGTACTATATTTGCAGAAACTAGCACCTTACTACAAACCCATCATTAGTCCATGCGCTGTAGCACATCTCATCATCCAAGAAGCCATCAAACAGATCAAACATGAAGGTAAGTAATTTGCAGTCCAGATCCAAAGGCTGAGGAGCACATTCAATCCAAGCCTTTGGGCTGAATCAAACTGGGCATGTTTCATGAAAGACCTAATAACAGAAGTGGTCCAGCTATCTTAGAACCTCGGCCCATTAGGGGCAGCAATATTGGAATGCAGCCCACTTTTCTCCATTAGATTCTTACTTTTCCCACTACATAGGTAAAGGTTCTAACACATTGATGATGTTCTGATGTAACTGCAAGTCGACAGTCAGTGAGTTAAAACCTTTTGATGTTTTACTCACACTCAAACACCAAGTTAGTTCTCATTTGTCAGAACCACAAGTAACCCCAATTCCTGCAAATATCTTTTTCTGACAGTGACTAGCAAACACACTACATAATCTCCATTGTAATTTTTTTGAGGAAAAACTCCCACTACCCTTCCCTTTCAACTCCACTCATCTTGTCACCAATGGTCAGCTTGGGAAAGTTGAACAGCTGGAGGGGCTAATAATGGATCCATTTGAATCAAAGGTAATCCCCCTAGTCCCTGATTATAGCATCTTTGAAGTAGGCTCCTCTGTGTGAGGCACGCCTTGCCTCTATAATGGGGAGTGCACACTCAAAATATCGACTTTTTAATATTGAAGTACAGAAATATCGAGGTAAGTATATCGATAGCCTTAAATATCGATGTTCTGTATATCGATGTCGTTAATATCGTTTAGAAATTATTTGTTAAATATCGATGTTAGTAATATCGATTGAAAAATGTTGACATGTTAAAATATCGTTTTTGTATGTTTTTGAATTGTTTTGGGGTTAATGTTAAGTAGTAAATTGTTTTAAATGTTATCAAATAAAATAAATTTTTTACATTGTTTTAGGAGCGGGATGTATGGTTTTTAGGGGATAAGGGTGGGGAGTGTTCTAAAAAATATTACTTTAATTTGTATCTATTTTAAATTTTTATATATTAATAAAAAAAAAATCGAATTTGAAATTAAAATATTCATTTAATTTGTAATAATTGAAAAATGTTAAATCTTAATTTTAAATTGAATTTCTAATTTCAAATTAAAATTTAGGAGCGGGATGTTGGGTTTAAAGAGGATAAAAGTGGAGAGTTAAAATTATTTTTTAAAAATAATTTGAATTAATTAAATTTTTTTAAATCTTACTTAAAAAATACATTTTGTTTAAAAAATAATATTTTAGAATTGGAATGTTGGGTTTATAGGGGATAAGGGTGGTGATTTTATAAAAAATTAATTTAGCAATTTTAAAGATTTTAAAAATATGTAAAGTATAAATAAAGTTTCGAATTTTAAAATATTTTTTTATGAGTGTGATGTTTATAGGGGACAAGTATGGTAAACATTGAAATAATTAATGTTACATTTATAAAAATATAGACATTTTACATTATTAATTTCACAATAAAAAAATTATGTTTGCAAATATATGTAGTAGTGGGAACCTGTACTAATTAAATAGTGGCTGTAGTGGGAATAATAAATTAATTAAGTTTAGTGTCCAGCACATACCCTAATTTAATACAGATTGGAGTGGGAATAGTAAATTAATTATGTTTAGTTTCCAGCACCTACCCCAATTAAATACTGACAGGAGTGGGAATAGTAAACTAATTAGGTTTAGTGTCCAGCACCTACCCCAATTAAATGCTGACTGGAGTGGGAATAGTAAATTAATTCAGTTAAATGTCCAGCACCTACCCCAATTAAATATAGACTGGAGTGGGAATAGTAATTATATTAAGTTTAGTGTCCAGCACCAACCCCAAATAAATATAGACTGGAGTAGGAATAGTAATTAAATTATGTTTAAGTGCCGATTCTGATCCGTTAAAAAAAAAATTCCCTACGACTCGTATCCGTATATTTTTACGTACGATTCGTACAAGTCCCGTACAACCGGTGAAGTACGATTCGTACGTGAAAAGTACATACGAATCGCTTCTGGAAAAGGGTACGAGAGGGAGCCGGACAGTTTTACATACAAATCGTAAAACTGAAGTCCGAGCGCGCTAGTACGATCCGTACCGCCCTTCCGAATACACAAATGCATGGAAAAGGCCCCATACGGAGCGAACGCAGTACCACTCGTACCCAGGTAAACTTGTGCCTGGGATACGAGTCGTACAGCCCCCCCTCCCCCGCATATGTCAGCACCGTACCCCCGTATGTCAGCACGTACCCCCCCACCCATGTCCGCACTGTACCCCAGCCCCGTACGTGTACGCGCCGTACCCCAGCCGCGTACATGTACGCACTGTACCCCAGCACCGTACCCCAGCCCCGTACATGTACGCACCGTACCCCAGCACCGTACCCCAGCCCCGTACATGTACGCACCGTACCCCAGCACCGTACCCCATCCCGTACATGTACGCACCGTACCCCAGCACCGTACCCCAGCCCCGTACATGTACGCACCATACCCCAACACCATACCCCAGCCCCATACTTGTACGCACAGTACCCCAGTGCCGTACCCCAGCCCCGTACATGTACGCACTGTACCCCAGCCCCGTACATGTACGCACCGTACCCCAGCACCGTACCCCAGCCCCGTACATGTACGCACCGTACCCCAGCACCGTACCCCAGCCCCATACATGTACGCAACGTACCCCAGCCCCGTACTTGTACGCACAGTACCCCAGCCCCGTACTCCAGCCCCGCACATGTACGCACCGTACCCCAGCACCATACCCCAGCCCCGTACATGTACGCACCGTACCCCAACACCATACCCCAGCCCCGTACATGTACGCACCGTACCCCACCACCGTACCCAAGCACCGTCCCTCAGCATCGCGTATGTACGGACCTTACAACAACATTGCATATGGGAGCACAGTACAACAACATCGCGCATGTACGCACCTTACATACGCGATAATGACTCGTACTCAACCAGGACACTGTAAAACAGCACAAGGAGGGTCAACTCGACTCGCACAACACCACAAAACATGTCTACAGTAGAAAATACATCTAAATGACTGACCTGGCACATCCAAACAGGCAAACAGAGGCCCAAACTCACAACCACCTCTTATAACACACCCACCTAAATTTCAAACACAGTCACACCCACAAAAGGACCAATAAAAAGGGCCCACACACACAAACCATGAGCCTTTGCAACAGACCCACTGCTGACAGACACCAAACACACAAACAACAGCACCCATACACCTTAACTTACACACCTTCACACAACCTCCTTCACACAGACCCCCTCTTCACATTCAGACCCACACCGTCACATTCATACCCACACACCCACAACCATCCACACCCATACCATGCCCACAGACAAGAATCCAAAGTTCACAAGGGAGGAGCTGGACATCCTTGTCAACAAAGTCATCAGAGTCTAACCACAGCTGTTTGGAACATTGGTCAGACAGACCAGCATAGCAGAAAAATCACGCATGTGGCAGAGGATCGTCGATAGGGTGAATGCTGTTGCGCCCACCAAAAGGACCAGGCATGAATGCCAAGCCAGGTGGTACGATCTGCGGAGGGCAGTCAAGTGCAAAATGAACGAGGACTACGCCCAGAGCAACATCACTGGAGGTGGGCTGCCCCGCAGACCGGTACATTACCATCCCTGGGAGGAGAAGGTGATGGCCCTGCTACCGCCGGTGGGAGTACACGGAGTCGAAGGAGTGGCAGAGCCTGGTGAGTACCCAAACAACTTACGTAACATGGGGGTAATGGCATCCACACCCTAACTACACCAAATGCACGCAACTACCCCCAAGCCCTCACCGGACACAACCACACTCAATAACAATGCTCATGCCACTAACATGTCCATGCCCCATTCACAAAGCAAGGCCATGCCATGTCCCAGGCTACACAAACCACAAACCCAAGACTGGATGTCCGGGATGCTGGGAAGGTGGGGCTCACAAAACACATTGTTCAACTCAGAAGCAGACACCATTGCCCTCAGCCCATATGGCCCAGGTACATACC
Source organism: Triturus cristatus (assembly GCF_964204655.1). NCBI lineage: Eukaryota > Metazoa > Chordata > Amphibia > Caudata > Salamandridae > Triturus > Triturus cristatus. The sequence continues at coordinate 662,260,380 of NC_140594.1, forward strand.
CGTACACCATGCTCAATGACCAGGGACTGGCAAAGTACTGACAAGGTAGCTGACACTTGGCCCTGCTGTAGGCAGCACAAGGCCCTCCTGTGACCACTGTACACTCAAACACCAACACCACAAGCTCAGATATCTAGCACAGGAACTCACACTCACTGTCATGCCAGCATGCTCCATGAGGGGACAGACACATCACCTGGGAGACCCAATGCCAAATCACACAACACCCAACAGCAGGCCCTGTCACACACACCCCTTACACAAGCACACACCCCCGGGGCAGGCAACGGATTCACCCACTCTCACAATGGACATGTGACACAGCAAGATCAATCCATAGCCAAATAAGCATCCAAGCCAACAATCGACATGTCAAACACTCAGGAGAACATATCAATCTGTCCCCTGCAACATACCCATCCACAAGTGAACATTGAGAGGAATGCTAGGCACATCCAACTACCTGGAGGAACTGTGCCAACTTGAATATGTATGAAACATGCATGTCGCATGAAACAGCATTAACATTGTCTCTCTCACACACAGGGCAACGTCATGGATCTCCCCCCAACAATGGGGGGGAAGAATCCAGGCACGGCAGGAATCTGATACCACTGGCAGCGACGACTCTCAACACTCTGTGGATGACCCCAACCAACCTGGACCCTCTGGTGCCCAAGCCCCTGCAGCACCTGCTTCAGGTACATCTGTGCCAACCACCACCCCCATTCCTGCCACATCCCAGGAGACACCCAGGAGCCCTGCCCACACAGAACAACAGAGCCAGTCTGACCAGGAGGGACAAGGTTCTCTGGGCACTCAGGAGGAGGCAGACAACCCCGCAAATGCCATCCCTCAGGGGTCCCGTAGACCCGATGTGCCCACAATGGCAGGCCAGGCTCGAGTGGGCAGGGGTGGTGGGAGTGGAGGCAGGCGGAGGCACGAACCTGACCAGCCAGCTGAGGGAACTGGTATGTCACACGTACGCTACATCCTGGACACATACCAGCGTGACACCAGGGGCATCAGCCAGGTAGTGGAGACCCTCAAAGTCCGAGCAACACGCCAGTCAACAACAACACCAAGGACGGATGGAGGCAAGACTGGCTGAGCTCCTGGCGGTGCAAACAGACATGAGCCGTTCACTCCGTCGGATCGCCGATAACATGGGCAACCCTCCCTGTGCCCCCAGGCGAAGACCACCACCAGCCACAGGGAGGGAGGAGGAGGAGGAATCGTCTGACAGAGCGTCAAACACATCATCAAGGCCTGCATATGAGGGTCCCACGATGAAGGTGGGTCGTCCACGGAAAAGACCGTGAGAGGCAGCGGACCATCCACATCTCCCAGGTCACCTGGCCTGGCACCTGGCCCTCTGGCGCAACAGCAGCACCTCATCCAATTACATTCTCTGCCACATGGACTTGCTGGTCACAGTCTGACCAATGATGACCAACACTGTGGTCTGGACTCTGATGACTGCAAATGACAAGGATCCCATCTCCCCCTGTGAACTTTGGATTCTATGCACACTGTATAGCACCTATTTGTCCACACTAAACACGCCCCACACCGAGAATAAATCTTCATTTCATTAATTATATGTTGTAGTCATTTTGCATGAGTACACAACCCACGTGTGGGGAAATGTCAAACTATGCCTGAGTGTTGAAGTCACTCCAGCCATCCATACCCTGGGATCCGAGTCTGGTACAGGACACACATGGGTCACAATGTATCATCCAATACAGACATGGAGCACAATACTCACCCGTGATGGCCTCAAGCTGCTGAGGGGGGGCTTGCAATACTGTGTGGACAGACCAATTTGGAAGAGTATCATTAAGGCGTAGAGGTCATGGCTCATGTGGATGTTCACGGGGAGGGAGTACCAGGTATGTTTTGCCAGGTGGGAGAACTATGTCCTGCATGCTGGAGTATGGTGGATGTGAAGAATGGTGGCCAGGGCAAGGTTGGATGCACGGAGTTGGTCCAACGGGGTCTCGGATGACAGACGTCCAAGGTTGGTTTGGGGTCTGGGGTTGTGGACTGCCTCCTGAGTGTGGGTGAGGAGTCTGAAGGTCATCCTGCAGCAGACAGTGATCCATTGCAGCTATCACTGGTGGACGGTGATGTGGCTGGGGCGCAGGATGTTGAAGCTGAGGTGTGCAGATGCACCCTGCATGTGGACAAGTTTCCCTGGAGTTTGGATGTACTTGCTCCATAGAGGGCGGGGCAGTAGTTGACATGGCTGTTGTCGTGGACCTGGGGGACGGTCTGTCTTTCCTTGGAGTGGATCTATCTGTGGATCATGTGCATCATGCAGAGGGCGTTGCAGCATGAGGTACAGATGCTGGTGATTTGCATGGCAAATGTGAGCGACGATTCCATGATGCACACCATCTTGTGTGCGTGGCCACTGGGTGCTTGTGCAGGGCCCTGGCGGGTGGGACACAAGCAGTTGACCCAGCTGTAAGGGGACAATCCTCAGATGATTACCTCAGTCTTGTACAAATCCAGCCTCAGGTGGCTGATGTTCAGCCATTCATCAATGGACCTCATGCCTTCTTTAAGGTTGGAACTGGCAATGGCTGCGTCTTTGTTGAGGGTGAGGAGCACCTGGCTGTCATTGGCATACGAGCGGATGATGAGGTTCTGTGCGCATGTGATGGTGGAGAGGGGGGCCTGGACTCATTGAAGATTGACACGCTGAGAGATGATCCCTGGGCCATGTGCCAGATGACGCCACTATAATACATTCTGAAGGCTTGAGTCCCACTCCCATGGCCTTGCTGTTGTACGGAGCCGGTGGGGAGTAGGAGGGACATGACCTGGTTGGTGTGACAGGGCCTGGAAGGCGGGGTAGCGCTGTGTAGGCAGTTGGAGTTGCACACTCAGCATGCAAAGGTGTCGTGTGTGCGCTTACGGTATGCCTGAGAGCAGGCAGTTGATTTTCAGATGGACATTGCTTGGAGGGTGGCTGCAACATCAGACTGTAGTGTGATGTGGGTCATGCAAGGACATGAGGGTCGTGCAATGTGCACGTTGCATGCGCTGACGGTCCTGTCTTTGGCATCGCGTGGCCGCAACAGTGGCACAGACAAGCTGATGACAGCCAAATGAATGGGTGGAGGGAGGAAGGGAGGAGCATCTCTGAGGCGTGTGTGTTGCCGAATCCGGCAACGTTGTGGGCCCTTGCTGCAGGGCCCGCAGCAGCAGGCCGCATGTCCTGGAAACTAGGCCAAAAGTTGCACACTAAGACAAGGATGTCAGAAAGGACAACTGCAACAGGTGTATGTAAAGGAAGGAGTGTCCGGTTACCCATGGCACACCCAGAGAAAATGGATGCACAATCACCAAAGATGACTGACACAGGATCAGGAAACTGAAGGCCGAGCTGCGAACAGGAGAGACACCCTCAGCAGGTGTTGACGGCCCGTTGTGGGGACCAACATGCCCAAATACATACACAACCATGGACTTCATGCACAATAGAGATTCTAATCCATGAAGAACTGCATGCATGTTGCTAAACTACCCATAGACTCATATGCACAGTCTTTGACAACTATGCCAGAGATGCCGCATGCAAATTGGCAAGAGACCTGCATTGACAGAGATGAGGCACCTTGGAGGGTGAGGAACACCTTTATAACTCAGGCTCACACTAAGGGAAATGCATCAATATGAACAGACTCACAGGTCATTTGGCTGAACATGTGGGACCTACACTGGACACCCCCTTCACAACACAGATGCTGTAAATCCATTGAACTGGCACACAAGTGAAGGGGGTGAGCCAAACACCCCCTGCTGCACACGGAGAGGCTGCAATTCCCCATTGATCCTCTTATGGGGATGTCCCACACTATCTCCACCCGTAGCATCCCATATGTTTCAGAGGGAAGTTTTACACACATTGATGCCTTCATCAGAATCCACAATCCCATTACAGATGACTGGCACGAAGGATGACTATCAATTCATGGGAGTCATGCAACATGTCATGTGCCCCATGGTGAGTCGACATGGATGCATAGTAACACAACATGCACAGGAGCAGTGCCCACACATTCCAAACACCTACCACCACCAAAATGCCTTGCAGCAATCCTTACCCAAAAAGACTGTTCATCATGTCCGTGCGTGGGACGCTGATTCAGCACACGTTGCAATACTCATGAGGAATAGCAGGAGGTCAACGATGACACAAGCAGACAGCATGCACAACTACCTGGGTATGACAGACACACAAGATGTCAGCGAAAAGATTGTCATCCGCATGCATGGTCATTTACTCTACAGGAATAAGTGTGTCACCATGCTAGTTTAAAATTGAGTGTCTCAGCTAAAATGTGTGGAATGACATCATCACTCGAGTCACACATCTGAACACACCTCTAAGTCACTTAGCATACAGTCAGCTGGATACACACATTGCAACACATGCCACACAAGGCTCCAAGCGTGCACACTCAGACCCAGGGACTCACCATTATGAGAAGAAGTTGCGTATGAGCTGACTCCGGATGTCCTCCTCCTCCTCCTCCTCACTTGCCTCGTGAACAAGCCCTTCATCCTCCACGCGTGGATGTTCCTGCTCATCCAGATCCAGGATGAGTGGCACTGCCTTCTCCACTGCCATGTTGTGCAGCATGCAGCACATGAGGAAGATTTTGCAGACCTTCACCGGTGCATATGGGAGGGACCCGCATGTCTTGTGAAGGCACCGGAATCGGCTCTTCAGGAGGCCAAACGTCCTCTCAATCACTCGCCTGGTCTGCCCATGGGCGTTGTTGTAACGGTGATCTGCAGCTGTTCTGGGGTTGCGGAGAGGCGTCATCAGCCATGGCATGTTGGAATAGCCAGAGTCCCCTACATGGAAACATCATGTAAAGAAGTGGGTCAGGAGATGCCTTAAGATACAAAGATACCGCTAAACACAGGACAAACAGAGTATACCCACCAACAAGACATGCTCGTTCGTTGTGCAGCCGCAGCATCATTTATGGCACCCTGCTACGCCTCATGATGTAGGCATCGTGTGCTGACCCTGGAAAACATGCACAGACATGGGAAATCAGCATGTTAGGTAGACACACCACAAGGGCATTAATAGAGTGATAATGTTTACGGTTGCGATAGGCTACCTACTGTGCCTGTGGTGGTACCAAAGCCACATGTGTCCCACCAATGGACCCAATTACATGGGGCATCCCTCCCAGGGCATAGAACTCACCCTTGACACCTGTCAACTGCTCACGAGTCGGAAAATGGATGAATTCATCCAGGTGCTCCAACATGGCTTCTAAAACATCATGCAGGACACGGCTGAACATGGTCTGTCACATGCCACCAACATCAGCTATGGTGAATTAAAACGTACCGGTGGCAAAAAAATGTAGGGCTGCCATCACCTTCATCTTGGGGGTCAGCGCAGTAGGATACCTGTGTCGCGGTTGGAGGTGTGGTTCCAGCTTTGCCGTCAAGTTCTCAATCAACTGTTGCGAGAAGCGGTAACGTCTTATGCAGTCACGTTCCCTCATGGCACCCAAGTCTGGCATTGGTCGGGGGAGAGGCGGTGCCCTGCAGAAAATTAGAAGGAATAACGAAGAGTGAGTACATAACAACATCAATGTCAATGAACTGAGCACATGCTCAACTGCTACTACACATCTGCTAAATACAGAGTCTGGTCTGTGCAATACATCCAGGACACGTATGCCAGCCAGGTGATACTCCTACGAAAAGCCAGCTACACCCGTTGATTGTCAAGTCTACATGACATGCCCTGAAACGAGCTGTGGGCCAGTGTAAGTGAACATCCAGAGACATCACAGGAGTGACATACATCCACATATCTGCATTTGAAGGATGTCATCTCATACAGACAGCTGGCGGCAAGCTAGACGCACATGTCACATGGAAGATCGAATGTACAGATCACACACATTGCGATGAAGGGGTACATGTGAAAACTGAAAACACAGACATTGAGACAACGCAGATATGTCCTCATCTCGAAATACCATGTTTGATGCATACAGACACATGTTACGTGGGATTCCACATGTGGCATGGTGTGCGTAGATGTGTGCCATGCCCATCTACACACCGTCACATGTTGGATGCAGCAACAGCAGATGCAGTTGGCGGGACAACAACAGCCAGCTCATGGGAATACATGACACACACATGACATAGTCACATCGTGGCACGCTGGTCGTTAAATGTCAGTTATCAGTGTCCCTGTCCCTGGCATCAGGGGACATTTGCGGGTGTTGGTGACTGTGCCATACCAGTGATGCTGTGCTTGACACGTTTGTACTACATGCACACATGTGCAAAGTGTGAAGGGGAAGTGTGCCACATAGAGCCCCATCACACATGACATGTGTACACAGGTCATCACACATCTATTGTGCTTAAACATGAGGAGACATGTGCAATATCACTGCCTGACACACCTAGGCCCTGCACATGAAGGACTGCAATGACAATGACTTGATGTACAGCCTTGTGCGAGTCTGACACCTCCATTGATTACGTGTGCGCCCCCTATCACCAGTGTAAGCGTGTGAAACGCACCGTACACACGCTCTGAGGGCGTGTGTATGGTCCGTATCACTATAGTAGTGGTGCTGTAGGAGCACGCCTGTTACGGGCCGTACACATGTACGTGTACTGCCTTAGTACACGTACGTGTACTACCAGTGCCTACACATACGTGTACATGTACGTGTAGGCACTGGTAATACTTGTACTACCTCAGTATACGTACGTGTACGACTACCTCAGTACACGTACATGTACGCACTAGTTGTACACGTACGTGTACTGAGGTAGTACACGTATGTGTACTACCAGTGCCTACACGTACGTGTACACGTACGTGTAGGCACTGGTAGTACACGTATGGGTACTACCTCAGTACACGTACATGTACGCACTAGTTGTACATGTACGTGTACTACCTCAGTACACGTACGTGTACGCACTAGTCGTACACGTATGTGTACTGAGGTAGTACACGTACGTGTACTACCAGTGCCTACACGTACGTGTACACATTCGTGTAGGCACTGGTAGTACACGTACATGTACAACTAGTGCGTACATGTACGTGTACTGAGGTAGTACACGTACGTGTACTCCCAGTGCCTACGCGTACGTGTGAAACGCACCGTACCTGTGTGGGGATTTGAACATTACATAGGGGAGACATAAGGAACAAGTTTTAGGCCCTAAATGCATGCTGGTTGTCATGGATACCGAGTTTTCTGTTCACATTTTTACATCAGGTGGCCTTGAAAAGTCAGTTGGCCACAAAATACAATGTTGCAAAGTGGTTGTTGACTTGACATGATGCTGCTAATTTGAACCATGCAAATGCTATCACTGGTGTATGTTTAAAGGGATTGGAGGAAACGTAGGATGCAAATGAGTCTGACCAATCACTCTGTACTCCTGTAAATGAAAGACCCCAGCAAGGCAGATATAAGTCAGGCAGAACCCATGAGAGGGCACTTGCCTGCACAACCTTTCAGTCGACACCACTGCTGCTGTCTGTGCTTCCTCTGGCACCATGTCAAGGTCTGTGGAGAGGGCCCAGCCTTTCACTCAAGAGGAGAATGAGGCATTGCTTGATGTCATCCTCCCACAGTACTCCAGCCTGTATGGGAGACCAGGGGAGCAGGTGAGTGCTGACTCCACTATCTTTGACTGTGCCCCTTTTTTTGTGACTGTCACTTCTGGCATTGTGTCCAGGGGTGACAGACATGCAATGTTGTGTAGAGTGGGTCCCAGGGGGGGAATGGCTTATGTCTCTCATGCAGAGCATGATGTAGTTCATGTGTGCACTCCTCACTTGCATTGGGCTTACTGTGACATTCACTGCATAGTGCATGGCACATTCAGCCTGGCTAATCCTTTGGGCCATTTTTTTCTATAGTCCTGAGGTGATTCAGTGGTCCCCCCGGCGTGACAGGTGACTGTACCCACAGATGTGTGTGAGTTGAGTTGAGCTGTGGTGAGAGTGTCCAAATGATGTGTACGCCCCCTGGACATTGATGTGTGTGAATGTTCCTTGTCATGTAGGTGAGTGTCTATGTGGAGTGTTGCACCACAGCTGCATGGAGGAGGCAACATCTCTACCCATCTGATGTGAGAAGTAAGCCGTGCTGTGTGTCTGACTTGCTGAGCTAGCCCCACACCTGTGACACCCCACAGGCAAGTGGCACATGTGCAGAGTGAGGTTTGTATCCCCTGTTGCCAATGGCAGGTGATTGATCTGTGCCTGTGTGTGTCTGTGTACTCTGCTGAGGTTGCGTCAGTGGCCTGGGGCATGTGACTGCTTTGAGGTGCTGTCCATCAGCCTGGTGTTGCATGTGATGCACAGTGTGTGCCATGATCAGGGGGAGTGTCGCACCCCTCATGCCACCAAGGTGCTATTCGTTGGCAGCATACTATGCCCTGGTCAACATATCAAAGATGTTCAAATGTGTGTCTCTGTGACATGGAGCAGGTGTAGTGATGTTGTCTCACTTTGTCATCCTCACAGGTAACTGCCTACGAGAAGGGGAAGATATGGAAGCAGGCCGTCAGGGCCGTGATATCGGTGGAGGGTCGCAGTCGGTGCCTAGCCCAAGTGAGGAAACGCTGGCAGGACATCCGGTGCTGGACCAGGAGGATCGCCCGGGTCCAGCTGGGGGACTCACCTCAACGCCCCCACGGCGGGCACCGACGCCTGACCCACCAGATGAAGTGTGTGCTGGTGGTGGTCTTCCCTGACATGGATAGGCGGTTACAGGAGGGACAGCAGCAAGGAGGGGGTAGGTACATGTGTGTTTGTTGTGTGTCACCAGCTTTTGGAAGTGCTCAGTCGCCTGGATACACTGCCAGGGTTTATATGTGCAGTGCATATCCTGTTCCCCCAAGTCAACCGGTGCTGTTCTTCCTCTCTTCCCCTCCTTGACATGTGTTCCCTGGTCTGTGTGTAATCACTATTGCACATGGTCATCTAGGCTGCCAGTTAATCCAAGTGCACACTGCTTTCTGCATCATGTGTGGGGGTGGTCTGTGACATGTGTTGGTACCTTGCCTGTGCCCTGTCCTGTTCAGTCATTTAGGGGTCCATATTTGTTGGCACTGATGCTGAGTCACAACATAGGAGTGTGAGGTTTCAAATGAACAGACTTGCAGCATGCATGACCGATGTTGTGGCCTCAGACATGATGTGCATGAGTGGGAGATATGCATAGTGCCGGGACGGTTGCTCATGTTACAGTCAGATCATTCAAGGACCATGGAGCAGTGTGCCCACTACAGTCCCCTGAGACACCCTTGCCTCGGAATCATGTGTGTCATCCAACACTGTGCCCATTCTCTGTGTGTTCAGCATAGGTTGGCCTCTGTGGCATTGTTCCCTGGCCTCATTTGTATTTATGTAAAGTGTGCTAAATGTGTCCACTGTACAGGGTGACCCCATTTGGCTTGTGCATACTCACACTGGCCAGTGCCTGTGTGTCTATGTACAACTATCTGTTGATGGTTGTTTGTCACAAATATGTGTTGGCAGCCTCACGAGGTGATGTTGAGTACATTTAGGAATTCTTGATGCACATTTTAGTAAACCCAGATTAAGAGGTGTAACTTCTTGATCTGTCTCAATCTCATTGTCTCAGGTATGGGGGGGTTTGTGCGGGCAAGGCCTCCATGTCCAAACCTTATGTCACCTTGCCAGGTCTGACCTGTGTGTGATAATTGTCTGGGCTGACACTCAACGTGCAGTGACCCAGTCATGTTGTGCAGGGTTTAATGTTTGTGCTTTGCAGCATGTGTCAAAAGTTAAAATACATGGTTCCTGCTCATCCATTTTTGGTACCAGTGTGTGGTCCAGATGCTACGTACTTTGGTCTTTGTGTGCTGACATCTGTGTGGACATTCTTGGTTCCCATGAGGGTGTCTCCTCAGTGCAGGTGCTCCTTATTCCGACACAATTGCAGGCCCATTAGCTTATGCATTGTCCTGTGTTTGGACATGTGTGCCACTCCACATGATAGGCAGTGGGTCAGATGTGTTTCCAACTGTGTCATCATGGTACGGATGGCCATGTGACAGGTGGCATGATTCAAGTTGTTAGTCAAGAAGTGTTGTACCTTGGCACTCACTACACTTGTCAACATGTCTCAATTTTTTCAATGCTTGACTTTTATGTTTTGTTGTGAAGGAGAATAATGTGCCTGCATGTCAGATGTCTCCCAAGGAAGTGCACAAGAAACCACCTTTACACTTTCCGGGGACACGCTGGCACATTTAAAAGAAAGGCACAGTTCAAATGACACTTGTTTTGTGATTATACATATACATGTTGCCACAGTGTGGTTGCATTTGGGTAAGTCCTTGGTTGTTGCTGATACCAACTTACGAGTGTCAAGTCATCCAGACCGCCGTGATGCCATGTATATGTACTTACTGAAACCCCATTTCTTCCTAACAGTGGCTTATTTGAATAAGGCTGGCAGCTCATACAATGACTGTGTAAATGTAGTTTTGTGTGCACCTCCTTGAGTGACTTCTTTTATACAGGCACATGTATGTTCTGTTCAGAAAGTGGCACATTCACACATTCTGAACATGTAGATTGTGTAAAGTGTTGTGATTCCCAAGGGATCACAAGGTATTTCGTTTGGGTTTCCAAAGTACTCACAGGTCTCTGAGTGTGGGGACACCTTCAGCATTGAGGTCTGTTATTTGGCCTTGGGTGCACCAATACTGTTTCGTTCACAGTGAACAAGAGGTGGCATGCCTTCATAGTCTTGCTGTGCTCAACTGTTCCCAGACACTCGGTTCTCAGTATAATTCGATATAAAGTTATTTGCTGTTGTGTCCTAATTTTCCTGGTTTCCAAGTGGCATGGTGGGTCAACCAACTGGGGAGTGCAGGTCTTACATATGTGCGGAGTATTCTAGATGTTACTCATGATGCATTTCCTGATATGCACTGTGACATATTTTGTTTGGACTCAGGTGTCAGATGTATACAGGTAACTGATTATTTTCTGTATCTCCACCTTGCCCACAGCATCATCGGAGGACACCGAGGGAGACACCTGCACGGACGTGGAGGAGGGATCCAGCACCGGTGCCACCACTGCTGGCGAGTCTGTGGGAGCAAGTGGCACGGAGGGCGAGGGGAGTCAGGCAGAGGACCTGTCTGGTGGCGACACCGACTATGACGCTGATGGGTCCGAGGCTGAACTCCTCGAGGGGGCGGAGGCTGCTACGACACCTGGCAGCAGCACAACATCTGTCACCTCCTCCTCCATTCCCATCACCGCCCTCCCAGTTGCTCCGGTCCCTTCTGTCCGTGCAGGGCACCACCATGTCTCCTTCGTGCCAGGCACCGCACCCCCTGCCCCTGTCCTCCCTGCCCTGCTGCCCTCACTGCAGAGTCTGTGGACATTCAGCGGCAGTTGCAGGTTGGCCAGACATCGATGCTGAATGTCCTCCATGGCCACACCAGATTGCTGACACAGATGGTGTCGTTCATGGAGGGCATGTCATCAGCGATGTCTGACCAACGGATGTTGCTGCAGTCCATGGACTCTTCACTGACGGCAGCAGTGAGTCTCCTGCAGCGCTTTGTCCCCCCCTACCCCTGCACCATCCACACTTCCCACACCCATGCCTGTCCCATGCACACCCAGACATTCCCAAGCACGCACCCCACCAGACACAGGCAGCACACCAACACGTAAGGGCAAGCGCACACCTTCTGGCACGCACACTCAGGGGGATAAAGGCACACCCACTGGGTCTGGGGCACACAGGCATACACGCAGCCAGAGTCTGAGTCTGCATGCCTCACTACCCAGTCCCTCCAAAGACACTCCCCTCGGCTCCCCTGCCCCACAGTCTGACAAGGAGAGCTACTTGGCTGTGCTGGACCTCAGCCCCACTGGGTAACCAGCCTGCAAATGGGCAAGGCACTCCACGGGTAGGGGAGTTGAGTCCCCCCCTGTCCACCCCCTCCCTCAGTAGTGCTGCACCCCATCCCTCCGACCCCCCCCTCCTTTGTGCCTGTGGTTTCTTCGGGTGCAGGGGATACTCTGGACGCCCTGGCAGCAGTGTGCAGCACCGAGCTCACCTCCACCTTTGGCGCTGCCCCAGCCCCTGTGGTGGAGGCATCTGTCCCTGCACCCACCACACCTTCCCTTACACCTCCTCTCCCTGCGGTGCCTGGTTCTTCCCCACATGACGCCCCCCCAGTCGACGAACCTGAGGGTTCTAATGTGCAGGCAAGCTAGGGGAGACGCGTGGCCATGTGTCCCCCCCAAGGACTTCTGATCTGGACTGGACATTGGCCTTTGTAAATAGTGTCCTTTAATAATTTTTCATTTAATGCTGAATAAAGCATTTTCTTTTTACTTTGAACACTATTGCATTTCATGTATTGATGTTGGTGCTGATGCTCCAGGAGTTGGGGTTGTGGTAATGGTTTAGGTTTCAGGTAAATGTGGTAGTCTGCTGCTCATGGGGTGGACCATGGTATCTGCGTGCCATCACAAGGTCTCTGCAAAGAATCTTTGGTCGTGTATGCTATTTGTGTTTGGAGACATTGTCCCAAGGAGTGTTCCTTCCTCTGTGGCACCTGACATCTTGCCTGCAGGGAGTTGCACAATTGTTGTGCTGACCTGTGTCTACATTTCCTTTGTTGGTGACGGATCCCTTCAACTATGGCCATGCCTGCTCAGCAATGTCTCCGCCTGCATCCTCTGTGCCATCCTTGCTAGTCACTGTACTTGTGTATTGAGTATGTTGAAATGCCTTCATGGAGAAATTCTCCCTTTTCAGCACTATGCATGTGTGTAATCCCAGCCTAGCACACATATGGTACTTGTTCTGCAGGGTATTTGGGCACCTGACTCACAATTGTGGGCATTGTATCTGTGGGAACTCCACCCTATTCCTTCCATGAGAGACAACATCTTGGTGGCTGTCCCAGCACCTGTACATTCCTATCAGTCCTGGGATGTGCGTGACAGTGTGTGTTCCCTTTGGCTCTCTTAGTTTAGTAGGCATTGCAATGACTATATAGTCTTGTGGCATGATCTCAGTGTGTGTATTGTGCTGCATCCGCCAGGGGTGGGTATGCATGTGTCATTTGTCCTCACACCCACATGTGGTGTGTCATGCAGTGGGGGAAAGACATCCATCCTCATGGGAGTGGGACACTGCTGTCAGTGATGTGTTGTTATTGCACAATCATCATAGTCCAAAGGTAGGGATGCGTCCATACCACCATGTAGGTGTGGTCAGCTAATGATGATTTACACACCCTCATATCTCTCTCCACTGCTGGGAGTCCTCTGCACCCACCCCTCATATTGCAGGCCACTGCTGGGAGTCATATGCACCCACCCCTCACATGTCTCTGTCCACTGCTGGGAGTCCTCTGCACCCACCCCCATGTCTCTGTGCACTGCTGGCAGTGATAGGCACCCACCCCCATGTCTCTGTCCACTGCTGGGAGTCCTCTGCACCCACCCCCATGTCTCTGTCCACTGCTGGGAGTCCTCTGCACCCACCCCTCACATGTCTCTGTCCACTGCTGGGAGTGATAGGCACCCACCCCATGTCTCTGTCCACTGCTGGCAGTGATAGGCATCCATCCCCATGTCTCTGTCCACTGCTGGCAGTGATAGGCACCCACCCCTCACATGTCTCTGTGAACTGCTGGAAGTCCTCTGCACCCACCTCTCACATGTCTCTGTCCACTGCTGGGAGTCATCTGCACCCACCCCCATGTCTCTGTCCACTGCTGGCAGTGATAGGCACCCACCCCCATGTCTCTGTCCACTGCTGGCAGTGATAGGCACCCACCCCTCACATGTCTCTGTCCACTGCTGGGAGTCCTCTGCACCCACCCCCATGTCTCTGTCCACTGCTGGCAGTGATAGGCACCCACCCCCATGTCTCTGTCCACTGCTGGGAGTCCTCTGCACCCACCCCCATGTCTCTGTCCACTGCTGGGAGTCTTCTTCACCCACCCCCATGTCTCTGTCCACTGCTGGGAGTCCTCTGCACCCACCCCTCACATGTCTCTGTCCACTGCTAGGAGTGATAGGCACCCACCCCTCACATGTCTCTGTCCACTGCTGGAAATCCTAGGCAGCCACCCACCCACCCGCCCGCACCCTTGGTGCAGTACACTGCTGTCCTGGGCATACACACACCCCAATATACTGGTTATATGCTGCACCAGGCCCTAAGACAACATTCGTGGCGTGTGTACGCCTTATATCACTAATGTACTGGTGCCTTAGGGGTAGGGTGATGCAGTCCGTACCCCCGCATTCTTAGGGTGGGTACGGTCCGTACCACGCGTACCCCTACGTCACCACTACAATGGTGGTACGGACCGTACCCACGCTCTGAGGGCATGGGTACGGTCCGTACCACCATTGTAGTGGTGATGTAGGGGTACGCATGGTACGGACCGTACCCACGCTCTGAGGGCTTGGGTACGGTCCGTACCACTCGTACCCCTACATCACCACAACAATGGTGGTGCGGACCGTACCCACGCTCTGAGGGCGTGGGTACGGTCCGTACCACGCGTACCCCTACATCATCACTACAATGGTGGTACGGACCATACCCACGCTCTGAGGGCGTGGGTACGGGTCGTACCACCATTGTTGCGGTGACGGGTACGCGTCCACGTCCACTTCCGTTGTGGCGGTACGCAGGGATTGGTGGACACGCCCCCTGAAGTGACCAGACCCTGGAGGTAATGTATGTGCAGGATATATTTTTTTGTAAATTGGGTAGGGGTTATGTTTCCTGCCCCTCGCCCCCCCCTTTGCCCCTGGGTGTTGTTCTGACCTTCTGCGGCGTACACGGCGGTTTCGGTGCACCAGGTCGTAGGCTAGGAGGGCCGGGATGACACGTAGGATGGGGTCCATGGCTGTCCGTCGCGTACCGGTGCTCCTTCTTCGCGTCGTCCTCAATTTCCCGGGAGTTTTTGGCTGCCGTAAAAAATGATCCGTGCGGAGTGACGTAGGCACGAATCGTACTTGCTGGTCCGTAAAACGCTGCCTGACTCCGTCCGGACGTCACGTACGCAATGTACCGGATCGGAATTGTGGGTATTTTTTCGCTGCACGTATTTTTTACGATTCATACGGAAATGGTATTTCTGTACGAATCGTACTTGCTGGTTTGTAAGGAGGATTTCCCGGGTACGAGTCGTACGGAGAATACGCTCCATACGACCATTCGTACCCGGGTTTTACAGGATCGGAATCGGCACCTAAATGTAATAGCAATTACAATTTAGGCCAAAAAATACAATTATTATTTGTATTAATAATTTTGATTATTAAAAAATATTAAATGACAGGTAAATGCAAAATGTATTTTTTATTGAACATTAGCAAAAGGACCCCAAAACATATATATACAGGAGAGTATATGTATTACAAAAAATTCAATTCACCAATATGTATATTTTAACAAGTAAATAATAAACAAATACATTCACCAATAAAAATAATTGTATGTCACATTTGTTTATATGTTAGAAATATAATATGACGCATATGAATATTTTTTAAGTACATTTTAGATATTACTATATATTTTTAACAAGTGCTAAATATTGTTTGTATTTTTAAAATTTTTACAACTGTTACAAATTTTGGTAAGTGTTTATTAACATTTTATTGAAAATATTTGTAAACTATGGGGTCGATTAGGTTGGTGGGCGGATCGCCACCGCCCTTATGGCAGTGGCGATCCGCCCGCCAATACCCACCGCCTGCCTACCATTTCCCCCCGCCAAATGACGATGGCAGTGGGGACACCGGGGGATGGAAAGGACGTCTGCCGGTTTTTCGCCAGTCGGACAGGCGACCGGGTGGAAAAGGGCTCAGATATGGTGGCGATGTCTGCAAGACAACGCCATCCATATCATGATGTGTGGCAGTGCAGGGCTTTCCATGGCGGAGATCCCGCCATGGAAAGCAAAGCGGATATCCCTTTTGGGCCCCGTTGCAGGCCCCCAGGTGGTTCGGGGGGGGGAGTGCACATGGGGGGTACCTATGGTACCCCGCTGTATTTGCATGCATAAGGTGGCAGGCACCGGGAGGTGCCTGCCACGTTGTGCATGTAAATGCACAACATGCCTTTTTTACATTGCGGTGGGTGCTGCTGACAGCACCGCCTGCCGCAATGTAAAAAATGCGCCCACTAGTGTGGCATCCTAGTTTGAATCGTGGGACCGCCGCACATATGGCAGGCGGTCCCATTTGCCATTACAGTGCCGCCCGCCATCGTAATAGACCCCGAAATTTGAGAAAAAATAACATAGTTCAATCTTGAAATACAAACATATACATTTTAATTATTAATATTAATATTAAAATATTACTATTAATAATTAGTACATTTAGTAACAGTTGTACATTTTATTTATAAATGGCATATTATTTGAAGAAAAAACTAAATTAATATAATGTTTGAGTAATTGTTGTTTGACATATATACATTTTACTAAATATAATATTAAATATTATTAATTCGTAATATTTATTATTATAATTTTACATAATATAAAAAACAGATAATAAATATAAATAAATCAGGTACATTTTGTAGTATTCTATTAGAGTGTAACAGTAATTTTTAATCCATTTTATAATATTTTAAAAAAATTAAGCCATTTATTTAATATGTTTATACTTGCCATCTTTGTTTGAGGCTTTAATTTAGTAACTGCTTGCTTTTCTTTTGGTTTATGTGGGAAGAAAGAAGCTCGTGGTTGGGAGCTGCTTCACGTTGGAGAAGGTAAGAGTAATTTTCTTAAATATTATACAATTTTTTTGTGTATTTTGAAGGTAGTAAGGTTGTAATTAGTGTGCGTTGAGTTATGTTTAAGAAGTTATGGTGTGTTTAGTGTTTTGTTTATTTATTAATAATTAATGTTGTGTTCCGTATTTGCGGCCTAGTAAGATTTTTTCCATTTAGGTCATTTTTATGTTACTATTGTGTGAATAATGTTTGTAATAATGTTATTAAGTGTATTATGTGTCTATTTGTGTGGGTGGGAATGTTTGTTTTTTATTCCTAGGTTTTACGAAGAAGTTTGGAATTATGGAACATTGCGATTTTTTTTATTAACTAATAATTTCTTTATTCTTCCTTAATTTTTCGGTTTTCACAGAGCGGTTCTTATTTTTAAACTATTTTTCGGGTTTTTATGGGTACTGGATTGTCAATTTATAAATGGAGGATTAAGTTTTTGATACAGTTGTATATTTACATTTTATTGGGGTTACTTTTTAATATCTATGGATTGTAAACTACCTGGATTACTTTGGTAGATGTGGCATTTTCGTATTACACCTATGGAAATGGTAAGTGTTTTTAAATTCTTTACTTGTGGGAGGGAAATGATTTTAATGTAATTGCAATTGCTGTTTATGTGTTTTACTGTTTAATTATGTTGTCTATATATATGTATATATTGAATTATAAGAAATATTAGACACATTAATTAATTTTGTGATTTAAAAATATGCACTGTTTTCATTCTAATAATTGTATTCTTCAGAATAGTATATTTACATTGTTTGTATGTTTTAGAGTAGAGTTTTTGCTATCATATTTAAGTATTCTAGGCCTCTTGTGGAAGGGTATAGCTGAACTTGCTGTTGGAGATACTAATACATGTGATTAGTTTGTCTAGATAGTTGTGGTTTTAGTTGGATGACAGATTGTTGCATCCTGAGTTCTTGGAAGCTTTCTTTTTTTGTTTGGCAAGTAATAGCTTATGTAGGGTAGGAGATCTTCATTCTGTAGAAGATAGGAAGGCATTATGCCAACCTTCAGCTGCATTATTTGTTTTACCTTCTTGGTTAAGTGTAGTTAGGTACACATTCCGCCAAGGAATTTGAAATTTGGGTTGTCTCCTATGGCCTGATCTATGTAATCTCCCCACCCAGGTATCTACAAAATAGTCTAGGAGGGGAGATAATTTTTTTTCACTTTGTTGGTAAAAGGGACTTTCAATAAAAAAATTATAATGCTCAGCCACATCTGTTACTGGCACATAGGTCAGGGCAATTAGATGTTTAATTTGGTATGCAAAAGTAATATTTGTTGCATATTCTACACTTAGGGGCCAAGTCCGTCCGACATCGGTCAGGAACCGTGACCGAACGGACCACTGTCGTCGGTCACAGCACTGCAAGTACAATGCGACCGAACCCTGTTCGGTCGCAATCGTATCCCATACAATGGGTGCATGCATTCCGGGTGGAATGCATGCCCACATTGTGCAATGGAGGGGTGCATTCCATCCCTGCACCCTGTGGCCAGCACCCTGTGGCCAGCGCCCCAGAGTGCCTGCCACCGGGTTCAGGGATCTACACAGGGACACCATAGGTGCCCCCAGGCCGCCATTCAGCGCCCTCGCACCCATGGGGGCCCTACTGGGGGCCACCAAAGACAGTTTCCGACTGCCTTTACATGCCGGAAAGACCGGCACGAAAAGGCAGTGAGAAACTGCCATTGTACTTCCTCGGTCATGAAGAGGAGGCCGGGGGAGTACTGAAGGATTTCCGGATGGCGGACGGACTCTCTGAGCCTGTCGTCAGCCATCCGAAAATCTGAGTCGGATTCCTTTCTGACCGAGCCCATCGAAATGGCTCAGTCGGAAAGGAATCCGGCCGGCACATGCCGATGCGGGCGGAAGGCTCCGAACGTCGCTCAGAGACCTTCCGACCGGAATCAGAATCGGCCCCTAAGTGCAGATTTTTGTAGATGCCTCCATAAACATTGATTAAAATGGAAGTAACATCCTTGTAATGGTGTGTGGGGATACAATTTAAGTATAGAATTTATCATAGCTTGATCAAAGTCTATTATTATTCTTTGAGGAAAAAAATCATATGTTTCTTGCTTTATCTTACCTAACATTTCAGTATATGTTGCATTTTGTTTATTTGGTAACAATGCATAAATAAAGAGGATGCAACTGTTATGATATTAGCCATGGATACTGTAAAGTTAGTAGAATGGTTTTGGGCATATTGTAAAGGTCCCATCCATCATCCATGTTTGGCAATTTTGAAGTTTAGTTATATTGTTTGTTGTAGCAAACATAATAATTATTTTTTCTTTGTTTTTATTGTTGTAGAAAATAAAAGGTTTGTCACTGTGTGTTATACCTAGCTCTGGGGGAATTATTACATCTTCAAAACTTTTAGGAGTCGGTATTGTTGTTGTTGTTGCTTTTTTAGTCCTTGCTATTGTTCTTTTCATTGAAGCAATGGATGGTAATTGACCGGTTGCTTCTTTGGGTACTTTAGGCAAAATTCCTTCAAGTATAACACTTGTACGGGTTTGTGAGCTAGTACTTAATTATTTTATATTGTCAAGGGTTGCTCTCACTTCAATTTCAGAAACATTAGGTGGATAGTTATGTTCTCTAGTGTATAAAACAGATGTTTCCCTGGTAGTAGCACAACCATAACATTTGTTAGAATAATATTTTGAACATTTCCAATTCACTTTAAGGCCAGTTTGCTTCTCTTGGGTGTAGACGTACCCCATGTAACACAATAAGAATTTCCCTTTCTGAGAGGTAATAAATTGGGCGCCTTCAGTCATTGGGATGTGTGCAAATTCTATAAAAAAATGTATATGAACATATATGAAAAAGTATATTATACATGTTTAAATGGTTAAAAAGAAAACATTTTTTACATATACTTACAAAGTGTTATTTTGTTGTCTTTCAATGGAATTGTTCTTTTTTCAATAAATGCTGGTTGGTCGTAATTTTCTCTGAAAGGAAAATAAAGCATATTTTATTTGATGTTTTACAATTGTACATGGGGTGGTATTGGTCTTTAGGATAGATTATAGCTTTATTACTATTTAGGTTAGATTTTAGAAGTTTTTCAATTGCAAATGGGGTGGTATTGGAGTTTAGGATATATTAGGGGTTTAGTTGCATTTTAGTGAGATTTTAGAAAGGCTTTTTAAAGTATACTTACTTTGTTAGATAGATGTTTTTGCAAGGTGAACATAAATGGATACAATATACAAGTTAGTAATTTTAGTTCACAATTTAAAACTGTGTTCAATTTTAATTTAATTGTTTATTTAAAAATTGTAATTTACTTACTTTTTTCCAAGTGTAGAAGGCCTGAATTTTATGCAGTCTTTGCTTGTGGTCAAAATCCGACAAAGTTTTGCCTTCCTCAATTATTTTGGTTTAAGGTGTAAAATAAGACTAATTTTTCTTTGCTTATATAGGGGCCGATTACGATCCGTTAAAAATATTCCCTGTACGAATCGTATCCGGATTTTTTTACGTACGAATCGTACAAGTCCCGTACAAACTGGCAAGTACGATTCGTATGTAATAAAATCCATACGAATCGCATTGGGAAAATTCCCCGACACGTCCTCGGGTCGGAAAAAGTGTCCGACACGTCCCCGGACAGTTTTACGTACGAATCGGTAAACTGAAGTCCGAGCGCGCAAGTACGATCCGTCCCGTCCGTCCGAATGCACAACCGTATGGAAAAAACACCTTACAGAGCGAACTCCCATGTCAACCATGGAGACGTCCAAACATGTGCCCACATACGCTCCGTACCTACGGGGGTGGGGGGTACACTCCGTACCTACGGGGGTGGGGGTACGCTCCGTACCTACGGGGGTGGGGGTATGCTCCGTACCTACGGGGGAGGGGGTACGCTCCGTACCTACGCGCTGGGGGTACGCTCCGTACCTACGGGGTGTGGGTACGCTCCGTACCTACGGGGGTGAGGGTACGCTCCGTACCTACGGGGGTGGGGGTACGCTCCGTACCTATGCGCTGGGGGTACGCTCCGTACCTACGCGCTGGGGGTACACACCGTACCTACGGGGGTGGGGGTACTCTCCGTACCTACGGGGGTGGGGGTACGCTCCGTACCTACGGGGGTGTGGGTATGCTCTGTACCTACGGGGGTGGGCTGGGGGTACAGCACGTACATGGGGGGCTGTGGGTACGGTGCAGACGTGTAGGGATGGGGGTACGGCGTGTACATGGGGGGCTGGGGATACGGCGCGTACATGGGGGGGCTGTGGGTACGGTGCAGACGTGTAGGGATGGGGGTACGGTGCGTACCTGGCCCCCTTTTCCTCGTGCATCACGGCGTACTTAGCTTTTCCGGCACTTTTTGGGTCCCGTAAAAATGTTGCCATGCGAAGTGCTGTGGGTACGAATCGTACTTGCTGATCCGTAAAACGCTGCCTGACTCCGTGCGAGTGTCCCGGATCCAATTTGTATGTATTTTATTGCCGGTCGGGGTTTTTTACGATTCGTACGGAAATGGTGTTTCCGTACGAATCGTACTTGCGGGTTTGTAAGGTGTTTTTCCCGGGTACGAGTCGGACGGAGAAAACGCTCCGTCCGACGGTTCGTACCCGGGTTTTACAGGATCGGAATCGGCACCATAGTGTCTTTTTAATTGTTTGTTTAATTTGATTGGTTTATTTCTATCTTCTGTATTTCTATTGGTTAATTTTTATTTTGTTTCTTGTTATGTTGTGTTATGTTAAATAATTTATAAAGCGCACAGTTACCCTAGGGTGTCCTGGCGCTGTTACCAATCACTCAAGAAGCTACAATAACCAGCGAGCGGAGAGAAGCGCAATCATTTAGAGTGTAAATAGCCATGTTTTCAATGCCCTTCTAAAGGACAGCAGATCTGACAGGTTTCTGAGTTGTGCCAGAAGGGCATTCCAGGCTTTTGCTGCTCCAACTACAAATCGTCTGCCTCCCCAAGACTGTTTTTTTACCTTGGGGATAGAGGCAAGTTTAGCTCCCCGAGACCGGAGGTCTCTAGATGGTATATACCATTTTAGGTGTTCTTGCAAGTCGACCGGTCCGGTCGCGTGGAGAGCCTTAAAAGTAGTGCATAATGTTTTAAAAAGAATCCTTTTCCTGACTGGAAGCCAGTGTAGTTTCTGAATTTCCTTCGATATGGGTGCAAATTTAGGGATCCCGGACAATAATCTGGCTGCTGCATTTTGCAGCCTCTGCAATTTCTTCAGAAAACGCTCCTGGATGTTAAAATAGAGACCATTGCAATAGTCTAATTTAGACATCACCAAGGCAGAGACCACTGTTTTCTGGCTATCTGTAGGCAAGAAAGGCAAGATTTTTCTGACAGTCCGCAGAACAAAGGATGTCGATGATGAGACTGAGTTGATTTGGGCCCCCAAGTTCAGCTTGTCATCAATTATTACTCCCATGTTTTTTACTTTTGGAGCTGGGGCTGGGAAAATTCTTTGGTAATTGTTTTCCTTATATGGAAATCACTAATTAAGAGTCATTTTTTTGGGGGGGTGAAGAAGGAGACGTTGAACTAATTATATTTTTATTAAATATATATAAGATGTATTAAAATGTTTTAATATGTTGCAAGTATATATTTTAAATTGTTATTATGTGTGTTTATTATGTTATTATTTATTTATGTTGTTATAATTTTGATACTTATGTTTTTTGTTTAATTTAATTTGATATGTATGTTTATGCATTTAACTGTATTTATGATGTTTAAAGTAATTTGTTAATGTATTATTGAGTTGTCGATATATTAAAAAAACGATAATATTGATGTCTATATTTTTGTAGTCGATATTTTAGACATGTTCTATATTTATTTAGAAACGTCGCTATTGTGAATAGCGATATTTATGTGTGCGATATTTGTGTTGTCGATATTGTTTCATGACGATATTGTGGTATCGATATTCGTGGTTTTTTTTAAATTAAGTATACAACATCGATATTTTTGTCATCGATATTTTTGCGTCAAAATATTTGTACTTCGATAATGTGTCTTTCGTTATTATGTCAGTGATTCATGATGGGGCACTTGTGGCTAAATATGAACTTCTTTGTATTTATTTATTTATTCATTCACTGTATTTATGAAGTGCTACATCATCCTGAAGGAGATATTCCAGTGTTGGATAAAAGACTACACAGCACGGTACACTAGGGTCCTTTTATAGGGGGGAATAGCCAGGTCTTCAACCTCTTCCGAAACATGAGGAGCTCAGAATTCAGGTGGAAATCAAGAGCCAAGAATAAATGTTTTTACATGCGCACAAGCCTCTTCAATCCCCAAAGTCACTGGGTTTGGTAAGGGCCTGATTTAGATTTTGGCAGATGGGTTAACTTGTCACAACGGGGACGGATATCTTTTCTCTCTCATGTAACTTAGTGATTGTCAGCTACACAGTTAAAAGGGTAAGGTGTTGTATAGTATAGATGTCAAAAGAGAGAACGTGTTTTCTCCTGTGTGGTCCTTCCCAAGGGGGCATTCAGTGTAGAGAGAAAAATAAATCCTCTTTACCCAGCCCTGTTCTAATAACTACCAACAAGCATTGGCAAAGTCAATATAGGTCTCTTCAATGCCCGAGCTATTGGCCTTACACTCTGAATGACTTTTAGACCTGTTGTCCAGCAGCAAATTTGCCGTTCAGCATGGTTAAAAGTCATGAAAAAATCACTATGATGCGGCCAGCGCAGGCCACGTCATAGCACTTTTTTGTGGGTATGGAGGGGCGGGACATTGAAATTAGCGTGGGGGTGAAAAAGACTGGCATTGGCTCAACATCCTGTGATTCTTGGCAAATCACTTACTCTTCCCCCTGTCTACGACAATGAATGTGTTATTGTGTGATGTAACTGGTGAGCTTGGAAAGCGGTCCAATACCTTTGGATCGTGTTCATGCTATGGAAAACTGCCAAGCCCCCCAAAAATTAAAATAATTAAAGCTGCAGCGACGAGGCAGGCAGTGGGGGACTGATGAAGCAGGAAAGCAGGAGGAGATAGGGAGATGGGCAAGCAACGACTGGAGAGGGTGGATGGAAGCAGCAATGAAGGGGAAGCAAAAATAATAAATGTATGTTAAATACCTATTCATTTTCTATACAAAAATGAAACCCAATTTTCTATACAAAGTTTATGTTTGATGTTCAAATGAACAATAAAGAATGGTTTCTGTAGGTTGAAATAATTTTATCAGAATGGTGTGTTTTTGATGCCAAATAAGTAATTAAAATCTGTATTGCACTGCTAAAAGGCATAAACGTTCAAGGTCATGCAAGCTTCTTCAAAGAATGATTTTTAAAAGAGCAGCCAAAGTGGAGTCTGAATTGGCAGAGAAGGGTACTCTTTTGTTAATTGCCGTCTTTGTATCTATTCTGTCAGGTAATAATCGGTCATGTGACAGGGCGTTCTTGGCATGCAACATTCTACCTCTCATAAATATGGTGAAATCGGACAGGATAAAAAATCCAAATTAAGCTATACTATATGACACAGAATGTAGCCACAGCTAAATCAAGCATTGGTTTGACTACTTGATTGAAAAGTGCTTCTTCATTAATAGGCCAGTTGGTGAATGTGCGAATATGTGACTGCAAGCAAGGATGAGTGAGGAAATGGATAAATGAATGGATGGGTGTGTGCATGGGTGTGTCAGCGAATGGCTAGATAGATAAAGGCATGATCCGTGTATGGCAGAAGAATCATCTGGTGTGTGGCCCAGATGCAGTCCTGACATGGCTGGGGTACCAGGATGTCTCACCCAGTTCATAACAGGATGCAGGGTTGTTTGACTGGGATGCAGGGTTCTAATACAGGATGCAGGTTTGTTTAGCTGGGATGCAGGGTTCTATAGCAGGATGCAGGGTTGTATGGCTGGGATGCAGGGATCTATTGCAGCATGTAGGGTTGTATGGCTGGGCTGCAGGGTTGTATAACAGGATGCAGAGTGGTGTGGCTTGAATGCAGTGTTATATGTCTGTATGCAGGGTTGTATGGCTGAGATGCAGCACTGTACCTTTCATATGTAAGGTGCATCCTATTGTTGCTAATGTAAAACCAAACTGTTCCCTGGGATACCTTACAGCAGTACTACTCAAAGTACGGCCTGGTGGCAGATTGCAGCCCTCTTGACCTTTACATGCAGCTCTCCTGGTGAACAGCAGCACGGGCTGCAGTTTAATTGCTGAGCACTAATATTCAGAAGAAAATGTTAAATAAACAGCATGCATTTATTTGCAGGTTAACTGAAGTTATGAAGTAACTAGAGTGGTGTCCAGCACAATCTAACTTTAGGAACACCTTTATTTTTAAAAGCATCTTGCGAGAAATGTGTAAAAACAGTTTTATGTTTCTTCAAAATTCAAAAAAGTGTATTTCATTAACATGCAGAAGTATGTTACCATGCCACTGCATTGAGAGTTAATATTTTTTTAAGTGATAGCTTTTCAAACATGAATTAAGAAACATTCTTGCTTCCCCACCCCACCCTGACACCAATGCCAATAGTGAACTAAGAGGCAAGTCAGTTGTCATTTGTACCCTCTAGGTGGCATAGGCTGTTAATCTACGTGGACATCATTATAACCAAACACAGGAGAAGGTTTTGTACAGGGCACATTCTAAATTCATGTACTTCAAGGTCCTTGGTTATACCATAATGAAGAAAAGGAAGCAAAGTGTAAAACAAAAGCCTAGGACCACACACTTTGGTAAAGGGGAAGCAAGGATTGATCCTGGGTTTTCTGGTTTTGCATTGTGCAATTCAGCCGCTAGATGTTCCTTCTTTGCTTACACTATGACCACCTTACACAATTTCTGACCCAATTGAACCCCCTCCTGCCACCCATATTTTGTGGCCCCATGGCAAATGTTTGTGAGTACCCATGCCTTACAGCCTCACTGGGCTTTATGGGAAGGTTCATGTACTCTAATAGCATAGGGAGGTGCCATCACACCCTCAGGGTCATATGCAGCAGGCTGAAAGAACCCAGTGCAGGAGCAGGCAGCAGGGAGAAGCAGCGGAGAGTACTAATGCAGGAGTGGTGAAGTCCCAAGCGAGCACGTGGAGATCTGATTGATGAAATACAGTTGAGGCAAGAGTTAGAGGGGGGAGAAGGACAGTAGACAAAGAAATGAAGGCAAGAGACAGAAATGAGAAAGAGACGGAAATGAGAAGGGGACAGTGGAGAATGGGAGAAAGAGTGGTGAGAAGCAGAAAGACGTGCAGGAGAGAGGGGGAAGAGAAGGAAGAGAAAAAGTAGAGGTGGAAAGAAAGTGGAAAAAGGGTAGAAGAAGGAAGAACTGCCTCGGAGAAGGGGGAGGAGTGGGATAGGTGAGAATCAGAGGAGAAAAGAGAGAGAGGTGGAAGGAGGGGAAAAAGCGGGGGGAACAGCAATGGATAGGGAGACTATCTGACCTTCTTGAAGGAGAGACGCACTGAGCCCTAGAGACTGCACCACACGTGCCAGGCATCATGACCTTCAAGTGTGAGTCACAGAGGGGCTTGTAGGTCAGGGGTCACACCCTTCAACAGTCTTTCAGAGTTCCCTTTTCTTAACGCTGGATCCCTTGTGTGTTTTCTTCAGCCCATGGTCTAGTGTGTGGCTTTGAACAAAGGTTGGTGTCTTTTGAGTGTGAGCACCACACTGTGGTGCTGAGAGCTGCAGTGACAAGGGAGCAGAGATGAGGCACCTTGGCTGAGGGAGGGTGTGGGGGTGTGCAGTGCTGGTGGCTCTGCATAACTGAAATACAAAGGGCACAAGATGGAAAAACAAGTATATATATGGATGCGTTGAGCCCTGGCTCTGTAGCCATAGTAATCCAACGGTCTGCAGGTATTAATAGGTTAAAATGATTGTATGCACAGCAGGGGAGTCCTGCATAGACAAGTGAACATTGCGAGGACCATTTGTGAAACACAAAGTGGGACCCGTCTTGAGTGTACACAGTGGAAGAGTACAGCAATGGCTAAACTCATACACAAAGCAGGAATTCCTTGTGTGCACATAAATCCAGAGCAAGGTGACTCAGTGCACACACACCAGAATGACCTGGTGTATGTACCCATAGTAAGATGACCATATATACACCTAGCGTGGTAAGGTTACAGAGTGCACAAACAGTATGTTGACCTTATGCATATGATAAAGCGCTTTCAGCACTCTATTTTGTATGGGTGCATTATAGTCATGAGTGTCATGCACCTAGATATTCATATATAGTTTGCAGTGTTTTGTAATCATGAACATGTATTCAATAGACTCATTTACACATTTACTGTAGTGCCACTTTATAATATGATTATGTATGTATCATCATGCCTGCGTATACAAAAGGCAGGACAAATCATTACCATATAATGCAATCGTTTTTGTTTAACTTGCCCGATTTTCTAGGCCACAGACGGTACTTGTTTTGCACCTCCTTGGCCTCTCGAGAATTAAATAATGAAATGCATGTTGTTTTCAAGAAATAGCAGTGTTCTCATCCTACTGCAGGTATTGGAATGCCGACTTGTTATTTTCAGCTGGGAGAAGATACAAGGAATGCTTTGAAGACAGAAGATAGCAAGAAGGGAGGAGATCTTTCGTGTCTGACTGTCCTGAGAACCAAGGCCACTGCACCGCACAAAGCCTTCTTAATTAAAAGGCGTGAACCTCCCCATTTAGAAAATTTGCAATGGAAAATGTTACCAGGATGTAACTAAGAATCGAATTCTATATTATATGATGCGCAGGGACAGAGACCCCAGACTTCTGCTAGCTTTCGGAGAGAAAGGAGCATCTTAGACCTCGCTCCTAGCCTTAAGCACTTTAACCCATTTGACGTGAGTACTTCTCAGGAAGTCAACACATGCTGACACCTTTAGGATTTGATAGAAAGGCATTAGATGGGAACCCTTTTAGAATAGTGTAGGGACAGATTTGATTTATTTTCTCATGAAAACAGAATTGGACTCCGTTTCTATTTTAAGTTGTATCCTTCTCTTGGAGTTCACCATTTTATTTCTATTGTGCCAAATCACTTATATTCGTAGGATCGGCTCTGCATTTATTTTCTTGTACCTATATATGATGTACATCATAATATTCTTGGCCTTATAATAAATTGACAAATCTAAAAGTCGGAGTCTGTGGTACTTTCAGGGACGCTATTGTCATCGTGTTATGAAATGTTTTTTCCCCTCCATCACTGTTTAGTGGGTAAATAAATGATCCTGGGCGCTGATTGCAAGGAAGAAGATAGGGATGCAATTTAGAGTAATCAAATGGTAGCAGAGGATGGTTTACCCCTGAATAGTGAGGGTAAAGGAGAAATATAGGACAGAGTAGGAGGAATTGAGGTCCAGATGTGGCAGACAGAACATCGGCGAAGAGTGGCAGTATCTGGCAGACATTGACGGTGCGGCGGAACAAAGAGAGGCGGCGTGCGTATGCACGGTTTTGTGAAGAGTGTTAGATTGCGGTGTGTTATATTTGTATGATGTCTTCCGGAGTTGGGATGCATGTTGAGTGATTGTGGTTATTCGAACTGGTTCGGACACGTGCGGATCAGAGAATTTGGTAAACGGGCTCAAGAGTAGTCCAAGATCCCAGGATAGTATTGTAATGTAATTGTCTGAGAAATTGTGGGGGTCGTGAAGCGCTGTCGACTGCTCACTTGTGTCAGGGAACTTTGTGTGAGTGCGGGAATCACTTATTGTGAGACACCTCAGGTACCGGGGGTGGATCGCAATGAGTAAGTGACCACCGCAGGCCGGAGGTCATAGCAGATGCGTGTTCTTGTGTGAGTGTTCTATCGATCTTATAGTGGACAGACAATTACTTGTTATTGTAACGTTAAGTTATTGTGACTGTGGTAGGACCGGTTACTTGGTTAATAACTTCGGGTTATACAGTTACTTGTAGAAGTGAATGTGTGAGCGAATGTACGAAGCAAAATTGTAAAGGCGGGTGAGCCGCTGCAAGGAGTGAGTAGTGACGTCAGGGTGCGCCGCACTGAGATTGGTCGGTTGGTGTAACGCCGTGCTGGGATTGGTTGCTTTGCATTTGTAGTTGACTATTGGATTGTGAGTTGCAAATCGATTGATTGCTATGATGCGTTACTTTCGGGTGTTGAGAGATTTGTGCAGAGGTGCCAGAGGCGGTGGTGACTCAGGTCGGAGAGGAAGCTCCGCCAGAGGATACCCCTGCACATTATATGGCAACGAATGTGGGCTTGCATACGATCGTTTGGCTTCAGAATTGGCATAAAATTACAGAGAAGGAAGGGGAATTGGCTTTCCCTCGTTATGGGTCATTTCGTATGAAGGTTTTGTAACAGCTGAGGGGGTGATGGCTGCCCTTAAACCTCCACCTCAACCCACGCAATTTGAGGCACTAGATGCTTGGATGAGAGCCGCATTAGCAAAGAAACAAGAGACATCACAGGGACGAATGAGAAGAGCAATGAAGGCTTTCCAGGATGCCAGATGGTATGCACAGCTGAAACAATGGAGAGTAGACATGATAGAAGGAGAGCGCTTGTATCCCTTTCGAATGTTAGCAGGAGAATCAGAGGGAAAAAGTAAGAAAGATGAGGATAGTGATACAGACGATAGTTTCCTGGACAGGCTCTTGTCAGAACGACCGCCACCTTGTGACTCCAAGACAGAGACAGAGAGGTCGCAACCATTAGAGGAGACAATGGGAGCAGGGCAGGTGGGTTTGGAAAACAGCTAACTGGAGTTAAGAGACAAATAGCCATGATACGGATCCCTGGAGGGTCAGGGGGAATGAGATACCCCAATTACGAACTAGCCCAGTCTGCACGGAATGCACAGTTACCAGATGCCTTGTCAGTGCCAGTTACTATTGGACCAGTAGTCCCCATAGATACTCCTGATGAGAGACAGAATGACAGTCAGCAATACACTGGTGACAGGGAAGAGACAATATCTGGGGGAAGTCTTACGCAAACTGGAGCAAGCTTAGGACAGGTACCGGTGGCTTATAGTACTCCATTACCTGCTACTGCAGATCCATCATGAATGGATTGTGGGTCAGAAAGGAGACCAAAGGGTACCTTGGCGAATTCTAAATCAGACCTCCGAATGTGGGTATAACCAGTGAGAGAGTCAATGTTACCAAGAGAGGAAAGAACGACAGTAGAACCTTCCAGGATTCTGTGTGGGCCACAAGGTGTGTGTGCTGGTAACCACTGGAGGAGTAGGAGCTGGGATAGAGAACACCATTCTACAGCAAAGGGGGTAGAAGGTGCCATACCGAGAAGAACACAGAGTTGTGACAGAGAAGATGTAGAAAGGGAAAGAAATCAGAAAGTGTTGCAGAGTGCAATAAAAGCGCCAATGTTGGATGTAGTTAGATTGAAGGTGGAAATAGATGAAGTGGTGGAAGGGAATTTTCCTTTGGAACCAATTGAGACATATGACCCGAATGAATTGTTGTTCGTAGCCAAGGATATTACAAGAAAGGCAAAGCGGAGTTAGAGGAAAAGCGAACCGTTGGTTTGAAAGCTCAGATTAGAGAACTGGTAATAGGCATGCGAGCTTGGAAAGCATTAGACAGATGGGAAGAAAGGTGGGCCAAAAAGAAAAGCGTTAAGACCGGAATAGGTACCTCCTCACCTCAGGGGAAAGGGACGGAAGCTACGGGAAATTTCCCTTTGAGAGAAGTGCAGAATGGAGGATATGTACACGTGTCATGGAGTAGAGGTGATTTGGCTGCTTTTACGAATGATTTTCCTCAGCTGAGGGAAAAACCTGCGGAATGGTATAAGCAGATAGACTGATTTGTCAAGATCTCGAAGGTGATGTGGATTGATTTGAACACTCTGTTTGATATAGTGGTTCCAGCAGATTTGTGGGCTGCATGCAAAATTGCTATTGAATGGCCAGCAGCAGAACCACCTAGAGACTCCGTAACGCATGGTCCTTCACCTCATGTAATGAGGAAATATGACCAAGTAATTACTTGGTTGCAGTCTAAGGTAGCGCCGCAGATTGTTGATTGGCTTAAAATTGATCGTACTACGCAAGAGCCTAAGGAATCAGTGCATGATTATTATGAACGATTGTTATTGGCTTTCAAACAGCATAGTGGATTGGATACTATTGTTCAGAAGGATATGGGACAGTTTGTCTCTAGGTTTGTGTTGGGTTTGAGATCCGATATTAGTCTCATGATACAGCACCACCTGATATGTTGGCAGAAAAAGTTGGTGGACGAAATACTGCGGTATGCCAAATATTGTAGTGACCATGTAGAATCAGCACAAAAGAAATTGAAAGACAAGGTGATGTTGACTCAGTTGAGAAGTGCAGACTACATGCAGGGGTTTGGAGGAGGTATAGGTCGAGGCAGAGGAAGCGGTCGAGGTATGGGTCAGCAAATGGCAATCCAACCAGGTCAGGGACGAGGAAGAGATACAGAAATGAGTACAAGTGAGTGGGTGGCACAACAGAAAAAGGTGACTGCCTGCCATTACTGTCATAAGACGGGACATTGGAAGCGCAAGTGTCGCTTGAATCCGACTAATCAGATTCCATATGAGGGAGAGGGACACATGAGCGAGACTCTACAGACCGTGACTAGACCTAGGTCCATGTACGGAGGTTGCGAGTCACAAGTACAAGTGCCACAGCCTCCTAGAATACCCATGTACAATCAGACATATCAACAGATGCCGTATTTTGAAATATGAGATAGATATGATCAATCGCAGGGCCCTCTAGAGTACCAGAGGGGGGTGCAGGAAGAATGCCCTCTCGACACTATATTGGAGGTAGATCAGAGTGGTCCGTTTGTAGATGCAGATGTGAACGGATATCCTGTTACCTTTTTATTAGATACTGGAGCTGCACGTTCCACAGTAAGAACAGATGTGGTCACTTTCCGGTCAATCGATACAAGTAGTAGGTGTCAGCAATCTGAGAATGACCAACCCATTGACGAATGCATTACCTGTCAGAATAGGGCCGTTCAAGGATAAGCACCAGTTTGTGGTATGCAATACAAGTCCGGTCTGTCTCTTAGGCCGTGATTTGTGGTGCAAATTAAATTGTAATATCTCATGCACTCCGAGAGGTGTGGAGTTGCAAACCTATGATGAAGATGCTGATTTCAAAATGGCTAATATGAGCATGTGTGCAGAACTGTTTGTGGTTCTTACCAAGGCCGAATTGCCACATGATTTGAGAGACTCAGTTGATCGGCAAGTGTGGGATTTCACAGGTGAAGAGATAGGGTTAATCCGAGGTGTGGAACCCGTGAAGATACAGGTGCAACCAAATGCCGAATTTCCAAGAACCCCGCAATACAAACTGTCTGCAGAAACAGTGGCTGAAATAACTCCTGTCATTGAGTCAATGATTGCCCAAGGCATTTTAAAAGAGATACGAGGAAGTCCCTGTAATTCACCGATTATGGGACTACAGAAGCCTAGCGGCAAGTACAGGATAGTACAAGATTTGCGCAGGATTAATGCAATTATGATTCCCTGTTGTCCTGTGGTACCGAATCCGGCCGTGATTCTCTTTCAAATACCATGTGAAGCAGAATGGTTTACCGTCATAGATTTGTGTCAGGTATTCTTTTCTATACCGTTGCACGAAGACAGTCAGTATTTATTTGCATTTCAGATGGGCAACCGTGTCTTAACATGGTGTAGAATCCCACAAGGGTATACAGAAAGCCCCTCCATCTTTAGCCAGTGCCTGAAAAAGAATCCCGAAGGACTGGTGATGCCCCAGAAATCAGTTCTGGTTCAATATATAGATGACCTTTTGGTCGCCTCGGAAAATGAGGATGCGTGCAGGATCAATACAGTGGTTTTGTTAAACCATTTGGCAGAGAATGGACACAATGTATCCCCAAACAAACTACAATACTGTCTACCTGAAGTACAGTATATAGGACATCGCATTGAGAAAGGAAAGCGAAGAGTGTCACCAGAGCGCATAGAGGCGATCTTGCAAATGGGAACTCCGAAAACGCAAAAAGAAGTCTGCATGTTTTTGGGTATGGTCGGCTATTGTCGACAATGGATCCCAAACTTATCCTTACAAGCAAGGCCTCTGTTAAGATTGACACATACAGACATTAGTGATCCGGTACTATGGGATGAAGAATGCTTGAGAGCCTTCCATGAGTTGCGAGAAAGCATATGACGTGCCCCAGCTCTTGGAATGCCAGACTACAATAAAGCGTTTTCGCTCTTCTGCTGTGAGAAGGAGGGATGTGCATTAGCGGTCCTTGTACAGACACATGGGGGTGTCTGTAGACCAGTGGCCTATTTTTCATCTACATTAGATCCAGTAGCTTCCGCGTTGCCCGGATGTCTGAAATCCGTTGCTGCAACTGGTGTCAGCATTGAGAGATGCGAGAGCATAGTGATGGATCATCAGTTAATTGTCTATGTGCCCCATTCTGTGGAATTGTTGATAGATTAACTAAGTATGAGCAAGTCATTTTAGCATCTGAAAATGTTACGTTGAAACGTTGCACTACCCTGAACCCCGCAACATTGTTGCCTGTTCCCCAAGATGATGGAGATTACAATTGTAAAGAACATGACTGTTTGGATGTCACTAAACTATCTACCAAACCCAGACCTGACATTGTTGATGAACCGTTACCTGACTCTGATTTGATCCTTTTTGTTGCTGGTTCATGTCTAAGAGACAATGAAGGGTACTTAAGAGCAGCATTTGCTGTATGCACTATCACCGGAGTTGTAGAAGCTGCCTGTTTGAATAGAGTCTTTTCTGCTCAGGTAGCAGAAATCATTGCATTGACACGTGCCGATACTATTTCACATGGAGTCCGAGTGACGATGATACGGACAGCCAATACAGGTTTGGTGTAGTTCATGATTTTGGACAGCTGTGGTCTAAAGGGGGTTTTTTAACATCCTCAGGGGCTCCGATCTGGAATGGTGAATATGTGCGCCAATTATTGGACGCTTTGCAAAAGCCCAAGGCCATAGCAATGGTAAAATGCGCTGCTCACTGAAAGGGAGAAGAGTTTGTCACAAAGGGCAATAATTATGCAGATGAAGTAACTCGTTTTTGTGCCATACATGCATGTGTTTTTAATGGGCAATATACAGGAGAAAGTACAGAAGAGACCGAGCTCAGCATGATGTTAGCTGTAGCTGATACATGGGATGAGGTGAAACGGTTACAAGATGAAGTCTCAGTGGAAGAAGCTGCTTCGTGGGTCAGAGCGGGTTGTACAAGGAGAGATGATGGCATTTGGGTGTCAACTGATAATAGAGAAATACTGCCTAATTGTTTGTTGAGCCTAATGGCAAGGCAGATTCACGGAGCAGTTCATCTGGGACGAGATGCCATGGTGCGAGTGTTCAGGCAGACATGGTTTAATCCACGCTTTCGTGTGATTGCTGAAGAAGTGTGTCATAGATGTGTTACCTGTCAGCAAATGAATGCAGGGAAAAGAACTGTGGTTACATTAAGTCACATTGGAAAATCAGGAGGTCCCTTTAACAGAATACGATTGGATTTTATTGAGATGCCAAGATGCAATAGGCTGAGATATGTTTTGGTGGTGGTGTGTATCTTTTCACGTTGGGTTGAGGCATATCCAACTCGACAATGTGATAGTCTCACAGTGGCAAAGCTGCTGTTTCAAGAACTTATACCGAGATATGGATTTCCGACCTCAGTGGAAACAGATAGAGGAACTCATTTCCATAGTGAAACTTTTGTGTGCTGCTTTAAATATAGAACAGAGATTGCATTGCAGCTACAGACCGGAAGCATCTGGTCTAGTGGAACAGGTGAATGGGACAATCAAAATGAGAGTGGCTAAGGTGTGTTCATCGACTGCATTGAAGTGGCCAGATGCCTTGCCATTGGTTCTAATGAGCTTGCGTAGCACTCCTGATAGAAGGACAGGGTTATCTCCTCATGAGATATTGACAGGGAGAGCCATGAGATTGCCTTTGGTACCAGCAAACGCCTTGATAAATATCACTGATGATATGGTGTTGGACTATTGAAGAGGACTGGCTGATGAGGTTACTTCTGTGTCCCACCAGGTCGAGGCCGCAACTGCATCCACCTCGAGAGACCTGCTGCATGATCTGAATCCCAGAGATTGGGTTCTTGTATGCAAGCACGTGCGGAAGAGCTGTCTGGATGCCCGCTGGCGAGGACCATATCAGGTGATATTGGTCATGAATACAGCGGTGAAGTGTAAAGGGCTGCCACATTGGATCCATGCGTCCCATACCCACAAGGTTCCAGAGCCTATAGAGGAGACACCCATTCCCCAAGTTGCCCGAAGAATTACCGAATCTGAAGACTTACAAAGAGAACCAGAGCAGGAAGAAAGAGAACTACTTGCGGAGGAGCAGAATACAGTGCCTGAAATCAACGGCATTGTCGAAGTATCCTGTGAACCAGACCCGAGTGAACGGCCTGGGGCAGAAGGAGCAGACAAAGAGGAAGAACAGGGAGCAAGTGCCAGATCAGAGAAGTGGCCAGCAAGAAAAGAAAGGCTGAACATAAGAATCGCATCTGAGAAAAATCTTGCTCCAATTCCTGAAACGTCTGCATCCGAACAAAGTGAACAAGAAGATAATCTGGATGATCTAAGACGCTCAAGAAGAAAAAGAACACCGTCTCAGAAATACGCGTCTCTTGAGTGGACATACGTGGTTGCAGATGCAGAGACCGAGAAATTCCGGGAGATTGGGAACTGGAACAGTGAGCTACCGTGGGGACACCCTCTCGATTGATATTCAGTTGATAGTCCCAGGAGTTGAAGCTTTCGGAACCCTGACACTGCAAGTTCCGAATCCACCCAGGTTAATTGGACTGCGATTCTGAGCCTTAATCAAGTTGTTTTCCCTTATTTTGGTCGACAGCTTACTGCCTTGGAATTGGGAGAAATTTGTGCTGAAATCCTGCAAATGGTTCTCCAAATACTTGGCTCAAACCTCATTAGAGATGAAGCTTGAACTGTAATCTGATTAAAGAACCCATTAGGCCTTAGAAAGAAGATAACCTAGCCCCCAGTGAAAGAAGATTTAAATATAGGGTCCTTTCAATAGAGAGAAGTATTCAGGAATAAGGCTGACTACTTCTCTACAATAGGCTTAGTATTGATGAACTAAATTCAGCAATAATCGAGTGAAGAAATTAATAAAGACATCGTAATTTGACACTAAAAGTATAGAGAAGAAAACAGAGACTTTGATTGTTTCTTTGGTGTGTCCAATACAACAGTGGAAACATGGTTTTCGAAACCTCTAATCGAAAACAAAAATGTATTATTGGAACTCTAATAGCAATAGTGTTGCTTGTCATAATCATGGTGATTGTCACATCTTTGAGTGGGTCTTCCAATGATAAAAAGAATGGGGAACAACCTACCCATACCCCACCTAGTTCAAATGTTGATATAGAGAATGGTCCATCTATGAAGGATAAGGAAATGATCAAGGAAACTAGTCGTAGATTGCATGTAGATCTATCAAAGGGTGATTTCACGCTGAATGCATATGCACGGTTGTTGTACGAGTACATGGACAAGATGGAAGCGAAAGACTGCTATGTGTGCATGCAATTGCCTGCTTCAGTGGAGGAAGGCATACAATACCATCATTTGCCCGTGACTTATGGCAGTACATGTAGTATATTATTAAGTATGTTTTACAGCAAAGCCCATTTTGAATATTATTTCTCGAATTATGATGTGGTACTCTCTGAAGTGCCAGTTCTAAAATACATGAACAAATATGATTATTACAAGGAAGTAGAGCGCATGTCTAAGTACTTCGTGCCTACTATCATTTTAGATACGTCCTATGCACATAGACATAATTTAACCTGCATGCTAACTGACATTGAAAAGAAATTTGTAGATCAGATAGAAGATCGACATAGGGAAACTTTGTTTAGCCCAGATCCAAAGCTTAAGGTATTGCCATGGACCAAGGAAGAATTAGATCACAAAGCAAAGGGGAGTTCAGGACCTACAGCTTTAGATTTTCAGCAAAAAGGAAAATTGTGCATTAGACATCCGTCCACAAAGTACGATAAGATATTCGTGGGTGAAAGTGATTGTGAACATATTTTTCTGAGTCAAGAATCCATACGAAAAGCACTATTGGATCAATTGACCATAGTGCCTAATGTTTATTTTGTGTGTGGTAAGAATGGCTATGTGAAACTGCCCAAGAATTGGTATGGGACATGTTATTTAGCCATCGTATTTCCCAAGATATTTCATGTGGATGATTTGTGGTCATTGGAAGGAAAAGGCTCTCATAGAGGAAAATGTGGTGTTAGTGCTGGCGAAATCATTGGTGATGTGTTTGGAGCCATGATACCTAGTTTAGGTGTGGTTTTGAATGATGTAAAAATTCGAAAGCTGGCAACGATAGTGGATAAACTCTCCGTGAATACGGCACAAATCCTGTTATTAATAAATGGGGAGATGGTCTCGATTAGGGCCATGGTTCTTCAAAATCGTCTTGCTTTAGACGTCCCACTAGCAAAAGCTGGAGGAGTCTGTAAACTTTTGAGAGTCCAACAGTGCTGCACTTATATTCCAGACAATAGTCGGGATATAAGGAAATATATTGCTAACATCTCAGA
Organism: Triturus cristatus; assembly: GCF_964204655.1. Lineage (NCBI taxonomy): Eukaryota > Metazoa > Chordata > Amphibia > Caudata > Salamandridae > Triturus > Triturus cristatus. The sequence continues at coordinate 662,297,915 of NC_140594.1, forward strand.
TATCCACCAAGAATTGATTAATTTGGCTGCTGAGGGACTCTGGGATCACATTGGCAAGGGTTTCGGACAAATTGGCAGTTGGTTTGTCAGTTTGGGACAGGGAATTATGGGTTATATCCTGAAACCCATTATCATAACTGTCCTTTGCATAATTATATTGTTGTGAGTCATCAAAGCATGACAAAGAACCAGACATCAAGAAAATATCTTAAAGAAACGAGAACAGCAAATTGAAAGACTGCAGGACAGTCATTACCAGTATCTTAAAGGGTTAGAGAGATTTTGACACGGACAGCAAGCTCCATCTTCTGTTTAGGTCGGTCTTTTCTACAAGGAGGAAATTCTGAAAGAATGTGATATGAAGTTATGACACTAGTCATAAGAGGGGGGAACTGATAGAGCGCTTTCAGCACTCTATTTTGTATGGGTGCATTATAGTAATGAGTGTCATGCACCTAGATATTCATATATAGTTTGCAGTGTTTTGTAATCATGAACATGTATTCAATAGACTCATTTACACATTTACTGTAGTGCCACTTTATAATATGATTATGTATGTATCATCATGCCTGCGTATTCAAAAGGCAGGACAACTTATAACCATATAATGTAATCGTTTTTGTTTAACTTGCCCGATTTCCTAGGCCACAGACTGTACTTGTTTTGCACCTCCTTGGCCTCTCGAGAATTAAATAATGAAATGCATGTTGTTTTCAAGAAATAGCAGTGTTCTCATCCTACTGCAGGTATTGGAATGCCAACTTGTTATTTTCAGATGGGAGAAGATACAAGGAATGCTTTGAAGACAGAAGGAAGCAAGAAGGGAGGATATCTTTCGTGTCTGACTGTCCTGAGAACCAAGGCCACTGCACCGCACAAAACCTTCTTAATTAAAAGGCGTGAACCTCCCCATTTTGAAATGTTGCAATGGAAAATGTTACCAGGATGTAACTAAGAATTGAATTCTATATTATATGATGCCCAGGGACAGAGACCCCAGACTTCTGCTAGCTTTCGGAGAGAAAGGAGCATCTTAGACCTCGCTCCTAGCCTTAAGCACTTTAACCCATTTGACGTGAGTACTTCTCAGGATGTTAACACATGCTGACACCTTTGGGATCTGATAGAAAGGCATTAGATGGGAACCCTTTTAGAATAGTGTAGGGGCAGATTTGATTTATTTTCTCATAAAAATAGAATTGGACTCCGTTTTTATTTTAAGTTGTGTCCTTCTCTTGGAGTTCACCATTTTATTTCTATTGTGCTGAATCACTTATATTTGTAGGATCGGCTCTGTATTGATTTTCTTGTACCTATATATGATGGTTTTACGATGTGTATACATCATATTATTCTTGGCCTTAAAATAAATTGACAAATCTAAAAGTCGGAGTCTGTGGTACTTTCAGGTACGCTATTGTCATCGTGTTATGAAATGTTTTTTCCCCTCCATCACTGTTTAGTGGGTAAATAAATTATCCTGGGCGCTGATTGCAAGGAAGAAGATAGGGATGCAATTTAGCGTAATCACATATGTGTATGCACAAGATGAAGCTGTGCGTGTGCACATCTGTACACGTGCGTATTTTCACACACACACACACACAACTGACCCTGTGCATGAACATATACACAGTAAGATGCCCACTGCATACATTGATGCATGCCACAAATTAACTGCACATATACTGCCAATCAATCAATCGGGAATTGTAGAGGGTGGCTACTTCACCCATGAGGGTTGCGAGGTGCTGTCGGATAGTGCTGCTTGTTCTCCTATTGGTTGAACATCCATGTCTTGAGATCCTTCCTGAATTGCTGGAGCGATGGTGAGGCTCTGAGGTGCAGCGGGAGGTTGTTCCAGGTCTTGACCACCAGATAGGAGAAGGAGTGGCCTCTGCTGTTTGTCTGGCGGATGCGACGGGTGGCAGTTAGGGCGAGTGATCCGGGTCTGAGATTCCTGGTTGGCTGTTGAAAGGTCACGTGTTGGTAGAGGTACGCGGGTCCTTCATAAACTAAAGCTGTTTATGCATATACACACGAGACGGTACTGGGGAACTCGGCACAAACCTACAATAACAACCCTGTGCATGAACTTGTCCAGCACAGGTAGATTTGTGAACTTATGTATTTGACAAACACTTAGATATTTTGGTCAGAAACGTCGGTCCTAAGGACATGTCAGCATACCGACATTCAAGCAGTGAGGGAATGAGCGCACATGCAATGAAATAGCCGGGTTTGTACACAGCGAGGTGACCCTCTGCACTTACAGTGAGGCGATCTAGGCTGTGCCTTTGTGCGCACTTGAGACTCTGCACACACAAACACAGTAAGCTATTAAGTCCAGAGGGACTTGGGCGGGTGAGGGGTCGAAATACGAACTAATTTGCTTTTCAGTGTATTTTCCTCTTTTTTCCTCTCTGGTGTCATTTATAATAGGTCACAGGATCCTTTCTTGCATGCCCTTAGCAGTATGCCCACCTAAGCAAAACCCTGTCTCCGTTTCAGGTGAGCACTGAACACCCGTGTAAAACTGGGCGGGCAGAGCCTATTATACGCGATCCATGTGTTTGTCAGACAGAATGGGTTTAATTGGAATAAAGCGCAACTTGGAAGAAATAGGAAATCATTGACAGTGCGGACTTGCAAGTGTACAGATGTCCATTGACGAGTCGTGGGAAGATTGCGTGTCGCAGCATACCCCGTGGTGTTCTTTAAGTATTTATTTAATGTAGTCATGCATATTGCTCACAGGGTTAGTGCAGCTACCACTGACATCTGTTTGCAGCATGCAGTCATGCCTGGCTGTTTCTCAGTCATCTGAGAATGAAATGTTATGAAATAATGATTTCTAAAGCGCACTACTACCCGTGGGTGTCTAGGCACTGACTGCCAAAATGGGTTGGGTCCAAGTGAAAATTACACCAGCCTAGTGAAACACAAGAGAGGCGGAAGAGCAAGATAAACTAGTGGTTGAATAACCAAGTTTTAAGAGCTTTCTGAAACGTGAACAGATTTCCTGAAGTTTTGAGTGTTAGTGGCATCGTGTTCCAGAGTTTGGCACTGGCCACTGCAAAGCTTCTGCCTCCCCAGGTAGCTCTTTTAAACTTGGGAACAACTAAGTTAGCCTGGGAGGCCGAACTTAAGGTTCTGGCAGGGGTGTACAGATAGAAGAGTTGCTTGATAGAGGCTGGACCTTCCGAGTGGAGGGCCTTATAGGCTATGCAGTTGCACAGGGCTTTGAACATAACCCTCTTTTTGACTGGGAGCCAGTGGAGTAGGGGGAGGGACTTGGACACAAATGATGCTTTGGAATTCCCAAAAGCAATCTAGCGGCCGCATTTTGAACATTTGTAGTTTGTCTGGGGCTTTCCTATGGGCGGTCAGGAAGAGCCTGTTTCAGTAATCTATTTTAGAAAAGATCAGTGTTGTGATCACTACTTTGCGTAGACCCATAGGGATACAAGGGAAAACCTTCCAGAGTGATTTAAAGATGAAAAAACATGATGAGGTAATGGCATTGGCATGTTCCACAAAAGACAGTTTTTCATCAAACTTTACTCCCAGGTTTTTCGCCTTTGACACCGGAATGGAAAGGGAACTCAACTCTTGAGGCCACCAGGAAGGAGACCAGAAGCAGGGTTGTTTTCCAAAGAGTAGTACCTCAGTTTTGTCTGAGTTTAATTTCAGGCAATTTTTGGACATCCACCTCCCAATCTGTACCATGCAGTTGTGAAAGCATTTAGCTGTGTTATCTGCATTCTCTGGGACAGACACTACAATATGGGTGTCATCAGCATAAGAGACAAACCAAGAAGCCCAGGTCTTCGATTAGTGAAGCCAGGGGTGTGACTTATAAATTAAAAAGGGTAGGACTCAATGCCAACCCTCGTGATACGCCACAGGGAAGGGTGAAAGATGTAGATCTGTGACCGTTACATTCCACATACTGAAGTCTGTCAGTGAGAAATGAGCTGAGGAGTTTAAGGGCAGTACCTCTGACTTCTATCTTGGACAGCCGGTTGATAAGGAGTTGATGGTTGACAGTGTCGAACACTGCCGAGAGGTCTAACAATATTACGGCAGTGTTCCCTCCTTTGTCTAAAGTTGTTCAAACATATTCTGCGGCTGTGATCAGGGCTGTCTCAGTGCTATGTTGGCTTCTGAAACCAAACTGCGATGGATTCAGTAAATTGTGCTCCTGGATAAATAGAGTGAGCTTAGTGTTTAGAGCTTTCTCAATCAGTTTGGCTGGAAAGGGAAGTCGAGAGATTGGCCTGTAATTATTGGGATTATCAACATCCAGATTGGGTTTTTTAAAAGAGGAAGGATTGATGCGATTTTCATTTTTTTGGGAAATATCTAGACTGGAGCATTTGATTAAAGATCTCCAAGAGATGTTCATGACCTACAGCAGAACCTGGCTGCATGACTCTGGGCAGTATTGGATCAAAAGGTGAACTACTTGGTCTATTGTGAGAGGAGAGAATGCAGGGAGAGTGGAGTTATTGGATTGGGAGTGTCCTGATACCTCGGTCCCCAAAGTAGTGGCTTTCCCGCTAATCTTTCCAACTTTGTCCCCTTTACCCTCCCAAGATGCCTGCGGGTTTAACATTCGAGCACAGCCCCACTGTGCTCGGGCTTGAGGTTAAAGCATTGAAGATCGCTTCTACCTTACTTTTGAAAAAGGTAGCAAGTTTATTGCAGAATGAGGCATCTGCTTTAAAAGTTGGTCGCAGGTTACTTAACTTAACCACTGTGGAGAATAACTCATTAGGAGTATTCCTAGCTGAGTTAATCTTTTCTATATAAAACTTACATTTAGTTTTGTTCGAAAGTTTTTTGTATTGTAATAGTTCTGCCTTATAGGAGTCTTTTTCTTCTAAGTGATAGTTCGACCTCCATTTCCTCTCTAACCTTCTGCACAAATGTTTGGCCAGTCTAAGCTCTTTGTTAGACCAAGGTTTAGATGGAACAGTTCTATTGTTATTTCCTAGTTTAGCTGGAGCTAGACTGTTATTGGAATCACTAATCCATTGATGAATAATCATCGGTTGCTTGATCCAAATTGGAAGATATTGGTAAACTAGATTCAAGCAGAGTGTTCGTGAGTAGACCTTCCCAAATTAAGTGCCAGGGTCGATAGTTAAGGTTCGGCAGACTTATGTGCTCTGCCGAACTATGGCCCACTAGGTTCAGATGAAACATCACTGCTTTATGGTCTGACCAGGTTAACGGTAGAGAAGGGGAGACCTGAATAAGAGGACAACCTGAAAAAATACCATCTAGGGTATGGCCACCAGAATGCGTGGAACCCTCAACCAGTTGCAATAAGCCTAAAAGAGAGAAGAAGGCTGTGAGATCCTTCGTATCTGGATTCTCCTTATTTTCGAGGAGAAAATTGAAATCACCAAGAATCGGGAAGTCAGGGTAATTGGCTTTAAAAGTCCCAAGGGGACTTGTCCATATCTAGAAGGATGTTTCTAGGGCCAGGAGGTCTATAAATCAAGGCCCCGTTAAAGGAGTGGTGATTTAGAAGATCAATTTTGAAGGTCAGGACTTCACTGTCACGGTGTGGTAGTGGGTCAAATCTGACTTTAAAATTTGCTTTAAAGATAATTGCTAGACCCCCGCCTCTGTTCCCAATGCGGTCTAGCCTGATTAATGAGTAGCCAGGAAGGGTGGCAATAACCAGGTCTGGGCCTGAGGCGGCGTCTGCCCAGGTCTCAGTAACAAAAGCAATATCAATTTTCAAACTATCTAGAAAGTCAGCCATTTCCATTGCATGTTTGATGAGTGATCGGGCATTTAACAAGGTACATTTTATTGTTTCTGCCGTGCAGTTTTGAGTATTGTCCTCAGAGTAGTCCAGTGATTTTACCTTACGACTGTTAAGTCTGTGGGTGCAGATTGGGCAGTTTTGGCGTGATGGTGTATCACCAGGAGATAGTGTGGGGCCTGTGCACAGCCGTGCTTCAATGTTAAAGGAGAGTAGCTCTTCCCTGCTATAAGTCAGGTTATTGTGGTGCTGGGGACCAAAACCAGCAGGGTGGCTGGTGCTGAGCGCTCCCGGAGCACAGACGGGTGCAGACGGGCTTGCCATTGGCTCGCCTTCAGCGCACCAGCGGTGCGCCCACTGTTCGCCTGCGTTGCAGCTCCCATTAAGTAAGGAGGAGAGGGTCAGCCAGTCTGAAGACTACACCGCAGACCTCTCCAAAATTGCGCCTTAGTGTGTGTAGTAGGGAAGAGCACACCAGACACCCCCAATGGCCGCTGGCCGGCACAGAGGACCACAGCCACAAAGAGGGAGGTGAGCAATTTGTTTTAGAACTATTTTAAATATTGTGTGCATATGTATCGTGAAGTTCCTATCAAGTGCTCCTGCACCCTGCAACACGCAGTAGTGCAGGAGCAAGTGCTTTAAAACAATTTAAAAACCAATTTAAAAATGGCAGTAAACAGATTAAAACGGATTAAACAGATTAAAGGAAGAAAAAAAAAGGACAGCCTTACTAGGCTAGCGATTCCCCTGTTGTCACCCCGGGAGTCTGCTGAGCGTCTGCGCTGCAGCTCCCATTGAGTAAGGAGGAGAGGGTCAGCCAGTCTGAAGACTAGACCGCACACCCCTCCAAAATAGCACCTTAGCATGTGCAGTAGGGAAGAGCACACCAGACACACCCAATGGCCGCCGGTTGGCACCAAGGACCACAGCCACGAAGAGGGGGGTGAGCAGTTTGTATTAGAACTATTTAAAATATTGTGTGCAAATGTATTGTGAAGTTCCTACCAAGTGCTCCTGCACCATGCAACAGGCAGTAGCGCAGTAAGAAAGTGCCTTAAAAACGAATTTTAAAACCAATTTAAAACGCCAGTAAACAGATTAAAACGGATTAAACAGATTAAAGGGAAAAAAAAGGACAGCCTTACTAGGCTAGCGATTTCCCTGTTGTCACCCCAGGAGTCCGCTCAGAATAACCTGGACATAAGCAGGAAACAAATAACGGTGTGAGTAAAAACAGTGGCGCTTTTGAAAAGCGCCCCATAAGAAATAAGAAAGTAGTCTTAAATAATGTGTTAACATGGTCACACCGTATGTTTAGCATTATTTGGTCACTGCTATCAGGGACACCTAAAGTCAGAAGGAAGCAAGACGCATGCATTCCATGGACCAATGGGGAGAAGGAATAATGGAGCGACGTGGGAGCTAGCACATGGCATGCCTTTGGAAGGACTGAAGCCCACAACAGTAGATATAGCATGTCTCAGTTCAGTGGCTGATGAGGGGTGAAACCCCGAAACCGGTCCTAGGATGCTTGTTTCTGGTCCAGGGAGGACCTGGCTTGGCAGTTCGGGCTGGACTGTTCCTGTGAGGCACAGGGTCAAGGCTGATTTGCATATGACCAGGTCTAAACTGGGGTGGCATGGTGCGTAAAAGAATGATGGATTTAACCCAGATCTCTTGACTGGGGGTGAATGTTTTGATTTGTTCTGCATTCCGTCTATCAATTGTGTGTCTTTTGCTTTCTCGCCCCAAGTGCACCAGGTATGCCCAGACGTGGGTCCTGGGCTCACTGTGCCACTGGAATCAAGCTATCCTGGCTGATGACGGGTGAAACCCTGAAACCGGTCCTAGGATGCTTGTTTCTTGTCCTGGGAGGACCTGGCTTGGCAGTTCGGGCGGGACTGTTCCCATGAGGCACAGGGTCAAGACTGATTTGCATATGGCCAAGTCTAAACTGGGGTAGCATGGTGAGCAAAAGAGTGATGGAATTAACCCTGGTCTCTTGACTGGGGGTGAAAGTTTTGATTTGTTCTGCATTCCGTCCATCAATTGTGTGTCTGTTGCTACGAGACAGAGCATACACGCCATCTAGAGCCGTGACCTAAAAATAGGCATTCAAGGATGTTGCTTTGTTAAATGATGTATACTTGGGGACTGGGATGTATCAGGAAAGCATTGAAAAGATGGCCCCTTTAAAATATGGAAACACTTTCGATTTGTCGGATGATCTCAAAATGTGTCAGATGTAGAGATGGAAGTGTCCTGTGGAAGTGATTTCTTCCCTGACATAGGTGCATTCATGTATGATTATTCACGCATTACACTGAAAACGAGTGACACTGAAACAAGTGACATTGTGAGATGATCTTTGAGAATCAATCTTGTCCTATGGCGATTAAGACCAGCCTTGCATCTCCACCTTGAGTGAAAGGTAGACCAATGATTAATGAAACTGGCATGCACATATAAAGATGACTTCCAAAATTATAGCTATGGTTACTTTAGCTCAGTTGAAAGGGTGGATGAAAGAGAAGAGTATTTAGTGTGTCGCTTTCAAGCGTGATTCCTAAAGCAAATATGCCCTACCTGGTACTTTGGCGTTTTGTCGTACGTGCACTCATCAACATATCAACCCCCTTGATTTTCTGGAGTAAATGTGGAAATCCAATCTGCCAACTGTACAAAGAGATCTCTGGCTCAAAATATCTTTATTATTAAAATTATTTGCCTTTTTCTTTGATTTGCTGCTGCTTCATTCAGCTTGAAGAAGAAGAAGGTGAGGACCAGATCATGTGGGGAAGTTCCACGTACCACATTTCAGTAGTGTAAGAGAGGCTTTGGATCATAGGCGACCTAGAATAATAAGTGGGTCTTCAAACCCTTGTGAATTTCAGGAACTTTCCTTTAAGCCCAAGCTGTAAGAGGAAGAAGTGTTTCTAGAGAATTCTGACTGCACTGAACAAACACCCCTGCAATCTCTGTGGTGAGGGAGGGCACAGCCTCCCATAGATGAAGTGAACACCTCTGGCTTTTCCCCGCTGTGTGTATGGGTGCTGTGTGTATGGGTGTGTGAACGTTAGTGGCTCGGCTACTGCAAGCCGTATGCTTGCATTGGGTAGACCCAAGCCTGAAGACAAAAAATTCCAATTACTTATTTGTGTGCGTGGGAGAGCCCTTGAGATGAGTTGGTGGGTCCCCTCATAGAGATATTATCCTCCATGCATATAGTGAGAGTGAGGAAGGAGCACAGACTGGTCAAGACGCCACTGAGGCACAGGCAGAGAATGTGACGTGCAAAGCTCCAATGGGACCAGAGGTAATAACAGCATGCATGCGGTGACAGAAAAATGCATCCGGATCATGAAAAGGTTGCAGGTAAGCTTGGAGTAAAGAAACTGCTTGATGTTGAATAGGTGATGATAGATGGAGTGGGATGATTGACCATGGTGCAAAACAGTTCTTCAGTTGGGTGATGAATAACAAAGGTGGGTGGTCCCAATGCTAGTTGTCTGTTGTCAATGACCACCAAAGCATGCCTTATCTGGGGAGATCTGTGCTTTTATATGTCTACCGTAAGGAAACAGGAACACACTAAGGCCTAATTACCATGTGGTCGGAAACAGCTCCGACCACATCGCAATATGCCGGTCGCATTCCTTTCTGGCTGAACCATTACGAAGGAGTTGGTCAGAAAGGAATGCAAACAGTCATTTCGACTGGCTTCCGACGGGCTCAGAGAGGCCGTCCGCTAGTCGGAATATGACTAGTAAACCCAAGGGCGGCTCTTTCCGCCCGAGGGATTACAATGTCAGGTTTTTATAGCCTTTCTTGCCGGCCTTTCCGACACAGAAAGGCTGTCGGAACTCAATTTTGGGGGACCCCAGCAGGCCCCCCGTTTGGAGGCCTCCGTTTGATCCCTGTACTTTGTGGCAGGCACATTGACGTGCCTGCCACGGGGTGCAGGGATGAACTGCACCTCGCATTTTACAATGGAATCATGCATTCTGGCCGTAATGCATGCTCCCATTGTAGAGTATGGGAGTGCGACCAAACAGTGTTTGTCGCATCCTAATTAGTCGGTCGGGACCACCTACTGGGTGTCGGACGGTCTCTTGACCGAGACGCTGTTGGGTGGAGGAAACTCTGCCCAACATCGTAATGAGGCCCTTAGTGTATATAGCTAAGGTGAGTATATCATGTTTACTGCAATACTCATGGAGTCCTCTGCGTATATGATAACAGGAATGTATTTATAAAGCGTGTCATAATGTTTGTCAGCACTGTAAATAATAGGTGACTGTCAGGCTAAGTGGATCTTGCTTGGTATTTAAATTTGTGTTCTGCAGGATCACTGCAGCTTTCAGACTCTGTAATGTCTGACCTCGCATATAAGGCATACGGTCTCCTATCCATGCCTGGTTTCTATGCCCTAGTTCACTGGGATTGTCCTACAGAAGACTGACCCAGTCAGTGGCCAGCAGTAGCCATGGGGAACGGCAAACAAATGAAATGAACACAACTAAATATAAATCAGCTAAAAGAGTTGAACGGAAGTGTGTTCAGTAGCAGATAGCTGAGGGAACGCATACGTTTTCACAACGAGCTTGTGGACGTGAAATTCCAGTAGGCGTGGTTTCAAGTCAGTCTGGTCTAACGGAGGATACCCATGTGCGAGGTATATCTTGTAGGCCACGTACAGGCACCAATCTTCCAGAAGCGCCGAAAACAATCCAAAAGTAAGTGGACTCCCTGGCAGTGCTTACAGACCATACAACACTCAACAATATTCTGTACAGTTACCATCAACATACCTCCAAATGAAGATGTGGACAATCTTGTGGCCAGAGGACCTGCAAACAAGTTCTCCATCCCAACCTCCTCAGTGTGCATCAGCAAAATTGTAAATACGTGAAACGTAATGAAGTTGTGAATGGCAAATGTATAAAATGCGTAAATTCTCAATTAGTTGCATAATTTTGTATCCTCTCGCAGCCATCTTCTCAAGGTGCCCACCAGGTTGGTTAGTGCTGTCTAAATCCCAAATCAAGCACACACATAGTAAGGACAGACTCTTGAATTATCCTGCATCAGTGAGTAGTTTGATATTATTGCAGCATTAAAAAATGTACAACCGGCGACTTGGAATCCTATAGGACTTAAAAATAAGTGAGAGCAGGAGTACAAATGAATAAGCAGCCACAACAGTCACTATGGCTAAGTTAATAAATATTACAATATAGTACTATGTCATGTTTACATTGTACTTTTTCATTCCACCAGAACCCCCTCAAACTCGTTACACGAAAAGTATCTTTGTGGTTGATTCTGCAATGCTAGATCCAGTCTGGACTATTAGACTCCCCTACATAAATACAGAAAACTTCCCAACTACTGTCATAAGGAACCCTCCAAAAAAAAAAACATCTAATAATACCCTGATTTTTTTTGAAACCCCTGAAGATCTTATTGACCCACCTTATCATCACGCTTACTTAAATATTTAGCATTTGCTCTCAGTGTATTTTTGTTATGAATAAAATCAAATGTATTTGTTGTTCTTTTGAAACCCTAAATTTCCCTGGCCTTTCTACTTCTTTGTTACCCTCTCAAGCATGCCTGGGTGTGTTTTCTCCACTGTCAATTGATGCTTTCGCAGAAGCTATGTCAAACAGACTCGCTCTTCAATCCTTGTCCTTCTTCTAGCTTGAAACACATCCATCTCACTACCATTGGACCCTGGAGGCTTCTTTTAGCAACACTGTTTGCCTTTTCTTTGACGGCAATCAAGATGATCAACGTCATCAAACAACCTTTCAGCAAGTTGGAGTTTTTAGCTGAAAATATACCTCGATCTCTAAACCATCAAACGCAGCAGTCTAGAGGATATTTGCCCAGTGACGGTTTTGCATACAAGGCCCATCTTGATTACTCCTGCTTTTTCCTTATTCCCTAATGCATCATGTTCCTCAGGTACTCTTCCAAGTTTCTGGAAAAAGAGTGTTGTTGAACCCAGTCTGAATTAAGCCAGTTTTGGTCCTAGGGTATAGCAAATTGGTGGATAAAAATATGTCCCAATGAGTTTCCAACCACTTGGAAAGCTATAAAGTCCTGGACACAGCACAGTCTGGTTCCTTACAGGGATGGTTATGAAAATTGCTCTCTCTTTTTTGGTACTGTTAGATCCTTCCATAGTGTTCAGTATGGTAATGACTCCATTTTACTTGACAGTTGGCAGCAACTAGATTAGGTGGGTCTGCTCTATCCTGTTTTTCTTAAATTGTATCAAGGCATAGCCGTCTCTTGATCTTTACAACTTTTGGACCTGGTGTTCTCCACTCACGTGGCCAGTCTTCTCTCTCTTGTTGTTTGGAATGGCCCATGGCTTATTTCTGTTTTTTAGAGACTTGATGCCACTATCATTCATTTGATCTTTTACTGTTTAATGCTTCCTCATCTACAGAAATGGCCACTTGAGGAGAAGAAAAGTTGATAGGCACTCTTCCCCCTTTGAAAAATTAAACACTTCACTGGGGCCTGATAAAGGCTACTCTGATTTCCTCTGCCATACCATATCCAGTTAATGGCTCTCTGTATGGTTATGAGTGGATATTACCCAAATGGATCCTATTTACTATGCCAAAAAGAGGCCCAGCTACATATGCACAAGCTTCGTTTAGAGTCTTAGGCTCTAAAGACATATTTAAGCACACTAGTATTGGTGGCTGTGTATACTTACTGATTATTGGCACTTAACTTCAAATCACCTGGTTTTCAGCAACCCTTAAAACCTTCCTCTTTTGCTAAACTATCCTAAGGGTCGTCTCTGCTTCGTCAATTGCTAGTGTTATGCACCATTGGTATAAGTGAACTCTATATGTTCTGCTTAATCAATCGATCAGTCAAGTAAGTTCCTCCACTGCTGATCAAACGAGATCAATAACATGGTTTATATGATACAGTAATGTGAAAGCTGGTGCTGTATTGGCATAATATGCCAAGTGATATCGTAGGAATATCTGCAACCAGTAGGAGTAATATACTTCCAAAAATGGATAAACATGTCATGAAGTAATCTGTAACCATCTCAGCTATGGCACCTAGCAGAATAGGTGACAATAAGCACCCTGCTGAGACGGAAAAATATAATGGAATTTTCAAATTAATAGGCGTTATGAATAGCTCAGGCACATGTGAAAGGAAGCACTGGTCCCATCAATAGCTCCGATCTAATTGGCCAGCACCCCTTTATATTGTTGGCACATTAGGCATCATGTTAGAAGGAGCCCCACATAATGTTTCAGCAAAACATATATATCAATTCAATTATTAACTGTGTGTGATATATGTGTTGCAATGCTCTTGCAATTTATTATAGATGGGAAGGATTATTCGCCAACTTTAAATCGTGATAATAGAATATATAGTAGCCATAATGCCCATACATTAACCCCTTAGCTGCCGCCTCCCCCCTCGACCCGGCAGTGCTGAGCCCTTTTTTGGCCATTTGGGGTAGTTTGCACCCAGGGCTCCATAACCTTTTTCCACATAAGGTATCCACGTCAAATTATGTCCTTTTTTTCCAAAATCCAGTGGATTCCACAGGTACCCAGGGTTTGTGGATTCTCCAGGTGGGGGACCAAGAAAATAGCTAAAATATAGCAAATTTTTTGATTTGGGGGGATAGGAAAAAGTGCTCTGGATAAAAGTGTCTGTTTTTCTGTTTTTTTCATAAAAGATTCATCAACGAATGGTTTGTTGTGCTAAAGTCACCATATTCTCAGTTGTGGAGATATATAGAGTTTCTAGGTTCTCCAAGAAGCTGAGGTTTCCAGAGACAACGACTGATCTGCACTATACAATGGTTTTTCATTGTGCACTGAGTATAGACCAATTCATATAGTAAAATATGCAGAGTGAAAATTAGGTATCAAGGTAACCTATGTATTTCTGAAATGAGCACAAGATATGGAGTTTAGGAGCAGTGGTTATCTGTACATCTCTCAATTTGTGGGTACCTGTGCGAGCATATCATTTAGAGGTTATTTTTCAAAATGTATTTTTCTTAAACATTGGCTTACATTTGGAAGGCACAAATACACCAAATTCCAATTGGTGATAACACATATTCTACTATTGTATGCTCCCACATGTCTTCTGATACAAATGGTACCTCACATGTGTGGGTAGGTCTAGTGCCTGCCACAAGAAACGTTCCAAAACACAACATGGATACATCACATTTTTCCATTCAAAACTGACCCATTTTGTGCAAAGTGGATAGCAGTGGATATTGGGCCCAAACTCAAGGCGGTACCTAGGAAATCCCAGCAAACCTGCCCATTTATCAAAACTCAATAACTTGGGGAGTCCAGGGTGGTGTGTCTAGAGTGGATCCCATGAGATTTTATTCATTTTTTTAGCCCACAACACCAGGCAAACCTCCTACCACCCAGCTTTGCCCCACTTGTGTGGCTGGGCTTAGTGCCTGTGACAGTAACAAGTCAAACTAAGATCAATGGGAGTCCTTGCGTGGAAACTTCACTGACCTCAATTTGATCCGTTCCAGTCTTGTTCTAGATCCCTTTGGATTTCAGACTTTTCCATCACAGAAATGTAAGGAAAATGCATGATTTCAGGCAAAGTTTGAGGTTTGAAGGGTATTGTGGTTAAGAAAACTTTGTGGAATTTGCACAAGGTCTTCACCACCGTGGAATCGCCTGGTTGGCTACTTTACAAAAATATTTGTGGTTGGTAGGTTTCCATGGGTGGCGACCGAGCATGCCGTAAATCCCACAGCTACCGCTATTGCTGATCTCTCCATAAAGCACTTTAGTGTTGCGTGCTCTTGTCCCACTCACACAAGTGAGGTACTATATTTATCAGGAGACTTCGGAGAATGCTGTGAGGTAGAAATGTGTGGCTCCCTACATATTCCAGGAGTTTTCCTCACAGAAATATGAGGAAAAATGTGTGTTTTTGGTCAAAGTTTGAGGTTTAAAGGGCATTGAGGGTAAGAAAATGGTGTGGAATGCATGCATCTCTACGCGTGGGGAAATTTAGAGGGAGCCTCAAGCTACCTCAGGATGACTATGTAACCCTTCTGGACAGTCAGCCGATGACACCCATTTGCAGCTGCCAAATTTATGAACGGGAATGAATAGGCGAACTGCTTGTGATTTAGGATAAGAAACGGTTTCACATGAAATTGCATTGTCTGTTCCATTTAGTCATGCTAGACTAATCGAGGTATCAAGCCACCTATGAAGCCAAGCTCATGAAATGTATTGAAGTATTGATATTACTGGATTGTCTTGTATGGTTGCTTTCTTATGTCTTGTGCTAATTTATAATAATGAAGTTTTGAAAATGAGAAAAAAAAAATCTTTTATAGATAATAAATACAGTTTTATGAACACATTCCGGTTTAGAAAAAAATATGGGAATACGTTTGATGTATGAGTCTTATAGGCCAGCTATATAAATGATAGAGGTCGGTTTAGAGGTTTTTCACAGTCTTTTGCATGCATTGATCTTTTAGACGCTATTTTAAACCTTAAACTTTAAAAATCCATAACCGTGGTTCAAATGATGACTTTTTTTGTTTTTTAGTGTCAATTGATTTATTAAAATGTACTCTATTGTTCTAAATTGGTTTGGGATGTTTCTTGTGTTGTATTTTCACTTTATTACTCTTTGTCTGCTGCATAAATAATTTGCACATTGCCTCTAAATGAAGATGTCCTAGGTGTAACATAGAAACTGCAGATGAGATATACATGTTTTTCAACTGCTTGCTTCCGGTGGATTACTGGGCAGAGATCAAGAGAGAATCGTTTAGAAAATTTGCTTGTAGTATACAAGTTACTCGCAAATGTGTTATACATGGTATGGCTATCAATATTCCAGGGCATTACAGATATATATTGCAATTGGAATAGCCAGACTATGGGCCTGGTTACGATCTTGGCGGACAGGGATACACCATCGCAAATGTGACGGATAGCCATCCGCCAAATTACAATTCCATTATTTTCTATGGAACTTGTAACTTGGTGGACGGGATATCCATCACATTTGTGCCGGAGTATCCCATCCACTAAGATCATAATCATGCCCTAAGTATTGCACGTTTTTTAAAGGAAAAAAATGGTGGAAAAACTTTGGCATTTTTTATTGGCTAGCAGTAGCTATTATGGAATTAAAGGGCAAAATAGTATGGGATGAATCTAATGATATCTGGAGCATGATAATACAATGCCAAAGCATTTGATAATTAAGTTAAAAATGTAACATTCAAATGTATCATTGTAAAAATTCTTAGGTGGTTGGCTTGGGAATTGATTGTTGTGATGTATTTCATGCTCTTCTTCTAATAAAAATACATTTAAAATAAAGTGCAGTGAAAAGGTGTGAGGGAACAGAATGTGGGTTAGTCTCATGACAGGGATCTGGTCAGTGGTATTGAGAAGATACACAATGGGTCTAAGAGAGAGGCATTGCAAACATATTGGTGGCCAAAAATACTTGATCATGGGTAGTGGAAAGTTGGATGTTGGGGTGTTTGTACTGCCAATGATAAGGGAATGGTTCTTCTCTTCAAACCACCTCTGTACTGGTGTTTAAGTAGGATCCCCATCCCCACTGGTTGCTAACATATAGCCTTTGGAGGATCATCCCTGTAAAACAATTACCAATGGCCCTACTAGCCTACTTATTATTCTAGTAATATTTTTTTCTTGGGAAACAAATCCATCCCACTCTTTATTCTTTGGGAAAATCCCTACACACTTCAAAATCTATCTATCTAGATGGCAGAAGAGGACAAACCTGACCCCGTAAAATCCTCCAAGTCTATCATAACCCAGTGCTACTTTTGCATATACCCTCTTCAGAGGTGGGAATAATGGGTGTCAGGTTAGTTGGGGGTTAATTCCTTGTGTTCGGGACTTTTATGGTCGCATCTACCACTCAGATTTTGGCTATTTACACAAGTAGGAATGCATCCCCATTCCCCTTCAAATACCATAGTCACTTTGATAGCTACTATCAAATATTAGTGATTTCCCTTTATATTGGGAGGTCAGGTTTCATCAGATTGGGCCTCAAGTACTCAAATAAAGGAGTCTAAAAAAATTACATGTCATAATTCCACCAGAAGTACACCTTGGTGTGTTTAAGTCTGTTCAAGCCCTGCTAATGATCTTTTTGAACTCTCTAGACTACTTATACTGACATAAAATGTAGATATCTCTAACCCCACATAATATGTGACCTTATATGTATTCGATGTACTGATTTGATACTGCGGATAAAAATAGATTCCTGAAAATCATCCAGCATCTTAGCCCAACAACCACAACCTAAAAAATTACAATAACATAAGCGACAACAGAGACAAAACTGTAAAATAAAACAATAGAAATGTTATAAAAAGATGTTGCTTCTTATGACACAGCTGACAGAATTAAGAAATACTGTTTCGGTGTACGTTTAAAACTGAACAGGTTAGGCAAACGGTGCAATGATGAAGGAAGAAAATTCCATAATTTGGCATCTGCCATGCTGAGAATCTTTTCTCCAGCATTCCCCAAATACAATTTGGGAGTCATCAACTTAGAATGTGCAGTAGATCATAAAGATGTAGTACGATGGTGAAAACTAAATGCACTTTATAGGTGTGAGCGGGAGTTCCCAAGGATGGCTTTCTATACTACCCAGAGAACTTTGAGTCTAAACTGTTTTAATTACTGAATGGCAGCCATCCTAACTGGGCACTAAATCTAGATGGTCATACAACATTAAATCAGGATGGATTTGTTCCCCAAGAAAACGACCACAGATATCGCTGCAAACAGTAAATATCGTGACTCCATACTTAATCCATACTTAATTAGTGAACACAAAAATATCAATGACAAACATATCAGGGACAAATATAAAAAATGCAACAGTAATGTAGTCAAAAATAAAGACCTACACATTGAAGCTACAGAAACATAACAACAATCAAGAAATGCAAAATAGTGAACACCGGAAATACCTATGATTCTAAATAAAACACACATTAAGACATTACATTTACAAATAAGTACAAAATAGGTCAAAATAAAATGTATATTCATTAACTAAATAACAAAAACACTAATTAGCATTTACCAAAATTGGTGCAAAAAACTCAAACTAGTCTCCACCCAACCAATCAAATTAAACATAAAAACAGTTAACAAACAGAAACACTTCACAATCAATAAACAGTATTACTAAAGTCACAAAAAAGCACAACAAGGCCCAGATTTACTATGATTTTGCATGGAGTTGTGTCACTTTTTGGTGTAGCCCAGATGCAGAATCATTTTTGGCATTTGCTAAGTGACGCAAAGTCACTTTGTGTGGCTTTGCGTGGTTTAGTAAATAAAATGTACTGCAACATGGAGCATAGTGATGCCTTTTGTTACTTTGCCTCGGCTAGGCATGTAACCACCAATGTATTTTGACGCTAATCCAGATTTATAAAGACATGTAAACCTGGGTGTGTGCCAAAAAGATACACCTACCTGACAGAAGCGTAACAGGAGAAATATCTTTATTTCTCTTCTTTGGATCTTCTTTTCATGTCTGGAAAAAGGACTATACCGCTAAGGATTGTTTTTTAGTATGAAACTGTCCCTTCCTGACCAAAACAATCCTGCTCATAAGGCAGGCACCCTGTAGCACTGAAAGGGTGAGTGTGTTGGTGCTAGGCAGTACAGAGTGCACCAGATTAAGGAGAGAGCAGAAATGCTCCATACCTTTGTAAATATGGAGCATTTCTGTTCTTTCCCTTTCCCTTTCACACAATGCAGCACAGCAAGTTACCTTGCAGCTTCACATTATGTGAAATAATAGTAACTGTACCCCCAAAATGCTTCCTGCTAAAGAAAATAAAGCAGGACAGCGTCACTCTGCTGGATTGCAAACCTACAAAAGAAGACTATAAGGCTTCTACAAACCAGCAAATATTACAAACAAAGTAAGTAAGACAATCAATGAATATTTTCAAAAATGATAAAGAACTAAAACCTTTTTCAAATAAGAAAGATTAAAGCCATGTTACTATTTATTTCTTTAAATTACATAATCTACAAGAAGAAAAATGCTAAAAGAAAATAAAGGTAAGATTTTGAATATATCAAATTTAAAAATAGACCACCTCAAAAGGTAGCAGTATAACAAAAGCACAAGACTAAAACTAACCCAAAAAAATGCTTTACATCTTTGAAAAAGAAAAGAGAAAACAAGTCCTAACACAAACTGAGATTAGAAAATAAACGGATACATCTAACACATTTTTCCTTTCAATAGGAGCCACGCCAAACAGACCTGCAAAACAGAATTCTACAACTAAAAGAAACATCAAGAACGTAAGTGAAATGTGCACCTAATATGTAAACATGTTTACAATTAATGAAGCTTCACCTTTCGTTTTTTTAATAAAATTAATGTATATTTTCCATTTTTTTTAAACCCACAGGTACAATGTAGGAAACAGACAAATATATCAAATATCAAAAAGGGAAGCTGTTATTAACTTAAAATTAGAGCTCCTGGTTTTATGGTATTTCTTTTTTTAACATCGCCATCTGTATTTATCCATATTTATTTTTCAGCCATATTATAGGTATTCATCCATATTTATTTTTTGTTTTGAGAATAAAGAGAGTACTAAAATGGTATATTTCCACTTTTTTTAACGGATAAACATGCACTTATACTTTTATGCTATCGAGTTGTACCAATTAAACTGCCAAATATAACAAAACAATACACTCTCATGTAAATACAGAATTTTATAAAAAATATATTTTAACTAATTCCTGCATTTGAGGAAATCTCATCCTGTTTTTTTTAACTCTCCATGCTTTCTATCTGCATTCCTGTTGCCCTGGAATTCATGAAGGACGTCGCAAGAAGCACAATTTTCTGTATTTTTCCATTTTTAAAAATAAATACAGACAGAAAACACACTGTTTTCTGTCTGTATTTAACTGTAAAAATCAGTAAAAACTGAAAACTGGGAGCCTTACCTATAATTTGTTATAATTCATTTATAATTAAATTATAGAGAATATACTTATTGTAGGAAGAGTAAAGCCAGTGAGAAACACACTGTATTCAAATGAATCTATGGCAATGCTACCACTAAAAATTAAATAGTTTAAAGCATTAGGGAACATAGCCACATCACTAACATTACTGAAATAGAAGTCATAAATATTTTACAAAACCTAGAAGAAGGTAGTATGCGCTCACAAGAGCTAATACAAGCTGATAAGAGCCAACAGGAACAAAACTTTTAAATGTTTTACTAGACGTTTCTGAGCAAGCAACATGGCAACTCCCTGATATACCATGACTAAAACGATTAATATCCAGAATATGTAGCACATCAGAGATATAGACATACCCCAACACTTACTAATCACTTATATAAAAGACACCTTTCTACTATAGGACAGACATAATTAACAATGCGAACATCCCCTTATTGTATGCACTGCTGTCAATAAAAGTGCAACTTACAATGAAATGAAAAACAACTAAAACCCGCAAAACATTGTCATAGATTTTGCACAGGCAATGACTTCAACTATACTTAAAATCTACCCACAGACTGTAGTTCAGGGGTGCCACTATCACTTCAACTAGAGCATATAGAGGCTTCAAAGAATCAACAAGAGAGGAAGGGATCTACACGGCTAGTCCCCTCAATGGTTTATTCAAAATCAACAAAGCCAGTGTAAATTAAATCCAAAAAGGGGGCACTGTTAATCGAAGGAGCAATGGTCCACAGATTCCAGACAAATCCATATGTTGTTGAAAAGAGTGTAGACCTCAGTGAAAAATACCCATTTGGTATTAAAAGCCCTCACTCGCCAACCTGGTTGGTGACATGCTTCATCATCGGGCTCCACTGGGATGACCGAATGTCATCCCAGTGTGCTGCAACGCCAGGTTACTGCGGAGCGGGGTTCTTGTGTGGGGATAGTGAATTTAAAATATCCAATTAAGTCAAAAAATAAAACTTTAATAATTTTGCTAATTGGAAAAGACTAAAAGGGAGTGAGGGTCAAAAAAATAAAAGACCTGGTTCACTCCGCGGCGGTCAACATGTTTCTGCCTCTAAGAGTGTTAGTCAGGCATTCTTCAGGACCAGAGTGGATGTGCGGAGCCCCGGTGGTATGAACACGCTAAGGTTCACCCTACCGTGGACTGCTGTGTGAAAAATGTAATTTACAGTGAAAAATCCGCCAGAATATATTAATTATGGGGAGAGGAACGAGTTTATTCTGACATTGAGAAAGACAAACAAACAAACAGACAAAACAAGAGAAGAATCATCAGTGTTTGTCGCAAACTCGTACTCTAAAACTCAAGAGTTAAGACCAGTAGTGCTCAGAGGACAAATGAGTGCCACTAGATCTACCTCAGGTGCAGAAAGGTGAAGATATGTGCACCTAGGTGTATCCAAGTATCAGCGTTTGATAAAGCCAATGGCTCGATATCATGTCGGAAGTGACTAATAGTCATATATCGGAACGCACGTGAAATGTTTGCGGCGTGCCACTCAAAGTACGGAAAAATGGGGAGGGCTAGGGAATGATTCAACTGCCCCCAATGCTCAGTATGCAAGAATTTGGGTAAAATCTTACAAAGAGGCCAATCCGTTCGATGCCTCAAGGATCCCGGGAGGGGGGTGGGAGCAAAATGGCACACCCTGCATCATGGAAAAGGAGAGAAAAAAGAAAAAAGAGAGAGAGAGAGAGAGAGAGAGAAAAGAAAAAAGAGAGAAAAGAGAAAAAAGAGAGGACGGGTCACTATCTCGAATGGAGACGAGCGATCCCGCTTACCTTCTAGGGCGGGGAGCAGTATGAATAACTTACGCCCTTGCTGCTCGGCACCCGTGTTCCACCTACACAGCCTCTTGCTGCCGGGTCCGGATGGTGTAGACCTGGGACCGGAGGTGCGTATAAGAAGGCAGTCTGAGAGTCCCCGGTCGGGCTGACAGAGAAAGCTAAGACGCGATTGGGTAGAATCACCCAACTCCGTTGCTGATTGGATGTAAGGATATCCAATGGGAATAAGGGAAAGAAAGAGTGAAAAGAAGTCGTTCCTCGTATTGAGCGACACGTCAGATAGAAAAAAGGAAAGAAAAGGGAGGGGGGGCACAAAACTTTATTGACAGGTTCCGATTTGGACAGAGATGAGACTAACACAGTCCACACGGAGAACGTGCCGAGGGGCCAGTTATTAGGACCAGACCACATGTGGGGAAAGGCAAAGTGCTGTGCATCCGCTGATGTTGGCTCTGCTTGGAGTAACTGATCGGTAAACTCGCGTGTTCAAGTGGTGCCTAGCTAATGCATAAGTAAATCAGGGGCATAGGAACCTAATGTGACCCCGGCTGTCTCTGATATAATATATAGTAAATAGTAATAATCCGAGTTAAGTTAGCAAGAAGTGTGTCATAATAGCTGGAAACGTAGATTCTGCAAAATTGCATAATTCAGTGATAGGGTCTCCGGTCACACGAGTACATAGAGTACCAAAGGTGGCCGCTACCCCTCCTGTTGACCATAAGTAGGTTATAGAATGTTAGGCCAAGGTACATTATCATTCAACCCATGAAGGTTAGTCCCCAGACGGTAAACCCATCTCTGCTCCTTTTCAAAGAGTGTCTTGGGGATGTTTCTGCCTGTCGATATCTCTTCAATGACAGTCCATTTTAAGTCATTAGTTGTGTGGTTGGCGGATAAAAAGTGTTTGCTCAATTTAGTGGTAGCACGTTTACACCTGACATTGCTCCGGTGCTCGCATATCCGGAGTTTGACCTTCCTCGTCGTCATCCCTATGTATCGTAGACCACAAGGACATGTTATAAGGTAAATCACATTTGATGTGTTGCAATTCGTATGACCTCTTTGGGTCCAGACCTTGTTGGGTTCAAGATTGAGGGTTTTAGTGTGTGAGGTCAGATGGCATATGCTACAATCAGAGCAAGAAAAATGTCCAGTTATCTTGGGGAGTCCCCATGCTTCAGTTATAGTTCTTTGTGAGGTATCAGAGAGCATCAAAGGGCGTGTGTGTACAAGACTATTGCGGAGGCTCTGAGCGCGTTTAAATGAGAAGAGCGGTTTTTCCCACTTCCGATTAATGCTGTTAATTATCCCCCAATGTTTGTTGATAGTTTTCTTCAGTTGGTTGGATAGGGTACTATAGGTGGTAACACATGTTAGTGGTATGGAAGCAGTCTCTTTCACATAGTCAGTTAGGAGTACATCCCTTGGTTGATTTCTCGCACGCTTAAAGCTTCTGGAGAGGAGAGGGGAAGGATACCCTCTAGCTCTCAGTTTGATAGTCAGATCATGAGATTGGGCCTTGAAATCGCTCAAGGTAGTGCAGTTCCGTCGTAGGCGGAGAAATTGTCCATAGGGTAAATTCTCCCTCAAAGTGCGTGGATGGAAACTAGTGAAATCGAGGAGGTTGTTCCTTGAGGTAGGCTTGTAATAGGTCCTAGTCTGAAACGAGCCTTGTGTCTTCGTGATCACGACATCAAGGAATACAACTTCAGACTGATCAAAGGTGTATGTGAAGTTCAGGTTTGGATTCAGAGTATTGATCCATGTGAGGAAAGACTGGAGGGCGTTGCTACTGCCATGCCAGATCAATAACACATCATCTATGTATCGCTTCCATAAGCCTATGGAAGAGTGATGTGGATTCGAAGCAGGAAGGATAAACTCTTGTTCAAAGGCATATACGTACAGTCCAGCCACACTGGGAGCGAAGGTACTCCCCATGGAAGTACCTGTGGATTGGAGATAGAGATGTCCCTGGTATTCAAAGAAATTATTTTTCAAGGCCAAAGAGGCACATTGGATTATGAACTCCTTTGTAGTTCTATACTCCCAAGGAGTGGAGTCAAGTGATTCTTCCAGGACCCTGATGGTTTCGTCCTGGGGGATGCTCGTATATAGACTTTCTATGTCTAATGTCACCAGTATGGTGTTTTCTAAGCACGTGATGTTGTTGAGTAATTTCAGTAGGTCCTTAGTATCCTTAAGGTAAGTAGTGGATTTTTGGACCAAGGGTTTCAGGAAATGGTCGCAGTAACGTGATAGGGGTTCCAAAAGAGAGCCGATCCCCGAGACTATGGGACGTCCAGGGGGAGGGAATCTCTCTTTGTGGATTTTTGGGAGTGTGTAGAAGTAAGGGATATTTCCCGGTCCTTCGGTGAGGAATCGTGCTTCAGCCCTGGTGATGACACCTTGTGTCTGTGCATCTTCAACAAGACTCATGATCTGAACCTTTAGCTCACCGGAGGGATCATTAAGGAGTGGTGTGTAGTTCCGACGGTCGTTTAGCAGTCGGAGGCACTCTTGGTTGTAATCGGCGGTGTTCAGTAATACCACTGCGCCCCCCTTATCTGCAGGTTTTATGGTGAGATTGGGGTCCGCACGAAGAGAGGTGATGGCTCTATATTCATCTGCCCTCAGGTTCTTAAAGGTAGTGGAAATGTCTAAATGTTCAATTTCTGCAAACACAGCTCGTTCAAAAGTTGTAATTTCCACAGGGATAGTATGTGGAGGGGGATTAAAAGTGGATAATGGGCGTAGGGGGGTATCCCCTACGTCCAAGTCAGCTTCATCTGTGATGCGATCCTCGAAGAAAGCTTTTAGTTTCAGCTTCCTAAAGAACGATGCAAGTTCACAGTGAAGGCGGAATTTATCGGGACGGGCTGATGGGACGAAGCCGAATCCCTTTTCCAATATGGACCTCTCTTGATCTGTCAGTGTTTTGTTCGATAGATTGACGATCAAGCTGTCGAGGTGCTCGGTCCCGCGGCCAATTGTTCCTGTGCTTGCTTGCTCCGGGTGTGGTTGCCCACTGGGTCGTTTTGTACCCAGTGTACTCTTTGGTTGGGCCCTCTCCGCCGACCTTTTCCCCTTTGGCCCCTTTCTAAAAAAGGGTTCTGTGTAAAGGGATTGGGAGGGTACATTGGGGACGCATATCCAGGATTCCAACCTAGATGTGGATTGAATGGATAATGGAATTGCATGGGGTGTGGGCCCATAACTCCTTGTTGTGGGGGAAAGTTTGACCAAGGTTCTTGGTTAGAAGGGGGGCGTGTTCTTCCTCTTTGCTTGCCTCTTCTTGCTTGTCTGAAACTATTGTTGCTGGAGCCACTGCTGTTAGAAGAGTCATCATCTGTGCCATAGGAGTTGGTTTCAGTTCTACGTATGGCAACGAAGGTAGGGTCAGCATAGGGGTAGATTTTATTAAATTCAAATTTTTTCAGATCTTTCTGAAATTGATTCACCTTGCTCTGTGTGAGATTTTCTTTATATTCGTTGATGTCTTTGTTAAGTTCATCGAGTCGCTTTTTAAAACCCGTGAGTGTGGTTTTAAATTGTGTCTCTGTCTGAGTAATCTCAATCATAATTGCCTCAGACAGTCGGACGGCTGTTTTAATGATTAAGACTAGCCAGTCTCGAGTGCAATGCCATGCTATCATTGCCCAGTCTTTTTTCTTTTTTCTCTCCTTTTCCATGATGCAGGGTGTGCCATTTTGCTCCCACCCCCCTCCCGGGATCCTTGAGGCATCGAACGGATTGGCCTCTTTGTAAGATTTTACCCAAATTCTTGCATACTGAGCATTGAGGGCAGTTGAATCATTCCCTAGCCCTCCCCATTTTTCCGTACTTTGAGTGGCACGCCGCAAACATTTCACGTGCGTTCCGATATATGACTATTAGTCACTTCCGACATGATATCGAGCCATTGGCTTTATCAAACACTGATTCTTGGATACACCTAGGTGCACATATCTTCACCTTTCTGCACCTGAGGTAGATCTAGTGGAACTCATTTGTCCTCTGAGCACTACTGGTCTTAACTCTTGAGTTTTAGAGTACGAGTTTGCGACAAACACTGATGATTCTTCTCTTGTTTTGTCTGTTTGTTTGTTTGTCTTTCTCAATGTCAGAATAAACTCGTTCCTCTCCCCATAATTAATATATTCTGGCGGATTTTTCACTGTAAATTACATTTTTCACACAGCAGTCCACGGTAGGGTGAACCTTAGCGTGTTCATACCACCGGGGCTCCGCACATCCACTCTGGTCCTGAAGAATGCCTGACTAACACTCTTAGAGGCAGAAACATGTTGACCGCCGCGGAGTGAACCAGGTCTTTTATTTTTTTGACCCTCACTCCCTTTTAGTCTTTTCCAATTAGCAAAGTTATTAAAGTTTTATTTTTTGACTTAATTGGATATTTTTTTTTTTTTTTTTTTGAAAAACCTTTATTGACATAGCAATCATTAACAAGTATGGGCCTACAACCCCCCGGGGCCGGCCGCTAAGCAATCAGAGCAATGAAGATCAAATGTAAACACAGGCGGCACCTCGGAGAGCAGAGTCTTCATGCTAGTGTAATCCGGCCAGTGAGCCGCGTAGGTAGGACACCAGGAGAAAAGGGTTTTTCATTTTATGAGGGAACAAGATAGTAGGATCAGGTGCCAAACAATTTCTCAACAGCGATAAAGAGGCAGGCAGGATAAGAGACGGAGGCAATAAACAGCAATCTATTGGATCAATGGTGCAGAGACAGGAAATTCAGGAGGGGGAAGAATATCATAAACAGTTGCGCCTGCAGGCCCCCGTACCTAACGCCCAGAGAACACCCCGGAAACTGTGGCACACATGAAAAGGCAACGATTCACAACAAAGGAGGTGTACCGCGCTGATCCCAGAAAAGAAAAAACAGGAAGAAGCAGAGAAGAAAAAGGAGGCCATGGAAAAAGAGATAAGACTAAAGAATCCCCTCCCCCAACCCCCCACCCTGCACCTCTGCAAATGAGTACGCCCCCCCCCCCCCAGCAGTGTGCCTGTCGCCCTGGAACTAGACCCGAAATATAGAAGAAACAGGGAAAAAAGAGTAAGAAAGAACCCCACCAGACGGGGGGTAGAGAAATTATAATAAACTGGAGGAGGGCCTTCAGAACATACCCCCGGCTTCTCCCTCCCGCACGGTGAGGTCTCCCCACAGCAAACAATAAGCAGCACCAAATCGACCATATCAAAAGAGAAATGGGGAGCGTTATGCATCAAATATGCTAATAGCTATGTCATGCGAGTACGCAACCATGAGTCCGCCCGTTCACCAGATGACCACCCCCGAAGGATCAGCCTCATCCCTGACCACTCTTTGCAATTCTGCCCATGCCTACCCCTCGACCCAGCGCCATGTCCGATGTTCCAAGGCAAAGGAGTGTCCAAAAACGACCGGGAAGCGGCGCACACAGGTGGGGTGGAAGTCTCCGAGCACCAAAACAGTCCGCATCATGGAGGGGCGTCTTTCCCAGTGCTGCCCCAGGATCTGCACTGCACACAAGGTCCAGGAAGGCTGAATCAGCCAAAGCAGACAACTGTTGCTGGAATAGTCCCTGGGTCTCCGGAGGCCAAGCACGGGACGAGGCCACCACCTTCCACTCAGGTCCAATACCTCCGGAGCAGATCAAACCCTCAGTTAGCCGAACACACGGTAGCATACTGTCCAGAGCGTCCAGCTGTGCACTAATCGCAGGGGTGGCCGCGATATTGACCTCCTGTGTGCAGTGTGGGAAGGCCCCGTGTACCTGTGGTCCGGCAGGCCGCCACTGTCCCAACGCAGATGCCACACCATCGAGCTTACTCCCCAAGACCCCGACGCCACGAGCCAAGGAGAAATGAAGGGCACCCAGGGCCTCTAGGAGGTCGCCGTACCCGAGCACAGCTCTCTGCGACCGCTCCGCCGCACTCCCAAAAGTCACACACTCCCAATCCTGCTGCGACCCAGTGGACAGGATGGTAGGCTGCATAGCAACAAGATGGCCGCCGGGGAGGCCCGACCCGTATTGGGGCCGGGACCCGGGGACAAGCGCCTCGAGGTCCACGTCGCTGGAGACAGGGTCCGGGGGCAGGCAAAAGTTCAGCCGTTGCGTGGTCACGGGCAACAGTCGTCCCCACCACGGACCAGCTCCCGCGAAAATCCGGGAGCAGCCCGTAAGGATCAGGGCGAGCCAGGGGCGGCGTCCGGGCAGCTCACCGTCAAAGGCAGGGGCAAACACCACAGAATCCGAGAATTGCACCCCCGGGCATGTCCTCGGTCCGCAACGCTCAGCAGGGGGAGCGACTACGGCAAAATGCAGGCCGAGGGCAGCACCGCTCCGGCGGGCCGACTCCACTCAGTCACCACAGGCCGCTGTTGTTAAACTGCCACCCGGCCAAGGCGTCCACTCGAGGTCCCGGCTCCGGGGCCGCACGGGCCGCAAAGTTCAACCGCTGATTTCTCCGGCGGTACGGCAGCCAGAAACCTCGGAGTCACACGATCGGTTGCCACTTTCGTTTACAAACACGATCTCGTAGCGCAGAATAAGGATCTCATGCAGGATATCCGTGCGGGATGCGGAGGTTCACGGAGCCGGGAATCTACGCTGCCGTCCCGGTCGCCATCTTGGCTCCTCCTCCTAATTGGATATTTTAAATTCACTATCCCCACACAAGAACCCCGCTCCGCAGTAACCTGGCGTTGCAGCACACTGGGATGACATTCGGTCATCCCAGTGGAGCCCGATGATGAAGCATGTCACCAACCAGGTTGGCGAGTGAGGGCTTTTAATACCAAATGGGTATTTTTCACTGAGGTCTACACTCTTTTCAACAACATATGGATTTGTCTGGAATCTGTGGACCATTGCTCCTTCGATTAACAGTGCCCCCTTTTCATATAGAGGCTTCAACAACAAAAAACACTTTGAGCATATAACAAGCCACTAACCTAGAATATACACACAAATAAAAAAAATTATTAGCTTTAGCGTATGCCCATGTGACAGAAGTCAATAAACATTATGACATGATAATGTTAAATTAATTCACTCATTACCAACTCTATGAAACCAAGCTCGCTTCACTGATGGATTATTTTGAGTATACATGCCATGGTTGTCTGAACCAACCAGACCACAGATGCCAACCAGCATCTCATTCCAAGGTGGAATATCTATTACAAAGCAAGAAAATATATCCCAGTGGAAGGTGGACACAGTATTGACCAAGGAACACTTGGAAGAAGCCACCCAACGTTAAAGCAGTTCCTAGAATTACTTAAAAAAGAACAAGGCAACCAGCAACTAAGAATAGAACAATCCCAAACCCAACTGAAACCAAAATTGTACAAAAGTGTGAAAATGCATGAACTCCTAGTATTCAAAGTTAAACTATTTACTAACAACAGAGGTTTACCATATCTAGACTCAATGGCAAGAACCTTACCTTTTACATTATAATAACCTACAACACCATTTAATGTCCCTAAAATGCTAACAATCATTCTTTATTAATATGTATTTCTAAATATTACTAAAGCAAATTTAAAATGACACAATGAATAAAATAATAACTGAAAAGACATAAATTAAGATTAATAATTAAAATGTACCATAATAAAAATGTAAAATATTTAATTATATAAATGCGCAATAAAAAAAAGCCAGTATTATTTTAACTAAACCTACACTTTTTTACAACCTATAAAAAGTATTCTAAGTCCATAAAAAATGTATAGGACCAAAATCAATGAGCAAACATAAAACTAAGCTAAATAATATTGCCCACTAAATAACATACATAAAAGAGCACTTACGACGAATGAAATGAAGATCCAAAAGATAAACCAGAGGAATAACAGAATAGTTTAATCATTCAAGAACTCATTCAAAATCTGAAAAATTAAAAAAGGAATAAATAAACACTCCAGGAAAACCAACGACTCAAGGAAACACTAACAAATGATGTTTAAAAAATAACAAGTTATTTTCCCTTGAAAACAATTAAACACATACAGATTAAAAATAGACCTTGATGTCCAAAACTTAACACTATTACAACTCTAGTACAAACTAAAACACAGTAAAACATTAAAATTGGTATTAAATACATAAAACACACATACAAAATACATTACATTTCACTATAAGGCTTACTACAATACCGAAAACTAACACAGCCTACAGTTAAAGAAAATACACTAAAGCAGCATCCAATTGAAAAAGCTAGCCTAACTATGTCTAAACTAGCCCCTGAGAAAAATAGCTTAAGATAGTTTTACCTGAACCAGACAACAGCAATGGGAAACAGCAACCACAAGATCCAAGAACAGCCCAAATAAAGAACAAAGACTACCTAATCAAAAAAACTGGAAAAGGCAGAAAAATAAAAAAAATAGAAAAGGCTCCCATTACATAGAACTCAATGATAACAAATATATTTTATTTATTAATGTTTATATATAATAACAAGTCCAAAATATAAAAAAGTTGTATATTTAAAACGATGTAAAAAAATGTTTTACGTTTAAATATATATTACAATAATATTGATACCAAACAATAACCAAAATATGTAATGCTTTTTAACATATCATAATATTTAACAAATATATGTAATTGTGAAGAATTACATGTTCATGACAAATTATTAATCAACATGTGCAAAAAATGGTATAATTACAAATCAAAATATATGTTCACTATAACTATTTAATATGTATAATTACAACTATTGTGTAGTAAAAAATATTTAATTTTGTAAAATGAGAAATATTCACGCCAAAATATTGTAGTTATTGAAAGATAAGATATGATAAGATATGTGGGAGTTCCCATGCAACTACCCATGGTATTTTATGCAAGATTATATCTACTAACAATAGGAGACAGGGTTTTGTGTCAATAATTAACGTCACTTGAAAGCAGGCGTTAAAAGGAGAAATGCTTTCATTTCTCCTTCTTTCTCCAACTTTGTATGTGTGCTGCACACACAGCACACATACAAAGTAGGAAAAGTTTTAATAGTTGTCTAGGCAAAGTATTTTGTAGTGGAAGGCTACCCTTCCAATACAGAAACTATGCTAGACTCACGCACACACCCTTTCACTATGGCATAAAGTTGTGTTAGTGGCGCTCTGCAGCAAAAGTCTGTGCCGGTGCTAGTGGGAGGGAAGGAGAGTGCCATATCTCCATAGATATGGCACTCTCCTGTTCTCTCCCTGTTACACAACGCAGCAGGGGAGGCTCCTCAGCTATTGCGGAGGAGCATCTCCCCACTGCTTTCAAGCAGTGCAGAAGCAAAAACATAAAATGATAATAACTGAAAGTTATCATCATTTTATTTTTGGCTGCTTTGCAGGTGGGCGGGGCTGCTCTGCTCTGCGAGCTAGGAAGTGGAAGAGTGGTTTGCCCACTCCTAAAAGTGCACAGTGACTGTTTGTCGGCCCTCTCAGGCCGCCCAAACCAGTCATGCGCACTTTCCCACTTTTCAATGCAGGCTACATTACAGGCTGCATGGAGAACGTGCCCACTCCTCCAGCCCCTGGCTGAGCACCGTTTCATGGTGCTCAGACTAATCACAATGCTGCAATTGCAGTGTTGTTATTGGCTTAGGGGAGGGAGCCTGGCTGCCTGCTTTCTATTCCTGAAATCGAAAGCAGGAGAGCAGGAGCAGCGATACGGGACTGGGCGGTTGGCAAGGTAAGTAATTTTTGTAAAAAAATGTCCTCTCCCTCTCGCAATCATGACCCCCCGCGTGACCTCCCCGCCCGCCCCCTTACCCGCAAGACATGCCAGCCACTGTTGCAATGCAGCACAGCATCTTTGGCTGCTGTGCTGCATTGGGTGACAATTTGGTAAATATGACCCGTGGTCAGATCAGTTTAATGGGGTTATTCATTGCTTTCTAGGTGTAGGGTAAAATCTAATATGAAATCTAATGTATGGCCTTCTGAATTAGTTGGATGCTCAGTTCACTTCTGAAAGCCAATGGTGTCCAATAGTACTAGCAATTCAGGTGCTAATGGGTAAGATATGTCTAATATCACATCAAAATACCCTAAGATTAAAATGTGTTTTGGAAAAGATTGAGAGTGATTGTAGAAATCACAGAATTCTGACCAAAATTAGGCATTATATTGCTTTTTTAATTTTGTTTTATTAGAACAGGGAAAAAAAGCAGAGACAACACATGGAATCACAAAATAAATAAGAAGATACACAAATTACAGTAATCCAATAAATAGCAACCAATTACATGGAAATACATTAATAGATCCAAGTTAGCAGCAGCTATACAAGTACTGAATAAGAATCTGAGATGGAGAAAAAATAGTAAAGTGAATATAAAATGTATTCCTCAGAAGCCTGTATTAAACTATGGTCCCTTAGTTGAGCTTACTGTTAGTAATTCCCTGAAAACACCAATACATATGTCCGTTACTGATTATTACTGTATAATTAGTAGCTTATCTCTGATGGCTACGGCAAATCCCGCCTCTGTGTAGCCACAGGTGACCGCTTGCCCCTCCCCTGTAATGGACCCTGCTAATTCCCGTAGCTGAGCATCGGTGCTGGACCGGGGTCTATGTCATTTCTGGACTCTAACAGGAGGGCTAGATTCCTGCCCGATGGGGCTGAAAAATCATCCGTATGCTCTGACCCCCCGCTGGCGTGAACTGTTTACACATGTGTTGGAATTACGAGTTGGTAGATATTTAACCTCAACATTCCTTAAATTTCGGCAGGTCAAATTAAGGCAATTACCATATCATGCAGACTTTGCTGTGTTAAACACCAAAATCTGGACGTAATTCCCCAGAAAGTTGCAATAGGTGCTATTTATCACACCCAATAAATAATGAATCCTATGATATCATTATTTATCAGGTGAAATGAATACCATCATTATTTATCAGGTGAAATGAATACCATTAATACATGTAACAAGGCCCTAAGTTTATCGATTGCAGAAATACCACATTGGCAGCTGTTTTCTGTGGGTCGTGCTAAGAGGAGCCTGATATGCATATGGCTGGATCCAAACTGGGGAGGCAGGGTGAGCAAAACTATTATGTTTAAACCCAGATCTGGGGGAGAATGTTTGATTTGTTCAGCGTTCCGTCCATCATCTGTTCTTTTTCCCTTTGTCATCCTTAGAGATAGACTGATAGGAAGATTTCTGAATCTCATTAAAAATATTCTGTGGATCTTCCTGTTACCAACTCACTGTGACCACTAATAATTCAATATTTTATTCAATAGGTTCTCATTAATGAGGTGGTTGCTCTTAATTTCTGAGTTAGAGTTTATCAGGGCAAGCCTGATAGCTGAGTAGTTTGGGGTTTGTGTGCCCCTTAGTTTGGCAGAGTACTCCATAGGTTACGTATCGTGTACAGAGTCTCATATTGAACTACTCACAAGCGAATTTCAAACTCTAAGATACATTTGAGTGGAATACCTACTTGGATTTGAAACACTCATTATCTCTTATCAACTTAGAAATCACGCCCTGGAGAAGTCAATGATTTATAGCTCTAACGAGAAAGCCAAAAGAACCAGAGGCGGACTATATAGTCTGCATCTAAATCACCAATCCAAATGAGTAGAATGTCCTGTGCACAAAACTTCTAGCACCTACCACTGTTTGATGGAACTGTCCAGCAGATCTAAAGACTTAAGAGAGAAATGGAAGGTGCACCAGAAAGATGTTGAATTCCAATATAGATTTCAAATTATCTCCTTTATTCTTTTCTCCAAAATAGAAAATGTTCAAATCCAGCCAACGCGTTTTGTTCCAATATTTGGAACTTCATCAGGGCTTTGAGCCGTGTATGGCGATGTGTTTATGGTAATGGTGAAAATCAGCATTGCATCTGTAATATTTCATAAGGATTTCTCCACAATTGGTCATCAGATAACATATTGAATTATTGTAAGTACCGGGCAAGTTCATCAAGTCCAAATTTATTTCCTTAGTAAGTCTTCATATTCCATATCGACTGCGGTCTGGTTTGTGCTGTTTGTCTTATGATATATTGAATGCTTAAAGGTGTTAAATATTGTTTTCTCTTAATGTATTACCAAACATGTTTTTTTCTCCAGAACTTAACAAACATTTATGGTGATTTCCCAGAGTTTCTGTGGTAATAATGAGAGGTGTTGTTAGCCCAAATCGCCGAACATATTCAAAATATTGTAGAAATGACCATGGTAATATTAATACAGAACCAGTCATTTCTGCAATATTTTCCAGACAGTTACTTAACCCAGCAAAACATACAAGGCGATGGACGGAATGTTGCACATTGGCAAAACATTCACCCCCAGTCACAGATCTGGGTTTAATCCATCGTTATTTTGCTCACCACGCCACCCCAGTTCAGACATGGCCATATGCAAATCAGTCTTGACCCTGTGCCTCATGGGAACAGTCCAGCCCGAACTGCCACGCCATGTCTTCCCTGGACCGGAATCAAGCATCCTAGGACCGGTTTCGGGGTTTCACCCCTCTTCAGCCAGGATAGCTTGACTCCAGTGGCGTAGTGAGCACGGGACCCACGTCCGGGCATACCCTTCCCACATACGGCGAACAGCAAAACACACAGATGATAGACGGAATGTTGCACATTGGCAAAACATTCACCCCCAGTCACAGATCTGGGTTTAATCCATCGTTATTTTGCTTACCAAAATACTTAACCCAGATCTGAATGTCTATTTATTTCACTTAATTTGTGGGTGTCTCATACTCTCATAAAATGGGATTGTCCTACCCTCACATATTATTTTTTCAACTCTCACATTCACTTAACGTTGTGTCCAAACGCCAGTTAGCATTTGCACGCCTCTTGTCTCCACATACATTTGGACGTCTCATCTAAGATACCATTTGCTTTCTATTCAAAGACTCCATGGGTCGAGCGGTTTTTCTATCTCAGCACTATCTCTCCCTCCCACTCGCACTTTCTAGGGGTTTGAGGCTCTTCAAAAGTCTGTGTGTATGCACCTGGTTCTATCACTACCACCGTCACATGAAATAATACAAAATATATTTCAAACAGGGCGGGCCCATCCATGCTTGGATTTCCAGTAAATAGTTTGTGCCAAAAAATAATACGTGCATAAGTTATCAACTCTAATCACATTCTTGGCTTTGACCTTTTATTTCAATTATTCATTTA
Organism: Triturus cristatus; assembly: GCF_964204655.1. Taxonomy (NCBI): domain Eukaryota; kingdom Metazoa; phylum Chordata; class Amphibia; order Caudata; family Salamandridae; genus Triturus; species Triturus cristatus. The sequence goes on from NC_140594.1 coordinate 662,332,794, forward strand.
GTAGTAACTCATCAATTGACTTAAAAAAACTTGGAAGTGGATTTGCTGCAAATATTTCAGCAAGACGGAACACGACTTTGCTTACAGGTCACAGAGGAGAGAATCCAATAATTCCCTGTGTCAAATCCCCAGCCAGCATCCCGGCATTCTATTCGCATAGCTGGCCGGACAGCTGAATGGTGGACCTCAGTGCTTCCATCCGCTGTGTCTTGGTTTGCAGGAGAGGAGGCTGAAAAGAAGCAAAAAAGGTCAGGGCTCTAAAGCAGAACAAGTCCGTGAAATATTTCGGAAATGAATGGGCAGTCACTTCCCTAATACTTAGAGTAGTTGCTTTGGATAGTAACCAGTGCTTAATTTGTAAAACAAAATTTGTCAGGCTCTCGTGAGGAGGTCACTTCACCTTGTACCACACATTGCCCCTGCAATGCTGCCAATGATAGTAACAACAAAGCTACTAACCAACACACTCTCCTACACGTGTGACAATGCGGACTATTTTAGACCCCCCCCAAAGTTATAAGGATGTTTTGGGCGACAGGTAATAGTCGCTTTTAATGTATATTGAACTAATAACTAACTGTTGTGGTCATCTCTAAATTACCCAGACAGCGCCACCTTGTGGTAGACTGTCACAAGCTCTGGTGTTGGCAATCAAGTGCCGGTGCTGAGCACTGAAAACCACGGGCTCAAATTAAGCACTGATAGTAACTGGTGGAAGCATAGTTATTACATATCATTTCAGCAAGCTCTAGTAGCAAAAAGCAGCCAGACATTTACAATAGTGTGTAGTGTGCAGTAATACCACCACTCCCTCCGTATTACTGCTGCTTCTCTCAGTAATTAATTGAAAATGTTCTTCCGCAGATCAAATGACTGTTACCACTTATGAAGGTGTAAAAAACAGAGCTATTATCAATGTCACATTCTTTAACAAAATACCAATATATTACCATCCCAAAAATATTATTCCACAAGTGCCATTTCTTTTCAGTGTGACTCAGCTTTTTCATCACATAATCTTACAAACTTTCGACCTTTAAAACGTGGATCCTAATAATTGGTAATTATGATAGACACAACTGATATTATACATTGTATCCTGGGGCTAGATTTAGCAAATATTGCATTGCCTTTGCTTCACGTATGGTGTTGCAAGGGCAGTGCAATACCCTAGATAGATTGACCAATTTACCCAATCCTGAACAAGGACTGGTTGGGTAGAACTTTTTGTCCATCCCATATTTCCAAGAGGTTGTGGGTGTTGTTTACTCTACCCAGTGTGCTTAGCAGCACCGAGAAGGTGGCGGATTTTATGAATCCATGCCTTGCCCAGTGGTGAGAAGAGAGTGGGGGGGGTATTTAAGTGCGGGGAACACCTTTTTCAAATCTGTCCAATGTCTGAAAACATCCACAGAGATTGATAAACAATTCTTCCAGTAGATGTGCTTTTATTTCCACACATTGTCCAATGGAGGGACAGTGGACCTCTTTAAAAAAACTGCCTTGCTCAATGTTTGAGGGTGTATTTTTTTAACCACCCTAGGGTGGGCAGTATGTGCACCATCCCTTCCCTGCCTTACTCAAGGCTGGGTGGGATTATGAATTCCAAACCCTGCCTTGCCTAAGGATGGGGGTATATGTGTTTCCTCCCCAGACTTGGTCAAGGTAAAGGGTGTGCAGAAGAAATGAAGTGGATGGAACAGCTTCCATCTGCCCCAATTCTCAATTGACTGGGAAATGCTGCAGGTTTTGAAGGAGTAGGGAAGCTCACGCTGTCTCAGTTCACAATTCACAACTAAATAGCTCAATAGATCACTTAGCAGTGACTCGCCCCACTTCTCTGAGGCCTGCAGCATTTGGTGGGCCATGGAGGAGTAGGGCAGCTGCCAGCTGTCCCTTCAGCCTGTTTCCAGTTGAGGACAGGGTGATGGGTACCTGCGCTCTGCACCACTCCACCATGGCCAGCACATTTGGCCGACCACAGAACAACAGGACAGGCCACAACGGCTCAGCGCCTATTCGCAGTTGCAGGATGCAGGCAGCTGGCAGATGCCCCTTCTTTTTTATCCACTTTCAGCCTTGGTCAAGATGAGGAAAGGGAAATAACTAAGTCTGGGCAGTGAACTTCGCTCCGCTCACGGAGTTTGCGGAGATTTCCACACTCCGTGTTACGCGGAGCTTGAGGAGTTCCAAATAACTGACGAAACTGAGTCTTTTTTTCCTCGCTCGGGTTCGTGAATGGCAAGTTTGCGAGCACGAGCGAGAAAAATCCACCTCCTCATGTTCCTCATTCGTGATCATCAACATCAAGTTGGCGAGCGTGGAAAATCAACTTCCCGGCGAGATTTCTCAACGCAGGCAGTCAGATTTCTCATTACGAGTGCTCGTGCATGCTTGTGACCACACACGTTGAGAAACTGTCTGTTCGCGTTGAGAAAGCTGCCATTCGAGTAAAAATCTACTCAAGCAGCAGAAAGGAAGGAGCCCCTGCTTGCGCTGTGCATGGTGCCGTTCGTGATGCTTGCACAGTGCAGACAAGCACCTGGCACTGAAAATCACAATGAACAGCATTTATCCAACGCACTCGGCCACTTGCGGAGCTCCACGTAGCGCAGTCGAGTTTTTCTTTCACTTCGTGGAGTTCCGCGTACCAGAACTCCGCGAACTCCACCCAGGCTTAGAAGTAACCCCCGCCTTCCCCCACCAACCGCTTGAGCAATGCAGGTGGTATAACAATCAACCGCTGCCCTTAGGTAACGCAAGGAGGAAGTTTATTAAATTCCTCCTTCCCACAGGAGAAGGGGTATGGAATTGGAGAACCTCACAGATGCTCCCAGATCATGCCAGTAATTGCTTAGTTATTTATGCATCAGATTGAAACATCCACAGGAAATTATCAATATATATGTTCAAACATTTACAAATTTTATCTCAGTGTTTCATTTCTGTAAAGTGGATAAAATGGGTTCCAATTGGTAGTAGTAAACACTTAACATAAACTGATAAAATTCAGTTTGCATTATGTGCTACGTACATGATTATAGTTAGAACACTCACACGCAAATCTTAAAACAAGCTAGATATTTCTTCCACAGGCCTAAATCTGCATATGCTACACAGACAGAGAGCCTGAGAAAGTCAAACAGACTTTAAAGTCTCTGCTTATCCTTAGCATCTTGTGAAGTTGCATTGCAGAGGGTTTTATTTTATTTCTCTTGATGGGTTGATGGGTGTGACGGTCAGATTTTACGTTCCAGCTGTGCCGCGTTTGACCTCCATCTATTCCCATTCAGTGCACCACTTGAACACAAATGAAAGTGGATTATTCCGTGAGACCTCATGCCACAAGGCCTGCTAGAAAGAAAACGAGCCTTCAACACTTCCATATGACAAAACATACTGAATAGGTGCCAGTGTTGGACCACATGCACCATGTCAGCCCGGATGATTTGCTGGGGCGACGCCAAATTACAACCTTGTTCAGACTCAGGAACGGATGCCAGAGCCAGAATCCAGCCAGTTCCAGCTCTTTTCCAGCCTTTTTTGACCTTGAGAAAGGTAAGTGTGAGGAGCAATCGCCCAGGTGAATTGCTTCTGATTTCTTGCTGAACCAACTGAGCATCACCCAGTCTTAAAAATCTTTCAGGCAGCTTGCCACTATGAGTAGAGTGACCAGGCGTCCCAGATTTGCCCGGACAGTCCTGGGTTTTCACCAGCTGTCCTGGCAGATTTTGGCAATTTTGGCTCATGTCTCGGTTTTTAGAGAGGGTCGACTGAAACCAGTGAGAGGCGCTTATTTGGTGTTCTAAAGTTGTGCTAGTTAGCAGCTGTTATACGTAAGCAATTTATTTAACCAGCATGATGCTGGTTTTAGAAATTACATTTGATTTATTTTCTTAGTGCTTCTTCTGTGTTCCTATGGTGATAAGAGTTGTCATTCTGCACAGCACAATTGATGTAAAATTGTAGTCCTTCTTCTATTTTTGCAAAATGTCCCAGTTTTTGGTTCTCAAGATCTGGTCACCCTTAACTATGAGGGGTGGTTACTCCGTTTACTATGAAGAAATTCTTAGGATCATCTATCAACATATAATGGCTGATGCCATTGCCAGAATGTAAGTTAGTGGGACCATGGGGCTTTGGAAAAGTATTGGTGAAACGGCGAAGCCCTGTGGGTCCTTGCAGTTGACAGGTGTGATGCCAGAAAGGCAGGATATTAAACCTGTGTGTGGTTACTCAGGAACAATGTGAGCCACGATAATATTGTTCTATTGAGTACAGCGGGTGTAATCAGGCGACTGAATAATATATTTCCAATTATATGAAAAGCCACAGAGATCTCTAAAAGAATCAGAGGGCAAGCTTCTCCTTCACTGGGCGCGAATCATGGAAGTTCTTTTCCGATGTTTAACAGAGTTGTTTTTGTTCCCTCTGCACAGATAGGCTCCCTGGTGGAATGTTGTTTACATTTTTGTCAGTATCCTGACCTAAGGGAAATTTGGTTGCCACCACTCTTTCAACCTCTTCCACGATCGATGAATACCAGTTGAGTCTGGACTCTGGAGTTGGATAGAGTTCCAGGAATTGAGTTTTGTTTTTACATTCATGCCTGGAGTGATGATGATAACTTGCTTATGTTTGTGAGGCACATAACCATGGTTTAGGGGCTTACTGTCCAGTACATAATGTAGATTACAAACAATTGCAGAAACAGGCACAGAACCCTTAGTATTCTCAGAACAAAGATATCGTACATGGGGGAAATAGAGGCAAAAAGAAAAGGAACAAACACAAGTTGTTAAACTTCTCTGTACATTAAAACTCCTTAATCGCAGAAGTGATTGCTGGATCGCCGCCCAAAGTGACCAAGAGGTGAAAATGGGCCGAAGCATTCTTGTGAAGGAACTGAGGGAAGTTGCCTAGACATGGCGTAGGGCCCAATCAGTTCCACAAGTTACCCAGTCAGCCATGTTCCTAGAGAAGAAAGGTGGAGTGTGAGCACATGGCATGGACAGCTGTACCTCAAGACACACTGTCAGAGGCTATCACTAACGGAAGTGACGGGGAATGCACACCCTGTCCGTTGCATTTTAGGTTCCTGGCCTAGGATCTCCGACGCAACACTCCCAAAAAAACAGATTACACCTAACTATGACTGCCATGTGATGTGTGAAATCAATTGCATGATCCACCTCAATCAAAACTGAGGTACAGGTATAAAAATGTATAAAATTAAGCAATATATCTACAAAGATGATTCTATGTACTGATGTTTAAATTGCAGAAGGCGTCATTGCCCTGATAGGTCTCGTGGAGATCAACTCTTAAGATTATCTGTGCAGCTAGTGAATGCCCAAGTGAACTTCCTAGAGCAGCGCTCGCAAAACCTGTGGATGCGCTCTTTTTCTGTACATAACTAGACTCTTTTTGCACCATCAAATACTACTTGAGACTTTGTACCTTGGGGGAGAAGGAGCCATTAAAGAAACTCCAATCTTCAGTGCAGCGCTCACCCACCCTGACCAAGCCTCCAAGAACGTCACTCTGCTCTATGGAAATGGGAGTCTGGTAGAGAAAGAGCTGGGGGTGTTTACTTCATCCCCCCAGTGGGAATCCTTGGAATATGTATCCTGAGGTCAGGGCATGGCTTTAGAATAGGATCCGAGCGCCTGTCTCTGCGCACTGCCCCACAGATCCCCTATGTGGGGCGGCCACTGCTCGAACATGGAGGTGTTGAGGCAGCGCAGTGGTTTATTTCCACGTCTGATGACAATCTAATCCTTAGGTAATCTTCAAACCGTCATATGTGCCAAAGCTCATTCCCTCAGAGGCAGCAACACAAGACCTGCAATTTACAAACACCCTTTAGGCCAAAGCGCTCTGCAGAGTCAATGCTTGTCACGCTCTCTGGGTGTGAACTGTCGCGTTGACACAACATTGGAGCTAGGAATGGTCTCTCTCGTTATTTCCACCATGACGAAATATCACTGCCGTGCAATTGAGGCTGTGCCAGTAGGTACAGTGCCAGGCAGTGCCCTGCCAACAGCGGCATGTTTGACAAACAGCAGTAAGCCTCAAACCGTAAACTATACAAATGCAATTCACATCTCTGATTGGTGTTGGCCAAGTGCCTGTCGTGTGCTCCACACCTCAGCTGACACAGGAGCAGGCTTACTGTCCTGGGGAGCTGGCAGGCCGTCGTTGTGACCCCACGCAGAGAGGATCAAGGAGACAAATGTGACCTTTAGCGGTTTTACACTTTGTGTCAAGCGGGACACAGTGGGGGGCACACGTAGCGCTGCTTCTAGCAGGTAGGACAGGGACCATAGCGCCTTCAAAGAAGCCCCCTGACCTCCGCAACGCCAATTCACAGCTAACAAACCTCTGTTTATGTCTATGCTTTTCATGCGTCACCTGGGCCTGTGGCCTGCTCTAGCCGCCCACTCCCCAGACCAGTTCGAGAACTAGCAACGTCTTCAGTATCTGAATACGCAGCTAGTCATTTGTTGCACAAATAGGTTTTATGCAGTTTAACGTAAGTCACTTTGAAAAATTGCTTCAGTTCAGAACGTGTGGTAAAGTGCACAGGTACTGCTGGTTACAAGTAATGAACTCTAACAGTGCAAAACACACAAACACACTGCGGTAAGTATCTCCTTGTCTGCGGATAACTGGTCTCTTTCAGGTAAAAGTATTTCGGGAAGAGTGATAAAGCTGGCTCCCTCTTTCATTATTTAAATAGTTGTAATTGTGCTCCCTGACCTGCCTTTAACACTATTATTGCTCTGACAACTAGCATGGTAACATCATAACTCAACTGTGATGACATATTACTATTTAGTATTTAAGTTTTTTTACTATTACAGGTAACTAGTGATTCACAACTACACAGTAAGGAAGACATTTGGAAATTAAATTTACACTTTTGTAGTCTGTCCATAAGTACACGTGGCGGCCACTCGTACTGCATCACCCTTCCACAGAAAATGAAGCAAATGTGCATTTGTATGAGGTCAAAGTGAAGTACTGTAGGAAGTCAATGAAGTGAGGTGTGGACCACCTTCGCTGTGTAATGCCTATTTCACTTTGGTTTGACAGTGTCTTGACTTGCAGCACATGCATTGCTGTAGATGTGTGAAGTATTGTCCTCACCAGATTTTGCAGATAAACTGTGAATATGCAGAGAATAAACCAAAATGATGCCACCCTATGGAATGTGTCTGAGAGGCCCAGAGACTCTGTACCTCACACATGTACATAGGCCTTATTATGACTGGAATCCGCTAGAGGACTTATGTGCCATTGTTAAGCACCTGTGAAAATGACTTTGTTCTTCATGCCTGTGCCAAAACTACAGATCAAACCTTGTCAGTCTTGAACATGTTTAACGAAGATTATGGGCTTGATGTGGAGTCAGGCAGAGCAACACTACCCTGTGGTTTTTAAGAATTGGTAGGCTTTTAAGAATGGGTAGGCTTTTAGAAATGGGTTGCCTTTTAAGAAGGGGTGGGCTTTTAAGAATTGGTAGACTTTTAGGAATGGGTAGGCTTTTAAGAATGGGTAGGCTTTTAAAAATGGGTTGCCTTTTAACCCCTTCGCTGCTAGGCCTCCCCCTTCCCCCGCCCCCTCCCCCCGTGCTAAGCCTTTTTTTGGCTATTTGGGGTAGTTCGCGCTTAGGCCCCTGTAACTTTTTGACCACATGAGGTATCCATGCCAAATTTGTGTCCATTTCTTCTAACATTCTGGGGATTTTAAAGGTACCCAGGGCTTGTGGATTCTCCAGGAGGGGACCCAGAAATGAGCCAAAAAAGCAAAAACAATTTGGGGGGGGAATGGGAAAAAATTCCTGCAAATGAAAGTGTCTGGGTTTTTCCCTGCAAATGGCATCTAAAAAGGGGTTGTAGAGCTGAAATCATCATTTTACAAGCTTTTAGAGAATGACAGACTTTTCTCAGAAAACTAAACATTTTTACACAGTTTTGGCATTTTTCTGGGACATAGCCTATTTTTTGCAATTTTTTGTGCTTTCAACCTCCTTTCAGTTAACAGTAGAAATGGGTATGAAAGCAATAATGGATCCTGGAAAGCTATACATTTTAGTAAAGTAGACACAATTCTGAATTCAGCAAGGGGTCATTTGTGTAGATCCTTCAAGGTTTCTTTATAGAAACTAACAGTTAAATATAGGAAAAATTGAAAATTAGTTGAAAAAAACAGCCTTTTGTGTCAACGTTTTCACCTGTAACTTCTTCTAATTATGACAGCTCTTTGAAAGCAATATACCGTTACATCCACAGGACCTTACTGGTTGTGGGGTTATATAGGACTTGTAGGTTCACCAAGAACCCGACGAACCCTGAGCCAAAAACTGAGCAGCGACTTGCAAATGTTTTTTATTATGTACCGAGTATATAGCAATTATTCTGGGAAAATGTATACATGGAAGAATCGGTATGAAAGACACCTATGTATTTCTGAAATGGGAACAAAATATAGAGTTTAGAAACAGTAGATATTTGCACATTTCCAAAATTGGGAATACTCATACTAGCATGAGAATTATCGGTCATTTTTCAAAATTTCTTTTTTACACATTGTCTTTCATTTGGAATGCAGAAATGCATTGAAAGTCAATAGGTAATAACAGTTGCTTTACAAATATGAATTACCCTAAGTCTCCCGATAAAAATGGAACCTCACTTGTGTGGGTAGGCATAGTGCCCATGACACGAAACGGCGCAAAACGCAGCGTGGACACACCACAATTTCACAGTGAAAAATGACCCTATTTTGGCAAAGTGCCCAGCTGTAGTTTTTTAACCCTATCTCTGCCGGCACCTAGGGAAACCTAGCAAACCTATACATTTTTGAAAACTAGACACCCAGGGAAAACCAGGATGGGGTGACATGACTGCCTCTCAACAGGTTCTGTTACCCAGAATCCCTTGCAAACCTAAAAAAAGTTTTTAAAAAACACATTTTCCTCACATTTCTGTGGTGGAAATTTCTGGAATCTGCGTGGATCCACAAATGTCCACCCACCCCGTGTTCCCCAAAGTCTTACGAGAAAATGGTACCTTACTTGTGTGGGTAGGCCTAGTGCTCGTGACAGGAAACGGCGCAAAATGCAACGTGAACACACCACAATTTCACAGTGAAAAATGTCCCTTTTTTTGACAAAGTGCCTAGCTGTAGTATTTGAACCCTAGCTCTGCCGGCACCTAGGGAAACCTAGCAAACCTATACATTTTTTAAAACTAGGCACCCAGGGGATTCCAGAGAGGTAAATTGAGGTTTGCAGGGGATTCTGGGTAAGAAAACGTTGGGTGATCCACGCAAGCCATACCTCCCTGTAATCCCCCGGTTGTCTAGTTTTCAAAAATGTGTGGGTTTGGTAGGTTTCCCTAGCTGGCCGCCGAGCATGGGGCCAAAAACCCAGGTGACCCCCTTGCAAGACCAGGTTGTTTTTTTTGATAGGCAATTTTGACGTTGCCTCAGGAGGTTTTGGGCCCTTGCCTGGCACGGGTCCATGACATACCCACATGAGTGAGGTACCATTTCTATTGGAATACTTGGAGAAAGGCGAAGGTGTAGGAAATTTGTTGTTTCTTTCTGCAGCGTGAACATTTTGGCACAATATTGCAAGGGAAATGTGACAGACATTTTGAGGTTTGCAGGACATTGTGGGTAAGATAACTTGTTGGAATTCACAAGAGAGACATCACCATGTACTCCCATGGGTGTTTAGTTTACGACAAAATCTACAGTTGGTAGGTTATTCTTGGCAGAGAGACAAAAAAGACAAAGATTACTGCACAGCCATCTATTCCTCAACCACACACACAGACTGGTTGGATTTGGCACGAGGGCAAGTGATGGTTCAGTATATAACATTTTATTAACAAGAGATTTCACAAAAATGAAATTCACTGTCAATAATTGAAAGGACAAAAAACTGAACCAGTGACTCGCAGCTCGTGAGCTGTAAAGTCACGTCAAGGCACCAATCGCTTTACAGGCCATTCACACACCTTTCTTACATGATACACACAAGACCATTCACACCACCAGGCAAAAAACCAACACATTACAACATTCACAACAAGCATTGGCATAGCCAATAGGTCTCGCCTTTGGGACCTTATAAGTGTTTAGCCATGCTACAGTTAATGTTGTTGCACCAAGGATATTGTGCTGGATAACTAAACACTTATAAGGTCCCAAAGGTGAGACCTATTGGCTTTGCCAATGCTTGTTATTAACTTTTGTTTGTAAAAGCGCCCCATACGGCCTTTAATGTTAATGGTGGCCACGCCCCTTTCTTGAGACGAGCCGTGTTTAAGGAAAGGGTACAATACCACTAAAGGGAAAGCGCTGCAGGGGGCGCTTTTGCAAACAACCATTTGAAATGCATTAGGTTTCGCATTTTCGAGAGTTTAGTAAATGCGAGACCTATTGCATTGCAAATGATTGTTTGCCTTGGTGTACGAGGTTGTGTTCTGTCCGGCAGCGTGGTATTCATTGGATGAAGAGAGGGAGTGCACCCTCTGTCACTCTGATGTGCTGCCAGTGTTTTGCTGTGACGTACAGGAATAACCCACTTGCTGAGAGTGTGATATTGCTTTGATGTGAGAACTGCTGCCAGAGAGATATTTTATGGGTAAACAGGAACGCTTCTCCTGCGTGATTACTGTGATATTTCTTTAGTGAAGACGTGTGATGGAATTGCTGTGAGTGTGCTGTTTCTTAGGTTAAGAGAGGGGTGCATATTTCCTGCGAACACGGTATCTGTTAGTAACTTGATTTTTGTTGTAAACTGTTGCGTTCTCCTTTTCACTTATAAGCATGTCAAATAAAACACATCAAGCAGCGCTTTAAAGGGAATGTGCACGCGCCTCCGAGCACCCCCGGATATGGAGAGCTGGCCTGACATAAGAAGGGACTGTGCTGAGGGAAGCTCTGGCCTTCTCAAAGGTTGCATTTCAACATACACGGACAACACAAAGACAAACAGCTAAGGAGACAAGCGTCGCGGCACCGACGCTTTAGTTTTAATGTTAAAAGTAAAGCGCGGGTGCCGCAATTATATCAAAAGTAAAGAAATAGATGTTTTTTTCTATTTCTTTACTTTTGGTATAATCGCGGCACCCGTGCTTTACTTATAACATTAAAAGTAAAGCGTGGGTGCCGCGATCAGACCAAAAGTAAAAACATAGAAAAAAACATCTATTTCTTTACTTTTGCTATAATCGCGGCACCCGCGCTTTACTTTTAACGTTAAATGTAAAGCGCGGGTGCTGTGATTATAGCAAAAGTAAAGAAATAGATGTTTGTTTCTATTTCTTTACTTTTGGTATAATCACGGCACCCGTGCTTTACTTATAACATTAAAAGTAAAGCGCGGGTGCCCCTTGGTTTTTAGGCAATACATTCCTAGTAAGAGGGCACGCTATGGAATTAAGCTGTATATGCTGTGTGACTGTAGGACTGGATATGTCTCTAATTTCAGGGTGTACACCGGTAAGGAATCCAGGATTAACCCCCCTGGTTGTCCGTCCACTTTTGTAGTGACTGAGAAAATTGTGATACAAATCACACAGTCCCGACTTTTAGAGGGCGGGGGAGGACTTCAACAATTGATTATATGTTTACAAGTTTCAACTTTTTGTCTTGGTTTCTAAAAGGGGAGTTTTTACCAACAGAGTGGGGAGCTTATAACACCCTATGTTCCTCTATGCTCTTACTGATTAAGGGACTCATTTGCAATAGTAATTTGATATCCATTACACAACATTCTTCGGATGGCTTAAGATCAGTTTGGCGTCTGAAAAAGCCTATAGAAACCTTATCCACTATCTTTAAAACTCATTTAGGAGCATTTCTTAACTGTCTAGCAGAGACCAGGCAAGAGTTTGCGGTTATTCACTATCACAGGCTAACAGAGATCATCAGAGTCAATGCTCAAGCCAATCCAACCAAACAACAGGGATCCTAGATGGTTCGATGAGATCTGCTCTAAGGCTAACCGAAAGCTGATGAAGGCCTTAAACGCGTGACCTAGGTTTAGGAGTGATATCTCCCTGGCTCAGAGAAAGTACAAACTTGCGTTTTTAAACAGGAAGAGGGAACTCCACAAACGGGACTGGGAGCTTCTAGAAAATACAGCACTCGAGAAGTGGGATTTAGTGAAATCAATTAAAATCTAAAAATGAAATTCTCCTACTAATTCCCCTCTTCAAAATAACATTTTAGGTTCAGATTGGGTTACTCATTTCCTCTCCATTTCCTCTACTGCAGAAGATTCTAGTGCGCTATGTGAATTACTTAACAGATTACAAATCCTTCCACCTCTGATATTAACTTTGCACGAAGCAGACTTGCCCATCCATCATAGCAATGGAGGTAGAGCACCAGGCACAGACGGGGTACCTATGGATTTGGTGAAATCTATGCCAAAAAGTTGGGGCACCCTTATCACTAACATATTCAACTCCTGTTTAAAAACAAATATTCCCCCTTTCTGGCCCACCGCAACAATTGTGCCGATATTTAAAAAGGGAGATCTCTTGTCCTCTAAATGTTACCGTCCTATATCACTTATTTACAGCACAATCACAATTATTGGTAGTCATCTATAACTGTCTAGTAAATAGGGCGATGGACAAGAGCATTTTTTCCCCTTTCCAATTTGTTTTCCGCTTGAAATTAGGCACTAACGATTAATGTCTGAAACTGGGGATTATAATTTCTAAGTATACCAACGCCAGGCGATCCCCCATTTATCTTGCTTCTGTGGACTTGACAACTGCCTTTGATTCAGTGAACAGAACCAAGTTATGGACAAGGTTGCTGGATCAAGGAGTGGACCACCCACTTATTAATTTTTTATTCTCACTACACTTAGACTTATCGGCTAGAGTGCGCTTAAATTCTTATGGCGAGATTTCCACTGTCTTCCCCCTGAGGAGTGGAGTGTGGCAGGGATGCATATTGGCCCCTCTGTTATTCATTTTGTATGTAAATGGACTATCGGTCTATTAAACCTCTCGGCCCTCAGACACTCCTAGAATAGCAGGCTCTTCAATCCCCACGCTACTCTACGCTGATGATGCAGTGCTGCTTGCCCTCATTCTGAATGCATTGAGGCATCAGATGGAGGCCTTTGCCTCTTTTATGTCAAATTTGAATCTGAAAACCAACTACATAACATCACACATCATGTCCTGAGGACCAGGGAATATAAAGCGGAATATAATCCACTTTAATGGGCAAGACCTAACTGCTGTGAACAACTACTGCTACTTAGGTCTAACTTTGAGCTCCTCATTGTCTTTGAACCCCCACCTGGTGCAGGCCAGACTTAAACTTTGCAGAACTGCAGGGACTGTTTGTAACCTGTCAAGAGCAGAGTCTAGAGGGACTGTTCTTCCACCCTTGAAGGTATACAATTTTCAGTGCATTAGTGCAGTCACTTATGGAGCTGGTGTCTTAAGTCCTACAGTCCAAGGAAAATCACTTTTTTCGGCAGCTACTGTGTTTACCACCTACCACTTACAGTTTTATTTTACACTCAGAATTAAACCAGAGATATATATCAGAAGAATGGGTAAGCTTTTGAGAATGGGTAGGCTTTTACGAATTGGTGGGCTTTTAAGAATGGGTAGGCTTTTAAGAATTGGTAGGCTTTTAATAATGGGTAGATTTTTCCACACCAGGCTTTATTGGGTAGGGAGAACCATACTCAATGTATCCGGCTTGTAATTCCAGCTGGAAAAATCATAAGCAGCTGTGGCTACAGCAGCAACCCAGTCGGAAAACCAGTTTATTTCCTAATGGTGAGGGCATACAGTGTTCCTCCCTGCTAGAACAAAACTTCCCCTTTGCTACCCTACTCTCAACATCCACCTCCCTTACATTGCAACAACACCCATGGACCCTCCCATATATTTAACACCTGCTCAGGGAAGGTGGTAAATGTGTGCAGTAATGCCCCACAGAACCGTGTATTCTCTGTGGGTTTACAACTTGAAAAATCAGCCCACAATTTTACAACCCCTTTTCATGGGGTTTCACTCATAATTGTATGTTACTGGTGTGGAAATAGAGCATGGTACTAATTTGGAATTAGGGCATGGTACTGATGTAGAATTAGAGCATGGTACTGATGTGGAATTAGAGCATGGTACTGATGTAGAATTAGAGCATGGTACTGATATGGAATTAGAGCATGGTAGCAATAACATTGCATTACATTTTGCTGATACCCTAGTCCCGTGTATCTTGCATTCAAGACCTATATGTGGAGTTCAAGTTACTTGAAATTTGATTATTTTACTGTGGTTATAGGGGAACCCTATATTCAAATATTGCGTATTATCGGACTGTCAGATTAGGATATCTATTCTTGATCTACAACACTAACCTGTACTAGTGTAACCAGTATTGCCAGCGTAACAGTAACCAGCACCATCCCATTATGAGTAAAACCCCATGGAACAGGGTGTTCACAGGTGAGACACATTTTTCTGATCATAAAACCACACGATCTTTTCAGGTTTGCTTTCCTTGAAACTTGACTGACTCCTCTGTTTCAAAGAAGCCCTCTCTGGGCGGTCTCAACCGCTGCCAGGGAAAATCGCTGTCTCGGTTCTCAGGTTAGTATCTCCTAGTGCCTGGGTTGCCCAGCAAGGCATGGCTGGACCCAGTGTGGTCTTTATACCATTCAGTCCAAAATGGCCGCGAGAGGTCAAATTCTTGAGTAACCACAGAAGGTCAGGTTCTAGCATGTTCCACATTCTACCATGTTACCGTTCAGTCCTCCAGCCTGTTTTCTAAATGGCCTTAAAAAACCCAAAGCTTGAGATCACTGCAGTTCAGGGCAATAGTGCTCAAGAGAGTATTACTTCATGTGACCACTGAATCATAGTACAATAGCGTTCAAGAGCATATTACTGCATGAGAGCATTTTATAATGCTTACAAGACTTGCCTAGAATGTTTTTTAAAGATAGAACAGGTCTTGACCCGGAACGATATTGATAGTTGCATCTTCATCCTCACGCACCAGGTTCAGCAAGCCAGTGCTTGGCTGTCAGAGTAATATGGGTTGTTTGTGATGAAACTGTGGCTGTGACACTGACTTAAAGACAGATCCTTTAAACTATGCAATCCTTGATGTATGCGCACCAATTTTCTCATGTGTTTACCCCTGGTAGACCCACGTGTCTATTCTGAATTTGGTTAAATTTAGTAAAATATTTCAAATGTTATATTTATTTATTTATTTATTTATATAGCGCCTGAATCGACCCCCGAAGGGGTATCTCTGCGCTGCGGTCACGGCTACAGGGTTAGCTGAAGAGAAGGATCAAAATAGAATTGTCTTAAGGCGCTTCCTAAACTGAAGATGATCCGAACACAGTCTCAGGTTAATGGGAAGCTGATTCCAGTAGAGGGGGGCCAGGTGGGAGAAAGCTTTACCACCCAACCTGACTCTTCTGACTCGGGGAACTACGAGAAGGGATTTAGTTCCTGAGCGGAGGGATCTGGAGGGCACATAGAGAGTGAATTTCTCTGCAAGGTACGAAGGTCCGATATTATATAGGGCCTTATGCACAGTGCAGCAGATTTTAAATTGAACCCGCTTACGAACTGAGAGCCAATGCAGCTGGCGAAGGAGTGAAAGGGAGGAAGTTTTTGGAGGGGCATTTAAGACCAGGCGTGCCGCGGTATTCTGGACCACCTTCAATTTACATAACGAGGACTCATTGGCTGAGACCAGTAAGGCATTGCAGTCATTATAGCCAAACAATGTATTTTAATTTCCTATGGCTGATTAAAGTGGCACTACTGTGCAGCTATAATGTTAATGTGTATGTTTATAGAGAGGATAAATAGTTGGTAGCTGTGTATCAGTGTCCTACACTGCCATTGAGGGCCTCATGTGGATCTCTGGTGATATAAAAGGGTTCTTCTAATAATATCAACCACTGGGCTACGTGATTTGCATATGTCACTAAAATTACACCATAACATTAACTGCTACGTATTTATTACCCCACACTTATTTTGTAAACAGGAAAATGTGTCTGAAGCTATGTGCTGTAGTATATTATCCTGATTTCTTGTTTCCTCTTTGGATAATACAATTTTAGTAGATTATTGCAGATGGGTGCATCCTTATTCCTGTGGCATAAGGGCCCATAAACCACTTCTGAATAGATCTTATGCTTATCCTCGAAAACCTCACATAATGGTTGTTTTTGAGAAGTTGCGGTTACCATCAGGGTCAGGGGCACAATAAGGCTCCCTGTAAGTAGCTGCCATACGGCACCACCACAAGATGCCACAAATAGGTGTCAATCCTCAACAAATGGATCCCAACACGGTCTGTTGCTAGCAGAGAAAGAGCATCCAAAGAAAAACTGTCAATTTGCTTGGGGTATGGAAAATCCTTGCACCTTAGCTTTTAGCTATGCTCCCATTGCACCAGCAAATTCCCTACTCAGTCCCTTCAGGCATGCCTCCAGCGCAATGGCTGCGGTAATCTATGGATATGGTTGTGTTCACCATTATGCGTGTCCTATTGCTAAGCAGAGTAGGCAGTAGGAAGAAAGCATAACCTATGCCATCCTACTGCTGGCCCAGTAACATTTAACGGTGCTGCAAGGGTGTGATGAAAAAGTTATGTAAAGCCAAAGAGCTATGTGAAGGGTAAAGGATTTTCAAAGGAAACACAGGCAGGAATGAACTTGTTTTTATGCAGTACAGTCTCCAAATTTGCAGCTCTGTGTTGTGCAAGGGGAAATCCTAGCACAGAGTGATATCTAATAAGAATGATCTGCTGCTTTTCATCCCCTGCACTAGCTCTCACACAAGGATGTGTTGTGTGACACACAGTCTTGCACCATGATGCATAGGCAAGTGGCTGCTGTTTTGCACCACATTTTCACTGGAAGCACACCCTACCAGTACAAATTCACACATTGAATTTGTCTTGTGCACTGTAGAGCACACATGCAATGCAATCGCTTTTTTTTCGAGAAACAAATACATTTTCCCTTCTTTGTGTTTGCTCCAGGTAGGCAGAAGAGGTTGATGTAAAATCCGGTCGGGCTAGCTTAGCCGGACTTTGTGTCAAAACCTGCGGGTGGTTGCGCTGATCCACCCCAGTGATGTACATTTGATGGCCCCTTTATACAAGGAGAAACAAAGCAGCAATAAGCTGTATTTGCACTGAGAAAAGGGGGGCTTTCTCAGTGCAAAACACATTTTGTGCTGGAACGTAAATAGGGGCAGATTTACAACAAGCAGCTCATCTGTAGAGATTGCATCTGTAGAGATGCGTCAGTTTCCTTGCGCCTCCTTGTGAAACCCTTGAGCCACCATGGATGCAACGTATTTATAATACAACTCACCTTGCGCAAGGATTGACAGATGCATCAGAAATTCTGACCCATCTGTTGGCGCAAAGGTCACTCATTGCTGGAGTTGTGTTGTAAGCACAGCACAACTCAGCAATGCATGGGGAGGCCTATACTTATTGTGCTGCATCACTCCATATGCCTGCTCCAAGCAGGTGTAAGGTTTTGACGGAGTGGCGTCCTCGAAGTGGTGCAGTGAAATGTTGTAGATTTCACTACATCACTTCTACGAGGCTTTCCTGCGTGGGATCACCCACCCTGCATACATTATACCTGAAGCAGGTATAATGTGGCGCAGGGCTTTACAAGGTGACGCATCTCCCTAAATGCATCACGCTGTTAATGGGCCGCACTGCAGTACTTACACCGCTGCATCACAAAAAGTGACGCAACGGGCTCGTAAATCTGCCCTATAGTGTTTGCTGCCACTTGGCATCATTTTGCCTTGCTTTGAACCAGCACAAAGTTTTAGTAAATCTGGGCCACAATATACATTCCTAACTAAAATATCTTTAGTGACCAAATTCCATCCTGGATACATCTTGACACCTTTTAACTGAGAGCACGCAGTTTATTTTACTTGATTTGATAGGACATGACCCACAGAAAGGGTGAGTCTGCCTGTCAGGGGATATTCTGACGAGTCATGCGCTTTGACGCAGCTTCCCTGGTCCTAACGTGACTCAGAACGCACACACCCGAGACCTCGGCGGGACCGTATCCTCTCTCTCGTATCTCACCCTCCTGTGCCCGAGGCTGCAGGGATGTTTAGGGTGGGGAGTTAGAGCTGTGTGGGCCTACGTCACGCCTGCTTCCAGGCCTAGCCTCGGGATGATGAGCAGTCATTCCCGTAATGGGTCCTGTAAGGCAACGACAGCGCACGATATTAATTACCATTTTAAAAAAGCTGAATGATGCGGCCACTGCTGGAGGTCTCATCATTCCGCAGACGTGTGCATACGTCATTACGAATGCACACGCATACAGATTGGAAGAGACTCCATTTTCTGTTATTTATTATTGACTGGTTGAAGACGCTGAGCGCCATTACACCAGCCAATTTAAAAAAAGAAATTTGAAGAGCTCAAAAGCACTTTTGTGGAGTGCCGGTGGCAATTTGCCCCTGTCCCTTCCAAAACGTGGATGCATTTGTTTAAAGAACCGCAGTGTTTAAGGGCTCACAGAGAAGCAAGTGGGTGGGTGGGCTGCAATGGGGAGTAGACGGGTGGCTTTTAAATTAAAAATTAAAAGGACATGCAGGACACAAGGGAAATAGCAACACGGTAACATGGGGAGAAAAGCGCACAGACAGAGCAACACGGAGCATACGATTTGGGGGGGGGGGGGGCTTGGTGGCAGGAGAAAACTACACGAAGAAGATAGCAAAACCGGGGTAGGTTGGATAATTCAGTGAGGGGAAAAGAGGCGCAAAGGAGAGAGCCAAAAAGACATGCACTGTCACGGAGTGCTTAAACAAAAAAGAAAAATATGGGAGCAGTGGAAGAATAGAAGCCAGCCAAACAAAAAACGAGAAAGAAACTATGCTTCGGGGGTGGTAAAAAGTTACACAAGATGAGCAAGTAAATCTATCGAATGAGAAGCAATCATATGACCATTCAGGTTTGGTCCCTTCGGATTTGTGAATTTAAGTGTTTGCGACCTCAGTCTAGGTTACTACATCTGACCCTGATCTGATCTTAACTGAGAAGAATTACTTGGCAACGGTATAAGGAGGAAAGGAATAAATGAGTGTTTAGGTCCAAAGTAAGTGACGTGCAACACGAGTGTTTATATGTTCTCCACATGACCGTGCTTGATCTTCTAGAGGGCTGTGTTTGTTTATAGTTTTACCCGTCTGTACCAAGTAGTTGTGTAAATTTGCTTTCCAGATTATGGTACTCAGCCTGTTGGGTGTATGTGTTGTCATCACAAAGGAGGGGTACCTTAATTGATGTTTTTCCGGAGCCCCCTCCATCCCCCCACAAGGATGTAGATTTGTTGTAACGCTTTTCGCCCTAAGTGGGATGGGTATTCCCAGACGTGGGACCCGTGCTCACTACGCCACTGGAGTCAAGATATCCTGGCTGATGACGGCTGATAGCCAGAAACCGGTCCTAGGATGCTTGATTCCGGTCCAGGGAAGATATGGCTTGGCAGTTCGGGCTGGACTGTTCCCATGAGGCACAGGGTCAAGACTGATTTGCATATGGTCATGTCTAAACTGGGGTGGTGTAGTGGGCAAAAGAACGATGGATTTAACCCAGATCTCTTGACTGGGGGAGAATGTATGCATTGTCAGCATTCCGTCCATCATTTGTTTGTTGTAACGCTTTTCGCCCTAAGTGGGATGGGTATTCCCAGACGTGGGACCCGTGCTCACTACGCCACTGGAGTCAAGCTATCCTGGCTGATGACGGCTGATAGCCAGAAACCGGTCCTAGGATGCTTGATTCCGGTCCAGGGAAGATATGGCTTGGCAGTTCGGGCTGGACTGTTCCCATGAGGCACAGGGTCAAGACTGATTTGCATATGGCCATGTCTAAACTGGGGTGGTGTAGTGGGCAAAAGAACGATGGATTTAACCCAGATCTCTTGACTGGGGGAGAATGCATGCATTGTCAGCATTCCGTCCATCATTTGTTTGTTGTAACGCTTTTCGCCCTAAGTGGGATGGGTATTCCCAGACGTGCGACCCGTGCTCACTACGCCACTGGAGTCAAGCTATCCTGGCTGATGACGGCTGATAGCCAGAAACCGGTCCTAGGATGCTTGATTCCGGTCCAGGGAAGATATGGCTTGGCAGTTCGGGCTGGACTGTTCCCATGAGGCACAGGGTCAAGACTGATTTGCATATGGCTATGTCTAAACTGGGGTGGTGTAGTGGGCAAAAGAACGATGGATTTAACCCAGATCTCTTGACTGGGGGAGAATGTATGCATTGTCAGCATTCCGTCCATCATTTGTTTGTTGTAACGCTTTTCCCCCTAAGTGGGATGGGTATTCCCAGACGTGGGACCCGTGCTCACTACGCCACTGGAGTCAAGCTATCCTGGCTGATGACGGCTGATAGCCAGAAACCGGTCCTAGGATGCTTGATTCCGGTCCAGGGAAGATATGGCTTGGCAGTTCGGGCTGGACTGTTCCCATGAGGCACAGGGTCAAAACTGATTTGCATATGGCCATGTCTAAACTGGGGTGGTGTAGTGGGCAAAAGAACGATGGATTTAAACCAGATCTCTTGACTGGGGGAGAATGTATGCATTGTCAGCATTCCGTCCATCATTTGTTTGTTGTAACGCTTTTCGCCCTAAGTGGGATGGGTATTCCCAGACGTGGGACCCGTGCTCAATACGCCACTGGAGTCAAGCTATCCTGGCTGATGACGGCTGATAGCCAGAAACCGGTCCTAGGATGCTTGATTCCGGTCCAGGGAAGATATGGCTTGGCAGTTCGGGCTGGACTGTTCCCATGAGGCACAGGGTCAAGACTGATTTGCATATGGCCATGTCTAAACTGGGGTGGTGTAGTGGGCAAAAGAACGATGGATTTAACCCAGATCTCTTGACTGGGGGAGAATGTATGCATTGTCAGCATTCCGTCCATCATTTGTTTGTTGTAGCGCTTTTCGCCCTAAGTGGGATGGGTATTCCCAGACGTGGGACCCGTGCTCACTACGCCACTGGAGTCAAGCTATCCTGGCTGATGACGGCTGATAGCCAGAAACCGGTCCTAGGATGCTTGATTCCGGTCCAGGGAAGATATGGCTTGGCAGTTCGGGCTGGACTGTTCCCATGAGGCACAGGGTCAAGACTGATTTGCATATGGCCATGTCTAAACTGGGGTGGTGCAGTGGGCAAAAGAACGATGGATTTAACCCAGATCTCTTGACTGGGGGAGAATGTATGCATTGTCAGCATTCCGTCCATCATTTGTTTGTTGTAACGCTTTTCGCCCTAAGTGGGATGGCTATTCCCAGACGTGGGACCCGTGCTCACTACGCCACTGGAGTCAAGCTATCCTGGCTGATGACGGCTGATAGCCAGAAACCGGTCCTAGGATGCTTGATTCCGGTCCAGGGAAGATATGGCTTGGCAGTTCGGGCTGGACTGTTCCCATGAGGCACAGGGTCAAGACTGATTTGCATATGGCCATGTCTAAACTGGGGTGGTGCAGTGGGCAAAAGAACGATGGATTTAACCCAGATCTCTTGACTGGGGGAGAATGTATGCATTGTCAGCATTCCGTCCATCATTTGTTTGTTGTAACGCTTTTCGCCCTAAGTGGGATGGGTATTCCCAGACGTGGGACCCGTGCTCACTACGCCACTGGAGTCAAGCTATCCTGGCTGATGACGGCTGATAGCCAGAAACCGGTCCTAGGATGCTTGATTCCGGTCCAGGGAAGGTATGGCTTGGCAGTTCGGGCTGGACTGTTCCCATGAGGCACAGGGTCAAGACTGATTTGCATATGGCCATGTCTAAACTGGGGTGGTGTAGTGGGCAAAAGAACGATGGATTTAACCCAGATCTCTTGACTGGGGGAGAATGTATGCATTGTCAGCATTCCGTCCATCATTTGTTTGTTGTAACGCTTTTCGCCCTAAGTGGGATGGGTATTCCCAGACGTGGGACCCGTGCTCACTACGCCACTGGAGTCAAGCTATCCTGGCTGATGACGGCTGATAGCCAGAAACCGGTCCTAGGATGCTTGATTCCGGTCCAGGGAAGGTATGGCTTGGCAGTTCGGGCTGGACTGTTCCCATGAGGCACAGGGTCAAGACTGATTTGCATATGGCCATGTCTAAACTGGGGTGGTGTAGTGGGCAAAAGAACGATGGATTTAACCCAGATCTCTTGACTGGGGGAGAATGTATGCATTGTCAGCATTCCGTCCATCATTTGTTTGTTGTAACGCTTTTCGCCCTAAGTGGGATGGGTATTCCCAGACGTGGGACCCGTGCTCACTACGCCACTGGAGTCAAGCTATCCTGGCTGATGACGGCTGATAGCCAGAAACCGGTCCTAGGATGCTTGATTCCGGTCCAGGGAAGATATGGCTTGGCAGTTCGGGCTGGACTGTTCCCATGAGGCACAGGGTCAAGACTGATTTGCATATGGCCATGTCTAAACTGGGGTGGTGTAGTGGGCAAAAGAACGATGGATTTAACCCAGATCTCTTGACTGGGGGAGAATGTATGCATTGTCAGCATTCCGTCCATCATTTGTTTGTTGTAGCGCTTTTCGCCCTAAGTGGGATGGGTATTCCCAGACGTGGGACCCGTGCTCACTACGCCACTGGAGTCAAGCTATCCTGGCTGATGACGGCTGATAGCCAGAAACCGGTCCTAGGATGCTTGATTCCGGTCCAGGGAAGATATGGCTTGGCAGTTCGGGCTGGACTGTTCCCATGAGGCACAGGGTCAAGACTGATTTGCATATGGCCATGTCTAAACTGGGGTGGTGCAGTGGGCAAAAGAACGATGGATTTAACCCAGATCTCTTGACTGGGGGAGAATGTATGCATTGTCAGCATTCCGTCCATCATTTGTTTGTTGTAACGCTTTTCGCCCTAAGTGGGATGGCTATTCCCAGACGTGGGACCCGTGCTCACTACGCCACTGGAGTCAAGCTATCCTGGCTGATGACGGCTGATAGCCAGAAACCGGTCCTAGGATGCTTGATTCCGGTCCAGGGAAGATATGGCTTGGCAGTTCGGGCTGGACTGTTCCCATGAGGCACAGGGTCAAGACTGATTTGCATATGGCCATGTCTAAACTGGGGTGGGTCAGTGGGCAAAAGAACGATGGATTTAACCCAGATCTCTTGACTGGGGGAGAATGTATGCATTGTCAGCATTCCGTCCATCATTTGTTTGTTGTAACGCTTTTCGCCCTAAGTGGGATGGGTATTCCCAGACGTGGGACCCGTGCTCACTACGCCACTGGAGTCAAGCTATCCTGGCTGATGACGGCTGATAGCCAGAAACCGGTCCTAGGATGCTTGATTCCGGTCCAGGGAAGGTATGGCTTGGCAGTTCGGGCTGGACTGTTCCCATGAGGCACAGGGTCAAGACTGATTTGCATATGGCCATGTCTAAACTGGGGTGGTGTAGTGGGCAAAAGAACGATGGATTTAACCCAGATCTCTTGACTGGGGGAGAATGTATGCATTGTCAGCATTCCGTCCATCATTTGTTTGTTGTAACGCTTTTCGCCCTAAGTGGGATGGGTATTCCCAGACGTGGGACCCGTGCTCACTACGCCACTGGAGTCAAGCTATCCTGGCTGATGACGGCTGATAGCCAGAAACCGGTCCTAGGATGCTTGATTCCGGTCCAGGGAAGGTATGGCTTGGCAGTTCGGGCTGGACTGTTCCCATGAGGCACAGGGTCAAGACTGATTTGCATATGGCCATGTCTAAACTGGGGTGGTGTAGTGGGCAAAAGAACGATGGATTTAACCCAGATCTCTTGACTGGGGGAGAATGTATGCATTGTCAGCATTCCGTCCATCATTTGTTTGTTGTAACGCTTTTCGCCCTAAGTGGGATGGGTATTCCCAGACGTGGGACCCGTGCTCACTACGCCACTGGAGTCAAGCTATCCTGGCTGATGACGGCTGATAGCCAGAAACCGGTCCTAGGATGCTTGATTCCGGTCCAGGGAAGATATGGCTTGGCAGTTCGGGCTGGACTGTTCCCATGAGGCACAGGGTCAAGACTGATTTGCATATGGCCATGTCTAAACTGGGGTGGTGTAGTGGGCAAAAGAACGATGGATTCAACCCAGATCTCTTGACTGGGGGAGAATGTATGCATTGTCAGCATTCCGTCCATCATTTGTTTGTTGTAACGCTTTTCGCCCTAAGTGGGATGGGTATTCCCAGACGTGGGACCCGTGCTCACTACGCCACTGGAGTCAAGCTATCCTGGCTGATGACGGCTGATAGCCAGAAACCGGTCCTAGGATGCTTGATTCCGGTCCAGGGAAGATATGGCTTGGCAGTTCGGGCTGGACTGTTCCCATGAGGCACAGGGTCAAGACTGATTTGCATATGGCCATGTCTAAACTGGGGTGGTGTAGTGGGCAAAAGAACGATGGATTTAACCCAGATCTCTTGACTGGGGGAGAATGTATGCATTGTCAGCATTCCGTCCATCATTTGTTTGTTGTAACGCTTTTCGCCCTAAGTGGGATGGGTATTCCCAGACGTGGGACCCGTGCTCACTACGCCACTGGAGTCAAGCTATCCTGGCTGATGACGGCTGATAGCCAGAAACCGGTCCTAGGATGCTTGATTCCGGTCCAGGGAAGATATGGCTTGGCAGTTCGGGCTGGACTGTTCCCATGAGGCACAGGGTCAAGACTGATTTGCATATGGCCATGTCTAAACTGGGGTGGTGTAGTGGGCAAAAGAACGATGGATTTAACCCAGATCTCTTGACTGGGGGAGAATGTATGCATTGTCAGCATTCCGTCCATCATTTGTTTGTTGTAACGCTTTTCGCCCTAAGTGGGATGGGTATTCCCAGACGTGGGACCCGTGCTCACTACGCCACTGGAGTCAAGCTATCCTGGCTGATGACGGCTGATAGCCAGAAACCGGTCCTAGGATGCTTGATTCCGGTCCAGGGAAGATATGGCTTGGCAGTTCGGGCTGGACTGTTCCCATGAGGCACAGGGTCAAGACTGATTTGCATATGGCCATGTCTAAACTGGGGTGGTGTAGTGGGCAAAAGAACGATGGATTTAACCCAGATCTCTTGACTGGGGGAGAATGTATGCATTGTCAGCATTCCGTCCATCATTTGTTTGTTGTAACGCTTTTCGCCCTAAGTGGGATGGCTATTCCCAGACGTGGGACCCGTGCTCACTACGCCACTGGAGTCAAGCTATCCTGGCTGATGACGGCTGATAGCCAGAAACCGGTCCTAGGATGCTTGATTCCGGTCCAGGGAAGATATGGCTTGGCAGTTCGGGCTGGACTGTTCCCATGAGGCACAGGGTCAAGACTGATTTGCATATGGCCATGTCTAAACTGGGGTGGTGTAGTGGGCAAAAGAACGATGGATTTAACCCAGATCTCTTGACTGGGGGAGAATGTATGCATTGTCAGCATTCCGTCCATCATTTGTTTGTTGTAACGCTTTTCGCCCTAAGTGGGATGGGTATTCCCAGACGTGGGACCCGTGCTCACTACGCCACTGGAGTCAAGCTATCCTGGCTGATGACGGCTGATAGCCAGAAACCGGTCCTAGGATGCTTGATTGCGGTCCAGGGAAGGTATGGCTTGGCAGTTCGGGCTGGACTGTTCCCATGAGGCACAGGGTCAAGACTGATTTGCATATGGCCATGTCTAAACTGGGGTGGTGTAGTGGGCAAAAGAACGATGGATTTAACCCAGATCTCTTGACTGGGGGAGAATGTATGCATTGTCAGCATTCCGTCCATCATTTGTTTGTTGTAACGCTTTTCGCCCTAAGTGGGATGGGTATTCCCAGACGTGGGACCCGTGCTCACTACGCCACTGGAGTCAAGCTATCCTGGCTGATGACGGCTGATAGCCAGAAACCGGTCCTAGGATGCTTGATTCCGGTCCAGGGAAGATATGGCTTGGCAGTTCGGGCTGGACTGTTCCCATGAGGCACAGGGTCAAGACTGATTTGCATATGGCCATGTCTAAACTGGGGTGGTGTAGTGGGCAAAAGAACGATGGATTCAACCCAGATCTCTTGACTGGGGGAGAATGTATGCATTGTCAGCATTCCGTCCATCATTTGTTTGTTGTAACGCTTTTCGCCCTAAGTGGGATGGGTATTCCCAGACGTGGGACCCGTGCTCACTATGCCACTGGAGTCAAGCTATCCTGGCTGATGACGGCTGATAGCCAGAAACCGGTCCTAGGATGCTTGATTCCGGTCCAGGGAAGATATGGCTTGGCAGTTCGGGCTGGACTGTTCCCATGAGGCACAGGGTCAAGACTGATTTGCATATGGCCATGTCTAAACTGGGGTGGTGTAGTGGGCAAAAGAACGATGGATTTAACCCAGATCTCTTGACTGGGGGAGAATGTATGCATTGTCAGCATTCCGTCCATCATTTGTTTGTTGTAACGCTTTTCGCCCTAAGTGGGATGGGTATTCCCAGACGTGGGACCCGTGCTCACTACGCCACTGGAGTCAAGCTATCCTGGCTGATGACGGCTGATAGCCAGAAACCGGTCCTAGGATGCTTGATTCCGGTCCAGGGAAGATATGGCTTGGCAGTTCGGGCTGGACTGTTCCCATGAGGCACAGGGTCAAGACTGATTTGCATATGGCCATGTCTAAACTGGGGTGGTGTAGTGGGCAAAAGAACGATGGATTTAACCCAGATCTCTTGACTGGGGGAGAATGTATGCATTGTCAGCATTCCGTCCATCATTTGTTTGTTGTAACGCTTTTCGCCCTAAGTGGGATGGGTATTCCCAGACGTGGGACCCGTGCTCACTACGCCACTGGAGTCAAGCTATCCTGGCTGATGACGGCTGATAGCCAGAAACCGGTCCTAGGATGCTTGATTCCGGTCCAGGGAAGATATGGCTTGGCAGTTCGGGCTGGACTGTTCCCATGAGGCACAGGGTCAAGACTGATTTGCATATGGCCATGTCTAAACTGGGGTGGTGTAGTGGGCAAAAGAACGATGGATTTAACCCAGATCTTTTGACTGGGGGAGAATGTATGCATTGTCAGCATTCCGTCCATCATTTGTTTGTTGTAACGCTTTTCGCCCTAAGTGGGATGGGTATTCCCAGACGTGGGACCCGTGCTCACTACGCCACTGGAGTCAAGCTATCCTGGCTGATGACGGCTGATAGCCAGAAACCGGTCCTAGGATGCTTGATTCCGGTCCAGGGAAGATATGGCTTGGCAGTTCGGGCTGGACTGTTCCCATGAGGCACAGGGTCAAGACTGATTTGCATATGGCCATGTCTAAACTGGGGTGGTGTAGTGGGCAAAAGAACGATGGATTTAACCCAGATCTCTTGACTGGGGGAGAATGTATGCATTGTCAGCATTCCGTCCATCATTTGTTTGTTGTAACGCTTTTCGCCCTAAGTGGGATGGGTATTCCCAGACGTGGGACCCGTGCTCACTACGCCACTGGAGTCAAGCTATCCTGGCTGATGACGGCTGATAGCCAGAAACCGGTCCTAGGATGCTTGATTCCGGTCCAGGGAAGATATGGCTTGGCAGTTCGGGCTGGACTGTTCCCATGAGGCACAGGGTCAAGACTGATTTGCATATGGCCATGTCTAAACTGGGGTGGTGTAGTGGGCAAAAGAACGATGGATTTAACCCAGATCTCTTGACTGGGGGAGAATGTATGCATTGTCAGCATTCCGTCCATCATTTGTTTGTTGTAACGCTTTTCGCCCTAAGTGGGATGGGTATTCCCAGACGTGGGACCCGTGCTCACTACGCCACTGGAGTCAAGCTATCCTGGCTGATGACGGCTGATAGCCAGAAACCGGTCCTAGGATGCTTGATTCCGGTCCAGGGAAGATATGGCTTGGCAGTTTGGGCTGGACTGTTCCCATGAGGCTCAGGGTCAAGACTGATTTGCATATGGCCATGTCTAAACTGGGGTGGTGTAGTGGGCAAAAGAACGATGGATTTAACCCAGATCTCTTGACTGGGGGAGAACGTATGCATTGTCAGCATTCCGTCCATCAATTGTTTGTTGTAACGTATATTCCAACGATAGCGCCCTTTTCCATAAAACATCGCTGGTTTTCCAGCGATGTTCCATGTAAAACAGCGATATGCTTTATGATACGACCCTGTGGTCGTATCACATGAATCCACCTCCCATGTTAGGAATGCCTTAGTCAGGAATTTAACAGACGTTAAATTCCTGTGTTAAGGCATACTTAGCGAGATTAAAATAATCGCTTCCCCGCAATGTAAATATTGCGAAGCTGCCTTTGCGATATTTACCCATGTTGTTTCCACAGACACGCCTACTTTGCATCTCATTAGCGATGCGAAGTTAGGCGTGCTGGAAATGGGAGCAAAATCAGCGTGTCTTTGCTGATAAGGCGATAAAATTATCGCCGCTTTTTGGACAAAAACGTCCGCAAAAGCGGAGATAATTTTTTATCTCCGCATTGTTAATATGTCCCTACGTTTCTTAACTCCCCTCCCTGTCAATCTGCACAGCTGTTGACCTAGCACTCATGATTGCCAGTAAGGAGACTCCTCCCAAAGAAAATCTATTTTCCCAGAGTCCTACAAAAACATTGACCACATTCCGGGAGGACATTGGTGCAGAGTGGGGCAGGCAGAACTCGCGGAATTTGACTCTGCCGAATTTCGCAGAGTTACAAAAAAACTCAGTGAGATTCAAGGGAGTTCCGACGACAGGCAGAAATAGGTACCTCATGAAGTAATGTAACACCGGAAGGCATTTCATCCTAAAAAATCAGCACTAACGGCATGTAGTGTAGGGCCAGAGGGCGCAGCTACTTGAGTTGATTTTGCTTCCACTCAAGTAGATTTTCCATTCGAGCAACAGCCTTCTGACCGCGAATGGTAGCGATCGCCCACGTTGGAAAAATCTTACCTGATGTCTTCTTAGCAACCAAAAATTGCTCTAGGTGATGCCAAATCTTGCTCACCAACTTACTGTTTTGGCGCATGCACAAGAAAAAATTCTGCCAGTCGGTGATTGGCAGAATTTGGCCGGAACTCAGCGTTACTCGGCAAAATTCTGCCAATTCTGCCAGCAGAACAGAATATTTCGCCCACCCCTAGTGCAGAGGAAAGCAAATAGTAGTTGGAGCAATATAGAAGGAAAAATGTTGGTGCTGGCTTCTTCTTTTCACATTCTTATACATTTTGTTTTGTGATTTTTCTCAAGCTTTGGTGGAGCCAATTATGCCCACACATGGACTCATCAAAAAGGGTGTTTCCTGGGATACCTATTTTTGATATTTGCAGAGACTAATGTTACAAGAATCTGCCACCCAGTCTACTTGGATAGAACCCGAGAAGCAAGAACCAACATCTGCATCCCAGGATTGTCAAGAGCACGTCCTTCTGAGTTTATGATGCCCCCTAAATTTGCACCTTTTACAGACACACTACAGTCGAGCAGCGACCACCTGATATGGTTACATAGAATGTGGCCTCAGGAAGGTCTCAGAACACCCAGCTATTTTTTTATGACACTGAATCACCCATCACTGAGCCTGAAAGGAACTACATTGTTTTCTCCAAGGCCCCAGGGTAAGGGGCAACTCCTCCGCAAAGGCGAAGGAGCGTCGGCCAATTGGTTCAGAGCCAGCGAGTGAACAATTTAACGGTGTTCTATCATTGTTTTATTTTTCAGCTGCCGCTCTGAGCCAGCATATGCAGGGTGGGGCAGGGCCAGGGCATAGGAGGAGACCGAAGGAGTGCTATGTCAACTTCTAAGTGCACTGGCCATTTCAGGCTGGACACACAGGCACACTTAGATTTCTCCAACCCAGCTGCATTCAACAGCCAGGCTGGAGAAACCCTACAGACTATTTGACCTGGACGGAGCGTCTTTCCAGCCTGCTCAGGCCAATCCCCATGCTGCTTTCATAGCATGAGAGCAGTGAGG
This sequence comes from Triturus cristatus, assembly GCF_964204655.1. Lineage (NCBI taxonomy): Eukaryota > Metazoa > Chordata > Amphibia > Caudata > Salamandridae > Triturus > Triturus cristatus. Next base: position 662,362,840 of record NC_140594.1, read on the forward strand.
GAATTGCACAGGGAGTCTCTCCCAGTGTCTGGTGGGAGCAGGAAGAGCACAGGAGGCGCGAAGCGGCGCAGGAGGCCACCACAGCTTAAAGTATGTTTATTTAAAAAATACATATATTGTTAAACCCCTGCACAGTCCCTGCACTGGCCTCCGCTCCCCCCCCCCCAGCGCTCCCTCCACCCATTCCACCACCCTTTGTTTGTGGCGGCCACCAGTGCCCAGGGTTAGGTTGCATTTGCTAGGTCTGCCACTCTGAACTATTGGAGCCATTATCCTACAACTACAGATCCCATATTACTGCTGTTAATTGGCCTCTGATATTTTGTGTCATGTCATGCCATGCAATGTTCTGTTCTGTTATGTTATGTTGTGTTGGTTTGTATAGTGCACCAATCACCTAAGAGGGTATCAAGGTGCTTGGCAAGGTGTGTAGGTGTGTGGTCCCAAGGTGCTTATACCTTGTTTTCACATTCTTATACATTGTGTTTGTGCGATTTTCCCCAAGCTTTCGTGGAGCCAATTCTGCCTTCACATACACTCATCAAAAAGGGTGTTTCCTGGGATACTTATTTTTGATATTTCCAGAGACTAATACTACAAGGATCTGTGACCCAGCTTTTTGGATAGAAGCCGAGAAGCAAAAACCAACATCTGTATCCAGGATGGTCAAGAACACGTCAGACACTGAGAAGCTTGCCTGCTTGTGCGTTTGTGATGCCCCCTAAACTTGCACCTATTTACAGACACAATGCAGTCGAGCAGCGACCACCTGAGATGGTTACAGAGAATGTGGCTTCAAGTAAGTCTCAGAACACCTAACTAATTGTGTGTGACACCGAATCACCGATCACTGATCCTGAAAGGAACTACATTGCTTTCACCAAGGCCCCAGGGATGGGTTGCATTTGCTATGTCTGTTACTCTGAACTACTGGAGCCATTATCCTACAACTGACAGAATCCATATTACTGCTGTTAATTGACCCCTGATATGTTATGTGATGTCATGTCATGTTATGTTATGAGGATCTCTCAGAGCACGCTATCACCCAAGAGGGTATGCTGGTGCTGAGCAGCCTTGTCTTGGGCCAGCTTGTGAGGCTATTCGAAGAGCCCGGTCCTCTTCTTCTTGCAGAACTCAAGAAGTGAAAAGGAGTCTTTGATGTGTAGCGGCAGGTCGTGCCACACTTTAGGAGCAATGTAGAAGAACATCCGACCATATGATCTGTATCTGTGTATGCGAGGGATGTGTGCAGGTAGGAGTCTGGCCGACTGGAGGTATCTGGAAGGTTTGTGGAAGTGGATGTTGCTATTGAGGTGGAAGGGGTCAGTACTATGTACTGCTTGAAGCCGTGCATGTGGAGTTTGAACTGTGCTTATTTGTATACGGAGAGCCACTTGATCTCCTTGAGGTGCGGTGTGATGTGTGTGCAGTGTGTCAGGTTGAGATTTATTCTGGCAACTGAGTTCTGGATGGTTTGCAGTCATCTGGTGAGTCGTTTGATAATCCTGGCAAGGTGAGTGTTCCTGTAATCCAGCTGCTAATGACAGGGGCGTGTGTGATGATTTTGCTGGTGCTGGGCAGTAGCCATTTGTGGATTTGCGTCAGCATCTTGAGGGTTTTGAAGCAAGAGGCCACAATGGCATTGATTTGGGTGGTCATGTCGAGTTTGCTGTCAAAGACAATCTTGAGGTGCCTGACATTGTGGGTCCTAGTTCACCTGGAGACGAGGTGGAGTCCCACAGTGGAATATTGCTCCGAAGATCACAACTTCTGTCTTGGCCATTGTTAGACCTGGTACCATTGGCGTGAGTCTCCCTTCCATTTTTTCTGATTGCCTCCTCTGTTTTTGATATGTTTTGCTGGTTTAGATGCTTTGGGCACTGTGCCACTGCTATTCAGTGCCACAGTGCAAGTGCTCCCTATGTTAAATTGATGTATTGATTAGTGACTCCATAATTGGGTTATTTGATTTACTTGTCAGACCCTGGTAAGTGCACCATGTGTGCCCGGGGTTTGTAAATCAAATGCTGCTGGTGGGCTTGCAGCACTGGTTGTGCCACCCACAGAAGGAGCTTGTAAAGTGTGTCTCAGGCCTGCCATTGCAGAGCCTATGTGCAGTCTGGTACTGCCATGCTGCCAGCCCCTAAACTTTCCCTTTTCTTCATATCAGACACCCCTATGGTTGGCACAAGGGCAGGGTGCATTGTAAGTATAAGGTAGGACATGCCCTGATGTGTGTGGCATGTCCTGATAGTGAATTATAGCCATTTTCGTTTTCCACTATTGCAAGGCTACCTGTTCCCCATAGGCCAGAATGGGCAGTTTGATTATTACATCTTATAATCCTAACTGACTCAGGGAACATGGTAGACGTTCGAGTTTAGTATGCCTGAACTCAGAATGATAAAATTCATCTTTTAGTGAAGTTGGTTTTAACATTCTGTGTTTGAAAATACCACTATTAGAAAGCATGTATTTTCTTGCTTAACTGTCCAAGCCTGCCTCTGCTAGGTTGTGTATTGTGTGTCTAGTTCTGTGAGTGACAGGGGCTGGGGGATTCCAGGGGAGAGGGCGAGTCAGCACAGGGCTGAATAGAGAGATCTGCATGTAGATGGGTGGGAGGAGTTGCACCTGGGAGCTGAATAGGGCTTTGCCTTCCCTCCACAATGCTTGCTCCACCTCCTGTGGTGTGTCTGATGTCTCTGCCCTGCACTCTGAAAGGAAAGAAGGAGTCATGTAAACAAAGTGCTCCAGAACTGACCAGAACTGTTTTGGACTAGGCAAAGGCCTCTCTACCTTCAGAGAACAAAGAGAAAAGTAGTATAAATATGGGGACCCAGACCCCAAGACTTTAGATCACTTATGGAACAACAACAAGAAGCCAAGGTGAAGAACCAAAGGAAGCTGTAGGAGTGGACTGCCCCCCTGCCAGTGTGCTGTGTTGCTGGGTTGGCCTACAGTGGTGTCTTCAGTGCCAAGGAGAGGAGAAGGAACTTTTGTGTGTACTTCATCATCATGCAGAATATTTCTCCAAGGGCTTGAACTTGTGCTTGCCTCCTGCTGAAGTCTCAGGGACAATAGACTTCACCACCAGCTCCCCTCTGAATTTGCTTGCTGGGAGCTGAAAGCACGACGCAACAAGAAGAAGCGTGTCGCACCGCAGCTGTAGCCGTCGCATCGCCAGAGAAGCGTGCCGCCGCTGCATCTCCCAGAAGGGTATCTTCGTCGCAGCTATCTGCTGTCGCATCACCGGAGAAGCGCATCGCAACCGTGAAGGTCGCCGGCGCATCACCGGAGAAGCGTGTCGCAGGGCCTGTCGCGGCTCCAAAGTACAGAGTCGCCGCAAGGCTGCCAGGACGTGCATGCATCATCTCAACATTGTCGCATCAAGGGCGACATCTTATCGCATTGCACCGGATTGTTGCATCGCATTGAGGCGCCATCTTGCCGCATCGCAACCGGGCTGCAGCACGAGAATCTACGCATCACCTCCTCTCCGGTAAGGATCAAGACGCATCCTCTACTCTGCGCAAGCATTGAGGTGCAACGCATCATCTCCCCCGAAGCAAGGAACCGACGAATCTCCAACTCTGCGAGCCCTTTGTTTATTTTGTGTTATACATCCAGGTACTTTTGTGAGAACTGTGTCGCATTTACCCTCAACTTGAACTAAGTTAATTCTACCATCTTTAAGTCAATTTTGAGTACAGTATTGTGGATTTTTGTCGTTTGTGGTCTTGTGTTAAATCTATATAAAGAATACTTATTTTTATAAAAACCTGTGTGGTGTCCATCTGTAGTGTTTTCACTGTATTACTGTATGTGTTCACAAATGCTTAACACACTGCCTCTGAGATAAGTCTGTCTGCTCATGCCAAGCTACTAAGGGGGTGAGCAGGGGTTATTCAGTAGTGTAATCCCCTTTCTCTGACTTAGAAGCAAGGGTCCCTATTTGGTCAAAGGTACCTACCTCTGCCAACTAGAGCACCCCAGTTCTAACATTGGTGGTCAGCGGTGAGGATTTGAACCTGCATTTGTGACTCATATACAGTGATTGGTGTACACTACTAGTGAGTGCAAACCAAACGCAACCACATACTTTTTGGGTAGAATGTTTTTTTCCTTGGACTCTTATTTTTTCCTGAGAACTGCCAATTCTTACTGCCATGAGTAGACCGGCATCTGTTGCATCTATGGATCTTGATTTTGAGGAAGATAGATTGGAAACCTACACTTTGAAACAGCTCAAGCATCTCTGCAAGAAATTGAAAGTTGCTACACCAGGCATTTCTAAAAAGGATGACTACCAAAAGGCGCTGAGGGCCTGGGTAGAAGCAAGAAATGCCCCTGAGTCAGTGGTGGAGCCAGCTGGGGATGCAGATGGGCAACTGGATGGGCCAGTGTTTCCAGCCAGAGAAGGGATACCGTTCCCACCTGGCAGTAGTGTTTCTTCCAAAGACCTGTCCCCCAGAGAGTTGGAAGACAGGATGAGAAATAGGGCACACAAGCTGGAGTTGGCTAAGCTTAAGATGGAGGGTCAGAGGGAAATGGAGAATAACAAGTTGTCCTTGGAGAGAGAGAGAATGAGAATGGAGCATGAGAGGATGTTGAGGGAGTTAGAGATCAAGACAAAGGGCTTAGAGATCGCTCCCTCTGGTGGCAGCGCACCATCTGTGCCTTCAGAAGGCAGAGTGTACATTCCCAAGGATGTCATCAAAGATTTGCACAAGCATGAGGATATTGGGCAGTGGTTTGCAGCCTATGAGATAGCAATGTTGGCCCACCGGGTCCCTGAGAAGGATTGGGGAGCTGGGTTGTGGGGCCGCTTTGTGAGTGAGGGGAGGGATACTTTGTTAGACCTGCCCAGTGAGAATAGGATGTCTTATGACCACATGAAGGAAGCCCTGATGACAAGGTATGGTTTGACACTAGAACTCTATAGACAGAGATTCAGGAATTGTAAGAAACTGAAGGGAACCACTTGGGTAGAATATGTATCTTTTTTTTGCAGAGCTATGGATGGTTGGGTGAAGGGTAGCAAAGTGGATTCTTTTGAAGCGCTCTATGATTTGTTTACAAGGGAGCACTTGTCTGCTAACTGTTTTCCAGAGCTGCGCCAGCACCTTATTGATAGCAAGTTAACTAATCCTAGGAAGCTTGCTGAGGAGACGGACCGCTGGGTCAGTACCAGGGTCCACAAGGGTCATGTGGGAGATTCCGCCAAAGGTGGGCAGGGTCCCCAGCAGAAGAGTGGGGGGGACAAGGGTAAACAAAGGGAGTTCCAAAAAGGGTCCCAAAGTAATTCCCAAGGGAACCAAGGGAAGGGTTCCCAGCCTCCCCTGAGAAGAAGCAAGAGGCCCGACAGGTAAACCTGTTCAGAGGGGCCCCTACAAGTGCTTTACGTGTGGTCAAGTGGGCCACTGTTGTTTTGATGCACAGTGTCCCATGAAGGATTCCAGAGTGCCACCACGTGCACCACCCCGTCAGATGGCGAGTGTAGCCCTGGGAGGGGAGGAGAAGGGTGCCCAAGGTGGGTGGGGTCCCGCAGAAATGTCCCTTGTCTCATTAGGAGACTTTGAGATGGTCCCTCAAGCTCAGCTGCCTGATAGCACTGAGAAATACAGGCAGTGGGTGACCATTAATGCCCATAGAGTGGAGGCTCTTAGAGACACAGGAGCCAGTGTGACAGCTGTCAAGTGTCACCCGGTGTCTCAAGAGCAGGTTGTCCCCAATGCCTTTTACCCAGTTGTTGCTGCTGACAACACAGAGAGCCACTGCAAGGTGGCTCAGGTTCCCTTTGAGTGGGGGGGGTCGCTGGTACTCTTCAAATAGCTGTGAGGCCAGCCATGCCTGTGGATTGTCTGTTGGGCTATGATTTGGAAAGCTCCCCTTGGGCTAAGGTGGAGAAGAAGGCTCATTTGGAGATGTTGGGTCTGCCTGATTGGGCGTGTTACCACTCGGTCTATGGCAGCTAGTAAGGGTGTTGAAGAGGTCCTGGAGCCTGTAAGTATGGCCCGGGAGCCTGCCTTGAAGAGAAGAGATAGGGGGTGTGGGAAACCAGCCCCCAGTGTTCCCACGGTCCAGGAGGAGGCAGACCTTGAGGGGGATGCCCTGGAACCTACAGGGGAGCAAGTTGCTGAACTGGGGGACCTGCCTGAGCTGACCCATTGGCAGCAAGAAGGAGGACCCTCTAGGGAGGAATTTTGTGCAGAACAGAGGAGGTGCCCTTCTCTTGTAGGTTTGCGGCAACAGGCCACAAACCAGGCAGCAGGCGATCAGTCTGGATCACATTGGATCTACTGGGAAAACAACCTCCTGTATACAGAGCCTAAGGTTGCTGAACCTGGGTCAGCCCGTGTGCTGGTAGTACCCCAGCGCTTCAAAGCCTTCCTACTGGGGTTGGCTCATGATGTACCTTTAGCTGGACATCTGGGGCAGGACAAGACCTTTGAAAGGCTTGTCACCCACTTTTATTGGCCCCAGCTGCAGATACTCATTGTAGGACCTGTCAAACTTGCCAGGCAAGTGGGAAAAGTGAAAGGAAGCAAAAGGCTCCTCTCCAACCTTTCCCGGTACTCAGTACTCCCTTTGAACGGGTGGGCATTGACATTGTGGGGCCACTGGACCCCAAGACAGCCATGGGCAACAGGTTTATCCTGGTCTTGGTGGACCATGCCACCCGGTACCGGGAAGCCATCCCGCTCAGGACAGTGAGGGCCCCCGTGGTGGGACATGCACTGATGGGGATTTTCTCCCGTGTGGGGTTCCCCAGAGAGGTGGTGTCAGACCGTGATACAAATTTCATATCCAGTTATATGAAGTCCCGGTGGAAGGAGTGTGGTGTTACCTACAAGTTCACCACTCCTTACCACCCCCAAGTTAATGGGCTGGTTGAAAGATTCAACCGGACCCTTAAAGGCATGATCATGGGTCTTTAGGAACCAATGAGGCGCAAGTGGGACGTCCTCTTGCCATGACTTCTGTTTGCTTACTGTGAGATGCCACAAAAGTCCCTAAGGTTAATTCCCTTTGAACTGTTGTACGGACACCCGGTGAGTCTGGTCAAGGAAGGCTGGGAGCAATCGCCCAGGAAATCTCCCCAGGATGGATACAGTTACATGATGGCCTTCAGGAACCAGTTTCGGCGATTCAGAAAGCTCACTCAGGCGAATCTGGAAGCCAGCCAGGAAGAGATGAAGCAGTGGTACGATCAGAATGCCACTCTGATTGAGCTTAAACCTAGACAGAAAGTTTGGGTCATGACCCCTGTAGAGCCTTGTGCGCTCCTGGACAGGTGGACTACCAAGCACTCAATTCAGTCACCAGGACTGACGCGCACCCCATCCCCAGAGCTGATGAGCTCATTGATCGGTTTGGGGCTGCACAGTACCTCAGCACTTTTGATTTGACGTCTGGGTACTGGCAGATCGCCTTAACTGGGGCCAAAGAGAGGTCAGCATTCTCCACACCAGATGGGCACTACCAATTCCGGGTTATGCCCTTTGGGATGAAGAATGCCCCTGCCACCTTTCAGAGGTTGGTCAACCAGGTGTCGGCTGGACTGGAAGATTGCAGTGGCGCCTACCTGGATGACATTGCAGCGTTCAGTGCCAGTTGGGAAGAACATCTGCGCCACCTCTGGGAAGTGTTGATGGCACTGCGCAAGGCAGGCCTCACGATCAAGAAGAGTAAGTGCCAGATCGGGCAGGGTTCCATGGTGTACTTGGGACACCAGGTGGGGAGCGGCCAGGTGGCGCTGCTACAACCCAAGATTGATACCATCCTGGCATGGGAACCCCCAAAGAGTCAGACACAGGTGAGAACGTTTTAAGGACTCACGGGGTACTACAGGAGGTTTGTCAAGGAGTATGGCAACATTGTTGCACCCTTGACTGAGCTGACTTCCAGGAAGCAGCCCAAGAAAGTGAACTGGACTGACACCTGTCAGAAGGCTCTTGACGCCCTGAAGACTGCCATGTGCACAGCACCCGTGCTTCAGGCGCCCAACTTCTCAAAAGAATTCATTGTTCAAACAGATGCTTCAGAGCATGGTGTGGGGGCTGTTCTATCACAGATTAATGAAGAGGGCCTAGACCAACCCGTAGACTTCATCAGTAGGAGGTTACTTCCACGGCAACAGAGGTGGAGTGCAATTGAGCATGAGGCATTTGCTGTGTTCTGGGCACTGAAGAAGTTGAGACCATACCTGTTTTGGACTGACTTCCGGGTTCAGACAGACCACAGGCCCCTCAGATGGTTGATACAGATGAGGGGTGAGAACCCAAAGTTGTTGAGGTGGTCCATTTCCCTACAGGGGATGGACTTTACGGTGGAACACGGCCCTGGTACAGAACACGCCAATGCTGATGGTCTGTCCAGATTTTTCCACCCTCCTGATGAGAACTCCCAAGGGGAAGGGTAGTTATCCCCACATTTCAGCTGGAGGGGACACGTGTTAGACCTGGTACCATTGGCGTGAGTCTCCCTTCCATTTTTTCTGATTGCCTCCTCTGTTTTTGATATATTTTGCTGGTTTAGATGCTTTGGGCACTGTGCCACTGCTATTCAGTGCCACAGTGCAAGTGCTCCCTATGTTAAATTGATGTATTGATTAGTCACTCCATGATTGGGTTATTTGATTTCCTTGTCAGACCCTAGTACAGTGCACCATGTGTGCCCGGGGTTTGTAAATCAAATGCTGCTGGTGGGCTTGCAGCACTGGTTGTGCCACCCGCAGAAGCAGCTTGTAAAGTGTGTCTCAGGCCTGCCATTGCAGAGCCTATGTGCAGTCTGGTACTGCCATGCTGACTGGCCAAGTGCACCCACTTGCCAGTCCCTAAACCTTTCTTTTTCTTCATATCAGACACCCCTATGGTAGGCCCAAGGGCAGGGTGCATTGTAAGTATAAGGTAGGACATGCCCTGGTGTGTGTGGCAAGTCCTAATAGTGAATTATAGCCATTTTCGTTTTTCACTATTGCAAGGCTACCTGTTCCCCATAGGCCAGAATGGGCAGTTTGATTATTACATCCTATAATCCTAACTGACTCAGGGAACATGATAGAAATTCGAGTTTAGTATGCCTGAACTCAGAATGATAAAATACATCTTTTAGTGAAGTTGGTTTTAACATTCTGTGTTTGAAAATACCACTTTTAGAAAGTAGGTATTTTCTTGCTTAACTGTCCAAGCCTGCCTCTGCTAGGTTGTGTATTGTGTGTCTGGTTCTGTGAGTAACAGGGGCTGGGGGATTCCAGGGGAGAGGGTGACTCTGCACAGGGCTGAATAGAGAGATCTGCATGTAGACGGGTGGGAGGAGTTGCACCTGGGACCTGAATAGGGCTTTGTCTTCCCTCCACAATGTTGGCTCCACCTCCTCAGTGTTGAAGGGTCTGCGGACGGCTTCTTGAGCAAAGGGGGCACTGTGACTTATTTCTTTGTGTCTGGGAAGATGGATGATGAGATAGAGGTATTTAGGATAGGTCTGAGTGCTGTTATGATTGGTTAAAGATGTCCTCTGACAATGGCATGATAGGGGCAGGGTCCAACGGGGTCCCAGACTGGATCGACTACATAGTGGCTACGATCTTTTGCTTGCTGATCATGGGCCATGTGGTTAAAGACTTTGGCGGGAAGTTGTGTTGCAGAGTTTGTCAGTAATAATTGAGGGTCAGAGTTGCTGTTTATGCTGAAAATCTTGCTGCAGAAAAATTCAGAGAGCTTAGTGCAGAGGTCCAGTTATGGGCAGATGTTGTTGGAGGCGGCCGCTGGTGAGTTGAAATCTTTCACATTGGGAAAGATCTCTTTGCTTCTGTTGGTGTTTGCTTTGATGTGGTCTGCTACAGCAGTGTGTTGGATGGTCCAGATCTGCAGGTAGTAGCATCTCAGAGTTGATTTGAAGGTGTTTCTGTCCGTGACATTAGGCTGAATCACCATCTGTGCTCCAGTTGTTTGCAGTGGCGCTTTGGTTAACTAATTCCTCCATTTACCAACTAAATTAGGGCCTGGATTTCGCGAATCTGCTGTGCTTGACAGGAACCAGGGCATTGATTCAGGTGGTGATCCAGCTTTTGAAGTTGCTAATAGATTTGGGAAGGATGTTGCTGTGTTCGGGCCAGTGGGCCGTAAGTGCGGATGTCCATCTGCCTATGAGATGTTGTTCCAATTTTGACGGGTTGGCCTGGTGGCAGCTGGAGTGCGTTCGAGAAGGATGGTAATGCTAACCCTGAGGAGTGCATGGGCTGTTCCGGTGATTTGTGTGGTCACACCAACTAAGATGTTTTTGATGGAGGTGAAAATTGGGTCCAGGAGATGACTGACGGTGTGTGCAGGTTCTACCACTTGTTGGGTAAGGCCCAAGTTCCCGAAGTCTTCAAGGAGGGTTGTTGAGTTAGGATCGGGGCAGTCTTCCAGGTGGAAATTTTGGTCTCCAAGGAGGATGGGGGTTCTGGAGTTACGGAGGAGGGCTGCCGCAAAGTCTACAATAGTGTTGACGAAGTTGGCACATGGCCCTAATGGTCAGTAGATGAGGATGACACTCAAGGTGAAGTTAGCTGTGATGCGAAGTGGAATAGGTGTTGCATGTTGCATGTTGTACCATACTCATTTTAGGAATTGTGGTGTGTTCCAAGGTGATTTTGTACTCTGTGAGAAAGCCTTCTGCTGGGATTTCATAAATCATGTTTGAGAGAAAACTGCTTTCTCGTGATTTTCCCATAGAGGTTATGGAAGGTGCTCCATAAGCTAAAATGACAGCGTATTTTCTGTAAATTCACACTATCTTTCTCAACCATATGAGAATAAAGTCTGACATTGTCACTAAAACGTGTACTTTCAACAGGAGCAGCCTGTCAGTTGATTCCCTTGTGCTCTACTACAGCCTCCCAGAGTGTTCTTAAGAACAACTAGAGCGCCATAAGTCTTCCAAATGACAAAAGTAGACAAGCATTTGCCATGCAATAGGTCTCGCATTTGCGATAGTTTAAGCTATTGGCATTGTAAATGACAATGCCTTTTATTTATGTTTTAAAAACCAACATGTTAATAAAAGGCACTGCAATTTACAATGCCAATAGCTCAAACTCTCACAACTGCGAGACCTATTGCATTGCAAGTGCTTGTTATATTTCCCTGAGCAAAGAGCTATTTCTAAATGAGCCTGTGTGCCTACAGAGTACCGTTGTATGGGGGTGAGAGTAGTGCCTTGCATTTAAATTTTTTAAGAAACCCTGCGTTTCTTTCAAACAAAGCAAAGTGCCCCCTAATGTTACCCGCTGATAACCTGAAGTCAAAGTAACGATGAATAGAGGAGGGAGCTATTCAGTGAAGTAAACATTATCAAGTGTGATCAGAAACCAAAGTGTACCAGGAGTTATAATATTAGTTTTATTTATAAAGCGCACTGACACCAAAGGTTTCCTGGTGGAAGAAAAGCGATGTAACTATGACCCACGAGTGACAGCGGCCCTATGGAAAGACGAGAGTGTTCAGAGCTCATCCAAAAGCCCCCTGGTTTTCTGGAGCTTTGATATTCAGTCCCCAATGCTACTTTTATTAACAAAGGAGGCAGTGAGTCATCTCTGCCTGGTCCAATACAGCTGGGGCTGTAAAGTAACACACAAGAGGTGATTGGGTAATGAAGACATTGTTTTTTATTCATTTGAATGGTCAATTAGAGCTTTGATACAAACACTTCAAAGAACAAAAGAAAATTAGATACTGAAATATTTTTTTATTTACGTTTTGTAATGTTTATGTGTTTTTGTGTTTTATGTTTAAATAAATAAAAAAACAATAGCCTCTTGCTCCACATTAAAAACAAAATCTTAAAACTATCAATTATTACATTTGCACTTTAAATATTAATAATATCATAAGCGTAATGTTACTCCGATTCTATGTGTTGCACCTAAAGCACTTGCACTTTTAAACCTCTATTAATGTGTTGTACTAAAAAGAATGCCATAGATTTAATCATAGCCCTGAGTTTTACAATGCCATCTGATCAAGAACTCCTCACAATGTTTTATCTATTTTATAAGAGTAATTTTTTATTTGTATTTATTCTGTTGCAAAAGGGTCTTGCATTTAAAATATGATTATTAATATTACTCTAATGGTCTAGCGGTACCTTGAGAATGTATATGTTTTTATTATCTTTATGTGTGTTTTATTATTGTATATCTTTTATGGTTTTTCAAACCGAAATAAAGATTAATTGAATTGAATTGAAATCTTAAAACAAATGTAAATCACAAAGGTGGCAAGCTTCCTGAGGTCAAAGAATAATTAAATAACTTGTTGCAGCAACAGGGTGCAAGATTCTCACTAGGGCAGTGTGAAGGGAAATAATGTTATAACAAATCATGTTACACAAATTCAGAAACTACATCAGCAAAGCCAGGCAATATTTTCCCACTTCGCACATCTACACAGGAAGTGAACTGACTCTGCTCCTCCAGCCAGCTACTAGGAGCATTTTCTGGTGGGATGAAGGCCCCATCTCTGGCACATCCAGAACCCATGGCATCAAGGGAAGCTATGTGGATTAACTGTGAACCCATTGAGGTGTACAACCTTTGTAGGCTGTTATTCATATTTAAGAATATGCAGGAGTGAGGCATGCCAGTAATAAGGGAACATGATTATGGGAGCATCTTCTAAAATGTCGTATTACATGCGGTATGTTTTTTTTTTCAAGCGAATGCTTCTAGGTATTTTGCAATGTGTAAATGTATGTCTAAATATTGTATGGTTTTATTACAAAGCTGAATCAATAAAAAAGTATTGAATCTTGGCACATCCTGATGTAGATAATCTGTAGAGACAACACTGAGAGATGAGCGATCAGTGGGACAGTCATGGCCTTTTTGAGTCCTGGTTCTGAAGAGGTTCATGGGCCACTGAGAAGCTGGGATTGTGGTGAGCTACAGGCTACGTGGGAACAGCTCCAGTGCAGGAGGCAGTCAGTGTACTGGTGGCAGCAAGGGACAGATGGACACAGTGTAGGTGTATGGACAGCCGAAGGATAAGTAGGGATGGCATCCATTCTTTTAATATATTAATGGAAGATCGAACACATTCGCCAAAGCACTAACAGGTCTAAATCATCAGCCAGGAAACCCCTGTTTAAGTCTAGAAATCAAACGATTGTTAAAATGCAATTCAGTAACGCGCATGAGAAACGGAATCCCGAAGAATACCTACCGTTTAAAGAACAAGCAGCCGCGAAAGTGATCGCAATCACGATCAAACATCAAAGCGGCCGCGAAAGTGAAAGTAATCGCGGTGAAGCGCGGCGCGCGCACGCGCACACATGCATCATGGCTCTAGGCTGGCCTGGTAGCACTTTTTGGAGCCCTCTCAATAAGTCTTGCAAGACCAGCGCATGCGCTGGGTCAGGCGAGACCTAAAAAACCATGAAACTTTTTAAGTGAGTTCTCAAATATCTTCCTCTTCTGTTTCATTAAAACATTCTGACATGCAGACTGAAACATGCACTTTCAACACCAGCCGCAGACTGCCAATTAACTCCCTGGTGATCAGCAGCTTTACTACAGTGTTCTAATGAGCAAGTAGAGTGCTAAAATTCTGAATTTATGCCAAAAGTGTGGCACATCGGAACGCCATTGTGATGGAATCGAAATGGAAAAATGAAACCATTTTCTACCGAGGATACTGCAGTAAATGAGGAAATTAGGTAGATTCATAACAAATAAGTGTCCTGAGACGGCCACCAGGGAAGAAAGAGCCCAAATGTAACACAAATATTACCCAAATGTAGCCCAAGTATAGCCCAATGGAAGAAGAGTGCAAAACACTTAATTTTTTATTTGTTGTTGTTGCAGTTTTATATAGTGCAGACTTGACCTGAAGGTATTGGAGTGCTTTACATGAGCATCAGTTACATTACAAAAGGGCACATTCAGTTTGGTTTTAGGCATGGGTAGATTAAATGAAATGCCCAGAATCACAGGATGTTGAGCTGAAGCCGAAACTCAAACCTGTTTCCCCAGTTTCAAAGTCTGCAGCTCTAGCTGTAACGCCACATCCTCTCCCCTAAGTGTAACATGTAATCAATAGATCAACTGGATAAAAAACATAAAGATAGCAATTCATTTATAAGTTCTTTGTCGCTATTTGAAGACTTAGAAAATATGTCCTCATTTGAGTTTTTTAGAGCACTAACCATAATTTCTATGGGAACAGGATCCCCTCATTTTTATAATTTCTGACGGAAATGCTTTAGGTATTACAGTTTTGAGTACATCAAGATGACGTCAGGCCTGCTACACTTTTGTAATAAATATAGAATGTTACAATCTAGTTGTTCATTAGCATAATGTTGGTAGGCAGCGGTCAGGGGCACAGAATCGGATAATTAAGGGCAGGGAGGAGGGTGCTGAGTCAACAAGTTAACCATGCTGAGTATAAGGGAGGGACAGTGGCAGTACAACAGCCCTTGAGTGCAGGGGACAGGGGGGCAAGGGCAACAAACCAACCATGAAGGGCAGGCAAGAGAGGCTCCCTCTCACCAAGTTCAAAATGTTGGCAAGTATGGTACATTGGATCACGAAGGGCAGGAGGAATGGGGTAGGGGCATGGGGAAGGAGGAAGATGGGCAAGAGCACCAAACTGACCTTACGAGGCAGGTGTCAGGGGTTACAGTACCACAATACTCCATACATGGCAAGCTGGATGACAGAGAGTAGAAGGTATAGAGTCAAGGGCTGCAAGCTGACCGTACCAAACAGACAGAAGGGAGAGTTGCAGCTTAACAGACCAAGAAGGACAGGATGGAAGGGGCACAACAACGGACCAGGAAAGGCAAGAAGGAGGGGATAGGCGTCTTCACATGGAAACTAGAAGGCAGAGGGCACGTGGCAGGAGCAGCAAGATGACCATGGAGGGCAGGCGGGATGGGTACTGGAAGCACAACCCACCATGGAGGGCAATAGTGAGACTATAATGTCATACAGACAGACAAAGGAGGGAAGGTAGGAGGAGGTCAGGGGCAGCAAGCTGACCACATAGTGCAGGTGGGAGGGACTGTGGCAGCACAGAAGACCATGCATGGCAAGCGGGAAGGCTACTGGCAGCACAACGGCCATGGTGGGATAGAGGGAGGGGGCAGAGGAATGTAAAAAGGACCATGGAGGACAGAATGGTGGGGTAGGGGCTGGACACGGACAAGAGAGGGAAGGAGCTTCACAACAGACCATGCAGGGCAGGCAGAAGGAGCTTTTGCAGCACAACAGAGCATGGAGGGCAGAAGGGAGTGGCAGCAAAATGAACCATGGAGGACAGGAGGGAGGGGATAGGGGCATCAAACTCAGACAGGCAGCGTGGAGGTGGCAGGGACAGTCGGCAGCCATCTGACCATGCTAGGCAGGTGAGGAGCAGTAGCAGCTCAATAGAACACCCAGAGTAGGTAGGAGGGCAGTGGCAGGTCCTTGGGTAGGTAGAAGGGCCATGCACCAGAAATTAAGGCGCAGTGGGGAAGAGTAGGGGCAGCAGGTTAAGCACAGAGGCTAAGCAAGAGAGCAATGGTGGGGCTAAGAATTGGGCAACAGAGGGCAAGAAGAGTGGGCAGGGACATCAAGCTAAATGGAAGGCAGTGGCAGCACATCAGACCATGCAGGGCAGGAGGGAGAGGGTTTGGGCATGGACTCGGACAACAGAGGGTAGGCAAGAGGTGGGTGGGGTAGCAAGCTAACTGTTTTGGGCCGGCAGCAGTGGCAGAACAATGACTACATGGAACTCTAACGAGAGAGCAGGGGCATGGACTTGGACAATGGATGGCAAGGAGGAGGGGGCAGGAGCAGTAAGCTTGGGTAGGGAGCAGCACAATGCCAGGCCTGGCCCGGCATCCAACCCTCCCCACCATGCCTTGCGATGGGCATCTTGCTTAATGTTAGAAAAACCATAGAAACTCACTCTAAAAATCAGACATTAATGGGACATTATCGTTAGGACATAGAATAAAAAAGAACTTAGAAATTCATTGAAAAATACAAAGGTTACATCGATATTATAGTTAGGCTCAGATTTCATTCTTACAAAAACAGTGAAATTCATCAGTTATTGTTACCTGAGCTAACTGTAACTTATACCCCCTCGCACCTCTGCTTATGACCTCACATATTACATCACTTATTGCCATGAAATGGGAATGTTCGTGAATTTGAAGGAAAAAGAAACAAGCACAGGATCCAACGCTTGCTTTTAAGTGACCCACGGGTGGGCTAGGTCCCGGGGGCATAACATAAAAATAGAAGGATGGCACATGCCCCCCCCACCTCCTAGGGCGCCACTGTAGAAGCCTAAATTCAATCAAAGACAAAAACCATCAGACCATGCACATAGATAAAAAATTATTAATGTGACATGGAGACAGGTGGCTTCCCAAGCGTTCAACCAAGTGCCCAAAGGAAGAAGTTAGTGACAATAATTTATTCTTGAAAAATGCAGACGGGAGTAACTATGAGTTATAATAAGTATCCAATCAGATATTGAATACACAAGCAATTCAGGGCCACCATAGCAAACACGCCATTTCATATGTATATCATCCAATCAGGGATAATTAAAAATGTATGATAAGCAAATACATAACAGGGATCTATATGCCTTTCCTTTTGTGACAGTTGGGTGTTTCCGAGACTGAGAAACATATTAGCAAATAACAGTTGCCTTATACAACAAGCGTTTGCAATGCAGTCGGTCTCGCCTTTGGGACCTTATATGTATTTAGCTATGCAGCACATTAGCCTGGGTGCTGAAACATCTACTGTTCTTTAACATGGAGGGAAAGTAAGCACAAAACTGCATGACACCCCAGGTATGGCAACACATGGAGAGAAATATTGCCTTTTCAGCGGGAAATGGTATAGTCCAAAGCTCTGTTTTTAATATAAAATCAGGGCCTTCGGTGGTCATATCACTGAAAATACAAGGTTTGAAAAAAATATTATTGTCTATGGGTGCTTGTGAAAGACAATTTCTATGGACTGTAATCTAGAGAATGCTAAAGTGATTCTTGTGTTTTCTTGACCTCTGTTGGTCGTTTTCTATCTAACAAGAAAGTTACATAGAGGCAGTTGCCAGAAAAATGTAAAAAAGAAAGTCCCTCAGCGGAAAGCAATTTTGGTATTTTACTGACCTCTGCTGGTTGTTTAAATAGAGGCAGTTGAACAGAAAAAAAAGTCCCTAAGCGGAAGCAGACAAGTCCTAGAGCTGATCCCCGGAACCCACAAAATACATACACATATAAGTATATAATAAGCATATACTAAAGTATATACAAGAGGTTTCGAATGCTCAACCTAAAAATAGTATGTTTTTGCTGAGCTAGCGAGCTGTGACAATCATGGGTGCTGTTCGGTTGAGCAAGCCTTGCATCATTGTGTTGTAAACTGGTTGCTTTGAACAAAACAATAGGTTATCACAGTTCATACATCTGCATTGTGCAGGCCTCAAATGATTTGCATAGGCCTAATTTTTCATTGAGTATCACAAAGTTTTAGCAAGACAAAATGTATTCCATACATCATAGAAAAATACATGTCCACATCCCACCTTTTAATAGTCAATCACACTCTATGCTACTACTTTCATTGGGATCATTTCATCCATGCCCCCTACCTTGTTGTTTGCAACTCCCATGTACCTATTTATCAAACCTTCAGAGATTTTGTATGTAGAGATGGTGTTGCATTGTTGCAGCAACGGGTGAGGAGTATACTCACACAGTCAGGGCACACCTGCATTAGTGCACACAATGTTACCAGTATGACTCCCCCTATAACCAATGCTTCTAGCAACCACACCCCCCAGTTGCTAAGCCAAGCTCCTATGGCTCCCCAGATGCCACCTGTGTGTATTCCCTGTGCCTCCTTCTGGATGGTCTCTATGGCCTTTTTGATATTATTACTATTATATGGGATATAGGAACAGCATGTTTGATGTATTTTCTGACATACCCCACCCTCTTTGGCTAAGAGGATGTCTAATGCATTGTGATTTTGGATCACTACTGCTCTCATAACAGTAAGTTCCTCTGTTATGTTCCCCAGGGCTGCTGCAGTGGAGTCTGCCAATTTCTCTATTAACCCTGCCAGGTGACCCGCCCTATAAGTTGAGTAGGCTACCCCCAGGGGAGGTGATGTTGCGGGGATTCTGCTCATGCACAGAACTATGCACAGGAAACCAGGACCTCAGTGAATTGTGGTGTACCAAAAACCTCACATCAGTACCCAGAACCCCTATCCGACTAGCATCAGTGTCTCATTCGTTCTCCGTACTACAGCGAAGTTACAAATGATAAGACAACCCAGAACAAGTGACTAAGGATACTCTCAGGAATGGTGGGAATCAAGAACACTCTTTCGTTTTTAGTCTCATACCAGTCCACAATGTGAGTACTCAGAGACACGGAAAAGTTTAAAATGTTTATTTTTAACTACGTGCTCAAAGATGCAGTATTTTGGCTAACATGAGCAGGCAAATGATTACAGATAAAACAATCAGCATTGTTCCAATTCCATAAAACACAAAGGGAGAAATCATGTTACAATGATAGTGGAAACAGGTCTTATAGCACCTTGTGTACGACCCTCCCCTGGCTAGGAGCTAGGTTTTATAATAATAGAAGGTCTCCAGGTTTGAACGGGGAACCCCATACCTCCAAAATCAGTTGAGGTGAATCACATCACAGGATCAGCAACGCTCTCTGTCGATGGAAAGGTTTTTCTCTGAGTGCCTGAATCATGCATGCAATGCAATATTAAAGGCACCGAGTTTCAGATATTTGCAGCTGTGTGCGTGTTGTGCCTAGAGCGTGGGCCGATCAACCTGAATCAACAGCATACATTGTTATTTGACATTGAAGACTTCTGCATACAGTGTACAGACTAAGGTCGCGGTGTAAGTCTAGGGATGTGAAAAACAGACCGATCTCATGCGAAGAAAAGCAAGCAGTTTAACTTACAATAACAGTTACATGTAGTGTTGTGTGAAAAAGTGGCCAAGTGGCAAAATGGTGTTTAAACTTGTAATATGCTTATGCTAACATAGCAATGTGTGCAAGTAGAACCCTGTCTTCACTACAGTGACTGGACACCCATACCTGTCAGCACATCATCTATCCAGACGGTAGTTCTTCTTTTGCGGGTCTTTGTGTTTGCCGAATGACCTATTGGTGACATGTTGGTGACATGTACCATTCGTGGTAGAACCAATAAAGGATAGCAACTACCATACAACCCTGCAGGCATCCGGAAATATGCTGACCTTCCGCATACATAAAATAACCCCTGGGGGTCCCATTAGCTCCAATGATAGTTCTAAAGGGCCATCTTTAATTATATCCAAGTAGGCATAGTATTCTTATTTGCTGCTACCTATATATATGCTTGGTTTCTTCCCTTCTAGGTGGTCACTGCAACGTTGTGACCCCAGTCCCTCCATAGTAATTAGCCTTGTACTCAGCACCTCTATTTGTCCAGTTTTTTAACTGAGCCATCATCCTTGGAATAGCGTATACACCATGGTGCATTCTTCATGTCGTGGATGTTCAAATGTGGAACCCCTATAGCCTCTGCTTTCTTGTCCCCAGGGAATGCCAAGTGTCTGGGTCTTTGCCCCTACTCATGGTTTGTCGCTTGTTTTCTTTAAAATGGTCTATTAGTGACTGATCTCCCTGTTTCGGTTTAATATTTGTTCATGGTAGTCCACCCTGTTGTTGCCCTGCCCTTGTGGATTTCGGGGACATATTGATTGTGTGTGTAAAATTTCTCTCAAGACATTGCATCCCACATATTTTCCTATTGGAATGGTTGTATAACTCATTGCCTCTTGTGAGTGTGTTGGCAGGTGTGTGCAGACATAACAACCTGACACATTTGCGGTTTCTGCATGCATTTTTACCATTTGAGCAAATTTATTGTCCTTACATGCGTCCTTATATTCTTTCCACACAGTTATTTTCTATTTTCTACCCCCCCTCTTCTATGGTCTTATTTATTATTGAGAAGTTCAATGGCTGTCCTTAATTAATTAATTTGAACTTTAAGTGACCCTTTGTCCATTGAAAAACCGTAGGTCTCAGCTCCAACGGACCTACAAGAAAGATTCAAGATATTTTAAGGATTAATAACCCCCTTGACTGTGGGACTAGCTGCACCTAACTATTAGTGTCTCCTATGTAATTTTCGTCCAGATGATGACCTCGTTTTGAATAACACATACCTGAGAGGTCGAAATGTCGACAAATAACATATGTGGAATATTTTTAATATATTGATGGTGGATAGCAACACTCTTTCCATGGGTGTTGACTCGAAATATCCCACTATCTCTATGGGCCACATGTACATACTTTTGTGCATAGCACATAGGCACTTTTTGCACTAATAGTCACTATCTCTGCACCATCACTCTCTAGGAGCACCTTAAAATTGTTTAAAAAATGTAATGATACAAATTGAACATTTCTAAAAATGAGTTCAACAACATTTTTTTAAATCTATCACTTTAAGTTAAATGTGTTAAAGGTATTTGTACCCCTATCTGAACACTCTGCCGTGGGAGTCAAGGGCTACACCTTTTTGTTAAATATTGTTCAGCCTAGGTCCCTGGATTACTGGGTTGCCCCTTTTATTTCTAAGGTTCCGATGAGCAGCCCTTAAGGAAGAAGACAAACAGTGATGCCTTTTTTCTAGGCACTTTCAGTAGAGCGGAGATTGTAATAATGTCCTGCCGATGCTCTTGTAGTTGGTGGGGCCAGGGCTTGAGACTCCAGTTGCTGTTCTAAAGCTTTCTTGGTGTGGGAGCCATGGAGCCAAGAGGTCAGCCTCTTGCACTTGACAGCTGTGGTCGCCATCAGGAGGACCTGGTATGGCCATTTCCACTGAGTCTGAAGGCAATGTCGTCTGGTGTGGGCCTTTACCCAGACCCAGACACAGGGCCGAAGTCCGTGGTGTGTCTCCTTCAGGAAGTGCCTGCAGCACCTGGCGATGAAAAGAAAGCAGTGTCTGTTAGCTTTTTACAGTGCTGCCAAAGCAAATCATCTGATACTGACAGGAACAACGGACATGTGGCCTGGAATGTGCATTGGACGGCCAAACAAAATCTCATGAGGACTCAGTTTTGTGACTCTGTCCTGAGTGCTCCTGGCAGTACATCAATCCAGGACAGGTCAGTGTATGCATAGATCTTCCCTATTTTGTTTTTCAACACACCATTCTTCCGTTCCACAGCCCCCACTACTGGTGGGCGGTATGCACAGTGCAATTCATGCATATTCCCCCAATTATATTGGAGATGAGCACTGGCCCGTTGTCAGCTCAAGAGCATAGGGACCCTAAAAGATGATATAAGTTCCTTCAAGAGGTACTTAGCAACAGTTTGAGCATCACAGTTCTTTGCTGGGTAGGCCTCAATACACTTACTGAACATACACACTGTAATTAACACTTACTTGTACTTCTAGACAGGAGGCACGTCTAAAAAGTCTATTTGTAGACTTTCAAACAGTCAATGAGGAGGTGGGAAGTGGCCAGGTGCAGTCTGTGCGCCCTTTCCTGTATTATATTGTGCACAAACAGTACATTGCCTACACAAACACTCTGCATTCTGGTGGAATTTAGTGCTGTACCAACAGTGAGAAAACAGCTGAATCATTCCATCCCATTCTACATGTGAATGGCCATGAAAATAGGCAGGCCATAGAGGAGAACATCACTATTGGCAAACATATCTTACCATCAAGACCTGTCCATACTCTTTTGTTTGTATGCACACATGCTCCCTGCTTCCAGTCCTCCTGCTCCTCCACCCCAGCCTGTCGTTGAATGTACTTAGGATCAAAATACATGGAATCATCTTTTGTGTGTGACACTGGTGTGGCAGAGGTTATTTGAACTATTGCATGTTCACACCCTGTAATTGGTATTCTCGTAGGTTCCCCGTCTATGAATGCATTTCCCCTTGAAACTGTCTTTGGAAGAAATGTGTGCGGCATACTTCACCACAGCTACTTTCCTAGGCAACAGTAAGGCCTGGAGAAGGTCAGCAATCAGAGAGGCATGTTTTATTTGTTGACCTGCGGATGCTAGTAATCCCCTCATCGCCCACGGATGCCCAAAGTTGTGTGCCACCCCGAAGGCATACTGGCTGTCTCGATATGTACAAACTTACTTATAAGAGGAAACACCCAGTTCTTCTGAAAAACGTTTTCTATAGAGTGGTGTGCCTTAATGTTTTAAATATCACAAGTGAGTGAACAGATGGCACCCAGGTAAATTGGTGCCCAAGCCACATTTCTTGGATATGTAGATATATATGTATATATGAAGTAGGAAAGACAACAGAGTCCAATGGGAAGGGGACGATGTCTGAATGCACACGAGGAGCATGTCATTAGTATAACAAGTACCAAGCACATCAACAACTTAATTACTAATTTGACCAACAAAATTCTGACACCGACCCAGATTCAAGTGCTCAACAAAGGTCTGGGTTTCGTACCTACACCAGTATTTGATATATTTCATTTACACTGTGAGCTGGCAGGGTTTTTTTCTGCAAACTACGCCTTAATGTGTATTGTGGCGAACAAGATCACACAAAAGAGACTTCTAACACAGGGCTGCATAAAAAATCCACATACTACCCCCAACCCACTCTACTTCAGTGAAATTACTGGCTTTTGAAAAAGCAGCAGACTCCGAAATTGAGAAACTAGATCTAAACACGATTAAGAAATTTCAGAATTTAAGCAGCAAAGAATGGGCTGCACTTACTGAACTACAGAAAGGCACAGACATAACAATCAAACTTGAGGATAAAGGCGGAGGGATTGGTTTTCAAACCACTGCGGCATACAAACAAAAATGCCACGATTACTGAGTGATGAGCAGAAGTATAAAATTCTGGAACATGGAAAAGTAGACATTGTAACCATGGTCGAAGAAGCTAAACGTGAAGGTTGGATAAGCAAGCAATCTAGAGATTTGTTAAGAAACACCAATTCTAGAACACCCTATTTTTACACCCTGAAAAAAATTCAACCAGGTCCTCCTTCCAGGTGCCCCATTGTATCTGGAATCGGCTCTCTTTTAGAACCATTGTCACAATTTTGCCACTTTTTCTTAAAGCCAATCCTACAAAAAACCCAGATATACATCAAACATACGAAAGATCTTTTGATGCAAATCAAAGATTTGGAATACAATGAACAGAATCATTAGCTGTTAAGTCTGGCTGTGGAAAGTTTATAAACGAGTCTTCCACAAAACGACACACTTGAAGTAATAAGAGAAATCCTTGAAAGGGAAGAATGGCATCGTACAACACCCAGAGAATATGTTATAGAATGTGCATCACCTGCCCTGACCAAAAATATATTTGAATTTGAGGGAACCCTTTTTCTCCACACCCATGGAACTTCGATGGGGAGCACTTTTTCTCCTAGTGTAGCACTGCTGTATGTATTTAATTTGGAGATGAAATGCATTTTACATGACAGAAACACCTATTGTACACACATTTCCATGTGGAAACAATACATAGACAATATCTTTGTAGTATTGAAAGGAGACACGACCACAGCACTAGCCTTTGTCCCCTGGCTGAATGATCAGGATAGAAATCTGAAGTTCACACATACTCTGAACAAAAATACATTGATATTTCTAGATGTAACCATCTTTCATGAAGGGGCAGTTTACAAACTGTTACAACAAACAAATGATGGACGGAATGCTGACAATGCAGACATTCTCCCCCAGTCAAGAGATCTGGGTTAAATCCATCGTTCTTTTGCCCACTACGCCACCCCAGTTTAGACATGGCCATATGCAAATCAGTCTTGACCCTGTGCCTCATGGGAACAGTCCAGCCCGAACTGCCAAGCCATGTCTTCCCTGGACCGGAATCAAGCATCCTAGGACCGGTTTCTGGCTATCAGCCGTCATCAGCCAGGATAGCTTGACTCCAGTGACGATGGATTTAACCCAGATCTCTTGACTGGGGGAGAATGTCTGCATTGTCAGCATTCCGTCCATCATTTGTTTGTTGTAACGCTTTTCGCCCTAAGTGGGATGGGTATGCCCAGACGTGGGTCCCGTGCTCACTACGCCACTGGAGTCAAGCTATCCTGGCTGATGACGGCTGATAGCCAGAAACCGGTCCTAGGATGCTTGATTCTAGTCCAGGGAAGACATGGCTTGGCAGTTCGGGCTGGACTGTTCCCATGAGGCACAGGGTCAAGACTGATTTGCATATGGCCATGTCTGAACTGGGGTGGCGTAGTGGGCAAAAGAACGATGGATTTAACCCAGATCTCTTGACTGGGGGAGAATGTCTGCATTGTCAGCATTCCGTCCATCATTTGTTTGTTGTAACGCAGTTTACAAACTGACACTTTTCACAAACCAACCACAAAAAATCATCTTTTAAGATCTGTCAGCTTCCACCCGCGGCCATTACGGGAGAAGCTCCCTTATGGACAGTTCCTTTGCCTTCAGAGGAAGTGCAGCCAAGTTACGGACTTTAAACATCAAGCGGATATACTTTCAGACAAATTGAGAGCTCGTAATTACCCTGAACATATATTTCAGTAATCGAAAAAGAGAGCAAGAAATACAAATTGTGACACACTTTTGGAAACCCCCCATGTCAGAAAACAGAACCACCACTTGTATGTGTTACCACATACAATGTGACATCTAACCAGATCAAAAAAATAATTGAACACAACTGGCGGACACTGAATGTAGGCATGAGACAATGGGACCTTCCTCTGTTCGCCCATAAAAGGGTGTAAAGCTTATGGGACACTCTAGTACATACAAGACCCAAACAACATCCCAAATCAGTACACATGATACATACGGCACTAGGTCTACCGCATGTTACAGGACATTATCCCTGTGGACAGTACAGCATATGTCACCTCACTTGGGCAACAAAAGAGATTGACCTAGGCCTACGTACACCATGGCAACTGAGAAAGCATACAAACTGCAATACCAAACAAGTCTTTTATATGACCCATGTTATCTGAGGTCCATAAGAATGACAACCAGAAAAATTAACACAGAAGCAATATACGCTGAGGACGCAGTTTATAATGGCTAAACACACAGCTAATGATCTTAGATGGATTGTCTTAGAGCAAGTTACAGCAGAGACAAATAATCTAGAAAGAATTGTTTTCAAAAGAGAACAAAGATGGATTTACAAATTGTCCATACAGACTAGGGGTCTGAATTACAATATTTTGTGGTGGACTATATTATGACTATGTTCATCACGTGATATAAGTTTGCCATCACCCCAACAGAGACAACAGTAAACCAGAGTATCGTTGATCCCTTATAGAGTAACTCCTTATACCACAATCAGGGATTTGAAGATCAGAGATATTTGTATTCTTATTTTTGTAAATAAAAACAATGTTAACTAAAATTGAAGATCAAAAACTTTTTAATCTCTGTTTTTATTAAGACATAATATCAACTTAATTGGTGTACTGAGGTTTTACAAAAAACGAGACTCAAAGAAAACCAGCAATAGGTTTACATCAGACAAGGCACTTGATTCCCCACTCTGCATTTCACTGCCGTGCGATTAAGTAGTAACACCCTTAGTGGACATCTGACTCCCAGGGCCAAGATTGTTCAGGGAACTTGATTTCTCAACTTTCCTTCAACTGTCATGCTGATAACTCATCAACAGAGAGACATGCCCAAAATGGACGGATTTTTCACAGGAGTCCTTGGGCAAAATCCATGAACATCCAGGAGCATACCAAACTAGTAGCACTCACACCCAGTCTGGCACTTACATATCCCCCAAAAACTAAATAAATTTCCTTGATACTAAAGAATATGCAATGTCGGTATGATCACATGACAGTCAATCATGTGATATGTGTGGTTTCCTACATAATCACCACAGCTCCTGGAGCACAGTATTATCAAGGGATACAGGGACAGACACAAGTCATGAAGGCGGACACTCTTCCTTGATGAAGTAAGCTAAAAAAACTCCTTCCCCCCCCCTCCTGGGGTCCATAATAGCATGTAGAACCTATATTATCAAGAGCATAACAGTCCTTATATGTCTTTCAGTGTTTGACTACAGGGACCATCCTCCCCTGCAAACTCTATGATGCTTTTTGAGTAAACAAGGCATGTAGGTAGACAGGGCCCAGAATCAAGTTCTGTATGTCTGTTTTACCTTTTCTAAGTTTATCCTGTACTTTATGTGTCGTGTGTGCTTGTAAATGTTGTCCCACTTCATGTAACAGTATAATCAATGCTTTGAGGGATATCTCACTAGTTTTTAGCATGCTTTACTGCACTTTCAAGGGATATTGTGCCTCCAACAATGACATCCAACAGGGGATGTCTATTGACATCTATCTTTCTCTTTACAGCCATGGCCTTACCAGGAAAAGGTCCTCTGAGTATGGTCTGTATATTGCATGCATGTTTCTTAAATATTTGAATGCACTTACATATAAGTTGATGTTTAAATGACTGACCCAGAGTTATACTAGGTCCTGAAAAAAGCAGATTGACCCTTTATGGGCAGTGACACGGCTGAAACATGTTGACCTTTTGATGTCCCGTAACATTGTATCCTTATGACATCTTATTGTTTTTAATCTTGCCCTAGAGCCTACCCAATAAATATTATTGACATAGGATTTAGAGGCATTTTTAACTCACTCATATTCACTGCAAACCCACTACTACGGCTCCGTGTACAAACGCGTCAAGCCCACCCATTCACCTTAGATGGGTGAGCGAGGGTCCAATGATGAAGCAAGCAACAGGTGGTACCTGCAAGTGAGGACCATATATATATATACGTTTTCAACTTACATGCTGTGGAGTGCGTCCTTCCTGCAGAGCAAATTGGTTTCAAACATTATCATGGCGGCTCCAGCCGTGAAGGATCACACCACCCAGGAACTGAAGATGGGGCCTCTGGAGATGGAACTGTTACGAGTCCGTTGGCACAGCAAAGCAATAACAATAATTGAAAGCGGGGTGTTTCACACCGAGGCCCACTGGAGAGCTTGAATACCACTGAAAACCTTAAAAATGTCATGGCAGTATGTGGAGCCCACTGCGGGTGAAAAATTGCGGAAGAAACCACATGTCCCAGTGTGCATCAGAAAGATAAGCCAATTGGCAGGCATACCAGAGGCCTATAAAGTAATCAACACACGTGG
Organism: Triturus cristatus; assembly: GCF_964204655.1. NCBI lineage: Eukaryota > Metazoa > Chordata > Amphibia > Caudata > Salamandridae > Triturus > Triturus cristatus. The sequence continues at coordinate 662,390,089 of NC_140594.1, forward strand.
GACTGTTGTTAGCTATTATTACTGCACAGCCACGCAGGCCCATGAAGAAGAAGCGCTCAGCTTCGAAACGCATTGGCAAAAGGATTTTAATAACGGATGAAATGCAGCTTTCAAACTTGCAATAAATAGGTTTTCAACTTACCTGCTGTGGAGTGCGTCCTTGCTGCAGAGCAAATTGGTTTAAAATATATATATATATATATATACAAGAATTGTGGTGTGGGTATTAATTTACCTGGGTGCCATCCACTCACTCGTTTTTGAGATATATAAAACATTCACGCACACCACTCTATAGAAAAGGTTTTTCAAGAGACCTGGGTGTTTCCTCTTATAAGTACATTTGTTATTACAGTTTGGAGAGCTGAGGTGCTACCCGTATAAAGACTTCTCACTCCTTCTAAGGTTTTTTTTACTGTGAATATATTCAATGCCTTCCCTTCAGCCAGTTTGCAAGCCCTCATTAGCACCACGAGTTCTGCAGCTTGAGCATTCTTAGTTGCTGTGAGTCTTGCCCCCTCCCACAGGTTCTGGACCGTGCCCAATGCATAGGAAGCCTGCAGTGTTCATGAACCAAAATGTCTCCCTCAGCATCAGGGAATGGAGTGTTCCTGAGGTCTGCTCACACCTTGGTGTGTCTTTTAATTGCGAGCACACAATCATGGAAAGCATAATCAACTGAAGGGTCATCATTATTGTAATGATGTGATGTGCATGCATGCACTGCATTATGATGTAGCTTAGGAATGGCGTGAGGGAAGTGTTCTGATTTAGAAGGTTAGGGGTCTTTCAATAGATTACAATTTTCAGTTATGACTAGTTGAAAAAGAAATTAAGGCATTATTGGAACAAGACATAATTGAAGAAGTAACAGGCCCAACGCCGTGGGTATCTCCCATTGTAATCATTCCAAAAAAGGACACTGAAGATATTGGAATTTTTATGGACATGAGAGTTCCAAACACTGCAGTTGAAAGGGAGAGATATCCAGGCCCTTGTTTAAATGATATGATAATATCAATGGTGCAGTTGTTTTTTCAAAACTCGATTTATGTAAGGGATACCATCAGCTAGAGATTAATAATCAATCAAGGTATATTACAACATTCTCAACCCACCTGGATCTTTTCAGGTATAAACATCTGAATTTTGGTATATGTTCTGCTGCTGAAATCTTTCAAGAGATCATAAAAAATGTAATAAGGCCAATACAATACAGCATGAATTAGAGTGATGACATCCTAGTTTTTGGTAAGAATCAAGAAGAGCATGATCAAGCCTTAGATGTGTGTCAACAACTCCTTAAAGCTTAATTGACTCTCAATCCCAAGAAATGAGAAATAAATAAAACCGAATTAACATTCTATGGGCATATATTTTCTCGTGAGGGAATGAAACCGGATCCCAAGAAAATAGTTGCCCTAAATGCAATACAAAGACCCAAGGACATAACAAACTTGAGATCATTTCTAGGAATGGCCAGTTATTGTGCGAAGTATGTTAACAAGTTTGCAACTTTAAGTTCGTCTCTCAGGGCACTGACAAAAAAAGGTCAAAGATTTGAATGGAATGAAAGTTGTGAACAAGCATTCAAGGAAATAAAGTCACAAATAACCCTGGCAACAAACTTAAAGTACTTTGATCCAAATCTATGTGCAGAATTAGTAGTGGATGCCAGTCCTGTAGGGCTAGGTGGTATACTAGTACAACACAAGCCTGGAAGAGAAACTCCAAGATATATAGTTTTTCATGCTAGCAAAAGTCTTTCAGAGATTGAACAAAAATACTCTCAACCTGAAAAAGAAAGTTTGGCGATTGTGTGGGCATGCGAACATTACCATGAATTCATATATGGAAAGCCTTTTGTAATAATAACAGATCGCCAAGCTCTCATCTCCATTTTTGGGAACCCAAAGACAAAGATGCCTCCAAGAATGGAAAGATGGGGAATGAGACTAATGGATTACGATTTTAGAATCATCCATAAACCTGGAAAAGAATATAATCCAGCAGATTATTTGTCTAGACATCCTTCTGACTCAAAGGCAAGACAGCAATTAGAGGCAGAAGAGTACATCTGTTTTTCAGAAAAGTCAGCAATACCTGGAGTCATCTCAGAAAAAGAATTGGTTGAAGCCACATGTTTGAATGATACTATTCAAGAAGTAATTAAAATCATACATGAAAATGCTGCAAGCCGTTTTAAGGCAAATGTGAAAAAGAATGACGTTTCGGCCTTTAAGAACATACAATCAGAGTTATCAGAAGCCTCTTCAGGAATATTGCTTAGAGGAAACAAGGTAATTGTCCCAGTCTGTCTACAACAGTGAGTTATTGATTTAGCTCATGAGAGTAATAGAGGTATATCCGCCACTAAAACTTCTTAGGAGAACAATTGTGGTTTCCAAGACTAGATCAGCAAGTGGAAGAAGTAATTCAGTTCTGTCACATATGTCAATGTACTTCACGAGAAAGAGGAACACACAAACGTCACATGTCAGAATTGCCGGATGCTGCATGGGTTAATGTGGCAGCAGATTTTTATGGTCCTTTGGATTCAGGGCACTATCTGTTAGCCATAATATATGAGTATTCTTGATTCCCTATTGTTAAAGCAGTATCTTCAACGTCAACATCAGTAGTACTTCTAGTTCTTGATTACATTTTCTCAATGTGGGGAAAACGTCATATACTGAAAACTGATAATGGTCCTCCGTTCAGTGGAAGTGAATTAAAAAAAATTATGAATTATCTGAGAATTGTGCATCGGAGAGTGACTTCTATGTGGCCTCAAGCTAATGGAATGGTGGAAAGGACGATGGCCACCATTAAGAAAGCTGAGAGCGAAATTGACACAAGTGTCAATAAATCAAGCGTTAGGCCAAGTGTTAAGAGATTATGCAAACACTCCACATACATCTACTGGAAAGTGTCCATCAGAATTAATGGTCGGGCAATCAAGGCATAGTCGTTTACTGCATTTACCAGCAAATACGCCAGAAATTCATAATGAAGTACTAAAGAAAGAGAAGGAGGCAAAAGAAAAAATGAAATACTATGCGGAAAGCAAAGGAAGATATCAGAATCGAGACTATCAAGTGGGTGATCAGGTTCTTGTTTGACAACAACAAGTAAAAATGTCACAAAGTAGATTTCACCTAATGCCATTGGAAATAGCAAACGTTTGTGCAACAGCTCTAACAGCGGAAAATGAAAACAAGATTATAATGAGAAATAAGGCATTCTTTAAGAAAGCAAATCTTCCTGAGTGTGGAAATATACAGCCAAATATTTCTCAAGACAAACAATTAAGCAGAAAGTCTGAAAGAATTTTTAAGAAACCTATTTGTTTAATTGAACATTGCTAAACATGTTTTCTTTTTGATGTTTTTTTTTCCTTTTCTTTATTTTTCTTTTCAAAGGGGGAGGGGGGAGAATATAATGATGTGATGTGCATGCATGCACATGCATTATGATGTAGCTTAGGAATGGCTTGAGGGAAGTGTTCTGATTTAGAAGGTTAGGGGTCTTTCAATAGATTACAAGTTTCAGTTATGACTAGAGGCTGGTAGCGTCAGGAAGCTAATTTATATATATGCCAATAAACCATTTAAAGAACTTACCTGACGTCTCAAGGAAGTCATTATGATTATCACTTGCAATGAGCAACAAGCATTTGCAATGCAATAGGTCTCGCATTTATAAGAGTTTGAGCTATTGGCATTGTAAAATTACAATGCCTTTTATTTATGTTTTGGTTTTAAAACAAATAAAAGGCATTGTCCTTTACAATGTCAGTAGCATAAACTCGCATAAAAGCAGTGTGAGGCGTGCAGCAGTGTGCGGCGTGCAGCGGTGTGCGGCGTGCAGCAGTGTGCGGCGTGCAGCAGTGTGCGGCGTGCAGCAGTGTGTGGCGTGCAGCAGTGTGTGGCGTGCAGCGGCAGGCAGCAGTGTGTGGCGTGCAGCAGTGTGCGGCGTGCAGCAGTGTGCGGCGTGCAGCAGTGTGCGGCGTGCAGCAGTGTGAGGTGTGCAGCAGTGTGAGGCGTGCAGCAGTGTGAGGCGTGCAGCAGTGTGAGGCGTGCAGCAGTGTGTGGCATGCAGCAGTGTGTGGCGTGCAGCAGTGTGTGGCGTGCAGCAGTGTGTGGCGTGCAGCAGTGTGAGGCGTGCAGCAGTGTGAGGCGTGCAGCAGTGTGAGGCGTGCAGCAGTGTTTCGTGCAGCAGTGTGAGGCGTGCAGCAGTGTGTAATGCAGCAGTGTGTGGCGTGCAGCAGTGTGTGGCGTGCAGCAGTGTGTGGCGTGCAGCAGTGTGTGGCGTGCAGCAGTGTGTGGTGTGCAACAGTGTGTGGCGTGCAACAGTGTGTGGCGTGCAGCAGTGTGTGGCATGTAGCAGTGTGCGGCGTGCAGCAGTGTGCGGCGTGCAGCAGTGTGCGGCGTGCAGCAGTGTTTCGTGTAGCAGTGTGTGGCATGCAGCACTGTGTGGCGTGCAGCAGTGTCGTGTAGCATGCAGCAGTGAGTAATGCAGCAGTGTGCAGCAGTGTGTGGCGAACAGCAGTGTGTGCCGTGCAGCAGTGTTTCGTGTAGCATTGTGCGGCGTGCAGCAGTGTGTGGCGTGCAGCAGTGTTTCGTGTAGCAGTGTGCGGCGTGCAGCAGTGTGTGGCGTGCAGCGGCATGCAGCAGTGTGTAGTGTGCAGCAGTGTGTGGCGTGCAGCAGTGTGAGGCGTGCAGCAGTGTGAGGCGTGCAGCAGTGTGAGGCGTGCAGCAGTGTGTGGCGTGCAGCAGTGTGCGGCGTGCAGCAGTGTGCGGCGTGCAGCAGTGTGTAATGCAGCAGTGTGTGTGGCGTGCGGCAGTGTGCGGCGTGCAGCAGTGTGTGGCGTGCAGCAGTGTGTGGCGTGGTTTGTAAACAACAAGAAAAGCGGACATCAAAGGAAGGGTGGGAGGGAACGAGCATATGGGGTGTGAGTTATAACGAAAGTTAATTGTTGTAAGAGGGGATGCAGGAAGTGAGGCCGAGCGCGCGCTGGCGAAAGCAGTCTGCTGCTTTCAAGTCCGATGCCAGATGCCAGCTTCGCGCTTCAATGCCTCACATGCACAGGCCATAAACCGCATTCCTAAGGTCTTGTGCCCCTTACTAAATCTCTCTGAATGCGTGAGGCGGCGCACGCGCAGGAAGTATCTGGTGGCAAATGGAATGCGCGTGGTTGTGTGTGTAACCGCCACCCGATCCGCCTGGGAAGCCTTTGGGAGCATTTTCTGAAGCCCCTACATAAGTCTCGCTGTGCGATCGCTTACGCGATAGCCAGGCGAGAACTAAAAACTGTTAAGTAACCCTACTGCTAAGACCTACGAGTGGGACAGACAGCTCTTAAAGAAACAAGAAAGACATTCCATGAAGAACTGAATACAAATGAAAAACAACTCATCACAATAAATCTTTATGACACTAATGTAAAATGATCTGAGAGTTATACGTGACCAATCATGTTGCCACCTGTGCAAAACAACTCACCTGTGACAAAATACTAAATACTCAACCAACCAACAATGAGGCTGGTAACCCTGCCCAATCTGAGTTACTGTTCATAATCTGATAATCGGTAACAAGTTATAGCCCAGAATACATTTTAAGTAAATACTGGCGCTCTCAACGACTGCGAGGCGCATGCATAAGTACATGGTTCAGTAGTGATTTATTTCACAATAAATCAGAACTACAAGTCCCAGAATGCAATAAAAACCTGGATCGGATTACCTACTCGAACACGGTGCTGGAAAAACCTGAAGGCTGTGCAAAAGACTTTCATTGAGGGTCGCAAATACATGCAAACTGGATTATTTAATATTTCATCCTATAAAACTGCAGAAGTACTCTGTTGTCCAGAAATCTATGGGAAAAGTTGTCTAAGAACACGCGTTTCCACTTGGCAGCCAATATCAATTTAAGTGCCAAATACTGTTAATAGCATCTTCCTTGAAAATGACTTGTAGTATTAGTAGATCACAATGGCAACGCGTCTGGTGAATTTCTTCATCCCTACTTTAAAAAAAACCTATATTTCTCAGAATGCATTAAAGAGCTAATGTAACAAACTAAAGCGTGGACAATCGCCACAAACTGTGGGCTCTGTAGTGGCGCACTATTCACCGCAAAGTGCTTTAACGCCTCGGCGGGGGTAGTAAGAGCTGTATAAATACGATTATAATTACATTTTTAGCTCAGAGACGTGAAGAATTTTTGGTACTATAGGGACAAGGGACAAGAGAACGGAAGCGGTTTGACAAGCAAAAGCGTAGCCAGGAATGGAGAAATATTTTAGCACTTTCCGAGAAAGACTTGCTGCTGACTCAAATTCTGAATGAGAGAGAGAGTTTGTCTTTAAATTCTTGCATTTTTAAAATGCTACGTGTCGAGACGTCACGTGACCTGCCGGCGTTTACGATACAAAGTGGGCAATGATACATTGACTGCAAGGTACTTTGGGAAAAAGCGCTTCACATACAAAAAATGATGACGGCTATGAGTTCTCGTGGCCTTAACTGCCTCTTAATATTATTAAGTTTGGAGGAGCGGGCTTCCCCTGAAACTGCTCACGCTGAATGCGCGCTTACCTCCCGGAGCTTCAGCAGCAACTAAGGAAGGGGGAGGCGGGCCCCTCAAGAAGAGGCGGGGAGAGCTGGCTAGCGGAAGTGGAAACGACACATTCACGTCTGTCTCATTCGCTGTTCCTTCCGGCTGAGGGAATGCAAATCTTTCCTTGGTGGTGGAGGATTAACTCGCAAATGTGTAGGAGGTCAAGGAAAATGTAAACTACTTTTCAAAATGTCACTTCACAAAACAAGCGCGCCCTGAAGTTTACGAGGAGGGAGTGGGGGCGGGCACAGTGCAAATGGTGTGCACTTTGATGTCCTCCGTGGCCGCGCGGCTCACTGAGGACATCAAAGGAAGTGATCAGGCAGTGCTTTTCAGGCTGCCAAATGGTGCGCGTGCCCGGAGCACATGCACTGTAGTTGGCGGCCTGAAAAGCACTGTTTGCACTTCCAAAACTCGCTTACTATAAGTCTCGCCAGAGCAGCACTAAAGCGCTGTCTCAGGCGAGACCTAAAAAGGAGGCAGGGTACACCTCTTGATAGCAATGTGTGGCATCAACAATATTAGCTCATATCTTGTGAGCCGTGCATTTATCAAGTGCTGAGTCTTGGTAGTTGTATAGAGTGTGTGTACGGCATGTGAGAGATGCAGAATCAAGGGCTGTGCTAGCATGACATTCTCTGATTGTTCTACCGCCAGAGCTACACCTGCCACCGCTCGCAAACATGGCGGGAGGGCTGTGGCGACGGGGTCTAGGGTGGCAGAGTAGTAAGCTACTGGGCAATAGAAAGATCCATGTTTCTGTGCCAGCAACCCCAGTCAGCAACCTCCCTTTTCATGACAAACAAGTGGAAATCTTTGCTGTAATCAGGGAGTTTTAGGGCTGGTGCCACGCTCAGCACATGCTTGAGTGATATAAATGCCCATTCATAATCCGTGAAGCATGGCACCTTATCAGGGATGTCCTTGTGAGTGACGGCCTGAAGTAGGCGTGCAATCAAAGAAAAGTGTGGTATTCAGTATCTTCAGTATCCTGCCACCCCCAGGAAGGTCCAGACCTCCTTCTGTGTTTGAGGTCGGGGGAAGTTTTTAATGGTGGATATTCTGTCTGGTAGTAACTTTTGTGTCCCCTCGGCCAAGTCATGGCCCAAGTACCTTACTGTTTGTAGGCAGAACTGTAGTTTCTTTTGGGACACCTTGTAGCCTTGTAGCCTTGCCGTGCTAAGTGACAAAGGAGTGCAACAGTGTCCTGCACACAAGCTGTCTGAGAGGGGGAGGCCAACAACAGGTCATCAATGTACTGAATTAAGGTGGAGCAATTCAGGAAATCCAAATTTATTTTTAGGGCATTGGAAAAAATAGATGGTGACTCTGTCTACACTTGAGGTAGCCATTCCCATTTATGCCTTTTCCCTCCAGGGGTCGAAAAGGTGAAAAGATATTGGTTATTGGAATGAAATGGAATTGTGAAAAATGGGGAGCTAAGATCTAACACCGTGAAGTGGGTAGTTGTCAATGGCATACTAGACAGGATGGTGGCTGGATTGGGGACCACAGGAAATTAAGGGATTACTAGTTTCATAAATTAATGAAGATCTTATAAATCTATATAAAGGGGCCCCACCCGGTCCCTTGGAGGCCTTCTTCTTTGCTCGTCTCCCCGTTGTGCCTCCTATACCCTCCCCCTCCTCTTCCCCCATTATTCAACTCTACCTCCCCTATTCCTTCCCTCTTGCCCCTATTCTTCTCTTCCCTTGCCTTTTTTTCCTCATGTTTATGCTATGCTTTTGTACTCATCTAATTCCTGCAACTAAGCTCCAGTAACTGATGTAACTTTATAACCATGTTCTGAAACAATGCTTCTTCCTCATGTAAAGTTCTCTGATACCCCCGGAACTAGCCAGCGCTATATAAAACTCAATAAATAAATACATGGGTAATATATCTGTGTTGCATGGACAGTGTTGTATTCCTCTTAATATGCCCTGCTGAAGGATGTCTTTTATCATTGGTGCAATGCCCTCTTGCCCCTTGTTGGATATCTTGTACTGAGGATCTCGTAGAAGTGATACCCTTGGCTTGAGCTTAATTTCTACCGGGGGATAATCCAACACCTGCCCCACATCATTTGGACCATGTGCCCAGACATTGCTTGGAACAGAGTCCCGCAGTTCAGGTGGTATTAGAGTTTCTGCACTCCGTATGAATGCCTGTAACATCTGTCCATTCACCCTACTTTCCAATATAAAACCCCCCAATGGTAAACAGTGAATGGTGTACTGTAGTTTGAACAGCAGGTCTCTGCACAGCAGGTTTACAGGGCAACATCTGCTAAGGACCAACTGGTGTTGAACAGTAAAAGGACCCACCACTAGTTTCAAAAGATGTGTTAAATATTTATCTACTGGTTGTCCTGTCATGTCGACTGCTGTTATTTGTGTAAACAAGAGTGGTGCCTCTGGCATCTCCGACGCCTTTAGCATTGATCATGTAGCTCCGGTGTTGACCAGAAAGGGCACAGTCTTGTTTAATATAATTCCCTCCACATATGGGCCCTCCTGGTCTACTGTTATTGTTGGCGCTATTAGGCAGTCCTCCATTCTCAGGCACCCCTAGTATGTTTCTGGTGGTAATGGGGGATATGGCAGATAGCCGCCGTCCCTCGTCACCTTCTGTGTACCAATGATCCCTTTGTCCCCTTGGGGGTGGTGGTGGTGGTGCATGTTTCGGGCAATAGCATGGTTGTGGTTGTGTTGTTTCTGCACCCCTTGCCAATTTTGAGGCATATCAAATGTATTCTGAGTATAGGGTGATGGTGATAAATTCCGTGGTTTGGAATGATGCCTATTGGGCCTTTGTCTCTATGCTCTGTTGTTCAACAGGGGACAATCTGCTTTTTAATACCCTGGATCATTGCAGTTCGAAGCATGTTGTCCCGGGTAAGGGTTGGGAGAATGTTCTATGGTTTCCTCTCCTACCTCTTCCCTTCACTGCTCCCCTTCGTCTACCTCTGCTCTGTTACCCCTATAAAACCTTTCATGTGCCGCCATCAGCTTCACCTTTTCGGTTTCAGTCTTCTCACTTTCCACCACCTGCAGGTGTGTCTGGTAACCTGTGCAGTATCTAGCTGCTGCCAGAACCTTTTTCTATTGGTTCTTGGTGCCAGCAGACAAAAGGTATTTGCAGGTGGGTCTGGATTAGCTGACAAAGTCCATAGACAAAAGTGTTCACAAATTCCGGCACAGCCTCTCCTAGGGGGTTGTGCATACCACTATTCTCCTGGTAGACCGCAGGAGGCAGTCATAATAGGAATTTACACTTTCCTCCTTTTCCTGCTTAGTATGCACTATCTTTGACCAATCCACTTTGTACTCTGGTACCTTAACCTTCAAGTGCTTTATAACTTACTTGTATTTTTCTTCTAACTTTTCTCCTGGGCCCCCCTTCTCCCCTCCGAGGTTCCTTCTCTGGCCACTCTGTTGCTTTTTTACAGTCTCCTCATAAATCCTTTGGTACTATAATTTTTAACAAGATGTCCAAGTCTTTTCACAACAGTCCTCCCATTGCCACTATCCTGTTCAATTCTGCGTACCCATTATATGGCTCCTCCCGCAACTTTGGGAAGTCTTTTGTGAATGACATGAGATGTGCTCTAGACTAAGACACATGTATGTATGTTCTAGTGGCCTGGTCATCCTCTTACTGTGGATGTGTGGAAGGTTCTTCACGTAGGGGCATCATGACCATGGGTTTCATACTGGGTATGCAGAAGTCTTGGGTGCTACTGTTTCTGGTACCTGAATGACTGCTAGAGAGGCAGCAAATTCCCTCCACTGGCACAACTTTCTGATGGCATATTGTAATGTTTCTGTTATTTTCGCTTCATCCAGGATAGTAAATCTAATTCCCCAAAGCAAAACTTTGATATATCCCAATTGTATTCCTGCAGTAGGGAGAGGCTCTGGTACTTGTGCCCTGGAAAGTGGAGAGTCTGGTATGTCAGTTGTGGTAGTGGGCGAGTCCAGGACTTTGAGGTGCTGGGCATATTTCATATGAGTTAGGGGCCACTCATCCATGACATGTGTTTGAGCTAAAGATAACATAGCTTCTTGATAGAATTGGTTATATTTCTAAATGAAGTCACTAAACTGCAAACTGCCTTCTATCAAATCATTTACTAGGGATGGGAATTTTACCAGCTCGTTTTTTAGAAACATCTTCCTCCGTGTGACTGGGGGGCATGTAGGTGAGGCATTCAGGGAACCACTGGAATTATCTGCTGCTCTTTGACTGCACGTTCCCAGAGTGTGTACTTGGCCTTTTGCATGCTTCTTCCAAGGTTATTATGTCATGTATTGTAAGTTTGACATAAGTGCAGATTTCTAAAATTAAATTGTGGCAGCCCATATAGTCTGACCCGAGGTCTGCAGAGCTGTCTCCAAACCGTCGTTGCCACACAGGGTTACTTAATTTAATAGCCTGCATTTTTATCGCTTTTTTCCTACATTCTTTCTCTATCCTAACCCGTCTTTTACCGTGTTTCTGTGCTGAGCAAGTATCTTGTCTCATTGATTGCAGTAATTTGAGATAATACCAAGGTCTATTTTAGTAACTTCCCATTTATGAGTTTCTGTGCAATGGCACAGTGTGCTGCTTCTTCAAATGAAGGCAGCTTCATTGGTTGTGTGCCTGTGTCCGGAGCCTCATATACATGTTGTTTGGCAGGGACAGTGGGTGTTGTTCCCATTCTTCCCATTATTATATCTTCTAACACAGGGTCTCCCACTTCTAGATCATCCTGTAGTTGTGAACTTACCACAGGAATAGAAGGAAAACCCCCAACAATCTCCAGTTGGTGTTCCCTCCAATTCTTCGCCATTTCCCTCTCCTGTTCCCTCCAATTCTCCATCTCCTTCCTCTCTTGTTTACTCTCAAAAATCCATTCTTTAAATCCAACAATTCTTTATGGACCTTGTCCTTGACATCACTAGTTCCCACAATATTGTATCCCACGTCCAAAAAGACTCCCACTCCTATTTTCTTTCCTTTCAAACTCAATATTTGTCGCAAATATGACAAAATAGCCATGTTGTATGTGCCAGACCGAGGAAAATGTAAATCTGGTCTTTTAGCAATCAGGGTGCGCCATTTCTCAAAATACAGTAAAGCACCAAGGCCATTGCGAGAGGTGACTTGAAAGGCCGGGGAATCTTTGGGCTATTTCATTTGCTTCTAAGTTCAGCATAAGCACTCACAAGTGAGAAGAGAGAAAACAACTAGTAGGTGCTGGTACAGCAGGAACCGGCATCCTTACAGCTGACTTAAGAGGGCAGGAAAGTGAGAATTAGTACAGTATTTGCCATCGCTTGTGATCCTCTCTCTAGGGAGAGTTTGCGGCTGACTGACACACAGGTTTGTGCAGATAGGTGAACTCTGCATATACTCACAGATCCATACACATAAAATACAAAAACAAATGGGATGACTTGACCTAAGCAATACCCTACCCGTCCCTAGGGTCCTATTCCCGGGAGAGAAGTAATGGAAGGAGAAGAAATGTGATGGAAAAGTCAGTCAAAATAATGAAGATAACGCAAATCTCGGGTAACGTACAGTATAACAAAAGTACCAGGAAATCTATTAACTCTACAGGAATTATGTGATGATAGCACATCAATGATAATTAGAAGATAGCAAATGTAGCTGGAATCACAACGGTACAGACAATGTCATAGTCAGAAAAACAACATAATATTGTCAGATCAGCAAAGAATGTCTAGAACAACCCAAGCAAGATCATCCCAAGCAGGATGCAAAACAAGGCAACAAGGGAAACGATGCAATGCATCGTTTAAACCAGTCAGTCAGTCAAATAGCTTTATTTCGCTAACAAGTATCATAAAAGCATCTACATTCTTACAATTCATCAATAAAAATACGAGTTATCTTTAAAACAGTAGTAATGAGACTGTGCAAATCCGTCAGAGCATAATAGGTTATCATAATGCCATATCAATAGCAGTAACAAACTATATCAGACAGGTCCTTAATTTGAAAATAAAATTGATTTAGTTCCTTCCTTAAATACTAAAATAGGACATTTACATTGAAAATAGTTATTTAAAATGACGGTGCATTATAATTTGGACAAGCTATTTGTGCTCAAATAAAAAATGGAATAAAACCATGATGTTTCATCAAACAGCCCTGCGTCGGGATTTATGCCTGATTATCCAGACGCAGCTTAGATACTTAGCCACGCCACAAGCAAAGAGAGTTCTTGGATCTAATTTCAAAATACGCAAAGCAGCACAATGGTCAGAAGTGCCCAGTTGTCTACAGATGGGTTTTAGCCATCTGGATCTTGCTGATTTCTATGCTGGTGATACAGATCAGGGTATAAAAAATATGCCCACTACCACGGATAGAGTAATCTCACAGTTACACGCACATGCATTCATCATACGCTAGGGCCCATTTCACTAACATACGCTCCAATACTCTACCAGCAGTAAACCTGTGGAAAGAAAACTCCTAAAGCACCCTGCATCTATATCTAGGCAATAGGACCAGTTTAGTGGCTGTCTAACATAATATGAACAATCTATAAACAATAATCGAATAGTATTCAATAAATGACAAGGAAAGAAACAACCAACACCATGTTGAAAATTATATTGCTTTATCTAAAATTAGTCAGAATAAAATCAGAATAAATCATTTCTCATAGTTACCTATTCTAACTAGTGTCAGAACGGGTCAGGACCAGTCTCTCAAAAAGTCTTTTCAGGATAAGGTCCTCAGCATCAGTCCTCAGCAACGCAAGTTCACGCAGCAAGGCGACGAAAGAAAGAGTGGGAAGAGCCCTCCCTAAGCTAACATTTTATAATGCAAAATACAATGAAAACCCACATGAATTAATTGTATCACTGAGCAGAACGAGAAGGAAGGGATGTAACTCTGCAACATCCTGAAATCTCCGCTCAAGAAAAGTCATAATACGCAAACCTCGGAAAAGGAACCAAGATTTGAAACTATTAAAGTTTATTTCCTCGGCAAACCGGCTTTAGCACAGAGTTCTTTCTGAGGCTCTATTGTTCACCAAGGACAAATCATTTCTTTTGGAGATCCTCCAAGCTTGCTGATGTCCTCCCGGAAATTTCCATATAAGGACTACGGTCAGTTTTCTGTAACCGAATTCCAGCAGGGGTCTCCCTTGCCACATCATAGATTTCGCCTGCACCACAGCTCAGCCAGGCTTCAAATTATTCTCAGTTATTTTCATAAAGGCCTCCATAGGCCACAATAGACCATCTTCAATTAAAGAGACAAAATAAAGATTACTACATCATAATGATTAGACAGTGTTAACCCCACTAATACCCTTATGTGTATGCATTTATCTAGCTTTGCGACATATAGAGCATTAATTCAGACAGCGTTTTGTGCTTAAAATAAATAGCACACAGCAACGTTTAAGCATGAAAACTTGCACGTTATTGTCAATACATAAACAGCATGTTTAGGCTAACCCTTGTGTAACCTTCTCTTGTGTTAAGACAAACAGGTTGGTTAATGTGACACACTAGCACAAGACAAATAATTAGTTGTTAATTATTAATAATTAATAAGACGCATAGACATGCCAGAGCTTCAAAAGCCCCAGGATTTTCTAACAGAAAACCCTGCTCCAGCAATCCCCCCTTTGGTGATTTTATCACCAAATAAACCCAAAAAAAAAAAATTAGTGGAAATTTTAGTCCCATTTTAGGAGAAATCAGAAATGTCTTTTCCCCTTACACAACATTAAACACCAGTCACTCTTTCATCATCTCTCTTAGTCTCTAAATAAACACTCTCCCTCAATTCTTCTAATTCAATTTCTTCTGGTTCTCTTTTCGAATTTTTCGAATTCTTATTTTTCTTTTCATTTTTCAATTTCTCTTTCCCTCTCCTGTTTTTACAACACACACATATTAATCTCAGTATCAGCAAAGCAACAATTATACAAGACAAAGGAAACAATATTCTACCTACAATAGTACTACCTATCTTTGCAATAAAATCCTTAACAGCTATCATCTTATTAGCTAGTTTAGTCCATAAACTCCCAGTTTCAAGTGGTACTAAATCTTCATGCAAATCAGTAATATTTTTGATATAGACCTTCAGGTCTTTAGTTTCGTCAGGAATGTAAGTGCAACAATGTTGAACTTTCAAAATTCCACAAACTCCACCCTCCTTGGCCAAAAGAATATCAAGGGCAAGTCGATTTTGCATTGACATGGCACGTACGGCACTTAATTCCGTATTTACCAAAAGAAATCCTCCTGCGGTATTTGTCGATAAACGATCAACCACTGTGGACAATTTCCGAATTCCATAAGCATTTAAAGAAATTCCCACTGCTGGAATCAAAACCCCAAAAATATCACCCACTATTTCAGACCAAGTTTCTCTCTTAAAACGTTTTAATAGGTTAATATCTTCTACATCACTTATTTTATCTGTATGAAAAATCTTAGGAAAAACTAAACCCACATAACATGTGCCATACCAATGGTCAGGCAACCTATAATAAGCTTTGTTCCCACACACATAGTACACTCCTGGAAAAATTGTATCTTCTCCACCTCTGAAACCCCAACCAGTCGCAACGAAGTATGTATCATGGCACTCACTAGTCCCCACAAAGTATGTATCATATTGGGATTTCCTTCTGGTAATGCATAGTTTACCCTTCTGCGGTGCATCCAAAGCTAAAGTTGGACTAACCCCATTCCTCAACTCTTTTCCCATCTCAATGTCCCAAATTGTCTCACTCACTTCATATTTCCCCTCTTTCTCATGCATGTTCACTCTCCTTTCCTCTACCATATCCAGGAAAGCTTTCTCTTCTTCTTTCAAACTGCAAGTTAAATTATTCTTAAAAATGTAATCTAATGTTAGTCCTTCTTCTTCAATAAAAATTTCACCAAAAGTGTTAGCTTCTTTAGCTGGATTCAGCTCTTTGTTCATTGGCAAGTGCCCAAAAATACTATCTCTGTTAGACATCTTATAATCTACTTTCCCTAACAAATAAAAGACACTACTTAAAATACTACAAGAAATACCATATGTAGCTGGTAAATGATGATAAGTAACACCCTCTGAAACAGATGCAGGTAATTGCATGCAAACATAGCAATCCCTCACTTCCATTGTCTTCACATATTCATATAATAGTTTAGAAAAAACATTACTAGAAAAATTGTTAATTGACCTATCTTTGTGTATGTAACTACCACTTCTAATTGGGACTACTTTGTGTGAATTCTTCTCTATATTAGTCATGTTTTCTATGTCCATCCCAAATTCAACCTTAAAAGTAACTAATAAAACTAAAACACCCCATAGAAGCATTAATATTCCAGTACAACAGCAGCACATCTTGCACCATCTTTTAAAGAAGGCACATCTATTTTGGTTATTTTCTATGTTAGCCATTCTGCTTTAACTTCTACTCCACTACTGTAATTAGAACTTTTCAAATCTCCAACGTTTGTTCCAAACTCTTCAGCCTCTTCAAAGATCCTTCTATTCACTCAGTCCAAGTGAATTTTCTTTTACTCAGTTTGGATATTCATCATTTTTCACTCCAATTTCTTCAACATCAAATTGTATCAGATCTCCAACACTTGAATCCTCAGTATCTGACTCTTCTCTGATGTCAGTCAAGAGTACTTTCAGGATTTCACCAGTATCTTCCTCAACCACTTCTCGTACGGTCTCCTCTGGATTTCCTTGACTTTCCACCTCTTCACCTTCAGGCAGTGTCACATACGTCCATTCCGGCGACCTATACTTTTGGTTTGGTCTTTTAACTCTTTTTATTTCTACTGGTTATTTTGTTTTCTTTGATTCTTCTTCTTCAGCTTTAGAAGTTTGACTGGATACTTCATTCACTTGTTCAGCTTCCGATGTATTTGCTCTTATTATCCTGTATCTCAGTCTTTTCACTCTGTTGTTAGGCCAACGATCTCCTCTCACAACCTTTTTCGGCTTCACTTCTTTAACACTCTTCTCTCCAATCGAAGTTCTCTTTCTCAGAACTCGACCCTCTGTTTGTTCATCTTCATCATCCGATTCTGTTTCAATTGCCTCCTGCTTTCGTTTCTTAGCAGTTTTCACAGATTCTTTCACCACTATTTGAGACTTCCCTACTTCTGTCCCTCCTCGGGTCTCCGACACGCAATCTTCTTGCTGTCTACTTGTCCCTTCACCTAACTCCTCATCAATGTTCCCTACACCTCCTCGGGGGTCTTCCGCAATCTGTCCCTCTCTATCTTTTCCTGACCCTATTTCCTCAAGAATAATCTCAAGTGGTTCTTCAATCTCCTCCTCTTCTGATTCAGGAGTAGTCTCTGTGTGTTTTCTCTTTTCTTTTCTTTTTCCTCCACTGCTACTCGAAACTTCAGGCTCTTTCACAGAATCAGAATCTGATCTTCCTTCTGATACTCGCAGTGAATCCCTTGAAGCTCTCTCTGCTTCTCTTCTCACTGATTCTGTATCTTCAGGATCTTCACCATCACTGGAATCTGACTCTTCATAATACTCTTCACCAGTTCCCTCTCTCGGACTTGGAATTCTCAGAGTATGACTTGCATGTACCCAGTGTCTCACTCCAGCACACTTTACTGCAGTCGTTGTAGTCAGAATAACTTGTCTCGGCCTTCCCCACCTTGGAATCAAGCAATTTCTTCTTCTGTGTACCTTAATCCTCACCCAGTCTCCTGGACTTAGATCATGGGCTTGCTTCTTCTCAAGTGTGGTAGCTTCTTCTCCAACCTGGTGAAACACAGAATGAACTGCGTCAGCCAGGCCTTTACAGTAATCCAAAATCATGTCATCAGTTATTGTCATCAATTTATTCACAGGCACGAATGCATGTCGCATTGCACGTCCCATAATGATTTCATGCGAACTCAAACCTGTAGTTCTATCTGGAGTAGATCTCATAGTCATCAAGACTAGAGGCAGAACGTCTGGCCATTTCATGCCAGTGGCTAAGCACATTTTCCCAATTCTGTTCTTGATTGTGCCATTAATCTGCTCAACCACACCAGAAGCCTCTGGTCGGTATGCACAATGTAGCTTCTGCTGTATTTTTAATGCTTCACAAATCAAAGCAATTAGTTCATTTTGAAAGTGTCTACCTCTGTCAGATTCAACTGTGACTGGAAACCCAAACCTAGGAATCAACTCCCTCAACAGTAATTTTGCCACTGTTAGTCCATCATTCCTCCTTGTCGGGTAGGCTTCCACCCACCTTGAAAACAAACAGACTACCACTAGGACATACCTCAGTCTGTTCACTTGGGGCATTTCAATAAAATCAATTTGCATTCTTGTGAAAGGACCTCCTTCTCTGCCAATTGTCCCTAAACTCACCACTGTCTTTTTCCCAGTGTTAAATTGCTGACAAATCAAACACCTCTGACAGATGCTCTCCGCAATTGCCCTAAACTTTGCATTGTACCAGGTTTGTTTGAAGGACCTAATCATCGCGTCCCTCCCCAGATGTCCCTGGCCATGATACATCCTTGCCATTGACGACAAAATTGAGTTTGGCATCACTGGTCTGCCATCTCTGTAGACCCAAACATGGTCTGTTTCTCTTGGAGCACATCCTGCCTTAACCCAATCTTGTTTTTCCTCCTCTCCTGCCTCATTTTGCAACTGTTTCACTTCATCCCATGTTTCTAGGACATTAGTAAACATCACAAAAGGGAAAGACATTTCCTTATTTTCTCTGTCCCTATTAATTGACTGATTTAGCTTCGCACAATACTGTGCCACATCGTTAGCATATCTATTGCCAACAGTGATAAAATCCTCTCCTGAAACATGTGCTGCACATTTTACAACTGCTAACTCCTTAGGCAGCTGTATCGCTTCAAGCAATTTTCCAATCAGCTCAGCATTCTTTATCGGAGTTCCACCCGATGTCAAGAAACCTCTTTGTAGCCACAGTTGGCCAAAATCATGCACCACTCCAAACCCATACTGCCTATCAGTCAACACAGTTGTTCTCAAATCTTTCCCAATCTCACAAGCTCTTGTCAATGCCACTAATTCAGCAACTTGCGCAGATTTTACTCCTTTCAATGGTGATGCTTCCATAACCTCTGAAACTTTGCACACTGCATATGCTGCACATAGCACACCATTATCATTTCTCAAGCATGATCCATCCACAAACAGCACATGGTCATTCTCTTGCAAAGGAACATCCTTGATATCTGGTCTTGGTTTTGTACAGTACTCAAGCACATCCAAACAATCATGATCATCTTCCATTTTTATACCCACATTCTCAATATCTGGCAAGAGTGTCGCTGGATTCACATTCGTACATCTCTCAAGAGTCACATTTGATGCTCCCAAAATCACTTTCTCATACTTAGTCAACCGACTATTTGACATATGCTGAGTTCTGCTTCTTGTCAAAAGAATTGCCACATTGTGAGGTACTAATACCCTTACAGGATACCCCATTATGATTCCCTCACTTTGTTCCAGGCTTCTGCATGTTGCAGCCACAGATTTTAGACAACCCGGTAACCCCACAGCTACATGGTCAAGTGTCGATGAGAAGTACGCAATAGGCCTCCTCAATTGCCCATGTTTCTGGATTAACACTGAAAGTGCACATCCATTTCTCTCACTGCAGTACAGTTCAAATTCTTTTTCATAGTCTGGCATACCCAGAGCTGGAGCTTCACACATTTTTGTTTTAAGCTCTTCAAATGCTGCCAATTGTTCTGCATCCAGATCTAATGGATCTGTCATATCACTTTTTGTCAATTTGATCAATGGCTTTGCTATCAGGGAAAAATTAATTATCCACTGACGACAATATCCCACCATACCCAGGAACATTCTCACTTCTCTCTGGGTTTTTGGAGCTTTCATTTCTCTGATTATTTTGATCCTGTCAGTAGTCACTTTTCTCAGACCTTTCTCAATATTATGTCCAAGATAATGCACCTCTTTCTTGCAAAACTGCAATTTAGCTGGAGATACCTTTAACCCTCCATCTCCTAGATGATTCAGTAAAGCTATGGTATCTACTTCACAAGCCGGTCATCAATATATTGCACTAGTACTGAGTTCTCAGGCATGACCAAACTTTCCAACGATTTCTTCAATAACTGATTGAATATCGAAGGACTCTCCGTATACCCCTGTGGGATACGACACCATGCTAAAATACGCTGGCCAAACCTAAATGCAAAAATCGGCTGGCTGTCATGATGCAATGGAATTGAAAAGAACGCATGACACAAATCAATCACTGTATACCACTCAGCATCATGTGGAATTTGATACAGAATCACTGATGGATTTGGCACGATGGGACAACATGCCACCACAATCTGATTAATTTTTCTCAGGTCCTGCACGATCCTGAACTTGCCATTAGGCTTCTTCAGCCCCATTATCGGTGAATTACACGGACTACTCAGTAATTCCCTCAGAACTTCTTGCTGAATCATTTTCTCAATTATAGGAGTTATCCCTTCAATTATTTCCGGTGTCATTTTGTACTGAGGAATGTTAGGATATGTAATTCCCTCTTTTACTGCAATCTTTACTGGATCTACATTATTCATCAATCCCACATCCTCTCCAGTAAAATCCCAAACTATTCTTTTCACTGTGTCTCTCAGCTCTTGAGGCAAATCCTCCGGATTAAACACTGGAAATGCACCAATTAATTCATTTTCTCTATTTTCTAAAGTCATTCGATAGAAAACATCATCATCTGGTGTCTCAAAAGCTATTCCATCTGGTGTACAGAAAATCGTGCAGTTCATTTTGCACAATAGGTCCCTACCTAACAGGTTCACTGGACTCGTGTCACAGACAACAAATCTGTGCATGTCTGAAAATTTCCCTATCTGTACTTTCACTGGTTCAGTAAGACGTGTTCTGATTTGCGTATTAGCTACACCAACTACTTGGATTGCTTCATCCGAGAGAGGAAGATTTTTAACATCTGTTGACCTGACAGTTGATCTTGTCGCACCTGTGTCTACCAAAAAAGTAACACTCTCCTCATTTATTTTTCCATCCACAAATGGTCCTGCCTGGTCTATTTCTAGAGTTGCACCAAGTATGCACTCTTCTTCCTCTCCTCGGCACCGTCAATAATCACCCTCAGACTCACTCCCTTCACTCTTTAACAAGTACTGCTGTACCTTGTTAGTACGTCTTGGTTTGTTTACCTGCTCATCATTGAAGAATCCCGAGTCCTGACTGTACTTTTGTACCCCTCTATTCTGCGGTAAAGGTGGTTTTGGCTCTTGACTCTGCTGCTGTCTCACAACTTTCTGCTGTTGTTGCTGTTGCTGCTGGTTATTCCCTTCATTCTGCACCTGTTGATTTAAGGATTTACCCTCATTTAATGGTGGATTAGGACATTCAGATCTCCAGTGTCCCAGTTGGCCACAGTTGTGACACGGAAACTTCTTCTTGGCTTCCTCAAGACTTCCCCTTCCTTTTCCTGCAAATCTTGGTCTATTCCCTGTATTATTTCCTGGATTATTTGCCTGTTCCACTAACTGTGCTTCTTGTCTTTCTGCAACTTTCACTTGTGCCCACATTGCTTTTTCCTTCAGCTTTCTTTGTTTTGCTTCAATTTCATCACTGAAATATTTTGCATGTCTCAGAATCTCATCTACTTTCTTACTCTGCCAATCCACTGTGTGTTCACGAATTCTCTCACCAATTTCAGGTCTAAGGCCATATACAAATCGGTATACAAAGTGACTCAAATCCTTGTCACCCAGGTGTTCATCTCCACTGAATTGTTTAAAAGCCAGTATCAGCCTTTCGTAAAAAGCATGAACTGATTCTTTTGCTTCCTGTTGTGTTCGATCTATTTTAACCCAGTCTGTCTCTTTTGGAGGAACTTTACTCTTCAGGTATACCATCACCTGCTCATACTTCCTCATCACTTCTGGATCTGGTGCCCCTGTTCTTGAATCTCTTGGATATTCCTCACTAGGCCAACTCACAACTATTTTACACTCAGTCCACAAGTCTGCTGGAACAATTATATCAAACAGACTATTCAGGTCAACCCACAGCACTTTTGACAATTTCACAAACCTGTCTACCTGCCTATACCACTCGACGGGCTTTTCTCTCAATCGAGGGAAATCATTCGTAAATGATAAAATATCCTGTCTGGTCCATGGAACATGTACATATCCTCCTCCAGGTATTTCTCTCATAGGAAACTGCTCCACTGGTTTTTCCTTTTCCCTTACTGGAAATGCTGAGTAAGTTGTTCTATCTTCAGATTCATTTCTCTTCTTATACCACCTATCTTTCCACTTTTCTACGTCACCCCATCTTCGCAATAATGCCACCATTTCTTTAATCTGTCCTGTTCTACCAGAAGTATTCAAATTCTCTATGTCCTTCTCTGTAAAATCCATCTTGTACGTTTTCTGTAAAGCCTTTACCTTATCAATGTCAACTCCTTGCTCACTTGCTATCGCTCTCAATCTATCATGTGTATTTCTTGCCCTCCATGTTATGCTTTTGCACATAAACATTAATTCACCATCATGATGACTTTTCAGGATTTCTGTTGGAACTGTTCCTGTCACAAGCTCTTCTAATTCTATACGTAATTTAACTACATCAATAACTTGTGAATCTTTATCTTTTTTCTGAAGAACCTTCATCCAGTCGTTTAAATCGTCAACTGTTATTTCTGCCGTTTTTCTTACTGGAACCACTTTTCTCTGCGGTTCTAAAATTGGCATTCGTGAACAACTAGGTTCACTAACATCCATTAATTCACTACCTGTGTCATGTCTTGTTTGTCTCAGGTCATTTCTCCCTGTTCTTTTATCTGAATCTCCTGAAGATCCAGCTGAATTTGTCAAATCATTTGCAATATATGGAACTACCAGTCCATTTTCACCTGCCCTCTGTCTGACAAACCTAGGAATAACCGGACCTATAGTTACAGGTACCGTAACAGCTTCCAAATTCATCGTTAACTCTCTAATTTTCTCAGTCAGTTCTGTTGTCGTCTTCGCTAATTGTCTGGCATTTTCTCTACTACCTTGATTCTCTCTCTCTCTGAAAGAACCACTACCTCTTGATTCAGGTGTCATCTTTTCCTTCTCAACTGTATCTCTTATCGGAGAAACAACTGGTGTACTCTCATCTGGTTCTGATCTATATGGAGGTGGTCTCTTGTAAATCATGTCATTTAAGACCTCATCTTCATACTCCCCATATCTTCTCCTATCTGACTCAGAAACCTCTTCTGAAGGAGCAGAAGCTTCAACTGTTCTCATAGGATATAATCCCTCTGACATATTAGCATCCCGCCACCTTTTCATTCGATCATGATGTGTTTCACGATCATGTCTCCTCCCAAACATATATCTATACTGACCTCCAGTTCTCTGTCTTTCTCGACTAATTACTTCTTCTTCCCATTCCACTAAAGCCTCAAACTGTGTAGGTCTTGGCTTCGGGTCCAGATGTGCCATCTTTTCCCGTAAATTTCTCAACACGGCCAGATTAAATGAACCATGTTCTGGAAATGCTAGAATACCATCTTCTTTAGTATAGCCAACCCAATTCTGCAACCATATACAGGTATGTAATCCATATTTCGCAACCATAAAGGATGCAGGTGTTTTCGCTGGAGGTAGCAACTCACCCTCTCTTGTCTTAACCTCTTTATCTTTACTAAACCACTTCTTAACCTTTCCAAAGAATGTTTTTTTCTTTTTCTCTTCTTGATAATACATTTTAGCGAGCACTTATTAAACTCTCTACTTTTTAGGTTGAAAACTCAATTCTCGCTAACGCACCAATCCTGGAGCGTCCACGTCACTAAATTGCTCTTCCAATCCCTGCGCGACTCACACTAACGCACCAATCCTAGCGCGAACTCTATTCTGAGTCACTATCCAATCAGTGCGCGAACCTTCTGACGTCAGCAGCCGCTGCAGTCTCTGTCTCCTGTCTCTGTCACTCGTCTACCCCTCCTTTACAAAAACTCTCAGTAGACTTCGTGTGTCAAAATTTCTACAAAATCTATTAGTTACAACATAAAAACATTTCCATTGTCTGCTTCGCTAACCACAGAATAGGAAAGAGAGTCTATTTCTCAAGAGTCAACAACTTACATACATCTCATAACTGTTTCTTCTAGGACGTATCCAAAGAGTCTTAAAATTAATAAATGTATATTCATTCACGCACATTCATACGAGAAAAATATAGTACATACGCACAGAATCCTGCTTCTTGGTCTGCCTCTGTACAGAATTATAACTCACAACAACTAAGCAGCTTACCTCTGCCCAGTTCTGCAAACAAGCTCAGAGAATACCTATTACTCCTCCCGCAATAAGCTTTAACGGCAATCCTTACGGATCCCTGGGACTTAAGACCAGAGTTTCACAGATAACCTTCACTATGATACACACTCCTTATATACCAGAAATTTCTAATAGTAACATACAATGTCACTGATTCCGAACCCAGACAATGTGAACGCGCAACTTCAATTGTCACACGTAATTCCTTACAATCCCGTCTTTCCCGAGAGCAGCAAATACACCTCTGCCCTACTACGGAACTGTTTCCAGCTTCCAAGTTCCAGAAGCACTACATATAACTCAACATTACGACTCCAACATATAATATTAGTACATATACCAACAACATCAAAATAAATCAATAATCAATAAGCTAATTTACAAACAATCTTATCTTATCAGATCAAGACAACCATCTAAACCATCCTCTGCTACCAGAGAAATTGATACAGATCAGGGTATAAAAAATATGCCCACTACCACGGATAGAGTAATCTCACAGTTACACGCACATGCATTCATCATACGCTAGGGCCCATTTCACTAACATACGCTCCAATACTCTACCAGCAGTAAACCTGTGGAAAGAAAACTCCTAAAGCACCCTGCATCTATATCTAGGCAATAGGACCAGTTTAGTGGCTGTCTAACATAATATGAACAATCTATAAACAATAATCAAATAGTATTCAATAAATGACAAGGAAAGAAACAACCAACACCATGTTGAAAATTATATTGCTTTATCTAAAATTAGTCAGAATAAAATCAGAATAAATCATTTCTCATAGTTACCTATTCTAACTAGTGTCAGAACGGGTCAGGACCAGTCTCTCAAAAAGTCTTTTCAGGATAAGGTCCTCAGCATCAGTCCTCAGCAACGTAAGTTCACGCAGCAAGGCGACGAAAGAAAGAGTGGGAAGAGCCCTCCCTAAGCTAACATTTTATAATGCAAAATACAATGAAAACCCACATGAATTAATTGTATCACTGAGCAGAACGAGAAGGAAGGGATGTAACTCTGCAACATCCTGAAATCTCCGCTCAAGAAAAGTCATAATACGCAAACCTCGGAAAAGGAACCAAGATTTGAAACTATTAAAGTTTATTTCCTCGGCAAACCGGCTTTAGCACAGAGTTCTTTCTGAGGCTCTATTGTTCACCAAGGACAAATCATTTCTTTTGGAGATCCTCCAAGCTTGCTGATGTCCTCCCGGAAATTTCCATATAAGGACTACGGTCAGTTTTCTGTAACCGAATTCCAGCAGGGGTCTCCCTTGCCACATCATAGATTTCGCCTGCACCACAGCTCAGCCAGGCTTCAAATTATTCTCAGTTATTTTCATAAAGGCCTCCATAGGCCACAATAGACCATCTTCAATTAAAGAGACAAAATAAAGATTACTACATCATAATGATTAGACAGTGTTAACCCCACTAATACCCTTATGTGTATGCATTTATCTAGCTTTGCGACATATAGAGCATTAATTCAGACAGCGTTTTGTGCTTAAAATAAATAGCACACAGCAACGTTTAAGCATGAAAACTTGCACGTTATTGTCAATACATAAACAGCATGTTTAGGCTAACCCTTGTGTAACCTTCTCTTGTGTTAAGACAAACAGGTTGGTTAATGTGACACACTAGCACAAGACAAATAATTAGTTGTTAATTATTAATAATTAATAAGACGCATAGACATGCCAGAGCTTCAAAAGCCCCAGGATTTTCTAACAGAAAACCCTGCTCCAGCACTGGGCATGCAAACATGAGATGGGCCACACTCTCTTTCGATGCCTCACAGCAGGGACACCCCACAATTGTTTGGTTGGGGGGCTCCACTTTGCAGTAAGTTCGCAGACCAAAAGTGAGCCTACTTACTTACTGTATGTAAAGAGCCCTATCTCGTGGTGTCTGGATGAAATCCAGATATGGTTCCATGCCTATGCGCTGCTTATGTGAGTAAACATCTTCTGTAAGCCTTCCTGCTTTGGGATTGCTGAGCTCCTGCATGTCAACCCAGGCCCAATAAAAAAATTTGAGCTCAACCTTGCTGGGAGGGTTTTGACTTTCCCACAATTCCTTAAGGCCAAGGGCGATAAGTAATTTCTTAACATTATTTATCCAGCTGACTCTTTGATTACCATCTAGGTTCATTAGAAAGTTCTGCAGTCCGCCGTAGGCGGGCCCAGAAAAGCAGTGGTCGCAACCTAGCAATATCTCTAAATGAGCGTCTGCCCATGTCACTCATTAGGGTTTTCAATGGTACACTGCGGGGAAGCATCACTAAGTCTCTCATGAACTTATGTTCAGATCTGCAGATTTCTTCGACATTCTCGAAACCCCATAGTTCGGCACCATAAAGGGCCGAACTAACTGCCTTTGCAGCATAAATCGTGAGAGCCGGGGCCACTGGTCTGCTCTGCGAAGAGCGATGTTCTCTACCTAGTGCCCCAACCGTACGTTTATGGTTCAAAAGCATTTTATCAATGTGAGGTCTCCACTGCATTTTTCCAGAGAGTAGAATACCAAGGTAATCGAACGTGTTAACTCTCTCCAGGCGGACTCCATCTAAGATGAGATTTTCTCTAAATGATCTATAGGGGTTAAATGTCATAAGCTTGGTCTTGGAAGTGTTAATGACCAGCCCCCTAGATTTACAGAAGAACTGGAATCTATCCAGGAGTCTTTGTAACCCTACCGGGGTCTTAGCAGGGTATCATCTGCAAAAAGGATAGTGGGTACCCTATCTCCTGCCAAGGCCAGGGCATCAGCTGATGCCTCCTGAAGGAAGCTGATCACCCCATTCACATATAAAGAGAACAGGGTGGGTGCCATAACGCACCGTCTAAAACATTTTACACCCTGAGACAGCTCAGACAATTGTATGGTAAGAATAGAAGCAACATGTTGTCAGTTAGTCAAGATCATCAGAAGTACCTCAGAATTAAAAGGTCTCACCATGAAGATAGAAAAGCCCTGATCTGAAAGAGGTCAAAGAAGACATTAAACAATGCAGGAAAGATGATAGAATCAAGGCATAGTAAAAAAACATAAAGAACACTTCTGAATCACCACTTATCACTGTACCGTATCACGTATAACTGCCCCTGGGGACAACCGGAGGCCCCCCTCACAGGGCTTAGGCTTCCAGGACCCAGCTAAAGAAAGACTGAGAGAAAAGACGGAGAGAACCAGCAGTGCACTCCTGCTCACTGGACCCGGACGGACCCCCAACGTCCAACAATGGCCCAAAAAATCCAACCGCTGGTGCACGAATAGCATCTGCAGCACAACCAGCTGCACAGACCAAAACCCAAGGTCAAACTGACTCAGCTCCTCAGCCACCCCAGACTCAGGGTGCACTGCACTAAGAGCCACAGTCTCAGAACGTGGAGCAAAGGTGCCAATAATACAATTGTCCCTCCTGTGGCAGACAACACAATATATAACCAGAACAACAAAGGCTATGCATTTGAAAGGGATACAAACAAAGGCAATGCTGGCAGCCAAATCGATGTGCATGGAGGGTCGGGAGGCAGAAAAGCCAGTAGCAGGAAAAGACCGGGGAGATGATATGTACTCACGGCAGCACTCAAAGCAAAGATCAGAGGCATCGGAGGCAGTAGAGCAGTCAGGCATCCCGAACTGGGATGAACGGCGGTCTTAAGCAATATCAGGTCCAGGAGGTGAACATTCTCCACCACAGATGTAGAAGCCTAAATTCAATCAAAGACAAAAACCAGCAGACCATGCACATAGATAAAAGGTTATTCATGTGACACATAGATAGTTGGCTGGCCAAGTGTTCGACCAAGTGCCCAAACGAAGAAGTTGGTTACAATACTTTATTCTTGAAAATCACAGAAGAGCGTAACTACCAGCTATGATAAGTATCCAATAAGATATTAAGTACAGAAGCAATTCTTGGCAATGATAGCAAACGCATCATATCATGTATATCACCCAATCAGGGATAATCAAAAATGTATGATAAGCAAATACATAACGGGGAACCATGTGCCTTTTTATTTGCGACAGTTGGGTATTTCTCATTCTTCATTAACTATCACAAAGTTTGAGCTACACAAAATGAATTCCATATATGATAGAAAAATACAAGTCCACACCATATCCCCAGGGCACAGCTTTTTAATGTATTTGGGGGTGCCCACGCGGCACCCTTCCACATCTCCCAGGCAAATGTTTATAAAGTAATGCAGACGAGCCCACTTAGCCCCGCACAGCCCGGGGTCCGTCATATCCCCAGGGCACTTCACAATATGTATGCAAGCGGGACCGCCACCCTCCTGGGGCAAATCATACTAAAGTAATGCAGGGGGCCCATGCGTTCACCCCTGCAGCCCCGGGGGCCACCACTTTCTCAGACCAGTTAAAAAATGTATGCAGGCGGGCCCGCCTGCACCTCGGGGACCACCACCTCCCCAGGGCAAATTATGTTGTGAAATGCTGGGGGCCTGCACAGCCCCACTGCAGCCCGGGGACCACCACCTCGCTGGGGCAATTTATTGAAAATACAGTGGGGGAACAAGGCCCCCCACAGCTCCAGGGGCCACCACCTTCCCAGTGCTGACATAAATGAATGCAGGGGACTCTTCACAGACTCCTGGCCCCAGGGACTACCACTTCTCCATGGGCTAACGTCTACAATGGAGTGGGCACGTGTGGTTCCGATCCTGGAGCCATGGAGAGCCCTGGGGACTGCCACACCCAAGGCCAGCTCCTGCCACCTCTCGAGGTGCCCACCCTCGGGAGGTGGGTGTATGCTTTTGCTTGGTAGGAGATGACAGCTCCCACCAAGCAAAAGCAAACATAACTCAGCTTTTTGCAAGCAGAGCTGTCAAACAGTTCCTGTTGCAGAAAGTTGAGTTTTCATCCGTTTCCTGCATGCAAATATGCGTGCAGGAAAACAGATAAAAGCATTGCTCTGACTGACAGGGAGCTGCCTTTCAGCAGCCCCCTATCTGCCAGAGAAATGACTGCTACCACAGGAAGCTGGGATTCATCTGGGACTGCGGGGCTTGAGGCTCCTCTGCATTCACATTGCATCCTAGGGTCACCTATGTGACATGGCTGGGTCCCGGGGAATGGCGTCCCCGGGGCCAAAATCAGCCAGGGGAGGGGGACCATGCGGCTCCCCTCCCTATAGAGGAGGTTCCTGAGTTGTAATTTCATTTCTGTAAAGTACTAATCACCCTAACTTCGTGGGGATAGCCTAGGCAACGCAAGTGTGCTTTCTCTGCATTTCCACTGTGAAAATGTATCTGTAATCCTTAATGGAGGTGTTTGCATCCTTGCTTTTGTCAAGCACAAATCTTATATAGTGTCTGTTACAAGGGGGTTCTTTCTTGACATCTGCTGCTGAGACCAGAGATTGTGTTCCAAACTTTTACAAACTAGAAGTATGCAAACTTGCCCACAAGCCCCATCTGTTTTGCCCCGCCCGCCCCATATACATTACAGTTTACTTAAACAACACCCCAGTCCATTTCCCGCCCATTTTGGAGACCAATTCCTCATGTCTAGGAATACGATCACATCTCCCCAAAACAAAGAAGCATGTACTTCTACAAAGTACAAATCAGTAAAGTGTGTTTTCTCTGCAGTTCCAGCTTCTAAAGTTATCTGGTTTAGACACTCGAGCAACAATCACATTGGTAAAGGTACAGACACACAAGGTCACTCGTGACATTTTGTTGATGTCCTTTACACAGTTGTAGTGTAGAAGATGCACTATACATTTACCCAACGAGGTAGCACTTGCTATTTAGCCAGTAGAAAGTACTCCAGTTGGGAAGAGGTGTTGCACAAAATGCTGGCCTCTTCTTGGATAAATATGCGGGGCAGAATTGAATCTAGCACGATTCTCATTTTACAAAAATTAACCCTCAACGGGAAGCACTTACAGATATAAACAAAGCAGGTGCCCGAGTTGAAGCTCCACTTCTGTAAAGCACTAAACATCCTAACTTTGTGGGCATGGCCAAGGCAAAGCAAATGTGTTTTGTCTACATTTCCAATATGAAAATGTATCTGTAATCTTTGATGGAGGTGATTGAATGAATGAATGTGTGATTTTTATATAGCGCAACATTCACTCCAAGAAGTATCTTGGCGCTTTAGCATAGCAAGGACACCTGAAGGCGCAGACGGGCTTGCCTTTGGCGCGCACCCGTTACGTGCGTCCGCTGCGCGTCGAGCAGGGCATCCGGTTTTTATGTAGGGGGAAAGTGGCCACTAGACTGCTAACCTCCATCGAACCGGAAGTCGCCTATTCCTCCCTCCACTCATACGGGACGTGACCCGTGGTGGACCGCGGAGGGGCGACCGAGCTAAGGAACAACAGAGGGGAGGTCAGATACCGGTAAAAACTATTTAAAAAAGGATGTGCAAATATATGCTGTGCAAGTTCAGACAGTGCAAATCAAGTGCAAATTCAGCAAGGTGATATCGGATTTAAAACAAAGTTAATTCAGGTGATTCTAGAGTATTTAAATACAAGCGTAAATGCTTTTAATGAGATGCCAACAAACAGAGCTTCTGCCTTGCAGGCGCGCGTCCGCATCCTTGCTATTCTCGAGCGCTGTCATGTAGTTCTTAAAACTACATAGGATCTGCTTGTTTAGACAACATAAACTCTAGGAATTGGTGTCCAGACTGATTCCAGACACCCCAAAGGAAATTTTAGCCTTTAAACCAGCTAGCTCACTGTGCCACCATAAGCCACCTAACCTTACCAAGTAGCGAATAGTTTCTGGCAACTATCGAACATGACAACCCTTGATCCTTCAGGGATCGTGGAAACAGTACGCCCCCAAAGGATATTTTAGCCTTTAAACCAGCTAGCTCACAGTGCCACCAAGCCTCACACAGTAGACCCCACTGTGAAGAAACCACCTGATCCCTCAGGTAGGGGACTTACATGGGTTCAGCGGATGGGATAACATAGGAGTCTCAACCCTGGGGGACGTCATGCTGGGCCATATCATGAAGTTCTTCCAAGATCTCCGGTGGGGAATTTTCTTTGCCTCATTCTCAATTGTATAAATATTTACAGCCACGCCATGCCTTGCAGCCCTACTTTAGGGATCTGATAACCCTGCCTGAGTTCAGCCCACGAGAGGGCCAGCTCCTGATGGGTGACCTGGGAGAGCATAGAATTTCTAAAATCTACCAAACCCTAGTGAAACACAGCCCTACAACCCAAGCCTCTCTATGGGCCTCATGGGACACAGATGTAGGACCCATAGATGATGACGATTGGTCCAAGGCACTCCAGTCGCCACGGAGAGCCGCAATCCCCACCCGATTACGGTATATACAATTTAAATACTTACACAGAGTGTACCAATGATTGCATCTCCTCAATGTCTTTGTTGCCACGCAGAGGCGGGCACCTTCCTTCATACTGTCTGGACGTGCCACACTCTAGACAGATTTTGGTGGGGGTTCTACAATGCTTATCCGAGTTTCAAAATGGGATGTTACTCGATCTCCCAAACTCACACTCCTGCACTGCATGGATGAAAAAGGGGGATATCATTATAAAAGACACTTATAATTCCTGGGCCTGACACTTGTCAAAAGGGGCAATGGAAGGCCGAAAAGCCCCTCGTTTATCGACATGGATGAAGGGCTTGGACTATGCCATGGAGCTTGATCGGCTGGTATTCATTGCCCGGGGATGTCCTCACAAGAATACTAAAATCTGGAAACAGTGGACCACATATAGGAAAATACCCTTAGAGACGCACACCACAGAAGATCATCTATTACTGCCCGAAGTGGAAACAAACCGTTAAAATTGAGGCTTCTCGTCATTACTTTACACCAGCAACGGTGATGCGTGTGATCATAAGACATAGGCAAGAGATCAAGCTCAGATTCCTTGGTTTGATGTTGTTATTGATGTTGTTTTTGTTTACAGTATGTAATCCTTCGATATTGGATATGACAAGGACTGTAACTTCTCTCCTTTCTCATATGTTATTAGTTAAATGTCTATTATTGTACAAAAATCCTATATTGGTCTCCATAAAATCAATAAAATGTGTTTCCCCCCAAAAATGACACCTGCATCATTACATTTGCCCCCGCTAGTGTCACCAGTGTGGGTTAAGTGGAAGTAACTTGTACACCACGTAACTGTTGTACTGGACGAGCAAATTCTAAATTAAGAGCTGTACTTTCCACAAGGCAGCATTATAGCTACATATCGACGGCGGAAGAAAACTCGTGAACTAAGAGTAAGTCGCCTTAAATATACATTTACTTGTGTCCTCTGAGCTCTTCAAAGAGCACTATCATATTTACTTGAATCACATGTGACGATTTCAATCTTTAAGAGAGACAATGCCCCCAATGCATGTGCCTACTTGATCTTTCACGATCTTGGCATGCCACACCATCTTTCATTACTTTAACATTCAATTCATACTCGTCTCTACTATCAGACAATTTTCTTGATTACTGGTCAGAACAGGCTCAGTGTCTATGGTGTATGAATGCGTTGTGGGCAACTTGCTAATGATTGAGTTAACATTTCTACATCCTAACTCTTTAGGAGTTTTCTTTGGTTCATCATATGACAATGCCTACAATATGTGAGCTGCCATCAAACATTTCTGCCACTGTTACAGTTGTTTTAATACTATGCTACATTTAAGAATTCATCTTGGATATGAAATGCATTTTTGCATATCGTATCCTTCACCAGTTGCTTGGCCTCACGGCTATTTAAGAACTTAAGCACTCTGTAGTCAGCGTTCACCTGTCAGAGGGTGTACAGACGAAGAAAGGGAGGTCTTCAGTGATTGCAGCAGGGGAGGAAGATCTTGGTTTCTTCCTCCAATCTATATGGGTTCAGTGTTTGGCTCTTTTTTTTCTTCTTGCCGATGACTTTTCCTGCTTTGTGTCTGATAGAGCTGGTGCCCACTAAAAACTTGTTCACCATCTCTTTGTTTTCAAAACAGGCTTGTTCTCTCTCTCTCTTGGTTTTTGTTGTTTGTCTGACGCAGAACAGCACCTGGTCATCAAGTGCCAGTGTTTCCTCTAGCTCCAGAAGGCACTGGAGCAAGATTTATACTTTTCCCTGGCCTTAACAGATTCCTTCACCACCAATGGAGCGAGAGTTGGTTAAGTGGAGTTTGGCTATGGCAGGACTGGTTACACTATTCTATAAGAATTCTTATGGGAGACTTTATACAGAGTTAGCTGATAAATTCCTCCTTCATAAGAATCAGTTTTTAAAATGTTTACAAATTCGCAACTTTCTGAGCAAAAGCCCAATAATGGTGGGACCTCTTGAATTAGTTGAAGCTATTAGGAGGCAGGGCAGAATTGGGTCTTTATATAATATTTTGTTAGCTTCAAGAAGGGATGATTTGGATAAACATAACTCTAGATGGGCACTCAAGGTGGGAGAGTCTAGCGTTTCCTTGGAGAAGGCGATTGCTATTGCTGGTGAAATCTACTTGTCAGCGAATCTTAAAGCCTAGTTTTATAAAACTATATTCGATTTATATCACACTCCAGCCAAGATGTTGAAATGGGGTAGGGGGAATGATGGTAAATGCTTCCGGTGTGGCACGGATAATGCTGACATTCTTCATATATTTTATGCCTGCCCCAAAGCCGCCCCATATTTAGAACATATAGAGAAGTTTCTTACGGAGATCACGGGGGTGGCAGTAAAGATCTCGGCCTCTATGATGTTGCTAGGGGTCGGTAAGGATCTTGAGTTAGGGAATCCTATGTATAAATTTCGGTACCTGCTCTTTGTCGCTACGGCCGTAGCACGGCTCTGTCTAGCGTCTTCGTGGCTTCAACCTGAAGTGCCAGCTTTCTAAATGCGGAGAGCCCGGTTTTATAGTATGTGTAACTTAGAATACAGCCTCTATGCTGTCAAAGGGTCAAGGAAACATAAATTAGGCATTTATGTATGGGGGCAATGATAGATCACATGAACTGTTGAAGGTTAACATGAATGTAATCCATTGTAATGATTTTGGTAATGATTTTAGGTATAATCGAATGAAATGAATTGCTTTTATGCCTAGCTATCAGAATTGTTTGTATATGTAATTGTTGATGTTTTGATACTGTGGATAATAAAATAATAAATAAATAAATAAATAAATAATTCTTATGGGAGAACAGCAACTTCAGGGTCAGGCTTCAAGAGAGTCTTCCCCAAGGATACTGCGGAACAAAACTCAGATTTAGAATACTAGTTGCTTAGGTCATGCTTTGCAGAGATCACTTACCAAAAGATGCTTGGATGTCTGCTCTGGGATGGTCCTAGTTGCGCACATGACTGCTTCCATTTAACCTGTTGAATTGTGGGATTCACAGTCCAAACTCTGTAGTTTTTCCCTATCATTCCCCGTGACTACCAGTTTTTCCCTCCAAATTTCTCATTTGCTCTGTGCTAAGACCTGTATGTTAAGCAGTGCAACCCCAGCCACCATTTTGTGTTAACAAGTCAGTGAAACCAGCCCCCCTCCCCCCTCCCCATCAACAGGGATACTCTACATCAGCGGGTGCTCTGAGACAGCAGTAATCTGCTGTGTGCTGTTTAAACCGTATTTAATAGAGACTGTGCACTTCATTTTTTTGCCAGGAGAGGGAGTAAAGTTTTATTCAAATAGTATTGTTAAAGGACAAGTTTGTTAGGCCCTTACCTGCAGAAGTCCAAAGTGTGGATTGAGCCTGTCTATCTCCTAGGTGATTTCTGAATATAGCAGCTCCCCAGCCCCAACCCCAGGCCAGCAGACCTAGGACTGCTGATTGCTTTCTCCTGCTCCAAGCAAATCCGGGCCCTCCTCTCACACCTGCCTAGGCCCCTTAAGGCTTTACTGGGTGCACTCCAAATCACTCTCCTCCATCTTGTGAGCTGCAGCCTATCTGTGACCCAGATTGCAGTGGGCAGAGTCCAGGAAGTGGTAAGGAGGCAGACTAGTGCTGTCTCTTCCCTAAAAAACGAATTTCACTACCTGTGATGGCATCATATTTTCTTTTTTTTAATTTCTTTAACTGTCTTTGCCTGTGGTTGTTACAATTTAAAATAGTAGTTTTAACCAGCCCTTGATTGCATAATTTATCACCTGTTTTGTGTTTCAACTTGTGTTTTTTTCCTGCCCGAGACTGCTTCCATTTAGCCTGTTGAATTGTGGGATTTGCAGTCCAAACTCTGTAGTTTTTCCCTCTCATTCCCTGTGACTACCAGTTTTTCCCTCCAAATTTCTCCATTGCTCTGTGCTAAGACCTGTATGTTAAGCAGTGCACCCCCAGCCACCATTATGTGTTAACAAGTCAGTGAAACCAGCCCTCCCCCCAGCAACAGGGATATTCTACATCAGAGGGTGCTCTGAGACAGCAGTAATCTGCTGTGTGCTGTTTACCCTCTTCAATGCACCGTCCGACGTCATGGTTGGCGTGTGCGGAGGATGGCCAGGGGCCGTCCTTTCCGTGCACGTGTGGAATTCTTCTGCACCGCGGGGGAATTCTAGCTGCGTCGAAGAGGTTAAACTGTATTTTATAGGGATTGTGCACTTCGTTTTTGGGCCAGGAGAGGGAGTAAAGTTTTATTCAAACAGTATTGTTAAAGGACAAGTTTGTTAGGCCCTTACCTGCAGAAGTCCAAAGTGTGGATTGAGCCTGTCTGTCTCTTAGGAGATTTCTGAATAGAGCAGCAGCTTCCAACTCCCTGGCCAGCAAATCTTGTCTGAGGTAGCTGGGACCTTATATAGTCTGCTATTGTTTGGTACATGTGTACACCAATTGGTGGCTATATCTGGTGTTTCTATCGGAATAGGGTTAGTGTCCTAATTGGTTGGCTATTTAAGGATTCTGATTGGGTTCTGGGTCTGTGATTCAATCAATATAGGGTTGGGACTAGGGCTATGGTTAGGATTTCTATTGGAAGTAGGGATTAGGGCTTCCTGTGTTATTGGTTGTTGGGACTAGGGTGGGACTAGGGCTAGGCTTAGGCCTTTAATTGGAAGTAGCGATTAGGGCTTCTGGTGTGATTGGTTGCTGGACTAGGTGTGGGACTTAGCATAGGGTTAGGCTTTCTATTGGAAGTAGGGACTAGGGCTTCCGGTGCCATTGGTTGCTTGGACTTGGGTTGGGACTACTGGTAGGGCTAGGGCCTCTATTGGACGTAGAGATCAGGGTTTTTTAAACTGATTGGTTGCTTGGATTAGGGCTAAGATTGGCTGTAAGGTCCTGGTCTTCTACTGGTTCTAGATTTTAGGGGTTCCCATTGGCTGAAGCGGTCACCTGATTACCAGGTCTATAAAAGGCCAGGGTTAGGGTGTCTCAGCGAAGGGCGGAGAGGACAAGGGCAGTTGCCTGTTTGAGCCTGTTCGAGACTGGTCGGGACCAGGGCCAGAAATGCTGCCCATGTTCCCATTCAGTAATACCCACCCACAATTTATTTTCACTATAGGTATGTAGCTATCTCTGTTTATTGCTTTGTATAAACATGTAGAATAATTATGTTGTTAAAAAAAAAAGGAAATCATCTTTGGTCTACATGTACTTGCTTCCAATGTGCATCTATGTACCTCCATGTACTTGGATCTGTGTGTCTGTTACTTTTCTCCTGAAAAAGCATATCCAATGCCCTATCCTATTTCTTAGCCTATATGTCTCTCAATATATCTTCTATCCCAACTTTCTGACTGATCTCAAACTTCTTTCTACTACTCTTTCCAATGCACTATCCTATTTCTCACCCTATACATCTATCAATATAACCTCTACACCCACTCTCTTTTATCCCAAACCCCATACCACTACCATGATCCCCAAAATAACCCTTTCTAGACTCTCTACTACTCTACCCCTCCATGCATCATCTGACACCTCTTCTACTATACCGTTGCCCCAAAACAAACCTCTCTAAACTCTTCCTTCTGACTCTTCTCCTCCAAAAACCCTTTTTACTCATCCAAAAGCCTCCTCCTACTGCTATGACCTAAACAAAAGAAATTTAAAAAAAATCCTTCACTCTTCTATCCCTCCACTATCCTTTTCAATCAAAATAACAGACTAACATGTTCACTTCTCAAATTCCATATTCCACTATACTAACTCACCAATAATCCTTTATGGGTTCCAGAGTAGCGTGCTACTTGCCAAAAAAGCGCTTTGAAACCCCATCAGGGGTAGCAAGCGCTATATAAATACAAACCTCTTTCCCTCTTCTATCCCGCCACCTACCCTTCTCTATCCAAATAACTGAATAACATATCCACCACTCAAATTACTTATTTCACTATACTAATTTTCAACACTAATCCTTTATGGGTTCCGGAGTAGCCTGCTACTCACCAGGAAAGCGCTTCAACACCCATCAGGGGTAACAGGTGCTATATGAATACAAACCTTTCTTCCCCTTCTAACCCTCCGCTATCCTTCTCACTCCAAATAACTGACTAATATCCACCATTCAAATTACTTTCATATTTCACCATACTAATACACCACTAATCCTTTATGGGTTTGCGGAGTAGCGTGCTTCAACACCCCATCAAGGGTAACAAGCGCCATATAAATACAAACCTTTTTTCCTCTTCTATCCTTCTGCTATCCTTCCGAATCCAAATAACTGACTAACCTATCCACTACTTAAAATGTACTTGCATGTTTCACTATACTAATTCAACACTAATCCTCTATGGGTCCCGGAGTAGCGTGGTACTCGCTGAAAAAAGCGCTTTGACGCCTCGTCAGGGGTAGTAAGCGCTATACAAATGCAATTACAATACAATACAATAAGCCCCCAAAGCCTTACCAAGGAGCGAATCGTTTCTGACAACTATCCAACATGACATCCCTTAATCCTTCAGGGATCGTGGAAACAGTACAGTACTTTTTGCTCAGTCAATCATGCTAACTCAGTCTCATAGAGATCCACAGAATAAACAATGGGGACATTTTCAATCACCATTTATTGAACCAGCCTAATTCTAGTAAAAACATGTTTGCTGTGACAACCATTAGACAGAAACAGATGTATAAGATTACAAGCACCAACAAAGTGATGCAGCGGAGTTTACCAGCTCTACACATTCATACACACAACACTCATTTGGGCCCATATACATTCATACACGCAATGAGCTGGCAAATATCCACTGGTCATCAATTTTATTTTACCCTAGGAAACCTTTACACCAGTATTCTTACCATTTCTGTCTCCTGAGTAAATGAACAATTCAATAGATCTAATAGTAGATTAGAATAGGGAGGAAATACAACAATGCAATTAACTTTTATTTAAAGAACCACAGACTCGGTAGGAGTTTTAAAAATGTATCTGAATTAATAATTGTGTGAGTCAAATCAGAATACACATGGATATACCAGAAGTCTCCATCAGGAAATTAGTACAGTTAGCTCATAATCAGTTTGCATTAATACATTCTTGCAATGACAGCACCTGAGGAGACAAAGAACAGAGAGCATGTATTGAGCATTAACCCTACAGTTATATTTACCTAGAATGGTGTGAGGAGAGGACCCCGACATCAGAGAGTCAAGGATTCAGGACAGGTTCAGGACAGGGAAAGGTAACCTCTTCTAGTGTAACGCCAGGATTACACCCCTCTCTGGTGCTACTCTCTCCAGCTCCGGCTCGTCCGGACGCCTTCCTAGATGTGCCTCCTCGGTTGTCTACCAAATTTTCCCTAGATTTGGATTCTTCAGTCAGATTGCAGCAAAATCAGGCAGCATCTCAGCATAGCATCAGCATCAAGTGTGTCTAACTATCTGGAACTTACCTATGTTATACCAATTCAAATGTATGATCCACCCCCAAATGTTTCAATTCCACGTTCACCCGCAATTTCATTGGGCCAAGCAGTGTGGTGAGGACATCACACCATACTAAATGCAATAATTTTCTTTAGTCTATTGTCTTGCTCCCCGCCCCTTAATTTTAATACCCACACGCTTTATTCCCACAAGCATTTTGTGTGTAGATCAATAAGTTTATTTTACAATGTTGCTTCTTCTTCCTCTCGTAGGGTCAAGAGTTGGTTTCCCATGTCCTTGCTGGGCTTAGGGTTTTGCAATCAGTCAATTTACTTCACTTGTTCAGAACAAGCAGACGTTTGCGCATGGGGAAAAGCCACAAGGAAATAGAGACGCGGTCACCCTCCAAGGCCCAAATATGAACTAATAATAAAGTAAGAAAAAAACATGTTAGAATACAAAATTAAATGAATTCACTGTATACCACTAACTTCTACTCTAACCCCATTTACTTAATAAAGCTTTTGCATTAATAGCTTATTAAAACTTGCATAGGTTAGTTTCAGCATGGCCAGTGCATTAGTGCGTTACTTTAAAGCGACCATTTTAGAAGCTATTGTGCAGCTGCAAAGATTTCCCCCCAAGCGACAGAAAATGTCATACTACGTAGATGTAGTAGACGCATGCACAGAAGAGTTCCCGCGTTTTAACAGCCATTTTTAGGATACTCGGGTTATTCATCAGCGAAGCACATAGGAAAGCTTCCCCTGGATACAAATGTAAAATGTGGTGCACTGTTAATATGCACAGACAGGTTGATTATAATGTTACAGGTTATTCGAGAGGATTGCATACGAGCAAGTTTCTTTTTATGCGAAACCTTGCTCTATCAATCCCCTCTCTGGTGGCATTTTATGCCATCAATAAATGCTATTAAATCAGATGCCAACTTTAGCATTCTACCATTTCAATGCCTTCAAAACTTTTATCCCTTCCTTTATCTTTCTTAAATTGTGACCCTTTCGTTCTTTTGTAAATATTTCCCTTCAATTCTTCAAGTCGTATTTCTTCTAATTTTCTTTTTCTATCCTTCTCATTCACTTTGTACCTTTTTCTTTTCCCACTGCATTTGCGGCAACACATTATCATCAAAACTAGCAAAGTTATGCCCATGATTGGCAATAATATTTGACCCAAGATACCTTTACATATGTTAGAATGAATAACTACTGAGGTTGGAAAACTATTTGTTATTTTCTTCCATACACTGTCAACCTCCAGTGGTTTCAGTTCTTCTTCCAAATATGTGATACCTTTAATATATCTTCCAATCCCTACACTTTTGTCAGGTATATACGTGCTACAATGTTGCGCTTTCAACATTTTACAGACTCCTCCCTCTTTCGCCAATAAGATATCAAGGGCAAGTCGATTTTGCAAAACCATAGATCTAACAGCAACTAATTCTGTATTGATCAGTAGAAATCCTCCAGCAGTGTCAGTAGATAACCCATCAACTACTGTTGACAATTGACAGATTTTTCGAGAATTTAGCAGAACCCCCACTGAAGGTATCAATGCAGCAAATATATCACCTACTATTTCAGAAAAACTAGCTCTTTTATGTCTAGGTAGTCCACTACTGTCATTATTGCTTCCAATGATTCTTTTAAAATGATAGACTTTAGGGAATACTATTCCGAAATAGCAACTGTGATCAGGCAACCTAAAATATACTTTGTTTCCACAAATATAATAAATTCCAGGAAATACTGGATCAGTTCCTCCTTTTAGTACCCAACCCCTAATTACTAAGAAGTTATGTTCACATTCACTGGAACCAATAAATACATTGTTATATTCTGTTTTAAGTCTACGGAGACAGATTTTCCCTATCTTTTCAAAGTCCAGAGACATAGCAGCATGAGTCTTGCCAGTTACTAAAAGGTCTTCCCTTTCAGCCCATTTATGTATCTGAGGTTTCGGTTCAGAGGCTCTCCTTTGGAAATTCTGTCTCCTGTTTTCTACTAAATTCAAAAATATCTTTTCTTCTTCGTGCAATTTACAGTTCAAGTTGCGTTTATGTGCATCAGCTATATCTATTGTCTTCATTGTTAGGAAATATTCACCCATGAATTGTGAGTCTCTAGTACTAAGGACAGGATTCATGCTCTTTTGCATGGGAACTTCTGAAAATATTACATCTACATTTGAATAATAATACTGCAGTTTTCCAGTTCTATAGAATAAACTAGCCAGTACACTACATGAAATTCCATATGTCAAGGCTAAATGATGATAAGTTACCCCTTCAGCTACTGAGCTTCGCAATTTCATGCAAACATAACAATCACTAACTTCCATAGTTTCTACATAATGTACTAAGAGATTTGCAAATACATTTAAATCAGTTTCATTCTTATCTACAGTGTGGTGTAAATTTAGCTCATCTGGTGTTTTTAAGTTTACTCCATCTCCTTTAATGTTTGCAGCTTCTGTATGTGTGTTAGTACTATTTTGTTTGCCAGTACCATCAGATAGGGAATAGCTATTGCTAATATCACCCATATTATGAGGAATAATATTAAACTACATATACAGATTCTACAACACTTCTTTATACAGTTTTTTTTTGGTTTTCTAGCAACATTATTATCAGACACCTTGGGCAAGAAGATTATATCTTCTTAACTTCAGAACCTGGTACGAGATAACACCTTAGA
The DNA here is from genome assembly GCF_964204655.1 of Triturus cristatus. Lineage (NCBI taxonomy): Eukaryota > Metazoa > Chordata > Amphibia > Caudata > Salamandridae > Triturus > Triturus cristatus. Next base: position 662,431,586 of record NC_140594.1, read on the forward strand.
CGTCTTTTCTTTTTCAGGTCGGTCTCACTTCTTCTTTAATTTGTTCAACACTCAGTTCTTCATCACTTTCTTCATTTAAATCGAGATTTTCAAAGTCTTCAAGAATAACATATGTCCATTCAGGACCCTTAAACTTGTTATTCAAAGTCTTCAATCTTTGACTCCTTTGCTTTGGTATTACTTTGGAATGTCCAGATTGACTAGTTACTTCATTTACTTGATTAGGTTCTTCATTGATTGTCTTAAGTCAATCTCTCAGTCTCTTGATAATTCTTGGCCAATTTTCACCTTTTTGACTTTTCTTAAACTTCACTGCACTGCCAGGTTCTTCAAGATTCCTTTTGTTTTCTTTAGATTTTGGTACAACTTGATCAGCTTCGTAATTCAAATTTCCTCTCTATCTGACCTTGTCCAGGGCTTATTATTTCGGCCTGTTCTGCTTGGATGGGTTCATCTACCTTAATCTGACCCTGTTCAGGACTGGTGATGTCTGGTTTCTGTTCTGTATCCTGAACTTGCGTTTCTATGCCTATCTGATCCTGTTCAGGTCTTTTTACCTTTTTACCTTCTTCTGCCTGAATGTTTTCTCTAAGTCCTAACTGTCCCTCCTCAGACTCCGGAACAGTGCTTTGAATTTCTTCTGTCTGAGTATATTGTTCTCTCCTTACCAGTTCCTGCTCAGGCTCCCTAACAGTCGTTTCCCTATTTTCCTGAGCGAGTTCTTCTATACCTGTCTGGTCCTCACTCTTCTCCTGTCTATCTAACTGTGTTTGACTTCTAGTTCTTATAAGTACTTCCGGTATGTCCACCACTGGGATCCAGTCGCCCTGATAAGTGTTCGGTTGATCTTGGGCAGCTACCTCAGGATCTTCTACAGCAAGTTCTTCAGCTGCACAACCTTCAGCACCATCAATTTCCTGTTTCAATTGTAATTCTCCTTCTTAAGGAGCTGGTACCCTTTTGATATGGTTTGCATGAATCCAATGAGGCAACCCTGCACACTTTACAGCTGTTGAGGTAGTCAATATAACTTAATGCGGTTTATCCCACCTTGGTGCAAGGCACAATTCTCAAGTGTGATTCTTCACAACTACCCAGTCACCGGGATTCAGATCATGCGAGTGGCTCAGCTGTCTGTTGAAAACGTCTTCCCCAACCTGACGAGAGATAGAACGCACTCTGTTAGCCAACTCTTTGCAATTCTCCAAGACCAAGTCATCAGTTATATTCAACAGCTTGTGTCCTGGTACACATGCTTGTCTCATTGCTCTTCCCATGAGTATTAAATGGGGACGCAATCCAGTATTTCTGTCTGGAATACTTCTGAGTCCCATCAGAACAAGAGGCAAAGCATCAGGCCATTCCAGTGGGGTGGATGCACACACCTTTCCAAGTCTCGACTTGATTGTTCTATTCAATTGTTCTACCACTCCAGAAGCCTCTGGATGGTAAGCTCAGTGCAATTTTTGTTCGACTTTGAACGCTTCACAGATTAATCAAATTATTTCATTATTCAAATGAGACCCTCTATCTGATTCAATCAGTACTGGAAAACCAAATCTTGGGATGAGTTCTCTTAATAAAAGTTTGGCCACTGTCAAGCTGTCATTTCTTCGGGTCAGGTATGCTTCCACCCACTTTGAGAATAAACACACTATGACAAGTACATATTTTAACCCTCGACAAGCAGGCAGTTGAATGAAATCTAACAAAAGGTCCTTCTGCCTTTCCAATCTTTCCCATGCAGGCCAAAGTTTTCCTGCCTGGGTTCATTTATAATTAAATGATGCACTAATCAGGTCGAGTAGTGTCCCACTTGAAGCACAGCCGAGAAAGGCAACCAAGTTGCAAAAAATTAATTAAACAAAGTTTTCATGGAAAGTTCAAACTCATATATTTATTGAGTAGATAAATCAATCTTCGTTCAATTCACGAGATTTATGTATTCCCAATAAGAATAATTCAAAAGAATAGAGGACTTGTTTATGTTCTCAATGCATTTCGGGTATTAATATACCCTTCATCAGGAGAAGTCCTGTAAAAATACAAAAAGGAGAGATGTGTCGACCAGTTACATAAAAGGTGAAAATACGATAAATGGTTTTAAACCGCCTAAAAACGATGGCGCCGTGACTTTGTGCCCATAGACTGACTGAAACGGAAAACGTAATAAAAGTGTGCTGAAACAATATATACTGGAAGAAATATAAAGTGAATCTGAGGAACACTATCAAACAAAGATGTGCCAAAGTTTGAGAATTTAAATGTGATGCTGAGGTCGAAATATGTAAAATGTAACCGGGTATAGGCGAAGGTATATTAACGAACTAAAGTTTAGTACGTGAATGAAGGTTAACTCTAGCTCGGGTGGCTGTTAGTTCATGAGCAAGCAGCGTGTGAACGCTTGTGAAACATACCTCAATAGTCGGTATAACCCGGGTGAAGAGAGTATTCCCGCATGCCGGAGCAGTTAGCGTGTGTTCGTGCGACGAACATCAACAGAAGTAAAGTAGTTAGTGAAAAGTGAAAAAAGACTACTTATGACGAAGTCCGATATGGCGGCCATGATAGAGTGGTAAATCAAGAGTGAAACTGCAATGTGGTCAGAGCTGAAGTGGTTAGACTAATAACAGATAAGATGAAGGATCAAATACAATTAGATAAAAAGATAAGGATGAAAGGCAAAAGACAAACTGAGAAATGTAAAAAGAAGAGTGAAGATGAAATATGATAGAGACTAACATGTAACGACAAAAATTATGAATAAAGTTGTGGGTAAAAAATAAAAAAGGAAGAGACTGAAAAATGACATGTTTCAGGAAGGTGAAAAAGTAAATCATATACAATACAGGTTGAGGTAAGATGGAAATTGAAGGGGACAGGATACAAGGAACAGAGATTACAAAAAGCAGCTAAGTTCGACGCGGTCATTGAGTCCATGTGGTACCAAAGCATTCATTTTATAAATCCATGCCGTCTCTCTCTGGAGAAGGAATTTCCGATTGTCTCTGTCTTCTTTCAAGGGTACGATTTCAAGTACCAAGAATCTCAATTGGCTGATATTGTGATTTTTAGACAAAAAGTGCATAGCGACAGAAGATTTCGAGTTCTTGTTGCGGATGTTGCTTTTATGTTCAGTCAAGCGGACCTTGATTTTCCTCTCGGTTTTACCTATGTAAACAAGGCCACAGGGGCATTTGAGCATATATATCACATTTTTAGAGTCGCAGGTCGCCGTGACGTATAGTTTGATGTTAATTCCTTGTGTAGGATGTTGAGTCACATTTCCTTTGATGACATTATTGCAATGTCCGTAGTTGTAGCAGGGCGTTGTGCCTTTGTAAGGTAAAACAGGATCACAAGACGGATGAGAACTAAGGAATTCCATCAAATTTTTGCTTCTCTCGTATGCAAAGAGTGGTCTTTCCGCAAAGATATCTTTAAAGTCAGGTTCGATCTGTAACATTGGCCAATGTTTTAAGATTGCTTTCTTGATGTTGAAGCTCTGAGTGCAAAATTTGGTTGCAAAATTTGGTTACCATGACAGATCTGAATGTGGGCTTCTTGCTGTCGCTCGTCTTCAATAGTTGTGATCTAGATTTGAGTTTGACTCTTTCAGTTGAGATTGACAGAGTTTCTTTAGGATATCCACGGTTGATAAAGCGCTTTTCCATGGCTGCATTTTGTTGGGCCAGTTGAGAAGGTTCAGAAATGATCCTTTTGATCCTCAATAGTTGAGAATACGGGAAGTGTAGTTTCAGAGACGGCTGATGAAAGCTAGAAAAATGTAACAGGTTGTTCCTGTCAGTACTCTTTCTGTAAAGGGTAGTTTCAATCCGATCGTCCTTAATGTACAGCAGTACATCCAAGTAGTTGATGGCATCTTTATGAATGTTGTAAGTGAACTTCAGACGTTCATTGATCCCATTGAGAAGATCAATAGCTTCAATTAATGGTTCTGCAGAACCTTTCCAGATTAAAAAAATGTCATCAATGTAACGTAAAAATAATAACATGTGTGATTGCCAATGTTCATTATTGATGATATGTTCCAGCTCAAATTTGTGCATGAATAATTGTGCGTAGCTGGGAGCTGCACAATTGCCCATAGATGTGCCGTTCAATTGCAAGTAGAAGCGGTTGTTGTGAGAAAAATAGCTGTGATATAGTGTAAAATGAAGTAACTCGAGTAAAAATACTTTATGATCTTCGGGTGTCGGTGATTGTAACAGAAAAAACTCAATAGCTTCCATACCAAGATCATGTGGAATGGAAGTATATAACGATGTTACATCGATGGTGCAAAAAAGGGTATATGTATCCCATTTGATATCACTTTCCTGAATGATGTTCAAAAAATGGGTTGTGTCCCTTACGTAGGTGGACATTTTCTGTACCAGAGGTTGGAGATGTCTGTCAAGGTATTTGCCTACGGGCTCCTGTAGAGAACCTCGGGTGGAGACGATCGGTCTCATGGGTGGATCGAAGATATTTTTGTGAATTTTTGGCAACATTCTTAAGGTGGGACGTGTCGGAAAATTTTGAGTGAAAAATTTCTGTTCCTTTTCTCCGATGGTACCACGGTGGACTGCTTTGTCTACAATATTATGTAGGGTCACTTGTATTTGAATAGTAGGATCAGCTTCAAGTTCAGAGTATGTAGTGAGATCATGCACATGTTCTTCCAGTTTGAGTTGATAATGGGTGGAATCCATTATAACTAATGCACCCCCTTTATCCGCGTTGAGAAATACTAAATTGGGATTGTCGGCCAATTTTTGAAGAAGTGCTCTGTCTTTGATTGTCAGGTTCCGGTGGGAGGTTCTGTGTGATTTAAAGATCCTCAATAAGTCACGTTTGACTAGTGTTTCGAAAGTATCAAGCACCTTATGGCTGATGGGTGCAATATACGTGCTTTTGCTTTTCAGACCAACCAAAGTATTGTCAGGTTGTGGTTGAGGGTCAATCAAAACATTATCAAAAAAATGTCTAAGTCTCAATGAGCGCATAAAGCGATGAAAACTAACTTCTGCCTCCAATAAATTGGAGGAATAGGTCGGGACAAAAGAAGGACCTTTTTGGAGAAGTTTCACTTGTAACTGATCTATTGGAACCGAAGAGATGTTGATGACTAAATTGTCAGAGTCATTTAGCGTTGACTTCTTGTCACTCTCTTGTCCAGGGATGATGTCGTTGATCTGCCGTTTTTTGCCCCTCCTGGGTCTGCGTTCTCTGACTGACCTGTCCCTAAAAAAGGAACCGCAGATGAAGTTGTTGAGGTGGACGTGGATGGTAATTCAGATGCTGATGGTGTTCCTGCCGAGGGCTGCGACGTTTGTGTGCTAGATTTGGGTCTGTTTCTGATGTTGCCTGAATCACTGGACGCTGGTGAAGTATCGGTGTCTGAAGATCTTCCAAAGGGTCTGCTTTGGCGTCTACGAGCATAGACTTCAGCCCAGTTATAGACTTCGCCCAGTTTGTAATCTATAGTGTCCCGTCGGAATTTCCGTAGTTTCCTTTCATTAATTTCTTGTGTGTGCTTTTTTAGTTGCTCATTGATGTCTGATAATGTACGTGTGAGTTCTTCGGAGGACATTTTGGTGGATAACTCTTGTTTGAGTTGACCAATTTCCTTGTTTAGTTCATCCAGGATGTTGGATAATTCCTCAATTATTAAAAGAATGAGGTCCAATGAACATTTGTTCAGGATGCCGTACCATCTTTCAATAAATTTTGGATCGTTTTTACACAATGAGGGCTTCAAAGAAATTCTTAAACCTCTTGGAATGCGTTGCGCTTGATGATATTGTATAAGGGTGCTGGCATGTAATCTTTGATTGATTTCACGTTTAGTTAAGTACAAAAGTTGTCTAATGTTACTCTGTGCTGTACCGGTCCCAGAAGTGGTCGATTCAATCTCTCCTATGAGTGAATAGATTCTTTGTGCTTCATCCTCACCAAATGCAAACGTATCCGCTCATTTGTCAGTTAAATTCGTGATATCTTGATAAGCCATGATAGAATGGGTGCTGTGGTAGTGGTTTAGCGAAAAAAATTGAAAAAGTTAGGAAACCACGCACACCAAAAGTTAAATGGAGAATTTCACAAGTTGAGGCGTGCTGTAGAGGAAACGTCACCTAAACCAGGACGTATAATAATTAAATGATGCAATAATCAGGTCGAGTAGTGTCCCACTTGAAGCACAGCCGAGAAAGGCAACCAAGTTGCAAAAAATTAATTAAACAAAGTTTTCATGGAAAGTTCAAACTCATATGTTGATTGAGTAGATAAATCAATCTTCGTTCAATTCACGAGATTTATGTATTCCCAATAAGAATAATTCAAAAGAATCAAGGACTTGTTTATGTTCTCAATGCATTTCGGGTATTAATATACCCTTCATCAGGAGAAGTCCTGTAAAAATACAAAAAGGAGAGATGTGTCGACCAGTTACATAAAAGGTGAAAATACGATAAATGGTTTTAAACCGCCTAAAAACGATGGCGCCGTGACTTTGTGCCCATAGACTGACTGAAACGGAAAACGTAATAAAAGTGTGCTGAAACAATATATACTGGAAGAAATATAAAGTGAATCTGAGGAACACTATCAAACAAAGATGTGCCAAAGTTTGAGAATTTAAATGTGATGCTGAGGTCGAAATACGTAAAATGTAACCGGGTATAGGCAAAGGTACATTAACGAACTAAAGCTTAGTACGTGAATGAAGGTTAACTCTAGCTCGGGTGGCTGTTAGTTCATGAGCAAGCAGCGTGTGAACGCTTGTGAAACATACCTCAATAGTCGGTATAACCCGGGTGAAGAGAGTATTCCCGCATGCCGGAGCAGTTAGCGTGTGTTCGTGCGACGAACATCAACAGAAGTAAAGTAGTTAGTGAAAAGTGAAAAAAGACTACTTATGACGAAGTCCGATATGGCGGCCATGATAGATTGGTAAATCAAGAGTGAAACTGCAATGTGGTCAGAGCTGAAGTGGTTAGACTAATAACAGATAAGATGAAGGATCAAATACAATTAGATAAAAAGATAAGGATGAAAGGCAAAAGACAAACTGAGAAATGTAAACTGAGACATATTAAACATCTCTGGCAAAGGCTCTCTGCTACATTCCTGAACTTTGCGTTAAACCAATCTTGTCTGAAAAGTCGAATCATTGCATCCCTGCCCACATGTGTGTCTCCATGGTACATTCTAGCCATTGGTGCAAGCATACTGTCTGGCATGATTGGTCTGCCATCATAACAAACCCACACACCATCTTCTGCCCTTCTTTGACATCCTATTTTCACTCACTCTTCCTTTTCTCTCATGTCTACTGCGTCCTGTGGATCTTTCACCTCCTCCCAGGTTCCCACTCCTACAAATAGCATAAGGTGGCAGCTGGTTCCACAAGTTTCGATTTGCTTGTTTCTGGCAATCTTATGCCTTGCACAATGTTGGGCAACCTGGTCAGCATATAGGTTACCGGCTGTCAAAAAGTCATTTCCTGATTGGTGAGCAGCACACTTAACCAGGGCCACCTCTTTTGGTAATTTATTGCTTCAAGCAATTCTTTTACAAAAATTCAATTTTTAATGGGTGTCCCTGAGGAAGTCAGGAAATCCCTCTTCATCCACAGTTGGCCAAATCATGCACAACCCCAATACCATATTGACTGTCAGTAAATATGGTTAATCTCCAATTTTTCCCAATTTTGCATGCCTTAATTAAGGCGATCAATTCAGAGACTTGTGCAGATTTGACTTCTGGTAAATAGGAAGCTTCAACTACTCCAGTTAATGTACATACAGCGTAAGCAGCACTTAATCCTCCCTCCTCGTGTCTCATGCATGAGCCGTCTACAAACAGCTCATGTTCTGTATTTTTCAAAGGTTCCTCTGGTATGTCAGTATGGTATGGTATGTTTGGTGCTAAGTTCAGTCACATCAAGACATTCATGTGCAACCTCATCTCTCACTTCTTCGTAAGGATCAGGTAGTTAGGTGGCTGGATTAAGAACGGTACACCTCACTATTGTCACATTTTCAGCCCCCAGTATTATTCTTTCATATTTTGTCAGCCTACTGGGAGTTAGGTACTGTGTTCGGGTCCTGGTCAGTAAAATCACCAATGCATGAGGAACATACACCTTGACAGGGTGTCCCATCACAATTGACTCTCTCTGTTCTATGCTTACACAAGCTGCAGCAGCAGCTTTCAGGCAACCTGGTAATGCGCAGGCCACAGGAGCCAAGGTAGCAGAAAAATATGCCACTGGCCTTCTCATCAATCCGTGTCTCTGTGTTAGTACTGAAAGTGCACAATTACCCCGCTCATAGCAGAATAATGCAAATTCTTTTGAATAGTCTGGCATGCCCAAAGCGGGTGCTTCCCACAAATACTTCCGCAATTTTCTAAAAGCTCCTATACTTTCATCATCCCATTCTATAGGATCTTTCGCTCTTTTTTTGGTCATTTGTATCAGGGGTTTGACTAGTAAAGCAAACCCTGCAATCCACTGTCCACAATACCCTACAACTCCAAGGAACATTCTTATTTCTTTTTGGGTTCGCGGCAACTGCATTTGTCTTATTATTCTGATTCTTTCAGAAGTCACCCTTCTAAGTCCTCTTTCTATTTGATGTCCTAGGTATTTAACTGAATTTTTACAAAACTTAAGTTTTTCAGGGGACACTTTATGTCCACCCTTTGCCAAATGATTTAACAATGCAATTAAATCAGTAACACAGTCCTATCGTGTGTTTGACGCCACCAATAGGTCATCAATATACTGCAGCAGGACTGACTCTCTGGGCAATACAAGAGATTCAAGACTTCTTTAGAGAATCTGATTAAAATGTAAGGGCTTTCTGTGTACCCTTGAGGCACACGATTCCAGACGCATGCTCTTCAAATTTGAACGAAAATAAAAACTTGCTATCTGGATGCAGCTGGATTAGGCACTAATGGGCAGCATGGTACAACAATCTTGTTAATTTTCCTGAGGTCTTGAACCACCCTATATTTCCCGTTAGGTTTCTTAATGCCAATTATGGGTTAATTCCAAGGGCTACTCATTATTTCTTTCAGGATACCTTGTAGAACCAATCGCTCTATCTCTGCTGCGACACCTGCCTTTACTTCTGGACTCATTTTGTATTGTCGGGTGTTTGGGTAAACAGCACCTTCTTTCACGGTCACTTTTACGGGATCTACATTTGCCATTAATCCTATTTCTTTTCCAGTAAAATCCCATATTTCTGCATTTACAGTCAGTTTGACTTCTGCAGGTAATTCATTTTGTGTCATCATCAAATATAATTCATTTACTTCTGTTCCCTGTTTAGCTAACATGAACTTGTAAACTCCATCTTCATCTGGGGTTTATATAGTGCAATTCATTTTGTACAACAGGTCTCTTCCAAGCAAGTTTACATGGCTTGAGTCACAGACCACAAACTTATGCATTTCTTTAAAATTACCAATTCGTACCTCCATGAGTTCTTTAATTGGAGTGTGAATCCCTTTGTTTGAAACACCTACAACTTGTATATTCTCTCCAGAGAGGGGCAGGTTAGGAATGTCTGCTGTTCTCACAGTAGACCTGGTAGCAACCAGTATCCAACAAGAAGGTAATATCATTTCCTTTTACTTTACCCTCTATGTATGGACCTGACTGATATACCGGTAGGGATGCGCCAAGTATGCATTCCTCTTCCTCCCCCCTCAGGCATGGTCATTCCTGATCATAATCAATCAGTGGGTCCTGCAAAAGAAACTGTGATGTTACAAAATGTTTCTTACCACTTCCTTCTGAAAACCGGAGTCCACACTGTACTTGGCTTGACTCACAAAATTTGACTTAGGGGTAGGTGGCAATTGACTCTGAAGATCTATACCCTGTTGCTGATGACTCATTAACACCTCATTCTGCGTCTGTGGATTTAAATTTTGATTCAGGCGTTATTAACTTGTACAGCTTTACACTCGTTCTTCCAATGCCCCAACTTTCCGCACCGTGAACAGGGAATCTTTTCTTTGCCTCTTCTCGATTTAATCTTCCCTGTGGCTTTTCCCCATTATTATCACCTTGATCTTGTGCTCTTCCTTGGTTTTCTGACTGTTTATTTAATTGGAGCTCTTGCTGTTCAGCTAATTTTACTTGAGCCCACATTACTTTTTCTTCTAAAGCTTTTAGTTTGTTATCAATTTCGTCTCCACAATATTTTGCATATTTTAAAACTTCGTCAATGGGCTTTGATTGCCAGTACAGCATGTGCTGCTTAATCATTAGAGAATTATTCAATCTCAGCCCAGACACAAATCGATACACAAAATGAGTCATGTCCTTATTTTCTAAACTTTGAACACCTGTAAAAGACGTTCATAATAAGCATGTACAGACTCATCCTTTTCTTGAGTTGTTCGATTTATCTTTACCCAAACGGTTTCTTTCGGGAGAATTTTACTCTTTAGAAAGGGAATTACCTGATGATACTTTTTCATTACATCCTCTGACGGGGCTCCTGTTTTTGAGTCTCTTGGATATTCCTCACTAGGCCAATCCACAGTAATCTTACATTCTGTCCACAAATCTGCAGGTACTACTATGTCAAACAGACCATCCAGATCCTTCAATAAAACCTTTGAAACTTTCACAATTCTCTCAACTTGTCTGTACGACTCCACTGGTTTCTCTCCCAATTTTGACAAAATATCCTGTCTATTCCATGGCACATGTACGTACCCCCCTCCGGGTACTTCTCTCATCGGATACAACCTTTCAGCTTTTTCTTTTTCCCTCATGACATATTCAGATGTCGTTCGATTTACCTGTGCTTCTTCCTTTTTCTTTGCCCATCTAACTTTCCATCTTTCAAGATCTCCCCACTATTGTAACAGAAATACCAATTTACTGATCTGCCAGACCCATTCATAATTTCCAAATCCTTATCGGAGATGCTCTATATGGTTTCTGCAACACCTTTGATTTCCCTATGTCAATTCCCATTTCCGATGCCAAATTTGTCAGCTTTTCATGGAATGCCTTTGTATTTCGTGTAATGCTCCTACAGATAAACAGTAATTCTTCTTCACTGTATGTGTTTAACCTGCCTGGACCCACATTTCCAGCAGCCATTTCTTCCAATTCTACTCTCAATTTAAAAATGTCTAATAATTTTGGCTGAGCCTTTGGCTTCTCTATTTCTTGTGACCATCTCTCAATATCTTCTGGGGTTACTATTGTGACACTCCTAGTTCCTGATGATGTTTCTAGTCTAACTTCCTTCGAACAACTGGGCAAATGTCTTTTTGCGGGGTTTCCATCATTGGCTCCCGTATGGGCAAAATCAACAATGATATTACCGATTCACATTCACTTGCTTGATCATCTATTATTACCTTTTCCTTTCTAGGTTCTATACTTGGTGTAAGCATCACAGGAACTTTAGAACAATTAGATTTTTCACCATACAATGGAACTACCGGACATATTGTCACTGGTATGGTCAATGCTTCAGGATGTGCGTTTATCTGAGCTATTCTCTAAATCAATTTGTCTCTATTTTTATTTATTGCTTCCCTTTCCTTTTCTTGAAGTACCCTATCTATGGTTTTGTGTACTATCTGGGGAACCAAAGGTGTTCCTATCATTGGGGAACTAGGGGTCATTCTATTGAATCCATCATTGTAAGGTGGAGGACATTTCATCAATATGTCTTCCAGGTATCCCTCTTCTGTTTCTCCACTACCTAACATGGTTACGTGCTTGGTTTTCTCTGTACATTTACCTCCTGTCTGCTCTTCTGATGTTAACACAGGAGATAAACCTACCGCCACCATGGCCTGTCTCCATTGTTTCATTTGACTATCTCTGTTCTATCGAGGAAATTTCGGATAATATTTGCTTAAGGTCCTGTTGCTTCGGGGTCTGTCACGTTCAAAGGCTTCCATTCCCCATTCTTCTAAAGCCTCATATTGAGTCAATCTAGGTCTGGGTTCAAACTCATTCATTCGTGTTCTTAAATTCTACAGTATTGTCCCATTAAAGCTTCCGTTCTCTGGAAAAGCTAATATTCCATCATCTTTTGTGTATTCTACCCAATTTTCTAACCATACACAAGTATGATAGCCTCTCTCCACCATCATGTAAAATGCAGGCGTATTTGGAGGAGGAATGAGAATCCCCTCTCTACTCTTAATAGGTTTGTCTTTTTTTAAATAATTCTTAATCTTTTGCATAAATGTCATTTTTCATTTTTCTCCGTACATTGTGTGCTTGTGCTTATTAAGGGACTGCTTGTAAGCAAAACCTATAAATCTTCTATCTGGTCGAGTCCCTGTTAAAGTTGGATCGTACATACAAACTCCACTATCTATTATTATTCTCTGGATCTCTATTTTCATGACCAATCAAAAGCTTGCTTTAATGCTAAAAACCTCCAATACCACCACGTTTTCTAGTCTGAAGTCCAATCAACTTCTACTCTGCTCGCTCGCTCAGCCAATGCTTGCGCGGCTTTTCTGTGACGTCAGTATCACTCCTTACTACTGACCCCTCCTTTACAATTTCGCATCAACTACACGCCCGCTGTTTCAACCAATCCCAGCGCGGCTCTCAGTGATGTCAGTGCAGCACCCGCAACTGACCCCTCCTTTACAAGGTAATGCGAAAACTTATTTTCTCACAAACTTTTCACAGAATTCCATTAACTAACAACGTATAAGCATTCGCTATTGTGTCTGACCCACTAATTCAAAGAATAGTAAGATTTCTTTCACTGCGAGTAAAACGTTTCCGCTCACTCTTCACACAAGCATCAGAGAACCTGCTACTCCTTCAGTATTACCCTTTCTAGGTGATATAATACCAACATTTCACCAGCGAACTCCTCGCTACCAATTATTCTCACTAACATACAAGAAATGTTCCCTAATTTAGTGCTTCCAGTCCTGCGTAGCTTTCAGCACTTTCTCGATCCAGACCAATAACCTCACTGCAGTGTGGCTTCCATTCACCACCCGCTATTCAATATTCCCGGGAATTTCCAGACAACGTAAAACTTGTTCTTGTTCGCTTTATTCGATAATTCATATCATAAAAGCTTTCATACAGTACAGTCAATACTATATACATCAAATTTTGTAATGGTTAAAAAAGATAAAATGTTTAAGAGTACATGGTATGACAACAATAAAAGTAAATGGCAATTCATAAAAATTCCCTTTAAAAACAACTTGCTACAATCAACAAGGGGTCTCAAAATCACAATTCATTCCTTTAGACCTCTTTACACTAAAAAGTGGGTTCAGAATTTAATCAATAGCAGCATTGGCTAATTTAGTGGCTTTGGAATTGGCTTTCGTGCGAATGATCCAAGCCCGACCCAGGAATTTTGCAACTCCACACACAATTACTGGCCTAGACGCATCTGATCTCAAGATGCGTAGTGCAGCTAGATGGTTCCTTGTTCCTAGCTGAACACAAATAGGTTTTAGCCATGTATTTCTGGCCTGCTGATAGGCCGGGCATGCAAATAGGCAGTGAGCTACTGTTTCGTGGGGAGCTTCGCAACACGGGCAACTAGGGGAGAGATTTTTTGCTGGATCCCTCTGAGCAACTGAAACATTAAGATACAGTGACCCAAACCGGAAAAGTATATTCAGTTTTCCATCCATAGGGACTCGTACGAAATCAAGATAGGGTTCCAGATGGCCAACATGTTTAAACAATAAAAATTCTTCTGTGAGTTTCCCGTGCCTCGGATAGGATAGGTGACGCTGGAGTATCCAATTCCAGTAGATCTTTTTTAACTCGGCCTTGAAGGGCTGGGCTTGGTTCCTCCATGCGTCAGCTAAGCCCAACGAGACCAGGAGTTCCTTCAGATCAGTGAGCCATTTTACCCTTTTACCCATATCCAGAGAAATCAGTTCACTGAGACCTGCCGCATAATGTGATAATTCCGGGGTGGATCTTAATCTTGCCCAGTATAAAAGGGGGCGTAGTCTAATAGTATCGCTCACCCTGCGCCTCCCTGTATCGAGGAATAAGGGAGTTAATGGAGTACATTGGGGGACAGAGAGGATATCTCTTAAAAACGTATTCTCTGACTTTTGTATTTCATCTATTTTTTCGAACCCCCAAAGTTCTGCTCCATAAGTTGCCGCGCTAACTGCCTTGCCCTCGTAAACGACCAGTGCAGGGGAAACTAGTCTAGAAATAGACAGACGTTGTTCTCTTACAATTGCCCCTGCTGCCCTTTTATGACTTAGTAGCATTTTATTCAAGTGTGGCCTCCATGACAGTTGGTCCGATAGCCTCATCCCCAAATAATCAAAGCAATGAACTTGCTCAAGATAAGAACCATTAATGATGAGTTTCGGTCTAAACTGTTTTCCAGGGTTTAAGGCCATACATTTTGTTTTAGTAATGTTAATAATAAGGCCCCTTTGAGTACAAAACTCCTGGAAACGGGTAAGTAGTAATTGGAGACCCATGGGGGATTTGGAGATCAAGAGAGTATCGTCAGCAAAGAGAAGTGTAGCTATTTTTTCCCCCGCCAGGGCTGGTGCGTCAGCTGGAAAGTGGCTCAAAAAGTCCACCACACCATTCACATAGAGCGAGAAAAGTGTGGGAGCCAGAACACAGCCCTGGCGGACCCCTCTCTTCACTGGGATACTCTCAGTAGTCTGACCTTGGTCTCCCCATCTAATTCTTGCGGAGGTACCTTCATGGAGGCGAACTAAAAGGGATAAAATATAGGGGGGTAGACCCAATTTCTGCAAGACGGCCCACAGCTTAGCGCGTGGAGCTAGGTCAAATGCCGTCTTGAGGTCGATAAAAGCGAGATAGAAACTCCCCTTTGCAATAACAACCACTTTCCAATATAGTAGTAATAGTCCGAAAACTTGGTCTATAGTACTAGTAGCTTTCCTGAAACCCGCTTGACATTTGGATAAAATTTCCCCTTTCTCCATCCAAAGGTGAATTCTGTTAAGAAGAGTACGTCCTACCACTTTTTGCATACAATCTACAAGGCTGATAGGCCTGAAGTTGGCAGGAACTTGGCGGTCACCTTTCTTAAAAATGGGAATAACTTCGGCTTGTTTCCAGGTTGGAGGATCTTCGCCGCCTTCTAACAAGCTATTAATCAGGTGTTGGATATATTTGGCCCAACCACCTGGTTCCAAACGGAACAGATCACCTGGGATGCCATTAAGTCCTGCAGCTTTAGCGGGACAATGCTATTGATAGCACTTAAAACCTCCTCCCTACTAAAAGGAGTTATATGGTCCGGATTGAGTAAATATTGGACAACCCTACTAGACACTCGCTCTCCCTCTGCGTCAACGGCATATAAGTTTGCAAAGTGGTCCCACCAAATCTGGCTGTCAATGTGGTTTGGAATTCGGACAGTGCCTGCTCTACTTTTAATGCTGATTAGTGACCAGAAGGAGGCAGAATTTCTCTTAAAAGCCGCTATTTTCAGCTCATCCCAATGGTCCTCTTCCCAAGCACGCTTAGCTAATGTCAGGGATAAATTATAATCCTTCCTTGCTAATTTGACCCTGCTATTGTTTTTATCCTTGACCGCATCTATTAGCGCTTTTCTTTTCTCTTTACAGAGGTCTGTGAACCAAGGGTTAACGGTATTTTTTCCAGGTCTCCTTTTTCCTAAGCTAGTGCAGCCAAGAAATTGTTCTGCAACCATGGAAATAGTTTCCTGGTGAACTATAGGGATCTTGTCTCTCGTCTGTATCGAGGCCATGGCTTCCTCAAGATCTCTGGTTTTTTCGGTCAATATTAAAGATATAGAGGAGATCTTCTTTTCGTCAGCTAGTACTCTAGGCCACCTTAGTCGCCTGCCACAATTGGAGGGTACTACCTCTTTGGAATAAAGGTGGTCAGCGTCACATGCAGAAGTTATCGAAGCGGCCCATCTGTTCTGTAAGGTTAGAGACAAAGGATTGTGATCGCTGTCTACTATAAAGCTAACCTCCATATCGACTAGGCTTTCCCAGAGACATAGATCCAGCAGGATATAATCAATACGGGAATGACATGACAGTTTGTTAAAAGTGTTCGCCCCCTTGAGGTCTGACAAGGTTCTTCCGTTTACGGCTCTTAAGACATATTCCAGTATGAGGCGGTACAAAAGGGGGTGGTGATGGACGGAGCATCAGAACCAATCAAACACTCACACCCAGTCAACAGATCTGGGTTTGATCCATCACCGTTCTTTAGCCCACTCTGCCACCCCAGTTCAGACATGGCCATATGCAAATCAGTCTGACCCTGTGCATCATGGGAACAGTCCAGCCCGAACTGCCAAGCCATGCCTTCCCTGGACCGGAAACAAGCATCCTAGGACCGGTTTCTGGCATTTCAGCCGTCTTCAGCCAGGCTTGCTTGAATCCAGTGGCAAAGTGAGCAAGGGACTCACGTCTGAGCATACCCTGCCAACTTATGGCGAACAAAGCGGTACAAAAGGGGGTGGTGATGGACGGAGCATCAGAACCAATCAAACACTCACACCCAGTCAACAGATCTGGGTTTGATCCATCACCGTTCTTTAGCCCACTCTGCCACCCCAGTTCAGACATGGCCATATGCAAATCAGTCTGACCCTGTGCATCATGGGAACAGTCCAGCCCGAACTGCCAAGCCACGCCTTCCCTGGAACGGAAACAAGCATCCTAGGACCGGTTTCTGGCATTTCAGCTGTCTTCAGCCAGACTTGCTTGAATCCAGTGGCAAAGTGAGCAAGGGACTCACGTCTGAGCATACCCTGCCAACTTATGGCGAACAAAGCGGTACAAAAGGGGGTGGTGATGGACGGAGCATCAGAACCAATCAAACACTCACACCCAGTCAACAGATCTGGGTTTGATCCATCACCGTTCTTTAGCCCACTCTGCCACCCCAGTTCAGACATGGCCATATGCAAATCAGTCTGACCCTGTGCATCATGGGAACAGTCCAGCCCGAACTGCCAAGCCATGCCTTCCCTGGACCGGAAACAAGCATCCTAGGACCGGTTTCTGGCATTTCAGCCGTCTTCAGCCAGGCTTGCTTGAATCCAGTGGCAAAGTGAGCAAGGGACTCACGTCTGAGCATACCCTGCCAACTTATGGCGAACAAAGCGGTACAAAAGGGGGTGGTGATGGACGGAGCATCAGAACCAATCAAACACTCACACCCAGTCAACAGATCTGGGTTTGATCCATCACCGTTCTTTAGCCCACTCTGCCACCCCAGTTCAGACATGGCCATATGCAAATCAGTCTGACCCTGTGAATCATGGGAACAGTCCAGCCCGAACTGCCAAGCCATGCCTTCCCTGGACCGGAAACAAGCATCTTAGGACCGGTTTCTGGCATTTCAGCCGTCTACAGCCAGGCTTGCTTGAATCCAGTGGCAAAGTGAGCAAGGGACTCACGTCTGAGCATACCCTGCCAACTTATGGCGAACAAAGCGGTACAAAAGGGGGTGGTGATGGACGGAGCATCAGAACCAATCAAACACTCACACCCAGTCAACAGATCTGGGTTTGATCCATCACCGTTCTTTAGCCCACTCTGCCACCCCAGTTCAGACATGGCCATATGCAAATCAGTCTGACCCTGTGCATCATGGGAACAGTCCAGCCCGAACTGCCAAGCCATGCCTTCCCTGGACCGGAAACAAGCATCCTAGGACCGGTTTCTGGCATTTCAGATTGCTTCTGATGCTCCGTCCATCACCACCCCCTTTTGTACCGCTTTGTTCGCCATAAGTTGGCAGGGTATGCTCAGACGTGAGTCCCTTGCTCACTTTGCCACTGGATTCAAGCAAGCCTGGCTGAAGACGGCTGAAATGCCAGAAACCGGTCCTAGGAAGCTTGTTTCCGGTCCAGGGAAGGCATGGCTTGGCAGTTCGGGCTGGACTGTTCCCATGAGGCACAGGGTCAGACTGATTTGCATATGGCCATGTCTGAACTGGGATGGCAGAGTGGGCTAAAGAACGGTGATGGATCAAACCCAGATCTCTAGACTGGGTGTGAGTGTTTGATTGGTTCTGATGCTCCGTCCATCACCACCCCCTTTTGTACCGCTTTGTTCGCCATAAGTTGGCAGGTTATGCTCAGACGTGAGTCCCTTGCTCACTTTGCCACTGGATTCAAGCAAGCCTGGCTAAAGACGGCTGAAATGCCAGAAACCGGTCCTAGGAAGCTTGTTTCCGGTCCAGGGAAGGCATGGCTTGGCAGTTCGGGCTGGACTGTTCCCATGAGGCACAGGGTCAGACTGATTTGCATATGGCCATGTCTGAACTGGGGTGGCAGAGTGGGCTAAATAACGGTGATGGATCAAACCCAGATCTGTTGACTGGGTGTGAGTGTGTGATTGGTTCTGATGCTCCGTCCATCACCACCCCCTTTTGTACCGCTTTGTTCGCCATAAGTTGGCAGGGTATGCTCAGACGTGAGTTCCTTGCTCACTTTGCCACTGGATTCAAGCAAGCCTGGCTGAAGACGGCTGAAATGCCAGAAACCGGTCCTAGGAAGCTTGTTTCCGGTCCAGGGAAGGCATGGCTTGGCAGTTCGGGCTGGACTGTTCCCATGAGGCACAGGGTCAGACTGATTTGCATATGGCCATGTCTGAACTGGGGTGGCAGAGTGGGCTAAAGAACGGTGATGGATCAAACCCAGATCTGTTGACTGGGTGTGAGTGTTTGATTGGTTCTGATGCTCCGTCCATCACCACCCCCTTTTGTACCGCTTTGTTCGCCATAAGTTGGCAGGGTATGCTCAGACGTGAGTCCCTTGCTCACTTTGCCACTGGATTCAAGCAAGCCTGGCTGAAGACGGCTGAAATGCCAGAAACCGGTCCTAGGAAGCTTGTTTCCGGTCCAGGGAAGGCATGGCTTGGCAGTTCGGGCTGGACTGTTCCCATGAGGCACAGGGTCAGACTGATTTGCATATGGCCATGTCTGAACTGGGGTGGCAGAGTGGGCTAAAGAACGGTGATGGATCAAACCCAGATCTGTTGACTGGGTGTGAGTGTTTGATTGGTTCTGAAGCTCCGTCCATCACCACCCCCTTTTGTACCACTTTTTTCGCCATAAGTTGGCAGGGTATGCTCAGACCTGAGTCCCTTGCTCACTTTGCCACTGGATTCAAGCAAGCCTGGCTGAAGATGGCTGAAATGCCAGAAACCGGTTCTAGGAAGCTTGTTTCCGGTCCAGGGAAGGCATGGCTTGGCAGTTCGGGCTGGACTAATCCCATGAGGCACAGGGTCAGACTGATTTGCATATGGCCATGTCTAAACTGGGGTGGCAGAGTGGGCTAAAGAACGGTGATGGATCAAACCCAGATCTGTTGACTGGGTGTGAGTGTTTGATTGGTTCTGATGCTCCGTCCATCACCACCCCCTTTTGTACCGCTATATTCCAGTATGAGGGCCTTAACCTGCATGACAATCCCAGTCCATTTTTTGATTGGAGCCAAGGAAAGAGGAGGCACTCCCCATCTTATGTCTTCTTCATCTAAATTCAGGGGGTCCTCAGTACCCAAGGGCTCAAATGTACAATTGAAGTCCCCGGCTATGATGGTTTTTGAGGAAGGAGGGCAGTGTGCTAAGAGGAGTTCTAATTCACTCAAGATGGTCGAGGGCCTGCCACTCACTGTTCCCCTGATGTAGACATTAAAGAGGTTGAGTGATTCACCTTTTTTTTGGGCCTTGATAGAAAGCCACAAGACATCATGATTATTACTATCATTAGAAGTAATAGACCATCCCAGTTCGAGGTTAATCCATATTAGGAGTCCACCTGAGGGTCTACCCTTGCCACTAGAAATTGCAGGGATGGAATAGGTGGCAAACCCTGGGATCGAGAGCACTTCCATGCTCCATGTCTCCTGGAAGACACAGAAGTCATGCGTACTCACAAACTCAACCCAAGCCGGAATATTCATATTCTTCTTAAGGCCTGCTATATTCCAGGACAGTATTTTTAGTTCATTAGTCGCGGATAAGCTAACAGGATTGGGTGGAATGGGTGGTTGGGCAGATAATGTCTGGGAAGATGGAAGATTAAAATTAGGTAAGGAGAAGGAGCCCTGGACAGTAGAACTTGGACTAATTGTGTTCTCGTCTAGATGGAGCGTAGGGAGTCAATCATTTTTATCAAGGGAGGATAAGAGTGGGACTCCTCTTTTAGGTATGATATTAGGAGAAGTCACTAACCGTCGCCTGAACGGAATTCTAGAATGGTCAGGGGAAGAGGTTCTATATTCCAATGCAGCCAGATTCTCAACTAGTAGGGCATCCACCAAGGTTAACTCAGTCGCATCAAAATTAGAATCTGGGATAGAACATCTCTTAGCCTTCACAATGTCCTCCCTAATAATTGAACGACACCCTCGTACATGACGAATCCAATGGATTGATCTATTAGTTAATGAGTCGCTAGACTCATAAGGGCCTAGGGAAGAAATCCTTGGAACATTAGTCATGAAAATAATGTTGGGTGATCTCTGGCCAGGGGCCATTGGGTCTCGGTCTACAGGGGGTCTAGGGGTCTCAATTAGCCCTGAATGAGATGTTCCAGGCTTAGGGCCCTGTTGGTGACCTCCTTTCCAGCTGGGGATGGTAATACGATCTTTGCAAATAGACTTGGGAGCTGTTCCGTCCCCCCTAGGGAACTGTTTCCAAGTCTCAACCGCTGCTAGAGCGTTGTTCAAATTACCCCCACCAGTAGGGGCAAGGTCATTTTCGTTAGTAGATATAGGATCGTCCACTATGTGATGTACATTTTCAGAATATTTATATTGGGTGCGATCCAAGAGGTCCTTCAATTGTCCCCTAATACCCATGACATCCCCTCTAAGCTCCATAATGACCCTTTCTAAGTCTCCAATTGTAAGGGAAGAATTACAACTACAACAATGACCCGGGCTAGAATGGTTCTGACCGGGCACAAAAGGGGTAACATCATGGTTAACACTTATTGAGGCTAGAGGGGCAAATCTATTAGAGCAAATTACATTTGGGATCAATTTAGAACAGCTCTCGCCCTCGACCAGAGCGTCTCCCTTGTTACTTTCATTTAGATCTACAGACACATAAGGATCCCCCACTATCTGCTTTACCCCTCTTTTCTTATGTTTAAGAAATAGCTCAGGTATCACTAGGCTCTTGGAAGGGGATACAGCAATTTTTTTGGTGGCTTCCTCTGTGTTAGGATTGGGGGCATTTTCTAAGATACTCTCGCACTCTTCGATAACAGTATCGATTCTGTCCAACACACGATTGGCTGCAATACATTTAGTCGATTTCTTTAACCTCTCTCTTTTACTTTGGATAGAGGTAGAAGTAATGTGGGCAACCCTCCCCTCCATGGCTTTCCTCTTCCCCATCAGTCCTGATTAAGGCCCCCCCTACAGTACCTTCACCGAACAATTAAACAGAATATAACTACTCAGTGATGGGCTAGTGTCAATGCTTCCTCTGAACAACCGAACACAGCTTGAATGGACAACTCAAGGGGAGCCAGTTAATAAACACAAATAGTCAAGGGATACCTCTACCAGACAGTAGCGATAGGGTTCGGCCCTAACCTGCCACAGTCTGCCTCTGATGGCCTCAGACGGCCCGCCCTTTGCCCGGGCTTAGCCCGGCGCAGCCCGCACGCGACGCGGATGGAGCCTGTCCGATTTTAGCGCCTCCGGGCGCGGAAGCGTGTTTGGTTGGGGGCGGGGCCACTGCTGGGAATTCTGGGGGCTGTAGTCTGCTGCCTCCGCTCCACGTAAAACAATACATAACAGGTTTTGGTTAAAACATAAATCAATAATTCGAAATTTCAAATACAATCCTCACCTAACTAACTATACTAACCATGCCTCTGCTACCAAGAAAAACTGATGCAGCTGAGTTTACCAGCTCTACACATTCATACACACAACACTCATTTGGGTCCATACACATTTATACACGCAATGAGCTGGCAAATATCCAATGGTCATCAATTTTATTTTACACTAGGAAAACTTTACACCAGTATTCTTACCATTCCTGTCTCCTGAGTAAATGAACAATTTGATAGCTCTAGTAGTAGATAAGAATAGGGAGGAAATACAACAATGCAATTTACTTTTATTTAAAGAATCACAGGCTCGGAAGGAGTTTTAAAAATGTATCTGAATTGATAATTTTGTGAGTCAAATCAGAATACACATGGATATACCAGAAGTCTCCATCAGGAAAATAGTACAGTTAGCTCGTAATCAGTTTGCATTAATACATTCTTGCAATGGCAGCATCTGAGGAGAGAAAGAACAGAGAGCAAGTACAGAGCATTAACCCTACAGTTATATTTACCTAGAATGGTGTGAGGACCCCGACATCAGAGAGTCAAGGATTCAGGACAGGTTCAGGACAGGGAAAGGTAACCTTTTCTAGTGTAACGCCAGCGTTACACCCCTCTCTGGTGCTGCTCTTTCCGGCTCGGGCTCGTCCGGATCCCTTCCTAGATGTGCCTCCTCGGTTGTTCCGCGAATTTTTCCTAGTGTTGGTTTCTTCAGTCAGATTGCAGCAAAATCGGGCAGCATCTCAGCATAGCATCAGCATTTCAGCATCAAATGTGTCTAACTATCTGGAACTTACCTCTGTTATACCAATTCAAATGTGTGATCCACCCCCAAATGTTTAAATTCCATGTTCACCCGCAATTTGATTGAGCCAAGCAATGGGCTGAGGACATCACACCATACTAAGGGCAATCATTTTCTTTAGTCTATTGTCTAGCTTCCCGCCCCTTAATTTTAATACCCACAAGCTTTATTCCCACAAGCATTTTGTATGTGGATCGATAAGTCTATTTTACAATGTTGCTTCTTCTTCCTCTTGTTGGGTCAAGAGTTGGTTTCCCATGTCCTTGCTGGGCTTAGGGTTTGTCAGTCAGTCAATTTACTTCACTTGTTCAGAACAAGCAGACGTTTGCGCATGCGTAGAAGCCACAAGGAAACAGAGACGCGGTCACCCTCCAAGGCCCAAATACGAACTATTAATAAAGTCAGAGAAAAACATGTGAGAATACAAAATTAAATTAATTCACTGTATACCACTTACTTCTACTGTTACCCCATTTACTTAATAAATCTTTTGCATTAATAGCTTAGTAAAACTTGCATAGGTTAGTTTCAGCACGGCATGTGCATTAGTGCATTACTTTATTCCTTCCCATTTTAGAACCTATTGCGCAGCTGCAAAGATTTCCCCCCAAACAACAGAAAACGTCATACTATGTAGATGTAGTAGACGCATGCGCAGAAAAGTTCCCGTGTTTTAACGGCCATTTTTAGGACACTCGGGTTATTCATTAGGAAAACACATTGGAAAGCTTCCCCTGGATACAAATGTAAAATGTGGTGCACTGTTAATACGCACAGACAGGTTGATTATAATGTTACAGGTTATTTGAGAGGATTGCTTACGAGCAAGTTTCTTTTTATGCAAAACCTTAATCCATCAAGAGTAAATAAAAGGTAGAATTCTACCATTGTGCTGAAACAGTTAATATATTCTAGCATATAAACATGACAGTAATCAAGCATACACCTACGATGTAAACCCTACCTAAGTGAACCTAAGTTTACCTAGCATGTATGTGGGTGTAAAGCGAAGAATCTCCTAGGAAAGCGCCAACCCCATTACCTGATGAGAGAGAATGAAGGACTCCATCTTGGTCTTGAGTTTGGTACCCCGCAAGGGATGTCAAACCACTGCGTGCAGGGACCTCAGAGTCTTGTGTCGGCGTGGATGCTTCTCTTCTGTCTATCTAGTGCTGGAATGGTTTTTTATACCATAAAGATAGCCTTGGGGCTCCTAACACAATCAATATGTTGTGAAGAGGATTATGTAAATGAGCCTAAATCAATACCTGCAATTATGTAAAGTAGTTCTTTCGCCCTAGGATGAAGATGACCATGATTTTTAAACAGAGTATGTAAACCCTGTTATGTACGTCATGTACAGAAACTTTTCTAAGAATCCTCATGCATAATAAATTAGGCTAGTTTCAAGGAAACGGATCAACATTTATTCAGGGCATAGCTGGGTAAAAGGTCAGTGCTGGAACCATTATGCAGAGCAAGGTAGGACAAATATAGGTAAATGCTCACGCAGCTACCTTGGCCTGGATTGGGGTACATTGGGATACATAACACCGCAAAATCTCATATAGTGTCTGTGACAAGGAGGTTCTTTTTTAGCATCTGTTGCTGAGACCAGGGATCGTGTTCTAAACTTTTGCAATCTAGAAGCATGTAGACTTGCCTACAAGCCCCACCCCTTATACATTAGTGGTGTACAACGTCTTCCTGTCATTTTCCAGGGATGATGGGCAGCTTAATAAAATAACCCCCCAAATTACATAACTGATTACATGATCCACAGAACCACTCACACACCTACTTATACCCCCATACAACATCTCATACACACACTACCACACAGCTACTGACATACCCATTCAGAGACCCATACCAACATTCACACACCTACTCACTGATCCATAGAGCCACTCAAACATCAACTTACCCATACAGCCGCTAACACAACTACTAACTCACATATAAAGCTACTCATTCACCTACTCACTGACCAACACAGCCACTCACACATTCAGTAATACAGACATATAGACACTTACACACCCACTCATGCACCCATACGGCCACTCACACACTGGTTCAGTCACCCATGCAGCTCCTCACACACCTACTTAATCACCCACACAGTCACTCACACATCCACTCATTTACCCACACAGCTACTGAAATACCCACTCACTTACTCATACATATACGTACACATGTATTCACTCACCTATACAGTCACGGAGACAAGCACATACTCTCCCATACAACCTCTCTCACACTCACTTACTCACCCATACAGCCACTCACAGACCCATTCACTCACCCATACAGCCACTCACACAGCCACTCATACACCCATACAGTCACTCATGTACCCTGTCACTAACCCATACAGGCACTTCTATAGCTGCTAAGTTACCTTTTCAGCCACTCATGCACCCTCTTATTCACCATTTACAGCCACTTACACACTCAATCACCCGTACAGATACTCACACAACCACTCACTTATATACCCACTTACATGCCCACTCGTTCATCCATACAAAAACTCACACACCCACTAACTCATGTATACATCCTCTCACATACCCACTCACTATTCTATACACCTCTTACACAACCACTCACTCACCCATACAGACACTCCCACAGCCCCTTACCTTAGTACATATGTTTAACATTCAGTAACTTTTAGAAAACAATCACTGGATGATGTCATCAGTAATGTCATTTGTGATGTCATCAGTTATGTCAACTGAGATGCCATCAGTGATGTCACCAGTGATGTCGCTGACCATGTCATGAGTGATGTAATATATGAGGTCATAAGTAGTTCATTGCGGGGGTGTAGGTTATAGTTGTGTCAGCTTACTGTAACTGCTGAATTACTCTGGTTTTGTGTGGGAGAAATGTCAGCCTAACTGTAACGAAACTGTAGTCTTTGGGTTTCTTCAGTGAAAAAAAATATTATATATATATAATTTTTTTTTACTGAAATAGATAGATAGATAGATAGATAGATAGATAGATAGATAGATAGATAGATAGATGATACATAGATAGATAGATAGATAGATAGATAGATAGATAGATAGATAGATAGATAGATAGATAGATAGATAGATAGATAGATAGATAGATAGATAGATAGATAGTACAATTCAGCCCACCCACTTAAGACTTTCTCTGTAAAGGGGGGTGTGGCTAAGCGTGCAACAAAGATGGCGGCACCTCCCTGAGCTCCGGGATATCATCGTCTCGGAAGCTCATTTTATCATGTCCTTGGGGTGATTTTTGAACTCCCTTGGACATTGTACAGCGGCGGAAAAACCAGTGAGTTTGTCAGGAAGAGCACGGATGGGGACACCGTAAAACAAGCCCCGACATCCCGCACAAAACAGTAGAGGTAAATCAGGAAGGCAGCCCTAGGGTTAAAAGTTTCTTCACACCCTCTCCCCTAAAGAATGACGAGGAGTCCGCCTCCGGGGATAGCCAATCCGAGCCAGCCGAGATGGAGGAAAGGAAACTCTCACGAGATAAGGGTGTGTGTGCGGAAGAGGAAGGAGATGAAGGACCGGGAGACTACAAGAAACAGGAAGAATCCCAGAAGCCGAGAGAGACCGGGGAATCCGAGAAGGAGACCGCAAGTGAGGAGGACGCCATCGCAGACGACGAGTGGGAGGCGTGGAGTGAAGACTGGTGGATGCCCCCAGGAGACGCGAGTTTGCCGCCGTAACTCAGGAGAGTTGCGGCTTGGCCGTAAGCGGGCAGAACGGGGAGGTCTACCAGGGGAGGGTCAGGTCCATGTGTACTTGACAGGGCAAGCCCTTGGAAAAGTCCGGAACATACTTCCACGAGTTAAGGGAGTTTTGCTTGTTTTTGTTTTATTTTTGTTAAACAAACAACCCCCCTTTATTTCACTAAGTAAATCCTCTTCCTTTATGTTCCTTCCCTGTAGTTCCTCTGATTCCCTAACTCCCCGTCCTACACTTACAGCACAGCCCCAAAACCGTAGCAGTTGAGCACGATCTTCACTGGGAGTGGTGAAGGGTATAACAAAACCGTGGAAGCCTAAGGACTGGTAACATACCGCCACTCTTTCTCTCTCTTTCCGAGCATCCTGGGGAGCAACCATCCTGGGGGAGGAGCCAATGGCGAGAGAAGCGAAACCACCATACTGTCATCCTGAGAGTCTACCACCTCGTCATATATATATATATATGTAGAATTTTGAATAAAACAACTTTCACCATTGAGAAACCTAACGGCCTCCTAGCTTTCATTTCCGCCCATCCCTCCGACAGAGTTCGAGAGGCAGCTTAAAAGTGTCTGCACTGCCTCTTTGGAAGCTGTTTCTGGTGTGGCATTTATTGACCGTGACGATCTCAAAATGGCGGCCGACATGGCACTCCCGGTTTGACTTGCTGAATTTGGAGTCTGCCTATCCACGTGTACCGGTCACTAATTCTAATGCTGAACATGAGGTACTGTGTCCGCAATTTTGCCAATACTGCACCGCTTGACTTGGAATTTCCACCGTTCTGTTTAGGGTATACTTACTTCTGGCACCATTAGAATATGCAAGATGGCGGCCACTGACCAGATTTTCTTCATGTGATTAAGGGGCATATGTATCAACATCACCATTTGCGATTCTCAAATAGCGATTTTTTGAGAATCGCTATTTGAGAATTGCAAAACGGGATGTATTTAAAAAATCGCACAAATTTTGCGATTTCTTAAAATTCCTTAATTGCGATTAGCAAATTGCGAAATCGCAATTAAGGAATACCTTCCCATTCATACCTATGGGCCAGGAGGCCCATAGCAATGAATGGGAAGTCCTTCTCAATTTGCGAATCGCTATTTGCTAATCGCAAATTGAGAATATTTTCAAAAGGTGCAAGGGTGTCATGATGACACCCTGATGCACCCCTGAAATCAGCATGTGTGCACATATGGCGCACATACATGCCCTAAGGGCACCACATGGCACTTTGAAATATGCAACAAAGTGCATATTTCAAAGAAATCGCAATTTACCACCAACTTGAAGTTGGTGGTAATTTGCGATTTCTTAAGGAGAAATCGCACAACTTGGGTGCGTGTTACATTGCATTTAAGAAATCGCAATTTGCGATTTCTTAAATGCTTAAGCAAACTTAAGAAATCGCAAATTTAGCGATTCCTTAAGATTGCGAGGCTGAAATGCCTCATACATCTCCTTTTGCGATTTTGTATTCGCAAACGCTGTTTTTTTGCGATTCGCAGCATTTGCGAATACAAAATTGTTTGATACATATGCCCCATAATTCCTAGTCACAAGGTCCAGTAATTTTGTTGGCATATTCTTCAACAGTGGCAACTACTGAAGAATATTTTATCTGTGGCGCTATTCTCTAAGGCTGCCTGTTCTCATAGCTGTTTTATTGCTACAAACTGTCTGCTGTCGTCATGATCCTCATTGTGTGCGTATCGTCTGCTGATAGATTCTGAATTCAGTAGCAAGCTATAAGTCAGCAATTGATCTGTGCCACAGTTTCTTCAGCAAGTTCGCCTCACTGAAGTTCAATACTAGTATCTATCTTTTCTTATTCAAGTCTGGAACTATTTCTTATTTTCACGTGTGTGTTACAGTATAAGCTATCTACACACATCAAGGAATTTCTTCACCCAGACCTTTATTGTTTATATATCGCCCATTTTAAGATTATCTGGTTGTGGTTGCTACGATCTTATTCAATGGCGGAAGAGATGGGAGTTAGCACCAAAAACAGTGACTCCAAGGGGAATCTGAAACGCTCCAAACAGACCTCACCTACTGCAGAATCATCAACTAAGGGTAGGCTTCAACTTTGGATGCGATATTACTCAGCTCAATACTGTCCACGATATTGCACAAAGTACCAAAACGAATACTGACTTTCTTCAGGTAGAGGTGGCTGCAATTCCTAATGATCTCAAATCTCTTTCACTGCGTGTTTGTAACGCGAAAACGAGGATAAGCAATGTGGAAGACCTTACAAATAAACAGAAGAAGCACATTCAAAATCTGGACCGTTCCATTACTTCATTGAGACGAGATCCTACAGAGCAGGAGGATCGAAATAGACAAAGTAATCTTCGTATTTTTGGATTACCAGAGGATTGTGAAAAATTGGCTACTTGAGTAATTGATTTTTTGCTTACATGGATCCCAAATACCCTGAAAATCTCCTTTATCAAGGACTTTGAGATAGAGTGCGCCCACAGGGTTCCAACCTTCAAACCAAGATCAATGTCCTCTCCAAGGCCCCTGATTTTGAAACCTTTGTGTCAGCAACATACAGAACTAATTCTGGCACAAATTAGGAAAATCAAATCAATATAATGGGAGGGGCACAGAATATCTATCTCAAAAGATTTTGCCAGAGACACAGTGATTCTCCACAAAGGCTTCCTGAATCCACGCAAGAGACTCACTGACTTAAATATTCCATTCTCTTTTGCTGGTCCCTCATGATTTTGCATCACTTTCAAAGGCCGTACACAGATTTGTTATGAACCTTCAGATCTTTCAACATTCTTGGATAATCAATCTGAGTCGCAAATGGACTCAGACTCTCTTCCTGGTACTTCTCGGCCCTAATGTTTTCTGTATTTATTGACATGGTCTGTGCCTGATATTTTTTCATTTATCTAGTGTGGTGCCTTTGTACTTCTTTATCAATTATTATTCTCTCTGGTGCAGTTCATTTTATTGTATTTAGTTCTACTTGGGATTACATCCCTGGTTTGTTCTTTATAATACAGGTTGATCAAACTAGGGGGCCTATTACAATGGTGGGCGGACTTTGTCCGCCCGCCACCGTACCAGGAAATTGGACCGGCCGCCACAGGTGCGGCGGTCCCGCCATGGGAATTAGGATGCCACCGCCATGGTGGCAGTGGCATCCCGCATATATTGCATTGTGGTGGGCAGTGCTGTATGTAGCACCCGCAACAATGCAATATATGCATGTCCTGCATTTGCATGCACAACGTGGCAGGCACCGCGCAGTGCCTGCCACATTGTGCATGCAAATGGAGGGGGGTACCATGGGTACCCCCCAAGTGTGCCCCCAAACCCACCCCAACCACTGGGGCCCACAACGGGCCCCTGAAAGTGAACTCCACCTGGATTTCCGTGGCGGGGTCTCCGCTATGGCAGGCCCTGCACCGCCGCCCATCCTAATATGGATGGTGGTGTCTTGCAGACACCACCACCATATTGGAGCCCTTTCCACCCGGTCGCCTGTCCGACCGGCGGACAGTGTTCCCGTCCCCACCGCCATCGTAATTTGGCATGGGGAATGGTAGGCCGGCGGTGGAAATTGGCAGGCGGATCGCCACCGCCAGATGGGCAGTGGCAATCCTCCCGCCATCCAAATAGACCCCTAGATTTGGTACTATTTGGGTTTTATTCCTAGCATTGTTCTGTACTTTGCTGGCTGACCTAGTTCATATGATTCCTTACAGTAATATTGTTACAATTGACTATTGCTAACATACCTTTGAATTCTTATTCATTTCTATTTTTTCCTCTTCTCTAAAATTTTTATTATTGAAAAGTATTTGATCCTTTATTCATTTGCTTATTTTATTTCTTTTTTATTTTATTTTCTGTCTTCCCTTTCTCCAATGGTCTTCTTAATCGGTAATTTATTTCTATATATATATTAGTTTCTGACAACATTGTACGCCAATTCTATTTTTTCCTCTTTTCTAAATATTTTTTATCAGTAAATATTTGATCCTTTATTCATTTCCTTCTTCTAATTCCTATCTTAATTTATTGCTTTGTCTTTTCCTTGCTCAGTGGTCTATTTAAGCGGTAATCTATTTATATGGTTATATTAATTCCTGACATTATTGAATACCAATGACGTGATAGTTATGATATCTCACTTGTAAAGATCAGCTTATGACAATGATTTTATTTATTTCTCTTAATAATTGTTACAACTACAATGGTATAATTCATGATACTTTATCCCACAGCTTTATAGTGGTTATTTATGCTAGATATAATACGTACAGCTGTTGATAATAATACAATGCAGTTTTGTGTTTTGTACTCTTCTTCTTGGGGACTACTTCTTTAAAAGTTGTACGATTGTATGTTTCTCTTCATTCTTTGAACTATCATTAACTTTTTCTCGTATCATTCTTTTAATAAGCTTAGTATTCTATTTTCCAAATTATTTTCTCTTCCCTTCATTTCTATGCTTCCTTTTATTTGTTCTTTCCATTTGGCTCGCTTATTTTACCTTCTTTCTTTATCTTTTATCTTTTTTCGGTTTCTTTGTTGATGGTCATTCACTTATGTGTATATACTATTTATTGATGATATTGATCTTCATTAAATTATCAAATTATCTTTGCTGATCTGTGTTTTTTTATGTTCCAACTTAGTATGTGTTTACTCATTTTTTGCTTTACTCCTTTTAAAGTATATCTAATTGGAAGTTCTATATTATTAGAGACAGGATGATTTACTTATGAATTACATTTTATTTTAGATACCCTACTTCTATTTTATTCTTTTTTAATATGCGCTTTAATAGTTTGGGATTGTTTCTGATTTTTCTTATTCCATCATTTTTAAAGTTGGGTATTTAATCCATCTATTGTATTTTTTCTCTTTACATTTTATTCTGATAACTTTTGGGGTTGGTTTATTGTTCTTAGATTGATATTTAAGTACAAACAAAATCTGCCTTATTTATTTATTTATTAAATGTTATCTATTTTTCTCATTTTTTCTCAAAAGTTCAATTATAATATATTTATTGTATTTATATTATTTATTCTTGGTAGCAAAATGTAGCAATATAAGTAATCCACCAGAGAATGTTATGCCTGTTTCGCTGCTCTGCGGCTCGTTTATCCTTGAGCTGTCCGTTCCGAGGTTGATTGCCTCTGCTGTTACTCTTCCACGTTGTTCCCCCCCATGCATTTTGTCTCCTACAGACTTCCCCTGGTGGGGTTGCATTTGGTTGATACTCCGTTTTTCTTTGGTGTGCTTTTGTTCTTTCTTTTCTTCCTACTATTCTTCCCTCCCCTCCTTGCTCTTTATCGTAGTTTTGGGACATCTGCTTCATTTTATTTTAGGATACAGGCTTTATTTTCTTTAGTTTTTTATTTATCTTGGTTACCCTTTTTTTCTTTTTATCAGATGCATTTCCTTATGTTGCTTCTTGTTTATCTATGTCTGATTTAAATGTAGTTTCACTTAATGTGTGGGGGTTGAATCACCCTGTTAAGAGGGCTAAAATCTTAGATTATTGCAAAAGTTTATCTGGTGACATTGTTCTACTTCAAGAGACCAAGATAGCCTTTAAAGAAGCTCTTCTTATGCGGAAGGATTGAGTTCTTGATGTTACTTGTTCCGAAGCCTCTGGTAAGAAGAATGGGGTTGTTACTCTTATTTCTAAAATCTCTGGTTTGTCTATTGTTACAGCTGAGCATGGTATCAATGGCAGATGGCTACTTACTCGTTTGACTAATGGTTCAAACGATCTAAATATTATGAATTTATATGCCCCAAACATTGATGACCCTCTTTTTTGGTGTACCATAAATAAAAAACTTTCTGATATTCCTCGGAATTCAAGAACAATCGTTGGCAGTGATTTTAGTCTTCCCTTTGATCCTATTTTGGATAGACCTTCTGCTTTTAAATTTCAACCCCCTAGGGTGCATAAACACATGCTCAATATGTGGTCATCTCATTAGCTTGTTGATGCATGGAGATTGCATAATCCTATGGGTAGTGATTTCACATTTTTCTACTCTCCACATTCTAGCTTCTCTTGTATTGATTATCTTTTGGTAGATGCCTCTCTTCTAAAGCATACTATAAATGTTATGATTCATCCAATAGTCGTTTCTGACCACTCAGTGGTTTCTTTGACTATCCTTAATCTTACAGTTATGAGAGGCCCTCGTAATTGGCGTTTTAATACACATATTTTGGAAGATAAGGATGAAGTAAAAGAACTTAATGAGGAGATTGATAATTTCTTCAAAGATAATGAGTCTTCGGTGAACTCCCCAATACTTTTGTGGGATGCATTTAAATGTACTATACGGGGTCACATTATCAAAAAAATTTCAAAAAGAAACAGCAACATTAGAAAATCTCTTCAGTCTTTGGGGTATGATATCAAACTCAAAGAGGAGCTATATAGACACTCTAATAACAAGTCTCTCCTACAAGATGTCAAGCATTTGAAATACTCGTTTAACTCTATAGTCACTAAAAGAGCTTATATTGGTGTACACACTCATAGAACCCAGCATTTGTTATTACGAAATAGAGCTGGTAAGTTTTTGACTGCCACCCTGAAATATCAAAATACGAATATTGAAGCTACTCATATTTCTCATATTATTGATAAAAATGGTTCAAAGAAATTCCATACTCAAGAAATACTTGGACTCTTCCGAGATTTTTATGAAATGCTATACACACCTAAAGATCAATGCTCCAAATTTATTTGTCAACAGTTTCTGAACTCGATCCCTACTAATACTATTTTGCATTCCGACATGATCGAATTGGGGAAACCGATTGATACCGACGAGATCATTCAGGCTACTAAGATTACTCATTCAGGAAAGGCTCCGGGACCAGATGAGTTTCCTATTGTCTTTATAGGAAACATTTACTCCCTCAATAGTCAAACATCTTAAGAGTATTTTTGATAATTTTGTTCTTTATGGCAAGGTTTCTGGCTCAGCTGCTGAGACTACTATAGTAGTGATTCCGAAGGATGGTAAAGATCATTCTGATCCCAAAAATATTTGCTCAATTTCATTATTGAATATGGAGGCTAAAATCTTTGCCAAGGTCTTGGCTAAGTGCTTAGAGAGTCATAATACCAATCTCATTCATGATTCCCAAACAGGTTTCGTTAAAGGGAGACTCACTAGAGATAATATTCGGACCTTTTGCCATATTTTAGAAAAAGCAAAACTTTCTATTTTACCATCGGCGGTGATCGCTCTTGACGCCGAAAAGAAATTTGACAAAGTCTCTTGGCCTTTCTTACAAGCAGTATTAAAATCCTATAACCTTGGCGACTCTTTTATTAATATGGTAATGTCTCTCTATGCGCAAACTAAAGCTAATATCAGAATTAATGGTGCTTTGTCTTCCTTTTTTAATCTTCGTCAGGGCACTAGACAAGGGTGCCCTCTCTCACCCCTTCTTTTTCTCTTGTCTGTAGACCTACTCCTCCGTCTACTCAATTTGAACCAGAGTATTAAAGGTTTTCAATATGGATCGCATACGCTTAAAAGAGCCGATTACGCTGACGACGTCCTTATTTTGTCAGAGGATATTGAAACTGCGATTCCTGTTATTTCTAACATCATTAGGGACTTTTCGCTTGTTTCGGGGTACACTCTTAACAAAGAAAAAACGGAAATGTTCCCCCTCAATTCGCTGTGCTTTCCTTCTCACATGGGTGACAGGTTTTAAATGGCAATCGACTCGTATTAAATACGTAAGGATTTGGTTTTGTAAGGACCTCTCAGATACTATTACTTATAATGAATCCCATATCATAGCTAAAGTTAATGATCTTGTATCTTCCCGGTCTCCTAAATATAGTTCTTGGTGGGGAAGAGTACAAAACGTAATTTGTTATTCTCCATGTTACCTATAAAGCATTCTTCTTCCTTCTTCCATAAGATTGATTTCATTCACTTCAGAATTTCTATGGAATGATAAATGAGCTAGAATTGCTTATAAATACCTTAGAAAGCCCTCTATCCTGGGTGGCTGAAATCTTCCAGATTGGAACTTGTATCAAATCACCTTCCTAGCGTCTCAAGGTGCTCTTTGATTCTCACCGGATTCCTAACATACACCCCCTTGGATTTATATTGAACATGAGTTGTTTACTCCTATTTCCACTCCTTCCTTTCTCCCTGCTTCTAAGCTCTTCCTTGATTATTCTCATCGTATTATATTAGACACAATTAACGCACTAAAATATATTGATAAAAGGTATCCAAACCTATTCATATATCAAGATGGGCCTCGTTATGGTACAATCCTAAAATTGTTACTGTCAACGATCCTGGTACGGCCTCTTTGTGGTCTGCGAGTAGTATTAGATTGGTGAAAGATCTTTATGACAGTAATCACGACCCTCTTCCCTTCTATTTTTTAGCTAGGAAATATAATCTTAACAACATGGACTTTTACTCTTTTTTGAAGCTAAAGGTTATACTTTCTAAAATATCCCTCTCTACAGATTTGGTTACTGTTTCACTTCTTTCTATGTGGTAACGCTCAGGCCATACTGCATCGAAAATCCATACATTTGTATCCGCTCCATTCCCTTCACAGTCTACAATGACATATGATAAATGGTCTCATCATTTTGAAGATTATATTTTTAAACATATTTCACAAGAGACCTGACAATTGATTAGGATGTTATCCCTACGTAATACGATTGCTCCTTCTCTTATTCAATCTTCTTTACATTAAATATCCTTCATTGGACCCCTGCTCGTTTGCACAGAATTGAAACTACGGGATAGCGATCTTTGTTGGAATGGTAACCTAAAACCAGGCACTCATCAAAATATGTTTTTTGAATGTACGTTATTGCAATCCTTCTGGGGTCTGATACGGAAACATTTATCATCAATCTTTAATATATCTATAGAGCTTTCTTTACCTATGATTCTATTGGGCCATGGGCTACAGCTATTTCTTTACACCTTGACAATATGGATCTGGAATTATTAAATTTAAGTTGATGCATTGCTATTAAAATTATACTAACATAATGGAAATCTTTTCATCGTTTATCTTATCATGGTGGGCATGGGTCTCATACCTTCGTTGAGCTCATACTTTTGTTGAGGAGAAACATTACTCGCCCTTTCTAGTAATGTCTGGTGCTCTCTGGACAACTATGTGAATGTGTCCTCTCAGGGGTTGGTAGCTCAGTAACCTTTTGATCCAGTTTCTTAATTTATTTCCTTAATTGAAGCAGATGTCCGGCCTTCTCTTATTTCCTCTCTTTACTTTTTTCTGTCTTCTCCCTAGTATCTTCTTTTCTTTTTCTTCCCCCCCCCCCTGTTTCTTTTGCTGTTCAATCTTATTTATCAAGCAAAACAACTGGTATATGTCTTTATCATGATATAGGTTGTTGCTTTGTCTGATCCATATATCTGAGAATTGTAATATTACTTGATGAGTTTTATAACATATACTATGTGTCATATATGTATTTGCTTACTTGTTTAAATAATGATATATTTACAACTCTTTTCATCCCAGTCCATCAACTCTTGTTATGTAATCTTATTTATGCTGAAATTCTTCAATATTAATTTAATATATATATACATGATTATGATATATTGTATTGCAATGTATTACAATTTTATTTTCTCTTTTAAATAAACAATAAAGATATTTGAACAAAAAAATAGACTTTCTTTGTAAAACATCATGGTTTTCAATTTTTGGGGTTTTATCAATTTCACATGAATGGTTTATTTTCTAGATACGAAAAATAACTCCCCAATGCATAGTAATTATTTTGTAGAAGGATTGTTTATTCCAGTAGATTTATATGGCCCATATGTGTAAGTTGTGCGATTTTAGCAAATCGCAATTTACCGATTTGCTATATAGCGATTTCCTAATAGCGAATGCGATTCCATAGTAATCACCATTAGGAAATCGCACATACATACATACATTCCATTTTGCTATTCCCACTTAGCGATTTCTAAAGATTCGCTATTTGGGAATTGCAAAATAGAAATCTCGTACATATGGACACATGTTATTACTTGGGATCAGTTTAAGGTTTCTACTAGTCCCAGAAACTGTGCCTGGTCGCTGCCAGATCGTGGAATTGGAAGCGCTCTATACAGGATACTTCCATTCCTTACGATTCTGCCCATTTTCCATCCTTGTCAACCAGTATCACCCTTTTTCAGTGGACTGGAATTCCAGGTCATTTTTGGTTTGTTATCCATTGGGATTTGTAATGCACACCTTGGTAGTAGCTCAGACCTATTGACACAAACACTTTCCGGGCCTTGACTTATCATACATTGAAAAAGGCCATACACTATAAGCTAATCTCTTAGAGTCCTCATTGACACTCATCAAACTATTCAATCAACGCTCAACTAATCACAAATGAAAAAAGGTTCAACATCATCCCCCCGTCTTGAAATAACTGAATAGACTTCCTACCTATTCCAGAATCCACCTCAAAGTCTGTTGAGTGGTTGGCAAACCACTACACTTAAAACTTGTCTATCTTGCTTCTAAATTCAACCTGTTCAGTGGTTCACACAGTATTTGCAGTATGTGCCTAGTATTGGTAAAAAAGCAAAAGGTTATCAAATTAGCTTCCTTTGTTTAGTGGCAAAGACTCTGGAAGTTCCTTCTTCTGCACCTCAGACTTATTCCTTCTTTGGTGCTACTCAGGAATTGTACCAAAACACACCTTTTTACAATCATCCTACCATCTAAGACTGTATCCCTTCTCATCTCAACTGTGATGCTTTTTCTGATCTCTTAGAATCTGTTTCGCTGGTGGCAGCTGGTGCGACAATGTATGTTGGTGAACACCCCAATGACCACCTCTGCCACTGATTCCACCCGTTAACAGTGCTCCTCTAGTCTCCATAACCACTCTCTCTCAGATGCATTTAATTAGTTTTATAGAGACACTCATACCAGTGCAGGGTTTCAGAGAACTGTACATCACACACATATTACACAGAGACAATCAATCATACATGTGTAAATCAGTGCAGAGGAAATGTTACATAAGACTCAGGACCACAAGGTGTAGGAGTCATGTCATCCAAACCTATAGGCAGTATAGTTAAAGAATGCATGCTCTAGAGAAGGACACACTTAGAATTTAAAATGTAACACCTTGGTTGGTGGCTCTCTTTATTAATAAGAATTGATTTCTACCCAAATGAACACATTTTGCAACATTACGATAACAAAAGAATGGCAGGAAAATTCATAACACCTTAATCTATACCTTTCAGATTTCCTGCAGCTCTTTGATGGCAGTTAATTGCTCACTGTTCTACATTAGGATTTTAACTTATAAACTGCAAAGAACAATAGGATCTAGCTGACAAAAGCAGTAACCTACTAACCCATATACATTATATGCTCTTCGTGATCTCTATGGTACACATTCTTTGCAGCAGGGATATTAACCCTCTGGACTACCTTACAATGAGTTAAAACTTCCACTAGACAAAGTTATCACAACGTTTTTATTGTTGCCGGAAAATTTCTGGAGGCAAAGAAAGCAGCAGCAGGTGCTTTTAAATCCATTATATACCAAACCCCCACATGAAGTCAGCACCTGGTGCAATACCACTAAAAAACAAAAACTAAAAATAAACTTGACAAGTTTAAAGGAATCCAAAATCTGATGTGTTTTTAGGACATTCCTGTAATGGTTAACATTGCTTCTGGGCTTCCATGTTATCCAGGGAAAAGCTCAATAAACATATTTGGGATTGTATTTTATCTCAGATAGTATTAGGACCCACTGGGTGTCTTTACTGTGACTTATATGTAAAGGACAATTTATAGCTCCGACTGTACATGAGTTTGCTGGGTGCTGTAATTGTATTATACAGTACCTGAGTTACTGCATCTTACACAATAAACTATCGCTTCTCGATTGTTCTGTGTTGGAAAAGTCCCCCACAAGGTGACAGGCACTTACCCCTGCCGTGAGTGCAAAGCTGCAATGATAACGGAATCGTTTGTCCCTAATTTTGGTCAGGGGCAAGCTCTGATCATGTGTGTCCACCATGACCTAGGCCTGTCCCACGGATTGGGGTGTTGTTAGACTGGAGGGTCTTCCAAAGCACTACCCTTGTAGTGGTAAAGGCCTGCCCACATGAAGAGTTAAGTAGCATGAGCGCACTGGTGGCAGAATACTGTGTTTTTGTTACAATGACCAGTATAGTAAAGGGGCCTCTTTACCGGTGTCACTGGATTGTGGCCTCCTGGCCCACTCATGAAAAGTTCTGCTGCTTTATTCTTAATTCGCCCTTGACCTACATAATATTAGCATGTAACGCTGGGCAGCAGACATGAGTTGGCATATGCATGCTGTGGTGAATGTGTGCCTATGAGTGGTATAATAGGTAGAGGCCTGTGGGTTCCATTTTGGAAACCTATGTCTTGGAAAGGTATGTGGAGGTGGAGGAGTTCCCCAAGACTGATTTGTGGGTCGCTACATTCACGAGAGCTGAGTGGGACCTACACTGGAGAAGGGGAGAGTCAGGCTCTCCTGCGCACTTCAAAGGAGCTCTTTGATTCTGAAATAGTCATTGGTCAATGAGGCCTGGGCATCTCTGAGGAAGAGGATGGAGCTGATAAGGAAAACACTGCAGAGACAGGGAATCATAAAGAGCAGGGTTTGAGATTTTGTAACCTTTTGTAAGGCATGTAACATTGGGGCTGACATCTAGGTGTGATCCTCAAATCACTTCCATGTCATATATTGTGCAGTTATCAAACTTCTGCGGTGACAGACGGCTTCCTGGATAAAGTACAGGAAAGAGGAGTGGGTTATTCAAAGGAGGCAACAACAACCACGCAAATTTCATAGGCAGAGACACTAAATCACCTCTGCATCTGGAAATGGATATTAAAATTGGGAGCTTGAGTCTCTCTCATTTTCAACCCTTACGCAGTCAGACTGTGGCTGTATATCAACGTGGAGAAGATCAGTAAGACTTCTGCCTCTTGTGACCAGGAGTGTGGGGCGATAGTCTGCCAGTCACCCTGCTGGATGAGTGAACATCACCCAGGAGAATCAAGACCATTTGTTCTATAGTCTGGAGCACCAGTATCTGCTTGCCTGCCCAGAACCAGAGGATCGTGTGAGGAGGAGGCGAGCGCCTGTGGGGAGCAAGGTCCAGAGGGGATTCTGTCGAGCACACTCCAGAAGCTAAGTGTGAGGTTTAGAGTACAGAACCTTTCCTGTATACTGGAGGGTGCTGTTGT
The DNA here is from genome assembly GCF_964204655.1 of Triturus cristatus. Lineage (NCBI taxonomy): Eukaryota > Metazoa > Chordata > Amphibia > Caudata > Salamandridae > Triturus > Triturus cristatus. The sequence continues at coordinate 662,471,294 of NC_140594.1, forward strand.
GAAGGTCAATACTGTTGCACCGATTAGACCATTGCCGTGTGCCACCCAGTGCTTAATTTGTGCCAGTGCTTTCTGGTGCTCAGCACCGGCACTTATTTCTCAGGGCCGGGACTACTAACTTTTTCTCTCATGAGTTATCAAAAATAAATGTACGTACCTGTTCTCTTTCCGTTCGGATGCCTGTCTGGTATGTCTCCTGAGGACGGCCCACCCAGGTCCAGGCATGATGCCTGCATCACGCTAGTGATGTCAGCAGCACACCTGCCTTTCACCAAAGAGCGTCGTGAAACTCATTCTGTTGTGATAATTGTGGCTCAGGGCAGGTTGCTGAGTGAGGTGGGGGTGCAGCTAGCTGGGAAAGTTCACGACATAAACAAAACAAATAGGGTCTGAGGGCAAATATTTAGAGACCTTCGAGGATTCCTAATCCCCCTTCCTAAGTATTTCAATACACAAAAGGGATCCGAGGTCTATTATGCAACCCTTGATATAAATTCAAGACAGTTGACTCATAGCAAATTTTATTTTGTGTATTGAATTAAAAAGTTCACGACATGCCGGGCCTACACGGAGGAGGAATTATGCTGTGTTGCAACTAGAACCTGTTAAGAATGAAAGCAGCAAAAACAATCCCTGAGGCTGCGTGAATTATTAATTCCTTATTCAGGAACTGAATTTGAGCAGCTGCAGGCACAAAAGGTGAGTCTCCTCTCTTCCCTGCTTTTTTTCATGGGGTACTTCAGAGCAGCTATTGAAGGATAGTAGCGTCTGACACTGCAGTTCACAAAAACTGAAGTTTCAATACGATTGATTAAGGATGTTGAACTTGGAACAATTAAGAACTGGTGCGCTGCAAGCATGAACATTTTAAATATGAGTGCGTCAAAACAAATTTCAATACTCATACGCTTCGCTTGAATACACGGGCCCTGCCTGTTTGACTTTTTCAGAAAACATGAGCATACTAGAACCTTTGCCCGGCTAACTGCAGCCTTCTTTGTAAACTCAGCTGTTAGTTGTTTAAGTGAGGGCCGGTGGAGTGCTGAAAAGACACTCTACGATTTCCAAATGTATTTCAATCTGGACAGTTTTATAACCTGGCTGCAGCACTCTTTGGAAAGAGTTGTCTAAAGTGATGTGAATGCCGGGGTCAGTTTCTCGCAAAGCAGCAGCGCAACCGCACTAGTATCAGCCATTCTCACAGCTTAGTTGAAAAGAGGAAGTAGATGGCGAACGGTCTATCAATGTACCTGTTCGACTGCTTAGAGAGCCATGAGAGTGTATAAGATTTGAAATTGCACTGCATTGACCATTGGTATGATACAGGCAGTAGTTGGCAGTGCAGTGGGACATGCATTATTTTTGTATTTTACTGATCCTTAGTTTTTGAGATTTGTCTGTGCAAAGGAGATAGCTGGTAGTTATCAAAACTCCATGAACAGCGTTATGCCTGTGTATTTTTCTACATTTCTGATGAGAACAGCAAGCAACCCCCAACCTTTGCTCTACCCTCTTCACTTAAAATACAGAGGGTAGAGAGACTCCCAAACAAAAGTAAAGAAAGATTCATGTTTTTTTTTAAATTTAATTTTTTTAAGAGATGCCATTTCTTGTCTACCACCTACAAACTACATTATGTCAGTAGGAATGTTAGCCCTAAAGATCGACACCTTTCAATCTACTGAGTGTGTGCCTATAGGTTTGTAACAAGTTTGTTGTGTCCAGAGATGTAAAGTTGGAAGGAATGTAGTGGAGCAAAATTGAAAGCGTTGCGACAATCATGGTAGTTTGATACTCTTCTCATATTGCATTAGCTATCAGACCCTGGACTAAAGATAAACTTAACAAAAACCCTGTTCGTGGCAAATGTTAACACGCATTGGTTCTATTTTTATTTTTCAGTTCAGAATTATACAAGCAGGAATAGTACTCATGATTAAGATGTCAACTGGTTTGGAGCGCTCAATCTTTAAACCGTAGCACAGCAGTGGGACAATTTTAATCTAATGCAGCAGAAATGCTAGTTTGGTTCTTTTGGTACTTAATAAGAGAGATGGATCCCTGGGCTACAGTATAGCATATGTGAGAAATTGGATTGTTGGCTTAAGAGTGTGAAACCCTACTCAAGTAACAGCCACTATCTTTGTTATGGTGAACCGCAAAAAGTAATTAAATGATCTGTGCTTAACACCAGGGATTGGTCTTTGCTGTCCTGGTAATTAGAAAGCACATTCAAATTTTTTTAATGAAATGTAAAATGAACAGTTGTTTATCGTCACACACACACTTTAGAAGATGAATGCATAAGGTATGCCTAAGGGACAGTGAATGGTGTTTGCGCACAGTGTGGGTGTTTGGATGTATAGACAGAATGTGGTGAGGGGGTCTCTGAAGTTTCAAATGATAATTTTCATTCCAGATGTTTGTAACTGGTACAAAAAAATGAAAAAGCAGTTAGCTAAAACACAAAACTGTTTGAGGGTCAAACATGATGTAGGCCACTTGGCTGTAATGAATTATACGCCACAGTGGCCTAGTGGTTGTTATAGGTGATTTCTCCTGTTTCCATGTAATGCTGAGGGCTCTGACTTCAACGAGCGGGGATCAGAAATTCCCTTTTTTCTCTGATGACTGGCATGTGTTTCCCTAGGTCTTTGAATAGATTTGAATAGATATTGTTTTAGAGAATATATATTTCAGAAACAGTGGGTCTCTCAATCTCTTTTCTACTCCTAGTGAGAATGTAGGTCTTCTCCTTAAATAAAGAGCTGTCAAAGGTAGTTGGGTATCAACCTTGGGGAAGGGTAGCGATGGAAGTGGGCCTTTGTCTCATTAAATCAGGACCCCAGCCTGAAAGATTCTTCAGTACAGAGATCACTGCCCAGCATTCTCCAATAGCTCTCCATCAGGAGATGTGATTTACAGTTGGGAGGAAAGATCTTTCTTCTTGTAGTCAGTGCTCGCTGAAATTCAGATCGCGTATTACATCTGGCTTTCAGCAGTGCTAGTTGGGGATGTGGGTGGAGCCAATAGAGGAAGCGGTGGGGCCAGTAGATGAAGTGGGTGGGGCCAGGGAAGTGGGTGTGGCCTCCCACCCAAAAACTTGAGCACCTGTACTTAATATCTTACAAATTAAGCACTGGTGCCACCTAAAGTCAGCTGCCCAATATGCCAAAGGTGGGAAGATTCGTTTTGTCACACCAATCTGGAAATTTCCCGTGTTCCGTCTAAATTCGGCCATCCTATATGTCAGAGGGGGCTGCAGTAAAGCTTGTTACTGCCGCACCGATCAGCCCCTTGCCTGTGTGCCAGTTAAAGTCTGCACCACCATATCCAAGAGTGACCCAAACCACCAAAAGCTCCCCTTAGAGTAGAAAACCATGTCGGTGTAGACCATGGCGACCTGTGCAAAAAATATTATATATACTAAACATTAAAAAAAATGTATTTACTCATATATTATGAAGACATATATTTAGAGAAACAAAAATATTTAAACAAATTCATTCATAGAAATATAATAAAAGAAATGGCTCTTTCATTCACAGATTGTCTGGTGTTAAAAACATATATTATTTCCTAATTCAAAAGGCATATGTCATCAGAAATGAGCATTTAGACTTGTCGACGCATTTTAGTGGGTTGAAGTGCTTGAAAGCACCTTGTTCAGGACATAAACACTTTTTTCTATTTTTCTCAATCTTACACTACGAACTGCATAAGGTATTCCAATAACATACTTCAAAAGGCCAATACATTTGTATCTTCAGCCACCTTCACTGTTGGACTTGGCCCTTTTTGCAGGGTCATCCCTGAACTTTTTACCTGCCTCCTGCATTTTTTCTGACCTGTTGTTGGCTGTTTTATGACTCTGGGCACTTTACCACTGCTGATCAGTGCTAAAGTGCATATGCTCTCCCTATTGGAAATTGATGTATTGATTAGTGACTCCATGATTGGGTTATTTGATTTACTTGTCAGACCCTAGTACAGTGCACCATGTGTGCCCAGGGCTTGTAAATCAAATGCTGCTGGTGGGCTTGCAGCACTGGTTGTGCCACCCACAGAAGCAGCTTGTAAAGTGCGTCTCAGGCCTGCCATTGCAGAGCCTATGTGCAGCCTTGTACTGCCATACTGACTTGATAAGTACACCCAGTTACCAGTCCCTAAACCTGCCCTTTTCTTCATATCAGACACCCCTAAGGTAGGCCCAAGGGCAGGGTGCATTGTAAGTATACGGAAGGACATGCCCTGGTGCGTATGGCATGTCCTAATAGTGAATTACAGCCATTTTCGTTTTTCACTATTGCAAGGCTACCAGTCCCCAAAGGCCAGAATGGGCAGTTTGATTATAACACCTTATAATCCTAATTGACCCTGGGAACATGGTAGAAATTCGAGTTTATATGCCTGAACTCAGAATGATAAAATACATCTTGTAGTGAAGTTGGTTCGTTTTTAACATTCTGTGTTTGAAAATACCACTTTTAGAAAGTAGGTATTTTCTTACCTAACCATCCAGCCTGCCTCTGCTAGCTTGTGTATTGTGTGTCTGGTTTTGTGTGTGACAAGGGCTGGGGGATTCAAGGAGACAGGGTGAGTCAGCACAGGGCTGAATAGACCTATCTGCATGTAGAGTGGTGGGAGGAGTAGCACCTGGGTCTGAATAGGGCTGTGCCTGCCTTCCACAATGGTGGCTCCACCTCTTGTGGTGCGTCTGATGGCCTTGGCCCACCCTGCCAAAGGAAATAAGGAGTCCTGTAAACAAAGTGCTCCAGGACTGCACAGAACTGGTTTGAACTAGGTACAGGTCCCTCTGCCTTCAGAGGACAAAGGATTTAGTAGTATAAATATGGGGACCCAGACCCCAAGACTTGAGATCACTTCTGGAACAACAAGCCAAACCTCTACCAAGGAGAAGATCAAAAGGAAGCGGTAGGAGTTTGACTACCCCCTGCCAGTGTGCTGTGTTGCTGGGTTGGCCTACATTGGTGTCTTCAGTGCCAAGGAGAGGAGAAGGAACTTTCAAAGAACTTTCATCATCTTGTAGATTATTACTCCAAGGGCTTGAACTTGTGTTTGCCTCCTGTTGAAGTCTCAGGAACAAAAGACTGCACCACCAGCTCCCCTCTGAATTTCCTTCCTGGGAATTCTGTCTGCAGAAGCCTGGGTGTCGCTGGGAGCTGGAAGCGCGACTCAACAAGAAGAAGCGTGTCGCAGTCGCAGCTGTTGCCGTCGCATCGCCGGAGAAGCGTGTCGCCACCGCAGAGGTCGCCGCCACATCACCAGAGAAGCCTGTCACAGGGCCTGTTGCGGTTCCAAAGTTACAGAGTTCGCCGCACGGCTGCCAGGCATGCACGCATCGTCTTCACATCAAGGGCGCCATCTTATTGCATCGCACCGGATTGTTGCATCGAGGCGCCATCTTGTCGCATCATAACCGGAACGCAGTACGAGAATCAACGCATCACCTCCCCTCCGGTAAGGGCCAAGACGCATCCCCTACTTATTTTTCTAGTTATGCTCCAATATGGGATTCCCCCGTACTCCCGAATGCTTGAGAGATCAGCTTAGTCAGCCTCTGAAATTAGGCGGTATTCATTATTGGGCTGATTTCAAGCAGGGTTCAGATTTAATGAGTTGGGGAGATTTGAATCGTATTTGTAAGGGGCAGCTAACAAGATTCAAGTACTATCAATTAAGTTCCTGGTGGGCTACACATGTTTGGGAGGAGGAGGATAATGAAACAAAATTCAGTCAGGTGACAAGATCTGGCCAGTGGAAAAAAGAGGTGTCCTTTTGGTATTGGGCTTTTCTGGAAATAGACAAAGAATTAGAGATCGAAATTGTGAAACTTTGGGGTCAGGAATTTGGTGAAGAAGATGTAACTCAATTGTGGCGCATATCTTATGATTATTTACGAACTGTAGTTAAACCAGCATCACTTAAAATAAATCATCTGTTCACCACATATAGAGTATATTGGTCACCTGCAAAGTTAAGTAAGATTACTAGTAATGTATATAATTGCCCTAGATGCATGCTACCATTGGCAGATGATATTCACCTGTTTATGACATTTCCCAATATATCTTCTTATTGGAATTTAGTGTGCGATTTTATTAGGGAAACGATTGGGATACACATTACAATCTGCCCTCAGTTAATTTTCTTTGGTTTATGTGTGGAGGAAAATGTACAGATATCTTTGTGTAATGCGAAATTTGTGTTCTTTGTGATTTTTGGCCAGACGGGAGATATGCAGGTTATGGAAATCAGGAAATCCACCTTTGTTTAGTGATTGTCTCAGAAATATAATTTATATCAGTGAGTCTGATCTGGCATGTGACCCTATGAGTGAGTCGAGAATATGGGCACCATTAATAAGATGGAGAAATAAAGAACTGTGAATCCTATGATTAATGCCAAAACCTGCTGACGGTAACATCCTCCTCTTAGTGGCGGTATCATCGGGTAGAGGAGAACGGAGGTGGACCCAGCAGAATGCTTGAGGGATATAACTCTTGATTGGCTCCTGGCTTACCAGTTGGTATCCCTATATAAGATCCTGAGCGATCAGAGTGAACCCTAACAAGAATGGTGGCGGTATGAGGATAAAAAAAAAAAAAAGACGCATCCCCTACTCTGCGCAAGCATTGAGGCGCGACGCATCGTCTCCCCCGAAGTAAGGAACCAACGCATCTCCATCCCTGCGAACTTTTTGTTTGTTTTTCGTTACGCATACAGGTACTATTGTGAGAAACGCGTTGCATTTATCATCAACTTGAACTTAGTTACTTCTACCATCTTTAAGTCTATTTTGAGTACAGTATTGTGGATTTTTGTCGTTTGTGGTCTTGTGTTAAATCTATATAAAGAATACTTATTTTTATAAAATCTGTGTGGTGTCCATCTGTAGTGTTTTCACTATATTACTGTAGAATATGCCTCCTTATCCCGCATTCTTTTTTTCCGCAGGGAATCACAACATGGTTGTTACAATGACCGTGTTGTGATTCCGCATACCATTACTCCAGGGGGGGGCGCTGGATGTTGGAATAGTATAATTTACTATTCCAACTCCAGTCTGTGCGGACATTAGGGAAGGTGTTGGATTATAAATCCAACATCTTCCCCCCCCGCAAGTCGTTGTTCCGACTTGTGGAGTAATGGTATGCGGTATCACAACGCGGTCATTGTAACAACCGTGTTGTGATTCCCTGCGACACAAGGTTTTGTTATAAACGTTGTTTACCATTACTGTATGTGTTCAGAAATGCTTAACACACTGCCTCTGAGATAAGCCTGTCTGCTCGTGCCAAGCTACCAAGGGGGTAAGCAGGGGTTATCCAGTAGTGTAATCCCCTTTCCCTGACTTAGAAGCAAGGGTCCCTATTTGGTCAAAGGTACCTCCCTCTGTCAACTAGAGACCCCCAGTTCTAACATTCACAATGAGAGATATGATGAAGTCATGCTTTCTGCCTTGTGGATTGCCCAATGTCAGGAGCAGGGCACCGTGGCATTGGCCTTGCGGTATAAGACTAGGGGACGCTCACATCATTGGCGTATGGGGCACTAAGAAGTTTATTGTGAATGCTAATAGAGACAGTGGCAGGGAGTACAGCTGCAGTCGTGTGCTCTCATTATAAATGTGGCTGAAGATACATTTATTCTCCTCGATACGAATAAACATTGGCATATTGGAACATTAATCATGTGTGAATAATATTTGGAAATAGCCTATTTTGGTGGATAGTTACTATGGAATATTGGTTACAATTATTTCTTAAACGCGCATGAAAAATGAAATGTCTCAAAAGTTTCTTTATGGTTGTGGAAACGGGGAAATCTTGATGGTATGTTTTTCATGTTTATTGAATGCGAGTATATCTTGACCACCCTAATGACATTCAAAATGGCAATTTGTAAATTTGAGAAAAGCTGTGTTATCAGCTGAAACGCTTCCTTTGTACAAATTGCCAGATATATGGAAATGGATGTTGCTGTGTCGCTTGACGTACAGACTTGGATTTCCGTGCCGTCTGGTGCCATTAAATGGGTGGATTATGTTATCTCCCGACCTGGAGTGCAGGTTCTCCCTGAAATCGGAGAGGGATGTGTTTGTGTGTGTTTAACTCCAGACTGCTGTATGCTCCTGGGTATTCCGTATTGTAATACCAACTGCAGCTGGTAAGACTCACTGCTGGGCCGCAAAGCCCTGGTGGAACTTGTTCTGACAAATAGCACTAAAGCGCTGGGACACTTTGACTACTACGAAGCCATTGGGAGACTAAGACTTGTACTTAATGGTGGGTCCTATCCTGAATTTTGCCTCCCATAAATGTGGAATAATCAGTAGGTGCGGGAGTGGGACTCGGGGTCTAACCCAGACAATGCTAGTGTGCTGGCTTTATGAAGTCTTTGTATTGTTTGTACATGCTGTATTTCACTTTGTGTTTGTATCTGAATACTATATTTGTCATAAAAGTTAGTATCTGGCCAGACATTCATGTATTAGGATTGCTGGATATATGTTGGGTTTGTGTACTTGTAAACATTGCACCTACCCCCCCCCCCCCCTCCCCCCCCCCCCACAGTAGCGGTCCGTGGAGGGAGTTCCTTGGGGCGGTGAGGTGGGGCGGGGGAGGGGCAGGGTGGGGAAATGTAAACACCGGAATATGGATGAACGGAGGTAAGTACACATTTAAATAAATAAAACAAATTTAGTTGCGCGCGGTGCATCGCAAAATGCGATGCGGCGCGCGCAAAGGAATTCGTTTTATTTATTTAAATGTGTACTTACCTCCGTTCATCCATATTCCGGTGTTTACATTTCCCCACCCTGCCCCGCCTCACCGCCGCACGGAACTCCTTCCACGGATCGCTACTGCCCCCCCAGAAGCCTTGGACTGCTTGACCTGGGCTGCCTCTGAGAGTCATGTGCTGAAGGGGTAGCACTTGGCCCAGTTGCTCAGAGCCGAAAGTAAACAAGGCACATGAAATGAGGAGTAAAAGGCATCAACACCCTGTAGCACCTGCGTTGCCCTGTGACCCTCGGCAAGGGGTTCTGATGGCAAGTAGCGGGGCGCCTACAAATTAAGAGTCCAGGGTGCAAGTGCTGCATAGGCTATTTCCAATTTATACCAGTAACACAATAAGTCCAGTTTTTATGTTCAAAGTCTGCACACATAAATAATGGAGAAATCAGGGTTGGGATTAAGCTTTAGCAACATGTCTGTAGATCAGCTGAAGGATCTATGTAGGAACAGAGGGCTCCCAGGCATGGGGACATGGAAGCCCTGGGAGGGACCAGTTTGAGAGACTGGATGAAAGGGATGAGGATGCAGAAGACTATGGAGAGGGAACTATGGTAGGAACCTAGGAGGAGTGTGGTCGGGTGACAGGTTCTTGTGTTCTCTTAACACAAATCTATCCCAGACACAAGCCCAGGGTGTCCCCTAATGCACTCTTTAGAATTCCCCTAGTGCACACACACCCTTCAATTTCTATGGTACTACTTTTGTCAATTCCAGGAGTAAATTCTTTGGGTGGATTGAGTCTAGCAGAGACCCTGTACTTGGAGTTGCCTCTCTAGAACACTAAAGCTGAGCAGAAGGAGAAGGCCATGGAATTTGAAAATAAGGTAAAACCAGCTCACTTTGGAAAAGAGGAGAAGAAAGGGGAGAGGCAGAGAGAATGTGTCTGGGAATAGAAGTTAAGAGAACTGGAAAGAGAGGAAAATGGAAAGAAAAAGAGAGCTGGTGAGGGAAAGGATAGCCCTTGAGAAGCTGAAGCTTAGGAAGGCAACAGCGACAGCTCCATCTGGAATAAGTGACTCTACCTCCAGTTCCAGGCAAGTTGTGGTCAATATTCCAAGAGAGTTTGCGCACATGCTTCTTGAAGAGCAGGATATCTTGGAACGGTTTGTGAGCTTTGACGTCACTTGTAAGGTGCAATCCTTCGATAAGGTGTCTAATGCTGCCGCTGTAATGAACCACATGCTGTTGGACTGATCAGCCGTCAATATAGAAGCATACCTGTGGCAGACCAGATGGCCTACAAGTGAATGAAGGAAGCTCTGATTCATAGGTTTGGGCTGAAACCAGCTCAGTACCTTCCAGCTGCGGCTAACATTAAGGGGCGAAGCAGGCATTGCCCTGCCAGAATTGGGAAGGAGACAAAACGGAGAGAATGAACACCATGGAGCAGGCGCTCACTGCTTGGTGCTCCTCTGTGAAGCAATAGAAAATCTTTTTTTTTTGTGAGGTTCTTTTTTTGTGAGGTCGAGTCCTCCTGCCCATGTGCAGGCTTTGCTAAGAATTCCTTGCCCCCGAAACAAAAGTGAACAGATTGACATCAGGCTGCTGGGAGTGGCTGGACAAAGCGGCAGTGTTAGGGTTTAAAATGGGGCGCTATGAAAGAGTCAGCAGAATATCATTCACATTAAGGGAAAGGGGCAGGGCTGGCCAACAGCAAAACAGTGCAGTGGGTGTCAACAATGTGCTCGGCAGCTCTTGTTTCCAGGATAATCAGCGCGTACGCTATAGTGCACGTCGGCTCTTTATTGCCATCAGGATGGACACCAAAGAGCTGATCTGACCTAAAGTAGCACCACAGGGACCAGATGTTGGTAAAAGAAAGACTCTTGCAGAATGGTAACAAACAAGAGTACAGCAGGTTATTTTTTCCCCAAGTTACCGAGAGATAAATTGGGGTGGGGGCTGCCATTAATTATAACTAGGGCTCCCAGTGTTATCAATATTTATTTTGTGTTTTGCTATAAATTAAGTAGTAAAACTGTACATTTCCATATTTATTTAACTGATAGAAGCGCACTCATACATTAATGTCTGTTGTGTTTTAGCTATTTATGTTTCCAAATATTACATATTAATATATCCACTAGTAAATACTAGCATTATATCACAAATGTATATTGGCACATGCCGTTATTTAAAGAAATGTCATCCTGTTTTTCAATGTCCCATGCTATCCATCTGCTGAGCTGTTGGGCTATAATTCATGAAAGACAGCACGGAGAGTCACTTAAAAGCAGCACAATTTTCTGTATTCATCCACTTATAAAAAATAAATGCAGACAGAAAACACATTGTTTTCTGTCTGTATTTATCTGCAAAAATCCATAAAAAAGGAAAACAGGGAGCCTTAATTATAACACATGAAACATGCTGAGTCTTCCTGCCTGCTATATTTATAGAGACACATCCGGTCTGTGAAAAAAACACCTTGAGAATTGCCTTTTAGTTTCCACGAAATTTGTACACATCCCTGAACAAGCAGCACCCTTCACAATATTGTTTCTCAGCCTGCCTCACGATAAAACAAAAAACATCTTCATCGGAAGTGCACGCCTGCGAGCTGGCAGTGTTCCTTGGGATCATTGTTGGCACTAGGCCTGGGCGGTAAATTCCGTTCCGTTCGCGGAATTTGCGGAATTTGGGTAATTTCGCGTTCCGCGGAGAACGCGAAATTGCCCAAAAATCTGCGTTCCGCAATTTCGCGAAATTTTTTGCTTGTTCGCGTTCTCAAAATGCATGTTCGCGAGATATTTCACCCCGAGCACGCAAACAGCGATCGCGAACAGGAAAAAAGTATCGCGAACAAGCAATTCCGCGTGTTCGCGGAATTTCTGCGTGTTCGCGGAGATTTTTTACCGTTTCGCGGAGATTTGCGTAACGCAATTACGCAAATTCCGCCCACCCCTAGTTGGCACGAGATCAGTTTTAGGCACAAAAAACAACACGCTGTATCCCTAAAACACGTTGTCTTGTGGTCGCTATGGCAACAGAATTTGCCACACCACTTTCACAAGTCATAGGCCGCCACTGGTACCTTCAGAGGTATAGGGGCTGCAAGAGAATGGATGATGTTCTGTCTCAGAGCTGGATTCACAGAGTAGTGTGTGTCTGAAATGAGTGGGTGGGAGGGATTTAGGACAAGGATTTTCAGTCTCTTACAGAGTTGACAGACCGACTCAAGGAGGAGGGTTCTACCCCATTCAGGCAATACTTCTCATTTCTGACAGAAAGAGATCCGGAGAAGCTTGCAGTGTTGGCTGACAGGTGGTTAGCTAAAAGAATTTACACGGGGCTAGAACAGTATGTTTCTAAGCCCTAAGGGAAGAAGAACTCTTCGCAAACTGGTTGAAAACAGAGGGTGAGGCCCAGGGTAATTCTTATGGGCACCGAAGAGGGCCCAGGGAAATTGGGATCAATAATGGTGTGTTCAGGGAGGAACATCATAGAAGGGAGGACAAGAAGATTCTTCCAATCCCAAGGCAGTGGTTTGCTATAAGTGCCAATGGGGGTAATCATTACAAGAGACACTGTCAGGTGAAAGACACTTTACCAGTGGAACCTGTGATAGTGAGTATGCTACACATGGGTGAAGTGACCCGATAGGGCCCGGCTGCGCTCAACATAGTGGCGATGGGCATCTGAGAGAGGGACCCAGATGCTTTGAAGCACATTCATTCTAACAGAAAGGGGTTTGTGCATTATGTTAGTATAAATGAGAAGAAAGTATCTGCCCTAAGAGATACTAGAGGCTCCCACATTATAGTTAAGAGGAGTACTAGATACTCTCCCCTGAGGCGGAAGCCGGGGGCTCTACTCTATCCCTGTGGTATTTCTGGCGAGTTTATTTTAATAATTGTATATATCTTAACCTGGTGGATTTTATTTGTACATTAACGCGCTCAGTGAGAACAGGCTTTGTTTAGCACTGAGGCGCGTTCCACTCACCTTTTCCTCTCGCCGTGGCCGATCAGGGGCTGACGACGCGGGGCTAAGGCGCCATCTTGGAGGGAGAAAGGGTTGGCGGTCCAGTGGCAGGACGCCTCCCACCCTCCCGGATACTTAAGCTGTAAGTGTCCGCCGCTCTGCGTACTAGATACTCTCCCCTGAGGCGGAAGCCGGGGGCTCTACTCTATCCCTGTGGTATTTCTGGCGAGTTTATTTTAATAATTGTATATATCTTAACCTGGTGGATTTTATTTGTACATTAACGCGCTCAGTGAGAACAGGCTTTGTTTAGCACTGAGGCGCGTTCCACTCACCCTTTCCTCTCGCCGTGGCCGATCAGGGGCTGACGACGCGGGGCTAAGGCGCCATCTTGGAGGGAGAAAGGGTTGGCGGTCCAGTGGCAGGACGCCGCCCACCCTCCTCAACACAGTATAAAAATATGGAGTCTTTCCGTCCGCGCAGCGGGCGGGCGCAGCGGGCGCGCCGGCGGCGCGCCGAAGGCAAGCCCGTCTGCGCCCGTCCGCGCCGGACTCGGGCCTAGGGCCACCCCCCCTGGCCGGACTGCCCCCGCATGCATCACATCATACCCGCGCTCCGCGCTGATAGACCTCTGCCCACAAACAACGGAAAAATGCATACGGTATAGTCTTGACTCTATACCTTCTAAAATAGTACTGAATTGTACACATTGTCAAACGTCCATCCCTCTATCAGATAAAAGGGTAGGTAGTGATAATCTTAATCAGATAAAACAAATGTTTACCATTGCCCTTATCAATGTGCGCTCTCTAGCCAAGCATAGGCAAGAAATAGCAGATGTTCTTACTGACAGGAACATAGATATAATGTTCCTGACGGAGACTTGGCTGGATAAAGCTTCCGACCCAGACCTCGTGATAGCCGTTCCTCAAGGATTCAAATGTCACAGACTAGACAGAATTGGTAAAAGAGGCGGTGGGATTGCTATAATTGCCCGTGACTCCTTTAAAATCCGTACTACTACAATTCCTTCGGTGACATGCGAGGCACTTCAATTCGACATCCATTTATCTCCCTCGTATAACTTCAAAGGTGTATTGTTATATAGAAAACCAGAAGCCCGGTCGGATTTCCTTACAGAAATCCTCACCATTTTAGAAACCTCAGTCACGGATAAATCTATAACACTGCTAGGCGATTTTAATTTCCATTTGGATTGTAGTGAAGACAAGGATACCATATCGCTGCAATCAGAAATGGAGGTCTTTGGTCTATCGCAGTTGGTAAAAGGACCTACTCACATTGCAGGCCATACCTTAGATGGTATTTTCTCCAATCTAGACAATATCTCAGTGACCGACGTCTTGCCAATGACCTGGTCCGACCATCATTTGGTATTGGCTACAATACAAATTAATAAAACACCTACCGCTATGACAACCCCCCCCAAGCGAGAATTGTTCAAGGTCTGGAAAGACATTAACATTCCCTGTTTTAAGGAGGCGTTGCACAATTCAATACCCATATGGGCCACCGACCCGAAAACTGCTATTGAGCAATACTACACATGGGTGGGCCAGGCTGCTAATAAACTGGTACCAGTTAAAACAATGTCCAGAAACAGAAGCTCCCCCTCAGCACCATGGTACACTGAGGAGCTGAAGAAACTGAAGCAGCAGTGCAGAAATAAAGAGAGAAACTGGAGGAAAAAGTATGATAACGAAAGTAGGGAAGTGTATAAGGAATTGCTAACTCAATATAAACTTCTAATTATAGAGACAAAAAAGAAGTATTACACCGAACAAATCGAAAGCGCAAAAAACTCAAATAAAAAGCTTTTTGAAATAACCAAACATCTAGCGGGATGTGCTCCAGACCTTAATCCCCCTTGCTCACAAGATGTCTGTGATTCACTGGCATCATTCTTCTTCACCAAGGTGAACGACATATTTTCTGCGTTCAACCTAGGTGATAAACAGGACACAGATAAAACAAATAGATCATCTTCAAGCAATAATTTTTCCCGCTTCGCAGAGGTCACTGAGGATCAAATCCAACACATCATTAACACTATTAAATCTGGATCAGCTCTAGATCCCTGTCCTCTGAGTACCCTTCGTTCACTAATGGACACTGTTATTCCAGTTATCACACGAATAATTAACGTCATGTTTCGCACAGGCATCTTTCCTAACCAATTAAAAAAGACATTACTCAAACCCCTCCTGAAGAAACCTGGCTTAGATAAAGCAGAACTAAAAAATTATAGGCCTATTGCGAATTTACCCTTTCTGGCTAAGATAGTCGAAAAAGCCATGAACATCCAACTTGCGGAATTCATCGAGCAATATCATCTGCTCGACGAATCACAATTCGGATTCCGCAAGTTTCATGGAACGGAAACAGCGCTCATTAAAGCGGCGGACGACATCCGATTAATCAGAGACCAAGGCAGTACAGCACTCTTGGTGCTTCTAGATTTATCGGCTGCCTTCGACACGGTTGACCATAAGATCCTAGTCAACCGTGTCGAAAAAATGGGCGTACAAGGCCTAGCAAAAAATCTACTGGCGTCTTTTCTGGCAGAGAGATCCCAGGCTGTCGTACTGGGCCAGTTTGAATCCGCTGAGTTATCGCTGCCATGTGGGGTACCTCAAGGTTCATCCCTCAGTCCGACGCTGTTTAATATATATGTGTCGGACCTCGCAAAAACCATCAAAGCGCATGGGATGAACCTTACCTCATATGCAGATGATACACAGCTGATACTGGCTGTCAGAAATGATGGGGAAGCAGTGGCGGAGAGTTTCAGAACAGGTATGCTGGCTATAGGTAACTGGATGTCAGCAAACTGTCTGAAACTTAATTCTGACAAAACCGAGGTGGTCACTTTTGGCCATCTCAATCCTAGCTGGTCCCCAACCTGGTGGCCTTCTTCCTTTGGAGCGGTACCCAAACCGGTCACGAAGGTGAGAAATTTGGGAGTCATCTTTGATGACAATCTAAATTTCATGGCCCATGCCAATCAAACGGCCTCCACGGCATTCCATAAATTACGGCTGGTTAGGAAGATTCTCCCTTTTCTTCCAAAAAATGTGGGAAAGACATTGGTCAGCGCTTTGGTCTTGTCAGCGTTGGATTACTGCAATGGCTTGTTTGGCAATGCGCAAGTCAGGATTATCAAGAAAATGCAGACAATCCAAAATGCAGCAGCCAGACTTCTTCTTGATATTCCTAAATTTAAGCCAGTGGCTGAGACTTTGAGGACTCTCCACTGGCTTCCTGTTAGGAACAGAATTAAATTCAAAACTTTATGCATTGTCTACAAGGGACTGCACCATCAAGCGCCTCAATTCTTGTGCGACCATTTGGTTCCATATGTCCCCACTCGAACGCTACGATCAGCAAAACTTCATGACCTGGTAGTGCCACGGACTAGGCTGGTCAACTGGGGAGACAGGCGCTTCCTAGTAGTCGCCCCAAGACTATGGAACACACTCCCACAAACCATAAGATCTTGCTCAAACTTAATGTCCTTTAGGAAGAAATTGAAGACCTGGTTATTTAACCTCTAAAACTTATAAGATCACTGGGAGAGTAATAACAGTACAGCGCCGAGACGCCTGCGGGCATTTGTTCGCGCTTAATAAATGATAAACATAAATAAATAAATAAATAAATACCTCAAGACTGAGGAGATTCTCCGTGGTATCAAGGATACGGGTCTGGAAGCCAGCGGGGAGGGAATGGAGTACCCTCTTGTCCTAGTTGAGATTGAGCTTGACTGCAAGGTGCCCGTGATCAATGTTGAGGTGAGGGAAAACCAAGGTGATGGATGTATCTTGGGCAGTGATCTGTTTGCTCCAACTTGGTGTGAGGAACCGAAAACGTTATGGCTTGGACCAAGTCAGCTGAATAGCATAAAGCACAGGCTGCAGATAGGTTGAAGGATAAGACTGGGGCCATTTCCAATTTGCTGGAACCAGGACAAGGAAGTTTTAAGGAAAAGTGGACTCCAGAAAGGCACGGGCCTTGGAAGTCATCACTTCTGCTCCAGAGGGAGAGGAGTATGAGGCAAGGGGACCAGGTGCTGGAGTCTGGGTCACTTCCAGAGCTAGAGGGTTTCCTAGCTGCTGGACTATCTACCCGGGAGGATTTCCACAAAGCAGAAGAAGAGTGGCCTAAGCTTGTGGGTTTTCCTAAGGAAGCCCAGGAACAGATCAGCAAAGGAGTGGCTGTGAAACGCTATATTGGCTAGGAGGATAGACTAGTCTATAGCGACACCATGAATCCTGAGCTAAGATCTAGCAGATAGCTACTGGCTCTGTTAGTGCCCAGGAATTTCCTGTTGTCAGTGGCCCACAAAGTGTCCTGAGCAGAATGGCAGAACATTTGGGCATTAGAAAAACTCAGAATAAGTTGCACCCTCGGTTCTACTGGCTGGGGATGCGCAGAGATGGAGAGAGGTTCTGTAGAACCCATCCCACTTGCCAGGTGAGTATAAGTCAGGAGGGAAGACTAAGGCACCATTAGTGCCACTGCAGGTTGTAGGTGTTTCATGTGAGCAGGTGGGAATATACATTGTTTGTCCATTTGGTTTGGTGGAGCTGTTCAACAAAACACTTCAGGGCATGATGGAAAATCTTTCAGAGAACCAGAGGAACTGGGATCTTTTATTGACATGTCTCTTGTTTGCCTACTGATAGATTCTGCAGAAGGGAGTCAAGTTTACTCCCTTTGAAAATCTGTAGGGGCAACTGGTCCTGAGTCCACTCACTTTAGAGAAAGGTGGGTAGGAACCTCACAGTCTCCACAGAAGGATCTGGTGAACTTTGTGATTGGCCTTAAGACGTTGATGGCACAATACATGAGTCAGAGAAGCACTGACAAAGGAATGGTACAACCAGAAAGCTACTCTGACTGGGTATCAGGAGGGTCAGGGGTCTTGGTGCTGAAGCTTATGTTTCCCTGGACTTTGGAGAACAAATGGTGTGGACCATTCAAGGTAATTTACAAAATGTATGATGGTTACTTCTTGGTGGACAAAGCAAAACCAAAGGGGATGATGGACGGAGTGTTGAACATTGTGAGCACTCACCCCCAGTCAACTGATCTGGGTTTAATCCATTATCATTCTTTAACTCACTCCGCCATCCCAGTTCAGACATGGCCATATGCAAATCAGTCTGACCCTGTGCCTCATGGGAACATTCCATCCCGCACTGCCAAGCCATGTCTTCCCTGGACCGGAAACAAGCATCATGGGACCGGTTTCGGGTTCATAACCCTCATCAGCCAGGCTATCTTGAATGCAGTGGCAAAGTGAGCAAGGGACCCACGTCTGGGCATACCCTGCCAACTTAGGGCAACCAAAGTAAAACCAAAGGGGGTGATGGAAGGAGTGTTGAACATTGCAAGCACTCACCCCCAGTCAACTGATCTGGGTTTAATCCATCATCATTCTTTAGCTCACTCTGCCACCCCAGTTCAGACATGGCCATATGCAAATCAGTCTGACCCTGTGCCTCATGGGAACAGTCCATCCTGCACTGCCAAGCCATGTCTTCCCTGGACCGAAAACAAGCATCCTGGGACCGGTTTCCGGTTCATAACCCTCATCAGCCAGGCTTTCTTGAATCCAGGGGCAAAGTGAGCAAGGGACCCACGTCTGGGAATACCCTGCCAACTTAGGGCGAACAAAGCAAAACCAAAGGGGATGATGGACGGAGTGTTGAACATTGCAATGACTCACCCCCAGTCAACTGATCTGGGTTTAATCTATCATCATTCTTTAGCACACTCCGCCACCCCAGTTCAGACATGGGCATATTCTAATCAGTCCCTTGCTCACTTTGCCACTGGATTCAAGCTAGCCTGGGTGATGACGGCTGATTAGCCAGAAACCGGTCCCAGGATGCTTGTTTCCGGTCCAGGGAAGACATAGCTTGGCAGTTCGGGCTGGGCTGTTCCCATGAGGCACAGGGTCAGACTGATTTGCATATGGCCATGTCTGAACTGGGGTGGCGGAGTTAGCTGTGTTAGCTCAACTGGATGATGAAGGTAGAGAGCACCATGTAGCCTTTATTAGAAGGAGTGCACTGCCCAGGTAACAGAACTGGGTGGCAATTGAGAAAGAGTGATTTGCCATAGTGTAGGCCCTGTATAAGTTCTGCCCTTACTTGTTTGGTAGTATGTCTGCAGTGCAATCGGATCATCAGCCATCAAGGGGTTTGATGACTAAAAGGGAGAGCCTCCCAAGTTGATGGGATGGCCTATTTCTCTGCAAGGGTTAGATTTTGTAATGGAGCACAGAGCCAAACTGTCACTTCCACCAATTTAACCTATGTGATGACCCAACCTCTCGATGTCAGGAGTTGGATCACGGTAGTGTGATCTGGGAAGGGAGTATGTTGAAACAAAAACGACCTCGCCTGGTGTCAGATGTGCACTTCTGCCCTGAGTGCAGAGAAGCATCAAAATCTGGATCTTAGGTTCCGATTTTTGGTCATGAGCGAGCAATGATCATGCTGGTGTACCATGACCTAGGCCTATCGAGACTCTAAGCGTTGGCAGGAACTGCCACTATAATTATGTTACAATCCGTCAAACTTTTAACATGTGCATATTGTGAAATCGCTGAAGGAGCAGGAGGAGTGGTTGTGAGCAGGAGCACAGTCACTGCAGCACCACAGGGGAGATACACTGCTCCACCCAACCATGAGCAGACCTTCCTGAGACCCTCAACTCCCTCTAACCACCAAGCAGCAAGACCGAGTGCAAGAACACACCCAGACATATCCACAACACAGGGCCAGAAACTGTGGATTGGATTGATGACTTCACCACCCAGCAATCCTGCCCCCAACAGGAACACATCCAGGCCATAGGCAGAGGCCCAGAGCTGAGTGTGCCCCCACTCATCTGGAGAACAGTATGGGGAGCAGACAAACCTCTTCTCAGACTGATCCTCCCTTCCTTGGAATACCCTGACCACCTGACATCCCAAGTCCCACTCCTGACATGCATCAGCCCTTCCACTGGCCTTTTCAAACCTACTCTGAGCAAGCCGAAACTGAGAGTAGATATGTCCCTGACACAGTATTCCCAGGTCCGGGTGGTTAATTCTCATTCAGTGAAAAAACTGAGCGATTGTGCCTTCTAGAGACCCTGCACCAAATTCCAGCAAACCCATAATAAAGGCTCAATCAAGGAGTTTAATGTGATATATGTAGTATAGATGTAGACGCATTAGGATTCTCAAATATATGGCAGTTAGGAGATAAAACATGCCTGTGAATTTGAAGTGCAGACTGGGGTAATTCAGGGAAACAAACTCTTAATGACGTTGTTTGTATCTGTCTAGGGTTGGCAAACTTGGATCGCTTGCTAAAACCAGACATATTAAGCCACCTTAAGCAACCGTGTTCAATCAACAAAGAAGGCTAGTGATTTATTTGCTTTTGCATTTGGCAGTACAAATGTTGGAAAACTCTTGTAAGCATTTAATTACAAGTCGGGAAAGCCACAAATGATATGTATTCCACCTTTGGCTATGACTAGCTGCTGCAGTTTGTTGATTAACATCTTTTTAATTGTTGTGGCAAGTGCCCATTAGCAGTGCAGCTGTATGCAATACCATAGAAAGTGGAGGTTTAGGTGTAATTCCACCAGTCATTAAGTGATTAAGATATTTACCTGTGAGTCATCTGTAACCGCAGTAAAATTAGACGTTCAATTTTACGACTAATGTATGATAATTTATGTCTTACAATATAATTGTTTGTTGATTTTTAACTGATGTTTGTGGAAAATTGTGGATTTTATTTAGGGGGTGTTCTGTTGTACTTGGATGTTTACCTGAAAGAAAATCATTGATGCTTTTATCAACTTTAACCCGTTCCGTGTGCACGTCCGTTGGCCGACGCGGCCCCGCCCACTCATTAGAACTCCCGCACCGCGGCGGAATTTGCTCCGCGGTTAAGGAGTTAAAATGCACAGCTGAAATTATTTGGGTGGGATAATCCTCACCTCCATGTCTTTAATAAAAACTTTCCTTTTAGACAGCAAGAACATTTTACATTCCCTAAACAGAGGCAAAGATTAAGATTTTTCAAAGTTTACTATTTACCAAGGAAGCTAAATCAGAGGCTGACTTAAAATAAAACTTGTTAAATGTCCAGTCAGAAGACCAGACAACCACGTTTAAAATGTTCTCTAAATTAGCACCCAAAGAAAAACTTTGGAGGGCATGGTTTCAATTCCTGAGTTATCCCAGAATCATAAACATTGTCTACTTCTTGATGTGTCACACATATTGCCACATTTGGAGAGTAAAATGCAGGTAAGGGATTTGGGAAGGAAGGAAATAAACTGCCTTATGCCCCAAAGCCTTGTAACTAGGGGTGTGCAAAATATGCTTAATTTGCTTTTGCACAATTACGTGAAATTTCAGCCAAATTAGGCGTAATTACGTGAAATGCAAATCTGTAATTTCATGGTGAAATGCGACCTCACCCCAGTTTTTGAAGTGAAGAGGCATCTAAAGAAAGCACAGTGAACAACAGCTACTTGTGTTCTATAGTTTGTAGTGTTATTGCGATAAAGTTTACCATGAATGGCACGTTTAGCATTACTTCTTTTGCAAAGTGGCAATTTTGAAAATTTTGCGTAACAGGTGTAAAGTCAAACTCCCCAAATTATGCTGGTGAAATTTAAATTCAACCCAGGCAGATTTGTACCCTTTCATACTCCCACAACAATGCACCAAACTCAATTTGGGATGGTCAGAAAAAGCTAAGGGGCTGACTACGAGTTCAGCAGTCCATCCGAATCCAGACTGGCGGTCCACCCACCGTATTATCATTACAGCAGTGGGACTGCACAGGCCCTTCTGCAACCACCTGGGATCATTGATCCTGTGGCAGTGGTGTGGCGGTACGAGGAGCTAATATGCTGGCAGTGCTGCTGCGGCACCGCTGAGCATATGAGAAGTTTCCTCACCACCACAGTTTTCATAGTGGTGAGGCCGCCATGAAAACTGTGGTGATGAGGAAACCAAGGGGGCCCTATAGGGCCCCCTGTTTCCTCAGGCCCATGGGGTGCCTGCTGGGGGGCACATGCTGTGCCACCCTGTGTGCATTCACCCCCTTTTCTGCATGGCATAGTGCATGTCGTGAAGGAACAGCCTTTGACGCTCCCATTGTGATGCCTTTTTAATGGGCACCGCCATGGAACCACCAAAGCATCACCCGCCAGACACGAGGAAACTCAGAATCTGGCAGGCAGTGTCAGGACTGCTTTGATGGCGTGGGGGCAATATGCTCAATGAAATCCATCCATGTGTATGTTTAATCAAATACTAATCCTTGAAAACAAAACACTAAATACGCATTATATTAAAAGGTATGACAGAAAATGTGTAGATAGGTTTCATGATTTTTCTTAGTATGTGCACTGTTAGAGTGTACAACACAAAATGTATAGTTAAACTTGGTAGGAATGATTTATTTAGCTGACGAATAATAACATGATTGTGTTAAATTAGAAAGTATAACCGGAAATGGATGATTAAATGAGAAATTATCCTGTCTGTCTAATCAAATGTTTTTATGTTTCCTGAACTACAGGAATCGGCTTTAAAACACAAGAATTTTTTTTTATTCTTCATGAAATTTCATGTAGGCTTTAGAAATGATTTTTCTCTTTAGCTAAAATGTTGTTGGCTGTAGAAATGCTAAGGGATGTGTTTCCGTGCTCCTGCCCTTGAGTTGTTTCAAACGCTTCCTTAAGAATGTAGATATTTTATTTCTGAATAGAACATTATAGGTTCTTTCCTGTCTATGCGAAGGATGTAGTAGACTCAAATGAAACTGTTTCAACATTTATGTACAAATGTAGCTGTAGTTCTTCCTCTTCCTCTCTAGGAAGTTATACCATTCTTAGACAAAGCATGCTTACAAAATATTTGTAAAGTCATTGTCAGGCGATCGCCTTCCTTTAGTCATTGTCCAATTGAGAGGCTTGTAGAGAGTTGTAATAGAAAATTTTTATCAGAGATAAAAGAAGAACTGTACTATAAAATTTCAAGGTGGGAAAGTGTTTGTCGGCTCGTTCACAATATTGGTGACCTATCCCTACGTTCGTGGTATGCCGTGCTGATTCCTGATTACTCTGGCTGGCGTATCCAGCAAATCTTAAAGACTTTCCTGGAACTTTGCACATCATCTGCTGGTGATGCTGCTCGTGCTATACCCTAACGGCCGTTGGGTTAGCTTTTCTGACTAATTGCACGCCGTACATTAGTATTTCTATTTCGTAAGTGAATTGAAATTACGATGATGTGTTTTCTCTCACTCTCCCTCCTCCTTTTTCTGACTATTTTGGGTGTTTGACTATTCTGTGATGCCTATTGTGGAACTAACGTGTAACAATTTGTGAACCAAGTGATGACATTCTATTTTGTATTTGTGATTGACCGTTAATATTTTGAATAAGAAAGAGAATAT
This sequence comes from Triturus cristatus, assembly GCF_964204655.1. NCBI lineage: Eukaryota > Metazoa > Chordata > Amphibia > Caudata > Salamandridae > Triturus > Triturus cristatus. The sequence continues at coordinate 662,494,542 of NC_140594.1, forward strand.
ATATTAGAAAAGAATAGTGACTGTCTTTATTCATGAGTTATGAGTTATTTTGACATGATAGTAATGGCCATTGATGTTTAGGCTATTTCTTCATTGTAGGTCCTCATGAGGGAATGGCTCTCCGACTTTCATTAATTAGTCCCTTTTAGCTCCACCAAAGATTCATCGGAGGACCTTTAATATTGCTAATCGAATATTAATGACTTATGGACCCGTCATTAGAGTTACATTTCCATTAGTTTTATAGTGATTGGTGTGGGACGTAAAATGATTTTAAAAGCTTCCGCTGCATCTCTGGCGTGGTGGCCTGCTCCCACACCGCCATAGTTGTAATTAGGCCCTAAGTATCAAATCATCTATGTATTGTACTTAGTTATCCAGTAAATCTTTAAAAATGCCCTATCGTGGGAAAAGCAATTCCATTCAGGTGCAATGCAATAATATCTGACTTTTACAAGAAAGGAATTGAGAAAAGCAACATGGTGAGCTTAGCATAGTGTTGATTTTATGGCAACTGTTCATTGTGTGGCCAGCTGCAAACATTTCTGGCACCGTTTAACATCCTAAAGCTGTGTATACTTACACTGGCAAATGCTCCTCAATAATTTATATAAAAGAGGGTGTTCAAAAAACAGTCTATCTGTCTTATGAATATTACTCTCTGAAATAGCAGGCCATTACAAGCTAACCATGAGGTATTCCTTATCTGAATCTGCATGTTCAAACAAAAAAACAGATTTGGGCACCCCTGCTCCCATGGCATCATCAGCCCTCCCCAAGCATCAGCCAAGAGAACTCCACAGGAACTGTAATACTTACTAGAGACTTCCAAGTTGAAGTCACCAGATTTAGATCAGCTGCTTGCCTCCTGACCTGTGTCACTACTAGTGGAATCATAATAAATGGAGAAATTGTGTAATTCAAACTTGTCCCCCACACCTAGAGAAATTCATCAACTCTCTTTTTTCCGTTAAAGAATACTGGAGCGTGGGCATCCAGCCTGGATTAGAAAACGTCCTGGCTTGGAAGGCCCCATGTAAGCACTACGAATTTTGGGTCCACCTTCCAATTGCTGGAATTCGTCAGGAACTGGTAATTTCAGTTGGAATCACATTGGCTTTTAAATGACAGAAATTCTGCTGTGACTGATATTTCGATCTCCAGGTAGAAATACCAAACATTCTTGGCCAGCTCTGCCAACGTCCTGGACTTGGTGCTGCCCAGTAGGTCACACCAACATTTTTCTTGATTTGACTTTGGGCTATGCAATCATCTTCTTAAAATCCTTCTCCACAGCCAGAACGCTCCTCAATTCCATCATGGAAGATAGATTGATAGGGCAGCAAATGCTGATATAACCAGAAGCTAGTTCTACCTTTTGGATTTGAAATCCAGCTTTTATTGTTTGATCAGAAATCCCAAACCCTTCATTAGATGAATAGCCATCTGTACACAAGAAAGCAAACTCTCCTGATGCAGGGCCATGGAAACTACACCATTCAAATCCATAATTAGGCTGACCCTTTATGGCCTTCACCAAGCCACAACAGGTCTGAGAAATCACAACCCAACGGAGAAAACAGAGAGGCCTTTCGTGGGGCCCTACATGGGTGCACAGAGGTACGTGTCTATGAGGAGACGCGGAATTTCAATATGGCCGACAGCTTATGCCGCGTCTCAACCACGGAGAACGCTCCAGCTGTCTCAAAATCAGAATTGGGAGATCTACCACGCCCCTGGGGAGAACGAAACAAAGGGCGTGAGGATGGAAAGAGAGAGGGGAAGAATCAGGAAGTGAGGACGGACGAGCAGAATGCAGAAGACGACAAGGAGGCAGACGGCGGGAAACCAGGAGAGACGAACGCGGTTCCCGAGGAAGGTTTACCAGTCACAATGTGCAGAGCTGAGGACAGAGTCTCGGGAGAGCCTGTGAGTCTCAGAGACGCCGAAGCAGAGGGGACCGAAGACGGACAGCTGTGTTGTGCAGGATACAGCCCCAGCACCTCGAGGAGCGAGATAAATGCTTTTGATGCCCACACCACGGCCCAGGAGACGGGTCTTGGTCCAAGGCAAGTAATTAAGAACACCTGGGACTTCTGGTGGAGCTGGTGGGGCGCTTAGCCACTGGATTCAAGATAGCCTGGCTGATGAGGGTTGTGAACCCGAAACCGGTCCCAGGATGCTTGTTTCCGGTCCAGGGAAGACATGGCTTGGCAGTTCTGGCTGGACTGTTCCCATGAGGCACAGGGTCAGACTGATTTGCTTATGGCCATGTCTGAACTGGGGTGGCGGAGTGAGCTAAAGAATGATGATGGATTTTACCCAGATCAGTTGACTGGGGTTGAGTGCTTGCAATGTTCAACACTCCGTCCATCATCCCCTTTGGTTTTGCTTTGTTCGCCCCAAGTTGGCAGGGTATGCCCAGACGTGGGTTCAAGATAGCCTGGCTGATGAGGGTTATGAACCCGAAACTGGTCCCAGGATGCTTGTTTGCGGTCCAGGGAAGACATGGCTTGGCAGTTCAGGCTGGACTGTTCCCATGAGGCACAGGGTCAGACTGATTTGCATATGGCCATGTCTGAACTGGGGTGGCGGAGTGAGCTAAAGAATGATGATGGATTAAACCCAGATCAGTTGACTTGGGGTGAGTGCTTGCAATGTTCAACACGCCGTTCATCATTCCCTTTGGTTTTGCTTGGGGTGCCGGGATATAGCAGGCACCCAGGGGACAGAAAACAGTGCATTTGGGAACGCATGTGAGTGGAAGAAGGGGGGAGGAGAGAGAGAATCCCCTCACAACAAGGGTTGTAGCCATTGCTAACCACCCTGCACAAACACCCCTTTGCCTGGTGAAGGTGGCACTCTGGTGAAACCCTTAGAAAGAGTGACCCGTTTGTAGGTCGAGCCTTAGCGCAGCGCGCATGCGCTGCCCAAGGAGAGGGCCTCTTGGAGCTGACCACCACTTTTCACAAGCTCGTGCTTGTGTGGGTTGTTTCAGCATTATTATCATTGGCATTTGCGTGCGTCTTAAAAAAAAGACAGCACGCAATTGGGTAAAGGCAGGCGCATGTCTCGCCTTTCCCAGCCAATGTAACCGCCCACGGCCTAAAGCTTGCGGTTACCCGCACTGGCGCAATCTGTTTTGAATTATCGTGCCCAGACATGGGCGCAATAACTCAAAACAGATTGCCTGGTGCTCGCTCTCGCGCGTGCCCTCTTTTGTTTCCCTCTCGCGTGCGCACACCACTCGCGGGCTTGTTCTTGCATGCCACCTATCTCCCCTCCTTTATTGTAGCAAACCCTTGTCGGGTGGGTGGCCCTTCGCGTACTGCAGGCTGTCACTTTCGGGGTGTCCCTGACGAGTATGTATGAGGTTAATTGCATGTTACACTTGTTCTAGGCATAACAAGATAACCTGATGTGCTCAGAATCACAGTATGGTGAGCCGAAGGCAGGATTCATGGTTCCCCAGCTCCAAGGGCGGCAGCTGAAACTGCCGGGCCCCCTCCCTCTCCTGCCTCACAATGTCTGCCCTCTGACATTATGGATAATTCTGTTCGGTGTTTTGCCGCCCATGGCTGCATCGATAATTCTGTTCTCTTTTGCTTGCTTGCGGTCTGTGGCACTGCTTCATGTGTGTTGCTCTCTCTTTCGATATGTGTTTGACACAAGCACTCTTTCATGATATTCGTTTATCATATTTCCTGCTGGAGTATTTCATTATCATAAGCTCCGTCCATAGGTATTTGTTTTGCTGATGCCATATGTTTTTTTAATGAATTGTCTGTATTGCATACTTGGCCTGATTGCACCGGAGCGCTTTACAATAAACAGACTAGTCACACTTATTCTAGGCATAACAAGATAACGTGATGTGCCCAGAATCACAGGATGGTGAGCCGAAGCCGAGATTCGTGGTTCCCCAGCTCCGAGGGCGGCAGCTGAAACTGCCGGGCCCCCTCCCTCTCCTGCCTCACAATGTCTGCCCTCTGACATTATGGATAATTCTGTTTGGTGTTTTGCCGCCCGTGGCTGCATTGATAATTCTGTTCTCTTTTGCTTGCTCGCGGTCTGCGGCACTGCTTCATGTGTGTTGCCCTCTCTTTCGATACATGTTTGACACACCACTCTTTCGTGATATTCGTTTATCATATTTCCTGCTGGAGTATTTCATTATCATAAGCTCCATCCATATGTATTTGTTTTGCTGATGCCATATGTTTTTTCAATTTATTGCCGGTATTGCATATTTGGCCCGATTGCACCAGAGCGCTATACAAAAAACAGACTAGTTACACTTGATCTAGGCATAACGAGATAACGTGATGTACCCAGAATCACAGGATGGTGAGACGAAGCCGAGATTCGTGGTTCCCCAGCTCCGAGGGCGGCAGCTGAAACTGCCGGGCGCCCTCCATCTCCACCCTCACAATGTCTGCCCTTGGACATTATGGATAATTCTGCTCGGTGTTTTGCCGCCCGTGGCTGCATCGATAATTCTGTTCTCTTTTGCTGGTGTCCTGCCTTTAATCGGAATTATATAGTGCTGCCTGGGTTCATTTTGCTATCGAAACTTTGGGAGCGTGTGAATTAATAGCCTCTTCCAATATGTTCTGTCAGTTTGTAACTCGACCCAACGTTACAGGTTATCATTCAACAAATGCAGCTAACACTTTGTGGTTGTCTGTCAGCTCCGAAGGTGACGCACGCATGACGCCACTCACAGCTCGCTGACTTTCGTGCGCTGAGTTTTGTGCTCCATTCGGCCTTTGCTAAAAAACAAATGTGTTGCAATTTTTATATAGCGCCAACTTGACCGCAAAGTATTGGAGCACTTTACATGAGCACCAGTTACATTAAACAAGGACACATTAATTTGTGGAAGGCACGGGGAGATTAAGTGATTTGCCCAAAATTACAGGGTTTTGAGCCGACGCGAGACTCGACCCTGGTTCCCCAGCTCCAAAGTTGCAGCTCTGGTCGTTAGGCCACGTTCTATCCAGCAGGCAGCAGCTGAGTGGGTTACAGCTCATGTTGTGGTGCAGGCGTGCAAGGAGGGCTTTACGGCTAGCATCCCACCCTCCCCACTTTCATATCTCAGTTGTTGTTTTTGTCACAACCCCCGCCCCCTTCTTTTACAGACAGGATCTCGTTCCTGGCCTTGCGTGCCTCTCTGGCTTCTTGGCTCTGCAGCTACAGGAAGTCGGAACAAGCATTGGCATAGCCAATAGGTCTCGCCTTTGGGACCTCATAAGGGTTTAACCATGCAACACTTGATGTTGTTGCACCAAGGATATTGTGCTGAATAACTAAACACTTATAAGGTCTCAAGGGCGAGACCTATTGGCTATGCCAATGCTTGTTCTAATTCCTTGGTTTTTTGGATTATTTTTCATTTGATTTCTTTTACGCAACTTGGGAGTCCTGGACAACCTGGACGAAGTAATACTTCCTGAAGGGAAAAGGAGACCAGTCACCAATATCTAAACCCACTGAGAGACTGAATGGGACTTACTCCCTTTGTACCTTGTTTCTTTCATTTCTCTTGAGTTCAATAAATTACGTAATACAAACCAGTACATTGCGTCCTGCCGATCCCTCCACTACCACAGTGGTGTCAGAGTGGGATCAAGTCCTACTATGTTGCATCATGACACAGTCCGTGCCAATCGAGGGGATTATATCCCAGTTAGCGGAGGGACAAAGACACTTACAGTTAGTGATGGAACAACTAGCACAGACTGCTCAAAGAGACCGAGAAACCTTACAAGAGGCGCTATAAGGACAAGCTGAGCCTATTACCATTATTCAACAAGCGCAGGATACCGCCATCTTGAGACTGACAGATGCTATTGTCAGTTAAAGAGTCAGACCAAATGTCCCAGGGACTTTTCTACAAAAGAACCAAGAAGGGGACGATCCTGACTACTTTTTTATACATTTTTAACGGATAGCCACTACAGCTGCCTGGCCCCAGGATAGATGAGGTCAGTATATAGCCCCATTATTGTTGGGGGAGCTGCAGGCCGCCTATCAGGCTGCCAACCCAGCCAGAACTACTGCCTATGAGGATATAAAAAAGGCAATATTAGAGAGGCTGGGGTGCGGCCCAGAATATTATCGGGCCAAGTTCAGGAAAGAGAGTTGGGTTACAGTGGATAATCCCAGGACTATCTACCATAAGATCCGAGACTTGGGGAACAGATGATTGTCTCCTCACACCACTAGTATGGAGGAAGTAACAGAGAAGATTTACTTAGAGCATTTTCTTGACGCCTTACCTGTGAGTGCTCGCAACTGGGTCAAACAATACCCAATCTAACACCTGTAACAGCAGTGGACCTCGCTTGAGTCTTCCATCGCTCTTCTGAGTTTAAGGCCAACCCTTAAGAACAAGTATGAGTCACTTGTGTACACGGTGATTCAAGAACCTACCCGGTAGCTGAGATCCTCCTAGATGTGGAAAATTACCCCCACCTAAGGAAAGTAGGAGTAGTACCTTTCTTACCAGAACCTATAATTATTGGTACTGATCACCCTCAGTTTGAACGGTACTTAGAGGGCACCAAAAATCCCACTATACCCTGGTTACAGGAAGCCCCCTTTAGTAAAAGTGAGATAGAAAGAGTAGAAAAGGGCAATAAACAGAAAGAGTCCGAACTTAAAAAAAGACAAGAAAAAAGGGCTTTCACCCATATGCAGACATCACAACCTGCTTTTATCCTTTCAACCCTAGAAGGAAGCAGGAAGCCTACACAGATGAGCTTTCGAGTCGCTCAACGCGAAGATGGCACCCTCAGATACACCTGGGAAAAACACAAGACCAAGAACCCGAACAGGTAGGACCCTATTTCCTTGTTAAGAGGGGGGTTACTATACAGAGCGATAAAAGGAGGTATAGGCCAGGGTATACAGTTGTTGGTCCCCACTTCCTATAGGAAACAGGTGTTACATCTTGCTCACAATCAGATGGGAGGGGGTCACTACAGGAAGGACAACACCCTCAAATACCTAACAGAAAAGTTTTATTGGTCAGGGGTTCACAGGGATGTGGCCAGACATTGTGCCTCCTGTATAAAGTGCCCGTATAAAAATCCAGCATACCTGAAGTAGGCCCCCCTGCTCCCTCTGCCTATAATTGATGTACCCTTCAAGCGGGTTGGCATGGACTTGGTGGGTCTGCTTCCCCCCTCTGTAAATGGTCACGGCTATATATTAGTCCTGGTGGACTATGCAAGTCCTTACCCAGAAGCCAGATATTGTAACAGATCAGGGGACCCCTTATGTCTCGCCTTATGTCTCACATCTGTACATTGTTGGGAATCAAGCAGATCACAACCTCAGTATACCATCCCCAGATGGATGGCCTGGTGGAGCGCTACAATAAAACCATTAAAAACATGTTACGCTAGGTTATTTCAGAGACAGGAAAAGACTGGGACAGACGCCTACCGTAGTCCTCTTTGCGATTAGATCACATGAACAACGCTCCACCGGTTTTTCTCCTTTTGAATTAGTATTCGGAAGGAAACCAAGATCATTCCTAGAGATGGCGAAAGAGCAATGGGAAAATGAAGATGAACAGGGAAAACCGATATTTGAGTATGTGGATAATCTGAAAAGCACCTTATCTTAGTTATGGAGTTTGGTGCACGATCACATAGAAAAGACTCAAGAGGACCAAAAAAGGTACTATGACCGCGGCAGCTGTTTAGGAGAATTCAAGAAGGAGTATAAAGTACTCATATTACTTCCCTCCACACATATAACAAGCTTCTAACCCAGTGGCCCCTGTGCCCCACACAGACGGTCGCTCACCTCTCTCTGCTGCTGCCTGTCGCCTGCTGCTGCCTGTCGCCTGCTGCTGCCTGTCGCCTGTCGCCTACCTGCTGGCACCGACCCCGCTCACGCCGCTCACGCCGCTCCCTCCTCACCTGCGCTGACCTCCGCTTCACGCCGCTCTCCTCCTGCTGCTGCTGGCCACTCTCCTCGCCTCCTCGCCACCGCCGCTGCCCCGGTCACTCGCCTTCCTGGTTTCCCGCCGCTGACCCCGCAGTCCCGCCTCTCCTCCCTGCCCATTGGCCACCCAGCCTCCCGCCTCCCAGCGGACCCTCCCTCCCGGCTCCTTACTTAAGGTGACCGCGGCGGGCTGGTCAGTGTGACCCCTGTGCCCCACACAGACGGTCGCTCACCTCTCTCTGCTGCTGCCTGTCGCCTGCTGCTGCCTGTCGCCTGCTGCTGCCTGTCGCCTGTCGCCTACCTGCTGGCACCGACCCCGCTCACGCCGCTCACGCCGCTCCCTCCTCACCTGCGCTGACCTCCGCTTCACGCCGCTCTCCTCCTGCTGCTGCTGGCCACTCTCCTCGCCTCCTCGCCGCCGCCGCTGCCCCGGTCACTCGCCTTCCTGGTTTCCCGCCGCTGACCCCGCAGTCCCGCCTCTCCTCCCTGCCCATTGGCCACCCAGCCTCCCGCCTCCCAGCGGACCCTCCCTCCCGGCTCCTTACTTAAGGTGACCGCGGCGGGCTGGTCAGTGTGACCCCTGTGCCCCACACAGACGGTCGCTCACCTCTCTCTGCTGCTGCCTGTCGCCTGCTGCTGCCTGTCGCCTGCTGCTGCCTGTCGCCTGTCGCCTACCTGCTGGCACCGACCCCGCTCACGCCGCTCACGCCGCTCCCTCCTCACCTGCGCTGACCTCCGCTTCACGCCGCTCTCCTCCTGCTGCTGCTGGCCACTCTCCTCGCCTCCTCGCCGCCGCCGCTGCCCCGGTCACTCGCCTTCCTGGTTTCCCGCCGCTGACCCCGCAGTCCCGCCTCTCCTCCCTGCCCATTGGCCACCCAGCCTCCCGCCTCCCAGCGGACCCTCCCTCCCGGCTCCTTACTTAAGGTGACCGCGGCGGGCTGGTCAGTGTGACCCCTGTGCCCCACACAGACGGTCGCTCACCTCTCTCTGCTGCTGCCTGTCGCCTGCTGCTGCCTGTCGCCTGCTGCTGCCTGTCGCCTGTCGCCTACCTGCTGGCACCGACCCCGCTCACGCCGCTCACGCCGCTCCCTCCTCACCTGCGCTGACCTCCGCTTCACGCCGCTCTCCTCCTGCTGCTGCTGGCCACTCTCCTCGCCTCCTCGCCGCCGCCGCTGCCCCGGTCACTCGCCTTCCTGGTTTCCCGCCGCTGACCCCGCAGTCCCGCCTCTCCTCCCTGCCCATTGGCCACCCAGCCTCCCGCCTCCCAGCGGACCCTCCCTCCCGGCTCCTTACTTAAGGTGACCGCGGCGGGCTGGTCAGTGTGACCCCTGTGCCCCACACAGACGGTCGCTCACCTCTCTCTGCTGCTGCCTGTCGCCTGCTGCTGCCTGTCGCCTGCTGCTGCCTGTCGCCTGTCGCCTACCTGCTGGCACCGACCCCGCTCACGCCGCTCACGCCGCTCCCTCCTCACCTGCGCTGACCTCCGCTTCACGCCGCTCTCCTCCTGCTGCTGCTGGCCACTCTCCTCGCCTCCTCGCCGCCGCCGCTGCCCCGGTCACTCGCCTTCCTGGTTTCCCGCCGCTGACCCCGCAGTCCCGCCTCTCCTCCCTGCCCATTGGCCACCCAGCCTCCCGCCTCCCAGCGGACCCTCCCTCCCGGCTCCTTACTTAAGGTGACCGCGGCGGGCTGGTCAGTGTGACCCCTGTGCCCCACACAGACGGTCGCTCACCTCTCTCTGCTGCTGCCTGTCGCCTGCTGCTGCCTGTCGCCTGCTGCTGCCTGTCGCCTGTCGCCTACCTGCTGGCACCGACCCCGCTCACGCCGCTCACGCCGCTCCCTCCTCACCTGCGCTGACCTCCGCTTCACGCCGCTCTCCTCCTGCTGCTGCTGGCCACTCTCCTCGCCTCCTCGCCGCCGCCGCTGCCCCGGTCACTCGCCTTCCTGGTTTCCCGCCGCTGACCCCGCAGTCCCGCCTCTCCTCCCTGCCCATTGGCCACCCAGCCTCCCGCCTCCCAGCGGACCCTCCCTCCCGGCTCCTTACTTAAGGTGACCGCGGCGGGCTGGTCAGTGTGACCCCTGTGCCCCACACAGACGGTCGCTCACCTCTCTCTGCTGCTGCCTGTCGCCTGCTGCTGCCTGTCGCCTGCTGCTGCCTGTCGCCTGTCGCCTACCTGCTGGCACCGACCCCGCTCACGCCGCTCACGCCGCTCCCTCCTCACCTGCGCTGACCTCCGCTTCACGCCGCTCTCCTCCTGCTGCTGCTGGCCACTCTCCTCGCCTCCTCGCCGCCGCCGCTGCCCCGGTCACTCGCCTTCCTGGTTTCCCGCCGCTGACCCCGCAGTCCCGCCTCTCCTCCCTGCCCATTGGCCACCCAGCCTCCCGCCTCCCAGCGGACCCTCCCTCCCGGCTCCTTACTTATGACGCCCCCCCAGCGACCGCGCAGCGGACGCGCGCAGCGGGAGCGTCGACTGAGCGCCGAAGGTGCGCCAAAGGTAAGCCCGTCTGCGCCCGTCCGCGCCTGGACCGCACCCAGCGCCAGACCCCCTGGCCCCCGCGCCCGCCAGCCCCCCCGCAGGACCTACGACTTCGCTACGCTCATCGCACTCAAACCCGCCCGAGCCCCCGGATGCCACCAAGCGTCCCCGCGACGCACCCATGGACCCTTCGACTGCCGATCCTGCAACTTCTCCTGCCTCCGAACAAGCACCACGCCCACCAAGACGGACTACAGCAACCACCTCAAGTGCATCCTGATCAACACCCGCTCCATCCACAGACACGCCGTGGAACTCTGGAACCTCCTCGACACCGCATCTCCAGACGTCGCCTTCCTCACGGAAACCTGGATGAACGACTCCTCAGCCCCCGACATCGCCATAGCCATCCCGGACGGCTACAAGATCATCAGGAGGGATCGCAACAACCAGACCGGAGAGGGCATCGCCATCGTTCACAAAAGCACCATTCGCATCTCGACTGACTCCACTGACGCATTCAACACCGCCGAATACCTGCACTTCCAGATCCACACCGACCCCAAGACTACCCTCAGAGGCACCCTCATCTACAGACCCCCGGGACCACGCGCACAGTTCTGCGAAGACATCACAGACTTCATCAGCCCTCACGCCCTCCCCTCCACCGACTACATCCTCCTCGGAGACCTCAACTTCCACCTGGAGAACAACAACGACCGTAACACGACCACCCTGCTGGACAACCTCGCCAACCTCGGACTCCAGCAACTGGTCAACACCCCCACCCACTACGCCGGCCACACGCTCGACCCCCTCTTCTCATCCAGCAAGCACATCACCTTCAGCCACTGCACCGGACTCCACTGGACTGACCACAGCTGCGTCCACTTCAGCTTCAAGAAGAACACGGTCCACCACCACCCGAAGCAGGTTCCCCACAGAAACTGGAGCAAGATCACCGTCGACCAGCTAACCACCTCCCTCAGCCAGAACCCACCGGTCAGGACAACGGACCCTAACACAGCAGCCCTCGACCTCACGCAATGGCTGACCTCCTGTGCCAACGACCTCGCCCCACTGAAGAACCCACTCACCAGGCCCAGAAGCAAGAAGGCCCCCTGGTTCACCGACGAACTCAAGGACTCCAAGAAGGCCTGCCGCACCCTCGAGAAGGCCTGGCTCCTCGACAAGACCACCGACAACATGACCGCCCTCAAACTCGCCACCCGCAGACATCACCAGCTCATCCGCACCACCAAGAAGAAATCTTTGAAGGAACGACTGGACAAGAACGCCCATGACAGCAAGGAGCTCTTCAACATCGTCAAGGAGTTCTCCAACCCCAGCACCAGCAACAACGACATCACTCCCTCGCAGGACCTCTGCGACTCCCTCGCCTCGTACTTCCACCGCAAGATCGCCGACATCCACAACAGTTTCGGCGCTCCACCCCCGCACCCATCGACCGAACCTACGCACCCCGCCGCTATCCTCCAGACATGGACCAAAGTGACCCTCGAAGACACGACACGCATGATGAATACCATCCACTCCGGATCTCCGACCGACCCATGCCCCCACCATGTCTTCAACAAAGCCGCCTCTACCATCGCACCCCACCTCCGAGACATCATCAACGCCTCCTTCGACACAGCCACCTTCCCAGAGAGCTGGAAGCACGCCGAGCTCAGCGCACTACTGAAGAAACCAACTGCGGACCCGACCGACCTCAAGAACTTCCGCCCTATCTCGCTCCTTCCTTTCCCTGCCAAAGTCATCGAGAAGGTCGTCAACAAGCAGCTGGCCGCCTTCCTCGAGACGAACGGATCCCTCGACCCATCGCAATCCGGATTCAGAGCCAACCACAGCACAGAGACCGCCCTCATCGCAGCCACCGACGACATCCGAGCCCTGCACGACAAAGGTGAAACAGCGGCACTCATCCTCCTTGACCTCTCCGCAGCATTTGACACTGTCTGCCACCGCACCCTAGTCCAACGCCTCAACGACACCGGCATCCAGGGGATTGCTCTGGAATGGATCATCTCATACCTCTCCGGCAGAACACAGAGAGTACGCCTCCCTCCGTTCCGCTCTGAGGCCACCAAAGTCATCTGCGGCGTCCCGCAAGGATCATCGCTCAGCCCCACTCTCTTCAACATCTACATGAAACCCCTCGCTGCCATCGCACGCCAACACAACCTCAACATCATCTCCTACGCCGATGACACCCAGCTGATTCTCTCCCTGACCAGAGACCCCGACACCGCCAAAGCCGACCTACACGAAGGGATGAAAGATGTCGCCGAATGGATGAACATCAGCCGCCTGAAGTTGAACACGGACAAGACAGAAGTCCTCATCCTGGGACCATCGCCCTCTGCATGGGACGACTCCTGGTGGCCCCCGGCCCTGGGCACCGCACCCAAGCCAACGGACCACGCACGCAACTTGGGCGTCATCCTGGACTCCTCCCTATCGATGACCAGACAAGTCAACGCCGTCTCCTCATCTTGCTTCCACAACCTCCGCATGCTCCGCAAGATCTTCAGATGGATCCCGACTGAGACCAGGAAGACTGTCACCCAGGCCCTCGTCACCAGCAGACTAGACTACGGAAACACCCTCTACGCCGGTACAACAGCCAAGCTTCAGAAAAGACTTCAGCGTATCCAGAACGCCTCCGCCCGTCTCATCCTGGACGCCCCCCGACGCAGCCACATCTCGAGCCACCTAAGAGACCTGCACTGGCTCCCTGTCAACAAGAGGATCACGTTCAGGCTCCTCACCCACGCACACAAATCCCTCCACGACCTGGGCCCAAGGTACCTCAACGACCGCCTGACCTTCTACACGCCCACCCGACAGCTACGATCCGCGTACCTCGCCCTCGCCGTCGTCCCTCGCATCCAGAGAGCCACCGCCGGAGGAAGATCCTTCTCCTACCTGGCGGCTAAGACATGGAACTCCCTGCCCGTCCACCTGCGGCTGACCCAGGACCACCTCGCCTTCAGGAAACAGCTCAAGACCTGGCTGTTCGAGCAGTAGCAGACCCCCTCCCCCAAGCGCCTTGAGACCCTTCCGGGTGAGTAGTGCGCGATATAAATTCCTTGATTGATTGATTGATTGATTGGCAGGAGCCTTATATTATAGAGAAAAAAGTTATACCCGTCACTTATAGCGTACTCTTACCCCTACGTTCAGGGGGACAATAGATTTATCATGTCAATCTCCTAAAGGAATGGGAAGAGCCTTCCCTCCCTGAGAAAGAACAGGTACCCATACTACATGTCAACACTACTACCCCAATAGATATTCCTCTGCTTTCCCGTAAAGAAACCAAAAACGACAGAGCGAGTATAAGGACAGCAATAGACCCATCACAGAAGCAACAACTCCTCAAGCTTTTAAGACAAATACCCCAGTCTTTTCTCTACTAAGCCAGGCCTAACCCCTCTCGTACATCTCAACATAGTATCCTTGAAAGATCAAATAGTGAAGCTAAAACCATACCGCATACCAGCCACCCGAAGGGAGGCTGGTAACAGCTATGCTACTGCTGAATATAATCGAACCATCCGAGAGCGATTGGTGTTCCCCAGTTGTCATAGTGCAAAAGCCCGTTGGAAGTCTGCGTTTCTGCATAGATTTCCAACAAGTGAACAAAATCACTAAATACGATACATACCCCATGCCCCGTGTTGATGAACTAGTTGAGCAGTTAGGGAAAGCTAAATTCATGTCTACCCTTGACCTCACAAAGGGGTATTGGCAGATCCCTCTTACCCCCCAAGCCAGGGAAAAGACTGCGTTCTCTACCCCTTCTGGTTCATATCACTTCAAGGTCCTTCCCTTCGGCCTACACGAGGCCCAGCAGCATTTTAGAGACTTATGGGCAAAATCCTTAGCCCATAGAAACCATGCGGTAGCATATCTGGACGATATTGTTAATTTCAGTCCTACCTGGGAAGACCACCTAATACACATGGCCTCAGTCTTTGACCCAATACAAGAAGCAGGCCTAACCATAAATCCAAAGAAATCAATGCTGGCCACAAATAAAATCCAGTACCTAGGGTTTACCATACAAGAAGGATTCCTACATCCACAAATGGACAAAATTGAAGCCATCAAAAACATCCCCACCCCCACAACCAAAAAGGACATATGTTCTTTTTTCAGATTCATCGGTTATTACAGCAGGTTCATCCCCCATTTCTCGACAATAGCAAGCCCCCTCACAGACCTTACGGGTAAACATCCCTCACGCATATCCCAGTGAAGTCACAACCACAAGGCTAGTTTCGAAACCCTAAAGAACTGCATATGTACAGGACCAGTCCTCCATTGCCTGGACTTCACAAAATGTTAATGTTAATGTTAATGTTAACTCGTATTTGTATAGCGCAGAATCACCGGCAGGTCTCTTAGCGCTTTGGAGAGAGAAGTCAGAGCTGCTAGCGGTACCAGAACAGTGCAGGGACAGGGTGCTAAACGGTGTCTAAGGCTTCTCTAAACAGGATTGTTTTTAGCTGCTTTCTGAACGGGAGCAGTGCGGGTTCCTTGCGAAGGTGTTCAGGCAGTTGGTTCTATAGTTGTGGAACCAGGACGGAGAAAGCTCTGCCCCCTTTGGATGCAGTATTGCAGAGTGGAAGGGCTAGGCGGCGGGCCTCTGCAGACCGCAGTATATGGCCAGGAACATAGTTCTCAAGGCGTTCTTTGATGTAGGCTAGGGCTTGCCCATCGATTGCTTTGTGGGCAATGCAGAGGCCTTTGAATTTTGCTCTCTGCCTGATGAGGAGCCAGTGCAGCTTCCCCAGCAGCGGGGTGGCGTGAGACCTTCGTGGGAGCCTGAAAATCATCCTAGCTGCATCGTACAGTACCACCTGTAGTTTGTAAATAAGTTTCTGGGTGTAGTGAATGAGCCACTTTTGTGGTCTGACACCCTATGATGACCCTCAACCACCACCATTTTGTACTGACTTAAGTGTGTTTTGTTACCCTAGCTTTCATGTAGGATGGGTTTGTATATGCCTGCTTTTCTTCTGTCCTGTAATCTTGCTGTCTTTTAGTAGCATAGTCTTGCCAAGAATAGAAGGTATGGGATGTTGAGGTGCAGTCTTGTGGGTGGTGGTGCACACATGTGCTCAATGTTGGATGCTGAAGGATTAAGTGTATAATGACATTTGGGTTAGGTGAATTATGACTTTTACCTATTGGCTTTGACGTGGTCTAATGTGATTCTGATTTCTGACTTTACCTTGCTTTATGGCAGTGCTGACTATTGCCTTTGACATGGTTTCATGTCATCCTTGCTTTTCTGATTCCATCTTGCTTTGGGCCTTTGTGTGCATGGCTTAACTAACTCCATTTTCATGACTGAAGCTATTTTCTGTGCCTGCACGAAGCTACAGAGATGGGGAGGGCATGTTTTGCTCTTCTCCTGTTTTTCGCACTTTACTGACTAGAGAGAACTGGTTCTTATCAGAGGAAGGTACATGGTCTGTCTCGGAGCCATAGCAAAGGCCTGATCAACTGATGCAGTGGCCTTGGAGCAGGCGGGTACGGGCTCTCATGAGATCGAGGGGGCGAGGCTTGCTAGAAGCTTTGTTGTGTTTGAATTTGTATTAAAAAGGGGAGCCTACACTGGCCTGGTGGAAGTTCATGCCGCGGAGCAGACGTGTTGTTACGGAAGAGTGGTGTCACCTCTGAGCTTTCACCCGGTTCAAGCAATGGACTCCCCTTGAGCGATGTGGGGTGAAATGATGGAGCAGTAGGTGAGGTGCTACTAACTGTCTCTTGATTCTTTACTGATTCTTTACTGATTCTTTCCTTTCCTTCTTATTTACTGATTCTTTCCTTTCCTTCTTATTTTCTGATTCTTATATCCATACATATATATTTCTACATATATATTTGCTTTGATTGTGTATTTCAATCGGTTATTTGATATGTGCGAGTCTGCCATGATCAATATATATTCGGCCTGCCCGTGATTGAAGTATTGTGTTAATAAATGTGGAGGTGTGGACTCTTCTTGGCCAAGTATTCTGTTGTAGAAGGATGGGTGAATTCCCTTTTAGTAGGTAATTGTGTTATAGGAAGTTGTTCTACTCCTGGCAAGTGATGTGCAAATTATATCTCGCTCTAGAGAAGTGTTGTGTGTGTTACCTTGGTCTAGAGGAGACTCATGTATATATTGTTTTCTTGCCTTGCCTTTAGGGGAGTGTTGAAAGTTTGCCACCTTAGGAAGTGCTGTGTATATGTTATATTCCATAAGTTTGGAACTGATATTCTCTCCCTGGGAAAGTGACGATACATACCTTGGTCCAGGGGAGATCTGAGACCTTTCATTACACTGGGGTAGGCCGATATATAAGGCATTGCCATAATCCAACCTTGAGACAATAGTGACTGACACAATTTGTCTGTAATGAGGTGGTTGAAAGGAGGGAGACTAGTTTATGCAACTGCCTCATGAGACCTGTACATGTGCCGACCACTGAATTGACCTGGTTGGCCATGGAAAGCTCGGAATCAATTTTTATGACCAGACTTTTCACAACCGGCACTGGTATAGGGGTGAGACCTAGCTCCTGGGGCCAAAAAAGTTCACTCCAGGGGTTGCTTCTGTTTGGGATCACAAGGACTTCCGTTTTATCCGGATTGATTTTCAGTTCATTGGCTGTCATCCAATTCACTGTAAATCTGAGAATGTTTTGTGCCAGATCATGTGCGTGGGTGGAGTTGTCAATACAGAGGATGAGTTGGGTGTCATCCGCATAGTTGAAGACTCTGCAGTCCCAACTAGCTAGGGACGCCACCAGCGGCTGTAAGTATATATTGAAGAGGAGTGGGGACAGAGCAGAGCCTTGGGGGATGCTACAGGTAAGTATGCCAATGTCTGATACCTGCTCACCCAACTGAATCCTCTGGGACCAGCATGACAAGAAGGATTCTAGCCAGTGATGTGTCAACCTGCAGATGCCCACATCAGTGAGTCTGGCCAACAGTTGTGCGTGGCTGACAAAAACCTTTGTGCTACAGACAGACGCTTCAGGACAGGGCCTGGGGGCTGTTTATGTCAACCTGATCAGCAAGGGGCTTTGAAACCCCTTTTGTATATCAGCCAAAAACTGTTTCCTAGAGAAAGACATTATTCAACAATAAAGAAAAGAATGCCTAGCAATACAGTGGGTTATAGAGGCTCTTCAATGTTACCTCCCAGGCCATGAATTCATTGTCCTTACTGATCACGCTCCCCTCACCTAGTTAGCACATAATAAGGACACTAATTTCCGCATCCTGCGCTGATTTCTATCGCTGCAACCCTTCTCGTTTCAGACTATCCATGTCCCCGGAAAAACACAGATTGGTGCTGACTACCTCTCCAGACAACCATCATCAGAATGGCCACAACGGCCATTCCTAGGGGGAGAGCTATGTGAGGAGACGTGGAAGTTCAATATGGCCGACAGCTTATGCCACGTCTCAACCACAGGGAATGCTACACAGAATCAGGATTGGGCAATCTGCCACACCCCTGGGGAGAACGAAACAAAGGGCGCAAGGACGGAAAGGGAGAGAGAAGAACCAGGAAGTGAGGACGGACAAGCAGAAAGCAGACGAGGAGGAGGGTGGCGGTCAACCTGGAGAGACGACCACGGTTACCGGTTACAGAGTGCGGAGCTGAGGATAGAGTGTCCGGCGAGCCCATGAGTTCCAGAGACGCCGGAGCAGAGGGGACCGAAGACGGACAGCTGTGTTGTGCAGGATACAGCACCTCGAGGGGCGAGAGAAACGCTTTTGATGCCCACACCACGGCCCAGGTGACGGGTCGTGGTCGAAGGCACGTAATTAAGAACACCCGGGGCTTCTGGTGGAGCTAGTGGGGCGCCGGGTTATAGCAGGCACCTGGGGGACTGAAAACAGTGCATGTGAGAGTGCATGTGAGCGGAAGAAAGGGGGAGGAGAGAGAGAATCCTCTCACAACAAGGGTTGTAGCCACTGCTTCCCACCCTGCACAAACACCCCTTTGCCTGGTGAAGGTGGCACTCTGGTGAAACCCTTAGAAAGAGTGGCCCGTTTTTCGAATTCCTTGTTTGTTTGGATTATTTTCCATTTGTTTTCTTTTACTCAATTTGTCCTGGACGAAGTGACACTTCCTGAAGGAAATAGGAGACCAGTCACCAACATGTAAACCCACTGAGAGACTGAATGAGACCTACTACCTTTGTACCTTGTTTCTTTCATTTCTCTTGAGTTCAATAAATTACGTAATACAAACCAGTACAGTGCGTCCTGCCGATCCCTCCACTACTACAGTGTCTCTCACTTCTGCTTTTACCATGTAATTGTTCTTCAACAAGAATACCTTCAGAAAGGGAATCACCTCATTCATCAATCACCAATCACCTGATGATCTCTCTCATATGTATCATTTGTCACAACCCATTGACTGTGTGCTGATTAAGAAAATGTTGCTTAGTTAACCGCTTGGGTGCAAAAAAGGTTAATTGAATTACACCTTTTATTTCTTCCTCTACAAAGGCCCACTCCTTCCATGCAGACTGAATGTCTCACTGTTGTACAGGCTTTATTGGCATTTCTGCCTTTCCAGGATATACCATGCTGTCCCAGAACTCTCCTGTAAATCCCTATACAATCTGAAGGACCATGTGATGGGCCAATGTATTATAAATGCAAATAACCCACCTCCATTTCTCCCAAAACATCAGAACATCATCCTAGTGCATACCTCTGAAGAAGGAGTAAAGCTCATCTTAATGGGTTCAGCAGTCTCTGACAGTTCCTGTGCTGAATCACCCCTAAGGCTCCCTTGCTCGGGAGGGTAATACGGATTTGAACAGTGTCAAGGTGAGGAGAGGGTCCATCCACCTTGCGTTCATGGACCTCTCCTCTGCCTTTGAGTTGGTCACCAGGAGAAAGCGGTTGGACGATATGTCTAGGATAGGTATTGATTGGGATCATACAAAGAATGCACACCAACATCAGAGTTATATTTTGAGATGATGGGGAATTTACAGAAATCATCAGGTCACACTTAGGGGTGAGACAAAGGTGCATCTTGGTCCCCCTTCTGTTACTAATCTACATCAATGACTTGGAATACCACTTGGCTAGGATAGGAAAGGATTTCCCTAGAATTAGGGCAAGAGCCCTGCCCTGCTGTTGTATGCAAATAATGCGGTACAAATGGCACAGACTGCTAATGGTCTCTAGCTTCTTTAAGATGGATTATATAATTTTATGGGGGACTCGATCTTAAAATAAATTCGCAAAAATCTTTTATTATGCGCTTAGACCCTAGAAATTTGAAAACTAGGACTTTATTTTTTGGGGGGACATAAATTTATAGAGTGAAGTGTTTTAATTATATTGGGCTTTCTTTTAATCAAAACTTAACCTGGCAGAACCTACATCAATCCAGGCTGCTCATACTTAAAGAGCTATGAAGGCTGTGTTTTCACTGGTGATAAGGCTCGGCTCCAAACCGATCAAAGAACTAATGGAGATTTATAGGAGTAAATGTGTTTCTGTGGTGACTCATGGGGCAGGAGCATGGGCTATAAAGGCCCAGGGCCAATTCAGCAGGTAGAAAATATGTTTTCTCGCAGGCTATTGGCCACTTCCTAATCATGCCCCACCATTATCAGAACAGGGCTTAACACCTGTAGGTGACAAGATAAATCTGGCACCACTACTCTTATGGCTGAGGATTTGGGGGAACCCCAATGCCCAATTCTCTAAAGAACTATTAAGGGATTGTCTTTCTCTGGACAATGCCCTCAATATACCCTGGATTTTATTAATAAAAAAGAATTCCTGGAGTCTGGCCTGCAGGAATACGCCAATAATCCGTCAAGCAAAGAGGCATTTCGGTATAAGCAAGACAGAGACCATCAGTCGGCTTTTGATAATCTGCTTGTAAGCCGCACTTATAACTCAATCAATAAGATACGGCTGTGAACCATATCTCGCCTGGTTTCCGAATGGGAATCTCAGGTTTTCTCTAGCAAGGCTACGATTCAGTCTATTGCATCAGATAGTTGCTTTTCCTAGGAATATATAGTCTGGGGAGAATCACTGTTCAAATGTCTGTGCAATAATACTGATACTCAAAGCACATTGCACTTTTTCATATTTTGCACTCTGTATGATCATGCTAAGAAGTAAATGTTGTGCTCTATTTTTCGCTCCTTTAATACAAACCCCCATAAGGAGGCTTTCGAGTGATTGGAAAGGCCGGAGAATGAGAAACTGTGCATGGCAGTGGGATTTTTTTTTTTTATAACACATTTTACTAGGTTTCCCTGATACAGTCTGGGCTTTTGCCCTACATTTGCAATTAGGCCATAACATAAGTCAAGAGTACCATAGCATTTTGACATATGCAACACCTGCACAACTTGCAGATAGATCAACATGAACATAGTGCAGACATTCCCAAATTCCAGTAAATGCAGAGACTTTACGTTGACATGAAAACGGACCGTAACATGTTGTAGTGTGAGTCGTTCAGTCGTCGTTCATGCATGTGGCAATCCCTGTCAAGGGTCTAACGATGGAAGGGGAGGTAGATCTATACCCCAATACTCTGTCCAGTGGGCCTATATTTTTCTATGCTTCCGAGGGCAGCCACAGGCCTGAAACACTGCAATTTCTGCCCCATACAGCTGTCCATTTATTTCCTCCATTCACCCATTGTCGGAGGGGACGTCCCCTTCCACTACTGGCAATGTCACGTTTAGCAATAGAAAGGGCCTGGAATAGCAGGTGCTGTTTGTACCTATTTCTGTCTATCCCCTCAGTGCTATGAAGGAGGAAAAGTTTCGGGTCAAGCAAAATATCCCACGATAATATTTCACCCAGACAAGTCAAGACCTTTCGCTAAAATGGCTGCAGTGCCGTGCAGCTCTAAACTGTGTGCAGGAATGTCCCTTCTTCCCTCCCACACCGTAGGCAAATAGGGGATTGGATAACTCACATCTTCCAGAGTCTGGATCGTGTGTAATACAAGCGTTGTATATACTTAAATTGTATGAGGCGGTAGCGTGACGATGCCGCTGCACCCCGAGGGCCGGCTATGGGTTCGGGGCAGTGGGAAATTTTGTCCGCCTTTCACTGGGGGTTAGAAACAAATACGGTTCAATATAACTACCTCACTTGTATTATATTTGTAAGATTAGGATTTGATTGGAGAAGTGTGGCTCAATGATTAGAGCTGCAGACACTGATGCAGAGGTCTAGCCCGGGACCAAGGTTCAATTCCCCGCCTCAGCGGGTCTTGGGCTCAAAAATTCCACGGACATGATAATTCTCGCCTCGGTGCCTATTCCAATCATGGAGTCCCACTCTGCAACTCTGGGCAATAGCTTGCTTAATCTCCACAACGGCCCCCACAACGCTAGGGATGCCTGGCCTCCACCTTGGGGGTGCCCAGGAGTGGACGCCTCACAGAGAAAGCCAGGATGGGTTCCACAGCGGTATTCGTACAAGTGCCTTGAGACCGTTGCGGGTGAGTAGTGCGCTATACAAGTATCAATTTACAATCTTGTTTTTTAGTTTTTAGTTTCTAGTGTGTGACCCATTATCCGTTTTTCTATGTTTTATGCATCTTTTCACAGAAATGCACTCTATGTTGTGTCTTTTTTTAAATAACTGTATTCTCCCCGAATGTGACTTGGATCATATAATTCTGCCATATCTATTTATGCAATGTTTTTATCATCTGTACTTTTATAACCACAATTGGCCGAATACATCTTTCGTGAGTGACTTAGTTGAAAAGTGGTGCTTGAGCAATTTTAAGAGTGGTGGAGCTGGCAGTCGATGTCACAAAACGTGTGGCATATTATGGTTAGTATTAGTTAGTTTTCTTGTGTCTCAAAGCAAGTGAAAATAGTGAAATACCGAAGCCTTTGGAACCTAGACAGGGGTGTAACTTCTATTGATTCAGCAGGCACAGTGGTACTAGTCCCCAGAGGACTAGGGGGCCTGTGAAACCAGATTATTGCTGTATTTTATCATTCAAGGAGTAGCCAAAGGCCCATTTCTTTCCTTGCACTACAGCCAATGACACACTAACAACTCTACAGGGCCCAGATGGATTTTCCACCAGGAAATGTTTGGAAAACTGTGGTCTAAGCTTTCAGCTCATGTAACATATTTCCAAATACATTATTTAAATGCAGTATATCATAAAAAAATTGTTCTGAAGAGATGTAATGTGTCCAGTGTATCAAACATGTCAGTGCTCCGGGAGTAATAGCATCCTGGTTATTCAAAAACATGAATAGGCTCATGAGACACATTGTGTGCCGCACTGAATCCCTAGATAAAAATAGGACAATGTCCACCAGTAGAAACAGTTCAGATGTGAAACATCAACATTACAACGCAGGCAATAGCAGTATTACCTATCTCTGCCAATAGAAATGAACTATTCATCAGAATATCATCAGAAATAATGTGTGCTTATGAGAAAGTTTACCCCTAGGTTATGCTCATTAAAACACTGGGCAAGGAAATAACTCTCCCACATAATATTGTAACACATGATATCATGGCTAACAATATATCCACCATCAGAGAATATCGTAGAATAGTGTCATCACATTGCATGCAATATAATATTTATTATTACCTGCACATGTACAATCTTATAAAGAAGACTGACATTTTCCTTAGCGTGTTCACAATGTTCTGTTTAGAACGCGGCCTGATTACATTGTCTTTGTGGGGTCTTGTAAATCACAGGCTGTGCATTATCAGAGGCTGATGCCATAGTGTTCTTTGCTGAAATACAACAGCTTTAAATTCTGAATGATGAGGAATCCTGCAAAAATAGCTGATAATGACATACTTTCTTAAATGCAAGTAAGGAATTTAGGGTTTAGATTTTCAAACTCCTTTTCTTGGTCATATTGGTTCTGATTTGCAGCACTGCTCTCAAACATGGATAAGGCTCTACATCTAAAGCAACTTTCTCTGGCACATTTACTATCATTCTGCCTCACAGGCTATTAATAGATAACAATGGTTGCCTGTGAGGAAGCACATTGTCTTCAAGGCTCTGTGCATCGCATACTAAGCTCTCCATGGCTCAGGTCCAGCTCACTTGAGGGAAAAACTCAGATGGTATGTGCTAAGCAGGACTCTCGGCTCAAGCTCAGCCAATAATGTGGTAGTCCCCTCCAGCAAACTTTCTTCCTGGGGAGACAGGAGCTTTGTTGTCTGTACTGCTCGGTACTGCAATCTGCTCCCCCTTGAATTGGCAACAGCTCTGTCCCTGCTCCTGTTTCGAAAGTCTCTAAAAACCTGGCGTTTCAGTCAGTGAAAACTGCAGCTATTTACTAACTTCTGTCACAGAATGTGTGCATTGTCAGCATTCCGTCCATCATTTTGTGGAAATGTGGATTTTCCTGATCAGTTATGTCCCCTATCTTGGACCCCAACGGTTCTATATGCATGTTACAAGTACATGTATGTTCCCTCCAGTTCCAGTTTCTAAGACGCAAACATATGTGTGTCTACCGTCAACATGTTCTCTGTCAGATCCGCCATCAATGGGCTGGATATTCGATTCCTAAGTATAAAAGGCCACCGACTTTA
This sequence comes from Triturus cristatus, assembly GCF_964204655.1. NCBI lineage: Eukaryota > Metazoa > Chordata > Amphibia > Caudata > Salamandridae > Triturus > Triturus cristatus. The sequence goes on from NC_140594.1 coordinate 662,518,613, forward strand.
TATGGCTAAGTTACTTCATCTTTACAGTTCAGGCGAGTAGGCCCGATTCTGTCCTCAAAGCCTTTCCCTGCTCTCTGTCTCTGACAGCTTCAGCTTGAGCTCGCATCTGTATCCATGAACTTTGTCCTACTCCCTGTGCAGCTAACGGTGCCTGCCTCGGCTAGTTTTCGCCTGTCTGCCAAGAAGTTGTATTTCACCTTCGAATTATCTATTTTACTCTTCAGCCGATGCATTCCTGTCCAGTGATTTAGGTAAACATTTCCTTTAGCTCACAAGCAAAGGACTCAGCCTTTCCGTCCTCCTGCAAGTGATTCATAGCCCTGTTGCCATGGAAAGTTTTCTGCCCCTCGCATCTCATATAGACACTTAGACGCTTGTACACGCACACAGTCAGTATAGAATAGATTCTGTCCGAGAGTCTCTTCCTTGTGGATAACATAGTTCTTTAAACATAGGATGTTAGATATGATTTGGGATTAGGATGACTTGACCCCAGACTTCTCGTCTCCACATGTAGAGCTAAATGTCAAGTCCCCTTCACCCCCTAGTTGCACGTCAATTACACGTCATGCTGCCGCGCGCGCATCTATGCCAAGTATTATCTTATAGATCCACCTATGTCTGATAATTCTAACCAATCATGTTTCTTTTATTCCTTATTACGCCTAGTTTCGATTATGTCACTGTCACGTCATTTTTCTTATCAAATGTTACGCCTTCTACATTCGTTTCATTGTAATGTACTTATTATAAAAATACATGTCTGTTAATAAATTATTGTACTTCACTTCCTGAACCTTCGTGGTGACGGAACCTGAGGGCCGCGACTCGAGTCGGCCATTTTGAATGGAATAAAGCCCATTAGAAACCTCTTATACCACGGATTCTGCCTCTCGTTATTTTGAGCTATTTTACTTTAATTTAAGATTCCGCATGAAATTCAGTCCGGTAATATTTATTTTATTTACCACATAATGGCGCCCGAACAGGGACACTTTCTCATCTCACGCGCCGGCGGTGCGTTGCAGGCCCGGTCTCCTGCCACAGCTGGACGGACCATAAACGCGTACCAGCAGGATTTCCTGTAAGCTCCCTCCGGTCAAGCGGGGGCGACTGAGGCTGCGATCAACCCAGACGAGGCGGTGAGAAGTGCGAAGTATCCCGACCAGAGCCTAGCTGAGAGAGCAAGATCCGAGGTATACAGAGGCCCACCAGGTTTTCCGAAATTCCGACGTCCAGAGGGTCCGATGTCCGCAGTTATCGAGTCCTGTCCATTCTCTGAGGCCTTCCGTTTCAAGGAGCTACTCGGTGAGTACCATCGCCGGGGAGGCGTGTTGACGCTCACATAGGTTGTGCCGGTCAAGACGGATTTGGGTACACAAATCCGGTCTGCACTGTTTAGCAGTGTATATGTACTGTTTAGCAGTATATCAAGTATTCCGAAGTATTCAGTTATTGTCAAGAATTCAGCGTGGTGATTAGTTAGGCAGACTGTCATCATTGTCGATCATTGTTATAATGTTTAATGTTTAATGTTTAAAGTATTCAGAAAATGTCTTGCATATTGTGGTATGAATGACTGTTCATTGTTCACTGTTCATTATTGTGTTTCTCGTATTAAGCAAGTTCAAGAGTAAGTATCAGGTCAGTTGTCAATATGCCGCTCTTCTCGAAGTTAAGACAGATTACTACCAGAAAAGGGGTGCTTGAAGAAGCAGTTCCTATTCCTCCTAGAGACACTCCAGGACATTTCATGTACCATAAACATGGCTTAGATGCCATATTGTTTCTTGATCTATGGGCAGATTATACCAAAGGATTACCGGAAAGTCAAAGGTGGCCCATAGCGGGAACCTGGGATGCAGAGTGCATCATGAAAGTGGAGGAAGAGTTATGGAAAAGAAAGGTCAGACAGTCACAGAAAGACGCTGTTGAGTTATGGCGTAAAGAATCTCATAGACGAACAGAAAAAGCACGTAGACAAGAAGAGAGGAGTAAAGAAAGTTCAAATAAAGTTCAAGAAAATCTATTAATTGAGGAAGGTATCCGAGTGAAATCAGAACAAGTAAATAGACAAAGAAATGCTCTTATGAATGGTATGTATCCCCTTCTAGCCGAAGGACTACCTAAGGCTGTTACGGAGGTGCCAAAAGACTTGCCACCCCCATTATTTCCAATTAAGGTACATCCAAAGGGGCATCCCAGAACCGCAGAAGATGTTTTTCTTTCCTCATATCTAGACGATGCAGCCCCCGAGTATGCTAACGCCACACCACATAGAACGTCTGGCGGAGGGGTTCAACGTCAGGATCAGGTATCTGTCCCCGTGCAACAGCAAGTCCCGACGCAAGCTTCGGCAAGCACATCTGTTTCCGCATCTGTCTCCGCAGTCGACTCTACAGGGGTATCGACGCCCATAGTTGCTGTATCACGTTCGACGAACCCTTTCACACCCGACGCCCCAGATGGGGCCACGGGAGGTGCTAGCAGTATTTTTACACCACCTAGAATAAATAAACTTGTTTTTCAAGAGTCAGCACATTCACGTACACCTAAGTTCGTAAATGAACGTACGCTTAAGGAACTTCTTGTAAATTGCAGATATGACCCGGTGGTTGGTAAAGAGGACGAAATGGTCCTGGCATCATTACGTATCAGACGAGCCGCAGAGTATTTAGCAAGGTTACCAGGGATGGCTACGCATCTAGATAACATATATCATTTTGTTCAAACAGGACGAGATCCAGGATGTATTAACAGAGCTATGGAATTCCAGAAAGTAGAGATACAAGGGGAACTGTTACGTTTCCTCATAAACTGTGTGATCAGAAATCAAGATCGTCCGGGGGTAGACCGGAATGCAATGCTTATTCTTACAAGATGGAGTCAGAATATATCAGAAGGGAGACACGATAAGCAAAATTGTATAATAGCCATGTGCCGAAAAATACGTAAAGAAATAGAGCGTATTCATGAAGAGAGATTGGGAACAGACGAGTTTGAGCAAGATGAAGTGTCCGAATCAGGGGACTCTGCAAGACAGTCAGAGACCATAGCCTATGTAGGCAGAGGAAGATCTTGTGAAAATACTAGATGTTTTTCTGATCCAATACACTCTGTATGTCCAAATAATAGCAGAACGTATCCGACGCCTGTAATAAATCTGAAATCTCCTGAACATTCGTTTCAAGCCGCAGATAAAATACTACGAGAACGAAGGGGTTATCACCTCCTCGATTCCATGGATGAGCAAGAATTAGCCAGATCAGCCGTTCACTGGATTGTTAGTCCTGAAAAATACGGTGATGAGACCGTAGCACACACGTTTCTCAACCTCAGTACAGATGAACAACGTTTAGCTGGAATCTATATGATTCAGCAACTCCTCATATTATATAAGAGCCAACATGCTGACCCTGGTCCTTTACCTGATATATTAACGGAACTACTTACGTACAGATGGAGAGGTTCTAGTAACAAGCTAATTAAAGAGATATTAGTGTCACGTAAGCAGTACGTCCTTTTTGTAAATCCAGATTCTCTCTCCCTGCCCCCCAGAGAAAGAGCACCGTACTACATGGATAGACAAAATCCTTTACGGGAAGTGCACCCAATAAAAGGCGAAGACAATGAGTTTCACCGTGTATTTGTTTACACACCCATATCAAAAATGGAATTATTAGAAATGAAGAAAGTAGTACCTAGTCATGACAAAGACCCAGCGGGTTTCCACCGAGAAATTAAAGACATGTTACTGATGGGAGAGTACACCTTTCCTGATATTATGACGATTTTAAAAGTGCTTTTGCCTGCTGGCATATATGAAAAACTGAAAGAAAAAGAGTGGGAAGTGGGAGACCAAAAGATAGACTGGACAGCATTAGCAGAGGAAGAAAGGGGCCGAGCCGCAGGTTCAGGGCTCGGAGATAAAGTTAAACTATTACCAGGTTTACTAGTACAGGTACTGCCACGTTTATTAACTACAAAAAAGGAAGATTGGGGTGCAATCACAGCCTGTAAACAAAAGCAAGATGAAGACACAAGCGATTATTATGCTCGATTTGAAAAATGTTTTGGTATAAATAGTGGTATAAAAGCAAGTAGTGACTCATATCCACATTTATTTGTGACAAAATTAGTGGAAAATGCATTGCCTCCAGTGAAGAATAGAATATTGAAATTCGAGAGTACCTGGCAAAGTAACACTCCGTCGCAAATGCTACAAATGTTACAGTATCATCACAATAGAATTAGGGATGAACAAGAACACGAGCATAGACGCATGAAGGATACAAAAATGAAAATGCTAGTTTCTCAGACAGTACCAGCAGATGGTCACAAAAAGGGTGTGACACATTCTGGTGATTCTGCAGTTCCTGTAAAAGGAACCTGCAATTACTGTAAACAACTAGGCCATTATGTACATGATTGTCAAGTCCTGAAACGAAATATAGCTACAGGTATTGCAAAAGAGAGACCACGATTAGTTAGACAAGATCAGAATGAAAAAGGAGCTATGCAGCATGGACAGTCCGTGCCAGTTCAGCAACAGTCTATGCCAGCCTCACAGCAACCCATACAGTTTGTGCCAGCTGCACCACCGTTGCCTGCTACTGCCACACAAACCACAACACAACAAATGTATCAGACTGCACAGTATGAATACCCTGAGTATCAGCGTTACACATGAACCAGCCTAGAGAGGGAAGTTGACTTACCGCTTATCGAGATTCCGGTAGATCAAGAAGGACCTTATGTACATAGTGAATTATTAGGTCAAGATAGAAAATTCTTACTCGATACAGGGGCAAGTCGAACAACCATAAAACGTAGTGAAGTTCCAGGGGCACCCCTCTCAGGCTCTCAAAATGTTTCCCTTGGTTTTTCAGGAAAACCTATTGTTAATGAAGTATCACAGCCTCTACCACTTACGATAGGACCTTTGACACGAATTACAGATTTATTGCTTACTAAATCATGCCCAGAAAATTTGTTAGGAATTAAAACTCTGAAAGCACTAGGAGCCATAATATGTTGTTCTCCGGAAGGAGTAAGGTTGTTTTTGCGTGATTTTAAAGGTCACTATGTGTCTAGAGACATGGATCCCCGACTACAGATTTTACCAGCACATCTATGGGCACAAGGCCCTACGGATGTTGGCTGCATGAACATTACACCCTATCGAGTTACATTGAAAGCAGGAGTGGTACTACCACGAATGCGACAATACAAGTTACCGCATGATGCTGTAGTGGCTTTGTTGAAAATCATTGATGAACTAATTGCCCAGGGAGTAGTTGTAGAAACAGACTCCAATGTATGTAATTCACCGATAATTCCGATTCTTAAACGAACTGATCCTACTGCTCCGCCAGTATACCGATTGGTTATTGATTTGCGTGAACTAAACAAGTGTATTGTACCACAATTCCCTGTGGTCCCTGATATATCATCATTGTTGACAGCAATTGATTCCGAAGCAACATTCTTTACTGTAATTGATCTCAAGAATGCCTTTTTCAGCGTCCCAATAGATCCGGAAAGCCAATACTTGTTCGGATTCAGTTTAAATGGGCGCAGCTTTAAATTCTCACGCGCTCCCCAAGGATTTACAGAAAGCCCCAGCATCTACAGCCAAGCACTGAAACGAGAACTTGACAGTATACACATGCCAGTTAATACTGCACTGCTTCAATATGTCGATGATCTGCTGATCACCGCGAGAAGCGAGCCAGAATGTGAAAAAGCTTCTCTGACAGTTTTACATTTCCTAGCCGACAAGGGGCACAAGGTGTCCCCTTCTAAGCTGCAATTCTGTGTTCAGCGAGTTATTTATCTTGGTCACTCGCTGTCCAAGGAGGGAAGGCAGCTTACACCAGATCGTATCCAGTTAATTGCTAACATGTCAATACCCCAGACACAGAAGGAGGTGCGGGCTTTCATAGGCCTCACTTCATATTGTAGGCAGTGGATCCCTCAGTACGCATTTCTAGCAAAACCACTCATTCAGTTAACCACACAGGAGGCAGCCACATCGACTGTTCTCCCTTGGACTCAGGAACATACACAAGCTTTTGAAAGCCTAAAGGAAGCTTTATGTCAAGCACCTGTTTTAGCAACACCATGTTATAGCAAACCTTTTACACTCTTTGTTACAGAACGCGAAGGTACTGCCTTGTCAGTACTCACTCAGGATCAAGCAGGATCACGCAAGCCATGTGCTTATTTTTCCAGTACATTAGATCCCGTAGCTCAGGCTTTGCCTGCATGCCTGAAATCAGTGGCAGCGACAGCTTTAGCAATCAGACAAAGCGATGCCATAGTATTGGGACACCCATTGACAGTTCAAGTACCACATGCAGTAGAGGTTCTTGTGAACCGAACACAAACGCAACACTTGACCATAGCAAGACTTACCGGTTATGAACTGACATTGTTTCAACCACACGTAGAGATCCGACGGTGTAATACATTGAATCCTGCTACACTATTACCTGTAATTGGAACAGACCCACTAGCTCATGATTGTGTTGAAATCATTGAAATAAAGACGAAACCTAGACAAGACTTGACAGACGTTCCATTGTTAGATCCAGACCTGACGTTGTATGTAGACGGATCATGCATGAGAGCAAGCACAGGAGATTTAGTGGCCGCGTATGCAGTCACAACAGACACTGAAGTTATTGAGACACATTGTATAGATATTCTGTCAGCCCAAGCAGCAGAACTTATTGCTCTAACGCAAGCCTGTATTCAAGCCACAAATAAGAAAGTTAATGTATACACTGACTCACGTTATGCATTCGGAGTTGTACACGACTTCGGTGTGCTGTGGCGAGAGAGAGGTTATCTAACGTCCCATGGTGCCCACATTCAGCACGGACCCCTCATTCATGCCTTGTTAGACGCAATACATCTACCCACTGCTATATCGATTATGAAATGTAAAGCACACACGAAGGTTACTGATACCATTTCTCAAGGCAATGATTTAGCTGACAGAACAGCTAAACAGACTGCTCAGAATCGCACATTAGACATGACAAAGCCAATAGTTCAGACACCAACACAGTGTATGACAATTAAGGATCCCACACTTGACGTAATTGACATACAGACACATGCCACAGCAGAAGAAATAAAGAAATGGACTGAACTAGGAGGGATCCAGACAGATCAAGGATGGATGACGAAGGAGAAATCTGTATGGTTTCTCCCCGATTCCATGGTTCAAGCCATTATAGCTACAGTTCACAGTCCAGCACATTTAGGAGAGAAGGCTATGCTAGACAGCATTCAGCACATTTGGTTCAACAAACATTTACGAGCAGCAGCTAAACAAAAAGTTCGTACCTGTATGATATGTTGTCAGTTTAATCCAGGAAAGAGTGTTCCCGTAGAGCAGGGTGGATTTCAGCCTCCTGACCATCCTTTTGAAGTCCTCCAGATGGATTATATTCAGATGGAACGTTGTCGAGGATTCAAATATGTCCTCGTAGTTGTCTGCGCTCTCTCCCGTTGGACAGAGGCGTATCCCGTATCAGATTACACTGCCTCGACTACTGCCAAGCAGCTAGTTCGAGAATTCTTCCCACGGTACGGTTTACCACGTGTTGTATATTCAGATAACGGTCAGCCTTTTTCATCCGAATTAATGAAACATGTCTCACTCCTGTTGGGATATCAGTGGAAATTCCACTGTGTCCGACACCCCGAAGCAGCAGGTCTCGTAGAAAGACATAACCAGACACTGAAAATCAGACTGTCCAAAATATGTAGAGAGAAAGGTGTCGACTGGATAGTAGCATTACCAGTTGCACTCTTTTACATGAGAATGGTAGCACACTCTAGAACAGGGCTATCCCCGTATGAGGTGATCTTTGGTAGACCGCCGAATATGTGGGGGACGCCTATACCACGTAAAATAACTGATGTTGACTGTAATATGCTGACAGATTACCTGGCTTCCTTGATGTCTGCACTACAATCTTCTCGTTCACAGGTAGCTGCAGCCTTTCCCGACAACACTGAGGCGAAACCCCATGACGTTGTTCCGGGTAATCTTGTCTTTGTGAGAAATTTCGACAGGAAGAGTCAATTGGAGCCCCGGTGGAAAGCACCCAAGTTGGTCCTGTTGACCACAAGAACAGCCGTGAAGATCGAGGGACGAAAAGGGTGGATTCATTCCAGTCACGTAAAAAAATTTCATGGACTTCCTCCTGACACAGACAGTACTGCCCGTGTGTCTTCCCCCATAGACTCAAAGCTACCTTTGGCTGAGGCCAGTAGCACCGAACTCTATAAACAGAAACTCAGGTCCAGATCTAAACTGTCGGACGATTTGATTGTTTAAGTCCTCTCCAAGGTGAAGCGGTTGAATCTGTCCCGACATGTACCCCTTAGGTCTGAATCATGTAGAGTCCAGAATCATAATGAAACGACATGCTTATTGTAAATTACTGCGTAACCACTGTATTGTGACATTATTAATTTTGTTTTTATTGAGTTTTTTAATAGTTACTGCAAGTATATTGTTGCATATGTATTATCCTGTTTCTAAACGTGTTTTCAATATAACTGATGAACATTCTTTTAGTGACCTACCGCCACATGAATTATCCTATAGACTTGCGCTGCGCAATAACACATTCATTAGTATGTTACATCATTCCCATCAGACTAGTAATGCGACCAATTGTTGGGTGTGTGGCCGACTCCCTCCCTATCAGAATAACAAAGGAGTTCTGCCTTTCTTTCCACATCCGTTCACACACAATGGCTCCTGTGGAGCATGGTTTAGTTTATTAAATTCCATAGACCCAGACACAGCAGTTTATCAACAACATTGGATATGGGGAAATCTGAATCTAGTTTTATTCAAAGTCTGTCACCCTAATAAGGAGGGTCACCTCAGTAGAACAGGAACTGATCTAGAAAATGAAGTGTATAAATTAGGTAATTTTACACCTAATCTTATGATTTTGAATGTCAAATCCGAAGTTGAACTAATTCTGCCCACTATGTCAGTATTTCCAGTTAAGGGTGAATTATGTGTTAGAAAAGTTGGTTCCAAACACATGGGCCATAGCCAATGCGTTACTACAGTAGAATATAGTGATCAAGGTAAATCTTCATTTAGAGCTTCTCGCCATTCCTACTTCATATGTGGTCAGACTGCATATATGCGTCTGCCTCTAGATTGGGATGGTACCTGTTACATAGCATTCCTCTTGCCACCTGTTTTCCTAGCTCCCCCTGATTATTATCGAAATGTTCATTTAGTACACAATAGAGAGCAAAGAGATCTCCCAGTTGTCGATTATACTGAGACATCATGGGACAAGTATGTAGATTTCAATAAAGGTATCTTTCCCTATATAGGTACTATATCAAATAGTAAGCTGATACGCAGACTCACCAAGACTCTTGAAGCTGTAGTAAACGAGACTATAGCCGCCCTAGGCAATCTGACAGAGGAACAATCAGTGATGAGAATTGTTGTTCTCCAGAATCGTCTTGTCCTTGACGTCATCCTGGCCGATAGGGGCGGAGCTTGCAGGGTCATCGGATCCAGCTGCTGCATATTCATACCAGAAAATTCGCCATCTGTATATAAAGCTATAACACGCCTTCATAAGATTGTAAGCCAGATACACGAGAATCCAGGCACTTGGACGTGGTCCGGGTGGTTTAGGAGTGTGATATCAGCCTGGGGATGGAGAGTTCTATCCTTCCTAGGTATTGGCCTTCTTATGCTCTTCAGTTGTTGTCTATGCCTACAATGTGGACCAGCGATTTGTGGTCTGTGTGCCACATCGTGTATCCCACATCAAGGTTTTCGCTCAAGATCCCGGAAGAAGAAAGAAGAAGAAATGATGCTCCATGAGCAAATCAATGGAATGATGAAGATTGATGTCTCGTGAAGGGCAAGAAGGGGACAAGGAGGGAATGTGGAAATGTGGATTTTCCTGATCAGTTATGTCCCCTATCTTGGACCCCAACGGTTCTATATGCATGTTACAAGTACATGTATGTTCCCTCCAGTTCCAGTTTCTAAGACGCAAACATATGTGTGTCTACCGTCAACATGTTCTCTGTCAGATCCGCCATCAATGGGCTGGATATTCGATTCCTAAGTATAAAAGGCCACCGACTTTATATGGCTAAGTTACTTCATCTTTACAGTTCAGGCGAGTAGGCCCGATTCTGTCCTCAAAGCCTTTCCCTGCTCTCTGTCTCTGACAGCTTCAGCTTGAGCTCGCATCTGTATCCATGAACTTTGTCCTACTCCCTGTGCAGCTAACGGTGCCTGCCTCGGCTAGTTTTCGCCTGTCTGCCAAGAAGTTGTATTTCACCTTCGAATTATCTATTTTACTCTTCAGCCGATGCATTCCTGTCCAGTGATTTGGGTAAACATTTCCTTTAGCTCACAAGCAAAGGACTCAGCCTTTCCGTCCTCCTGCAAGTGATTCATAGCCCTGTTGCCATGGAAAGTTTTCTGCCCCTCGCATCTCATATAGACACTTAGACGCTTGTACACGCACACAGTCAGTATAGAATAGATTCTGTCCGAGAGTCTCTTCCTTGTGGATAACATAGTTCTTTAAACATAGGATGTTAGATATGATTTGGGATTAGGATGACTTGACCCCAGACTTCTCGTCTCCACATGTAGAGCAAAATGTCAAGTCCCCTTCACCCCCTAGTTGCACGTCAATTACACGTCATGCTGCCGCGCGCGCATCTATGCCAAGTATTATCTTATAGATCCACCTATGTCTGATAATTCTAACCAATCATGTTTCTTTTATTCCTTATTACGCCTAGTTTCGATTATGTCACTGTCACGTCATTTTTCTTATCAAATGTTACGCCTTCTACATTCGTTTCATTGTAATGTACTTATTATAAAAATACATGTCTGTTAATAAATTATTGTACTTCACTTCCTGAACCTTCGTGGTGACGGAACCTGAGGGCCGCGACTCGAGTCGGCCATTTTGAATGGAATAAAGCCCATTAGAAACCTCTTATACCACGGATTCTGCCTCTCGTTATTTTGAGCTATTTTACTTTAATTTAAGATTCCGCATGAAATTCAGTCCGGTAATATTTATTTTATTTACCACAATTTGTTTGTTGTAACGCTTTTCGCCCTAAGTGGGATGGGTATTCCCAGACGTGGGACCCGTGCTCACTACGCCACTGGAGTCAAGCTATCCTGGCTGATGACGGCTGATAGCCAGAAACCGGTCCTAGGATGCTTGATTCCGGTCCAAGGAAGACATGGCTTGGCAGTTCAGGCTGGACTGTTCCCATGAGGCACAGGGTCAAGACTGATTTGCATATGGCCATGTCTGAACTGGGGTGGTGTAGTGGGCAAAAGAACGATGGATTTAACCCAGATCTCTTGACTGGGGGAGAATGTCTGCATTGTCAGCATTCCGTCCATCATTTGTTTGTTGTAACGCTTTTCGCCCTAAGTGGGATGGGTATTCCCAGACGTGGGACCCATGCTCACTACGCCACTGGAGTCAAGCTATCCTGGCTGATGACGGCTGATAGCCAGAAACCGGTCCTAGGATGCTTGATTCCGGTCCAGGGAAGACATGGCTTGGCAGTTCAGGCTGGACTGTTCCCATGAGGCACAGGGTCAAGACTGATTTGCATATGGCCATGTCTGAACTGGGGTGGTGTAGTGGGCAAAAGAACGATGGATTTAACCCAGATCTCTTGACTGGGGGAGAATGTCTGCATTGTCAGCATTCCGTCCATCATTTGTTTGTTGTAACGCTTTTCGCCCTAAGTGGGATGGGTATTCCCAGACGTGGGACCCGTGCTCACTACGCCACTGGAGTCAAGCTATCCTGGCTGATGACGGCTGATAGCCAGAAACCGGTCCTAGGATGCTTGATTCCGGTCCAGGGAAGACATGGCTTGGCAGTTCAGGCTGGACTGTTCCCATGAGGCACAGGGTCAAGACTGATTTGCATATGGCCATGTCTGAACTGGGGTGGTGTAGTGGGCAAAAGAACGATGGATTTAACCCAGATCTCTTGACTGGGGGAGAATGTCTGCATTGTCAGCATTCCGTCCATCATTTGTTTGTTGTAACGCTTTTCGCCCTAAGTGGGATGGGTATTCCCAGACGTGGGACCCGTGCTCACTACGCCACTGGAGTCAAGCTATCCTGGCTGATGACGGCTGATAGCCAGAAACCGGTCCTAGGATGCTTGATTCCGGTCCAGGGAAGACATGGCTTGGCAGTTCAGGCTGGACTGTTCCCATGAGGCACAGGGTCAAGACTGATTTGCATATGGCCATGTCTGAACTGGGGTGGTGTAGTGGGCAAAAGAACGATGGATTTAACCCAGATCTCTTGACTGGGGGAGAATGTCTGCATTGTCAGCATTCCGTCCATCATTTGTTTGTTGTAACCCCCAAGATGCCTCCCGGCATTTGTTTGCACTTTACAAAAACTCAAATCAAATGAAACATTTAAGATTCTGGATTTGAAGGAATTATATCTAGTACACGTTAGGCTTGGAATAGAAGTAACTTCTTTAGGTACCTTGACGATCCTGAGTTTGAAGTAAATGTATTGGACCATGTCAGGCTAGGAAAAGAAGTATCTTTCTCTGGTACATGTAAGACTCTGGATCAAAAGTAACTTTCTTTGATACATAAAAGTCTCGAGCATGCATTACCTTATTATGGCATATGTAAGGCTCTAAACTAAAAGTAACTGTTTCTGACTCATAAAAGATTCTGCACTTGAAGTAACTTTCTCGGGTACTTGTAAGGCTCTAAGATTCAAGTCACTCTCTTAAAATATGAAAGGACATAAGCTCGAAGCTACAATGTGTCTAGAGATATGTCCCCTAGGTTTGCTATTTCATTTTGGATATTTCTGTATAAAATAGTTTAGGAGAGCATTCTAAAATTTTTAGGAAGACACTTGGTCCTCTATTACTCCAAATGTCACTTTATGCTCCGGTAGCATACTGTTGAATTTTTGCTTAGAAATATGACATGTAGACCATCCAAAATATCTTTGCTGCTGGTTATCACGCCATTTGAAGCTTATTCTCCCGTCTTGAAGTTTCCATTATAATATGTCACTGTATTACTGATGATGAATAACGTCTGACCTTGGATACCATTTAATCAATTTTTTGGGAATTTCTTATTGCACGCCTTATCTGGAATAGTAAGAAACTCTGTTTACTATACAGAGCGGGAGGTTTTTTAAGCAATGCCATATAGAGCGTATGATTAACACACGATTCTTGAGCCCTGACGAAAGTTCCCCCTGGCAAAGAATTGGGAACGAAACGTGTTGGCTGTGTGCCAGTTTTAAGAAAGTTACCGAATAAAAGGATCTAAATATGGAATAATTGACTACGTTACCTTATTGACTTTGGATCGAGTGCACCTTCCATTTTTCCCATCAAATTTGCCTTTTGTTTGACACCCTTGGACGGCGGGTGTAGGAAGAGATTGCACCAATATATAAACTGATAGTACATTTGGACTGGATGTGCCTGGCCTTGGTCTGCTGTTTGATCTTTAGAAAATACCATCCAAAATGTCACCTTGCTCATGTACGAGAGGCAGCAGAGTGAGCCTTTTTTAGGTTTCACCTACACATCACTTGTGCCATGTTTGGGAAATCTATTGTTTTTAATATAAACTTAAAAGAGACTTACATCCCGCCTCCTCTCTTTCCTGGCTTCTCATGGGTTCCTGTGCATGCTGTTTACTTTTCCTTTATTTCTATTGGCTGTAGCATAATTTCCTGCCTTTGCCAATGCTTGTTCCTCCTCTGCTTCTCTTATCACCATCCCTTCTCCGAAATACTGTTAATATGCACTTTGGTGGAACAATTTTTTCATTTAGTTTTGCCTTTTACTCTTGCAGCATATTAATATAACAATTGTTCACCCGGAGAAATTAAGTGATCCCCCCACAATTACAGGATTTTGCGCCGCCGAGACTCAAACCGAGATCTCTAGCTCTTGATTCAGCAGCTCTGGCCTCTGCGCAACATCCTCTCATAATATGTGTAAGGGAGCTGTTTCCTTTCCCAGACGGTGATTGATAGAATTCATACATATTCATTACATAGGCAAAACCGATGCATTCTGATGCAGTGTCTCTGTGTGCACTAGGCAGGGCCAGCTCCTCTTCTTCTGCTCTGTGAACCCGCACTCCTCATCTTGCGAGCAGCTGCAGAAGTTGTCATAGTAATTTAATTATACCTTTTTTGGTCACAGAAATATTAGCCATTATGACATAGCCCTTAGATCGACTTTCTAAGAACTCTGTTGCCATGCTGCAGGGCAGGTGTAAAGCCATTTGGGAGTAGGTGGCAGATACGAGCTCAAACCTCTAAAAAGTCCGAGCAGCGAGTACAGGCAGGCTTTCCTGCTTCCCAGAACTAGCCTCCAATATATTGAAACTGAGTTTCCTTTTTATGCCTCGGATATTAAACCTCTCCCTCTAGGTTTTTTCTACAGGCCAGGTTCTATTACCAGAGGAGCCAATAATGGTAGTAAGAGGGGTTCTCATTGAGGAGGGGAGGGTTGGGTGTTCAAACAAATACAACCTAGTGCAGTCAATAGTAACTGACCCTCAAATCCAGACAGCCATGCCCTCGGGTGAACAGCAGAGAGAGAGTGTATTTATCCTCCCATAGGTTACCCTAATCAGAATCACCAAACAGGAATACAAGGTGACAAGATAATATCGGCCATGTTACTCAGTCCCCAGGGAGGGAGCAAGATAAATCTGATCTCCTGGAATGTGGCAAGGCTGGGCGCAAAATTCGAGGGTGAAAGATGGATTCATTCTATATCGAAGTATAAGATAATTTGCCTACAAGAGACCTGGGAGGTGGAAAACATATTTTGTTTGGAGGGTTACTAGTCATTCTTCCTCCCAGCGGAAGGATCAAGATATGGGCGAGCTAAGGGTGGTCTAATTATCTTTATTGCCCTTGGTCTGTGTGGGTCAGTGAAACAACTAAACTGGAATTCGACAGTGGCATCAGATTTGAAAATTAGTAGTAGGCAGAAGGAAAAGACTCACAATAATTAATTTCTACAATGCCAAAAATAAGAATTTGAGTTTGTCGAGTGTGAAGGAGTTAGCCGGGCTCTTAGATCAGCTGTACTGGGCAATCTGATTGTGCTAGGGGATTTTAATTGTCATTTATGTTCAAACATTGGGCAAAACACTGAGGTTACTTCTGTATGTATGAAAGCAGAAGAATGGCACATGGAGCATTCAGTTGAGGGTCAGGAATTAAATGCTCTTATAAATACCTACGACCTAACGTTTACTCTCCAAAGGGCAGTTACTCCACTCAACAGTCTTCATCCGCCCACCTATATAGGTAGGGGCTGTGCATCCACCATTGATTTTATTTTTGTGTCTTTAGCGCTGACTTATATCATCTTTCAGGACTATAGAATGTCCTTTCAGTGATCATAACCCTGACTCTGGGGATGCAGACAAAATGGCCGAAATAGCCAAAGGTAGTGTGGTGGGAGGGACATTAAAGCCAACGGACCATGGGAGGCGCCTGCGATGGTCACAAGTTGATAGTAATGCCTTTTATTTATCCCTTTTCAAAGAGAAGCAACAGGAAATGCTGAAGTGCCTAAATAGTTCACCCTCAGAGCATGATGTACTCAGATCTTTTGACACCATAGTGAACACGCATAACTGTCCCAGTAGTCACTTCTCACTAAGATAGCCCAAGGTGGTTTGACAGGGAATGCTCCCAAGCATTGAGGTCCCTTAAAGCATCTTTGAAAGAGACCCCCGTTGTAAATCTAAGGTAGCCAACTGTAGGAAGGTGGATATCTGACTATGGTTACCCCAAAATTTTTGCCTAGTGTCTAGCTGGTTTTTCGACTTAGTTGGCTTGAGATCCTGCCATTCAGGATCTCAGCCTGCTGTTCTCTCTACTAAATTCTCACTATGAACCCTAGGTGCATAACCAATTGGAAGTGGATCACCCTGTCAGCCCCTGTACCAGTGTACACTAGGTACCCAGGGCATTGGTGTATCTAAGGCCTGCCAGGGGCTGAAGCATGTATTATGCCACCCCAGGCTTGGCCTAACAAATTTGACACAACTGGCTGATCACTCAGCTGGGGTAAGTTGGTGTAACCACCTCTTACTTAGGTGTAGTATACCTATACCTAACCTTAAATGGGACACATGTTAACCTATAAGTCACTCTTATGGCAGGCCTTAACAATCCTGAAGGCAGAGTGCTTGGTTCCATGTGAGATGGTGCTCTGGCATGAGCTGAGCCTGTCTGCAGTGGTCGGAACAACTTCCTTCTACTGTTTCCAGATATCGTCATACCATATACTCTTAAGTGCATTATGAACCTCGCGGTTAAATGCTATCTTTGGTTTGGCTTTATCAAAACATGTCGAGTAAGGTGTCATACGAATTGGAATTCTAACCCCTCGCCAATTCTGGCGACGGGGTTAGCATTCCACCCTTCTAGAGGGACACGACATGTACAGTACCTGAAACCCGGGTAAAATCAGACATAGCCTCAGCTCCACAAAATGGATGCTGCCACCACAGACACAAGTCTGCCCTCCTGCTGCTGGGAGTCCTTCCAGCTTGGGAGGTGTGGACAAAGGGTTTCCTGCCAGGGGAGGTGCATGCACCACCCCAGACAGGATTTTGTGTATTGGTCAGGTAGGGCTTGAAAGAAACCAGACATGCCTGAGGCTCACAAGGAGCCTCGGTGCATATGCCAGTTCAAACCGCTCCTGGGGCACACCAGTCCCGGGCCTGGGGCGAGCTGGACAAAGGATTGGGGGTGTAACCACCCCCCTTCCTGGTCCCACCCTTAGGGAGGGACCTAGCAGGTAGTCCGGCCCCTAGAATCCGCTTAAAGGTAGGAGCTGTGTCCTAAGACTTCAGACATCCTGGAATCAACTTGAAACTAAGAAGAAGACGGGAACTTCGACGCTCTGCTGCACAGAGGACTGAAGCCAATCTCCCCTGTGGTCAGGGAGTGACCACCTTGCTAACGCAAGCACCATCCAGCGAATCAACGTCTGCTTTGCCACCGCCTCCCGCCGGAGCCCGAGCCCAGAGACTGACAAGACCTGGACCTCCAGACCTCTCACCGCCCGATCCACAGTCCCTGAGAAGAGGAGACCCGTGGAGGCACCGAGACACGTGGAGCCAGCCATCTTGAAACGACCACGACAAGCTGCAAGCGCAACAACCGAGGCTCCCTCCGAGTTGTGCTTTGGGATCTGAGAAGCCCAACACCCGAGCAGCATCTGCACCAAAGGTGAGCCCTCCAGCATCTCCACGATCTGCGTGGGGCCCTTCTGCATTTTGCCACTCGACACGCCTAACCGGTTGCTGGCCCGTTGGCTAGTGGCCATCTTGGCGACGAACTTCACAAAATACACCACTGGTCTGGTTGCTCCAGACTGGCCCTTGCTCCCCTCCAAAGGAGCAATCCCTCTGACCTTGCTGGTCAGAACCATCAGCTTATTTCATCTCCTACAACAATTGCTTTTGCCAAGGCTTGTTTGCTTTGATCAAGTCGCCGACACCGCCGACAGCGAGAGCCTGTGTGGGACAGCTCGTGACTCGACTCCTGGACGTCGTCGACCTTCAGGGACCACGTGGCTGCAGAGACAAGCTACACCTTTCTTCCTGTTTGCACCCGACATCGCCTGGTACCCACCTGGTGCCACGCTGGTCACTGGCTAGTGACTGTGAACACTGTCCCCTCTGCTTACAGGTCTTCAACATCTCCGATCCACCCTTGGATCCACTGCATCTCCTCCGGACCGGTCGCCTGCAGCAGCTTTGTCTTCAGGCTCCACGGAACAGATAGAAGAAACCCGACGCACTTCGAGGCCTATGCACCCGCTTCCTGTGGGTGAGGTAAAGCTGGCACTCCTGTGCCCAAGTGTAGTATTACATCTCTAGTGCCTGTGTTCCAAATCTTGAGTTCCTAGTCCATCCGGAAGATCCTCTTTGCAGTAACTTTGTACTTTTTACGCACCCATTGAAAACCTATGGGAGCTCGCGTGTGACTATTTGCTCTGCACACGCAACCCGTGGACCTCCTGGTCACTAACTGAAGTTAGCTCCTTGTAGGCCCAGCGATTCTAGAGGCCCTAGGCTTTTTCCCTTTTCTGTTCGTGGTACTTATACCACTATTTTAGTATATGGTTTGAGCGGCCACCAGGGCCTATCCATAGAAAGTGCAACTTCTGTGTATTCTACTGTAATCTTGTTTGACGATTTGTGCTCCTGTGCTCATAAAGAGACTAGGGGTTACTTTGAGAAATAAATACATATATATTTTGAATATATATCTGTGTGGTGTCCTTTCATTGGTATAAAAGGGGGTTGCATTTGGTAAAACAGCTTGCTTAACACGCTTCACGAGTTTAGCCTCAAAGACTGCTTAGCCTACGCTACCACTAGGGCAGCTAGTCCCAAAAGGTTGACTTACAACCACACCATAAGGGTTGCTTGGCATGGTACAAGGTGGTCACTAGAACTAGTGAACAGCATATACCAGGCCAACTTCTCACATTGGTGAGCAGCGGTTGGATTTGAGCTTGCTGTGTTTTACCATTGTAATCTCTTGGTTACCAATTGAAAGATCACATAGGTACCTATAGGTACATATAAAACAAGATTAGATATACTTAAGTTCTACTGAACTTAGTTGTTGTAGAGCAAAGGGAGTAGCACACCCTGACTACAACTACTAGATAGGTTTAGTAGGTAAACCCAAGTGTAGGTAGATTGCAACACATCCACCCACACTTAAGAGCAATGGCTGGGGCAGAGGGGTCCACTGTACCCATCTCTGTTGAGAGTGACCCCCAGAGGGCACCATCCATCTTTGCTACCCTTAATCAGAATGAGCTCAGGCATTTGGCAACTCTTAGAGGCCTTAAACAGCCCAAGAACCCTACCTCTGCTAAGCTCAGAGAACTCTTACAAGCGGATGAAGATCAGAGAGCTCTCGAAAAAGCCTCCCAGTTAGCCCCCTTAGGGACAGGAACAGGAGGCCCCCCTTCTGAAGATGCTACCGAGGTACCCCTTCACAATAGTCACCCCTTAGATGAGGTTAATACCACAGAGGAAGAAAGTGGTGGGGATACAGAAGGTAGTGAGGATGAAGGGAGAACTAGCCCAGTGCCAAGTGTTATACGTGGCCCAGCTAACTTAAGGCTATTGGGGACTGACAATGGGAACATCCCATTGGATCTCCCCAGTGGACTTAACCAGGGGTCTGGGAGGCAAAGGAATCACTCAGGTGAATCCAATGCTTCTCATACCTCTAGAGGCTCTCAAGGTCACTCCAGGAGAAGGATGACCACCCCTCAGAGGAGGGAGCATGAGGCCAGAATGCAGGAAGCCCAGCTGAGGATCAGGAAGCAGGAGCTTGAGGTAGCCCTGATGGAGGAGAAACTGAGCAAGGCTAGGCAGCATAAAGAGAGTGGGTCTCTACCCACTGGTGGCAGCACTGTCCCTAAGGACAGAGATAGGGTCTTTGATAATAGGAACCTGTCCAAGGTTGTGCCCCCCTACAAAAGTGGGGATGATATCCACAAGTGGATGACTGCTCTTGAGAGAGCCTGCAAAGTACAGCAGGTTCCTGAAGACCAGTGGGCAGCAATCTTATGGCTCTCCTTTGAAGGTAGAGGCAGAGATAGACTCCTCACTGTTAGAGAGGAGGATGTCAGAAACTACAGAGCCCTGAAGAGTGTCCTGGTTGATGGGTTAGGCTTAACCACTGAACAGTACAGTTTAATGTTCAGAGATACCCAGAAGACACAGACTCAGGACTGGTCTGAATATGTGGAATGTGCCACTAAGGCTTTGGAGGGTTGGTTGCTGGGAAGTAAGGTGTCTGATTATACAGGATTGTACAATTTGATGATGAGAGAGCAGATTTTAAGTAATTGTCAAAACCAGCTTCTCCATCAACACCTGGTAGACTCAGATTTGACCTCTCCCCAAGAATTGGGAAAGAGGGCAGATAAATGGGTCAGGACCAGGATCAGGCCTAAAAACCAGGGTGGTGACCAAAAGAAAGATACTACCAAGCCTCAAGAGAAGGGTGGGGATAAAGCAAAAGAGAAATCTTCCTCAGGGCCCCAAAACTCCACACAGGGTGGTGGGTCCCAAGCTCCCTCCTCTACCACAGCTAAAACGCCTTACTGCCATGAATGTAAAATTCCTGGGCATTGGAAAACTGACAGCTGTTGCCCAAAGGCTAAAAACAAAACTGTCCCTCCAATTACTCCTGTCACACCACCTATTACTGTCAGCAGTAATCCCCCAGGTGGTGGAAGTGCCCCCAGAAATTTGGGTGGGTTTACTTGGGGAACACAGGGGGACCCTGGCTTAGCCAATTCCCCTACAGCAACTACTCTTGTCTGTGATGGTGGCATGGGGTTTGCCAACTTCACTGCCTGTCCCAACACTTTGGGTAGATACAGACAGGAGCCCTACATCAATGGTACAAAAGCTGAGGCCTACAGAGACACTGGAGCTAGCATCACGATGGTGGCCCATTGGCTAGTTCCCTCTGAGCAGCTTTTGCCTGGTTTCTCCTACCAGGTAACTAACATTGATGGCAAACAGAACAGTCATCCCATGGCAGAGGTATGTCTCAGCTGGGGAGGTGTCACTGGCCCTAAAAGGGTGGCAGTGTCCCCAACCTTGCCTGTAGACTGCTTACTGGGGAATGACTTAGAACTCTCAGCTTGGGCTGGAGTTGAACAAGACACCCATTCTAAAATGGTAGGCCTTTCACAAAAGGGTAGTGGGGTTGTGCCATTCACAACCCCTGTCCAAATAGATTTCCTCCCTGGAAAGGTTGGAAGGGCAGTGGCAGCCACAGCCCAGGCACAGACAGACTTCCCTGTAGAGACTGGCAGAGCTGTGACAGTCACAGCTCTAACACAAACTGAGTGCCCCCCTGAAAAGGTTGGCAAGGCTGTAATGGTCTCAGCCTATACTCAGACTGACATAGGTGTAGTGAAGCCTGAAACTATGGATCACTCCACACAAACAGAGAGTAGTGGGGAGGAAGAAAAGTCTCCCTCTCCCCAGACATTAGGAAAAGGTCAGCCTCCTCAGGGATCTGACCTCACCCCTTGTGAAGGAACTGCCCCAGAGGTAGCCAGGCCTGGCCTGGCAGAGCCTCTGATGTCAGTGGCCTCTTCCAAGGTGGGACCCAGTCTGGTGCAGATAGCCTGCCTCTCTCTACCCTGCCTCAGTCAGCCCAGGGCTGCAGAGGTCAGGGAGGCCAGTGGACCCCCAGAGGGCCCCTGTCCACAAGAACCCCCCCATCAAAAGAATGAGGATTGCCTGGCTAGTAGCCCTAGTCAGGTGATGGGTAAAAACATTCCTGAGGGATCTCCTTTACAGGTAGTTAGGGACCTCCCCCAGAGGGATTCTGTTGGGCACAGACAAACCTGGGACCTTAGGGCCCCAAACCTGACCTGTCCCTCCAGTAAGCCCACAAAAGGGACCCAGCCTCCAGCTTTAGGTAGCCAGAGGCTGACCCTGAAAGCACAGTGCAACTCAGTTAAGGAAAGAAAGGCATCCATGGTGAAGGATGATTGGAAGAAGCTGAGGCCTCACTTTGAGGACACTCACTTCAGTACTCCATCTCAACACCAGCCTTTTACTTTGCCAAGACACACCAAAGGTAGAGATTCCCTATGGTGGAGACCCTCTGATACCCTTAGGGTGAGGGATTGCTTAGTGGACCATGAGACAGGGGGTAACCATGCCAGTGCTGGTTCCTCCTTATATGGCCACTTGGGCAATATAGGCTTACCTGGTCAAGGTCAGCCTTATCTCCCTTCATTTGGGGGGGGGGTTGTGTAGGAAGGTGGATATCTGACTATGGTTACCCCCAAATTTTTGCCTAGTGTCTAGCTGGTTTTTCGACTTAGTTGGCCTGAGATCCTGCCATTCAGGATCTCAGCCTGCTGTTCTCTCTACTAAATTCACACTATGCACCCTAGGTGCATAACCAATTGGAAGTGGATCACCCTGTCAGCCCCTGTACCAGTGTACACTAGGTACCCATCTAAGGCCTGCCAGGGGCTGAAGCATGTATTATGCCACCCCAGGCTTGGCCTAACAAATTTGACACAACTGGCTGATCACTCAGCTGGGGTAAGTTGGTGTAACCACCTCTTACTTAGGTGTAGTATACCTATACCTAACCTTAAATGGGACACATGTTAACCTATAAGTCACTCCTATGGCAGGCCTTAACAATCCTGAAGGCAGAGTGCTTGGTTCCATGTGAGATGGTGCTCTGGCATGAGCTGAGCCTGTCTGCAGTGGTCGGAACAACTTCCTTCTACTGTTTCCAGATATCGTCATACCATATACTCTTAAGTGCATTATGAACCTCGCGGTTAAATGCTATCTTTGGTTTGGCTTTATCAAAACATGTCGAGTAAGGTGTCATACGAATTGGAATTCTAACCCCTCGCCAATTCTGGCGACGGGGTTAGCATTCCACCCTTCTAGAGGGACACGACATGTACAGTACCTGAAACCCGGGTAAAATCAGACATAGCCTCAGCTCCACAAAATGGATGCTGCCACCACAGACACAAGTCTGCCCTCCTGCTGCTGGGAGTCCTTCCAGCTTGGGAGGTGTGGACAAAGGGTTTCCTGCCAGGGGAGGTGCATGCACCACCCCAGACAGGATTTTGTGTATTGGTCAGGTAGGGCTTGAAAGAAACCAGACATGCCTGAGGCTCACAAGGAGCCTCGCTGCATATGCCAGTTCAAACCGGTCCTGGGGCACACCAGTCCCGGGCCTGGGGCGAGCTGGACAAAGGATTGGGGGTGTAACCACCCCCCTTCCTGGTCCCACCCTTAGGGAGGGACCTAGCAGGTAGTCCGGCCCCTAGAATCCGCTTAAAGGTAGGAGCTGTGTCCTAAGACTTCAGACATCCTGGAATCAACTTGAAACTAAGAAGAAGACGGGAACTTCGACGCTCTGCTGCACAGAGGACTGAAGCCAATCTCCCCTGTGGTCAGGGAGTGACCACCTTGCTAACGCAAGCACCATCCAGCGAATCAACGTCTGCTTTGCCGCCGCCTCCCGCCGGAGCCCGAGCCCAGAGACTGACAAGACCTGGACCTCCAGACCTCTCACCACCCGATCCACAGTCCCTGAGAAGAGGAGACCCGTGGAGGCACCGAGACACGTGGAGCCAGCCATCTTGAAACGACCACGACAAGCTGCAAGCGCAACAACCGAGGCTCCCTCCGAGTTGTGCTTTGGGATCTGAGAAGCCCAACACCCGAGCAGCATCTGCACCAAAGGTGAGCCCTCCAGCATCTCCACGATCTGCGTGGGGCCTTTCTGCATTTTGCCACTCGACGCGCCTAACCGGTTGCTGGCCCGTTGGCTAGTGGCCATCTTGGCGACGAACTTCACAAAATACACTGCTGGTCTGGTTGCTCCAGACTGGCCCTTGCTCCCCTCCAAAGGAGCAATCCCTCTGACCTTGCTGGTCAGAACCATCAGCTTATTTCATCTCCTATAACAATTGCTTTTGCCAAGGCTTGTTTGCTTCAATCAAGTCGCCGACACCGCCGACAGCGAGAGCCTGTGTGGGACAGCTCGTGACTCGACTCCTGGACGTCGTCGACCTTCAGGGACCACGCGGCTGCAGAGACAAGCTACACCTTTCTTCCTGTTTGCACCCGACATCGCCTGGTACCCACCTGGTGCCACGCTGGTCACTGGCTAGTGACTGTGAACACTGTCCCCTCTGCTTACAGGTCTTCAACATCTCCGATCCACCCTTGGATCCACTGCATCTCCTCCGGACCCGTCGCCTGCAGCAGCTTTGTCTTCAGGCTCCACGGAACAGATAGAAGAAACCCGACGCACTTCGAGGCCTATGCACCCGCTTCCTGTGGGTGAGGTAAAGCTGGCACTCCTGTGCCCAAGTGTAGTATTACATCTCTAGTGCCTGTGTTCCAAATCTTGAGTTCCTAGTCCATCCGGAAGATCCTCTTTGCAGTAACTTTGTACTTTTTACGCACCCATTGAAAACCTATGGGAGCTCGCGTGTGACTATTTGCTCTGCACACGCAACCCGTGGACCTCCTGGTCACTAACTGAAGTTAGCTCCTTGTAGGCCCAGCGATTCTAGAGGCCCTAGGCCTTTTCCCTTTTCTGTTTGTGGTACTTATACCACTATTTTAGTATATGGTTTGAGCGGCCACCAGGGCCTATCCATATAAAGTGCAACTTCTGTGTATTCTACTGTAATCTTGTTTGACGATTTGTGCTCCTGTGCTCATAAAGAGACTAGGGGTTACTTTGAGAAATAAATACATATATATTTTGAATATATATCTGTGTGGTGTCCTTTCATTGGTATAAAAGGGGGTTGCATTTGGTAAAACAGCTTGCTTAACACGCTTCACGAGTTTAGCCTCAAAGACTGCTTAGCCTACGCTACCACTAGGGCAGCTAGTCCGAAAAGGTTGACTTACAACCACACCATAAGGGTTGCTTGGCATGGTACAAGGTGGTCACTAGAACTAGTGAACAGCATATACCAGGCCAACTTCTCACACCAACTGTCGTAGCATTTATAAAAAAGTTCTAAAGGAACGGAGGCCTGCCCTACAAAAACAGGCTTGGGACGAACTGGTCGAGGCTAGTGATTTGAAAGATAGGTCCTTATTCTGGAGTGTTATCAAGAGACCCTGTTTTTCCATACCTGACAAACCATCCATATGTCACCACATCACACAAGATCAATAGAAGAGTTACTTCCATTCAGTATATAATTATGGGGAGGAAGCTTATTGTAATAATGCCTGGGAGCCACTCCCATGTGATTCCTATATAGAATTTCAGCTACACAAGATAATAACAGGCATAGAGGGATTGGCCAATAACAAGGCGCCGGGCCCAGATGGTATTCCTCCAGACCTGTTTAGAAGTAACATAGAGGTGGTTGGCCTCTATTTTAACCAGGGTTCTGAATGCGGCGGTGTCAAAAGTTATGCCCCAGTCTTGGTCAACAGCCACTATCGTCTCTATCTACAAGAAGGGGGAAAGAGATCATCCTAACTGCTATAGACCCATTTCGTTGATAGACTCGACGTTGAGGTCATGGGGCGGGTCATACTGAACAGGCTAGTGGAATGGCCAGATAAAAATCAAGTTATCTCGGAGGTCCAATATGGCTTCCGAGCAGGTAAATCCACAGTGGATCTGTGCCTGAACCTCTACCTAGTGATAGCTAAATACTCAATCGCTAAAGCGGAATCCATTTACTTAGGTTTTATGAATCTCATTGCAGCGTTTGACAGGATGACCCATAGTAAACTATGGGCCCTGTTCGACGACTTAGGAGTAGAGCGCCCAATAATAAATGCCTTATTGCCTTTACATGCCCATACCTCAGCTGCAGCACATTTCACTCAAGAGGGAGATCTTACCAATTGTTTTAAAGGCTCAAGAGGAGTGCGGCAAGGATGTTTTCTTGCCACTTTTTTATTCATGCTGTATATTAATGGGCTGGCATCTGCGATGATATCTCTGCATGTCGATACCCCGAGAATAGGTACTAGACCAGTACCAGTTCTGCTTTATGCAGATGACTCCGTGCTCATAGCACGTACCCCAAGAGCATTGCAAATTTTAATTAATGGTTTCATCTCCTTTATAAAGGGACTGGACTTGTCTCCCAATTACGCAAAGTCGTTTGTAATGGAAGTGGACTGTCGAGGGAAGAGTAAAGCATTTTACAAGGCAATCTCTCATAGCATAGCCAAAGTCCCAGCTTTAAATATCTCGGGGTTTCATTTGATGCCAAATTAAACTGGAATACCATGAAAGATGAGAAGGTGATGGACTCGAAGAAATCAATGGGTGCTATAGCGAACTTTGCACATAGATTAGGCACATGGTCACCTGAAGTGATTTTAAAATTACTCCAATCAATTTGCATTTCTAAAGCCGTGTACAGGAGCAAAATTTGGGGCTATAAGGGTGTGGGGGAGCTACAGACGATGCACAATAAAAACTTGAGACGGCTATTAAAGGTCCCTCAAGGTACTCCCGCCTACTCAGTCCACGAAGAACTTGGGGTGAGGCATGTGTTGGATTTAGTTGCAGTTAAGCCTCTGCACTGTTGGTTGAATATTTGGTCAAAGGAGGAGGCCTCCCTAATCATGAGATAATCATGGATTGCCTCTCATTGGAGCACGCCCTAAAAATACAGTGGCTAAGATATATCAAAGAAACCATCTGTACCCTAGGAAGATCAGATATGTTTACAAATTTTATATCAGTGAAGAAAGGTGATAAAAAACTAATTAATGATCTTTTCTTTAAAAAGGTTAACGTGGAACGAGAAGAAAAGGAATTGTTAAAACCAACAGGTTAGAGCACATACCTTAGTGAAATCAGTGCAAGGAATAGAACACTATCTTACTATTCTAACTAGTCCTTATGACCGTTTTTAATGACCTGTTTTAGATTTAGTATGTTCCATCATTTAGTGGCCTCCCCTATCAGATTCATAGCGCGAACTGAAGATAGAGGACCCTGGGGCTGCAACAATAGGTCTCCACAGGATATTTTACATTTTGTCTTTTTATGCAAATATTTTACGTATCCCGGGCGACTGTATCTTAATCCATATTTAAAAGACATGGATTTTGAGACAGGCTCGAATTGCGCTTTTGCACATGCAACTTTTGCAGAATAAACATATTTTATTCGTGGTTACACACTTTTTAAGAGCAATGGTAAGATCCAGGAAATCTAGGAATGATTAAGATAGAGGGCTGTTCTATGCGAATCACAATATGTTTAAATAGGCTCTCAGAAAAACAGTTATCTCCAAGATCTATGTATAATTTAATGGCCCTGTAAGAGGAGTGTATATTGTGCTGTTATTTTTGCAGTGGTGAAAAAATGAATTAGCCCTTTTATGACTTTGCTATTTTAATGTATTGTATTTTTGATGGCTGTATGTTTTGCTGAATAAAAATTATGTTTATTATTTATTATTTTCACCGTCTGTTCATTTTCCGAATATTTCCCATGTTGCAGCCTTTACTGTACCAAACTGAGTTCCCTGTCTCATTGTCCCATCCTCTTCTGCCCTGTTCCCTTTGCTGTCCTCCCACGCCCCCTTTACTATGCTGCCCTATTACCTATCCTCTCCATGCCCTCCCTGTTACCCACCCTCTCCTGTACTCCCCCATCTCCTTTTCCTCATTGCCTTCCACTCTTAAATTCCCTTCCCCTCATATTTATTCTCCACATTATGCTGTTGCAGTATGTCTATCCCTTTCATCGCATACCCTCTTCATTTTATCACCACTACTGTTTCCATACGCTTTTGTGGAACTATTTTTTTTTACAGTTTTGAATGTAAGGGAACAGAAACAGACTTTGCTCCTCCCCTCACCCACACTCTTATCCCATTGGCATAATCTTGTCAAGTTGCTCATAACTGCATTTACAAAATCAGCACCGGTAATGAATTCTGCAGTGGTGGAAAGCAGGAGGCATGCGTGGTGCAGCAGCAGCAGAATTCACAGGAATTGCAGATGCGGCAAGCTAAAAGCAGTGAGTATTATACTTTCTTCTCCGCACTTCCGAATAGCACGTGCTCCATCGTCTTCATGCCGCTGGGCTTTTTTTTTGGATTGCATTCTCCCTCCCCTCTGGCTCCTACTTGCTGCTTTACCCTTCCCCACTGCTTGTGCTTCCTATCACCTCCTCCTGCTGCTGTTAATTTTTTTAAAAATAAATTTTAGAAAGTGCCAACGCACTCAAAGGTATTCGAGCTCTTTGCATGTGCCCCCACCATAAAATTACGGACGCCGCACAGAGAAGCAACTGTGTTTGGTGGCTGGTGGGAACCATTCTGCTGACACTGTTTGGGCAGGGGCGTAACAAACACCCCCGCAGCCCCCGCGGTGCGGGGGGCCCCTAGTCTTCGGTTAGGTGAAGGGGGCCCCCTCAGCTCTTCGGTAAAGAGCTGGGAGAGAAATGCTTGCTGTAAAAAGCAGGTGCAGTCTGCAGCCTGCTCAGAGCTCCTCGCGCTGACCCAGGGAAGGACTGAAGAGAAACAAAGTAACAAGATACATTGTTTCTCTTCAGTCAGAGCCCGGCCGGAAAAGGGATGGGGGTGGGGGCCCCAGAGAGAGCATTCCCCAGTGGCACAGCCTCTGAGAAGGGACGAGGCAACAGAGTGTTGGCGGAGAAGGTTTGCAGCTCCAGGGACAGGACTCTGCTGGGACACATTGGAAGGTAAGCAAGCATTGGAAATGCAATTGGCTTCGCAGTCTCCCTGGATGGCACAGAGTGTTTCCTCTGTGGCCTGCAGTGTCCCCGATGCTGATAGTGAACATGGAAACGTCCCCAGATCTCCACAGAAGAGAGAAAAAAAAATGGCTCAAGAATGTTTGAAAATGGATGTAGTGTAGAAAATGACAGAGAATACTTTTTTAAATAGTTCAATATAGCGTAAGCTCGCCCCCAAGGTATTGGAGCGCTTTACACGAACACCAGTTACATTACATGGATATTTCTTTTTCTATGCAGCGCAGGAAAAAATAAGTTTGTTTATTCCTATCACCTTTCCTGACCCCTGCAGCTGCTTATCACATCAGGCTGTGACACAAAGTTTGACTAATGGTGTAGGTAAGAGAATGTGTTACCATTTGTTTTTCTTTTTAAAATCTGCACAGGTCCAGCGGGACACATACTTTGTGTGTGCTTCATTTGAACAGTTTTTATCATTATCATGGCTGATGCAGGACAACAATAAGACAATGCAAAATGCCCAGATAACGCTGGTGCTAAATGATCCTGCTGGAGAGAAATCATTTGTCTGTTAGTAGTTTTTAAATGCAGATGAGCTGTATTTTATGTGGAAGCTCAGTGGGTTACTGCCTTTGTCACAGAGATCCTTGTGCTACTTGCAGTTCAGTAGTTACAATCCTAACATAGGACAGTGACCAATGACCTGTCATCAAACAGCTGCAGACAAACATGAATGGTATAGTTAGAACTTCGCTTTCTTTTTTTGTGATATAGTTAGAACTTATCCAGTCTTTCATTATTCTAATGTTGCTAAAATGAGTAAGTGTGGGCAGATATACATTTTTATCAGTAAAGCTGACCCCCATGGAATACTCTTTAAATCCTGAGCTTGTGTTTCCCCAGACCAAACCCTCTTAAAAAAAACTGCCCACCAGTATGGATGACATGTGATTCCTACACTTTGTAATCCTCATTGGCTTATGTGACATTCCCTGTAGACTGATTTACATACTTGTATGATTCACTGTCTCTGTATAATGTGTGCGTGGTGTAAAGTACTGACACACACTACACTGATATGAGTAGCGCTACACAACAAATGAAATGCATATGAGAGAGGCGCTACGTAAAGATGAGGAGCACTGTTGGAGGGTTACACAAGGCCACACTATTTTTTTAAGCACGGGGTTATTAAGTGATTTGCCCAGAATCACAGGATGTTGAACCAACGCTGAGACTCGAGCATGATCCCCCAGTTCCAAAGCCAGCATCTCTAGCTGTTATGCCACATTCCATTTGTATCAGTGGTCTTCCCAGCTGCAAAGGAAGGGAGAACATGTCTGTGGTTGTTGCACATTTTTGAGCGACATTTGAGACCAAGTGCAAAACTATCTGGAGCCTTCAGCAAAATTCTATTTTTATGTTTTTTGCTCCCTCCTTAGAATTAATTGGTAATATTTGATGCTTTTGGTGTCAATTTGGAGCTGTCTGGTGCTGGCACCCTAGGCACCTGCCTAGTATTATTAACTCGCTTTATCATCAGCCCTTTATTTACTTTTAGACTCTGGCCATGGGCGTACATACCAATGGTTCAGCATGTGCAGTGGCATCGGGTCCTAGGAATGGGAGGGGCACACTGACTATAGCTGTCTTTCATACCCAACCAGGAGCCAGGGGGCACTTTCACCTCCTTAATTGAGGGCGCGTGAGGCTCGTGCTACGCCACTGACTCCAGCTTAACTGAAAAACTCACATTTTAGGGGCCTCCAGAGTACTATAGAGTTGGGGAAAGTCATTCCCAGGTTCCACAGCACAGAACCTTCATTTTCTTTTTTTTAAATACATTTTAGGTATCCAGTTTCTGCCCATGCTGTGCACTTTTTATTTTATGTTTGTTTTGCTATGAATTCTATTTCTTGTTATTCACATTGGTAATATTTTTTATTGAAGAATCCAATAAAGAGCAGGTTATGAATTGGTACTTAAAGTCTAATGATGCATAGAATGAGCCCAGAACAGCAACGAAATGCTAAAAATAATAGAGATATATTCAGGGAAATGAATGGGACTGGAGTGTAGCAAACTATCACCAGAGTCATATGGGAGAGAGTAGGACACACATAAGAATGGAAGGACATTGTGGGTCGGAAGGGGAGAATCCATGTAAGATGTCATATCTAATAAGCGTTGGCAAAGCCAATAGGTCTGACGTTGGTTGGAGGACTATTGGCTGTACCATTGTATGTTTCTTTTGCTGTAGTTTATTATGAATTTATTGTTCCAAGATGGCTAATGGATGCTGAGAGAAGAAAGACATGAAGGAATCATTGAAATACGAAAGGGTGTAAATACAGCGGGTGGACAGCGGTGTATGAGAGACAATGAAATACTTCAGGGTGTAAATACAGTGGGTGGACAGTGGTGTATGAGAGACAATGAAATACAGGGTGTAAATACTGCAGGTGGACAGTGGTGTATAAGAGACAATGAAATACTAAAGGGTGTAAATGCAGTGGGTGGACAGTGGTGTATGAGAGACAATGAAATACTACAGGGTGTAAATACAGTGGGTGGACAGTGGTGTATGAGAGACAGTGAAATATGAAAGGGTGTAAATACAGCAGGTGGACAGTTGTGTATAACAGACAATGAAATACTACAGGGTGTAAATACAGTGGGTGGATAGAAATGTATGAGCGACAATGAAATACAGGGTGTAAATACTGTAGGTGGACAGTGGTGAATAAGAGACAATGAAATACTACAGGGCGTAAATACAGTAGGTGGACAGTGGTGTATGAGAGACAATGAAATGCGAAAGGGTGTAAATACTGTAAGTGGACAGTGGTGTATGAGATACAATGAAATATTACAGGGTGTAAATACAGTGGGTGGACAGCGGTGTATGAGAGACAATGAAATACAGGGTGTAAATACGGTGGGTGCGACAGCAGTGTATGAGAGACAATGAATTACAGGGTGTAAATACAGTAGGTGGACAGTGGTGTATGAGAGACAATGAATTACAGGGTGTAAATACAGTAGGTGGACAGTGGTGAATGAGAGACAATGAACTACTACAGGGTGTAAATACAGTAGGTGGACAGTGGTGAATAAGAGACAATGAAATACTACAGGGTGTAAATACAGTAGGTGGACAGCGGTGTATGAGAGACAATGAAATACAGGGTGTAAATACAGTGGGTGCGACAGCGGTGTATGAGAGACAATGAATTACAGGGTGTAAATACAGTAGGTGGACAGCGGTGAATAAGAGACAATGAAATACTGGGTGTAAATACAGTAGGTGGACAGTGGTGCATAAGACAATGAAATACTGGGTGTAAATACAGAAGGTGGACAAGGGTGAATGAGAGACAATGAAATACTACAGGGTGTAAATACAGTAGGTGGACAGTGGTGAATAAGAGACAATGAAATACTACAGGGTGTAAATACAGTGGGTGGACAGCGGTGTATGAGAGACAATGAATTACAGGGTGTAAATACAGTAGGTGGACAGTGGTGTATGAGAGACAATGAAATACTAAAGGGTGTAAATACAGTAGGTGGACAGTGGTGAATAAGAGACAATGAAATACAGGGTGTAAATACAGAAGGTGGACAGTGGTGAATGAGAGACAATGAAATACTACAGGGTGTAAATACAGTGGGTGGACAGTGGTGTATGAGAGACAATGAAATACAGGGTGTAAATACAGTAGGTGGACAGTGGTGCATAAGACGATGAAATACAGGGTGTAAATACAGTAGGTGGACAGTGGTGCATAAGACGATGAAATACTGGGTGTAAATACAGAAGGTGGACAGTGGTGAATAAGAGACAATGAAATACTGGGTGTAAATACAGTAGGTGGACAGTGGTGAATGAGAGACAATGAAATACTACAGGGTGTAAATACAGTGGGTGGACAGTGGTGTATGAGAGACAATGAAATACAGGGTGTAAATACAGTAGGTGGACAGTGGTGCATAAGACAATGAAATACAGGGTGTAAATACAGTAGGTGGTCAGTGGTGAATAAGAGACAATGAAATACTACAGGGTGTAAATACAGTGGGTGGACAGTGGTGAATGAGAACCAATGAAATACTACAGGGTGTAAATACAGTGGGTGGACAGCGGTGTATGAGAGACAATGAATTACAGTGTGTAAATACAGTAGGTGGACAGTGGTGTATGAGAGACAATGAAATACTAAAGGGTGTAAATACAGTAGGTGGACAGTGGTGAATAAGAGACAATGAAATACTGGGTGTAAATACAGAAGGTGGACAGTGGTGAATGAGAGACAATGAAATACTGCAGGGTGTAAATACAGTGGGTGGACAGTGGTGTATGAGAGACAATGAAATACAGGGTGTAAATACAGTAGGTGGACAGTGGTGCATAAGACAATGAAATACTGGGTGTAAATACAGAAGGTGGACAGTGGTGAATAAGAGACAATGAAATACTGGGTGTAAATACAGTAGGTGGACAGCGGTGAATAAGAGACAATGAAATACTGGGTGTAAATACAGTAGGTGGACAGTGGTGCATAAGACAATGAAATACTGGGTGTAAATACAGAAGGTGGACAAGGGTGTATGAGAGACAATGAATTACAGGGTGTAAATACAGTAGGTGGACAGTGGTGTATGAGAGACAATGAAATACTAAAGGGTGTAAATACAGTAGGTGGACAGTGGTGAATAAGAGACAATGAAATACTGGGTGTAAATACAGTAGGTGGACAGTGGTACATAAGACAATGAAATACTGGGTGTAAATACAGAAGGTGGACAAGGGTGTATGAGAGACAATGAATTACAGGGTGTAAATACAGTAGGTGGACAGTGGTGTATGAGAGACAATGAAATACTTAAGGGTGTAAATACAGTAGGTGGACAGTGGTGAATAAGAGACAATGAAATACTACAGGGTGTAAATACAGTGGGTGGACAGTGGTGAATGAGAACCAATGAAATACTACAGGGTGTAAATACAGTGGGTGGACAGCGGTGTATGAGAGACAATGAATTACAGGGTGTAAATACAGTAGGTGGACAGTGGTGTATGAGAGACAATGAAATACTAAAGGGTGTAAATACAGTAGGTGGACAGTGGTGAATAAGAGACAATGAAATACTGGGTGTAAATACAGTAGGTGGACAGCGGTGAATAAGAGACAATGAGATACTAAAGGGTGTAAATACAGTGGGTGGACAGTGGTGTATGAGAGACAATGAAATACAGGGTGTAAATACAGTAGGTGGACAGCGGTGAATAAGAGACTATGAAATACTGGGTGTAAATGCAGTAGGTGGACTGTGGTGAATAAGACAATGAAATACTGGGTGTAAGTACAGTAGGTGGACAGTGGTGTATGAGAGACAAATAAATACTACTGGGTGTAAATACAGTAGGTGGACAGTGGTGTATGAGAGACAATGAAATACTATAGGGTGTAAATACAGTAGGTGGACAGTGGTGAATGACAGACAATGAAATACTACAGGGCGTAAATAAGGTTGCACAACATAGACTTGAATTAACACAGGGCAGGGAGTAAACACAGTGGGCTCTGAAGTCGTGACCCTCAGCTGTCCTGCAGAGAACTGTACTCAAGTGCCCCATAGTCAATTTCATACCCCGCATCACGCATAAAGGTCAAGCTATTTTTATTCTCTAAAATTTCTCCCCATACTTCCCTAAATAAGTAACCATTCCAGGATGGTTGATATGCATTTGACCTGTAGAAGGGTACAGGGGACATATGGGTGTCCTTGTGTACTGTGGGAAGGGCTGTGACGAGAGGAGGTGGACTGTTAGAGACGAACAAGGAAGCCGTTCATATCTTTCTCTCTCTTTTCCATTGTGCCTGCGACATGCCTTTGTGTAGAAAAAACTATCACTAGGTAAAGAGGGGAGCTTGTCACAGCCACTAGTGAGATTCTACAGAGCTACCCCATTTCAACACCAGCAATGTTCCATGATTGTGTACTTAATAAATAAAATAACATGACATAATGTTGGCCCTGCCATAATGGTGGCACATATCGGCCCAATGTGCTCACCCATGGTATAATGGAGCCCAAACCAGGTAAAATGCGGGCGCTGGCATAATTGTGGTAATTCCTGTCTGATTGCGTGGTGCACAGTCCTCATACTTGCTTCGGCATAATGGCGGTAATTCTTGGCATAAGATTGGCGCATATGACATGCAACTATGACACATAGATATTCAAGGTGGAATCCAAAACTGTCTGTACGCACCGCGGTGCCCGAGCAACTTTGGGTGATGCCCGGAGGAGCTGTCTTATGCAGCTATAGAGGAGTTTGGCTCTGGTTCACCCCTTGGCCGCCACCTACCCAGCCGGACATCGGACATTGTTTTCCTCGTCTCCACGTTGTGTTTCTTTTCCCTCCCCCACCTCCTCCCTCCGTGATTCTTTGTCTGCCTTCCCTTTTCCAGCCTGACTCTCCTGTGTCACCTGAAGTACTTTCCCCCTTACCGTTTTTTTTTCTAATGTTATGCTATGCTTTTGTAATTCATGTAACTTTTGTAACTCCAACAACTGATGTAACAATGTTCTGAAACAATGTCCTACTTCATGTAATGCGCTCTGATACCTCCGGGTCTAGCCAGCGCTATATAAAACTTTTCAAACAAACAAACAAACAAGGCGGAATCTATCATGTGTTTTAGTGGTTCATGACAATAATTGAACTTTTTCACAAAAAAGATAACTTCTTGATTTATGTAAATTTAAATTATTTTTCAAGAAGGCAAAGCTGGTATTTAATAGCAAAACGTGTCTGCTTTCATAAACTGACAAGCTGATATTTTGGAGACAAATGACTGAATTTATTTAAAGCTGAAATT
This sequence comes from Triturus cristatus, assembly GCF_964204655.1. Classification (NCBI taxonomy): domain Eukaryota; kingdom Metazoa; phylum Chordata; class Amphibia; order Caudata; family Salamandridae; genus Triturus; species Triturus cristatus. The sequence goes on from NC_140594.1 coordinate 662,553,881, forward strand.
TGAGTGGTTAAAGGGCCCACTTGGGGAAGCCAACCCCGAACACACCTCTTTCACTTTGGTGTGCTTGCTGTACTCACTTCCTTCTTCAACTTGGTTCTCAGCTTTTCGTTTCACCACTTTTAGAATTCACCAGCCGCCACTGGTGCATGCGCAGCAGGCCCCCGACCTGAGAACTCCTGACTGAATCAGGAGCGTGGGGGGCCCCCTCCATATTCTTTGCAGGGGGGCCCCCTCAAGTTTCGTTACGCCACTGTGTTTGGGGGGCATATGTTTACTGCACTTCTACACTTTTTAGTACCTGTTGTGTGCAGGGTATTACTTTCATCTTTTTAAAAAATTGCACGTGATTTTAGCCCCTTGATTTTACTTCCTGATTCCTTGACTAGGATTTCTAGAGACGCCATTCTATCAAGGCAGCACTCTGGTGTTCTGCATGTGCCCGGCTCATAAAATTACAGCCGTGGCGACATCACACCATTTACAGTGTCTGGCTGCGTGGATTCACAGTGTAGTTGTCAGGGCTTTATCGTCACTCAAAGGTGCAGAGTGACATAAAATGTTTACACAAGGGATTGCTGGCAACGATAAAACCCTCTCTCCTCTCCTAAACAAGGCGGCTGAGTGGAGGCATTACTGTTCGTTTGCCAAGATGACTTGCTTGTTATACGCCTTAATTGCTAATTTATTGCTGAAGTTAAAGCCCTTCTCCTAACGTCACATATTTAATCAATGTTGCCAAGGAACCACCTCTATGTCGCAGAAGTCTGATTTACTTAATGTATCTAAATTGTGCAATGATAAGTTCTGGGCCTATTGTGTCTTTATTTCTGACATGACAGAGGTGTACGTTGGTGTTTCCTTCACCAAAATGCTTTTGTTTGGGAGGTAAAAGATGTACCCAAGCAAAAAGCTTTCTATAAAAAAAAGTCATAACATGTTTAAGGAGTTTCTTTAACTTATATTCCACAATGGCTCACCAACTTAAAACTTGTCAATTTTTTTTTTTTTTAAATATTAATCACCTAGGTGAAATCTAATGCATTTGCCAATGCTTATTTAATCATGATGTTATGCACCCAGGTAAATGGCAGACCAAACACAGAAAACTTTTAATACTGTTTTCAGCCTCTATAAAAAAGTCTTTTAATTTGTTTATAAAAGTCCAGAATAATTTTGATAATAGTTTGCTCTTTTTCTCTGGATCAGGTGACGTAGCGTTACCTGTGGGCTCGAACACTTGCTGAGCTGAGCGGATGCGGAAGCCAGGAAGGCTCCTGCTCCTCTGCTTCTCCTCCCTCCTCATCTCCTTGCCTCCTGTCTTGACTTTGGTGCCCCGCCTGGACCTCAGGAGCCCCCACTCGCACCGGTCATAGAGCCCCCTGTGCCGCAGCGGTTCAGGTAGTGCTTGCCTCCTGCCTTGACGTGGTGCCCCGCCCACACCTCAGGAGCCCTTACCCATGCTGGCCGTAGAGCCCTGGTGGTGCAGCACCCGACGCACACCTAAGCCCCCCCGCTCAGGACCATGTCACTGTGACCTAACAGCGTTCGATCAGCTGGTGTAAGAGCCGGCCTTGGTCGTAGCCACCTTCTTGGGGTCAAGGTCACCACTGGCCAGCGCTTCTCGCTGCGGGGGCCCTTAGTGTCTATGTCGATGCTAGCTGACTTCTTGGGGCCCTGGTAGGATGTTGTGAAACCCCTCCTGCTACCTCCTGCTGCCCCCTGCAGGGACGAATATCTGCCCAGAGACTGCCAGTGAGTGACTGCTGACACACACGGCTGGGGCGCACTGAATGCGACTGCCGCCATTGACTGCTCTCTCACCAGCCCACTGTCTTCCTGCTTTCTGCCTCCTCTCCTGATCTCTTCTTTCCTCCTTTCATATTTTCTGCTTTTCTGTCACTTGTCTTCACTTTCTGCATTGTTCTGCTTTTTTCTGCACTTTCTGTCACGTTCTGCTTTTTATTATTTGGTGCCACTGTTGCGCCGAAGGTACCTGGACCACACCCGGCTCCAGACACCCTGGTCCCCAGACCATCCACCGCTACAACCCTAACATACCCTCAACACCAAACACCATACCGCCTACCGTGGGGTGCCACCAAATGTCACCGAGGGGCCTTTTTCCTGCTGAAACTGCGGCTGCACCTTTGCCTGCCACCGCACATCAGCCCCACCCACCGCACGACAGACAAATACCAGAACTGACTGCCTCAGCTGTATCCTGCCCAAGACAGGTCCCTCCACAAATACGCCATGGAGATCTGGGACCTACTTGACTCCGTCTACCCCAACATCACCTTCCTCACAGACACCTGGTTGAACTCCACCTCCGCCCTGGAAATCGCCACCACCCTCCTGGATGGCTACAAGATCATCCGCAAAGACCGCATCAACAAACCGGGTGGAGGCATCACCATCATACACAAAAGCACCATACGCCTCACCACCCGCTCGGACGACCATGGAACTATCATAGAGCACCGCCACTTCCAGACTCAGACCAACCCGAACACCACCCTCTGCAGCACCCTCATCTACAAACCCCCGGGCCCCGCTCACCCTTCAGCGACCCCATCATCATTTCATCGCACCCTACGCTCTCGCGTCCTCAAACTACATCCTCCTCTGCGACCTCAACTATCACCTCGACAACCCCAACGACAAGAACATATCATCCCTGCTGGAAAACCTTGCCACCGTCGGAATCAAACTACAGGTCTCCTCCCCAACCTACTCAGCATGACACACGCCCGACCCCCATCTTCTCCGCCAGCGATAACATTGTTGCAGGGATTCTGCTTATGCACAGAACTATGCGCAGGAACCCAGGCCCTCAGTGAATTGTGGTGTGCCAAAAACTCACCTCAGATCCCAGAACCCCTTATCCGACCAGCATCAGTGTCCCATTCGTTATCCGAGGTTTCACTCGGCGGTCCCAATGTATAGGCAACCCAGAACAAGCGACTTAGTGTATTTCTCAGGAATGGTGGGAATCAGAAATACCTTTTCGTAATTATTCTCATACCAGTCCACAACAGAATAAACAGAGACAGGGTAAAAGTTTAAAGAGTTTATTTTATAAACCTCGTGTCCTTAGATGCAGCAGTTTGGCTAACATAAGCAGACAAACGATTAAAATCAAAACCATCAGCATAGTTACAATACCACAGAAAATGAAAGGAGTAATCATACTAAAATGACAGTGGCTCTAAGCCACCTTCTTTTCGCTAGCAAGCTAATAGTATTATTATTAGACTAATAAAAGGTCTCTAGGCTTGAATGGGCAACCCCATACCGTAAAGATCAGCTCAGTGAGATCACATCACAGGATCAGCTATGCTCTGCTCCTGGGAAAGCTCTTCTTCCAAATGTAATGAAAACAGGTAACACTGCAATATTAAAAGCACCTGACTTTCAGGCATTTGCAGCTGCGTGCGTGTTATGGCTAAACTAGTGGGCCGATCAACCCGAACTCAACAACATGCACCGTCTAGCGACCCAGACTGTTTCTTTACACTATGTACAGATCAAGGTCGCTGCTCACTGTTCGAGATGTGAACAACAGACAGTTCTCATGTGAAGCAAAGTCGAGTAAGCATTTCTCATTTCAATAACATGTGATTACAGAGTCGCGTGCAAAAGCAGCAAAAGCGGCAAGATGGCTTTCTAACATCTAACGCGGTTGTGCTAACTTAGCATTGTACATATATAGATAACGATCTTCACTACACCCCCCCTTGATCGGACCACTAACCAGTAGGGGCGCACTTGCAAGAACGCAGAGTTCAAGTTTGACAGAACGGAACCAAGGGCATGAACTGTAAGTCCATATAAGGTAAGTGAAAAAGTTCGAAGAAAAAAAATAAAGAAAAAATTAAAAAGGAGTAAAAAAACCATTTAGGGCCTCATGTAGGTAGCGAAATACCGGTCGGTAACGGCCGATTTTCGGTAAATATGCCGTTACCGACCGGTATACAGACAAGTGAGATGTAGGAGTCCAAAAACCACTTTTCGGTAAATATGAGGCGGTAAATACCGATTCATAGTTACCGAATTCTAAAATACCGATTCATATTTACCGAATACATAATTAACGATTCGGTAAACATGAAGTGGTAAATATGAAGTGGTAAAATTTTAAAATGACATGTAGGAGCAGTCGGTAATTAAGAAATCCAGTAAAATCGGTAATTAAGAGTCGGTAATTAACACGGATTAAAAGCAGGTGGTAACCATCAACAATGGATAAAAGCAAACCCAAAATGCAACAGCGTGGACAACATGGCCGCTATGTACGTCATTGCAAGGCGCCTACGTCTACAGGCAGCAGGACTGAGGGTGTGGCGACGGGAGGAACAAATCTACAGACAGCGCATCACACTATTCCAGCTGACTGATGCAGAGATACATGAGAGGTACAGGCTAGACCCCGAAACCATCATGGACTTAATCAGGGACCTACACCCACTCCTGGACCAGCCAGTTAGAAGGGCGCACGCCATACCCCCACATGTGCAGGTGCTCTGCAGCCTACATCTGTTGGCATCCGGCAGTTATCAGGTGGTGATAGCTGCGGTGGGTGGGGTATCCCAGAGTTGCCTGTCACGTTTCTTCAGGAAGTTCCTGGATGCCATGATGCAGAGGATGCACCACTACATCAGCTTCCCCAACACACAGGCTGCACTGCAGAAAACAAAAACTGACTTTTATCACATGGCACAGTTCCCCCATGTCATCGGCTGTATTGATGGTACACACATCCCAATCTGTCCACCAGCTGATACAGAGCACATCTACAGGAACAGGAAGTCCACCCACTCCATCAATGTGCAGGTGATCTGTGATGCAGGGAACATCATCACAGATATTGTTGCAAAGTTTCCTGGGAGCACCCACGACTCTTACATCTTCCAGAACAGTGGGATATACACACGACTGAGTGCCGGAGAATTCGGAGAGGGATACCTGCTAGGTAAGTAACAGTGACGCCCCTTGAAACCTGCAAATCATAGTGTCATGAGGCATGTTACTGATGGTTCCCTTTTACTCATCCAGGCGACAGTGCATATGCATGCCGGTCATTCATCCTCACTCCCTACCTACACCCAGCAACCCAGAGTGAGAGACGATACAACGTGGCACACAAAACAACACGCAATGTGGTGGAGCGCACGTTTGGACTACTGAAGAGCAGGTTCCGCTGCCTGCACAAGAGCGGAAGCGCACGCCAGTACAAACCCATCACCTGCTGCAAGATTATTGCCACTTGTGCAATGCTGCACAACCTTGCCACGAAAAAAGGGACAGATGTGGAACTAACATATTTTGAGGACAACGAGGATGAGTCAGGCCAGCCAGAGGGCAACGCAGCTAGAGTGCCAACTGCAATCGATGGGAGAGAGAGACGGGCAGATATCACATGCAACTATTTCTGAGTAAGTAAGGGGACACAGCGAGTTGTGAGAAGTCCTGACGTAGTTTTAATGTGGCACCACGCCATGAACACATGAACAGGCCAATCTGGCAATATACCATCTATAGTATGTCCAGGGTTACGTCACCCAATGGGAAGTGGCTAAGCAGGGCTACATCAATGTTTGCGCATACGCGCTGCAGTGGTGGATTGCACGGCCTGTGCATCCTCACTAGAGCCAACCCCAAGCCGCCTGCTGCTCCTGCGTGTTTCTGGGACGGGGGGTGTGATGCTGCTGCTGGTGTCGATGCTCTCCGCAGCATCCCCTGCAGCAGTTGTCGACGCCTGACTCGTCAATAGCACCCCTAGTGCACTTGTCACCTGCACCATCCCCCGAGACAGGTCGCTGCAGCACTGTGTTAGGCCCTCCTGCATCGTCACAGAGCGCCGGCACAGTAGGGAAGTGGCAGTTGCCAGACGGTTTAGTGCCCTGCTGGTAGTGTCCCTTCTCTGGCGTTCCCGGCGCCGTGCTTCGATGTCAGCATCCAATTTGCTGCACAACTGCTGGATAGACTGGGACATGTCCCGAATGCCCGCAGCCATGCCGCCAATGTTTGTGTCCATGTTGACTAAGCTTGTCTTCATCACCCGCATGTGCCTCTGGACTGACATGACTGCCTTTGATTGCAGGCGCTGTTGCTTTAACATTTGGCCCTCGAGCCCCAAGAAGACACCATGGCCGTCAGTGGGTGCTGGTGGACTCTGGACACGCGACCTGCGGCGCCCTCTTGCTTCCGTCTGTGCTGCCTGTGAGGTGTGGGGCACAGTGGCATGGCTCCCTTCCTGGGGCCCGGTGCGGTCTTCTGGGCCCATGCTGTCGTCTGACGAGGTGTCTAAGGCTCGTAGCCTGGCTGCTGGACGCCTCCTCTGTCTCACGCCTGCAAGCGGAGATGTGGCCGGTGAATCGAACATGAGTGGCGAGGCTGGCTCTGGTGGTGGTGATGCTGGCTCTCGGTGAGGTGATGCTGGCTCTGTGTGCGGCGAGGCTGGCTGTGTTGGTGGTGCGGCTGCCAGTGGGCCTGCTCCCTGGTCTGTGCTTGTGCTGGCTGGAGGTGATTTATGTGGCCGGTGTGCCGTCTCTCCTGCAGCATGCCCTGTCCTGCATGATGTCACATCTGTGGACAGAAATACAACATTGGCTCAGTGTCCCCGAAGGGCTGCATTGCAAGCGTCACAATAAATCATTTCACATTCCAATATGTCCCCTGTCTCCTTGTGCCTCGAGTGCGTGACATGCCTTGTTGCCCTGTCACATTTACGTCATGGTTAGTGTTGCCCTGACTACATCTCCCGAAATGCATTGCCTGTCTGCACTGACACGTGTGGACTGCAGTGTGATTCTCGTTTCACATTTGGGGGATGTGGGATGGGGTAGGGGGGGATACATTGCTGTGCTTTCGTCTTACCTTGGTGTGTTGCGGCTCTGGCAGAGCTGTCGGCGTCCCCAAGTCCCACGACGCTCTCTTGCTCGATTGTGGCCGCCACCAGCTCCTCCAGTTCGGTGAGGGCAGGTGCCCTGTTGGTTCCACCTCCGGTCTGGCTGGCCTCCTTCTGGATGTCGCCCATCTTCCTCTTGGTTACAATCCTCAGGTCATACCAGCGCTTTTTGAGGACCTCAATGTCCCTGTGGGTCACTCCCACAGCATTGACCTGCGCCTGGATGGCCAGCCATATGTTGCGCTTTTCCACCTCAGGCACTTGCAGGGATTGCCTGCCGAACAGCTTCTGGTGCTGCTTCACGACCTCCTCCACCAGCACCTGGAGTTCCTTGGGGCTAAATTTCAGCTTCCTCCTCCTTTCCCCTCCGTCTTTCTGTGTTCTCTGGCTGGACATGCTGTTCGTTTACCCGCTCGCACATGCAACTGCTCCCTGCCTCTCCTCTGCACTCCAAGCCTCTCCAGGGTCGGCTAATTATGTACACCTGCCTGGGTGTGGCCACTTCGGCTAATTGAGTACACCTGCCTGGGTGTGGGCAGTTCCTGGTTGGGTGGGCTGTCGTTGCACTGGATTCGCTGTTTCGTCAAGTCATGTGATTTTCTTTACCGACTCCGTACATACCGAATCGGTATTTTCCGATTCGGTAACTACCACCTCGGTATTTTCCGATTCGGTAACTTCCACCTCGGTATTTTCCGATTCGGTAAATACCACCTCGGTATTTACCGATTCGGTGAATTCTGATTCGTAATTACCGAATGTTACCGAATCGGTAACTGTTACCGAATTTTTACCTACATATAACTTACCGATTCTAATTTAACGATTCGGTACGGCTCGGTATTTAAGAACCGGTAAAATTTATTTACCTACATGAGGCCCTTAGAGGATAAAAAAACATCATTGAAGGACGTAGGACAAAATGAAAGTACAAAAGTCAATCCATCAATGTATAGGCACAATAAGTTGCAACAGCTTCCAAGAGGAAATCATTGGAACGTTCTGCAAAATTATCTGCCATCCAGTTCAGGACGGGGAAGAAACATACATGCTCCTCAACCTCCAGCACCAGACGAGGACAACTGGCGTGTTCTTCAAGATAACTTCTTGCTAAGAAGTCAATCGCAGCCGTTCCGATGTCCCAATTCCCAAGGACTCCATGTGCTGCTCCACAGGCCATAATCGCGACGCCAGAACAGTCCAACTCATAAGCCACTAAGGGGCTCATCAGCCGATCATAATCCGGGGCAGGAGACACCGAGTTCGACAGACACAAATCCAGAGCCCATTGGAACGGACAATCTAGGCAATGAAAGACAGGCTGCACACAAGTATAGTAGGGAAACCGGAAAGACAATACATAGGCTATGCTTAAAGTTGCCAGTGGTAAAATGCCATAGTATTCAAGCATCCGGTTACGAAGATGGAGCAGCTGGGACACGTTGTCGTGTGACGCAAGATGTGCATCCATAGCGCAGATCAACAAAAGTATTCCAGCTATGAGGGCGAGAAGCAAAGGGAGACCTCCGAAGACACTGGAAAAAATAGAATGAAAAAAGGCCGGGATCACACCAAAAATTGTTTGAAAGGAGGTCACGAGGCCGGAGCTCACAATCTTAAAAAAATGAGCCATGCCACTTGTTGACGAGGCATTAAAGATAGTCTGAATCAGGGTCCCAAAATGAAGTGGGAGATCAGTATTCAAAAGCACTTGCACCTCAGTGTGGTTGTTTGCTACGTGAAGGACGAATGTTTCCCGGGATGAAGTCAACGCGACTTCTTTTTGAGACAATAGAGCCCTTATTCTGCTCATCTTGTTGAACTCTGCTTTCAAGGTTGGAATGGAAGGCCAGATGGATACATCGAGCCGTTCATGCGGGGGCGGGAAAAGGACGTTATTACAGCAGACTACTCTCTGCGATACAGTCACTATGTAGGGAATTCCCACTAACATCCCACAGCAAGCTTCATTATTCAAAAGCAAATAACTACCGTTAGCAAGCAGCGTAAAAGACGGTGTTATAACTGGCACAGGGATCCCTTTCAGGACGCAAGCTAAATTAGGGGCGTGCACATTAAATGCACCATGCAATTGAATGTGCCTACACACAACAGAGTGATCCGGAGTGGAAGTGCACTCTTCACCTTTCAAGTAAACCTCCTTGCTGTCTCTCACACATGTATACGTGAATGGGATTGACCAAACTTCGTGCAGGAAGGCAGTACCAAGTTGTTCATATCTGCCCAGAGCATTATGTTTCATGCACAAACTGAACTTAAACAGAGGGAACGGTAACGTGATTAACCTAAGCCACACAGCAGAATTCAATTCAGCAACAGAGAAAGGCAAAGGTTCTAATTTCTCAATGTGTAGTAATGAATATGTAGCATCTTTCATAGACATGAACTGTTGTTTCGCAGTCAAATTAAAAGGAAGGAACAAAGATGAAGTGTTCATGTAATCCCAAGGGACTTTCCCTGCCTTTAAAGTCTGCAACGTCCATGCAAACTGCATAATAGAACGCAACTGATTTTGACCATGATATAATACAGACAAATCATCCTGCACAATGTCTACCACAGATGATACAATATTATCTAAGGTATAAATTCTAGAAGATAGGGTGTTAATACTATTATCTATTACAGCCAACACCTTTTCCATATTGGCTTGATCAATAGCACATAGTCTGGATGCAGCCTCAATTTGTGATAACTTCCAAACTTCGTTATAAACAGCATACACCCATCTTTTGGACCTGCCAACTGCAGGACCCTTAACAAAATCATTCAAATCTATTTTGTCATTTAATCGTGCTAAATGAAGTTTAACAGACGCTAAAGTGGAATGTTGCAGCCAAGACTGGCATAACTTCCCTACTGAGCTTCTGTTCCCTGTACCTGCCACGGTTTAGAACCCCAAACCGATTTAAGATCGATAGTAGCTTTCCACAGATCATATCCTCCAATTGCCAACTCCATAAAGGACTTGGAATACAACAATTTGGTGTGTGTCAGCCTAACTTTAGAAGCAGACTCAGGCGCAACCTTAAAATAAAAGGAGGTCGGATTTGACACACTAAAATCAGAAAAATAGGTAAATCTGCCCATTTTAGGGGCGGGACAGTGTTCCCATTGTGTATAATTTACAAAATTTCTAAACGTATTTGCTTTGTGTAGGAAATGCGTGCCATAATGTTGATAACAGAATTGCTCATCATAATTAGCAGTATCTAAATACAAATCCTCAGCATCAAATGCAGCATAATATTTCAAATCAGAAAACAGTGCTTCTATGGCTTGAACATCCCAGTCATCTGAGCGGATGTTCTGCTTAACGACATCACCCATAGAAACACGAAATACATTTGGCACATTAATGACTTCAGTGGGGCCATGAATTTGAAATTTTACAGCATCCCAAGCGATCCCATCACGTACAGGCCAGGCAGTAATGGTCACAAAAGTCTGGTCCCTTTTCATAATATGTGATGAGGAGTGGGGGGCTAATGTTCCATCAATTAGCCGAATTGTAGATCTTTCTTTCAGGTAGTGTCCATTGATAAGTCTAAAAAACACTACCACAAAGCCAATGGACATAAACCAAAAAATACATATGAGCACCAGCCAAATGTAAGTCCAAGGGGGAATTAAAAAATTTATTTTGAACCAGGCCACAAAAATAGAAACTTTGGACGGGGCATTGTAAGACATTGAATTAGAGTCAAAAGAGTCTTGTGAGTGGGCAACTGTGGTGGATTGTAAAACAGGTAATGTAACATCCGCAGGATAAGCATACTCAACATCTTCAGGCACACCACCAGGTGTCGGTGGCAACAAAGGACCAGCAACTGTATGCATCTCGACGGCAACATCAGGCACTGTGTTAGAAGCTCGGGCCACAACAGAATTTCTCAGCATCGAAGGGCAAGAAACCGCCGGAGGCATACTAAGAAGAATCGGCCACTCGCTGTAGCTTGACATTGTCAATTGAGATGTACCTGTTATCCTTTCGACCAGGAAGTGGAGGTAAAATTACTGTTCTTGTACCCTGTACTCCAAGCACTGGAACCGGTGCACGATAAGAGGGCCCAAACTCCTTCTTGTTCTCCACCTTCTCACGGACCAGATCACCAACTCGAGGTAGCCAGCCGACTACCGGAACCTGAAGCGCAGTATCAGATGAGGAGGGTACGTGTTCCATCGTTAGACTGTTTCTGGCTTCTTGAAGATTCTGCAAGACAGCACAGTGTTCATCTACGTCAAAGGGTGCGGCTGACGCCGCCATGTCTAGACCATCAAGGTCTAGGACAAACATTCGTACACCAAAGAGCATCATGTATGGGGTCCGCCCACCCAGAGACCTTCTAGGGAGATTATTAAGTGCACGTTGCACGTCATACAAGTGGGCTAGCCAGTTCCGGCCAGTTCCTAAAACTCTGGCTGTCAAAGATTGCTTTAAGTCACGGTTCATTCGCTCCACTACACTATTACCCTCAGGCCAGTATGGAGACGAAAATTTGACTTGGACCCCCACATTTTTCATGGCTTCTTTGTACGCCTTAGAGGCGAACGCAGGGCCCTGATCAGAATGAAAGGTACCACATGCAAAACTTCCAACATAGACACGCATATCTTTTATGACAGTGCGAGAATCAGCACTCCTTTGTGGCCACACCCACAGAAAACGTGTGCACGAATCAACTGCAACCAAGATGTATTTGTACGCAGTATCAGAGGCAAAAGGACCGCAATCATCTAAATAAACACAACCCATTGGTTTATTAGATATGTACAACTGAGTTTGTGGTAGGCGTGCCGCAGTTGAAGGTTTAATCTGCTGGCAAATGTCACAATTAGGAAGATAAGCTCTGGCTTGTTTATACAAACCGCACCACCAGTAACGCTGTTGTAGCAGAGATACAGTAGCTGCAACGCCGGCATGCGCGGACGCCATGCCCTCGTGAGCCGCTAATATCTAAGATGGTCTGCAGTCCGCGTTGGGAATCAATCTATCACCAACGTCATTAATCCTCACTAATGGCACGTTAGCAGGACTTAAGCGTTAATGGTAACAAGCAGGGAAACCTCTCGGAAATTTCGTTCCCTGTTCTGTAGCTGCAATAGTTGCCAAGATGTCATCATCGATCTTACTTTTGGATCTTGTAACTGCTGCTACTAAGTATGTTGCCACTGCTGTTTTTGCTGCCTCGTCAGCTAGGCTGTTGCCGACAGCATGGACACCAACTCGTTGGTACCCAAGAGTGTGAATAACATTCACGAGAGGCAGACGTTCTTTAAGATCTGCCACTCGAACCCAAAGCAGTTTATGCTTAATCGTGCTACCTTTGGAATCATGGTAGTCATTTTGAGACCAAAAATGTAGATTGTCGTTGTACGATTGGACACAATAAAAAGAGTCACTCACTATAAGGGTAGTGACTCTGGGATCAGCAAACTCTAGCGCTAGCACTAGAGCACGAAGCTCCGCCAACTGCGCGGTACAATCACCCAATGATTGCGTATGCACCACATCGGACTGGAATTCTCCATTTACGAAAGTACCGACCACAATTGCGCAAGCCGCTGAATAGGCGCGCTTTGATCCAGTTGCCGGTTGCGCAGAACCGTCAGTGTATATGACACAATGGTAATCCTCGAGCGGGCGCAAGGACAGAGGAGCCGGATGAACAAATTAATACTGCAAAAGCTCCTGAGTCTGAAGTGCCGCGTCAAAGATATATGTGACGTCCGGCGATGTCAAGGAAGTGGCCCATTGTATCCACCTTGGATGCAAAGCCTTAGAATTCGGTACACTTGCTTTTGTCACCGCCTCAAGGGCAGGATATGGTGTTACCACCAACATGCGTTTACCTTGCGATAGCGCTCGTTCTTTTAGAATCGCCATCTGCACAGCCGTCAGAACCTTCTCAACAGCGGAAAATCGCAGTTCAGCCGAAGTGTACAAGTGTGATTTGTAAGCAATGGGGACGGTGTCGCCCTCATTGAACGTTAAGTATGTGAAACCAACTGCGCCGGGCACGATTCTTATGACCAGGTTAGTGTGGTTATCACGCGTCAGTAAGTATTTAGAAGCAAGAAGATCAGCTTGCAATGACTGCAATATAGCTGAATGCTCTGGCAGCCAACAAGATTTGGAAAAAGTAGGTTGTACCAAGGCATAAAGCGGCTTGATACGCTGGGCATAATCCGGGATATAAGTTCGACTGAAATTCAGAAAACCCAGCAGGGATTGTAATTTCTTCAGTGACGTAGGAGCACGGAGGCATGCGCACTTCTCTAGAAAGTGCGGAGCCAATCCTCGACCTTCATTGTTGAGTTCATACCCCAAGAACAACACTGTATATTCCGCAATGTGAGACTTCGCAAAGTTGAATTTGTAACCGAAGTCTGCAAACAAAACAATAATGCGATCAACGCGACGGAGATGCGGGTCCAACTCGTCATCTGTGAGATAAATGTCATCCACATACGAGTACGCATCAGGGTCTACACCCTCTAAGAGAGAGACCACGCGAGCGGCAAAGACTCCAGGGCTGTTCTTATAGCCCATTGGTAATCTTTTGAATTGTTTTTGTTTGCCACCCGAGGTGAACGCCGTCCACTCACTACTAAGAGAGGACAGGTTATGGCTGTAAAAGCCGTTTGAAATGTCAAGTGTGGTTTTAAACCTTTTTCTCATGAGACTATCGAAGAGAGCCGAGCTGTGGGTGTTTTGTACTGCACATGTCCGGCAATGAGAGTTTAGGTGCCGGTAATCCAAAACTAGGCGGTACGACCAGTCAGGCTTCGTCACAGTGAACAAAGGATTATTCATAGGTGACACACATGTTTCAATTACTCCTTGATATTCCAATTGTTCAAGGATCGACGCGACGTGAGGTCTAGCTTCGCGACGCATGGGGTATTGGGGCTGAGGTTGGGGCGTAGTCCGCAACGGAATCTCATGGCCGGGAGACAATTTATCCCAGCCAACCTGATTTCGATATAATGCAGGTGCTAGCACCTGAGCCCATTCCTCGGCGTACTTTTTAGCTTGGACCTTCGGCACTGTGTGTGCAAAGGACGGGAGGATTACCTCCTCCCCTCTAGGAGCGTCAAAAATAAAAGCCGGGGGCCAATCTGCCTCCGCCAACAGAATATCAAAGGAAGTGGTCAGATTATCCCAAAAAAAACCTTGAATTGTACGTTGTATGTCACCTTCAATTTGAATGACATTATTATACAGACTATCAGGGGGAGACACCCGAGTATCAGCAGTTTCAATGTTCACGAATATATCAGTTGCTGTCGCCACCAGATATGGACGCAGTGCTTGTCGGACTACTGTAACTTCCGCCGCGCTGTCTAGCAGCGTGGTGGTGGTCCGTAGGTCAGGTTCTGAAGCTGCGTCCGTACCATCTGAGGCATACCTCGCTGTCAGTGCAGCAACTTTCTTCTTTTGAAACGGGGGTCGTTGACGCGTAGATTCGTCCTGCTTGCCTTTGCCGTCCGACTGGCGGGGCTGCTCACGACATTGAGCACCCCATCCTTTCCCACGGTCTCCGCCACCGGATTGTGAAGCCGATGTTTCCTGTGAAGAACGAGGAGAGCGTTGTTCAGAAACCTGAAATCTATCAGGTGACTTAATACGAGATTGATCGCGCAGATCATATGTGCGTTCGGTAGACGACTGTACCGGGGAGGCAGGACGTGACCCCTGTTTCTGTTGCTGTTTCCCCTGTTTCTTAGCTCTCCAACTTTGCTTAGGAAAGTTGGGGCGTTTGTCTTTTGTAGACGAGCTCACCTTAGTTTGCTGTACTATATCAGGAATGATCACAGTCGGTTTTACACCCAAGGCACTACGACCCACGGTCCTATATGCCTTCGCAATTACTTTAGCGAACTCTTTGAGCTTGTCGACGTCATCCACGCGGTCCATCATATTTGCAACCTGGAACTGCATGACATCTCCTTTGAGGTTGCCCATTACCATGGAGCATACCACATCGAAGCTGTCGACAAGCCTCATTCCCAATTCAATAGCAGCCTCCGCCCCATGATTCTCCTGAACCTTTTTGATGATGGATTGTAGCACAGACATAGATGGAGTGCCATAGCACTTCGAATAGGTCGCGGCAAAGACCTTACCCCAGTTGTCACAATCGGCCATATCCGGGACCAGGTCTTTTGGCAAAGTAATGGTGAGGATCCTGTGTTTCTCCACAGGAGATGTATTTGGAAAAACCGCTTCCAACTGGTCAAATTTCTCAGCAAGCCAATAAGGAAATTCATCCTTACTTTGGGGGCGCTTGCCGACCACCAAATTAACCATAACAGGACTAATAACCACCGCGTGGTGGTGGTCCGTAGGTTGTCCCGCAACAGCAGGTGCTCCCACCTGCACGTTGCGTGACACGTACTGCACTAAAGCCCTATGGACCGTAAGAAGGGCTGTGTGTAGTACTCGCAACTCAGCCACCGCCACCGTGAGATAGCGGGGATGAGGCGTAAAGCCGGCCAGCACTGGCCATGTGGCCCCTGCAATAGACAACGGGCCCATTCTCGCCGGTGCAACCGCATGGGGAAGGGCGCCATTAAACCAAATAGTATGCTGCCAGGCAGAGATTGGAATTTCTTGTGTCCTATATGGGGTATAGACTGCAGGCAGCTGTGTGGCAGTATAGGTATGGAACGTATCATCGTCATCTACCGCCGGAAAAGTCACCCATGAGTAGAACAACTCATACGGGTATGACGCATCAGCGCTTACCACAAAAATTACAGCCATCCCATCATCTGGCACCCCATACGTCATCAAATGACGGCGCAGAGGTGCACGACTATGCGCGGTTATGTCAACCGCCATTAGGACACACTAAAGAGTATCAACGATATCAACAGTAGCACTGGGGTTCAGAAAAAATAACCTTTTTAATGATCAAGCTTGAAGGAACCTATTAGTCGAAACACAGGTAGGTTAAACCGTCACTCCCGTTATCCAGAAACCAGAGTGAGGGTGTTGTGGACTAATACAAGCACTACTAAGGCGTTTCAAATCAATAGACCAAACGTTAGGTGCGCCATGTTGCAGGGATTCTGCTTATGCACAGAACTATGCACAGGAACACAGGCCCTCAGTGAATTGTGGTGCACCAAAAACTCACCTCAGAACCCAGAACCCCTTATCCGACCAGCATCAGTGTCCCATTCGTTATCCGAGGTTTAGCTCGGCGGTCCCAATGTATAGACAACCCAGAACAAGCGACTTAGTGTATTTCTCAGGAATGGTGGGAATCAGAAATACCTTTTCGTAATTATTCTCATACCAGTCCACAACAGAATAAACAGAGACACGGTAAAAGTTTAAAGAGTTTATTTTATAAACCTCGTGTCCCAAGATGCAGCAGTTTGGCTAACATAAGCAGACAAACGATTAAAATCAAAACCATCAGCATAGTTACAATACCATAGAAAGTGAAAGGAGTAATCATACTAAAATGACAGTGGCTCTAAGCCACCTTCCTTTCGCTAGCAAGCTAATAGTATTATTATTAGACTAATAAAAGGTCTCTAGGCTTGAATGGGGAACCCCATACCGTAAAGATCAGCTCAGTGAGATCACATCACAGGATCAGCTATGCTCTGCTCCTGGGAAAGCTCTTCTTCCAAATGTAATGAAAACAGGTAACACTGCAATATTAAAAGCACCCGACTTTCAGGCATTTGCAGCTGCGTGCGTGTTGTGGTTAAACTAGTGGGCCGATCAACCTGAACTCAACAACATGCACCGTCTAGTGACCCAGACTGTTTCTTTACACTGTGTACAGACCAAGGTCGCTGCTCACTGTTCGGGATGTGAACAACAGACAGTTCTCATGTGAAGCAAAGTCGAGTAAGCATTTCTCATTTCAATAACATGTGATTACAGTGTCGTGTGCAAAAGCAGCAAAAGCGGCAAGATGGCTTTCTAACATCGAACGCGGTTGTGCTAACTTAGCATTGTACATATATAGATAACAATCTTCACTACAACATCACTTTCAGTCATACCTCTGAGCTACTTTGGACCACCACCGCTGCGTTCACTTCTCCTTAACCAAACCCACAGTACACCGCCATGCCCACTGCTACCCCTGCAGAATTGGAACAAGGTCACCGAAGAACAGCTCACCACCTCCCTCAGTAAAACCCCACCTCCGACTTCTGCAGATGCTAATACCTCAGCACGCAACCTTCACCAATGGATCTCCAACTATGCCGACACACTGGCTCTCCTCAAAAAAGCACCAGGCAAGCCACACTCCAAAAAAGCCAGTTGGTTCTCTCCCGCCCTTCATGAGTCCAGACTCACCTGGAAATGGCTCGAGAAGAGATGGAGGAACAGCAAGACTGCGGAAGATGGGTCAGCCTTCAAAAACACTGTCACCGCACATCATCACCTCATTAGAACAACAAAGAAAGCGGCCCTACCAGAAAGATCAATGCCAACGCACTCATTAGCAAAGAACTGTTCTCGGATGTCAAGGAATTTGCCAAACCTAGCAAAGAGACAGCAGACATCCTATCCCCCTAAGACCTCTGCAACAACCTTAGCACCTTCTTCCACCACAGGATTAAGGAGATCTACGACAGCTTCAACAGCCCCGATACCAAAGACCCTCTCACCCCACTCACAACCACCGCACCCAACGACACCGGACCCCAGCAGACCCTACTTAGCTGGACTCCCCTCACTTCTCACGACACCCTCAAGATCATGAAGAGCATCCTCTCCGGAGCACCCTTGGACCCCTGCCCACACCACATCTTCAATAGAGCCAGCCCCTCCACTGCCCCCAAACTTTGCCAAACCATCAACTGCTCCATCAACTCCGCCACATTCCCAGAAAAATGGAAACATGCAGAGATCAACCCCTTGCTGAATAAAGCCTCTGCCAACCCAAAGAACCTCAAGAACTTCAGACCCATCTCTCTTCCCTCTTTCCTAGCCAAGGTCATCAAGAAGGCCATCAACGCCCAACTCTCCGAGTTCATCGAAGCGAACTACATCCTGGACCCCTCTCAATCCGGTTCCGAAGCAACAATGGTATCGAGACCACCCTCCTTGCCACCACAGACGACAACCTCACCCACCTTGACCAAGGCGAAACTACAGCCATCATCATCCTGGACCTCTCAGCCACTGTCAACACCCTCACCCATCGCATCCTATGCAGAAGACTCCACAACACTGGAATCTGCAACAAATCTACATGGCCCGCTCGCAGCCATCATCAGGAACCACAGACTCAACATCATCTCTTATGCTTACAGCACACAGATTATCCTCTCCCTCATCAATGAACCCACAGTGGCCAAGAATAGCTTTCATGACAGGATGAAGGCTATTATTACCTGGATGAAGGACAGCTTCCTCAAGCTAAACTCAGAGAAGTCCTTATCCTGGGTTGCACTGGGATGATTCCTTGTGGCTCGCAGAGCTTGGTTCCCCCCCACACCCACAGACAATGTACGAAATCTCTGCATCATCTTGGACTCCTCGTTCACCATGGGCCGCCAGATCAATGCCGCCTCATCATCCTGCTTCCAAATGTTATGTCTGCTCCGAAAGGTCTTCAAGTGGATCCCCACCTAGTCCAGAAAGATGGTCACCCACGCACTCATCAGCACCAGACGTGACTAAGGCAACGCACTCTATGCCGGCATCACCCAGAAACTCCTTATAAAGCTGCAGAACATTCAGAAAGACTCTGCCAGACTCATCCTCAATATCCCCCACCATAGCCACATCACCAGCCACCTGAGAGACCTACACTGGATCCCAGTCAACAAAAGAATCACCTTCAAGCTCCTCACACAAGCCTAGAAAGTCCTGCACAACACAGGACCTGCATACCTCAACCGCTGCCTCGCATTGCACGCACCCACCAGAGACCTGCGCTGTGCCCATCTGGCCCTGGCTGCCGTCCCACGTATCTGCAAGACCACGGCTGGAGGAAGATCCTTCTCCTACCTTGCAGCAAAGACCTGGAACAGCCTGCCTCTCCACCTCAGGCAATCGCCGTCACTGCCCATCTTCAGGAAGGACCTCAAGACCTGGCTCTACGACTGAACCACAGTGCCTTTGACAGATCAGCAGTCCCCCCCAGTGCCTTGAGACTCTTACAGGTGAGTAGTCGCACTTTACAAGTCACTCGGTTGATTATTGAGGTTTTTCACCTAGCATCGCTAACTATTAGTTTAGCTTCGATTCATCAAACTGCTGAGGAAGATGACGCTTACAAAGTGCCACATTGTCTGGCTCCTGCTGATTCCATATGACGCGTTTCCATCCATAATGCTACTGCCATGACTTCCTTGTGGAAGTCTTGGGGAAGTTCTGCATTGACAGGATTCAAAGCTTCAAAAAAATGTGCTTCCAAGTCGCTTAATATGTTTCATGCTAATGCAGAAGTTCCTCTGCTGTTGTTTTGCCAGATATGAATTGAGGTTTTGCTAACCCTTCTGATGGCTGAAATTGTAAGGTTCTTCAAATTTGGTATTTCCCTAAGAAAACATACTCTTTCTGTTAACATGTTTACAGATTCCAGTGCTGCAAGTGTGCTGGCATTGACACACTGCTGACCATTTGGTACCATTTTTGCAAGGATCACGGATGGCTTCGCAGCAAAGTAACCCAAAAAAGGTTTCTTGTATTTTTTGCACATTATCGTTGCCTGTGTATATTACCGGAGTCTCTGGAAGTACTTTGTAGACTGACCAAACTCTTGAAATTGAAACTGTTAAGAAAAACCATCTAGTAGGACACACATTTAAAATATTGCTCACATCACCTGTGCATCTAAAGACAGACTTGTATATTTGTTTACGTTTGGTAGAATACAATCTCGAATGGCAACTGAAATATCTTGTAAAAATGTGCCACAAGGTGCACATCCGAGTCAAATTCTTGCAGCACAAGATCCAATGAGTGATTTCTACCATGAGCAAAAAAAGACCGTGATCATATTTCTTTGAACCTGGCCAGTTCACCAGAGATCAGACCAGAAATGTTACGCGCACCATCAATGAAATAACCTTGTAGATGATCAAGAGGCATAACTAGTCTAAAAAATATATCTTGAATAGATTGGAAAAAATATTCTCCATCAATGTCAAGGGCATTGTAGAAACAGTTGAACTCATTATGGACTTTAAGGTGTCTGCCAAAAACTGTAGGTTACACGAAAACTGTTCAGATGTGCAATTATCAGTGAATTGACTCACCGTTGCTTGGGCAACAATTACGTTTTTAAATGGTATAAGCAAAGATTACAATTATTTCATGTCTAATGATGTCCAACATCCGGTTGTTTCACCATTGCAGTTATTTCCTTACATTTGATTGATACATAGACAGTTGTTCATTCCACCTCCAAAGCCCACCATTGTGATGATTTTCGTAGGGCAGTCTTTGCCAACCAGGGAAATGGTGTGAAATGAACAGCATTCGTTGTGCAACACAGGCGGTGTTTCGGTCCTTGGCAGCACATGCAGAGAGAACTGCATTCATGGGCACTCAGTCAATTTCAAATGCTTTCCGCCCTTGAAGAATCATTTCTTATGAAACTGAAGTCATGCCTAAAACACCCTCATTTGGTATTTTGTCTTGGCTTGCCTTGACGCCAACTCTGTTCCTAAAATACGAAAGCAATTGCAATTTTAAACAAGCAAACTTGCAAAATCTGGTAAATGATTCATTACCAAAGGTCCTTTTAGGAAACCTATAGTCATCGTACAGTCATCATTAGGCTGAAATAGTTCATCAAGTGAGTCAGCTTGTCAGCATTCAGCTTCTCCATGGCAATAGAAGCAACACATGCACCGCTGGTTGGAGTGCTGTCCAGAGAAGGGTCTCTAGGGGCGGCTTTCTTCAGGGGCTTTAGGGCTTAGCCCTGCCACCGGTGAGCTGGCACATAATGAAGGGACCCACTGCTAAATTAAATGTTTACACTTGTAATAATTTAATTTAGCAGTAGTCATGCAAGCACGACTTTCATATTTACATGAACTCTGCAGAATCTAGGCTTCTCCACCAAGCTCCTGCTGACAGGAGGAGGAGGGACAGAGGGGGTTGAGGGACGATCTAGCCACAGAGTGCTGTTTCAAAACAGAGCACTTTGTAGAAGAATTGCGCATGTGAGGGGCGTATTTCAACTCTGAGCCCCTAACACAGGCACAATCCATTTTATCTAGCAGACATACTACACATGCCTCAGGCAGCACAGTATATCTGTTAAATGGGGCCATCAGTGTGCACATCAGTGCATCCCTTAGGCCAAAGAGGAGCCATGCAGAGAAGCAGGGGCAGGGTCTCCACACTGTCCTAGCTTCTGATAGGGCTGTGCTTCCAGTCAGTCAGTGATTGTGAAAGTGTGAGGTGTGTAAGCGTGTTTGTTAGGAACAATGAGTGTAAGTGTATGGGTGCATTTGTATGTGAGGACACCCAAGGTCAATTTTGAAAACAATGTTGTGAACCTGTGGCAAGTATTACGCCCGCCACTTTCAGGTATCACCAGCAGACACTGGATTACCAACATCATTAGGGTGCATAACTGTATATCAGGATTAATAGTGGTTGATGTGTTGGGCACATGAGTGGCAATGCTCATAGCTAATAGCCATCAGGAGGAGCAGTTAAGTTTAGATGTTAGTGGTCCTGTGGCTGCTGAAATCCCAAAAATGTGATATCCTTTTTGTGACATCAATTACTATTATTAGTACTGCCCTGGACAGCTATAAGTGCACCTACAAAAGAAATAATTTCTCATCTGAATCTTTACTTATATTGGAAACTTTTACACTATAAAGTATAGTCCTGAATCTGAGACATTAATTATTCTCCACATATGAATGTCATTTACCAAGCAGCTGGAGTGCTGTAAGAGGGAGGTGACTAGGCATGTGTTGGTGTAGAGAAACCCTATGAAAGGAAGAGCAGCAAACGTACAGTGCCTGATGTTCCAATGAGTCTCCACTCATTATGGCGGTTAGGCTCTGATAGGTGTAGTGAGATGTGACACACACACTGTTTGCCTCTAATGACTTTTCAGAAGTAAACCCACACCCCCTCCTTAGCCCCTCAACCACTCCAATTTATTGTGGAGGAACTCAAAATAGGTCGGTAGAAGAAAGTGCAAAAATTGAACAGGACTCTCAAAGCGTTGTCTCCCTTCCTTTCCTTTTGTTTCCAGTGACTGCCTTCATGAATTCTAAGATAAGCGGTTGTCAAGGGCAGTGCAAGGGATTCCAGAGGGTAACCAGGGAAGCTACTGCGACCCTGGCCTACCCGTAAGTAACATCCATACACAAAGGTGTGTGTGGAGACATTCAGAGATGGCAGCATGGAATGTTATGAGGTCAGATATGAGAAGAGAATGTTAAGGGATTGCACCTGAAGAAGCTGGTGAGAGTTGATCTCAGCTGGAGACGTCATGTTCAAGAAAACGCTTTTCAAGAAGTAATTCATATTCCTGAATCTTTACATTGGTGACGAGTTGAGAGAACTGTGCAGGGGACAGTCCTGTGACATCTTCACCCCTGGATCAAGCACTAAAGGCAAGTTACTGGTGTCATTGTTGGGAAATTGACAAAGTAACCGTCATAAATGTGTACAAGTGGTTGAAATCAGTTGGACTTGCCTGTATATATTACACGTCCACTTCTGACGTGCTTATATGGCACCATAAGCTTAATTTAATGGCTCAACAGACAATTGCATGGGAGAAGCACAAGGCCATTATCAGCGAGTGAGGGATGGCGCGTGGCCTATGCTGTAAAAAAAAAAAAGCCGACATCAGCACGAGGCCGGTACCAGCGAGTGTGGATCGACGTGCCGCCTGCATTGTCAAGAGAAGTCGCCGTGTTGCTGCTGTAGTATCAACTGGCATTGGTGCGCATTTGGAGATGCAATGCCAATCACAAATCTGCCTCAGTGAGGCAAGCGGCAAACGCGCTGGTTTGGAGAACCGCGGATTGGTATCAGTGCTGAGAGTGCACTAATCTTCCCGTAGCAGCAGTGTGTGTCTGCTCTGCGAGGGTAGCGGCGGTGAGTGTCTGCCCTGTGAAACAATAAACGCCAGCTAATGGCAGTAGCTACAGCAAGTCTGTTCCAAGTCTCCCCCAGTGACACACGGTGCTAGCAAGAACCCCAACACACAAGGGGAATAAAGTGAATAACCATGAATACTCACCTTCCTGCTTCCTGCTCCAGCAACAGGTTCTCCTGCTTTCTGCTTCCACGTCAACAACTGCATTAGAAGAACTATTTAGTTCTACACAGTGAACATAAAAACAAGAATGCTGCTACAATGAAAAGACAAATCTTGCATTATTTGTTTTAGTTTATTTTGGTAGCTAATTATATTAATCTATTATATTAGATTATTACTTTAATTTATTATTTTAATTTATTTTGTAGAGTTTATTGCAAGGATGCCAGATCAAGCTATGCCTTTGCCTCCGCCTTTCCTAGCCGCTCCTTGAGATTCACCTGTGTCCTGGAAGCAGTGGAAAAACCTTTTTCTCACCTATATGTTAGCCATTGGTGGGGACCGTTATGGTCCACCCAGATATCAGGCGATCCTGCTCCATCATTTAGGTATTGAAGGGAGGAGAATTTACAAAGACTTGGTTGGTCTAGGTCTTGGGTATGGGTGATGGGGAACCAACCAATTTTTTAAAAATGTCTATGCAGATGTTAGATATTCAATTCAGTCCTAAGGCCAATGTAGTGCTAGAGATACATAAGTTATTCTCCTAAGTACTGAAGGTGGATGAAGACATAGCATCACAACCTTGAGAGGGCTGACATTGTCATGTCGATTTGAACAGCTTGCAGATTCCCTTATTAGGGACCAGAGAGTGTGTGATGCGCCAACAATAAGAGCGTCAAAGAGAGGTTGTTGATGAAGGACCCCAATTTAGAGAAAACAATTCAAATTGCCAAAGCCATGGAGCATACGGCAATGTGTTTAAAAGAGATGTATGATACCAGCAATGAGAAAAAAGAACTGCGTTATTGGTGAGATTGGGGCTATGCAGTCAGTAAAGAAAAGTCACAATGAAAATAGTGTACTAAAAAGTTGAGCGAGAAAAGAAGGGAGAAGTAGAGATGAGACCAAGAAATACAAATTAGAGAGAGATAAAGTGTCTCCGATGTGGTGCTCCAGGCCACATCGCTTCCAGTACAATGTGTGCAGCTAAAAACGTGGTGCACAGAAAGTGTGGGAAAGAGGACATCTCACAAAGGTGTGCAGAACCAGGATTGAGGTCAGGGATACACGAATGGTTCAACAAGTCGATCAAGAAATTGACGATAGTTGTGAGAGCATTCCAAAAATAATTTTGACTGTAGAGGTAGATAAGGAAACCGAAGGCAAAGAGGTAAAAGCGAAAATACCGGGGGTAAAGTTCGAAAGTATTGACAAGTTGGAGAAGCTACACTGTCACGCTCTTTTTGATGGGCTGTCTGTGCTGGTGGTTATGTACTGTGTACATCTGATATAAAAGCTGTAGGATACACAGGAAGATGGGTAAGGAACTGTGTTAAAGGCAGAGATGTTTATGGAAGGGTGTACGTCACTGACAATGGATCACATTTGCTGGGGTGGCGTTATCAAAGGGATCTGGGCATAGTCTTTAATCCCAATTCTGTAGAACTGATGGAAGCCTGCCAAGCATTTTTACAATGGACAGACATAAGGAACCGGATGGATCATGTATAATGACATAACCTCCTGAACTGTGTGAAACCTCACCGGACGATCCCAACCAACCAATGGGATGAGCCCAAATTTTGTAAAATGTATCTCCTAGACCTTACTTTCATTATAAATTGACGTTAGAATAGAGGATCTCTCTAGCTCGTGCTTTTCCTTTTGCTGACGGAGACGACGGTGACGCTACGTGACGGCTGCGTTCCTGAATCTTTGACGAACTGAGTTGCTGCCCAATTTCTTGATGAACTGAGGACTTTCTAAAATGTATGGGCACTGATTGATGCTTGCACGTTTCTGGTCCTTGACCCAATCTTTGGGACTGTAGCGTGCTGCATGAAGAACTTTCGAATACTGACTGATTGACGACCAAATTGATGACTTAGAGGACGACCAATAGCCAGATTAGGTAAATATGGTGTTCTGAGATTTGCGTAAAAACTAATAAATTTACTAGATGGAACTAAATTCTTGCATTAATTTGATAAACAAAATATTGATTAACAAGCAAATGTGTTTTGGTCGTTTATTGAGAGAGGATAGATCAGGATCTTGAGTGTGTGTTAGCAGGACTAAATCACCCTACCAATCCAACTAAATGATCCATTGATCACGTGGGAGGAGTATCTTAATGTTTAGGTTTACGATGTGTAGATATAAGGATATTAGAGTATAGATGTGTAAATAATTTTCTCTCTATAGGTTATAAGGTATTCCTTTCATGTCCGTGCTTGGAACATTCATCTCTCCTGTAAGTGCAGACCAATGAGAAGTGAAGTGTGAATGTTGGTGTTATGGGCCCCACCAGTGATTGAATGAGTGAATGTGTTAACGTGATATCTGGTCTGTGATGAAGGGAGGTTATTTGGTACGGGTTTTGCCTTGATTCCCGTTACCCCAGTTTCCGCACTGCAACAGTTTTTCTGATAGCAGAGGATGATGGTTTTTATTGTTTTGGTTTGGTGATTATTGCTTGTAAATAGCTTATTGATTATTGATTAGTATTG
Organism: Triturus cristatus; assembly: GCF_964204655.1. NCBI lineage: Eukaryota > Metazoa > Chordata > Amphibia > Caudata > Salamandridae > Triturus > Triturus cristatus. Next base: position 662,579,557 of record NC_140594.1, read on the forward strand.
GTTTATGTATTAACACTCTATGTTGAGTCGCGTCAGGTTCTATGTTGTTTGCACGGCTTCTGGGAAGTAGGAAGTCGGAAGTTTGTAACAGTTCCGTAGTAGGGCAGGGGTAAGCGCTGCTCTCGGGAAAGACGGAATTGTTGTTGCCCTGTAGGTACACAGGGGAAACGTGTAACGAGTGATGTTGCACGACGCATTGTCTGGGTTCGGTTCGGTGACATCGTCGTGTGTTGCCCTGGTAGCGAAGGTCACCTGTGAAATTTTGGTTTTAGGTACCAGGAGCCCAGAAGGAGCTCTGATAACACTTATCACTGAAAAGGTAATAGGTGTTCCTAAGCTTGTTAGAAGGATAAAGTAGAGGGAAGTGCTACTTTGTTAACGAGTGTCATAATTCTGTAGTAGGACAGACTGTTCACTGTTCTCGAGAAAGACAGAATTCTGCACGGATAAACTACATTTTCCGTGTGAAAGTGCGTGGATGAAATAGCATTCAGGATAATTGCAAAACTCTGGTTTTATTTCTCAGGAGCATTGCGTCTCCAACTAGGTGTCTTAATTCTGGAGAATCGGTTAGTCGATGCTTGTTAGAAGGGTAAGGTAGAGGGATGTGCTACTTTATCAATGGAAGTAACGATTCCGTAGTAGGGCAGAGGTAAGCACTCCTCTTGGAAATACGAAATTCTTGTGAGAAAGGTCTTTGTCTATTCTTGGTTAGCGAAACAGATGATGGTGGCGTTTTTATGTCGTTACTAACAGTTCTGTGAATTTGGAGAACGTAAAAAGCTTACAGAGAGACATTTTGTAAAGGAGGGGTCAACAGGAGCAGGAGCAGGAGCTGCGACAGCAAGAAAAGCTGATGTCAGAAAAGACGCGCTGGGATTGGCTAGTCAGTGAGAAACGTAGAAGCCCTTGAGTGATGCACTAGTGTATGCCGCGCTAGGAGTGGAAAATTGCAGGGTGACGTAGACGCTGTTGATTGGTGCATTAGTGTGTGCCGCGCTAGGAGTGGAGAATTGCAGAAGTGACGAAAACGCTCCGGATTGGTGCGTTAGTGTGAGACGCGCTACGATTGGATAAAATAACAGAATAGTCGTAGGAGAAGAACTAGCGATACACAGAATAGACAAAATGATGTATTACGATCCACCTGAAAAGGAAAAAAAGTCCTGGTTTGGGAAAATCAAGAAATGATTTAAAAAGGACAAACCGATTGTGACTAGGGAAGGACAGTTGCTTCCCCTGTCGAAATCTCCCACATCCTTTATGGTTGCGAAATATGGATATCATACTTGTATTTGGTTAGACAATTGGGCGAAGTACGCAAAAGACGACAGAGTTTTGGCATTTCCAGAGCATGGTTCATTTAATTGAGCAGTTTTGAGAAATTTGAGAGAAAGAATGATGAACCTAGAACCAAGACCTAGACCAACACAGTTTGAAGCATTGACAGAATGGGAAGATGAAATGCATGACAGAGAGAGACAGAGCAGTGGCGGAAGGTATAAGTACATGTTTGGTAGATATGGGCATGACACTCATGAGGAGAGAATGAGAAGGTGGCGGAATGCAAGTATGACTGAAGGTCTGTTTCCTGTGAGAACTACTGAAGAAGTTGGAGGTAGAAAATGTACGGAAAAGAGACATAATGTAGAATCAGGAGAGTATGGAGTGCATGAATCGGAAGATGATGTTTTTTTTTTTTTTTAAATCTGTTTTATTACGTTTTTAAAATTTTAAAGGTTACAGTTGCTTGTAAGTCATCATAAACAAATTACACTCCATGCATCGTGTCACCCAATCATTATAGGTACCTGTTCCCATCTCACATATCCTTAGCCTCATATCGGAAGATGATGTTCTTGATGACATGTTTTATAAAAATCCACCTCCGTATCAACCAGAATCTGAAATGTTGACACCAAGTGCCCCAATGAGAGAAACTTTACAAATCATTAAGACTGAACCAGTGTCCCAAGAACTAGGGAAGAATAATTCCATTAGAGAGAAAATTGTATAATAAAATAAATGGTGAAAATTCGGCAGAATTAGCCAAAACAATTTTAGAATTAACTGAAAAGATAAGAGAATTGACCAAAAATTTAGAAGCTGTAACTGTTACAGAAAGATAGTGAACATTGTTTAACAGTTCCTTATAATAGTAATAAACAGACTGAGAAGCCAAAGCAGAGTCTAAATGAAAATCCATGGAGACAGACAATGAGTATGATCGAACCAAATGTTTCGAGTAACCCATTTATAGGTCCAAATATAGCAGAAAGACATACAATGACAATGGAATCAGTATTAGAGACTCAAAAGATTTAGAACGAAGTAATGTAGAGAAACCAGTAGGCCCATCTTCAGAAGAATTGAGCGAATGGTTGAGAAGTTTGCAGAAAAAAGACACAGAATCCCAATCAATAGATGTGGCAAAATTACGAATGGTACTAGAAGAGTTAATAGTAGGAACTATCCCCATAGAGAAGTTAAAAACTTATCAGGATGAGGAATTACTGTTTCTGTGCAAAGGTGTAACATGGAGAGCAAAAAATCTGCATGAAAGACTAGAAGAAGTAGCAAATGAAATGGGTATAGATATTGAATAGGTGAAGGCTTTACAAAAACCATATCGAATACATTTTACTGAAAAAGACATTGAAAATTTGAATACCACAGGACGGATAAGTTAGATTAAGGAAATAATTATTTTGTTGAGAAAATGGGGAGATGTGGATAAATGGAGAAGCAGGTGGTACCGAAAACGAGATGATGCCTCAGATAAAACATTTGCAGCGTTCCCTGTGAGAGAAAAGGAAAAGGTAGCAACAGAATGTCCCATAAGAGAAATTCCAGGAGGAGGATATGTACATGTTCCATGGACTAGACAAGATATTTTGTCATTTACAAATGATTTACCTCGACTACGCAAAAAGCCTGTCTAGTGGTATAGGCAAGTGGACAGATTTGTGAAATTATCTAAAGTATTATGGATTGATCTGAATAGTCTATTTGACATAATAGTACCAGCAGATTTATGGACAGAGTGCAAACTTATGATAAATTGGCCAACACAGGAATACCCTAGGGATCCAACGACAGGAGCCCCTGACCCAGAAGTTATGAAGAAATATGAACAGGTTATTGCCTTTCTGAAAAATAAAGTGCCTCCCAAAGAGACAGATTGGGTGAAAATTGACAGAACTCATCAGGAAAGTAAGGAGTCGGTACATGCATATTACGAGAGGCTTATTTTTGCCTTTAAACAGTTCAGTGGTGATGAAAATTTGAGTGAAAAGGATTTAGGTCATTTTGTATACAGATTTGTATATGGTCTACGTCCAGAAATTAGTGAGATGATCAAACAACATACTGTAGATTGGCAAAATAAGAAAATAGATGAAGTATTGAGACATGCAAAATATTTCAGTGATGAGATTGAAGCCAAACAGCGTAAATTAAAAGAGAAAGCTATGTGGGCACAAGTAAAAGTGGCAGAAAGACAGGAAGCTCAATTGGCGGAACAAGCAAATAATACAGGCCCCAGACAAAAATTCACTCCTGGGAAAGGTAAGGGATATTTTAATATAGAAGAAGCTAAAAAGAAATTCCCATGTCATAACTGCGGTAGAATAGGGCATTGGAAATCCGAGTGTAAATTTCCCCCAAGTACTAATAATGAAAATGCATCTTTGAATACAGAGGTGCAGAATGAGGTGAGTGGTCAACCGCAGCGACAGCAGCAGGTTGTTACCCAACAGAATCAGGTGCCAAAACCGCCTTTTCCACAAAGCAAAAACGAACAGAAATACAGTAATGAGACAGGATTCTACAATGAAGAACAGGTAACTAAGCTGCGGCGCTAGCGCTGTTTCGCAGTATTGGCTACAACGCGATGAGAGCAATTCAGAAGGAGGTTATTGGCGGTGCCGAAGGAAGGAAGAGGAGTGCGTACTTGGCGCAACTCTAGAAGTAGACCAGACAGGCCCATTTGTAGATGGAAAAATAAATGATGAAAGTATTACTTTCCTAGTCGATACTGGTGCTACTCAATCAACTGTTAGGTCAGCTGATGTTAAGAATCTTCCTCTCTCGGATGAAACAATCCAAGTAGTTGGTGTATCCAACATACAGATTTAAACTTATCTTACAGAACCAGTGAAAGTTAGCATAGGGAAATTCTCTGAAATGCACCGCTTTGTTGTGTGCGATACAAGTCCTGTGAATTTGTTAGGTAGGGATTTGTTGTGCAAAATGAATTGCACTATATTCTGTATCCCTGATGGGATAGCATTTGAAACGCCTGATGAAGATGTGCTGTATAAAATGACTATGGCAAACAGGGAAACTGAGGTTACTGAAGCCTATGCTTTATTGAACCCTGATGAATTACCTAAAGAATTGAAACAGACCGTAAAAGCAGAAGTCTGGGATTTCACAGGAGAAGATGTGGGACTAATGAGAAATGTGCACACAGTAAAAATAGCGGTGAAGGAAGGAATACGCTATCCAAATGTCCCTCAATATAAATTGACACCTGAGATAATTGAAGGAGTTACTCCTGTGATTGAAAAGATGATAAAAAAAGACATTTTGAGAGAAATAATGAGTAGTCCATGTAATTCCCCGATTATGGGACTGAAAAAGCCTAATGGAAAGTTCAGGATAGTGCAAGATTTGAGAAAGATAAACAAAATTGTTGTATCGTGTTGTCCCATTGTACCAAATCCATCTGTGATTTTGTATCAGATTCCCCATGATGCAGAATGGTATACTGTGATTGATCTATGCCATGCTTTCTTTTCCATTCCATTGCACCATGACAGCCAGCAAATTTTTGCGTTTCGTTTTGGCGAACGTATTTTGGCTTGGTGCCGAATTCCACAGGGGTATACAGAAAGCCCCTCAATATTTAATCAGATATTGAAGAAATCTTTAGAAGTTTAGAGATGCTTGAGAATTTAGTGTTAGTCCAATATATCGACGACCTTCTTGTGGCATCGAAAACTCGCGAAGCTTGTGAGATAGACACTATAACCTTGCTGAATCATCTGGCTGATGGAGGACTTAAAGTGTCACCATCAAAGTTACAATTTTGCAAGAAAGATGTACATTATTTAGGCCGTAATATTGAAAAAAGACTGAGAAAGATAACAATAGACCGAATTAAGATCATAAAAGGAATGAGAGCTCCCATGACTCAAAGAGAGGTGAGAATGTTTCTTGGAATGGTTGGATACTGTCGCCAGTGGATAAGCAATTTCTCCATGATTGCAAAGCCTTTGGTACGTTTAACAAGATGTGATGTGAGAGATCCAATTGATTTGAACAAAGAGGAATTGGCAGCTTTTAAACGGATGGATGTGCCCTTTCTGTTCTAATACAGAAGCATAGAAAACTGAGGAGACCAATTGCATACTTTTCATCAATGCTAGACCCAGTAGCTGTAGCCTTACCTGGGTGCTTGAAAGCAGTGGCTGCTACCTGTCGGAGTTTGGAACAGAGTGAAGGAATCGTGATGGGATATCCTGTGAAAGTGTTTGTACCTCATGATGTGGCGATCCTTTTAACAAGGAGTCGCACTCAGTAGATGACACATAGTCGGCTGACTAAGTATGAGAAAGTCATATTAGGTGCAACGAATGTGAGTCTTGTGAGATGCTTGAACGTGAATCCTTCAACGTTGTTGCCTGATGCTGAGAAAGTGGAAGTCAGAGACAAAGCGGATCATGATTGTCTGGATGTACTCGATTTCTGTACCAAACCACGTCCTGACATAAAAGATGTACCATTACCAGAAAGTGATTTCGTGATGTTTGTAGATGGGTCTTGCTTGAGAACAGATGATGGAATGTTGAGTGCAGCATATGCAGTATGCACGGTTGCAGCAGTGATGGAAGCATCCTACCTGAAAGGAGTAAGATCAGCCCAAGTAGCTGAACTTGTTGCTTTGACTAGAGCATGTAAGATTGGGAAGAGTGTGAGAGTGGCTGTGATAACTGACAGTCAGTACGGATTTGGTGTGGTGCATGATTTTGGCCAAATATGGCTACAGAGAGGATTTTTGACATCAAGTGGAACTCCCATTAAGAATGATGAGGTGGTTGGAAAATTGCTTGAGGCGATACAGCTGCCTAGGCAATTTGCTGTTGTGAAGTGTGCTGCACACAGTCAGTCTGGCGATTACATCGCCATCGGCAACAAATACGCCAATGATATGGCCCAATACTGTGCACGTAACCAGAATTCAATTAATAGGGCGAAGGAGAAAGAAGTGACTACTTGCACCTTAATGTTTACTAACATTGTAGGTACCTGGGAGGAAGTAAGGCAATTGCAGGAAGAAGCAGGAGATGAGGAAATGAAACAGTGGGTAAAAGCAGGATGTGCACCAAGGGAAAAGGACCATGTGTGGGTCTATCGGGATGGAAGATCAGTTATGCCTGATAGCATGATGTCTGCCATGGCACGGATGTATCATGGTCAGGGACACATAGGGAGAGATGCCATGATCAGGTCGCTCAAGCAGACCTGGTACAATGCAAAATTTAGACTTGTAGCAGAGAGTCTTTGTCAGAGATGCCTTATATGTCAGCAATACAACCCTGGAAGGAAGACAGTGGTGAGTCTAGGAACAATATGTCGAGAAGGAGGGACTTTTACCAGAATGCAAGTGGATTTCATTGAAATGCCTCCCTGTAACAGGTTGAGGTATGTTCTAGTTATGGTCTGTTTGTTTTCTAGATGGGTAGAAGCATTCCCAACAAGAAGAAATGATGGAATCACAGTGGCAAAATTACTTTTGAGGGAATTTATCCCTTGATTCGGGTTCCCAGTAACAATTGAATCAGACCGAGGAAGACATTTCCATAATGAGATCATAAAATTGATTTGTGAAGCATTGAATGTACGATAAAAACTACATTTTGCCTATTGCCCAGAGGCTTCTGGTGTGGTGGAGCAAATGAATGGTACTATCAAAAACAGGATAGGGAAAATGTGTTTAGCCAGAGGTATGAAATGGCCTGATGTCTTGCCTCTAGTACTCATGACTATTAGATCAATTCCAGACAGAACTACAGGGTTGAGCCCCCATGAAATTATCATGGGTAGAGCAATGCGTCATGTGTTCATACCAGTCAACAAGTTGATGCCTATTACTGATGACATGGTGTTGGATTACTGTAAAAGCCTGGCTGACGCACTTCATTCTGTGTTTCATCAGGTTGGGGTGGATGCCACCACCCTTGAAAAGAAGCAAGCTCATGATCTGAACCCAGGGGACTGGGTAAGAATCAAAGTACACAAAAGAAGAAACTGTCTGGTTCCAAGGTGGGGAAAACCATGACAAGTAATTTTGACCACAACAACAGCTGTGAAGTGTGCTGGACTGAAGAACTGGATTCATGCAAGTCACACATTGAGAATTCCAAATCCAGTGGATAGCACAGAAAAATAATATTTTGACGAATTAGAATCTAGTACTGAATCAGATGATGAAGAGACAAGAACAAAAGAAAACCCTGAAAGGGGGGAATCAGAGTCAAATCTAACTTTTGTCGCCAGAAGTATTTCCTTGAGGAGAAGGCTACAGATTTCTGATACCAGCTCAGACTCAGAGACTGAACAAGGAACTCTACGTTCGAGAAAAGAAAAAGACAGTGAAAAGACAATAAAGAAATTGCTGAGAGAGAAGTTCCAGATGAAAAATTGAGAGAAATTCCACCTGAAATAACAAATTTAGATGGACAGGTGCCAGATACAGAGAGAGAGGGAAAGATTTCTGCGGAAGACCCCCGAGGAGGTGTAGGGAGCTCCAACATCCAGTTAGAGGAAGGGACAAGTAGTCAGCAGGAAGATTGCGTGCCGGCGATTCGAGGAGGGACAGAAGTAGGGAAAACGAAAGAAGTGGTGGAAAGAAAAGCTGTTGAAAGTAAAAAGCAAGTTGAAACAGAGTCAGAGGAAAGCGAAGACGAAGTACCAGAAGGTCAAGTTCTAAAAAAGAGAGCTTGGAGAACTGAAAGAATGATAAAGGAAGTCAACTGAAAAGAGCAGCAAAAGACGAAGTTTGGCCGAATAAAATAAAGAGGCTGAGATATCGACTGACATGAGTAAATTCACCAAGAGCTGAACAGGTGAATGAAGTAACAAGTCAAGAGAAATCAAAAGACGAAGACATAGTTGTAATTGGAGAAAGCAAAAGAACGAGGAAACCTAACCAGAAGTATAAGTCGCCGGAACGAAGTAAAAGAAGAGGCCAAGGAAACCCAGAGGTGACTGCACCGGAAGTGGTTGAGGAAGACGAGGAATCGGAAATCCTGAGAGTTATCTTGTACGATATTGGAGAAGAAGCGGATGTTCAGGACATTCTTTTTTTATTTTTATTTTTATTTTTTGTCCTCATTTATGCGATCTTAAAGAAAAGAAGTGCAGTCAGGTCCTCTTAAATTTAGGCGCCCTTGGAATAGAGTTAGAGGCCTTACTTCAATGTCACCGACTCCATAGATCAAGGATTTGATTCCTACTTCTATGACCCATCGGTTTGATCACGGTGTTTAAATCATCGGACAGCCCTCCCTGCCCTACCATCTAACATTGTCCAATAGATCCCAAAATTCAGTATGTCTACTTACTCCTCTAAATTTATCCATACATCTAAATTTATGCACAGACCCTACCCATTCATGAATCAGTGGGGAGGAGGGAAGTATCCACTTAATACAAATTTCACGTCTCGCTATAAGTATAAGGATAAATAAAAACTGTTTCTGTTTTTTTGTCAAATTAATTTTACCGTCTACAATACCCAAGATACCAAAAATAACAGTGAAAGGTCTTACCTTGAAAGTTAAATCTAAGCCTTTACCAATAACTTTACCGACTTCAGTCCAGAACTGACCAAGTTGAGGGCAGGAATAAAACATGTGAATGTCATTTGCTTCATTCTCACCACATTTTGGATATTTTTTCGTCGTCTGGATATTCATTTTGGATAACTTCCCAGGGGTCCAATATGATCTGTGCAGGGTAAATAAATGATTTTTCCTCAACGGTGCAGAAATAGTAGTAAACCACAAATAAGTAAAAGATACTTGCCAAGCCTGTTGCAGGTCTTCAGCCGGGAAGATCCTCTTCCACTTGGGGTCTGAAACATCATAGTCTGATTCCTTCTTCTCTACCATAGACCAATACCACTTCGCAACTTCTTTCTTTCCAGGGGGTTTATGTAGATCATCCCCTACTGTTATGTTGTCCTCTGTTCCAATAATTTGAGATTTAACCCAGTTCGCCAAATTGGTAAAATTTGAACCTTGAGATCCCATTCGCAGTTACTCTTGCCAAGTCTTCCCATGGTCTTAAGTTACCGTTTTCTAAGAGATCTCCCCATGTTGTTATTCCAGCTCTTTTCAAGGGAAGAGCTAAAGAGTCCTGCAAACATTCTGGAGTACCAGGCGAATTCCATATCGGAGCTTGTGAGCTATAGTATGGGTAGCTCCAAATTTTTCTTATATCAGACCATATTTTACATGCTGATCTCAGCACCTTTAACTTAATTTTCTTGAAAAATCTTGGATGACCAAACTTATACAGACAGTTACTATGGTTTGTTATTGCTTTCCAATACGGGGAGTATAGGGCATAATCTTGAAAGAGGTGTCTTATGTTTTTAAAATGAAAAGCCCTATAATACATCAAAAGGTCTGGACTAGCAATCCCTCCTCGATGTTTCTTTTGGCTCAGATTTTTCCAGGCTATCCTAGATATTTTAGATGCCCAAATAAAGGAGTTTAACTCACTTTGAATCTTCTTAATTTGGAATGCGTTGAACTCCAAAGGGATAGCATTAAAAACAAAGGTAAACTTGGGTAGGATAGTCATTTTTATTATATTGACTCATCCTATAAAGGATAGGGATAGACAAGACCATGATTTCAATAATTTTCTCATTTCCTTAGTTTTTAATAGCAAATTCGCCTGAGCAATTTCATCAATGTTATTTCGAATTTGAATCCCTAGATATCGGATTTCCCTCTTGGAATCATGATCGGAGGGAGGTAAATTCCAAAACATAGTCTCTGTTTTTTGTTGGTTTATTTGGTACCCAGAAATCTGCCCAAAATTTGTCAACAATTCGTTCATAATGATAGTTGACTCTACTATATTGTTAGAATAAACCATCAAATCGTCGGCAAATAGTGCCACTTTTATCTTCCAATTTTTTAAACTAACGGGGATAAGCTCCTTGGAGATTCGAATCATATTTGCCAGGGGCTCTATGTATAAGTTGAAAAGTAATGGGGAAAGAGGACACCCCTGTCTTGTGCCCCTCCAAATTTGAACACTATTAGTTGTGGCACCATTTATCAATATTTTCCCAGTCGGGGCAGAATAGATATTTCCTATCGCCTTAGAAAAATGTTTACCTAGATTATTATATGTGATGACTTGGTGTAAATATGCCCAATTAACCCGGTCAAAGGCTTTGGCCGCATCGTAGGTAAATATTGCTAGAGGTACCTTCTCATGCGTTGCTATATCTATAGCTCCTATCACTTGGTGTGTTAAGTCATGCAACTGTCTCCCTCTGATAAAACCCTTTTGGTCTTCATGTATTAATTTGCTAGAGAGAGAACCAAGTCTTTTAGCCAATATCTGACTGTACACTTTGTAATCGGAGTTGAGAAGCAAGATTGGTCTATATGACTCGCAGTGGGTGGAATCTTTCCCTGGTTTTAAAATCAGGCTAATTGTGGCTTCGTTCCAAGATTTAGGAATTGGTAATTCCTCAAGGAAGATGGTATTAAATAAATTTGTCAGTATCGGAGCTAGTAAGTCTTTCAATACAATATAGATTTCATTTGGTGGGGCGTCTGGGCCTGCCGCTTTATTTCTTTTAAGATTATTCATTATATCTAGCACCTCCTTTTGGGTAATCCGAACATTCAGGGTATTGCAGGAAACATTGTCAAGTTTAGGGGTTAATGACTTGTTCAGATAAGTTTCAATTAATGTTTGCCGAGGGACCAACTCCTCCCCATATAATGTCTGAAAAAAGGACTCAAAAGCCTCTTCTATGCCTAATTCATCCTCGGTCGACTGCATGCTGTTTTCTTTATAAATATCAGTTATCTTGCTTCTATTGGAATCAGTCTTCTTAAGCTTCCATGCTAAGAGCCTCCCACAGTTCTCCCCCATTCATAATTAGCTAAGGAACTAGCTTGCCATCTTTCTCTTATCCTTTCCTCTAGGAAAAGTGATAGTTCTTGTTTCTTTACTAGACTCTCATTTATTAACTTTTTTTGATCCTCCTCTGACATAAAGCAGTCTATTTTTGTTTGCAGTTTTAGTAAGTCTAATTCCAGCCTCAAAATTTTAGAATTCTTGGTTTTGTTTTTGCCCGCTGCTATGCCGACTAAGGCCCCTCTAATACCAGCTTTAAATGCTTCCCACACTATTATGTCTGAAACTTCTCCTCCACTATTTTCCTTAAAATAGTTTTTAGTTGTTCTTTCCAAACTATCGATAACTTTTTCGTCTAATAGAAGAGATCGATCTAAAGTCCACCTCCTATCACTCCTAACTGGCCCACAGTTTATGCTTAACTGAACTGAGGAGTGATCAGATAAGTGTGCAGGGTTATGTTTCACTAAATTAACTCTGTTGCTTATTGCTTTGTCAACCAAAAAGAAATCTATTCTGGAGGAATGTCCGTACTTATAGTTCTTGTAAGTGTATTTGTTAAGTCGATTACCTTTAGTTCTCCATATATCGACTAGATTCAAATCCTCCATAAGCGTGGACAAACATTGTCGCACTTAGGCAGGTTCAGAATTTTGCTAGGGGGATATCTATCCGACTTGGGGTCTAATAAAATATTAAAGTCTCCTCCCAAAATAATAGGTAGGTGCAACATTATCATTTGGGCGTACAAGGAGGACAGGGGTTCGGGGTCATCCATATTGGGGCCATAATAACCCACTATGGACGATACATAATCTCGATGTTTAATATTGGCTATGGCCCATCTCCCTTTTGTATCTACACTTTGTGAAACCAAAGTGCAATATGGAGATTTTCTAATGATGATTGAGACACCCTTAATATTGCATGACTGGGTTGTGCAGACTATTTTCCCCTTCCAGCTCTCGTTTTTTATAAACTGGAGCCATTCTTCCCTAAGAAGATGAGTTTCCTGTAGTATAATTATATCTAGAGAAACATGTTTAAGATACTCAAAAATCTTTTGCCTCCGCCCCTTTGTTCTTAGGCCATTCACATTCCAAGTTAATATTTTTAAATCAGACATTGGACTACCTTTCTACTGGATCAATTTTGGACCTGATTGCAATACAATTTACATATCGGACAATTATTATTTTTTTTTCATTTATTCCCCAATGCTCCCCACCAAAGAATATTTTAAATAAAGAAAAGAAAAAAAACCTGAAAAAGTGCCCACCCTGGAGAACCCTCCCCACTGCCATGGGCATCCCAGTTGCCCTGTTTGAGAACCGCAACCGCGGCATACTCACGAATTGGCTCATAGAGCTTATGTGTTACTGTTGGATTTCATGTGTTCTAGAAACACTTCCACCTCCTGTGGATCTCTTATATTGTATGTTTTATTACGCCACATTATGCGGAGGAGTGCTGGGAATTTCATTTGCACAGTAGCGCCTTCTGCCCTTAAGTCTTGGATACATTACCCTAAAGCCCATTGCCTGTCGGACGTAGCCTTGGAAATATCTGAACGGATTTTATTATTATACCCATCTTTAGTAAGAACTCCCGAGATTAGGGCTTTATTCAAAATAGATTCTTTTATTGTGTATGATTTGAAATTAACTAAGATCCTTCAGGGGTTTTTCCTGTCCTTGTTTAATCTAAATGGTTCTCTGTGGGTCCTCTGTATATCACTGTCTAAATCTTTTTTGTCCATTTCAGGAACAAATTGTTTTAAAAGATTTACAACAAAGGACCTTAAGTTTTGCCCTTCTTGGGCTTCCGGGACATTCAATATGCGAAGATTGTTCTTCCTGGAGTTGTTTTCCAGGATCTCAATTTTGTCACGGAGCTCTTTCTCAGAAGCCAAGGCTTTTTCATTACTACTTTGGCAGAGCCTCACTTCCTCCTTAATCTGATCCAGGGCCGTCTCCACAGACACTACTCTTTCTAGTAATGCATTGAATTTACTCTCAAGTGTTTCACATGTAGCCTGAATTTTCTGTTGTTTTTTTCCCGACTTCGCAAACCCTGCTTTCATTTAATTTAATAATGTAGCCACAAGACCTCCAATATCACCCCCCATACCACTATTCGTAGTCATTTTCTAGTACTAATGATGGGGTATCGGAGCTTGAGTTCAATAGAGATGTATGGCCCTCCATCTGGGAAGGCTGTGCTACCTGTTTTACTGAAGAGTGGTCTTTGTCTGCCTCCTGGTCAGTTATTAAAAGTACCTGATATTTATTAGGAGACTCCATTGAGGCTAAAAGAGAGGATGATGTGGCTAAAGGATGTTCTGTAGAGGACAGAGTCTCTAGTGCTAATGCTGACTTGTTTTGTACTTTGAAAAAAGAACGCAATGAGGGCGTAGTCTTAATACAGGGGGCTTTCTTCAATTGTTCTTTTATTGCTGTTTTGGCAGCCCTTGTAGAGACTACTGCTGTTTTGGAACCCGTGTTTTGAGCCCTTTGACTTTTGTTAGTTTGTTTAATGGGGCACTTCGCATGTAAGTGTAAGTGTATTAGGTCCCAGCCATCTTCTCTTTTTTTTTTTTAAGGAGAAAGAAGGGTTTTCATTCAGAGCTTGAACAGGTCCCCCAGTTGGTACCAAAATCGATGAAGCAGATTCACCGTGCTTGTCGATACCCTCAGAGGGGTTAGTAGGATCAAGAATTACAAGGTCTTCGGGAACCAGGGGGCCCGAAATTGCATTAGAGTCTAAGGTAGTGCTTTTGTCCTGTACTGGCGCCACTGATACTTTAGCTTGAGAGAACCCCTTCTTATTGCCACAACCCTTTTTCCTGGATGAATTCATGCAAGCTATCCCTTCTGGCTCGTTTTTAAGAAGGAAAGAAAGGTCATAGAAATCTGTACGTTGAGGGTTCTTATTCGAATCCAAGTGGGCCTTTGGCAATTTACGCTCTGAGTACGTCTTAGAGGTCTATTATAATGTTCCAAGGCTTCGTAGTTTTTGTAATGGGGCCCCCTAAAGGTTTGCTTAGACACTGAAACTCGCGTCTGGTAATAAAAGTCTGCTGCCTTGGACCAAAAGCCTCTATTTATCAGGTGCTTAACATCTCTTTCTGTCGAGTAGTGATTCATATGGGGGGACCCACTTTTGTTAATCCTACCGGTCCTACCAAAGTATAAATCCTCAAAGGTGTCACATCGATACCTCCACATAAGCTGACACCACCTATATCAGTGATATCAACATATAACAAGCGTCAGACTCCTCATGCACCCCCTGGTCTCCCCCGGGCCACACACAGCCCCCACTCACCCGGACCTCACCCAGACCTAGCGCAGTGATCTAGGAATGCCGTTGTTCCCTTTTTAAAACCTGCAGAAACAAGGGGTGTGAGACTCGAACCCGGCATCGGTTACTCGCCGTAATCCCACATATCGTAATCCAGGCACTGTGTACAATCTTCCGGAGACTCTGCAGTCGTGGGCTCAGGCTCCACTGTGCTTCCGGGATCAGCGCTCCGTTCACCCGTCGCAATCTTCCGGATCTCCTTCCTCCTCCCTCCTCGCTAGTGCCGATGTCTCCAAAACGCCGATATCGGCAATCTCAAATGCCGCGACCCTAAACAGCAGGAGCGGCTCCTCTGTACTTCGTATCCAACAGCCACGAATGAAAAGCCGGTATGCTTATCGAGCCATTAAAGCAATGTTTAAAGTAAAGTGAAATGCCATCAGTTAGCGGTGCTCGCGACCTGGGCTCTCAGCCGGCCGCCATGTTCTCCGTCAATGTTCAGGACATTCTGTATTCAGATCACGAAGGAAAGGTGAGAGATGATGAGATGCCAAACTGAATGAGACAAGAAAGCTGCCAATGGAAAGAATAGAAAATACGGGAAAAAAAGACAAAAACTGGTAGAACCAAGTAGGTGCTTAGAGCCTTGGGTTAGACAAACTAGTTGTGTAGTGGAAGAGGCTAAGTCAAAAGACACTGTTAATTTTTACAAAAATGGCAAACACAGATAGTAGAAAAGGTAGATGTATATTTTTGAAGAGATGGTGTAAAATGTGTTGATATTGTACAGGATTAGTAATGCTTCTGTGGAGTATACTAGCTCTGATGATCTCATTTAAGGTTACTATAGATACAATAGAATGACATAGTGAAAACAAAACTAATATAGAAAAGATTCAGAAAGTAGTTCCAACTAGAATAGATAGAAATTATTTGCATAAAGATAGGTCTAAAACCGATTTTTCTAACAATATATTTTCGAAATTATTGTATGAATATGTAAAGACAATGGACGTAAGGGACTGCTACGTTTGTATGCAGTTACCTGCATCTGTATCGGAGGGAGTGACGTATCACCACCTTCCAGTAACTTATAGAATAACATGTAGTGTAATAGCTAGTTTATTTTATCAAACAGGGAAGTTAGAGTATTATTTTTCAGATGTAGATAACATATTTTCACAAGTACCATCAATTAACAAGCTAAACAAGGTAAAAACCTGACAAGGTATTAGGTGAATTTTTCTTAGAGACTAAAGAACTAACATTAGAATATATTTTTAGAAATAATTTGACTTGTATTTTAAAGAAAGAAGAAAAGACATTTTTGTATATCGTTGAAGAAAGGAGATTGAAAATGCAAAGGAAGGCATCTGAAGGAAAGGTGGAAAAGACAGTTTGGGATGTAGAAATGGAAAAACACTTGTAGGGAGAAGCTAGTCCAACTATGGCTTTAGATTGGCCTCAGAAAGGAAAGTTGTGTATTAGAAGGAATCAAACTGCATATGATAATTATTTTGTAGGTAATAGTGAGTGCCATGATACATACCGAATCAAGGGTGGATGGGGATTTAAAGGAGGAAATGATCCAGTTTTTCCTGGGTTATACTTTATTTGCGGGAACAAGGCGTATTATCGTTTGCCAGACCATTGGTATGGCACATTTTATGTAGGTCTGGTTTTCCCGAAGATTTTTCACACGGGAAGAGGAGAAGATGGTGTACATAAGTTAGATAGTTATTTAGCACGTAGAAGGAGAGAATCTTGGTCAGAAATTGTAGGTGATATCTTTGGAGCATTGATACCAGCAGTGGGAATATCTCTGAATGCAAACAAAATTAGAAGTTCTATCAACAGTAGTGGATCGCTTGTCAACAAGCACCGCCGGAGGATTTTTATTGGTAAACACTGAAATTGTTGCCATGCGTGCCATGGTAATGCAAAATCGACTTGCCCTTGATATATTATTGGCAAAAGAGGGGGGAGTCTGTGGAATGCTGAAAGTTCAACATTGTTGTACTTACATTCCAGATGAAAGTAAAGATTTGAAAATTTATATTAAAAATATAACTGAATTGCATGAGGAAATTGCACCACTGGAGGTTGAAGGTGTTTGGGAAAAGATTGTAAAGAAAATATCTGCTATTAAAAATTTCTTAGTAAACCTAGGTAGTACATTTTTAGGTAAAACTTTATTTCCATTAACATGTGTGATTTTCTTAGTATTAATATTAAGATTAGGATGCCTCTGTCATAAAAGAAAGAAAAATCAGAAAAAGTTAAAAAGAGAAAATTTAAGGGGAAAAGTTAAGAAACAAGAGAGAGAATGTGAAGAAGTAGAATTGGAGGAAGTTAAGGAAAATATGTACAGGACAGCCAAAAGAGAAGATATTGGGGAGACTGAGATGTAAATATAAGCAAGAACTCATTTAGACTCCATGAAAAATTATACAAAATGTTAATGGTGTGGTGATAAAATCACCAAAGGGGGGATTGATGGAGCGGGTAGTACAACATTTTGTATACCCCCCCCCCCCATTCTGCATGTTTATACTAATTGGAATAATCTATTAATTGTAATACTATTAATGTGTTTGCATGAAGTTTAATCAACATTGCTAATGTACGAAATACACGTGGGATTTGCATTTTGCACGACTAAAATAATTTGTAATTAACATATGCACGCATACTAATACTAGGAAAATAGAATATCGCATGATATATGTTGCTTTTGTAATGTTTTAGTAATGTTGCACCAGATGACATCAATGGGTGAATATGAACGCTTTAAATGTCGCCATACGCTAGATAATTACATGCACATAGAGGGATTAGTGAGGGTTTAACATTTTATTCATTATTTCTATGTATTAATTACTCTTTTGTGTTTGTTTCGCTTAAGTTGTCCTTTGGGTCTAAAACTAAGATGGCCGATGACGTAGACTGACGTGATGGCCACCATTCCACGAGGTTTCGGGCGAAGTGCGCTTGCGCAACGACATGTACCAATGGCCTCGACATGACCCCGCTCTCGCTGTGCCCAACCAAGGTCACGATGGGAAGCCTGCCAAGCATTTTTACAATGGACAGACACAAGGAACCGGATGGATCATGTATAATGGCATAACCTCCTGAACTGTGTGAAACCTCACTGGACGATCCCAACCAATGGGATGAGCCCAAATTTTGAAAAATATGTATCTTCTAGACCTTACTTTCATTATAAATTGACGATAGAATAGAGAGTATCTCTCTAGCTCGTGCTTTTCCTTTTGCTGACGGAGACGACGGTGACGCTACGTGACGGCTGCGTTCCTGAATCTTTGGCGGACTGAGTTGCTGCCCATTTTCTTGATGAACTAAGGACTTTCTAAAATTTATGGGCACTGATCGATGCTTGCACCTTTCTGGTCCTTGACCCAATCTTTGGGACTGCAGCGTGCTGCATGAAGAACTTTCGAATTCTGACTGATTGACGACCAAATTTGATGACTTAGAGGACGACCGATAGCCAGATTAGGTAAATATGGTGTTCTGTGATTTGCGTAAAAACTAATAAATTTACTAGGTGGAACTAAATTCTTGCATTAATTAGATAAACAAAATATTGATTAACATGCAAATGTGTTTTGGTCGTTTATTGAGAGAGGATAGATCAGGATCTTGAATGTGTTTTAGCAGGACTAAATCACCCTACCAATCCAACTAAATGATCCATTGATCACGTGGGAGGAGTATCTTAATGTTTAGGTTTACGATGTGTAGATATAAGGATATTAGTGTATAGATGCGTAAATACTTTTCTCTCTATAGGTTATACGGTATTCCTTTCATGTCCGTGCTTGGAACATTCATCTCTCCTGTAAGTGCAGACCAATGAGAAGTGAAGTGTGAATGTTGGTGTTATGGGCCCCACCAGTGATTGAATGAGTGAATGTGTTAACGTGATATCTGGTCTGTGATGAAGGGAGGATATTTGGTACGGGTTTTGCCTTGATTCCCGTTACCCCGGTTTCCGCGCTGCAACAGTTTTTTCTGATAGCAGAGGATGATGGTTTTTATTGTTTTGGTTTGGTGATTATTGCTTGATAAAAAAGTACCCTAAAGTATTTTCCGATGAGTTGGGTTTGTTGAAGGGGTTTTCGCACAAAATTCTTTTAAAGGAAGGAGTAAGGCCGGTGTTGCACAAAGTAAGGAATGTTCCTAACATGATGAGGCAACCCTTGAAGGAAAGAACTAGATACACTGATGAAACAGCAAATCATCCAGCCCACTGAGGCCTCCGAGTGGCTAGCTCCGATAGTGGTGGTGCCCACGTGAGAGGGAAAGATTTGGTTGTGCATTGACTTACTTGAACAGGTGCCTTTGGGTGGACAGGCAACCACTACCAAATATCTCAGAAATGTTGACCATGGAGGGTAAAGTGGTTGTGTTTAGCGTTCTGGGCATGTCGTCGGCATACCATCAAGTTAACCTGCACGTAGAGTCACAACATTTGATTTCTTTTGTTACTCCGTTGGGTGCATTCCGTTACAAAAGAATGCCTTTCGGACTTGCTTCAGCCTCAGCAGTCTTCGAAAGGATGATGAAAAGTATCTTTGGAGACTTGGATTGTGTTCTGTGTTTTCAGGATGATATACTCATTGTGGGGAAGAATGCTTCTGACCATGACAGATTGTTTGAGGAAGTGATGTTGAGGTTAGAAAAACATGGTTTAACTGTGAAGAAGGAGAAATGTCAAATCAAGAAGGAGGAAGTGACATACTTAAGATATATACTTAGGATATACCATCAGGGCTAAAGGCATACATCCAAAGAAGAGTATAGTGACAGCAGTAGAGAATGTGCACCGGCATAACACCAAGGATGAGTTGAAGTCTTTCGGGTTTCGGCGGAATACTGTGCAAAGTTTGTAAATAATTTTACGGAGATTGTTGAGCCTTTGAAAGGTGTGGAGTTTGACTTGACGGAAGGGATGTGAGAGTGCCTTTCTAAGAATAAAGAAGATTATTGTCCATGCCACCATGTTTGGACATTTTGATGTGTTGGGGAAAAACGTATATCACTATAGATGCTAGCAAGGTGGGGATCAGTGAAGTTTTGGCACAGGTTAAGGATGGAGTTGAGAATTTAATTGGGTTCACGTCCAGGAGGTTACAAGCAGCAGAAACTACGGACTCTGTGATTGAAAGAGAAGCTTTGGCCTGTTGCTGGGGGATCAATCGCTTCAGGTTCTATGTGTGGAGAATTCCTTTCAAATTAAGGACTGATCACAAGCCTTTAACATATATCGTCAAGGGGGCAAGACGTTTGGAAGGGAATGTTGCGCTATGCATCACTAGATGGTTGTAATCTGTGATGGAATACAATTTTGAAATAGGGTAGCAAGAACATGGGAGCGGTCTATCTATCGAGAATGCCGATGGAGGTAGAGGAAACCATTGCGGAGATAGCTTCCAGCAAGGGAATGTTTGTGGATGGCGAGTTAGCCATTGTTGCAAGAGAATGGACGGTTGCAAGGGAGAATGATGATGTAATGAAGGAAGTGGAGGAGAAGGTCGTGTGTGGATGGGAGGACAGGGATGGACAGAGAGAGGAGATGCGTGAATTCTTCAAGATCTGGGACGAGTTGAGCATTGTTGATGGAAAGTTAAGGAGAAGGAGTTAGTTTTTTCCTTTCAAGTATATTCGAGCTAGGATTCCCGACATTATTCATGAAGGACATCTCAGAAGAGGACTCATGAAAAGGAAAGGGAGAGGAGCCTTTTGGTGGACTGGTATGGATCATGATGTGGAGAAAAGGGTGAAGAATTGTGTGGCATGTGCAAATAGTGATAAGACCAAAGTGGTCAGGCCCTGTGAAAAGTTAGCCATTGATTTCTTGGGACCTGTAGCTAGATTGGGAACAGCGAACAGGTTCATCCTAGTTTCAGTAGATTACCACTCCAAGTGGTTTGTGATCAAGGCGGTGCCGGGAAGTGAACCCGTCAGTTGTTATCGAGTTTATGGAAAAAGTCTTCGTGGACGAAGGCTTTCCAAAAACGATTGTGTCTTATAATGGGGTGCAGTTCGTACCTAGGGAGATGACTGCTCGTTTTTCTGGTATGGGGATTGCATGTGAGAGAGCAGCTCTTTTCCGACCCAAAGCTAATGGATTAGTGGAGAGAGTGAACCGGTTGGTGACGGAGAATATACAGCTGTCCTTGGCTAACCACCTGTCGTGGAAGAAGGAATTGAGGAGAATGATGTGGTCACATTGGACAGCTCCTCATTCTGTGACAGGAGTCTCACCATTTGTTTCCTTAAAGGGAAGGCTGCCGGGTATGAAGGAGTGTCCTGTAAGGTTGAGAAGTGTGGTAAATGTTGCGGTGGATCAAGAAGAAGTAAAAATAAGAGTTTGAAGGTCGCAAAGGAAGAATGTGGTACACTACAACAAAATGAAGGGTGTGAGAAGGTGTAGTATAGGACCTGGTGATTGTGTGGTTGTGAGGAAAACAGGTTTTGTCTCCAAAGGAGAAAGCAAGTACTCTACCCCATGCAGAGTGAAGAAAGTCAAACGTATCATGGTGGTCTTTGAGAATGGCACTACGAGGAGTATGGGTGATGTGTGTAAGGTTATGGGATAGTGCTCTGCAATATGTGCGCTGCTACTATGACATTGTAATGTGTATTTATTTTGGGGGATTCTATTATTGTTGCTATGTAGTTAGTTTTGTTGCCTTTGATCTACAAATGTGAATTTCCTGTTCAAATATTGTAAGGACGTAGATGTGTGGAGACATGCAGAGCTGGCAGCATGGAATGTTATGAGGTCAGATTTGGGAAGAGATTGTTAAGGCATTGTAACTGAAGAAGCTGGCGAGCGTTGAGCTCAGCTGGAGATGTCATGTTCAAAATAAAGCTTTTCAAGAAGTAATTTGTGTTCCTGGATCTTTACAGTGTGTTGCTCTATAGACTCTCCAGTGTTGCATAATTTACCACATAGCTAATATGTGTAGTCACCTGATGCAATGCTAACTATTTCCCGTATCTCAGCACACATAGACACAGACGTGACAACTGACACGGTGCCACCATGTGTCACACAATTTCGTCTCTCTTCACAAGGTCAACCAGTGAGGAGCTGAAATCACACGGTGACAGGGAAAATGGGCTGCAAACCACTGTACACAATGGATTCCCAGCTCGTTTTACGAGGTAGTAAGCAGGGGGTGTCCATTAAGAGGTCAGAAAACACCCAGGACATCAGCCTCCATAACCTTTTGTTTTGAATTTTTTGGAGACAGTGGGAGACTTGATGCGATGCAGAGTGCCTCTTAGGCAGCTGTTGGAACTGGACCCTGCCTCCTCCAAGGCCACCCCCCCTCCTCACACAGTGAAATTCATTTGTAAGTTGACAGGTATGTAGAAATCTGTAGCATGGACATTGGGGATGATACTGTACAAATGAAACAGAATTCTGTTGTTGCATTAGTCGTTATTGTACAAGACTTGACTCAGTAATGTACAGTGATCATTCCTAATCATCCAGTTTATTGTTACAGTCACCCTTGTTAGCTGTTCTGTCTTCCTACATTATAAGCTCAACAACTTCTATAGATTTTATGTAGGGTTGGGTGTACGACAAGTTTTTCTCAGGCAGCGAAACAGAGGTACTGTTTGTTACTCACCAGATGTAATTAATTAAGAGAGCGAGGAATACTTTTCATTTTAATTCAATAAATATATGGATATAGTTCTCTACAGATCTGTGATCTTGCGCTCTTCCTTAGCAAAATTCTGTAACCAAGTAGTCTGCATATTTTTTTAAAAACAAAAGTGCAGTGTCTTGCGAGTTTGCAATGGCGGCATCCTGTTGGCTCCTGATGGACACCGTAGGCTGTGACATAGGTGTTAGAGCTGATTTAGAATGTTGAGTTTGAAGTTACGCACTGAAGACTAAAGATGTGTAATACTTAGCTCCGTGTGTGGCCTAGTCATTGGCGGGTACCCAGGCTGGAGAAGATGCTACAAATGGCGATGAGATAGGGGATAAGTAACCCATAGATCGACAGTGCTCTCCCAGAGAGTTTGCCAAGGTCCAAGTAGATTGCTCATGCGTGCCACAAGTGCCATCGTCAAAATACGGAATTGATGCTTAATGCATGTGGGTTAAAAGCGCAGCTCCAGCCGCTGTGAAGTAGTTGAAAATAATGAAAGCATTGCTGAGAATCTACACATCGTTGCCCAAGAACTACTGGTCAGGCCACACATAAAGGTACCACGCTGCCACGCACAATTAAGTCATACATTTTATATGGAGTGTCTACGCTGAAGACGGATACAACCAGGTTTTCAAAGAGCAGTCATGGATAATCAGAAATTGCAAAATAATGCTGCGAACTGATGTGCTGCAAGGAAACGATGACCTAGTAGGGGAGCATGATGTACAAGGTGGAGAAAGCTTGATCGAAGTCCCCTCGTGTAGTGCGAGTCCCATGCTAAATGAGGATATGTGGCTGAGATTTGAAATTTTGGTGGCTACTTTGTTAAACTCCATATTATTAAAAATAACCCGGAACGAAGAGAAGCTGGCAAATTTAGAAACCCAGGCCACAAGTAGTGTACACCTATTAAAGTCATTGCCCACTAGGCTGGAGTTAAGATCGGACAAAGAGACCCAAAAACAGGCACAGGCACATAGAATGATCTTATCTACGAACTGCCAAAATATTGAGACTGTGTCCACTGAAAGGGCTAATCCGTCTCATCTCTACACCGATAACTCTGATAAAACAAACACCTATATGGCGCTAAATTCCAATACAGCCTTCCAACGTCATCCCCCGATACAACACCTGAGTGGAGCAGAGGATGCAAGACCTTACCGGAGCCTTAACCCCGACATAGTATCTATGGGCCAGGGTGTGTCATGGAAGGGGGCGGGCAGTTACTTTGGTTATCAAGGGGCAGAAAGACCGATCACTGGACATCGGGTGCCTGGACTACAGTTTATACACCTCCCTCCGGCAGCTGCACCTTTAGTATTAGTGCTAGGGGATGTACCGGGTTGAAGGAGGGCCAATTGGAGTCTACAGATCAACTGATGACCAAAGCCTTACACTGATTGACACAGAATCTGAGAGAGGTAGGGGGCTTTTGCAGGAATCTTTCGAGCCAATTGATCATGGCAAGAAGGATATCTTGGATAGGCTCAGCAAAGAAAGAACTGGCAGGAGACTGCGTAGTCCTAAACTTTAAGGACAAAGCTGTCGTTTGATATCTCTTAGAGTCGTTAAGGGGAGTTCCATCAAAGAGATCTCACATCATTGCGCTACCGCTAGGTTATTTTATAGACCCCCCCATTGGGTGGTGCCTAGGAAAAACTGCCCCCTGAGGGAGAGCCAGGTGGGTAAGGAACCAGAGGGCTAACTTGGGACTCCAGATATAACCTTGGAAAATAGATTTGCCCTCCTGTCTGACCTTGAGGCATGCGATTGACTACATAAACCAAGCACCAATACTCCAGTAAATTGTGGAAGTTATGTCACCCTAGCCCCTGCTATCAGAGAGTGCCCATACCTACCCAATCTGCAAGGGCGGTCCACATAAGATCTGGTTAAGATAGCATTGTGGAATGTGGCTGGTATCCCTTCTAAATTGGGAGATAACAATTGGCAAAAAATTTGGCAGGACCATGATGTCTTATGTTTTCAGGAGACCTGGTCCACGGAACCAATATTTCTAAATGGTTATCATTCATTCCAAACTCCAGCCAAACCATCAGTATCAGGGAGGACAAAGCTGGGTATACTGACTCTAATTCCAAATGATTTCCGTGGAAAGGTAATAAAGTTTATTTCCGCCAATGCAAATTTTCACATTATTATATTTGAGATAAAACAGGAAGGCATGTGGATCTGGATTAACATCTATAATAACAAGTTTGGCCCAAATATTCACTCTATTGTCGGGGAGGTAGATAAGACTCTTGAACATATCATAGGAAACAGTAGAAATGGGGTAGCTAATATCATCTGGTTGGGGGATTCCAACATACACCCTTGTAAGTATAATACAGCCCCCCGTGTGTGGGTTAGAGGACTCGGGGGGAACCCCTTACATCACTTCACCCATAATGAATACGGCAATGCCTTAAATAAGATATTATCCTCTAGAAACATGGAAATGACCTATGACCCTGAACCTGTAACAGGTAAGTTGCTGGGAACTTTTCAGAGAAATGGGGTAGAGTCAACTATTGACTATATATTACTCCAATTAGCCGAAGGGCCACTAATTTCCGAAATCAATTTACAAGTTTTAGCGACCACGCAATACTCTCACTGCAGTTAAAGGTACCCCATGAAAATCCTTCTTGCACACAAAATATTGGTACCTCCCTTGTGGCAAGAAGAAATGGAATACAACTAAGGTGGGATCGTACTGATAAACCCAAACTGACCTCGGCCATTGTACAAAGCATAAGAATTAAGATATTATTATGTCTAGAACCAGATGCTGAGCCAGGGGAAATGCTAATGGCCTTTTGTGGCATTTTAGTGAAAGTAAAAATGGCACTTATGTGCTCGAAAGTGACAAAGCCAGAAGCTGGTAAAGGTTTAATTCTCCCTGTACTAAAACAAGGAAGGCACTGATGTACGCTTTAAAAACTAGCCCTAGAAACCAAGATCAAATAAAGGCACTATGGGCTGTGTATAAGCTAGCCCGTGGGAATAGAGAAAAGGATAGGAAGGAGGAAATTTGGGCAGATCTCGACCAGGCAGCCAGAACAGGTAACAGTACTGAGTTCTGGAGACTAGTGAATGCTCCATATCCTAAAAATACCAAGGACCCTTCACTAGATAGTAACGTAGGTGAGGAAGCCTGGGTAACCCATTTTGGAAATATTTTTGCCCCTAGCACTCCCCCACGAACACCACCTTTAACCACAGAAGAGAGTATTTTTAGTCCCTTTTCCTTCACACTTACTGAAGTGAAGGAAGGTCTGTGCTCATGCATTCCAGGCAAAGCCCCAGGACCAGATGGAGTCCCAATTGACTTCTTCCGAGAACCACCGGACTTATGGGCCCCTTTGCTAATGAATTTTTTTAAACACTATAGCTAGAGTAAGCCCCCCTCCCTCGTGGTCCACAGGTGTCATTGTCCCGATATACAAAAAAGGGGACAGGGCAAACCCAAAAAAGTACAGACCCATCTCCCTGCTGGATATTACTTCGAAATTGATGGGTCGGCTCCTCCTATTTAAACTAGAGGGTTGGGCGAAGGAGAATAATATACTAATCCAGGCCCAGTATGGGTTCCAACAGGGAAGGGGCACCGTGGACCAGTGTTTGAATCTAGCAATGATCATAGAAAAATATGTTAGAATTAAGGGAGGTAAAATCTACATGGCTTTCATGGATTTGTCGGCAGCGTTCAACTGCGTCGTCCATGGAAAGCTATGGAAGATATTAGAGGAGATAGGGGTTGACCATGCCATAATACATTTTATAAGACAGTTGTATGTAAATGCTACGGCAATGGTCCGATAAACTAAAAATGGTGACTGCACAAGCCCCATTCAAATTGCTAGAGGGGTATGGCAAGGCTGTGTCCTTGCCCCATTTCTCTTCTCTGTTTACACAAATGGCGTTGAAAACGCACTTATTAAGGCCACTTGTGATATCACTATATTCCCAGCCTTTACCTATCCTGGCATACGCGGATGACGCGGTATTGTTTGCTAGGACAGGGCGTGGACTCCAAAGTTTGATAAATACTTATGTATCTTTTATGGACTCTCTAGATTTAAAGGTAAATCACACCAAGTCCTTTGCAATCATAGCCGGTGCCAGGAAAAGAGATAAAACCCCCTACCTACATGTAGATAGAAAGAGAATGGAGGTGGTTGACACTTATCCCTATTTGGGGGTTCTCTTTGATAAAGACTTACCTTGGTCAAAACTAGTGGAAGTTAGGAAGATGGGAATGGAGAGAAGCCTCTCAGCTATAAAAACCTTTGCCCAAAAATTGGGTGTAAGACCTTTGATACCACTAAAAAACATCTATCAGGCAAAGGTTAAGGCAGCGGTAACCTATGGGGCGGGAGTATGGGGCCGGGTAGCAACAAACACTCTCCAATCCACCGAAAACAACTTCTTTAAGTCCTTGGTTGGCCTACCCCCCTCCTCATCAAATTATACCTTACATCTGGAATTGGGCCTTCCCTACATACAAGACGCAATTCAACTGGCTCAAATCCTTTTGTGGCACTTAATTTGGTGGAGGGAAACAGTGCCACTCACACAACTGATACAAAGGGATTGTTTGAGCATGGAAAACTGTAGAATGTCGTTGTGGCTTGGTTATGTGGAAACAGTTCTGAAGGAAATTGGCCTTCACGATCTATTTAAGGAACCATCGACTTGTAGAAGGGTCTCAAAGAAAAAGGTTTCCAGTATGTTCATCTCAATGGTGGATTATAAGCGGAAGGAACTCTATAAAGAAAAATATGCAGTTGTTACCTATCGCCTTAACCCGCCACTGACAGAGAGAGGGTTCTTTTATCTAGCAAATGTTACCATCCCACAGCACAGATTTATACTGTTGAGGTTCCGCATGAATATGATCCCTCTAATGTTCGGCTACCCGGAGAAAACGTATAATCATGCGGAGCTAAGTCCATGTCCATGTGATAGCCTATCAAGACAAACTGAATTGCACTTGGTATTATTTTGTAGGCTTTACGAGAAAGAGAGGAACTACTACCTTAAGCCTATTTTAAAGCAGAAGAATATTAGGCAATGCCGAGTTGCACTTTTCTTTTTAAATTGCTATCGACCCCCTAATATGTTTCTCATTACCCTTGTTTCTCTGGGCCTGCATGAGAAAAAGGAAGACGGGGGTGGTCAGTACTCACGGGTTAACCTGTCTTGTTTACTAGAGTGGGGCTTATTTAACCCCTTCGCCGCGGGGGTAATTCCCCCGCGGCATGGGGGGCGGCGGCGGCGCTGTGCTCGTGACGAGCCCAGCTCGTCATGAGGCACAGTGGAGCTGTGCTCATGACGAGCTGAGCTCGTCTCGACTCCGCCCACTGATTGATTCTCCCGCACAGGCGGGGAATCAATCGCGTGTGGGAGGAGCGCGACCGTTATGACGAGCCCAGCTCGTCATGAGCACAGCTCCACTGTGCCTCATGACGAGCTGGGCTCGTCATGAGCACACAACGAGTTAAGTTTGTAGCCAAATGGGTTTGTATTCTTTTTATTTTGATATTTAGATAGGATACGAAATATTTTATGATTATGAAATTTTTATTATGTATGTATTCTGTGCTTTTATGATCTTTTTATAATTGATCGAATAAAGAAGAAATTGAATTGAAATGGAATACTAAGCTTCATGTGTGGTGTGGGTAATAGCGGGTACACAGGCTAGGGAAGATGCTACGAAAAGTACTCACTAGAAGCATTGACTTCATCACAGGAAATACCATCACAGTATCATAGCAAGCAATAAACCAAATGAGCGCGCTATGTTTCTTTCCTCTGCTTTAGACTTTCTGATTTTTCTCCATTAGTCAATTATATTCCTGATCAGTTTGTCACATTCAGCATGTGTCAGTTCGTACATGGTCAAACTGTCACATTTCCTACGGACACATTTCCACTCCCTCTGAAGCTGTGACTTTCCCTCACAGTTATGTCCCATTCCCTTTTTGATAAATGTCCACCTTTCTCTCTCTCAATCTGTCACATTCCCCTGCTGCTATTTTAGTTCACTTAATACTGTCACATTCATCCACAGTAACAGCAGTGGTTAATTTGTAAAAAAAATAAGTGCCAGAGACCAAAGTTTTGTTCCGAAGCCCCTGGGTGGCGCTGTCAAATGTGGATGCATCAAATACCAAGTCAGCCCAGTCTTGATCCACGTCAGGCCTCTTAACTCCACCACTAGACGCTTCCTGCCTCTTTATCTTGCTGTTGCAGGTTCTTTTGTATTGCTCCTTGCTCAAATTGTCCCTATTTTGCCATCTTTTTCTTCCGTCTTCTTTCCCCATTTGCATTTTTCTCTCTTCCTCTGGATGAGAAATTGCTGAGGAAATATAAGTGCCATTGCCCAAAAATGAGTGCTGGTGGGCCCCACCTGCAACCACCGACTCAAATAAAGCACTGCCTAACAGTAATTTCCATTGGTGTTGGGCTGCCTGTTCGCCCCTTATCATTTGCTTTGCCTCTAAGGCAGAAACAGTCCCTCAAATTAATTCACATAGAGTGGGTTTCCCTGGGTGTCCCTCCCACCCTGTTCTGGGAATCTATATTGATTCTGATCTGCCAATAGAGAGTCAGATCCCCAAGACATCAATTTCCTCAGATGCGATAAATAACATAAATGATGAGTTCCCCAATGAAAAGGGAAAGATCAAGAAGATGTTGGTGCTAATTAAAGCAAAAATCGTCATGTTCTAGTATTTACTATGCATTTTTATCCAGGTACATTTCGGCAGATTTAACCTGCTGTGAAATTTATCAGGAGAAAAAACACAACTGCCCGATTTTTGGGGACAAAGTCACAATTCTGACTCTTGTGCAAACAATGGTTTGAACAGTTGTGGCGTGGGACTTTTACGAGGCATTCGAAACCAAGCACTTTGCATTCGTGGACATGTAGTTTCCTATTTCTATGTTAAGGCTGGGTCTCTAATTTTCAAGACACACACGGCGAAGTGTCAAATAATGCTGAGCAGCCATATATATAATTCATAACTATAGACGTTTGTTGCATTGTGTTTGAGATCCATTTGAAATGTTTGTGATTTTAGTGTTTTAGACAATTTTCGATAACTTTCTGGCCAATCTTCACTGTTTTATTGCCCAATATTAACTAAAAGTGAATTCAGAACAGCATCGTGTGGTCTGTAGAGCATGACAGGGTCAATGCCTAATTTGAGCTGCTGGTTGCCGGTGGAGGTCATGTGTCAGAGGTCATGTGTCAGGCCATGCCAAGTGGTTGTAGGCTACAGCTGCAGCAGCTACCTCCTCTTAGGAACAGCTGTCCTTTATTTTAGTGACATGGATGGTAGCAATATGTTAAAGCGAGCAAACAGTAAAACCAGTATTCTTAGACTTCCAATTATAAACTCAAAACATTGAGAAATCACTTCTTAATAATTGTAGTTTTCTAAATTAATCCTAAATTGTTATAAAAGCAAACAGAAGCAATATAAAGTAGGAGTTCCTGGCCCACTAGAATATCCAAACATCAAAAACATACCCAGTGGTTTTGTCAGAGAAAGGTGCCAATCCTATTTTAGGAAAAGGAACATTTGTGCTGGCCCTTTCGGTTTCAGTTCAGTTCAGTTTCACTTTGCTGGGGTCAGCAGGCTACCATGTCCGTGACCGCTTTTAAACAAAGCAAACATTTTTTATATATACAACCCGTTTTCCTGAAAGGAAAACAGGCTGCATTCAAAAAAGAAAATTGAAAAATGTTCTTTTCCTTTTTCTAGAGCAGGCAGCGGTCCTAAAAGCTAAATGGAAGGCATTAAAAACAAGCATTGGCATCGCCAATAGGTCTCGCCTTTGGGACCTTATAAGTGTTTAGTTATCCAGCACAATATCCTTGGTGCAGCAACATCAACTGTTGCATAGATAAACACTTATAAGGTCCCAAAGGCGAGACCTATTTGCTATGCCAATGCGCTTATTTTTTATTCTTTAACCATCCTGTACAGCATTGGGTATGCTGTTCAACCACTGGCAAATACAATAGGTCTCACCTGTGGCTTTGTCAATGCTTGTTGTCAAATATCATACAAACACATACAATTGATCTGCCCAGCATACTTCATTGCATAATGAGTTGTGTCACTTTAGATTGAAGTCCAATGCAAAAGACGTTTCACTACTGCCAATGAAACACTGTAAAAAACACGTATCATATAAATCCAGATCCAGAACCAAAACAAGCACAACCAACCCAATGTACATCTCTGCACCCAGCAGCAGGACAAGGCTGCGTTTTTTTATCAAAGACCACAGTTCCAAACACGTCTTGCAGAGCAGGGGAAAAAGGTTTAATTTCGGATGGTGCATTCTGACGTATCTTCCTAAAGAGTCATTTTCAGAATTGAATTTTTTAAATTTCTAATTATACACAACAAAATTATCGCTATTCATTTACCAGATACACCTAACAAGTATGGGCAACGCAAATAGGTCTGGTTTAGATAGATATATCCGTTAGTTGTTGTGTGACGTTTCTGGACACAGTAATACAAAACTCGGAGACAGACACTCATACTGGTAGCAGTGTTAAGCACCGGATTATAGTTTACATGTTGAAGCCATGCCTTTAATTACACAGGCCTCGCCTTTTAGAAATAATTCCTTTTTATGCTTCTTTGTCTACGTCCCTTATAGAGACAGGCTACCCCTACACAAATACACAACTTATCCCAATTAAAGCACTGTAACCACCATTCGGAATCCAGTTGAATTGCCGAAATGATAGATGCTCTAACAGCTGTTTAAAGACAGAAAACACAATACCTGAATTTTGGAAACTGAAGGGTAGTACTAAACAAAAATCTAATATACACCATACTCTTAAAATAAACCTTTAACAGCTCCCTAAAGGATAGCCCAGAACACTTCTCTGTGAAAATGCGCACAATAGCAGTTTGGCTTGTGCTGGGATATAGGTGCAAAATGTAGAGTGGGTGAATGAGTGTGTGTGTGTGAGTGTGTCATTTTACACTAAGCATATATTTCACTGAACATTACAGCATAAGTTTTTTTATGCAACGTTATTCATGAAACACTGACGTGCTTTGCTATTATTTCATCATGTTAATTTTTTGGGGGCGTTTGCACACTGCCCAAGACAAGACAGCCACCGATGACAGCGAATAAATAAAGATAAGCCCATCCCTAGCAAAAGCATGACAGGCTTACAATTTATGCCCTGGTAATGAAAAGGAGCTCGTTAAATTAAAGCAATATTCTGCCTCATTAAGGGCCGGCACCTCAACTTGTATGTCGAGATCCGGGAGTGACGGACTATAACGCTGCTCAGTTTGGTAAACTGCTTTACCACAGAGGCGAAGGTTTTACACAATTCGTGAAGCATGGAGAAAGACGACGGGCTTGCCCAGGCTAACACTAGCAAGAACAAACAAAGATTCCTTGCGGTAAAGCGCGGCACGCGCGCCCGCGCACATGCACTGTAGCTCTAGGCTGGCCTGGTAGCACTTTTTGGAGCCCTCTCAATAAATCTCGCCAGACCAGCGCATGCGCTGGGTCAGGCGAGACCTAAAAAGAAAGAAAAGTTTTCTGTTTCATTTTTTAAGAGTAGGTAGTGGTCTGTGGGACCACTGTCTGCTCTTCAAAAATATATCTTTTTTTATTTACAAAAGGGAAGGGATTGTACTGGGACCCCTTCCCTTTTGCAAATGGTTTACCACCAACTTGGAGTAGGTGGTAAAATGCGAATGTTTTGAAACTGCATTTTGGTGGCAAAACATTTGTACATACCAATGCGAATAGGTATTGAGAAGGGACACCCTTAACATGCCCCTTCCAAATACCGATTCACAATCCCACATTCCGATTCAGTAACAGGTTACTGAATCGAAATTTGATTTTTGTACATTTGAAAATGCCTTTTTGCGTTCACAAACGGCCCGATTCTACAAATCGGGTTGTTTGTGAATACATAAAACCTTCGTACATCTGACCCTTACTGAGCTTAACAAGGATTGTGGTTGGCAATAGCCCTCTTCCACCGTTGTAGAGCAGATGATAAGGACATTCACATTAGAATGAATCATTCTTCACATTGCCTTGGTCTGGCTCTGTCAAGGTTTCATCCAAACTCCGGACTGCAGAGAAACCCATTGTCCTCTCACTGGCAGCAAGCAACGCTGAGGATGACTTCTTGTGGTGTGCTGATTGGAAGAGGAGAGATTTCTTTATGATGCATTTGACTAATCCATTACATCATTGATCACTTCCAAAAATAAAACATGTTACCAATTGCAGCATTGCCAACATTGTCATTGTGTAACTGGACAAATAATCCATTGCTCAGCACTTTTAAAGAGGGATGAATGTATGTTCATGTAAAATGTGTAATATAATCAAATGGGTATTTCAGCACCTGTCACACACTTACTTCCATAACCTATGGAGTTGAAGTCAAATCATCTGACCTACTAGTGCAACTCTTTGACGCCTGATTACCATATGAAACTGGAAACTGCCCACAGCTAGACTAGTCCCTCAGACACACATGGTCCTTTTTAAAATGCACAGGGTAGAATAAATATTCAAGACTTTTGATGCTTTTTTCTAACATAGTGAAATGTTACTAACTCTTTCACAATGGCTTCATTGAACAGGCAACCCAGGGCATGCACTATGTCTCCGAAGGGGTAAACCTTCATCTGAGAAGGACTCAAGAGTGGTGTTCCACTGAAATGGCTCAATTGGTGTTCCCTAAAATACGAAGAAACCTCTGTGTGCAGCTAAGAGAACCTCAGGGTCAATCTTCTTCCACCATCTCTGTGACCAGTTCTGTCATATCCAACATTTTCATGGTGGTCTAGCAAATCCAATAGTGTATCTTGCCAAGTTCTGTATGACCTATTAATCCATTCTTGGGCCAACTGGAAAACAGGCCTATAAAGGTGCCCATATTAGGGTCAACTATGGGAACGAAAGTAACCTTGAACTTGAAAAAGTGTTGGGGACTCTCCTTTCTAAGATGGTCCCTCTCTTCCCTGTTCAAGGGCATACGTAGTCTCGACTGCATGTAACATGCAGCGTTCAGTGCTAGGGCCCATTAAGTTGACTTTGAATGCCTGATATGATCCGAATCAAACTTGTCTGTCAAACCCTCAGGCCCAGTATCAAGGTCAAATGGGGGTATGGCTGTTCATTCCTGAACCCTTTCCTAGTACATCCTAATGGTTGTCGTTTCCTCGATCCCTTGACCTTTCTGATAAGAAGGTAGCTCAGGGGGCGTAGATAACGATGTCTGCATTGAATCTGATTATGGCTGTTACCCTTGCAAAGGTTTCCCAGAAAAGGTCTACACAACTATTCGAACTGCTTTATTTTGCTCATCATATGCCCTTCTTCTGGGATTCCAACTGGACCTCCTCCTCATCAAAAGTGTCCTATGGTGAATCATCGCCAGAAACCATCTTGACATCACTGTACAGAAAGCTTGCAAACACTAGCACTACAACCCATGTTAAACATTCCCACAGAAGTAAGACATCAGGCCTAAGAGCTTGTCAATCTGCTTGTGCAAGCCTCGCAGCCAAGTGCTCTGTCGAAAATAGCTGGAGTGGGCTGCATGACTTCAGTTGCTACCAGGTACTTCAATGTGCGAACCATGCACAAAATGGCCTTGTGTGGCCATGTGCATGGAAATAGAAAGTAGACCAGTTAACAGGCATTCACTTTAAAACCATTTAGTGATGAGTGGGAGGGGGAACGAACACCAGGTGTATTTGTCGTCTTTATTTTTGAGAGGTGGGTGGAGGGTGGCAGTTTCCAATGAGTCTTTCTTGCATTCCTTTTTTAAAAAACGATTTTTTTCTGTAGGACAAAAGGTAGGCCAGAGTGAAGTAGGAGAGGTTGGCAGGATAGAAGTATATTGGTGTGGAGCGATTCATCCTGACAGCCGGTATTTGTTCGGCTTTACCCTAGCTGGTAGAAGCTTTAGATTTTGCCGCGCTCCTCAGGCCTATACTGAGAGCCCTAGTATAGATAGCCAAGCCTTGAAAGCCCAATTGGACTCCCTCACGCTCAGGTAATGTATTGCTCCAATAAGTGGATGACATACTAATAGCTTCTGACACTGAACAGGGATGCAAAGACAGTACGGTTAAGTTGTTGCTACATTTGGCTCACCATGGACATTAAGTAAGTGTCCGTTTCTAAATTTCAATATTGTCGACAGGACGTCACCGATTTAGGTTACCAACTGTCGAAGGAGAGTAGGAGATTGACCCCTGAGCGCATTAGCACCATTGTTAAAATGCCTATCCCTAAAACTCAGAGGGATGTGTGCGCTTTTATTGGCATCACTCCCTACTGTCGCCATTGAATCCCTAATTATTCATTACTCATAAAGCCTTTGCTTGCATTAACCACTAAAGATGTGCATGAGCCTCTGCCTTGGATGCCTGAATGTCAGCAGTCTTTTGAGCAATTAAAGGTTGCGCTTTGCTCTGCTCCTGTGGTTGGTACACCTGATTATGGGAAGCCGTTCATGCTGTATGTACACGAGACGGCTGGTTGTGCGCTCTCTGTTTCAACACAGGCCTTTGGAGGTAAGCAAAGGCCGTGTGCTTATTTTTCTGCTTTGCTTGATCCAGTCGCAAAAGCCCTCCCGAGCTGTCTAAGAGCGGTCACGGCTGTGGCCATCTCTATAAGGCAATCGGCTGGGCTTGTACTTTATACTGACCTCACAGTCATGGTGCCTCATGCTGTGGATACCCTATTGAATAAGACCAAGACACAGCACCTTTCCAGTGCACGTCTGACTGGTTATGAGCTAACTCTTTTTGCCCCACATATTACGATAAAAAGATGTGCCACTCTGAACCCTGCCACGTTACTGCCCCTCCCTTCTGAGAGTGAGGAAATAGACATACATGATTGTCCGTTATGTACAGAGGAAAAGACGGGTAGACCTGACCGATGTTCCCTTATCTGACCCCCAAGGGGAACTATATGTCAAATTACCATATGGCACCAGCACCGCAGCATATGCACTTACTACACTGCATACGGTAGTTGAGACATCACAAGTACTTTCTCAGTCCGGCCAGGCAGCTAAACTGGTCGCCATTATTAGAGCTTGTGAATTGGGCGAGGG
Organism: Triturus cristatus; assembly: GCF_964204655.1. Taxonomy (NCBI): domain Eukaryota; kingdom Metazoa; phylum Chordata; class Amphibia; order Caudata; family Salamandridae; genus Triturus; species Triturus cristatus. The sequence goes on from NC_140594.1 coordinate 662,614,915, forward strand.
ACTGGCTGTTAATATTATACTGACAGCCAGTATGCCTTCGGGATCACCCATAATTTTGGGGGGCTCTGGGCAGAGAGAGGGTTCCTTAATTCACATGTGGCGCGTATTCAGCATGGCCCTCTTATACATAGCCTTCTGACCACCTTGACACTTCCTAAGAAATTGGCTATAGTAAAGTGCAGTGCCCAAAAGGAATTCCTGATGATGTGGGAAGAGGGAATGCATTTGCAGACCAGACAACCAGCTCGAACAAAAATGAAAAAGTTGTTTGTAGTGGGTCCTGCCAGGTGGGTGCCGGAAGCATCTATGTTTGAAGATACTTTAGACAATGTGAAAGAAATCCAAAGTGAGGCAACAATTGAGGAGTTAGCAGTATGGCAGGAAAGCACAGCATGCTTAGATGAGGATGGGTTTTGGGCAGATAAGTCAAGAAAACAGTGATGGATGTTACCAGATGCATATGTCCGCCCTGTGGTCACTATGGCGCACGGCCAGCCCACATTAGTGCGAAAGGCATCTGTAAACTGTTAGATCCTGTATGGCAGAACGACAACATACCCAAGGTTGCTGCTCATTTGGTAATGTACTGTATGGTATGCATGATGTATAATCCTGGAAAAGGCACACCTACACTCTCTGGTAACTTTGCACCGCCTTCCTTCCCTTTTAAGGTTCCTCCAGATAGATTTCATCGAAATGGAATGTGTCAACAATCTGAAATATGAGTTAGTAGTTGTTTGTGCTTTCGGTAAATAGTTTTAGGCTTACCCCACTAAAGAGAACACAGCCATGGCGATGGTGAAGGCACTTCTAAAGGAGTTCTTCCCACGTTTTGGTTTGCCCCATTTGATTTGGAGTGACAACGGAAGTCACTTCAATTCAAAGGCTATCCAGCTGGTGTGCGACGACCTGCATATCAAGCAGAAATGTCATGCTGCAAACCACCCCCAATCAGCAGGCCTGGTTGAGAAGTACAACGATATTCTCAAACTGAAATTGGCAAAGATTAAAGAGAGCACAGGATTGCAGTGGCCAGATGCTTTACCATTAGCTCTTTTGTCTACAAGAGCTACGGCTCACTCTAGGACAGGATTGTCACCGTATGAGGTCGTGTTTGGACGCCCGGTGAATGTTTAGGGCATCCCGCGAAAATTGCAATTGAATAACCTTTACTTGTGGATTACTTGTATGAGTTGAGTAAAAGCTTGCGTTCTAGTCACCAACAGGTCCACGAAGCCCTACCACCAGCTCCCGATGGGCCAGGCCACGATATCCGACCTAGGGACTATGTGCTGACTAAGCATTTTCAGAGGAAAGGTAATTTGGAGCCATGCTGGAAGGGGCCGACACAGGTCTTCCTCGCCACTCACACGACAGTGAAGGTGGCCGGCCGTAAGAACTGGATTCACTCACAGCATTGTCGCTAGGTGCCCCTTCGGTTACCCTACAATCAGTGGGTACTTGATGGAGTAGGTGACTCCGAAACAGAGTAGGTGCCTCGTTTTGTTCCTTTCTCAGATGCTCAGCTGATATTGGCACAAACTGAGAAAGAAAATGATGCAGTGTTAAACAAGGCAGTTCCTCCTGAGATCAGGGCCATCCAGGAGCCCCAGTCTGCTGGCCCATCTGTCCCAGAGCCCCACTCCATTGACCCTTCTGTGTCTGAGCCCGTTTGCAGACCCCTCTGTCCCTGGAGTAGCTAGGTATAATTTACGGCCCAGAAGGAGGAAAGTCAGATTAGCAAGGATGGATTCGATAAGTCAAGCAACAGTAGCATAGGGAGGGACAAGATTGGTGCATTGTTCGGACATTGGATAGGATTAATCGGGTGTGCTCCCCTAAGAAGGGGTGGGGCGCCTTATCCTGAGCGAAGTGGGATTCTTCAAGAGCTGGTCCAATAGCTCCACCGCTGGTGCTCAACATCGCCAACTGATGAACAATAGGAGCCTGGCAGTGAGGCTCTGACGGACACTGGGAACATTTGCCCTTTCCTCTGTTTTCTTGTCATTGGCTCTATTGCATGTCCTTTGCTCTGGTCACAATATATCCATTTGGTTTCCCCATTATGGAGGAGGAACAGCCATTTGAAGCCCCAGATATTGGGCAGAGTGAATCTGGTTGGTCCAGTTGGTCTACAAAGAGTAAAATAGTGTTTGTGGTAATTGCCCTGATATCCCCGATAGCAGTCCTTGGAATAGTATGGTTTCTTGAAGAGAAATATCCTGTGCACTCTTTGGTTGGTACAACGCCTGTTCCCCCTGAACATATGTTTGTTACCTTGGCACCTCATAAAGGTGAACACCGAAAAACATACATAGATAATGTATTCTTGCAAACACTTCACCAACCACATGACACATCGAATGTCACAAGCTGTTGGATCTGTGACCTGCTCCCTTTTGTTACACATAAGAGTAACAGCCTCTTGTTGCTGCCTATGTTTTATTTGGGCAGCTGTGAAGGCTGGTTTGAGTTGCTCTCTATGGTATACATCGATTATCATTCTTGTACTATGAATATGACATCTGATGATTATCTCACATTGTTAGAATATATACGTGTCCATCAAGGATTTACCCCGGGAGAACAAGAGATCCCTGATACATTATCCCCAACAGCTTGCATGAATGGATATGAAAGAGAGAAAAATGTAACATGGCTTCAAAATGAAATGTTGGATTTTCAGGGATTTAATGTTATTGAATACTTTCGTTCATTCCAGATGCGCAATATTACTCACGATGAGGGAATACCGGTGCCGGTAGTCAACACAACAGCTGTGTTTTGTGTTTGTGGGTTTGGGATGCTAAAAGTGGGTGAGAGTAATTGAAACTATACCTACACATTGAGCACGAGTAATACCCGCCTCTGCTCCCACCGCATAATATTTACTTTGTTTGTGGATCTCAAGTTTATGTGTGGCTTCCTTGGGGATTGTCAGGTGTCTGCTATCTCTCTTCCCTCCTCCCCCCAGTGTACATAGCACCGTCCAACTATCATAGGGACCATCGACTGCAAAGTAGGAGTGCCCATTTGTTCAGAATAAAAAGGGTTATTAACGCCGAAGACATAGACCATACAGACACCACTCTGCAGCAGTTCACAGATGCCATGAAGGGTATTTTACCCTTTTGAGCCCTATGTCCAATAGCCTTAACATACGTCAGCTCACCAGAGTTGTGGAAGGGGTCATTAATACCACAGCAGGGATTTTGACAAATATTACATCTGTGCTCCAGGCTATGAGGCTTGTTGCTCTTCAGAACAGGATGCTGTTAGAAGTCAACCTTGCTGTTCGGGGAGGAGCCGGTCGCATTATTGGTAACAGTTGTTGTGATTACATACCAGACCACGCCCCTAATGTATACACTGCTATATAGAAGTTGCACATGCATCTGACATCCACCAAGAGAATGGTACCTGGACTCTCTCCGGTTGGTTCTGGGGTTTACTAACATCCTGGGGTTGGAAAATTCTTATCTTCCTAATAATAGCAGGCGTCATCTTCACATGCTGCCTGTGCGTGCATTGCCTTCCTGCTTGCTGTGCTTACTGTGTTGAAAAGTTGACACCCACACCAAAAGCCCTAATACATGATGCTAAGTCTTCGACTATGATGATGCATGCTGTCCACGATTTAATGTCTATTGACAAATGTACTTTTGAAAATTGATAGTGTGCGTAGTAACTTATAAAAATGGTTTCCTTTATATGCACATAGTTATTGGCTTCCTAGCACTAGACAAAATTGTTAGCAAATGATAAAATGAGGGTCTGTTGGACTGAGAATGTACCTAGCTGACTCCTTCTAGCATTGTGCGATTTAAGTTAGCATGTGCGGCACCATTTTGTATTCAGCTGCCATTTTGTACTATGATCGAAAGTAAATTCTGTCCCATAATGTCGGTCTCAGCAGAAAACAGCTTCAATCGTTTCTCTTTAGTATTCAAGGTTGAGCTTCACTGCACTAATGAATAGATTGTTCTGTCTTTGCATGCCTTTCACAGTAAGTAGCCCTGCTCCCACTCTCAGAGAGACGGGCACTGACAGAGTAACCTTGAAACTGTTATAGCATGTACCCGGTCTCAGGATGGTAGCTTGTCTTTCTGTACCTCCTTTGTTCATCAGCGCCCAGACTGGAAAATTCTAGTCTGGGCGGTCTTTATTGGTGTTGGAAATGCATATCTTGTGTTACCATGTGGACGGGGGTCAGTCCCTCAACAGCATTCTAAGGAGGCTGGTCAGGTTGGACTCTGCTTGAGTGTATGACTAATAAATAACTTTGGTTTATTTTCTCTACTGTCTGACCGACTCTTCATTTGAATGGAAGGCTGAGAGGTGGTCTTGAGTGACCCGGTGGCCCTAATCAGTTCACTTCCTTCAACACTCTAGAAGTGTCATGCTTCATCATTGGGTTCACCCTGACTCCTAAAGGTCAGGGTGGGCTCGACCATATTTCAGGGAGCACTTAGGAATAGAGGGCGACCTGGGGGCTCAACTAGAGATTAAAAATCCCTTACCTTCTCCTAGGTATTCCTTTATTTGTGGAGAAGGTGTGGAGAGCTAAAAATAAGGTAAGGGGTAATGTGGACTTTTATGGTCCTATGATCCTATATTTGTTTGACCGACATGCTTCAACCCTCCTCTAAGGCCTAACAAGGTCTGGGGCTTTCATCAGGGTTTCAAATAAATACCTCCCTGGTAAGTAAGTCACAGATGTAATTGCAGAGTAAAGTTATGCACTAATGTGAGGGCAGTGTTAATACTTGCCCGTCAATTGTCTTTCTGTTGCATCACCTGCAATAAAGAATCCATATCAGGCATTATGTAAAGTTCTAATCCAACACTTAAATAAGGTGAAGATACATATCACAGTTGTGAGAGGAAAAGCGGCATGCGTGCATATTTCAAAGTCGAGACAAATGCATATATTCTCTGTGCACATCATTGCTAAATTGTAAAACAAATATTCATTCCCATAACATACTTCATTCACCCACACACTTGTGTGGACAGTTTTTTCTAGAGCGATAAATTAGTAGCCCTAGTAATAAACTTTCAATGCTTCAATATATCACTCTCATGCATTTTATACCATGTGAGAAAGATACCGAACCCCACAAACAGGGACAGACAACACGCATTCTTAAAAAATTGTACTTCTGTGGTATAGGTCTCTATGTATCATGTGTATTGTAAAATGGTGAATCTAGATGGTGCAGTGATACTCACCCAGGTTTGATGGGTATCAAATATCTCAGGAGCGGGGGTGAGGCTCCCTCTATTCACACACTGCGAGCACCAAGTAGTGAAATAGGCAAGAGAGTTAGTTATCAATGGTATTCCATACTCAAGTGCAAGGTGAGTCCCATCTCCGGACAGAGAATGCATTAAAATTACTTACTTCGTCACGGGTTGCCCAAGCAACTTGCCTAAACTGCCCACATTCCCTCCCGGTTGGTGTGTTCATTTTCCGTAGGTGCTTGTTACTTCCGTATCGTTTGAGCGGCGTGTAGCATGTGAAGTCATTACACTGAGCTGCATATTCACAAAGAATTGGAGTAGGGCAGCTCCGCAAGTCAATTTGTTGCGCTGTCCTACGTCACTTCGAAAGGGCAGGAATACACCATATTTATAAGATATGGTGCATTCCTGTTCTTTCAGCCAGCGCTGGCGCACAATTAGCAGCCGTGTGCCAATGCAGGTACCCTCCCACCATGGTGCAAGGGTGTCTATGTTGTTGGCATGATTGTTTTTGTGCAGTAAGGGACTCTTTCCTTCACAAAAACAAGAATTCAAGGTGTTTTCCTCTTTCTTAGAGTGCTGCAGCGGTCGGAAATACGATATCACAACTCAAGATAATGGGCAAGTGGTGGTGTGGCGAACAGCCAAAATGGAAGAAATCTTGCGTAAAATACATGTAGAGAATCAGACCCTGGTTTACCGTTGCTTCTCAATGGATTTTGGGGTATATTTACAGGGACTTTACACCACCGTAGCGTCAATTCTTTTAAGTTACAGCTGCTTTTTTATTCCCTAATTTACAAGTTACTGCAAACTCCAGTTAGCGGCATATTTTCAGCTTTAACATGAATTTTTTATAACGCCAGTTCATTTAGCATGACGTACCGAAAATGAGATGCAAGGTAGGCGTTCCCTCAAAAAAACTCCTGCAAAACACACAACATGCTATTTACAAGGATTTCATTGTACGTCGCTAAAAAAAGAAAAACTGCCACTAAGTCACATGTGACTTAGCGGCAGTTTCTTACTGCTAGGAATTACCTAGTCTTAAAAATGGTGCTAACACACTTGTATAATAGAGGCCTCATTTATGAGGTTTTGGCACAGGGCAGCGCCGCAATTAATCTTGCTGCGCTGCCCTGCATCAGAAGAAAAGGGCAGGAATGCACCATATCTATAAGATACGGTGCATTCCTGCTCTTTCCCCCAGCGCTGGGGACAATGGGCTGCCATGCGCCAATGCAGGCACCCTTGCTCTATCGTGCAAGGGTGCCTGCGTTGGGGGGAAGATTGATTTTGTGCAGGAATCAATCAATCGGGTTTATATAGCCCAGCTATTTACCCAGTGAGGGTCTCAAGGTGCTGGGAGTGGGGCTGCTGATCTGTCTGGGTGTAGGTTTCAGTTGAAGATCCAGTTCTTGAGGTCCTTCCTGAATTGGGACAACAACGTCGATGGAGGCCAGGGCGAGTTAGGCAGGGCAGAGTTGTCTGGCGTGGGCGTGAAAGCGAGGTGCTAGTTCAGATATGCAGATCCTGCATCATGGAGAGCCTTGTAGGCGTGTGTGAGGACCTTGAAGGTGATTCTCTTGTTGATTGGGAGCCAGTGTAGTTGTTGGAGGTGTTGTGTCATGTGGCGGCAGCGGGGATTGTCGACGACCAGTCTGCCTGCTGTGTTTTGGACGTTCTGTAGTTTCCTGAGTTATTTCTTGGTGACGCTGGTGTAGACTGCATTGCCGTAGTCGAGTCTGCTGAAGATGAGTGCGTGGGTGAACATCTTTATGGATTCTCTGGAGATCGATCTGAATTTCTTTTGAAGCAGCCGGAGCATGTGGAAGCACAATGAGGATAATCAGCAGCTGATTTATGTAGGTTCTGAGAGGAAGGGAGGTAGTCTGACTTGCTGTGTTCGGCTGATCCGGAAGGAGTGGATCCAGTCCAGTACCTTGTCACAGATGCCGCCGTTGTGGAGTCTTGTGATTATGGTGTGGTGGGAAACTGTGTCAAAGGTGGCTGAGAGGTTCAGTAGGATGTGGGCTGTAGTTTTGCCTTGGTCAAGGAGGGAGCCGATGTCATCGGTGGCGGCAGGGAGTGCAGTCTCATTGCTGTGCTTGCTCCGGAAGCCAGTTTGGGAGGTGTTCAAGACGTGGTTCTCTTTGATGAACTCAAAGAGTTGGGTGCTGATGGCCTTCTCGATGACCTTAGCTGGGAAGGGAATGAGGGAGATGGGTCTGAAGTTCTTGATGTCTGTTGGGTCAGCAAATGGTTTCTTCAGCAGGGGGTTGATCTCGGCGTGTTTCCAGTCATCGGGGAAGGTGGCCATTTCAATGGAGCAGTTGACAGTGCGGCGAAGCTGGTGGGCGATTGAAGGCGGCGGCTCTATGGAAGATGTGGTACGGGCAGGGATCTGATGGGGCTACTGAGTGAATGCTCTTCATAGTATTGAGGGTGCAGTCTGTGGTGAGCAGAGTCCAGTTGAGCACGATCTGTTGGGGTGTGGAGTGGTTGCGTGTGGTAGTGGTGGGCGTAGTGGCAGGGTCTTGGGTGTTGAAGCTGCCGTAGATCTGCCTGATCATGAGGTGGTAGAAGGTTCTGAGTTTGTTGCAGAGGTATTGGGAGGGTGGGACATCTGTGATCTCGATGTTGGCCCTGGCGGATTCCTTGATGATAGCGAAGAGTTCTTTGCTGTTGTGTGCTTTGACGTTGATTCTGTCTTGAAAGGCTGTTTTCTTTGTCATTTTGAGGAGAAGGTGGTGCGCGTTGACAGCGGATTAGGAGGTTGCTTGGGTTTCCGGGGTTTTGTTGTTCCTCCATCTCTTTTCGAGTTGTTTGCAGGTGCGTCCAGACTAATGGAGGGTGGGAGTGAACCAGCTGGCTTTCTTGGAGTGTTGCTTGCCTGGTGTCTTCTTGAGGGCGCCAGAGTGTCAACACAGTTGGAGATCCATTGGTGAAGGTTGCACGCTGTGGTATTGGCATCTGTTGGTATTTTGGCTTGTGCTGATGAAGTCGGCAAGACATTCTTCTGTGGCCTTGTTCCAGCTCCGACAGGGGGGCGATGGGGGTGATGATGGTGGTGGTGTGTAGTGGGCATGGTAAAGGCAAGATGTATGCAGTGGTGGTCAGTCCAGATGAGTTCAGTGGTGTGGCTGTAGGTGAAGTTCCCGCTGGTGGAGAAAACTGGCTCGAGTGTGTGTCCGGCTGTGTGGGTCAGAACAGTGACTAGCTGCGTGAGTTCGATGTTGGTGAGGTTCTCCAGTATAGATACTGTGTTCTGGTCACTGGGGTAGTCCAGGTGGAAATTGAGGTTTCTAAGTAGGATGTAATGGTGGATGCGAGAGCCTGGGGTGCAATGAGATCTACAATGGTGTCGGTAAAGGGTGGGTGGTGGCCGGGAACCTGTGGACAGAAAGGGACACTTTCCTGCACATAAACAATCATTCCCCACAACGCAGACACGCTTGCACTATTGTACACGGGTGCCTGCAATGGCGCTAGACAGCTGAAATTAGCGCCAGTGCTGGGGGAAATGCAGGGCTGCACTGTATTGTTGTAAATACAGTGCATCCATGGTGTTGCAAGGATGGCGCAATGAAAAGGGCTGCATCGCTGTTTTTCCCCAGCGATGCGCCACTGTTCATACATGAAGCCTTGAATCTGCATTTCCTCTTCCCCTGGGACTCTGGCTGGTCATCCTGGCTGTTGAGGGGTTTGGGGGTGTTGTTGACCTGTGCTGAACTTTGTCCTGGCTGCTTCATTCTGCCTTCCAGTGTTTTTAATTTATTTTTTCCTTAGAGGGGTATTTATCAGCTCTTTTTGGCGCTAGATGCTGAAAAGTGACGTTGGGCTGTCACTTTTTTCACGCTAGCGTCTATTTTTTTATCGCCTTGACGCTAGTATTAGTGACATTTTTCCTGGCCACTAGCCGACCCTAACGCCATGTAGCAGCGTGTCGTAAATATGTTGCAAACATAGCTTTAGGATTTGGCGATCGGCAGCGGTAAAAAAATTGCCGCCAAACAAAGTGAAAACTGCTTAGCGGCAATTCTTGCAAATATACCCCTTCATTACTTCTTCTGTTATCAAGGCCTTTGCACAACCGGGGAATTATACCAGGGCCCTATTGATGAAGACTCTAGGAACTATTAGCGCTAACCAGCCCTCTTGGTTCGACGGGGTACATAGAAGCACAAATAAGTGACAACGAAAAGTCCTGAATATAACCCCAAGGAAAAGAGATTAAATTTCCATCTGTAAAAGGGAATATAAAATGTCCTTGAAAAAAAAGCAAGTCCGATCTACAAACTGACATTGGGAGGAACAGGTTTGCTCTTGCAAGCTAAAATATACCCAGATGTTTTGAAAAATAGATCATTATAAAAAAAATTCCAACAGCTCGAGTGATGGTCAGGGTGTGTATTTAGGGCCTGATCAGTAAGCAGCTCATTTTAAAATTATCTATTGCCCCCGATTGTATGATATCCCTGGCCTGACCAAGCTCAAGGTTTCTCTCACTATTTAATTATCACTGAAAGAGGTGGTGGAGGCAATTAACAAAAGACTCTCTGTAAAAGCCCCCCCCACTCCGGATGGGGTCCTCATGGACCTCTACAAAGAAAGTACTGAGCTGTGGGCCCCGCTCCATACCGATCGTAATAACACTGCTTCTAAATCCCATTTTCCTCAGTCCTGGGGAATGGCCATCTTAGTCCCGATCGTTGAAAAAGAGAGTTGCCAGGACCCCTGATGTTATCACTCAATTTCATTACTGGATTCCACAAGAAAGTTATTGGTAGGATCATCCTTCAAAGGCTGATGCTCTGGACCATGGAAACCAATATTCTCTCTGAAGTACATTATGGTTTCAGGACAGGACTGGGTGCGATGGAACAGTACCTTTATTTACATCTGTTGATCGGCAAATAGACAATTGCTAAACGTATTGCCATACACCTAGCCTGTATGGACCTCTCATGCGCTTTTGACAGTTTTAGCAGATCAGATATATTGAAACCTATGGGGCTGGATGGGGGTCTGGTGGACATTTTGCATCCCCCTTCATGTTCTCTCTGCCTCAATAAGATCTAGAGAGGGAATGCACTGACTCATCTGGGCTGGTTGGGGGTCAGTGGGCTGCGTATTTGCCCCAATCCTTTTCCATTGTACATCAATGGTCTGCATGCAGTCTTGGCTATGAAGGGACTAGATATGCCAGTGATTAAGAATAAGCCGGTATTGTGTATGATAATGATGCGGTCCTTTCTCCAGATCCTCACATGCCCTTAAAATTCTGTTGGATGACTTTGTAAATTTCATGGATAATTGAAACCTGGAAACAAATATTTCCAAAGCTTTTACAATGGCTTGCAGCCCAAAATATCTAAAATCCTATTGCCTAATATTGAAGGCAAGCCCGTTAAAAGGATTTACAAGTTTCCTTCTCTTCAGGCAGTCTTTGATTCTTCCAACACATGGGCCCCATGTGTCTCCTTAAGCAGACAGTTCTTCTCACAATCGGCGGGTTGTTTATTTAATTTGGTCTCTAATATTGGTAGAAATTCAATTATTCATCGCCTGGAAATGTATAAAAAGGAATTAAAAGATAGAAAGAAGTTGGGATTTTGCAAGTTGAGGAAAACAGGGTGTGTAGGCGTATTTTAGGCCTCCCTATGAGCAGCCCTATTTACTCCAGCCACCAAGAGCTCGACTTGGACTTTATTGAGGACCAGATTAAATTAGCCCCCTCTTACTTTTGCCCTCAATCTGGTGTAATGCCCCTACCTCACTCAATAAAGATGTAATTGATGACCATCTCTTATGTGACCTGGGAAACAGATACCTTGGCTCCAGTATATCAAGCAAGCTAACACTAAACTTGTTAGACCCTCCTCCTCTTTCTATAAGCCATCAGAGCCTAAAAAAAGCAGATAGTGGTTGTAGGAAACTGGGTTGCTGGTTGGTGGGGGTGAAACACTATTCAAGCAGCAACCACAATTCTTGTCAGGGTGAAACACAATCAAACCTCAAATTAATCTGTGCTCAACCGTCTGGTAACTTGGTACAAAGTAGTCAGGCTTAACATGGAGGCAATATGTACAGTATTTCTGCAACACTTTAAACAATAATAAAGTGAAAACACAATAAAAGAATATCCCACGCCAAGTTGGAAAAATAGAGTAAAACATAACAAATAGTTTGAGACCAAAACAACAAAAATAAAATTAGTAGGACCAGAGGTATACAGTTTTAAAGAATCAGGTCGAAACATTGCTCAAAAGCAAAAAGCGCCAACTGAGGTTATTTGGTCGCGTCGGTCTTGGACAAACTCAGAAGTTTAGGACGACAACCATGGAGCTTGGGCTGGCTACATGGACCCAGTTTGGCCACTAAACAAACCACTTTATACCCCTGGGGAGTGGACTGCAGTTATGCTTTGCAAGGCTATACATAATCTGGCATCAGTTCCAATGAAGTTGTGCGGCGAAACTTTGCGAGGCTTCGCTTTAATTTGAGTCAGTTCTGATGAAGCTGACAGGTGACTGATGAGGTTTGGCAAGGCTTTGCATAGCTTGTCTTCGAATCTGCTGAGGCTGGCAACTGTGAGGCGAGGCTCTGGAGTGCGCTTCACTGCAGATTTGATGAAGACCAGAGCTGGGCTGGTAAGACAACTCTATCCCATCTTCCAAGGGCCCAGAACTGAAGGGGCACCACAAGGGGTTTAGGACTCCCAGCAGGCAGACTCCAGGTGCAGAGTACAAGAGAGTTGGAGCCTTTTCTGGCCCTGAAGCTCTAATCAGGATACCAGCCAACTAGCCTTTGGAGTCACTCTGGTAGTCCTGGGTTCAAGATGCAGATCCAGTCCTTCTCACTTAGGCAGCAGTGAAGCGTGGCAGCAGAGCAGCACAACAGTCCTTCTGAGTCTTCCACAGGTGCAGAGGTGTATTGAAGAGCTGTGCCTGAGGGTCCAATATTTATACCTGATGCCTGCTTTGAAGTAGGAGATGTTTCTAGAGGCTTCCACCCCTAGAGATGCTTGGAATTGCCTGACTCCCTGACCTGGTGCTAGCTTGTCTGGTGTGAAACCCTCTGTGAGTGTGCTGAGGCAGAGCCAATGGGATGTGCAAGTAATGGTAGGTGACAGATCCTCTCCCCTATCAAGATGGCCCATCCTGCCAACACCTATTGCCTTTTGCCTCACTGGTTAGGACAAGAAAATTCCAAATTTCCACAATGGACATTTTCGGATTTGTGATGTTAAATCTGGTTTTACCATTAATTTCAGATTACAATTCTTTAAAGAGCAAATTCAGCTTTCTTACCTGTTACCAAATGAAAGGTATCCTTATTGAATGTAATAAGGTAACTCAAAGTTATCCTATGGGAGAGGTAGACCTTGCAGCAGCTAAAAGGGAATTGAAGAGTGTTTCACTACCAGGAAATGTAAAAGTTAAAAGTATTTGTCCAACTTTTTAAATACACTACACCCTGCCCCATAGGTTGGGTAGGGCCTACCCTAGCGGTGACTTATACATATTAAAAAGAAAGGTTTAGGACTGGCAAGATGATTATTGTAAAAACCAAAGGAAATGATGGACGGAGTGTTGAACATTGCAAGCACTCACCCCCAGTCAACTGATCTGGGTTTAATCCATCACCGTTCTTTAGCCCACTCTGCCACCCCAGTTCAGACATGGCCATATGCAAATCAGTCTGACCCTGTGCCTCATGGGAACAGTCCAGCCTGAACTGCCAAGCCATGTCTTCCCTGGACCGGAAACAAGCTTCCTAGGACCAGTGTCTGGCATTTCAGCCGTCTTCAGCCAGGCTTACTTGAATCCAGTGGCAAAGTGAGCAAGGGACTCACGTCTGAGCATACCCTGCCAACTTATGGCGAACAAAGCAAAAAACAAAGGAAATGATGGACGGAGTGTGGAACATTGCAAGCACTCACCCCCAGTCAACTGATCTGGGTTTAATCCATCACCGTTCTTTAGCCCACTCTGCCACCCCAGTTCAGACATGGCCATATGCAAATCAGTCTGACCCTGTGCCTCATGGGAACAGTCCAGCCCGAACTGCCAAGCCATGTCTTCCCTGGACCGGAAACAAGCTTCCTAGGACCGGTTTCTGGCATTTCAGCCGTCTTCAGCCAGGCTTGCTTGAATCCAGTGGCAAAGTGAGCAAGGGACTCACGTCTGAGCATACCCTGCCAACTTATGGCGAACAAAGCAAAAACCAAAGGAAATGATGGACGGAGTGTTGAACAAAGTTGTCATGTTAATGCGGTTGTCAGAGACTAATCTCTTCTTGTATATTCAAGAAGTTTCTAGTGACCTCTGAGTTAGCTGGCACACACAAGTAATTAAGTTTAATATACTCAATAGAGACATACTGACCTTAGTCCTATGTTAAATCTATAGTGTATGTTATTCCAATGCGCAGAGCCTATCAGGGATATAGGAACTACACTACATGGCGCCCAACGGTTTGCTAAGGCACTAATTTAATGCTAGATACTGAATTAACTCAGTTGTGCTTTTCTCAGAGACCCTCTACTCATAAAACTCCATAAGACGTCTGAAGTGGGTAGGGATAATATCCGCCATAGCTGAGTAGGACGAAAGTCATATGTATTAGCTGTTTGGTTTCGTTCAACGTTGAAGGATACAGTGTTCCAAAATATTGTGCACCTTATCTTTGTTCCCTTGAAACTTGCTCTACATTTTTCATTTCAACATGTCCAAAAGCGACACAAACACAGTGACCAAGTCGCAGCAGCTTTTAATCGTACAGGTTTTCGTGACCAAGTCGCAGCAGCTTTTAATCGTACAGGTTTTCAAGAAACCGACGAGTATGCTATAATCATCCCTCCAAATATAAGGAGCCATCACTCTAAAACTTATAAAACATGGTCTGACACCAAGAGGTGGTGGAGCAGTTTTTTGTGATAGAGGCACATGAATCTCACCAGACAGAGGTATTCTATTTATGGATAGTATTCCCAGAATCAAATCCAGTAACACACTTGTTTCACTTCTACAAAGAAGATGAACCACCTGAGGAATATATTCCTTTTGAGGATATTGAAATTCCACTCACATACCAGGAGCATGAGCTCTGGTTTAAAGGCGCCCTAAAACATTACAATCACATTACCAGGCTTGGTCCACTAGGTAGACCAGGAGCAACATGGCCGATTTTAGCCGGCAGGCCCTGACATAGAACCTATGTCAGACGAGGAATTACTAAAAAACATACAAAAGCTAATAGAATTATACAGTTAAACCACAACTGTCTGAAAGTCCTGATAAGGTCTTTCCTAAAAACACTCCTACCTCTTCTCAAAAGAAGTGGGTAAATAGTAAACAGAATTCCAAAGAGAAGCGTTCTCATTCCCGAGGCAGGTCTCCTCAAAAAGAGCCCTCTGAAAGGAGGTACAACCTCAGGAATTGGGATAATTTGAGAAAACCTGACAGATATCAAGATAATGATACACGTTCCTCTCGTACCTTTCAGATATCGTCACAGATATCCGAAAGAAGAGGACGGTCAGAAAACATGGAAGAACGCGTGAAGTCCAAAGACGATCAACCCGTTCAGAAAAATAAAGCAAAACCTCAATTCTCCAAGAAAAAGGTAGCAGGTCTGAAGATCAGACATGTCGAGAATACTGAGAACCCAACTCAGGAATGGAGAATGGGCCAGACCATGCTGGACAGTGCAGCCGAAGTTACAATAGCTCGCCAGAACCTGAAGGGACTTCTGGAGACAGTGGGCTTGAATGAAGACATACAAGTTGAGACTGTAGACATCAGGGTTAGTTCTCCACATAGTTTATATGAAATAACACTCCGGATGGAGGGAGACATACCAAAAAAAGTGAAAGTACTCTCTTGGGAGCATCTTTCAAAGGGTTATGATATACTTCTAGCAGAACAGGACTGGCCACCAGAGTTTGTCAGGGAGTGTCCACATGGCGAGGACATCATTATGCCTGCCTTCTCCAACCATATTCCAGTTCATTTGAATAAACATTAGCCAGGAAATGGGCAGTAGCCCAAGCCCCAGCACTGTATAAAAATCATGTAGGATGGGATGAGGACTTGCCTCACCACAAAATCCAGTTAAAAAATCAACCGACTGCACAAAGACAGTACCCAGTTAAGCAAGAAGCTAAAAAACAGTTCAGGGAGATTTTAGATCAACTTGAATATCAGGGGGTGATTGAAACATGCACCTCATCAATGAACAATCCTTTGTTTCCTGTCTCCAAACCAGACAATACATATCGTCTAGTTTTGGATTACAGACACCTAAACGCATGTTGTAAAACATTTGCAGTGCAAAATGCACATAGTACAGCATTAATGAATAACATTGTGCGTAAAAAATATAAACCCAACATTAGACATATCAAATGGTTTCTTTTGTCAAAATATTGCACCAGAAAGCAGATATTTGACTGCTTTCTCTATAATGTGGACCCAGAGTCAATTTTGTCGACTGCCCCAGGGATTCAAAAACAGCCCGGGGTTATTCTCAGCAAGGGTAACAGAGTTACTACAAACTTATGATGACGAGGCATTATCATATGTCGATGATATATATCTGACAGACGATGACCTGGATAGGCACTTGAACAGGGTGAGCACCATAATATTGGGCTTCGCCTCAGAGGGTTACAAATTCAACTTTAAAAAGTCAAGAATTGCCCACCTCAACGTCCTTTTCCTAGGATATGAACTGTCAAGTGAAGGCAAAAGCCTGGCAGCTAACTTTTTAGAAAAGTGTGCGCTGCTCCAACCGCCAAAAACGCTGAAAGATTTACAGTTGAGTCTAGGTTTCCTGAATTTTGGAAGAACTTACATTTTAAATTACGCAGAAAGGGTTAAACCTCTCTACGAATTAATCAAACCTGATTTTAAAATCACACATTGGACCCCAAAACACACAGAAATTTTGCGTTCACTCCAAACAGACATGTTAGCAATGAAACACTTGCAAACACGCGTAAACGTACGCAACTTAGTGATCCGAATAATTCCGGATCAATGCGGATTCACCTACTTAACTTCTAACGAAGGTGAAAAAGAACCAATTGCATACAAATCCCACTTGTATACACAAGCAGAAATTAAATTCACTTCTACAGAAAAAATTCTGACAGCAGTTCAAACCGCTGTAGCAAAAAAAAGAGCCCTAGCACAGGGGAAACGCATTATGGTTGTGACTCCTGTACCAGCCCTAGAGGCAGTTACAAAGGCTAGCATTCCAAATGCAAAAGCTTTACATCCGAGATGGATACAATGGGTTAATTCTCTTGCTGCAACTGATGTTGAATACCTTTTTGATCCATATTTAAAAACACAATCATTCCTGCAATATGAACACGAATGTCCTCTGCCTACTGAAATTCTGCCTCTTGACCAGTACAAATCTATAATTTATACTGACGGATCTGCACAGCCCGCTATGGGGAGCAAACAAGCTTACAGTGCAGCGTGTGCTATCGTTAAAGGTCGCATGCGAGATGGCAAATTCAGACCAATGGTCACAAAAACCCAATCTCTAGGAGATTGTACAGCTCAGCGAGCTGAACTACAATCATTTAAGATGGCACTTGAAAATTCATATCACGATAGTGTGCGATTCTTTTTACTGTGTTCAATCTTACAATGAATATTTACAGAATTGGATTCAAAATGGTTTCAAAGATGCAAAAGGTGGCACGATCAAGCACAAATTGCTTTGGGAACAAGTAGTTCAGTTCGGAAACGGACTACAGAACACTCACGTGATACACACGCTGAGTCACCAAAGTGATGGCGTTCACGTTGAAGGGAATTCATTGGCTGATGAAGCCACGAAAGGGGCTGTGCAAACGGCTTCAGTAGCTGCAATCACTCGTTCAAAGCAAAATAAACAGCAAAATAATGCTGGCTGTCAATGCATCAAGCAAAGGCAGCGGTGTGGCATTACCTAAAAAGTTTCCACTCAAATACTCATATATAATTGATGCGAACAATGTTCTGTTTGCTCGAATCCCTGGAGTGGGGGATAGAGTAATTCTAACCATGAAACAAAGAATAGGGCTAATCCTAGCAGCACATGAAGGGCTCACCTCTGCCCATGCAGGTGTTTCAGCCACAGTAGCATTATTAACACAAAGGTACTGGTGGCCCGGCATTAGGAAACAGACTAGAAATTATGTTTTGGACTGTGAGATATGCCAAAAGATGAAAGTCTCTATTGTGAAACGTCCTGCGCAGACGCCCCTGTTAATTTCAGATAAACCATTAGCTTGGGTTTACCTGGACCACTGCTGTCCCCTGCAAAGGGATGGGAACTATAAATATATCATGGTCACAGTGGATTCGTTCCCTAGGTTCCTATGGATGTGGCCTCAACGCTCGGCTGACGCTCGAACTGTTATAAAAGATTTGCAAGTCTTTATCGGCACATACACAATAGGCACACTACATTCTGACCAGGGCCCTGCGTTTAGCTCTAGGGCTTACAAAGAAGCCATGGCCAGTCTGGGCGTAGCATTGCGGTATTCTTCTCCATTCCATCCTGAGGGAAATTCTGTTGTGGAAAGAAAAAAACGGGACATAAAGCAGTCTATAACAGCTAGGGTATTAGGTTCGGGTGATGGGTGGGTCAAATATTTATATGGGGTCCAGCGTGCAATAAAGAACTTGCCAAGAAGTTCTCTAGAGGGTGTCATTCCATATGAGGTCCTGTTTGGGACTAGAATGTTGGTTCCGGACTTAGATATGAAAGGCACAGTGGTGGAAACAAACAACTTGTTATCAAAGATCGTTTGGCTGTTTTGCAGGACTTAAATGAATTAAGAACGCAACAAAGCAACGTGGTCCTGAAGCCAACCACAACTGAGAAAAATCCGGCCGTCCCAGCAAGGCCTGTCTGGATCCCAAAGCTTGGGGATATAGTCAGAGAAAAGATCGCGGATAAGAAGGAATTTGGGCCTTCTTACAGACAACCAGTACCTGTCTTAGCAATCCACGGATCAAGAACAGTACTTTTGCCGCCCCTTGCTGGTAAAAAGGAGAAAAGATTTGTCTCCATCGACCTGATCAAACCACACTATGTGGCCGATACTGAACAGTAGGCCAAGTGGACTCCGCCAATGTAGCAGACGCACTCCTCTAGCTACAATCCAAGAGGTTCAAACTGAGAGACTCATCACCTTCGAAGATTCGACAGTGAGAAATAGAGGACTAAGCAACAATGCTGTGGACCTTGTACCTCTTGAGACCCAAATAACAGTTCGTCCAGATACACCTGTCTACAACGAAGTAACAAGTGATCAACTGGTTCCAGCAATTACATCAAATACGGATGCAATTCCAACCATTGACAGAACTGCTTCTGGCTATTTCATGAACTTCGATATGTTTTCTGAGGATAACAAACGCAATGGAGCGCACACCGCGAGCTCCTCCTCCGGGTCGCCCCATGGGAAGCTGGTGCATGAAGTTCTTAAGTGGCTCACCCCAGTGGGTGCAAGTAAGTACTTGTTGATAATCTCTAGACCCGATACATGTCCCGGGTTTTAAAATATCGCCCGAGACATGGCTCGGGTTTCGGGATAACTTCCCTCCTCAGTCGAGAAATAGTTAGGGGTGGAAGAGAGGGCCGCCAAGCAACCGTCAAGGGCCTCAGTGCCCACACAGGCACGCAGGTGCGTCGTCCAGGAGCTCGTCAGCTCAAAGCTCGAGGGAGCCATTTTTATAAACAACCGCAATGGAGCGCACATCGCTAGCTCCTCCTCCGGGTCGCCCCATGGGAAGCTGGCGCATGAAGTTCTTAAGTGGCTCACCCTAGTGGGTGCAAGTTAGTACTTGTTGATAATCTCTAGACCCGATACATGTCCTGGGTTTTAAAATATCGCCCGAGACATGGCTCGGGTTTCGGGATAACTTCCCTCCTCCGTAGAGAAATAGTTAGGGGTGGAAGAGAGGGCCGCCAAGCAACCGTCAAGGGCCTCAGTGCCCACACAGGCACGCAGGTGCGTCGTCCAGGAGCTCGTCAGCTCAAAGCTCGAGGGAGCCATTTTTATAAACAACCGCAATGGAGCGCACACCGCTAGCTCCTCCTCCGGGTCGCCCCATGGGAAGCTGGTGCATGAAGTTCTTAAGTGGCTCACCCCAGTGGGTGCAAGTAAGTACTTGTTGATAATCTCTAGACCCGATACATGTCCTGGGTTTTAAAATATCGCCTGAGACATGGCTCGGGTTTCGGGATAACTTCCCTCCTCAGTAGAGAAATAGTTAGGGGTGGAAGAGAGGGCCGCCAAGCAACCGTCAAGGGCCTCAGTGCCCACACAGGCACGCAGGTGCGTCGTCCAGGAGCTCGTCAGCTCAAAGCTCGAGGGAGCCATTTTTATAAACAACCGCAATGGAGCGCACACCGCTAGCTCCTCCTCCAGGTCGCCCCATGGGAAGCTGGTGCATGAAGTTCTTAAGTGGCTCACCCCAGTGGGTGCAAGTAAGTACTTGTTGATAATCTCTAGACCCGATACATGTCCCGGGTTTTAAAATATCGCCCGAGACATGGCTCGGGTTTCGGGATAACTTCCCTCCTCAGTAGAGAAATAGTTAGGGGTGGAAGAGAGGGCCGCCAAGCAACCGTCAAGGGCCTCAGTGCCCACACAGGCACGCAGGTGCGTCGTCCAGGAGCTCGTCAGCTCAAAGCTCGAGGGAGCCATTTTTATAAACAACCGCAATGGAGCGCACACCGCTAGCTCCTCCTCCGGGTCGCCCCATGGGAAGCTGGTGCATGTCTCGGGCGATATTTTAAAACCCGGGACATGTATCGGGTCTAGAGATCATCAGTTCAACAAGTACTTACTTGCACCCACTGGGGTGAACCACTCAAGAACTCCTTCAGAGACCATCAGTTCAACAAGTACTTACTTGCACCCACTGGGGTGAACCACTCAAGAACTTCATTTACCAGCTTCCCTTGGGGCGACCCGGAGGAGGGGCTAGCGGAGTGCGGTCCATTGCGGTTGTTTATAAAAATGGCTCCCTCGAGCTTTGAGCTGACGAGCTCCTGGACGGCGCACCTGCGTGCCTGTGCGGGCACTGAGACCCTTGACGGTTGCTTGGCGGCCCTCTCTTCCACCCCTAACTATTTTCTCTTCTGAGGAGGGAAGTTATCCCGAAACCCGAGCTATGTCTCGGGCGATATTTTAAAACCCGGGACATGTATCGGGTCTAGAGATCATCAGTTCAACAAGTACTTACTTGCACCCACTGGGGTGAACCACTCAAGAACTCCTTCAGAGACCATCAGTTCAACAAGTACTTACTTGCACCCACTGGGGTGAACCACTCAAGAACTTTATTTACCAGCTTCCCTTGGGGCGACCCGGAGGAGGGGCTAGCGGAGTGCGGTCCATTGCGGATGTTTTCTGAGGATCCCAGCGAGCCTGAAATGATGCCAGTACAAAGAACTTTCAAAGAACAAGCAACAGACTTTTTTCATCTACTGGAAAAAACGTATCTGGTTTCACCATGGATTGGAGTATGGATTGTTTTGGGAATATTCTTCTTTCTACTTTGGTTAGCTCTGGTAATAACTCTGGGCATGCTGATTAATGGAAGATATATTGAAATGGACACAGCAAGTAAAAGAGTGAACTTACTTCTCCAGCCACACAAATCATCCCATCGTGAAGCAAGAGACTTGTCAGCAGTGAACATCACAGCGATTCCTATACCTGATGGTATAGTTTGGGACAAAACCGAATATGACATTTTTGGCCCATTGGAGCTTTTGAAGATTTATGAATAACTGTATGTTTAATCATAAATATATGAATAACTGTATGTTTAATTATAACCTCCAGTTCATTAGATTGTTGTAGAATCATCACAGGATAATTTTATTGAATTCCCTTTTGAGAGTCTAGATACGAGTTCTAACATTATTAGACAAATCCATTTTAGGAACAAGTTTTCCTTCACCCTTCTTCCATTACATCTGAATTGTCCTTATTCTATAGGTTATTTCCTTTTTACATCATTCATCAACATTCCCCTTTTTTCCTTTTTCCACACAGCTATTTTTCTTTATAGCATTTCTGCGTTGGACGCCAGTAATTTGTATTCCTTAGTCCAATATGGATAAATTGCAAACATTCGGTTTTACGGATGAGGATCTTGCCTCACTACTGGGTGACTCTTTGTTGGGGGGTCAAGCTGTCCACGCAACCAGCATTATAGGCAATGAAGATCTTAATAAATTAACATCTTTAAAGAAAAAAGCAAAACGTATTGAAATGCATGGACACTTCATGCTGAAGTATTTAAAAGCAGGGATTATCCCACAAGGATTAAGAGTGAGGAACATTCCGGGGCTTTTTGTCAAGATTCGAAAAATTTTAGAACGTTGGTTGCACATTGCCAACAGATTCTCTCGCGATTTAATGATTTTGATTGTGGAGACGTCCAAAGAGATGGTTCAAGCGCTGGTAGATGAGATACAGGAACTGGAAAATAAAATCAAAAGTAGTCAGGCGATTGAGGATGCGAAAAAGAAACTAGAAGAAGTGGAAATGGAAATGTCTTCCTATCACGATTATCTGATGAAACGTAAAACAGATAAACTTAAAAAAGATGTAAGGTACACGAGCCAGGAGAAAATGTATCCATATCTGGCTGATAACTTTTACCAACAACAACCCATAGAAGAGGATCAATATCAACCCTCATCTGACAGATTTGTCAAAAAAGTGGTTACCTTGTCGGATACGTCAGACTCCGAGGGGGAAAGTTATAACCAGTATCAGATACATACTCCAGGACGACATATGCCAGACAACAACAGAGGTGAACGCCCTGGTTTTTTAGCCAGGCGAGGGGCACAGAGGACCAGATGGCGCCCCAGATACCAACGACGTCAACGGGGCAATTATCAAAATTACCCACAGGGACAGAATTTCTATTAAGACGATCCTCAAGTGTTGGTGACGAGACATGCCCAATACTGGCGCGAGTGAATCAAATACCCATATTCAATCTTAGTTCACACATGATTGACAGTCAGACGGAGTCTTTATTAACAAAAGGCCTTTCTTTTGTTCCACACGCGAAAGCCAATAAGTTTGAACTATTCCAAGATTTGATATCATTTTTTCATAAAATTAGACTTTGTGCCTTCTTTGAAGGACAAACTAATCAGGACACTAATTCTAAACAAATCAGGCTTAACACCGCCATCTACATTTGTCCCCACCCTTGAGCAAGTTGGACCTGAAATTGCCATTTTTGAACATGTTGTGTTTAACAAATCAACCACTGCCTCAAAATGTATCCCTGTACCGAGCTGTAATCTTTCTCGGGAGGAACATAAAGCTTTATTTGATCTAAAAAACAACAAAGATATTACTATTAAGGGATGTGATAAGGGAGGTGGCATCGCATTGATGGAGACGGATCAATATGTTACTAATATGCTTAACATGCTTTCCAACAAAGATCATCATACCCCCATACTCTTAGATCCCACTAAACGGGTATCTAAGATGATTGCAGACATTACTAACAAAGCTTTGGATGAAAGTCTCATATGTGAGAAAGAGTGGCAATATTTGAATGTCACCAAACCAAAAATGGCATCCATATATGGGATTCCAAAAATCCATAAGAGCACTACTAATTCACCGTATAGGCCCATTGTAACAACTATTGGGTCAGTTACAGAACCATTATCGAAATAAGTGGATTCTATGTTACGACCGTATGTCCCTAAAATTAAATTATATATAAGGGACACCACAGATATCACCAACAAAGTGGAACAGTTATCCTTCTATGAGGCCACACAAACTTTGGTCACTATGGATATAGAGGCCCTGTATAGTAATATCCCCCAGACAGCTGCATTAGAAGCTGTCGGTTGGTTCATTGAAGCATATAACATAGATTGCCCAAGTCAATTTATCTTGGATTGCCTAAATATTGTACTGCAAGAAAATACCTTTGAATTCAATGGGTCATTATTCCAACAGACTAAAGGAGTCAGTATGGGGGCTTCTTGTGCCCCAACAGTGGCAAATATTTTTATGGCGCATTACGAGCACAAGTACATTTACAATGATGTTGCACCATTCAGTAAATCTGTCACAAGTTGGTCCAGATTCATTGATGACGTTTTTTATATCTGGAACGGAACGGAGGAGGAGCTTACTGATTTTGTCTCATGGCTCAATCTTTGTGATACAAATATTCGTTTTGTATCAACCAGTGACAAATACAGTGTAGAATTTTTGGATGTTACCATCAAAGTCAATGAACAAAAACTCTCAGTTGACCTCTTTACGAAACCTACTGCCCGCAACACTTTGTTGCACTTTTCGAGTTATCACCCGAGGATTCAAAAGACTACCATCCCATTTGGACAGTTCCTGCGTCTTCGCAGGAACTGTACCAATTTGATTGATTACGACAGGCAGTCTTGTGTCATGAGAGCCAAATTCATTGCTAGGGGTTACCCCAGAAGATTGGTTCGTGACTCTTACAAAAGAGCACGATACTATGACCGTCAATACCTACTCACGGATAAGAACCCCAAACAACAAGATCGCCTGGTATTCATTACACGACATTCGACTATGAATGACACCATACGTCAGATTGTCAATTCTAATTGGCACATTTTGAACGCCACAAGAGAAAAATCTGACCATATAGCAAAACCAGTGTTTGCATACCGGAATAACAAAAATCTGAAGGATTTGATAACACGATCAGGTATGAGGAAGACCCCAACAACCTTAACACAGACCACCTTGAGTGGTACATCTACTTTGAAGGGCAACTATAAATGTTTGTCTTGTATTGCCTGCAGATTTGCTTTGGAAGTTAAACAATACTCCATCAATGGGGTCAATATAGACCTACAGAGCCTGACAAATTGTAAGACAACTAATATTGTCTATGCATTAATGTGTCCTTGCAATAAACCTGTATAGGTGAGACATCGCGATCAATGGCGACGCGACTAACAGAACATAGGTCGGCCATTAGGACGAAAAAATTGCAAGCACCTTTGACACAGCATTACGTCGATCTGAACCATACCACGGAAGATATACGATGGTTGATCTTAGAAAAGATTCATACCAATGGACCGAAAGGGACAGAAATTCGCAAACGAAGGGAGGTGTTTTGGATATTTTCTTTAGACACCTACAAAAAAGGTCTAAACAATGAAATTCTGTGTAGCCAAGCAATCCGTTACAATAACTAACTTGTTGTTACCTCTAACAATAAGGGTCTTCTATATGCAGTGCTTTTAACATCTTAGGCTGCCATGAGACATCTGAAACTGGAAGGTCATATGATCAGGTGTATGATTATATGTCACTGGTTATGCTCATTGATACATATCGCCATAGATTGACATAACATACTCTTTCCTGTTTATAGTTAGATTCGGTCACTTTGACCTGATATACTAATTTTAATCAATGTCACATTGCAATGACCTTGATTGGAGAATAGGATTAATATTTTGGGAATATGTGTAGCATCTAGTAATCCCAAAAGGATGGTTGATAGCAGTATCCCAAAGATTTCATTTTCGGAATGGAGAGCACACCATATGTTTCGGTTTAACATACTGTGACCCATACTAGAGACCCAGAGTAACTAGTTGGGAGATCGAATCTGTCGGTGATATTCCCAATCTGCTATGCAATAATGACTAACTCAAATCTCCATAGATTTACACAAATGTAACTGAGTAGACACTTTAGTAAATTGAACTCATTACTCGATTCGTGCATGAAACGGCTTATGCAATACTAGCGCAAGATGGCGCCCGTTGTTGTACTCCATTGACATGGGTATTTGGATCCACCTCACATACGTCATTGTATGCGTCAGTATGGGCGTTGTCATGATGTTGATTCCGGGTACCAATCACTGATCGGCATAAGTGCTTAAATGTGAATATTGGCGCCGCAGTGCCGTTTGAACTTTGATCGCGGAAGCGGAAGCACCGTACAGCTTCCTGATGGACGATTGATGGGAACGCGCAATGAATCTCAATCCACGAGATTAATGCGCACGCTGTTCCTCTTCTGACGAGTGTGCCAGCTGAACTACACATCAGGTATGCATATAACGCGAATAGAGAATACGAGCAGAGGGGCATTGACCTGATGACGAATCTTAGTGGTCCCCTTGACAGGGATATCCTGATAGATATAGGTCAGTACCTTGAGCATTTAATCGGAATATGTATCGATATAAGAAAGTGAATTCGGGGAGTTTAATAAATTCTGAGTTCAATAGCTAGAGACCTTTAGAGCTTGAAACATTATTAATTCCAACGTGTTATAGTTGACTCCGGAGTATACATATACATTTTTTTTTTAGATTCGGTTGCTGCATTATCGAATAAAATCACTATTCGTCTAGTGGTCTGCGTGGCACCAACCAGCGGGCTCTTTTTGTCTATACGCGTTCAACACTAATAGTAAGTGCGTAACAACAACAAAAAAATTCTGCTAATTGACTTATAACCTTAACGTTAGGATTGGGCATGCATTATTGATATTAAAACCAGTCAATTTCCTAATTTCAGACCCCTTTTGGGTTAT
This sequence comes from Triturus cristatus, assembly GCF_964204655.1. Taxonomy (NCBI): domain Eukaryota; kingdom Metazoa; phylum Chordata; class Amphibia; order Caudata; family Salamandridae; genus Triturus; species Triturus cristatus. The sequence goes on from NC_140594.1 coordinate 662,640,791, forward strand.
CATTGGCCATTCCACGTGAGGTCACGGAACTCGTCTCACTTTTTATTGCTCACCTTGTAATTCCATATCACTGGATGGGAGGTTACCGTCAATAAGATATGTGAGTACTGTATCAACTATTATTTGAATCCCGAAGCCCACCAGTATATGGTTCTTATGGAAATAATTGGAACTGCGTGAGCCATGTAAGGAAAAAATTATTGTGTCACATAGACAATATTGAAGGTCTATATATCTTGCATCTAGACAATCACCTAGCATTTTTTTAAAAAGATATCACATGTGATGATTTATTCAACACTGTTGGTAAAACAAATGAACTGGTTATTCAGTATATAAATTTGTAAATATTAAGAGTAGACACTTTTCTTGATTGTTTTTAAATTTGTGTATTCTAGTCACTTATGTATATAAATATTATAGTTTGTCTTTTTCTTATCATGTTGTAGGAGCTAAGAAATCATGGCTACCTGAGCAAGGCTGAACGCCGAAACACGCGTAGTGTGATTAAGTCTTGCCATGTTCAAATTATGAAATCAATTGTACTGTAATTGATCGACCAAAATGGAAAGATAGATTGTTAACAACTCATGTTTATTATATCTTTTCATGTCTTTTTTGTTTTTCTCCCCATGTCAGTTGTAAATATATGGGTATATGATTTAAATAGAATCACCAATGTGTAAATCTATGCACAATTACAGTGATCGATATAAGAATAATCAAAGGTAAAATTTAGAAACAAATTGAGGTAAAAGAAGCAAACTTAATGAGATCTATTTACCCAGAGGATTTTGAGGAAGCAAAATAGACACGTTGTTCATATTTGTACAAGATTATCGATTTATATCAATAAACAATAATAATGAATTGTAACACTTTTGGGTGGTATTTGGTTTTCATGACTAGTAAATGCACTTTTATATATAAATAAGTCTACCACGTTTAGATAAGTTTCCTATATATTTATTTACAATAAGCTTTTGAAGATTCCACATTTATTTAAAATTTCATTAAGTGACTTTATTACCTCCAGTACCTTTTCTGATGATTGGGACTTCGAGACTGTTAATAATATGATGTCTGATCTAGAGATGTCAACTGCATTCACTAATAATGAATATTTACAAGGTTCATCAGACTATGAACAACTGTATTGTTATAACCACTATGGTCATCATTTCTTGCATAAATCTGCAACACCTAGAAATGTATTAATGTATATCCAATGGGGACATTGTCCTACGCCACCAAAGGGTAGCTCAAAAACGTTTGCAATGAAATTTCCATATTTTTCAGGGTTTAATATCTCAAATGCAGAGACATTTTACTTTAAGAATGTCAATAAGACAGGAATGAACTATGTTAACTAATACCAAACAAATGTATTCTGCAGCCTTTATTTCCCAACTGTCTAGACAGGGTTACGACTTTTGGAAAGACAACATTGAGACGAAAACTGTCTAGGGTACTAAAGATCGGCGAGTACAGGAAATAGAAGCTTTGTTTAGAGCCTGTATTATCCCTGAGCAAATTATGTTTTTGAACAACACTGTCCAACAAACATCATGCCTTGGAAAAGCCAAGATAAAAGACATGAACACTCCGTCTATACCTGCACCTACAAGTGAAAGCAATACACAGGGGGAGGTCGACGTACATACTATTTTGAAAAATAACAGATCAGATCCTGAATGGATAAAATGGTTGCTCTGACCCTTAGACACAAACAACTGTCAAGATAGATTCCTGAACAAAACACAAGGTTTTACCTTTCATAGGCCAGACCCACGTAATGTCCAAAGACAGCATCCACGTGTAGTAACAACTTACAGTATAGGCAAACTTTGCCTTGATTGACTACAGAAAGCTACACTAGAGGATGTAAAATTACACTTAACTTTACTTCAAGAAGGCGCAGACCTTAGGGAATTCTTGCTAGGACCAAGAAAACCGCATCAAAACGTTTCATAAATGCCGGTATCCACGCTGCTTATAATGAAGCATGGAAGGTCCCCCAAGCAGAGACTGCAGAACAAATACGAGAAATTGATCGTATTAATTTCGAGAAATCTCTCTCTGTAGTAGACAATGGGTTAACAACTCTGTCGTCCAATGATATATTCTTTGGACAGCATTGTATCCTCTGTCATAGACATCATGGAACAAGACTTGGTCATGTTGCAACATGGTCAGTCACAGCTACGTTCTATCATGCTATTAGGCTGGACGCTTCAAAACCTGTGTTCTAGCTATGTGCCTTGGCGTTTAATCAATACTACATCACTGTTTGCAGAATTCAATCTCACTGATAGACAGATCAAAATGGCACAAAGGGGAGCAGACTAAACATTGCTGAGCATTGAAAAACTGGAGAAATTACCATTCACAGTGGAAGAAAAACCAGCTACTGAGTGGATCATACATGGTACGACTTTCCATTTTCAGTATTGGCTAAAAAATATACCAGCAGTTAAATATGAAACGTTGGGTAAAGAATACATCAAGACATCCTGGGATTTACCTTACACACATAGATGTTGGAGTGGGGGACGTGAAGTGTTTCTTAGCGGTGAAAACTGTGAACACGCACTAAGCGGTTCTCTTCTTTGTCAGGTATTAACTTACACGGGCCTGTGACGGTTCCACTACAAACTTATCCTGCCACCTGCATGGTTCACCGGCAGCAGTGATTAATCCAATCTTTGGTCAACTTTCGAATGGGAGTTACATTATGGTGAATGATCACAGCTGCTTTGGCATGCTGCCAGGTATCCCATATCTAGTAACGGTTACATCCAGGGTCACTTGCTGTATGCAAGTCTTGTTTCCCCAAATAGACATAGTCAGGGAGTCGCCTTTATGGCCTTCACTGAATATCTCTTCTATACAAATTGATACTCTAAGCAGAATGAAAGCCATTCTTTTACAAAATACTGTGCCTTTGACCTCTGCCAAAGAAACCTATGATCTCCAAGTCGCAAGGACTTCTGCGGAGATACATACCCTTTTGTATACAAACTGCCCTGTGCATTTCTCAGAAATGTTAGGTCATATCTTAAACATGTCTGATACGAGCGGTATTGTACATGTATTTAATAACGTGTGTGCAGGACTGTTAGCACCTTTTCAAGCAGTCCTCGGAATTTTTCCAAACTTCGTGCACTCTGTATTTGGCGGTCTGCCGCTGCTTTTAGCACTCGTTACAGGGATACTATTTTTGCTCCTATTGCTACGATATGGCAAGCCAAATCACCAGCGACACCCAGTTCACCATGGAGAGAACCCTTTGGGAGATGAAGTGTCATGAGCGCATCGTCCAAATTCTGGGTTTACCTCGTCTACGAGAATTAAACACCACTTGGTTCCTGTCATACAGACCAACCTGGCAAGATTGCATCTTACCTGTTCTACGCTGCCTGCTATGTGGTGAAGAATGAGTGCTGGATATTTGTCTGACACTCCCATCATTCATGCCTACGGATATCGATACTCTGCTGGACCCGATAACGGCCCATGCTATCTGTTGTCCCCAGCGGCTACCAACCCTGATGGTGGCATTCATTGAGAACTCACAGATGCACCATGCTACTGCTGAGGTACAAGAGGATACACCAAGCGCGCAGGTAACATCTAAACCGGACATTGCTGATGCTTCCGATGCTGAAGGCGATAGTTCGCATCTATGTGCTGTTGATCTTCTACACAAGGTATTCCAACTCTCACCTACAACGGTAGACGACTTATTGTCTACAGTATTAGAAAAATGTATGTTTTCTCCATCCCCACACACTGACTTTTGATTCGAGCACACAGTGTTCTGTAGAGACTCTGAATTTGGCCTTCATTCTTTTTCAAACGTAATACTGACTTTGGAACTTTTTCTATGATTATATGTTTTTCTCTTCCCAGTCCCAAAATTGTATTTTTCATTTTTTGGCACAGTAATCTGCTTATAGTAGAACTATTCATAGAGAACAGAATTCTTTGATAACACTTCCAGGGACAGTATGCCACCTTGTCATGAATAACAATTTGACTTATGTAACCTGATATGAAATGGTTTCGGCCCTTTTTCATCTGTATTTACGAGCCATTTCATCACATGTATATATTTTGGTTCATTCAATTAGCATTCCAATGTGATCCTATGCTTAGAATGGAACATTGCGTTTAATATGTACAACACTTTATGCATAGCAATGGTTTTGTAATGTATTTTTAGAACATGTGTTTAAGATATGTTTTTAGATTATTTTAGCAAACCCATGCGATACTCTGTTTTAAGATATGTTTAGAACGTTTAGGATTTAGTAACGTCGTTCATACGAAACTGGAGTGGGTGTTGTGTGCAGATTTAGATTCCGTATATAGATTTCCCGATTTATGCCCTTATATAGGTACAATTCACATTGCCCTTATTTGGACATAGAAATCCAGCCCTTATTTAGACATTGTCCGTACAAACCAAATACAGGCATGGCCACCTACATCCATCCATCCACGTCACAACGAATTCTTGGAAAACCAGACCCTTAAGCCTTTAGGAATTTCCCCCAGCTTGAATATTGATTTCTCCAAGAACTCATTAAGTATGCATGAACATCTATCCCTTAGGGGTTCATTCATGATGTTCCTCTGCCCGACTTTTACCTCAATACTGGCATTCCTAGACACCTTCAAGGTATAAATATACCAGCACTTGCACTGGCAAATTGCGGTTCCTGGAGGATTCGATCCAACCCAGACTACACGGTTCGCCACGGCAAGTTCGGAAGAAGATCGAGTTCCAGCCTGATGCACTGAACTGACGCTGCCATCCTCCTCGCAGAGATTCCAGCTCCAGTGCTCTCTGACTTCCCTTGCGGGGGTTAGACTATCGAGTCCAGAAAAGTGATTCCAACCTCACTCATTGAAAGGTATGGAGCTGACTAGGACTTAGAGAAACTTTTGGCAACTCTTGGCTACACTAAAATATAGCTAGCTATACTTTAGAAACGGCACCTACTTCAAACCTCATACTGTACTTAGGTTAGGTACACTGGGGTAGAACAATTTAGAAGCATCAGATGAGTATCACATTTTAGCTTATGTTATTTATGTATGTATTTTGATTAATATATGTCATAGCTACAAACCATGCTATTGCAGTATTATTTTATCTTACTGCTAACCTCGTACATATTGTACTTTGCAGTCTGTCTTACAATTGTAGCAATTCATATCTCTTGCATGAGAAATGAGACAGTTCAATAAACCCTTTTATTGAAAAGCCCGTCTCTCTATTTTTGTGCAACTCTGTAGAAACAAAGCATACACAATTGACTGAGTGAAACTGTTATCTATTGTTTCCACGATTCTGTGACTGTTCCGATTCTAAGGGAAACAAAGTTGTCATGTTTATGCGGTTGTCAGAGACTAATCCCTTCTTGTATATTCGAGAAGTTTCTAGTGACCTCTGAGTTAGCTGGCACACACAAGTAATTAAGTTTAATATACTCAATAGAGACATACTGACCATAGTCCTATGTCAAATCTATAGTGTATGTTATTCCAATGCGCAGAGCCTATCAGGAATATAGGAACTACACTACAGGACAGTTCAGGTAGGTTTCCTAGGGTGGCAATGTCGTCCCCTGTAGGTTCTGGAGCATTGCTCTCAGACTAAGCCTCCTCCCGGACCAGGGAGTTCCTGGAGCGGGTTTTACACGACTCTTGACCTTCTTCTATTTGGCAGGTACCGGGGCCATTCTTCCAGGTTCCTGTCCTGCTGACTACCCCCTCGGTCACCCCTGGACCTTGTGATCATTCACACACACTTAGACAACCCCATCATCTCTAGTTGAGACCAGAGCTCCACTTCTTTCCAGATGGTGTGATCCATGTCAAAATCGAGCAGACAGTCCACAAGCATGGATGGAATCATAGCTAACCTCAACAAACCTGAGACCCTCACCCCATTCAAAGGGAACCAGAGTCACTGTATAGTGACTTTCATGCTTGTCAACTACTCTAACCTAATGTAATACATTAGAGACTACCTGCTCTGACGACACCAGATGACACCTGGCAGTAGACTGCTGGCTCCTGTGTCGCTCAAAGCCTCCACCCACCACTCATTGATGGTGATTCACTGCCTCTACTGTTTAGTGTTGCTAGGCACGTGGGCCTTTGGCACCATCTCTCCATCACCCAGGGACATTAGGGTAACTTCGGCACTTCCCGTCATGCTAACTGGGGCAATCTCCTTCCCAAGCACTATGCTAGGCAACCCGGGTGTCTGCCCACCAGTGGCAGGCTGTGCCTTCATGGTGCACTTGCCATCATCCTTGAAGTACCCAACCTGATGGCACTCATAGCACTTGGGGGTGAACTTCCCTGAGGAGTTAAGATCAGGGAACCTGTTCTTCTGCTCAGGTCGGGATTGGATATCCTGCTCCGTGAAACTATTTTGGGGACCTTTAGAGAACTCCTTATTTGTATCCCCCATTCCGTCTTCTGGTGGGAACCCAGGCCACCTTTGAGGTGATCCCCCTCAGATAACGTCTTGTGAACCCTGGTGCTGAGCCTGTGGTCTGCCTCCTTAGCAAGCTCCCTGGGGTCAGTGAGCTTACTATAAATCAGGTGTTGGTGCAGCTCTGGAAAACAAACCATGAACATGTGCACTCTGGCAATCAAATTGTACAGCCCCTAGTAATATTTCACTTCACTGCCCTTCACTCAATAGTCCAGTGCCTTGGATCTGATCGAGCAGCTTGTTGCTGTCACTAAACATCTGCCTGTACTTTTATGGGGTTAGGACATACTTCCTGTTCACCACATTCCAGGTAATACCTGTGTGTGGTCCCGTATAATATGGGTCTAAAAGGCGTATAGACAGAACATATCTTGCAGCCTTCTGACGGTCTCCATAGATTACATATCTTAAATGGACTCACAGTATGGTCCAAATCGATGTATATAAAGTCATTTCCAAAAAAGGGAGAGTACTCCCACCGTCAGTAGGGTGTCTAACATCCGTGGATAGGCTGCAAGATATGTTCTGTCTATATGCCTTTTAGACCTATATTATACGGGAACACACACAGTACCTGGAATGTGGTGAACTCACCTTCAGAGATTTTGTGCTTTCCCTGAGGAAGTCGTCAGGTGAATTTCCCCAAGACGAAACACGTGTCAGCTACTTTTGGCGATGTTACCTACAACCATTTTTCTCGCCTGCACAATATAATTACGGCTTTGACAAGAACGAAAGAAAAGAAGAAAAAAAGAAGAAAACTTCTTTTGAGCCCATCTTTTCTTTGGGAATTTTTTGGAGTGACTTGATATGGTTTATTTGTGAATATCAAATTTTCTTTTGCTCGGGACCGATAACTTTGTCTATTGCAAAAACAGGAAGATTGAAGATAAAAAGTTGCAGAAAAACCATGCCAAGGATGTCAGATCCAGCAGTGGTTGACTCTAAAATACTTTATGGGATGCAAGGCCGCATATAAGGTAAAGAGAGTAGATGCTGAAATCTTTCTCCCAAGATTATGTCACGATCCACACTTCCTTATGTTTTGAGCCCCATTTGGACCTGGTGACTAATTCATGGGAGCAGATGCTCTTGTCTAGGTTCAGATGGGATACATTATGGTACCGATTCCGATCCTGTAAAACCCGGGTACAAATGGTCGTCCGACTCGTACCCGGGAAAAACACCTTACAAACTCGCAAGTACGATTCGCACAGAAATACCATTTCCGTACGAGTCGTAAAAAACACCGACCGGCAAATAAATACATACAAATCTGATTCTGGACGGCGCATACGCGACGTCCGGACGGAGTCAGGCAGCGTTTTACGGACCAGCATGTACGATTCGTGCCTACGTCACTCCGCACGTAGCATTTTTTACGGGAGCCAAAAACTGCCGGGAAATTGAGGACGACGTGAACAAGGAGCACCGGTACGCGACAGACAGCGATGGACCCCAACCTACGCGTCATCACGGCCCTCATAGCCTACGACCTCGTGTTCAGAAATCGACGCAGACGCCGCAGAAGGTCAGAACAACCCCCAGGGGCAAAGGGGGGGGGGGGTGCAAGGGGCATGAAACATAACCCACACCCCACAAAAAACAAATATATCCTGCACATAAATTACCTCCATGGTCTGGTCACTTCGGGGGGCGTGTCCACCAATCCCACGTCCCGCCACAACGGAAGTGGACGTGGACGCGTATTCGTCACCACCACAATTGTGGTACGGGACGTACCCATTCCCCTCAGAGCGTGGGTACGGTCCGTACCACCATTGCAGTGGTGATGTAGGGGTACGCATGTACGGACCATACCCACGCCCCCAGAGCGTGGGTACGGTCCGTACACGCGTACCCCTATATCACCACTACAATGGTGGTACGGACCATACCCACGCCCCCCAGAGCGTGGGTACAGGCCGTACCATGCGTACCCCTACGTCACCGCCACAATGGTGGTACGGCCCATACCCATGCTCCCCAGAGCGTGGGTACGGGCCGTACCACGCGTACCCCTACGTCACTGCCACAATGGTTGTATGGCCCGTACCCACGCTCTGGGGGGGCGTGGGTACGGGCCGTACCACGCGTACCCCTACGTCACCGCCACAATGGTGGTACGGCCCGTACCCACGCCCCCAGAGCATGGGTACGGGCCGTACCACACGTACCCCTACAGCCCCATTACATGATGGATACAAGGCGTACACACGCCACGGATGTAGGTGTACGGCTTGGTGCAGCACATCAGCTGTAAATTGGGGGTGGTGTATGCCCAGGACAGCAGTGTACCACAGCAAGGGCGCAAGTGGGTCGGTGGGTGGCTGCAGAGGACTCCCAGCAGTGGACACAGACATGGGGGTGGGTGCAGAGGAATACCAGCAGTGGACAGGGACATGCGAGGGGTGGGTGCCCATCACTCCCAGCAGTGGACAGAGACATGGGGGTGGGTACAGAGGACTCCCAGCAGTGGACAGAGACATGGGGGTGGGTGCAGAGGACTCCCAGCAGTGGACAGAGACATGGGGGTGGGTGCAGAGGACTCCCAGCAGTGGACAGAGACATGGGGGTGGGAGCAGAGGACTCCCAGCAGTGGACACAGACATGGGGTTGGGTGCAGAAGAATACCAGCAGTGGACAGGGAAATGTGAGGGGTGGGTGCCAATCACTCCCAGCAGTGGACAGAGACATGGGGGTGGGTACAGAGGAATACTAGCAGTGGACAGGGACATGGGAGGGGTGGGTGCCCATCACTCCCAGCAGTGGACAAAGACATGGGGGTGGGTGCAGAGGACTCCCAGCAGTGGACAGAGACATGGGGGTGGGTGCAGAGGACTCCCAGCAGTGGACACAGACATGGGGGTGGGTGCAGAGGACTCCCAGCAGTGGACAGAGACATGGGGGTGGGTGCAGAGGAATGCCAGCAGTGGACAGGGACATGTGAGGGGTGGGTGCCCATCACTCCCAGCAGTGGACAGAGACATGGGGTGGGTGCAGAGGACTCCCAGCAGTGGACACAGACATGGGGGTGGGTGCAGAGGAATACCAGCAGTGGACAGGGACATGTGAGGGGTGGGTGCCCATCACTCCCAGCAGTGGACAGAGACATGGGGTGGGTGCAGAGGACTCCCAGCAGTGGACACAGTCATGGGGGTGGGTGCAGAGGACTCCCAGCAGTGGACAGAGACATGGGGGTGGGTGCCGAGGAATACCAGCAGTGGACAGGGACATGGGGGTGGGTGCAGAGGAATACCAGCAGTGGACAGAGACATGGGGGTGGGTGCAGAGGAATACCAGCAGTGGACAGGGACATGGGGGTGGGTGCAGAGGAATACCAGCAGTGGACAGGGACATGTGAGGGAAGGGTGCCCATCACTCCCAGCAGTGGACAGAGACATGGGGGTGGGGGCAGAGGACTCCCAGCAGCGGACACAGACATGGGGGTGGGTGCAGGGGAATACCAGCAGTGGACAGGGACATGTGAGGGGTGGGTGCCCATCACTCCCAGCAGTGGACAGAGACATGGGGGTGGGTGCAGAGGACTCCCAGCAGTGGACACAGACATGGGGGTGGGTGCAGCTGAATACCAGCAGTGGACAGGGACATGTGAGGGGTGAGTGCCCATCACTCCCAGCAGTGGACATAGATATGGGGGTGGGTGCAGAGGACTCCCAGCAGTGGACATAGACATTGGGGTGGGTGCAGAGGACTCCCAGCAGTGGACACAGACATGGGGTTGGGTGCAGAGGACTCCCAGCAGTGGACAGAGACATGGGGGTGGGTGCAGAGGAACACCAGCAGTGGACAGGGACATGGGGGTGGGTGCAGAGGAATACCAGCAGTGGACAGAGACATGGGGGTGGGTGCAGAGGAATACCAGCAGTGGATAGGGACATGGGGTGGGTGCAGAGGAATACCAGCAGTGGACACAGACATGGGGGTGGGTGCAGAGGAATACCAGCAGTGGACAGGGACATGTGAGGGGTGGATGCCCAGCACTCCCAGCAGTGGACAGAGACATGGGGGTGGGTGCAGAGGACTCCCAGCAGTGGACACAGACATGGGGGTGGGTGCAGAGGAATACCAGCAGTGGACAGGGACATGTGAGGGGTGGGTGCCCATCACTCCCAGCAGTGGACAGAGACATGGGGGTGGGTGCAGAGGAATACCAGCAGTGGACAGGGACATGTGAGGGGTGGGTGCTCATCACTCCCAGCAGTGGACAGAGACATGGGGGTGGGTGCAGAGGACTCCCAGCAGTGGACACAGACATGGGGGTGGGTGCAGAGGAATACCAGCAGTGGACAGGGACATGTGAGGGGTGGGTGCCCATCACTCCCAGCAGTGGACAGAGACATGGGGGTGGGTGCAGAGGACTCCCAGCAGTGGCCACAGACATGGGGGTGGGTGCAGAGGACTCCCATCAGTGGACAGAGACATGGGGGTGGGTGCAGAGGAATACCAGCAGTGGACAGGGACATGGGGGTGGGTGCAGAGGAATACCAGAAGTGGACAGAGACATGGGGGTGGTTGCAGAGGAATACCAGCAGTGGACAGGGACATGGGGGTGGGTGCAGAGGAATACCAGCAGTGGACACAGACATGGGGGTGGGTGCAGAGGAATACCAGCGGTGGACAGGGACATGTGAGGGAAGGGTGCCCATCACTCCCAGCAGTGGACAGAGACATGGGGGTGGGTGCAGAGGACTCCCAGCAGTGGACACAGACATGGGGGTGGGTGCAGAGGAATACCAGCAGTGGACAGGGACATGTGAGGGGTGGGTGCCCATCAGTCCCAGCAGTGGACAGAGACATGGGGGTGGGTGCAGAGGACTCCCAGCAGTGGACAGAGACATGGGGGTGGGAGCAGAGGACTCCCAGCAGTGGACACAGACATGGGGTTGGGTGCAGAAGAATACCAGCAGTGGACAGGGAAATGTGAGGGGTGGGTGCCAATCACTCCCAGCAGTGGACAGAGACATGGGGGTGGGTACAGAGGAATACTAGCAGTGGACAGGGACATGGGAGGGGTGGGTGCCCATCACTCCCAGCAGTGGACAAAGACATGGGGGTGGGTGCAGAGGACTCCCAGCAGTGGACAGAGACATGGGGGTGGGTGCAGAGGACTCCCAGCAGTGGACACAGACATGGGGGTGGGTGCAGAGGACTCCCAGCAGTGGACAGAGACATGGTGGTGGGTGCAGAGGAATGCCAGCAGTGGACAGGGACATGTGAGGGGTGGGTGCCCATCACTCCCAGCAGTGGACAGAGACATGGGGTGGGTGCAGAGGACTCCCAGCAGTGGACACAGACATGGGGGTGGGTGCAGAGGAATACCAGCAGTGGACAGGGACATGTGAGGGGTGGGTGCCCATCACTCCCAGCAGTGGACAGAGACATGGGGTGGGTGCAGAGGACTCCCAGCAGTGGACACAGTCATGGGGGTGGGTGCAGAGGACTCCCAGCAGTGGACAGAGACATGGGGGTGGGTGCCGAGGAATACCAGCAGTGGACAGGGACATGGGGGTGGGTGCAGAGGAATACCAGCAGTGGACAGAGACATGGGGGTGGGTGCAGAGGAATACCAGCAGTGGACAGGGACATGGGGGTGGGTGCAGAGGAATACCAGCAGTGGACAGGGACATGTGAGGGACGGGTGCCCATCACTCCCAGCAGTGGACAGAGACATGGGGGTGGGGGCAGAGGACTCCCAGCAGCGGACACAGACATGGGGGTGGGTGCAGGGGAATACCAGCAGTGGACAGGGACATGTGAGGGGTGGGTGCCCATCACTCCCAGCAGTGGACAGAGACATGGGGGTGGGTGCAGAGGACTCCCAGCAGTGGACACAGACATGGGGGTGGGTGCAGCTGAATACCAGCAGTGGACAGGGACATGTGAGGGGTGGGTGCCCATCACTCCCAGCAGTGGACATAGACATGGGGGTGGGTGCAGAGGACTCCCAGCAGTGGACATAGACATTGGGGTGGGTGCAGAGGACTCCCAGCAGTGGACACAGACATGGGGTTGGGTGCAGAGGACTCCCAGCAGTGGACAGAGACATGGGGGTGGGTGCAGAGGAACACCAGCAGTGGACAGGGACATGGGGGTGGGTGCAGAGGAATACCAGCAGTGGACAGAGACATGGGGGTGGGTGCAGAGGAATACCAGCAGTGGATAGGGACATGGGGTGGGTGCAGAGGAATACCAGCAGTGGACACAGACATGGGGGTGGGTGCAGAGGAATACCAGCAGTGGACAGGGACATGTGAGGGGTGGATGCCCAGCACTCCCAGCAGTGGACAGAGACATGGGGGTGGGTGCAGAGGACTCCCAGCAGTGGACACAGACATGGGGGTGGGTGCAGAGGAATACCAGCAGTGGACAGGGACATGTGAGGGGTGGGTGCCCATCACTCCCAGCAGTGGACAGAGACATGGGGGTGGGTGCAGAGGAATACCAGCAGTGGACAGGGACATGTGAGGGGTGGGTGCTCATCACTCCCAGCAGTGGACAGAGACATGGGGGTGGGTGCAGAGGACTCCCAGCAGTGGACACAGACATGGGGGTGGGTGCAGAGGAATACCAGCAGTGGACAGGGACATGTGAGGGGTGGGTGCCCATCACTCCCAGCAGTGGACAGAGACATGGGGGTGGGTGCAGAGGACTCCCAGCAGTGGCCACAGACATGGGGGTGGGTGCAGAGGACTCCCATCAGTGGACAGAGACATGGGGGTGGGTGCAGAGGAATACCAGCAGTGGACAGGGACATGGGGGTGGGTGCAGAGGAATACCAGAAGTGGACAGAGACATGGGGGTGGTTGCAGAGGAATACCAGCAGTGGACAGGGACATGGGGGTGGGTGCAGAGGAATACCAGCAGTGGACACAGACATGGGGGTGGGTACAGAGGAATACCAGCGGTGGACAGGGACATGTGAGGGAAGGGTGCCCATCACTCCCAGCAGTGGACAGAGACATGGGGGTGGGTGCAGAGGACTCCCAGCAGTGGACACAGACATGGGGGTGGGTGCAGAGGAATACCAGCAGTGGACAGGGACATGTGAGGGGTGGGTGCCCATCAGTCCCAGCAGTGGACAGAGACATGGGGGTGGGTGCAGAGGACTCCCAGCAGTGGACACAGACATGGGGGTGGGTGCAGCTGAATACCAGCAGTGGACAGGGAAATGTGAGGGGTGGGTGCCCATCACTCCCAGCAGTCGACATAGACATGGGGGTGGGTGCAGAGGACTCCCAGCAGTGGACACAGACATGGGGGTGGGTGCAGAGGACTCCCAGCAGTGGACTGAGACATGGGGGTGGGTGCAGAGGAATACCAGCAGTGGACAGGGACATGGGGGTGGGTGCAGAGGAATACCAGCAGTGGACAGAGACATGGGGGTGGGTGCAGAGAAATACCATCAGTGGACAGGGACATGGGGTGGGTGCAGAGGAATACCAGCAGTGGACACAGACATGGGGGTGGGTGCAGAGGAATACCAGCAGTGGACAGGGACATGTGAGGGGTGGGTGCCCAGCACTCCCAGCAGTGGACAGAGACATGGGGGTGGGTGCAGAGGACTCCCAGCAGTGGACACAGACATGGGGGTGGGTGCAGAGGAATACCAGCAGTGGACAGGGACATGTGAGGGGTGGGTGCCCATCACTCCCAGCAGTGGACAGAGACATGGGGGTGGGTGCAGAGGACTCCCAGCAGTGGACACAGACATGGGGGTGGGTGCAGAGGAATACCAGCAGTGGACAGGGACATGTGAGGGGTGGGTGCCCATCACTCCCAGCAGTGGACAGAGACATGGGGGTGGATGCAGAGGACTCCCAGCAGTGGACACAGACATGGGGGTGGGTGCAGAGGACTCCCAGCAGTGGACTGAGACATGGGGGTGGGTGCAGAGGAATACCAGCAGTGGACAGGGACATTGGGGTGGGTGCAGAGGAATACCAGCAGTGGACAGAGACATGGGGGTGGGTGCAGAGAAATACCAGCAGTGGACAGGGACATGGGGTGGGTGCAGAGGAATACCAGCAGTGGGCACAGACATGGGGGTGGGTGCAGAGGAATACCAGCAGTGGACAGGGACATGTGAGGGGTGGGTGCCCAGCACTCCCAGCAGTGGACAGAGACATGGGGGTGGGTGCAGAGGACTCCCAGCAGTGGACACAGACATGGGGGTGGGTGCAGAGGAATACCAGCAGTGGACAGTGACATGTGAGGGGTGGGTGCCCATCCCTCCCAGCAGTGGACAGAGACATGGGGGTGGGTGCAGAGGACTCCCAGCAGTGGACACAGACATGGGGGTGGGTGCAGAGGAATACCAGCAGTGGACAGGGACATGTGAGGGGTGGGTGCCCATCACTCCCAGCAGTGGACAGAGACATGGGGGTGGATGCAGAGGACTCCCAGCAGTGGACACAGACATGGGGGTGGGTGCAGAGGACTCCCAGCAGTGGACAGAGACATGGGGGGGTGTACATCATTATCAGATGACCACAACTCCATGGGTGTATGTATGTATCCCTAACTTTGGACAATGATAATAGTGCCATAACAACACATCACTGACAGCAGTGTCCCACTCCCAGGAGGATGGATGTCTTTCCCCCACTGCATGACACACCACATGTGGGTGTGAGGACAAATAACACATGCATACCCACCCCTGGCAGATGCAGCACAATACACACACTGAGATCATGCCACAAGACTGTATAGTCATGTCACTGCCTAATTAACTAAGAGAGCCAAAGAGAACACACACTGTCACGCACATCCCAGGACTGATAGGAATGTTCAGGTTCTGGGCCAGCCACCAAGATGTTGTCTGTCATGGAAGGAATAGGGTGGAGTTCCCACAGATACAATGCCCACAATTGTGAGTCAGGTGTTCAAATACCCAGCAGAACAAGTACCATATGTGTACTAGGCTGGGATTACACACATGCATTGTGCGGAAAAGGGACAATTTCTCCATGAAGGCATGGCAAAATACTCTATACACAAGTACAGTGAGTACCAAGGATGGCACAGACGATGCAGCCGGAGACATTGCTGAGCAGGCATGGCCAGAGTTGAAGGGATCCATCACCAACAAAGGAAATGTAGACACAGGGCAACATAACAATTGTGCAACTCTGCAGGGGAGATGTCAGGTGCCACAGAGAAAGGAACACTCCTTGGGACAATGTCTCCAAACACAAAGAGCATACACGACAAAGAATCTTTGCAGAGACCTTGTGATGGCACGCAGATACCAGGTTCCACCCCATGAGCAGCAGACTACAACAGTTCCCTGAAACATAACACATGCCCACAACCCCAACTACTGTAGCATCAGCATCAACATCAATACCTGAAATGCAAGACTTTTCAAACGAAAAAGAAAATGCTTTATTCAGCATGAAAATAATAATGTGTAAACGAGACCATTCACAAAGGCCAATGGCCAGTCCATATCATCAGTCCTTGGGGGGGGGACACATGGCCATGCGTCTCCCCTAGCTTGTCTGCACATCACAAGACTGTGTCGTCGACTGGGGGGGGGGGGGGCATCATGTGGGGAAGGACCAGGCACCGCAGGGACAGGAGGGGGAAGGGTAGGTGTGGTGGGTGCAGGGACGGACGACTCCACCACAAGGGGAGGGGCAGCGCCAAAGGTGGAGGTGAGCTCGGCGCTGCATACTTCTGCCAGTTCTTCAAGCATCTCCCCTGCACCTGGAGAAACAACAGGCCCCAAGGAGGGGGGGGGGTCGGAGGGATGGGTTGCAGCGCTACTGGGGGAGGTGGTGGACAGGCTGGGGGACTTAACTCCCCTACCCGTGGAGTGCCTTGACCATTTCCGGCCAGGTGAACTAGTGGGGCTGAGGCCCAGCCCAGCAAAGTATGTCTCCTTCTCCGAATCTGGGGCAGGGGAGCCAAGGGGAGTGACATCGGAGGGACTGGGGAGTGAGTCATGTGGACGAGGACTGTGGCTGCGTGCCTGCCTGTGTGCCCCAGACCCAGTGGGTGTGCCTGCTTCCCCCTGAGTGTGCGTGTCAGGAGGTGTGCGCTTGCCCTTACGTGGTGGTGTGCTGCTTGTGTCTGGTGGGGTGCGTGTGTGTGGATGTCTTGGTGTGCTTGGGACAGGCATGGGTGTGGGGCTTGTGGATGGGGCAGGGGTAGGGGGGGACGCAGCGCTGCAGGTGACTCACTACTGCCGTCAGTGATGAGTCCAGGGACCTCAGCAACATCCGTTGGTCAGACATCGCTGATGACATGCCCTCCATGTACGACACCATCTGGGTCAGCAGTCTGGTGTGGCCATGGAGGATAGTCAGGATCGATGTCTGCCCAACTTGCAACTGCCGCTGAATGTCCACAGACTCGGCAGTGGGGGCAGCAGGGGGGACAGGGGCAGGGGGTGCGTTGCCTGGCACGAAGGAGACACGGTGTGGCCTAGCACGGACAGAAGGGACCCGAGCAAGTGGGAGGGCGGTGATGGGAATGGAGGGGGCGGCGAGAGATGTACTGCTGCTTTCAGCTGTGGGAGCAGCCTCCGCCCCCTCTGGGAGCTCAGCCTCGGACCCGTCTGCCTCGTAGTCAGTGTTGGTACTGGGCAGGTCCTCCGCCTCACTCCCCTCGCCCTCCGTGCCACTAGATTCCACCGACTCCTCAGCAGTGGTGGCACCACTGCTCGATCCCTCCTCCACGTCCGTGCCGGTGTCTCCCTCGGTGTCCTCCGATGATGCTGTGGGCAAGGTGAAGAGACAGGAAAGAATCAGTCACCTGTATACATCTGACACATGAGTCCAAAGAAAATAGGCAACAGTGCATATCAGGAAAGGCATCATGAGTAACATCTAGGATACTCCCCACATATGTAAGCCCTGCACTCCCCAGTTGGTTGACCCACCATGCCACTTGGAAACAATGAAAATTAGGACACAATAGCAAATAACTTGAAATCACAAGATCATGAGAAGCTAGTGTCTGGGATCAGTTGAGCACAGCAAGACTATGAAGGCATGCCACCTCTTGTTCACTGTGAACCAAACAGTATTGTCGCACCCAAGGCCAAATACCACATGCCAATGCAGAAGGTGTCCCCACACTCAGAGACCTGTGAGTACTTTTGACACCCCAAAGAAATACATTGTGACTCCTGGAGAATCACAACCCTTTACAAAATGGACATGTCTAGCATGTGTGAATGTGGCACTCTGTGAACACAACACACATGTGTCTGTATAGCAGAAGTCACACAAGGAGGTGCACATCAAACTACATGTACACAGTCATTGTCTGAGCTGCCAGACTCATTCAAATCAGCCACTGTTAGGCAGAAATGGCGTATCAGTAAGTACATATACATGGCACCACGGTGGTCTGGATGACTTGACACTCGTAAGTTGGTATCAGCAACAGCCAAGGACTAACCCAAATGCTACCACACTGTGGGAACATGTATATGTATGAACTCCAAACAAGTTTTGTTCAAACTGTGCCTTACTTTAAAATGTGCCAGCGTGTCCCTGGAAAGTGTAAAGGTGGTGTCTTGTGCACTTCCTTGGGAGACATCTGTCATGCAGGCACATCATTGTCCTTCACAACAAAACAACAAGGTCAAGCATATGAAACATTGAGACATGTTTACAGGTGTAGTGAGTGCCAATGGACATTTTCTCTGAGTAACAACTTGAATAATGTCATTTGTCACATGGCTATCCGTCACCTCATCACACAGTTGGCTACACATATGACCTACTGACTGTCATCTGGAGTGGCACACATGTCCACACCCTGGACAATGCATAAGCTAATGGGCCTGCAATTGTTTAGCAAAAAAGCCTAGCTGTACTGTGGGTTCCCCCTCATGGCAAGCCAGAATGTACCCACAGATGTCAGCACACAAAGGAGGAGTGTGGCTCAATGGTTAGAGCGGCAGACCCTGAAGCAGAGTTCTGGCCAGGGACCAGGGTTCGATTCCCGCCTCGGCGGGGCTCGGGCTCAATTTCCTCTGACCTGTCTATTCTCGCCTCGGTGCCTATTCTAATCACGGGCCCCACTCTGCAACTCTGGGCAATAGCTTGCTTAGCCTCCACACCGGCCCCAACAGCACTAAGGATGCCTGGCTACACCCTGGGGGTGCCCAGGAGTGGACACTTCACAGGGAAAGCCACGAGGGGTTCCACAGCGGTATGAGTATCAGCGCCAGGAAACCGCAAAAGGCGACACCGCAAGGTGGCCGTCTGGTGACAGTGCGCTCTATAAGTACCTTGACATTTACATTTACATTTACAAAGTCACAACTGTGTAGCATCTGAACCACACACAGGTGCCAAAAATGTACAAGCAGGATACATGATTGTCAAAAACTGACACAGGCAATGAAACACGAACATTAAGCACTGGCCAATATCACGGGGGCACTGCACGATGACTTTCTGTACTGCGAATCATCACACACAAGTCAGAACTGGCAATGAAACATCAGGGTTGAACATGTACGCCCCTCCCGCACACAGCCACCCATACCTGAGTCAATGTGACTGATACCGATCAAGAAGTGACACCTCTTATTCAGGGGTACAATAACTGTGCTTGAAAACTAGCTTCATTAACACGACATCACCTTGTAGGGCTGCCAAAACATATTGGTCACAAACAAACATCAACAGATTGTTGTGAATAGCCACACAGGCACTGCCCAGTGTGAGTATGCACCAGCAAACTGGTGTACCCCTGTCCAGTGGGCAAATGTATCACACATGTGAAAAATACTACCTAGGCCAGGGAACAATGCCACAGAGGCAGAGCCATGCTGAACCCACAGTGAATGTGCACAGTGTTGGATGACACACATGAGTAGGAGGGCAGGCTGTGTCAGGGGACTGTAGTGGGCACACTGCTCCATGGTCCTGGAATGAGCTGACTGTTACAGGAGCAACCGTCCCGGCACTATGCATATATCCCACTCATGCACATCATGTCTGAGGCCACAACATTGGTAATGCATGCTGCAAGTCTGTTCATTTGAACCCTCACACTCCTATGTTGAGACTCCGCATCAGTGCCAACAATTATGCACCCCCAAATGACTGAACAGGACAG
The DNA here is from genome assembly GCF_964204655.1 of Triturus cristatus. Classification (NCBI taxonomy): domain Eukaryota; kingdom Metazoa; phylum Chordata; class Amphibia; order Caudata; family Salamandridae; genus Triturus; species Triturus cristatus. Next base: position 662,660,418 of record NC_140594.1, read on the forward strand.
GGCACAGGCAGACCACCCCCACACATGATGCTGAAAGCAGTGTGCACCTTAATAAACTGGCAGCCTAGATGACCATGTGCAATAGTGATAACACACAGACCAGGTAACACATGTCAAGGAGGGGAAGGGAGGAAGAACAGCACAGTGTAAGGACCCCTAGGTATGTTCCACAGGAGCGTCAGGAACCTGAAGATTAGTCCTCAGTCTTCCCCTACGGCCTTCCGACTCTATCAGACTATAGACTCTACAGTATAGAGTAACGGATGACACGCCAGGGGAAAACAGGGAAACAAAACAAGGATAGGCGGGGAGAAAGGCAGGTTGTGTTGTTGGACCACGTCAGGGTCAAAGGCAGGAACACTCAGCTGTAAAATAAAAGACTATATTAAATTCCTTCAATATCAAGTAACCTCAATGTGCGAACACTTTATGTTAGGTAAATCTACCACGGTTATAGTTCCCCATTCGGAGTATGAGAGGGTCGTGTATCTGTCTCACATGCTAGGGCTCCCTATGACGAGAAACAAGGTGGATAACTATCAATCTACTATGTGTCAGAGCCTAAACATAGAATGTGCAAGGCTCACCCCGTCTGCAATAAGGAGAACTGTGAGTGAGGCAGTATGACATCTTCGTCGGTATAAACGCCTAAGGTGAGTGGTTTACTAAAGTGCCGTGTTTCCTAATGTGAAGAGCTGTCCCCTAAATGTTGCACGATGGTCCACGCCAGTTAACCCCAACACGTACAGAGGGAAAAATGCGGAAAATCAAAATAAGAATACCTCTCTCGATCAAGGGGGAGGTACCTAGAACAATGTGCGAGTAACACTCAGGGAAAGTGAGGATATGAGTCGGTTACAGCGGCATTGAAACGACTGCAGAGGCGCCTTAGCTGCAGGCACCACTTCTAGGAACAAAGGTATCAGCGCAGGTCGCAACGCAGGGGGAATGCCCGCTAAACGGAACTAAAAGAAACGTGACTGGACCCGGGAAGGAAAGCAGAGTCTTACTTGTTTGCAGGATCTCAACCGGGTAAACCAAAACAAACCAAACGGATCACAGCGTCCGCTGTCACCACTACTGCAAATGCGGCAATGCCGCGCCAGACAAGGAGCAACGATCCCGACAGCACTCGTCCACGACGATTCGAACTTCACCGGAAACAGGAAACAATGCGAAACGGAAGTCAGGCAAATGCTAATGGGACGGAAATGGAGCTAGGTGCAAGAACGCTTAATACTATACATGTCTCGGGGGCAGGACCGCGGGGCATGACACACAGGTTGACTTGGGGGAACAGGATATGCACTGCACATATATAGCCTGGCAGTGTATCCAGGCGACTGAGCAGCTACAAAAGCTGGCGACACACAACAAACACACATGTACCTACCCCCTTCCTGCTGCTGTAACTCCTGTATCCGCCTATCCAGGTCAGGGAAGACCACCGCCAGGACACGCTTCATCTGGTGGGTCAGGCGCCGGCGCCCGCCATGCTTGCGAGGAGCCTCCTCCTTCAGCATGACCCGGGCGATCCTCCGGGTCCAGCACCGGATGTCCTGCCATCTCTTCCTCACTTGTGGCAGGCGCCGACTGCGACTCTCCACCGATTGCACGGCCTTAACGGCATCCTTCCAGATCTTCCCCTTGTGGTAGGTGGATACCTGTGTGGATGACAAAGTGGGACAACATCACTACACCTGCACCATGTCACAGAGACACACATTTGAACATCTTAGATTTGTTGAACAGGGCATAGTATGCTGGCAAGTAATCGCACCTTAGTCATAGGGACTTTTTCCATTGTGGACGCACCAATGCACTACATGGCATAGTAAGTACACAGGTGGCATGAGGGTTGCGAAACAATCCCTGATCATGGCACACACTGTGCATCCCAAGCAACACAAGGCTGGTGGACAGCACCGCAACGCAGTCACATGCCCCAGGCCACTGACGAAACCTCAGCAGAGTACACAGACACACACAGTCACACATCAATCACCTGCCATTGGCAAAAGCGAATGCAAACCTCACTCTGCACATGTGCCACTTGCCAGGGGGGGGGTCACAGGTGTGGGGCTAGCTCAGCAAGTCAGACACACAGCACGGCTTACTTCTCACATCAGATGGATTGAGCAGTTGCCTCCTCCATGCAGCTGTGGTGCAACACTCCACATAGACACTCACCCACATGACAAGAAACATTCACACACATCAATGTCCAGGGGGCGTACACATCATTTGGACACTCTCACCACTCTCACCACAGCTCCACTCAACTCTCACACACATCTGTGGGTGCAGTCACCTGTCACACCGGGGTGACCACTGAATCACCGCAGGACAATAGAACAAGAATGCCCAAGAGGTTTAGGCTGGCTGAATGTGCCATGCACTATGCATTAATGTCACAGTAAGCACAATGCAAGTGAGGAGTGCACACATGAAATACATCAAGCCCTGCATGAGACACATAAGCCATCCCTCCCCCCTGGGACCCACTCCAGCCAACATTGCATGTCTGTCACACCTGGACACAATGCCAGAAGTGACAGACACAATAAAGGTGCACAGGCAAAGGTAGTGGAGTCAGCACTCACCTGCTCCCCTGGTCGACCATACAGCATGGGGTACTGTGGGAGGATCACATCCAGCAGGGCCTCGTTCTCCTCCTGGGTGAAAGGCTGGGCCCTCTCCACAGTCCTTGACATGGTGCCGGAGGGAGACAATACAGCAGCAGTGGTATCGACTGACATGTTGTGAAGGCAAGTGCCCTCTCATGGGTTCTGCCTGCCTTATATCTGCATTGCTGGCCTATTTCATTTTCAGGAGTACAGAGTAATTGGTCAGACTCATTTGCATCCTATGTTTCCTCCAATCCCTTTAAACATACACCAGTGACAGCCTTCGCATCTTTCGATTTTGCAGCATCCTGTCAAGTCAACAACCACTTTGCAACAATGTATAATGTGGCCAACTGCTTTTTCCAGACCACATGATGTAAACTTTTGAACTTGAAACTCGGTATCCATGACAACCAGCATGCATTTAGGCCCTAATACTTGTCCCTCATGTGTCCCCATTGTAATTCTTAAATCCCCACACAGGTACGGCGCGTTTCACACGCGTGAGTACGTGCCGTTCACTATAGTTGGGGGTACCGTAGGGCCTAGTGATACGGGCCGTACTCACGCATGTACGTGCCGTACACGCGTGAGTACGTGCCTATCACTATAGTTGGGGGTACCGTAGGGCCTAGTGATACGGCACATACTCACGCGTGTATGGGCCGTACACGCGTGAGTACATGCCTATCACTATAGTTGTGTTTCCTTAGGGCCTAGTGATACGGCACGTACTCACGCATGTACGGGCCGTATACACGTGAGTACGTGCCTATCACTATAGTTGGGGGTACCATAGGGCCTAGTGATACGGGCCGTACTCACGCGTGTACGGGCCGTACACGCGTGAGTACGTGCCGTATCACTCGGACCTACAGTAACACAACTATAGTGATAGGCACGTACTCACGCGTGCACGGCAGGTACTCACGCGTGAGTACGGGCCCTACACACGTCCTCAGAGCATGTGTACTGCCTTTCACAGCTTACACTGGTGATAGGAGGCGCACACGAAAGGAATGTAGGTGTCAGACTCGCACAAGGCTGTACATCAAGTCATTGTCAGTGCAATCCTTCATGTGCAGGGCCTAGGTGTGTCAGGCAGTGATGTGGCACATGTCTCCTCATGTTGTGGCGCAACAGATGTGTGATGAGCTGTTTACACATGTCATGTGTGATGGGGCACTACGTGGCACACTTCCCCTTCACACTTTGCACATGTGTGCATGTACGACACACGTGTCAAGCACTGCATCACTGGTATGGCACAGTCAGCAACACCCGCAACTGTCCCCTGATGCCAGGTACACGGATAATTACACCTGACATGTGACTCCCAGCGTGCCACAGTGTGACTATGCCATGTGTGTGTCATGTGTTCCCATGAGCTTTCCGTTGGTGTTCCGTCAACTCCATCTGCGGTTGCAGCATCCAACATGTGTCTGTGTGCATATGTGCATGACACACATATACGCACACCATGCCACATGTGTCATGATGGTTCGAAGATGACTTCCTGACATGAGGCAATATCTGCGTTCTCTCAATGTCTGTGTCATCAGTTTTTGACATGTACCCCTTCATGGAAATGTGTGTTATCTGTCCTTTTCCAGATGACATGTGACCTGTGCGTCTAGACTCCCGCCAGCTGTCTGTATGAGATGACATCCTTCAAATGCTGATATGTGGATGTCTGTCACTCATGTAATGTGTCTGGCTTGTCACTTACACTGGCCCACAGCTATTTTAATGGCATGTCACGTCAACATTGCCATGCAACTATGGCTCTTCGTAGGAGTATCACCTGGCTGGCCTACGTGTCCTGGATGTATTGCACAGCACAGACTCTGTATTAAGCAGATGTGTATTAGCTATTGTACATGTGCTCACCTCAGTGACATTGGTGTGGTAATGTACTCACTCTTCGTTATTCCTTCCAAATCTCTGCAGGGCACCGCCTCTCCCCAGACGAATGCCAGACCTGGATGCCATGCGTGAACATGACTGCATACACAGATACCGCTTCTCGCAAGAGTTGATAGAGGACTTGACGCCGCCGGCTTGCACCACACCTCCAACCACAACACAGGTATCCTACAGCTCTGACCCACAAGAGGAAGGTGATGGCAGCCCTACATTTTTTTGCCACCGGCACGTTTCAATTGACCATAGCTGATGTCGGTGGCATGTCCCAGACAATGTTCAGCCGTGTCCTGCATGATGTTATAGAAGCCATGTTGGTGCACCTGGATGAATTCATCCATTTTCCCACTCGTGAGCAGTTGACAGGTGTCAAGGGTGAGTTCTATGCCCTGGGAGGGATGCCTCATGTAATTGGGGCCATTGATGGGACACATGTGGCTTTGGTACCACCACAGGCACAGGAGGTAGCCTATAGAAACAGGAAACATTACCACTCCATTAATGCCCTCGTGGTGTGTCTTGCTAACATGCTGATTTCCCATGTCTGTTCCCGTTTTCCAGGGTCCGCACACGATGCATACATCATGCGGCGTAGCAGGGTGCCAGAAATGATGCTGCAGCTGCACGCGGAACGAGCATGTCTTGTTGGTGGGTATACTCTGTTAGTCCTGTGTTTAGCGCTATCTTTGTATCTTACGGCATCTCCTGTCCCACTTCTTCACATGATGTTTCCATGTAGGGGACTCTGGCTATCCCAACATGCCATGGCTGATGACGCCTCTCCGCAACCCCAGAACAGCCACAGAACACCGGTACAACGACACCCATGGGCAGACGAGGCGTGTGATTGATCGTACGTTTGGACTCCTGAAGAGCAGATTCCGGTGCCTCCACAAGACCGGCGGCGCCCTCCCATATGCCCCGGTGAAGGTCTGCAAAATCTTCATTGTGTGCTGCATGCTGCACAACATGGCAGTGGAGAAGGCCGTGCCACTCATCCTTGATCCGGATGAGCAGGATCATCCACCCGTGGAGGATGGAGGGCTCGGGCATGGGGCAAGTGAGGATGAGGATGAGGACGAGGACATCCGGAGTCTGCTTATCCACAACTTCTTCTCATGATGGTGAGTCCCTGTGTCTGAATGTGCACGCTTTGAGCCTTGTGTGGCATGTGTTGCAATGTGTGTGTCGAGCTGACTGTGTGCTAAGTGACTTGGAGGTGTGTTCTGATGTGTCATTCAAGTGATGATGTCATGCCACACATTTTAGCTGGGACACTAAATTTATTAAGGGCATGGTGACAACATTATTCCTGTAGAGTACATGTACATATCTGCGGATTACTAGCTCTTCGCTGACTTGTTGTGTGTCTGGCCTCCCCAGGTTCTTGCGGCTGTTGTCTGCTCATGTCATCATTGCCCTCCTGCTATTCCTCATGAGTATTGCAACGTGTGCTGGATCAGAGTTACATGCACAGATATGGTGAAAAGTCATTTAGGGTAAGGAGTGCAGCAAGGCATTTTGTGGGTGGTACGTGTTTGTGATATGTGGGGACTGCTCCTGTGCATGTTGTGTTACCATGCATACATGTTGACTCACCATGGGCCACATGACGTGTTGCATGGCTACCATGAATTGATAGTCACCCTTCCTGACAGTCATCTGTAATGGTTTGTGGATTCTGATGAAGGCATCAATGTGTGTATAACGTCCCTCAGGAACATACGGGATGCTAATGGTGGACATAGTGTGGGACATCCCCATATGAGGCTCAATGGGGAATTGTAGACTCTCCGTGTGCAGCAAGGGGTGTTAGGCTCAACCCCGTCACTTGTGTGCCAGCTCAGTAGGATTTACCACATCTGTGTGTTGAAGCGGGTGTCCAGTGTAGGTCACACATGGTCAGCCAAATGACCTGTGAGTCTGTTCCAATTGATGCATTTCCCTTAGTGTGAGGCTGAGTAATAAAGGTGTTCGTCACACTCCAAGGTGCCTCATCTCTATCAATGCAGGTCTCTTGCCACTTTGCATGCGGCATATCTGGCATAGTTGTGGAAGATTATGCATAGGAGTCCATGTATAGTTTAGCAACATGCATGCAGTTGCTCATGGATTAGGATCCCTATTGGGCATGAAGTACATGGTTGTGTATGTTTTTTGGCATGTTGGTCCACACAATGGGCCATCAACAGCTGCTGAGGGTGTGTCTCCTGTGCGCAGGTCGGCCTTCAGTTTCCTGATCCGGTGTCATGCTTCTTTGGTGATTGTGCATGCATTGTCTCTGGGTGTGCCATGTGACACTGGACACTCCTTACTTTACACACGTGCCTGCTGCAGTTGTCCTTCTGACATCCTAGTCTTTGTGTGCAAATTCTGTCATTTTGCAAGGAGATGCCGCCTGCTGCTGCGGCCCCTGCAGCAAGTGCCCACAGAGTATCCAGATTTGGCAACACACACGCCTTCAAGATGCTCCTCACTTCCTCCCTCCACCCATTCATTTGGCTGTCCTCAGCTTGTCTATGCCACTGTTGCCGCCACCACCATCCTGTCCTTGCATAACCCACATCACACTACAGTCTGATGTATCAGCCCCACTCCGAGCTATGTCTATCCGCACATCTAATGCCTGCTGTCAGACATACCCTGGGCACACACACGACACCTTTGCATGCTGAGTGTGCAACTCCAACTAACTACACTGCGCTGCCCCGCCTTCCAGGCCCTGTCACACCAACCAGGTCACGTCCCTAATACTCCCCACCGGCTCTGTAGCCCAGCAAGGGCATGGGAGTGGGACTCAAGGCTTCAGCATGTAGTATGGTGTCATCGTCTGGGACATGGCACAGGTATCATCTCTCAGCATGTCAATCTACAGAGTGTCCAGGACCCCACTCTCCACCATCACATGCGCACAGCACCTCATCATCAGCTCGTATGCCATTGACAGCCAGGTGCTCCTCACCCTCAACAAAGACACAGACATTGGCAGTTCCATCATTCAAGTATGCATGAGATCCATTGATGAATGGCTGAACACGAGCCACCTGAGGCTGGACTTGTACAGGACTGAGGTGATCATCTGAGGATTGTCCCCTTCCAGCTGGGTCAAGTGCCTGTGTCCCGCCCGCAAGAGCCCTGCACAAGCACCCAGTGGCCACACACACAAGATGGTGTGCATCATGTTTGGCTCGCTTACATATGCCATGCTAGTCCACAGCATCTGTACCTCATGCTGCAACGCCCTCTGCATTATGCACATGATCCACAGATAGATCCACTCCAAGAAAAGACAGACCATCCCCCAGGTCCATGACAACATCCGTGCCAAATACTGCCCTGCCCTCTACGGAACAAGTACATCCAAACTCCCAGGAAACTGGTCCACTTCCAGGGGGCATCTGCACACCTCAGCTTCAACACCCTGCGCCCCAGCCACCTCACCGTCCACCATAGATAGTTGCAATGGATCACTGTCTGCTGCAGGATGACATCCACACTCCCCACCCACACTCAGGAGGCAGTCCACAACCCCGACCCCAAACCAACCTTGTACGTCTGTCATCCTAGATCCTGTTGGGCCATCTCCGTGCATCCAACCTTGCCCTGGCCACCGTTCTTCACATCCACTGTACTCCAGCATACAGGACATTGTTCTCCCACCTGGCCACACATACCTGGGACTCCCTCCCCGGGAACCTCCACATGAGCCATGACCTCTACGCCTTGATGATAATCTCCCAAATAGGTCTCTCCGCACAGTTTAGCAAGCACCCCCTCAGCAGCCAGAGGCCATCACAGGTGAGTGTTGTGCTCCATGCCTACATTGAATGATACCATGTGACCCATGTGTGTCCTGTACCAGACTCTGATCCCAGGGTATGGATGGCTGGAGTTAGTTCAACACTCAGGCATAGTTTGACATTTCCACACACATATGTCGTTGAATAATGCAAAATGACAGGAACGTCTCATGACCAAAGTGATATATTTATTTGCGGTGGGGTACGTGTTTTGGTAGATGAAAATAGGTGCTCTACCGGGGGAATAGAATCCAAGTTCACAGGGGGAGATGGTATCCTTGGCATTGGAAGTCATTAGAGTCCAGGGCACAGTGTTGGTCATCATTGGTCAGACTGTGACCAGCAAGTCCATGTGGCAGAGAATGTCATTGGATGAGGTGCTGCTGTTGCGCCAGAGGGCCAGGTGCCAGGCCAGGTGACCTGGGAGATGTGGATGGTCCGCTGACTCTCACGGTCTTTTCTGTGGACGACCCACCTTCCTCCGGGGACCCTCAGATGCAGGCCTTGACGATGCTGGAGACGCTCCGTCAGATGAATCCTCCTCCTCCTCCTCCCTCCTTGTGTCTGGTGCTGGTCTACGTCTGGTGGCACAGGGAGGGTTGCCCATGCTTTGGGCGATCTGATGGAGTGATTGGCTCATGTTCCTGTGCACCGCCAGGAGCTCAGCCAGTCTTGCTTCCATCCGTCCTTGGTGTTGTTGATGACTGGCATGATGTCCGACCTGCAGGTTCTTTATCTCATCAAGGGTCCCCTGCATCTCTGAGAGTCTTGACACGACCTGGTTGATGCCTCTGGTGTCATGCCGGTATGAGTCCAGGATGTTGCGTATGTGTGACATACCGGTGTCCTGAGCTGGCTGGTCAGGTTCACGCCTTCGCCTGCCTCCACTCCCACCACCCCTGCCCACTTGAGCCTGGCCTGCCCTTGTGGGCACATCGGGTCTACGGGACCCCTGAGGGATGGCATTTGCAGGGTTGCCTGCCTCCTCCTGGGTGCCCGGAGAACCTTGTCCCTCCTGGTCAGACTGGCTCTGTTGTTCAGTGTGAGCAGGGCTCCTGGGTGTGTCCTGGGATGTGGCAGGAATGGGGGGGTGGTTGGCACAGATGTACCTGACGCAGGTGCTGCAGGGGCTTGGGCACCAGAGGGTCCAGGTTGGTCGGGGTCATCCACGGAGTGGTGAGAGTCGTCGATGCCGGTGGGATCGTCTTCACGCGGAGCCTGGGACTGTGATTCTTCCCCCCCAGTGTTGGGGGGAGATCGACGATGTTGCCCTGTGTGTGAGAGAGAGACAATGTTAATGGTGTTTCATGCGACATCTATGTTTCATACATATTCAAGTTGACACAGTTCCTCCAGGTAGTTGGATGTGCCTAGCATTCCTCTCAATGTCCACTTGGGGATGGGTATGTTGCGGGGGACAGATTGGGATGTTCTCCTGAGTGTTTGACCTGTAGATTGTTGGCTCTGATGCTTATTTGGCTCTGGATTGGTCTTGTTGTGTCACATGTCCATTGTGGGAGTGTGTAAATCCGTTGCCTGCCCCGGTGGTGTGTGCTTGTGTTAGGGGGGGTTGTGACCGGGCCTGCTGTTGTGTGTAGTGTGAGTTGTCATTGGGTCTCCCAGGTAATGTGTCTGTCCCCTCATGGTGCATGCTGGCATGACAGTGAGTGTGAGTTCCTGTGCTAGATACCTGTGCTTGTGGAGTTGGTGTTTGAGTGTACAGTGGTCCCAGGAGGGCCTTGTGCTGCATACAGCAGAGCCAAGTGTCAGCTAACTTGTCAGTACTTTGCCAGTCCCTGTGCATTGTGCATGGGTATGTACCTATGCCATATGGGCTGAGGGCATTGGTGTCTGCGTCTCATTTTCACAATGTGTTGTGTCGGGCCCACCCTCCCAGCCTCCCGGACATCCAGTCTTGTGTTTGTGGTTGTTGTAGCCTTGGACATGGCCTTGCCTTGATTTGTGAAGGGTGCATGGAGATGTTAGTGGCATGAGCGTGGTTTTTGAGTGTGGTTGTGTGCGGTGAGTGCTTGGGGGAAGTTGAGTGCATTTGGTGTATATGTGGTGTGGACCCCATTGCCCCCATGTTACGTAAGTTGTTTGTGTACTCACCAGGCTCTGCGACTCCTTCGACTCCGTGTACTCCCACCGGCGGTAGCAGGGCCATCACCTTCTCCTCCCAGGGATGGTAGTGTACGGGTCTGCGGGGCGGCCCACCTCCAGTGATGTTACTCTGGGCATATTCTTCATTCATTTTCCTCTTGACCGCCCTGCGCAGATCGTACCACCTGGCTTGGCATTCATGCCTGGTCCTTCGGATGGGCGCAACAGCATTCACCTTATCGGCAATCCTCTGCCACATGGCAGATTTTTCAGCTATGCTGGTCTGTCTGACCAATGTTCCAAACAGCTGTGGCTCGACTCTGATGACTTCGTTGACAAGGAGGTCTAGCTCCGCCGTTGTGAACTTTGGATTCTTGTCTGTGGGCATGGTGTGCGGTGTGGGTGTGGATGGTTGTGGGTGTGTGGGTGTGAATGTGACGGTGTGTGTGTGAATGTGAAGAGGGGGATGTTTGTGGAGGAGGTTGTGTGAAGGTGTGTGAGTGAAGGTGTAGTGAAGGTATGAGTAATGTGGAGTTGTTTCTCTGTGGGGTCTGGCAGCAGTAGGTCTGTTGCAAAGGCTCATGGGTTGTGTGTATGGGCCCTTTTTATTGGTCAATTTTTGGGTGTGGCTGTGTTTGAATTTTGGTGGGTGTGTTATAAGAGGTGGTTGTGATTTGGGGCCTCTGTTTGCCTGTTTGGATGTGCCAGGTCAGTCATTGAGATGTATTTTGTCATGTAGATGTGTTTTGTGGTGTTGCGCGAGTCGAATTGACCCTCCTTGTGCTGTTTTACAGTGTCCTGGTTCTGTATGAGTCTTTTTCGCATAGGTACGATCTGTACATACGCGATGCTGGGTGAGGGTGCTGGGGTACAGTGTTGGAGTGCAGCGCATACATGCGGTGGGGGTACGGTGCGTACACGTGCGGCCCTGGGGTATGGCGCGCACATGCGGAGGTACGGCACGTACATGCGGGGGTGAGGCGCGTACATGGGGGAAGGCGCGTACATGGGGGGGTACGGTGCGTACAGGTGCGGGGCTGGGGTACAGTGCGGACAGGGGGGTAAGGCGCGTACATAGGGGGTACGGCGCATACATGGGGGGGTACGGCGCGTACAGTTGCGGAGCTGGGGTACAGTGCGGACAGGGTGGTGTACGGTGCTAACATATTTGGGGGTGGGGGGGCTGTACGGCTCGTACACGGGCATAAGTTTACCCGTGTCCATGTGTGCTACTGCGTTGGCTCCGTACGGGCCATTTTACGTGCGATTGTGTATTCGGACGGATGGTCGGGATTGCACTTGCGCGCTCGGACTTGTGTTTTACGATTTGCACGTAAAAATGTCCGGCTCACTCTCGTACACTTTTCCCGACGATATTCGGACGTAAAAACTTTCCGACGCACTCTCGTAGACTTTTCCCGACGCTATTTGTAGATATTTTTCACGTACGAATCGTACTTGGCCGTTTGTACGGTACTTGTACGGCTCGTACGTAAAAAAATACGGATACGGGTCGTACGCAAATTATTTTTAACGGATCGGAATCGGCACCTATATGTCACCATTTTTTCCCCCGGGACAGTTTGATATAGCTGCTATATTCAGCAGTCCCTGTGATGAACAGTTTAATGTGGCTAATAGTCAAAGGGGTCTGACTCACTCAGCAACGTGTCTGAGTCTAACTTACTAAATATATAATAGTCCCATTTGTGCACAAGGTGGCTAAATGTGCCTGAACCCCTTATAATACCCCAAGCTTCTTAGACTTGCACGCCCACATATAACGACCTTGAATGCCTCCCACAGTGTTCTGGCAGATGAGACGGATTGGGATTTAATGGAAAAGAATTCCAGGATTTGCTTCTTAATTTCCTCACTAGAGACACTGTTGTCGAAGACACCATGAGAAGGTGCGATTGGGAGCGCCTGGCAAAGTCAAATCTAAACGCACCGCGGCATGGTCTGAGAATGTCCTACGGATAGGTTCCTTTGCTCTGCTCCCCTGTTTCTAATCTTTTGGCAGGGAGACACAAGTAAACTCCTGCTTACAATTTCAATACAGGTTTACAGTGTAGCAAAGGGAGAACATAAATGTTGACATTAATGACATTACCGCACCCAAACCAGGGAATCAATAGCTAGGAGACTGTGCAAACGGTAATACTCATGAATGCTTCCCGGTGCTGAAGAGTACAACAGAAATTAGGTGAGTCCATCATCCAATTTTAGTTATGAATGTATGTAAGTTTCATAAGAGGTACAACAGTCCTTTAACATCTCTCACTCACTCTGTAGTGTATTAGGTACCTATGTTGTACCTGTCCTGTATGTGTGCAAGAATTGTGAGAATAAAATAATTGTGCAAAATTTACTTTTGAATTTTTGTATGAAATGAGCATTTTCGTTTTTTAAATGGAGTACTCAACTTTGTAAAGTTTTAAAACATTGCTGACAATTTTTTTTTAAACATATAGACAAATGGCTAATTTGGGGATTTTAGCCAACAGCACTTTGTATGCCGGGATTTTGAGCCGATGATTAAGCTGTTAAAAGCAAAACTGCAAGCCCCATAATGAAAAAATCTATTGTTTGAAGAAAAAAAATTGATGATGATATCAACTGAACAACTTCAAAAGTGGAGAGCTATGAAATGCAAAAAAAAAAGTTGTTTCTGACGTTCTGCTTTTTTCTTGGAGGCAATGTGGGGTTAAACAGACTAGTGGGAGAGAGGGCAGAGATGGTTTTCAAGATGCAATTAAGCTTCTCACTGTTAATCGGCTAACATTAACTGTCCATAGAAAACCTGGAATGGGCATCATTTATCAAAACAATGCAAGTCGCTACAGTTAGATGTGTCTACAGACCAGAATAAAATTCTCGTTATTTGGCTGCAAACAGCCAAAAAAGCATGCAAGATGTGCAAAATAGCAATAGAATACAGATCATTTAAAACACAGATAAAATACATTAAATCATCAGGTTTAGGATATTAATGACCTACAATCTGAATAGAAACAGGCTGGGATGAGCAAAACCAAGATTAAGACAGAGTTGGGTACTAATTTATCAATCTACTATAATTAATCTAAAAACATTGACCTCCTGGAGCAGACTGCGGCTTTGAGAAATAAAGTTGCATGTCCACACGTTTTGTCATCTGGTAATGCCAGTAAAAAATGATATGCGTGCATACAAAGCCTTAGATTCCTAAACCTCAAAAACTGAATGAGGAATTTTTGGGTATACATTTTATGATATTCAGAAAAGAAGCAACAATGTAACATAGTTTTTTGTGCAAATTAGTACAAGGGCATTCTCTAGAGTCAAGCTGGGTTTGGTGTCCAGCAGGAAAACAAAGAAAATATTCAACAGATAAATAATGCTTAACACTTGATTTTTGTCTTTCAGCCCTCATCCTCATCTACAGACACTCAGGCTGGAAGTATGATGTTCTGTCAACACTCTCCCCTGAAAGCATCCTCGGCCTACAACGTGCTGGGATTAAGATGGCACATTTACAGCACTACAGTGAAAAGCTCTGTGCTGAAGAAGTGCTGCCCCTGCAAGGGCCGTCAGTGCTCCCTCTAATCTAGACTTACTGGACTGGCAGAATTTCTTTAGCCCCATGTCAATGTTTGTCTTCGAAAGGTTTTTTGCTCATATTTGTATGTAGATGTCTTTATCTTATCACTCTTTGAGCACACGTGCACTAAGAAACTTTTTTCCTACAATTGTTTACCACTAAAACATTAAAAACTCAGCTGCATGACAACCTTTCTTGTTATAAAAAAATTCTTATAACATTTATTGTTGACTTACCATTGATTGGTATCAAAACTCGGACACAAAAAAAGCCCGCACACCAAAATTAAAGTGGCACCAAACAGAGAACCACATAGATAAAAAAAGTGGTCCACATTCGCAAATCAGACCAGTTTTGAACCTGTAAAGAGATGCTGTATGGGTATTTTTCAAGCTATGGGAGACTGCATGCATGTGTATATGCTGCTGTCAATGCTTGTGGTGATATCAGGGGAATGAACAGTAAAACTTGCCCCATCAGACCATGAAATAGGTCCACAAACTGCAAAAAAACCAATATCCCACACACTGATTTTTCAGACCAGCCCATTGGGCACTGCCTGATTGCCCTGTAGGCCAGTCCAACCCTGCATCAGTAGCAGATGGATTGGTTGTAAATGTATTGACCTTACACCTCAGTGAACCCCTGTTGTTTACTTACGTGCACTTCCAAACTTGCTTGGTTGGTTTTAGAAGGAGCTTCTTTCCTGTTGAATTCCCTAAAGCTTTAGTCTTGGGTTGGGTGACACATTTGAACTCAAAGGTAACGGTGTCAAAAAGGAATTTTTTCTGCACTTCACATGCTCTATAGGAAGCAATAAAACTAGGTGTTTTTCAATAGAATGTGATGGATCGGGGATTCTTAAACCTCAAATGTTGGGTGTAAACATCATAATAACCAAACCACTGGTCGTCGTGGAGAGATTCCTAGGGGCAATCATTTACATTCATTTCCATAAACAGCGAAGACCGATTGGATTCCACAGGAAATGACAAAGAGGATTGTAGAAGGTTTTAAAAGAAGTTATTAACAAATTCCGTTAAGTCCAATAATTAAGATGTATTTAGATTTTAAACATCGGTATTACAAGTTTTAATAGTGCATGAGTGATATTTCAAGATAAGATAAAATAGAACATTAACAAAAATCACTAAAAGAATACAAAACATTAAACATGCAACAAGTGTGTTCCATTAAGGAAACCCCTATTCTGAATTAGGCAGGCATAGGTCAGGAAAGGGCATTTGGTTACGTAAATAAAGTAAGGTCTCAGCTTCTGAAAACCTAGAAAGGTCTCTTTCGAGAGAATGTGAATGTTAAGACATAAAGCCTGTGCACAGGGCAGTGGAAAGCAGCAGAGGTGAGAAGGGTCTTCTCTGTTCGAAGTCAGCAAGATCCTCCTCTCTAGTCTAAGAAACACACACTATTATTATTCAACAAGGCATTAGTTTACAACATTACCGCTCATTCTCACTCTCAGTAGCCAATCATATTAATTTAGATTCTGGGAGCAGGTAAACTCCCCTCTTCCACAGGGCAATAGAATGATCCACGCATGGCTATGTCCTTGAATTGTTACAGTGGACAGACTGTTAGCTTATTCTACGAGTTGCTCTTCCATCCTGGCATTTTCACCTCCTTTTGATGAGAGCCTCACTATCAGTCGTCTAATACATAACAATAAACTATTCACTAGCTAACAATAGGCGTCTGGGAAAACAGCATCTGCAATGGAAAAACACTTAAGGGCCAATTACGATGCCAAAGGAAGCAGCTCCAACCCTGGGTCGGAGCCGTTCCTACAGCATCGTAATCTCCTGTTTGAATTCATTTCTGACCGACCCATTTTGATGGAGTCGGTTGGAAAGGAATCCAAACAGGATTTCCGAATGACTTACGATGGACTCGGAGAGCTCGTCTGCCATTCAGAAAGCCTCCTGTAATCCAAAGGGTGGCTGTTTCAGCCCACGGGATTACAATGTCGGATTCCAACAGTCTTTCTGTGCCGGCCTTTCTTACACAGAAAGGCTGTGGGAAGCCGACTTTGGGGACCCACAGCAGGGCCCCCATGCGTGTAAGGCCTCTGGATGGCAGCCGAAGGAGCATCTATGGAGCTCCCCTGTTGATCCCTGCACCCGGTGGCAGGCACCTTGAGGTGCCTGCCACCGGGTGCAGGGATGAACTGCACCTCAGCTCTATACAATGAGAGCATGCGTTCCGGTCACAATGCATGCTCTCATTGTGAAGAATAGGAGTGTGACCGAACAGTGTTCGGTCGCATCCTAATTGCTGGTTTGGAAACTTCAACAGGAGGTCGGTTGGTTCCAGTTCCAGATCGATGTCGGATGGAGTCAGGACCGTCCAACATTGAAATCGGCCTCTTAATGGTTAAAATAATTGAGAAGGAAATGTGCAGGCCTCCTAGGCTTGAACGTCTAAAAGTCAATATTCAAGATGGCGATAGAAATGTTGCTAACTTTAAGTTACAACAAATTATACTTTTCTCATAAATATGTTGATTATGCAAATGTAAATTATGCTCCCCAATGGTGAGATTATGGACAATATTTGGGTATTCTTATGTTTATTAGTGTTACTTTAAACTTCCTCTGAATGCCATAGTACTATGTGTATGGTATTACTATTTTAGATTTTTTTTACTTTTAAATCATACCCTGACATGTCTCAAAGTTTGTATTGTTGCACTTCTCCATATACATTCAAATACCCCTGGAACGCCAAAAGCACAAACATCATTTAAGCTGTTTTCATTTTCGCCATGATCAACTGACAAGTCACCAAGCTATCATGAATCACACCCTTCCCTAGAAAATGTCTTATAATCATCAATGCCTTCCTAAATTCGTAAACTACATCACCAGATGTCAACTGAAAGAATTACTGCCATCATGTAACCTCTTAGGCAGCAAGCAGTCAGTTTTTTTGTCCACACAACACTGAAACTGTTGACTACACTTAGCCGGTGGTGCTTATTCTTCTTGACTTCAAATATCTCCTCACCCATCTTTAAATGTCCTTACATAACATACCAGGATTAACAGGATTGCCTGACTGCAGTAGTACTCCACAATTATTTCCTAATGAGCCAGGATAAGTCTTAGTCTCTTACCTTAATATTTTAAAGGAAGACCATCAAGGATCCTCTATTTTCAGGCCCATTTCAATGAATACTTCTCCCCACTTGTTGATGTTATTCGCAGGCATGGAATCTGTACCTGAATGTGGTGATACTCTCAGATGCACCTCAAAGTAGGAGGATCTCCAAATGCAACTTCAAGTATGTTTCCCTGCCTTGAACATGTTCACTCTTGGAAATAAGAGAACACCTCCCGCTCAACAGATTCAAATGTTAAAAAATCCCTACAGCTGGTATTAGTGTGACTTTCAACCCTACAACCAGACTCAATTTTGTGCACTTCTCCAACTCAATATTTTGTAGTCAAAATCATGATGTTGTTTATAACCGAATCCCTTGTTAATCAACCAAGCAGGAGCAGAAAGCAGGCACACACATTAAATGGTGGGGTACCATAATGTCAAGTTTAAAATATCGACGTACCATTCATTTAAAAAATACAGTACTATATCATCAAGGTAAATAGATATGGAATTAGACTACTAGACCTATATTTCCCTGTGTATGCTTTGCTTGATTATATAGTGCAGGCTGATATTTGGAGAGGATGTATGTGCTGATGTATGTGCAGGTCGATATTTCCTTTGTGGATAGTGTCACATGCAGTGCTTTCAACTCAATCCAATGAAACAAGAAACCAATATCCTCCAATTTAGAGAACTAAAGGGACGAGGAAGGCTAAAGTTCTGCCCCTACCTTACTATTATACTGCAGTGCACTTTAGTCTGAAGAGAAAGCACAACAACACATTTCAGCTTTCCAGTTTTAACTGAAGAATCACAGGATGAAAAGAGGATAAACTGTGGCAAGACAAAAAAAGACAAAAAACCGGGGTAAGCAAAGAGTCTGAGATCATCTGCGATACAAAGAGGCATATTCTCAACAAAGTGTGATAACCATTGCAAAATTAGCTTAACGCAACTCTTCACATCGCAGTCTATCGAGAGAAAATAACTCCGTGTTAACATGGTATTCTCAACACGGCGGTACCATGCGATAGTCCCACGATAACGTCTCAAATGACCGTGTTACAATCAACGTGACGACAAAAAATCACAAAACATGAACGCGAAAATAGTAGCGATAAGGCCGATCGCGATACAAAAATCAGCGATAACCAGCGATAGGCCTGCAATTCCCTTGCGTCATGCGGGTAAAATGCACCATAAAAGCAGAGTAAAAAAACTGTGAGATGACAATGTAAGAGCACAACCCCATATCCGTGGCGTAGAACAAATTACCATTGTCCCACATCAAATAAGCATCTCCACACCGTCACAATGTACATTGACATGCAGTCTGCATGTAAACTGCGCCAAGGCTGAAACATGCCTAGGACACACTGTGAAACTGCTGGAGCAGGGTTTTCTACTTAAAACCAAACATCAGTTTATATTTTTGTATGTAATAATTAAAATTACTAATGATTAATTATTAAGTACTAAGTTTTGTTGAGTTTTTTATTAACCAACCTTATTAATGAAAGAACTATACGTGGGAATGCAATTGCATGGCTAAATTAAGAAGTGAACTAAGTTGGTGAGCAAATTAATTAAATAAGTGTGGCTTATGTGATATTTGTTATGTGATTGCGCTTTAAAATAATATGCATTAATGCCTTTTTATGTTGCAAATGGCTAGATAAATACATACACATAAGGGTATTAGTGGGAATTAACACTGTATAATCAATACAATGTAGTAAAGTTGTTTTGTGTTTCTTTTTAATTAAGTTGTCCATTATGGCCTGCTAAGAAAATGGCCGACATCTACAGCCTGCATTTGAGTAGATGAAATATGAAGAGAGGCTTCGCTGATTGTGACCTCGGCCTCTGCCTGAACTAAAAGTTATGAAAAAGATGACAACTCTGGGATGACCGCCAGTTATCCTTGGTAGAGAACATTTGTCACAAATGAACATTTTGATAAACTTGTGGTGGCTTCACTGCGAGTGATACAATTTCGGAGAAAGACATCCGTGGATGTTACGAATTAGTTTTGGACTTCCTATTTCCCTGTTTTGAATTTCGAGATATCCGAGAGCGGAGATTTTTCTAATGTTGCAAGCTGACATCTTTTCCTGCTTAACGGATGTTTTAGAGCTTTGTTTGTAACTTTTAGTATGTAAATTTTAGTATAAATATTACTAGGCTATAGAGGGTCTGTGGCTACTTCTTCCTGAACTTATGCTCAGAAGACCGATGCTGACTGAGAGGACGGTGACTCTACATGACGGCTTGTGAGACTTTAATTCTTTACCGAAAGACCTGTCCTGACTTAGAGAACGACATTTAGCCAGAATAGGTAAATATGAAAATAATGATCTTGCAATTGAATGGCTTTTCATATGAATTAATTAAGATAAACAATTCTTGTTTGAATCACAGTGTCGGGTGGTTATTTCTTTGTCATGTTATTGAGATCTCAAATGTGTTTAAATTGTTTTTATCAAGACTCAAGATATTTCAATTTGGTTGCATTGACCTCAAATTAGGTGCAGATTGATTAAAGAGTTCTCTCTTATATTCAGTGTGGATAGAGTAATAGAATTAATGTTGGTGTAATGGGCCCCACCAGCGTATGATGAGTGTATGTGCGCATGACTGTGAAATTACTTTGTCCGTGGAAGTAGGGAGAATTTATACGCTTTGATCGGCAGCAGTTTCCTGGTAGCAGTATGATGGTTTTGATTATTATCTTGATCTGATAGATTGCTTGTACATAGGCTTTTGGATTTATTGATTGATGTTGATACATGTACTAACACTAAAAGGTTGAAGTCGTATTGAGTTATATGTAGTGTGTACGGCTTCTGGGACGTAGGGAGTCGGTGACAGTTCCGTAGTAGGGCAGAGGGAAGTGAGTGCTGCTCTCGGTAAAGGCGGGATTGTTGGCCCTGTACGAATGCAGGGAAAAGCGTGTGACAATTGAAGTTGCGCGTCGCATTGTCTGGGTTCGATTTAGTGACATCGTCGTGTGTTACTACTAGAGACATATTTTCTGTATAAGAAAAGTGTGTATGGTTGCGAAGGTTATCTGTGAAGTTCTGGTCTTAGGTATCAGGGATCCTTTTTGGGATTTCCGTTAACGCTTATCACTGGGAAGGTAATTGGTATTCTCTGAGCTTGTTTGAAGGACAGAGCAGAGGTAAGCGCTGCTTGGTTAACGTATGTTATAATTCTGTAGTAGGACAGATTGTTCGCTGTTCTCGGGAAAGACAGGATTCTGTGTAAATGTGCTACATTTTCTAGTGTGAAAGTGCGTGAATGTATGGGCATTTAGTTGATTGTGAAGCTTCTAGGAACATTCCGGGAGGAAACAGTTAATGGATGCATGTTAGAAGGGCAGAGTAGAGGGATGTGCTACTGTGTCAACGAAAGTAACAATTCCGTAGTACAGCAGAGGTAAGCGCTGTTCTAGAGAGAAGCGGGATTCTCGTGGGAAAGGTCTTTACTATTCTGTGGTTAGCGGAGCAGACAATGGAGATGTTTATATGTTGTAACTAATAGATTTGTAGAATTTGAAACAGAGTCTACCAAGAAGATTTTGTAAAGGAGGGGTAGACGAGTGATAGGAGACAGGAGTAGAAGCGACTGCAGCGACTACTGACGTCAGAAAGACCGCGCTGTGATTGGACAGTGGGTTAGAACAGTGAAAGCACTGTGATTGGTGCGTTGGTGTGAGCCGCGCAGGGATTGGAAGAAGTACAGGGTGACGTAGACGCTCCGGGATTGGTGCGTTAGTGTGAGTCGCGCTGTTATTGGACAAAAGATCGTACAGTTGTAGAAAGGACTAGAGGGTTGTGGTAAACGCAAAAATGTATTACCAAACAGAGGAAAAGAAAAAGAAATCCTTGTTCAGTAAAATTAAAAAATGGTTTGACAAGGATAAGGATATAATAACTAGAGAAGGTGAGTTATTACCTCCGACTAGAACCCCTGCATCCTTTATGGTTGCGAAATATGGGTTTCATACCTGTATTTGGTTAGACAATTGGGCTAAGTATACTAGAGAAGATGGTGTTTTAGCATTCCCGGAACATGGTTCATTTAATCTGGCCGTGTTGAGAAATTTACGGGAGAGAATGATGAGTCTAGAGCCCAGACCAAGGCCGACACAGTTCGAGGCATTGGTAGAATGGGAAGATGAGGTGCATGAGCGAGAAAAACAGAGGAGTGGAGGTAATTATAGGTATATGTTTGGAAGGAAATATGATCGTGAAACTCATCATGATCGAATGAGGAGATGGCGAGATGCTAGTATGACTGAGGGACTATATCCTGTGAGAACTGTTGAGGAAACAGAAGGGAGGAAAGGTACGGAAAAGGTACATAATGAAGAATTGAGAAGGTATGGGGCTAATGAATATGATGATGAAGTCTTGGATGACATGATCTATAAGAGACCACCTCCATATAGACGAGAACTAGAAGTGAGAACACCAGTTGTTACTCCAATGAGAGATACTTTGCAAATCATAAAAACAGAAGTTGTGACACCTGATCTGAAAAGTAGTAGCTCTTTCGCGGAAAGGGAAAGAGAGAGAGAGCGAGAGAGAGAAAGAGAGAATGAAATCGAGGATGAAAAAACAAGAGAATTAGCAAGAACCACATTTGAGTTGACAGAGAAAATCAGGGAACTAACTAAGAATCTAGAAGCTGTTACAGTGCCCGTAACTATAGGTCCGGTTATGCCTATTTTTGATAAGCAAAGAAAGGGTGAAAGTGGTTTAACAGTTCCATATGTAGGAAATGGACTGGTTAGTTCTCCGGAACAGTCAGGAATGAGGACGGGAGAGAATCAGTTGTGACATACCATATGTGCTGGAGAGTTAAATGTACAGCCTAACTCAGGATTGAATACTGGTTGTGTGGAAAGAAATGTTATGATGGGAGGATCAATTTTGGAACCACAGAGGATGGCAGAACAAGTGAGTACAGAAAAATCTACAGGAATAACGGCTGAGGATTTGAATGATTGGTTGAAAGCTCTCCAAAGGAAGGACAAAGATTCTCAGGCAATTGATGTAGCCAGGTTATGTATGGAATTGGAGGAGCTTATAGTGGGAACAATTCCTACAGAAACGTAAAAAAATCATCATGATGGAGAGTTGTTATTCATGTGCAAGAGCATCACATGGAGGGCTAGGAATACACATGACAGGTTAAAAGGAATAGCGAGTGAAATGGGAGTTGACATGGATAAGGTGAAAGCTTTACAGAAGCCTTACCGAGTGGATTTTACGGATAAAGATATTGAGAATTTAAATGACGTTGGCCAAACAGGGCAGATTAAGGAAATGATTGGATTATTGCGAAAATGGGGTGATGTGGAAAAGTGGAAGGATAGATGGTATAAGAAAAGAGAAGATACAGTGGACAGAACTTACTCAGCATTCCCCATGAGAGAAAAGGAAAAAACAGTGGATGCTTATCCTATGAGAGAGATTCCTGGAGGAGGATATGTACATGTCCCATGGACTAGGCAGGATATTTTGTCATTTACAAATGATTTCCCTCGACTGAGAGAGAAGCCTGTCGAGTGGTATAGGCAGGTTGATAGGTTTGTGAAATTGTCAAAAGTGCTGTGGATTGACCTGAATAGTCTGTTTGATATAATTGTTCCAGCAGACTTGTGGGCAGAGTGTAAAATAGTCATAGATTGGCCCACTAAAGAATACCCGAGAGATCAAAGAACAGGAGCTCCAGATCAGGAGGTTATGAAGAAATACGAACAGGTCATAGTGTTCTTGAAGAATAAGGTACCTCCTAAAGAGACAGATTGGGTTAAGATAGATCGAACACATCAGGAAGTAAAAGAATCAGTTCATGCCTTTTATGAAAGGTTAATACTGGCTTTTAAACAGTTCAGTGGAGATGAACATCTGGGTGATAAGGATTTGAGTCATTTTGTATACAGATTTGTATATGGCTTGCGACCAGAAATCAGTGAAATGATACGTGAGCACACAGTTGATTGGCAGAGTAAGAAGATTGATGAGATTTTGAGACATGCGAAGTACTTCAGTGATGAAATTGAGGCGAAACAAAGAAAGCTGAAGGAAAAAGCGATGTGGGCACAGGTGAAGGTTGCAGAAAGACAAGAAGCACAGCTGGTTGAACAAGCAAATAATCCCGGAAATAGGCCCAGATATGGTACAGGAAAAGGAAAGGGGAACATTGAGGAGGCGAAGAAAAAATTTCCGTGCCACAACTGCGGAAAATTAGGGCACTGGAGATCCGAGTGTATGAATCAACCATTAGTGAATAATGACAATCAATCCTTGAATCAACAGGTGCAGAACGAGGGGTGTAATCATCCGCAGCAACAGCAGAAGGTTGTCAAGCAGCAGAATCGAGAGCCAAAACCGCCTTTGCCACAGAACAGAGGATCCCAGAAATACAATCAAGATTCGGGATTCTACAATGAGGAACAGGTAAACAAACCGAGACGTACAAATCCAGTACAACAATACTGGCTAAAGAATGAGGGGAGTGAGTCTGAAGGGGACTTCTGACGGTGCCGAAGAGAGGAGGAAGAGTGCATACTTGGAGCAACTCTAGAAATAGACCAGGCAGGACCATTTGTAGATGGGAAAATAAATGGAGAAAGTGTTACTTTTTTAGTAGACACAGGAGCGACGAGATCAACTGTCAGGTCAGCAGATATAAGAAATCTTCCTCTCTCGGACGAAGCAATCCAAGTGGTTGGTGTGTCTAATACACAGATTAGGACTCGTCTTACTGAACCAGTAAGGGTAAGGATAGGGAAATTTTCAGATATGCACAGGTTTGTAGTGTGTGACACTAGTCCAGTGAACTTGTTAGGTAGGGATTTGTTGTGTAAAATGAATTGCACAATTTTTTGTACTCTGGATGGAATAGCCTTTGAGACACCGGATGAGGATGTCTTATGCAGAGTAACTCTAGATAATAGAGAAAATGAGATTGTTGGAACATATGCTGTATTTAATCCAGATGACTTGCCTCAAGAATTGAGACACACAGTAAAAGCAGCAGTTTGGGATTTTACTAGAGAGGATGTGGGATTGATGAATAATGTAGATCCAGTAAAGATTACAGTGAAAGAGGGAATCTCTTATCCTAATATTCCACAATACAGATTGACACCAGAGATAATTGAAGGAATAACACCTATAATTGACAAAATGATTCAGCAAGGAGTCTTGAGAGAGTTACTGAGTAGTCCATGTAATTCACATATAATGGGACTGAAGAAACCCAATGGGAAGTTCAGAATAGTACAAGATTTGAGAAAGGTTAACAAAATTGTGGTATCATGCTGTCCTATTGTGCCAAATCCATCAGTGATTTTGTATCAGATTCCCCATGATGCTGAATGGTACACAGTAATTGATTTGTGCCATGCTTTCTTTTCAATTCCATTGCATCATGACAGCCAGCCGATTTTTGCATTTCGGTTTGGACAGCGTATTTTGGCATGGTGCCGAATCCCACAGGGGTATACAGAGAGCCCTTCAATATTCAATCAGTTGCTGAAGAAATCTTTGGAAAGTCTGACCATGCCTGAAAGCTCAGTACTAGTACAATATATCGATGACCTACTTGTAGCATCGAAGACACGTGAAGCCTGTGAAGTAGATACCATAGCTTTATTGAATCATCTGGCTGATGGAGGATTAAAGGTATCTCCAGCCAAATTGCAATTTTGCAAGAAAGAAGTACATTATCTTGGAAAGTGACCATTGACAGGATCAAAATTATCAGAGGAATGAGGGCCCCAATGACCCAGAGAGAAGTGAGAATGTTTCTGGGAATGGTAGGTTATTGTCGTCAGTGGATAAGTAATTTTTCCCTGATAGCAAAGCCACTGATTAAATTGACCAAAAGTGAAATAAAAGACCCATTGGAATTGAATGCAGAACAAATGGCAGCATTCGAAGAATTAAAGAACAGATTATGTGAGGCCCCTGCTCTAGGAATGCCAGACTATGAGAAGGAGTTTGAGCTGTACTGTAGTGAGAGGAATGGATGTGCACTTTCAGTGTTAATCCAGAAACATGGACGTCTGAGGAGGCCAATTGCGTACTTCTCATCAACACTTGACCCAGTAGCTGTGGGTTTACCAGGTTGCCTGAAAGCAGTAGCTGCTACATGCAGAAGCTTGGAACAGAGTGAGGGTATAATAATGGGATATCCTGTACGGGTGTTCGTACCTCATGATGTGGCAATTCTTTTGACAAGAAGCAGAACTCAATATATGTCACATAGTCGGCTGACTAAATATGAGAAAATCATTTTGGGAGCATCAAATGTGACTCTTGAGAGATGTGTGAATGTGAATCCAGCAACACTGTTGCCAGATGCTGAAAATGTGAGTGTGAGAGATGATGTGGTTCATGATTGCTTGGATGTGCTTGATTACTGTACAAAACCGAGACCAGACATAAGAGATCTGCCACTGCCTGAGAGTGATCATGTGTTGTTCGTGGATGGATCATGTCTGAGAACAGAAGAAGGTGTGCTGAGTGCTGCCTATGCGGTGTGTAAAGTTTCAGAAGTTATGGAAGCTTCACCTTTGAAAGGAGTTAAATCTGCTCAGGTAGCGGAATTGGTGGCACTGACAAAAGCTTGCAAGATTGGAAGAAATGTGAGAGTGACTGTAATGACTGATAGTCAGTACGGATTCGGAGTTGTTCATGATTTTGGCCAGCTTTGGCTACAGAGAGGTTTCCTGACCTCAAGTGGAACTCCTATAAAGAATGCTGAAGTGATTGGGAAATTGCTTGAGGCGACACAGCTGCCCAAAGAGCTGGCAGTTGTAAAATGTGCTGCTCATGGACAGGGTAATGATTTTGTTACTCTTGGAAATAAGTTTGCAAATGACATAGCACAGTATTGTGCAAGGAACAATCATTCCATCAACAGGGGAAAAGAGAAAGAAATGTCTTTTTGTTCTGTGATGTTTACTAATGTGATGGAAACATGGGAAGAGGTGAGGCAGTTGCAGGATGAAGCAGGAGATGAGGAAATGAAAGATTGGATCAAGGCAGGTTGTGCACCAAGAGAAAAGGATCATGTATGGATCTATAGGGATGGAAGACCAGTCATGCCAAATGCTATGTTGTCAACAATGGCAAGAATGTATCATGGCCAGGGACACCTGGGGAGGGATGCTATGATTAGGTCCTTTAAACAGACCTGGTACAACGCAAAATTCAGGCTGATAGCAGAGAGCATCTGTCAAAGATGTTTGATTTGTCAGCAATTCAATCCTGGAAAGAAAACAGTGGTGAGCCTAGGAACAATAGGCAGGGAGGGAGGTCCTTTTACCAGAATGCAAATAGATTTCATTGAATTGCCCCAAGTCAATAGATTGAGGTATGTTCTAGTGGTAGTCTGTTTGTTCTCAAGGTGGGTGGAAGCATATCCAACTAGGAGAAATGATGGAATAACAGTCGCCAAGTTGCTGTTAAGAGAGTTGATTCCTAGGTACGGGTTCCCAGTGACAATTGAGTCAGACAGAGGAGGACACTTCTATAATGAACTCATGAGTTTAATTTGTGAAGCGTTGAGTATACAGCAGAAGCTACATTGTGCATACCGACCAGAGGCTTCTGGCGTTGTTGAACAGATGAATGGTACAATCAAAAACAGAATTGGCAAGATGTGCTTAGCCACTGGAATGAAATGGCCTGATGTCTTGCCTCTAGTGCTGATGACTATTAGATCTACTCCAGACAGAACTACAGGGTTGAGTCCACATGAAATAATAATGGGACGTGCAATGAGACATGCATTCGTGCCCGTCAACAAGCTGATGACTATAACTGATGACATGATTTTGGATTACTGCAAAGGCCTGGCTGACGCAGTTCATTCTGTGTTTCACCAGGTTGGAGAAGACGCCACCACACTTGAAAAGAAGGCAGCCCATGATCTGAGCCCAGGGGACTGGGTGAGAATAAAAGTGCACAGAAGAAGAAATTGCTTGGTTCCAAGGTGCGGAAGGCCAAGACAAGTCATTCTGACTACGACGACTGCTGTAAAGTGTGCTGCAGTGAAGAACTGGATTCATGCAAGTCATACTCTGAGAGTTCCAAATCCAAAGGATGGGATCGGGAAAGAATACTTTGAAGAGTCAGATTCCAGTGATGATGCAGACACTGAAACAGTGAGAAGGAAAAAGAATCCTGAAAGGGGGGAAAGAGAGTCAGAAAGAGAGTCAGGAGATTCTTTTTTCTTACCAGAAGAAGTTTCAAGAGGAACATTGCGAACCTCAGAAGAGAGTTCAGATTCTGGAAAAGTGCCTGAAGTTCTAATTAGCAGTGGAGAAAATAAAGAGAAAGAAAGAAAAGAAAAGAGCGATTCCACAGAGACTATACCTGAGTCAAATGAGGAAGTTGAGAGGAATCCATCTGAGATAATTCTTGAAGAAGTAGGGTCAGAAGAAGATAGAGAGGGACAGATTGCGGAAGAACCCCGAGGAGGTGTAGGGAACATTCATAATGAGCTAGGTGAAGGGACAAGTAGACAGCAAGAAGATTGCGTGTCGGAGACCCGAGGAGGGACAGTAGTAGGGAAATCTCAATCGGTGGAGAAGAAGATTGTGGAAAAAGAGAGAATTGTTGATGAACAAGAGGCAAATGAGACAGAATCGGATGAGAGTGAGAATGAGATACCAGAGGGTCGAGTTCTGAGAAAGAGAACTTGGATTGGAGAAAGGAACAATAAAGAAGTAAAACAGAAAAGAAATGTAAAAGGAGATCTTTGGCCTAACAAGATAAAGAGGCTGAGATATCGACTAACACGAGTTAACTCATCAAAAGCTGAACAGGTGAACGAGGTGTCAAGCCAAAATCAAGCGAAAGGAGAAGAACCAAAAGAACCAAGGAGACCAGAGGAGAGAATTAGAAAGCCCAACCAGAAGTATAGGTCACCAGAATGGACATATGTGGCACTGTCTGAAGAAGAAGGAGAGGCAGAGGGTCAAAGAAATCCAGAGGGGACCTTACTGAAAGTGGTTGAGGAGGAGGAAACTGTTGGAATCCTGAAAGTTATCTTGTCTGACATTGGAGAAGAGACAGATGTTCAGGATCTGATACAATTTGATGTTGATGAAGAAGAAGTGAAAAGTGATGAAAATCCAAATTGAGTGAACTAAAGGAGTCACTTGGAGAAGAGTGAAGAAAAAGAAATCTAAAAGAAAAATTAACAGATTGTAACGATCTAGTGGATGTTTGCTGTCCTAGAGATTCAGTAGTGGAGTAGTAGAGGCTAAGTCAAAAGACACAGTCAAAGTAATAAGATGGCTAACACAGAAAATAATCAAAGTAGATGTACCTTCCTGAAAAGATGGTGCAAAATGTGCTGCTGCTGTACAGGACTATTAATGCTACTATGGAGTGTGCTTGCTTTATTAGTTACTTTTAGAGTTACAATAGACACTTTGGGAATACATACTGAGAATATGACTAATATAGGGAAGAGTTCACAGAAAGTAGTACCAACTAGAATTAGCAATATATACATACACAAGGATAGGTCAATTAATGATTTTTCTAGCAATGTTTTTTCAAAATTATTGTATGAATACGTAAAGACAATGGAGGTAAGGGATTGCTACGTCTGTATGCAATTACCTGCATCCGTTTCAGAGGGAGTTACTTATCATCATCTCCCAGCTACGTATGGAATTTCATGTAGTGTGTTGATTAGTATTTTTTATTTATTAGGGAAAATAGATTATGATATGTCTAATAAGGATAACATTTTTGGGCAATTGCCTATGAATAAAAAACTGAATCCTGCTAAAGAAGCTAACATTTTAGGTGAGATTTTTATTGAAACAGAAGAATTAACATTAGATTACATTTTTAGAAACAATTTAACTTGTAGTTTGAAGGAAGAAGAAGAAGCTTTTCTAGACATGGTAGAGAAAAGGAGAATGGGTATGCATGAAAAGGCAGGAGGATATAAAATGAGTGAGACAATGTGGGACATTGAGATGGGAAAGGAGTTGAAGAATGGGGCCAGTCCAACTTTGGCTTTAGATGCACCACAGAAGGGTAAACTATGCATTACCAGAAGGAAATCCCAATATGATTATTATTTTGTTGGGACTAGTGAGTGCCATGATACATACTTTATTGCAACGGGCTGGGGATTCAAAGGAGGAGAAGATCCAGTTTTCCCGGGAGTGTATTATATTTGTGGGAATAAAGCTTATTACAGGTTGCCTGACCATTGGTATGGCACATGTTATGTTGGCCTGGTCTTTCCAAAGATTTTCCATATGGATAGAATAGAAAATGCAGAACAAATTAATTTACTAACACGTTTTAAAAGAGAAACTTGGACAGAAATTGTAGGAGATATTTTTGGAGCTTTGATACCAGCAGTGGGAATTTCATTAAATGCATATGGAATTCGGAAGCTGTCAACAGTGGTGGATCGCTTAGCGACAAGCACCGCTGGAGGTTTCCTATTGGTAAATACAGAGATGGTTGCTTTACGCGCTATGTCTATGCAAAATCGACTTGCCCTTGATATTCTATTGGCAAAAGAGGGTGGAGTCTGTGGGATGTTGAAAGTTCAACATTGTTGCACTTACATTCCTGATGAAAGCAAAGATCTAAAAGTCTATATCAAAAATATTACTGATTTGCATGAAGAATTAGTACCACTGGAAGCTGAAAGTATCTGGACTAAAATGGCTAATAAGATGATTGCTGTTAAGAATGTTATAGCTAAGATAGGTAGTACCATTTTTGGTAAGATATTATTTCCATTGACACATGTGATTGTTACTTTATTGATTCTTAGATTAGGGTGTTTATGCTGTAGATATAGGAGGAATAAAAAGAAAATAATAAAAGAAAATGTTGAAAAGAGACAAAAGAGGTCAAAAAGAGACCTACAAGAAATAGAATTGGAGGAATTTAGGGAGAGCATGTACTTAGAAACAAAAAGAGATGATGAAAGAGAAACTGGAGTTTAATGTAAGAACAAAAAGACATTTCAATTTTTCCTAAAAAAGGGGAACTACATTTTTTGGGTTGGATTTTTGTGGTGATGATATATCACAAAAGGGGGGATTGCTGGAGCAGGGTTTTCTACTTAAACCCAAACATCAGTTTATATTTTTGTATGTCATAATTAAAATTACTAATGATTAATTATTAAGTACTAAGTTTTGTTGAGTTTTTTATTACCAACCTTATTAATGAAAGAACTATACGTGGGAATGCAATTGCATGGCTAAATTAATAAGTGAACTAAGTTGGTGAGCAAATTAATTAAATAAGTGTGGCTTATGTGATATTTGTTATGTGATTGCGCTTTAAAATAATATGCATTAATGCCTTTTTATGTTGCAAATGGCTAGATAAATATATACACATAAGGGTATTAGTAGGAATTAACACTGTATAATCAATACAATGTAGTAACGTTGTTTTGTGTTTCTTTTTAATTAAGTTGTCCATTATGGCCTGCTAAGAAAATGGCCGACATCTACAGCCTGCATTTGAGTAGATGAAATATGAAGAGAGGCTTCGCTGATTGTGACCTCGGCCTCTGCCTGAACTAAAAGTTATGAAAAAGATGACAACTCTGGGATGACCGCCAGTTATCCTTGGTAGAGAACATTTGTCCCAAATTAACCTTTTGATAAACTTGTGGTGGCTTCACTGCGAGTGATAC
The DNA here is from genome assembly GCF_964204655.1 of Triturus cristatus. Classification (NCBI taxonomy): domain Eukaryota; kingdom Metazoa; phylum Chordata; class Amphibia; order Caudata; family Salamandridae; genus Triturus; species Triturus cristatus. The sequence goes on from NC_140594.1 coordinate 662,691,296, forward strand.
AATTTCGGAGAAAGACATCCGTGGATGTTACGAATTAGTTTTGGACTTCCTATTTCCCTGTTTTGAATTTCGAGATATCCGAGAGCAGAGATTTTTCTAAGTTTGCAAGCTGACATCTTTTCCTGCTTAACGGATGTTTTAGAGCTTTGTTTGTAACTTTTAGTATGTAAATTTTAGTATAAATATTACTAGGCTAGAGAGGGTCTGTGGCTACTTCTTCCTGGACTTATGCTCAGAAGACCGATGCTGACTGAGAGGACGGTGACTCTACATGACGGCTTGTGAGACTTTAATTCTTTACCGAAAGACCTGTCCTGACTTAGAGAACGACATTTAGCCAGAATAGGTAAATATGAAAATAATGATCTTGCAATTGAATGGCTTTTCATATGAATTAATTTAGATAAACAATTCTTGTTTGAATCACAGTGTCGGGTGGTTATTTCTTTGTCATGTTATTGAGATCTCAAATGTGTTTAAATTGTTTTTATCAAGACTCAAGATAATTCAATTTGGTTGCATTGACCTCAAATTAGGTGCAGATTGATTAAAGAGTTCTCTCTTATATTCAGTGTGGATAGAGTAATAGAATGAATGTTGGTGTAATGGGCCCCACCAGCGTATGATGAGTGTATGTGCGTATGACTGTGAAATTACTTTGTCCGTGGAAGTAGGGAGAATTTATAAGCTTTGATCTGCAGCAAAACCGCATCTCCCCTTCACATTGCAGAGGGACAAGTAACCCCTCCTGCACACAGACGTGTCATGTCCATGATCAATCATGTATGAAAGCGTGGACGAATGTAGGGGCAGTGACTCCCACTTACGTACATATTGCCAATTTTGTGGGACTTGAGTCACAGGGGGCAACCCTGCATCATGGTGGTACATATCTGACCCCAAATGGAGCCCTGTTGTCACCTGTAGGTCACAAATGGCAGCCAAAATGGAATGGTTTGGTACACATGTGAAACGCGGAAGAGTGGGATTCCCTACTAACTGTGACACACAGAACTGGCAGTTCGAATACGTGACACCCTAAACAGCCTCTCTGCACAGAGGTGACACACCCACCAATCATAAAATTGTTAGCACTACATGTCGCACTCACACTTGTCTGAGTGATGTGCCTGTACAGATGAGTGACATGAACTCAGGGAATGTTTTTTGGAATGCATTTATTTGCACTTGCTGTGCCTGTGGTCCTTTTGTACTGTCCCATGATTACTAAGGACTGTCACAATGTGACGTGCTCATGTGAAGAAATTGTCATTGATGGTGTTCCTACGGGCTATTCCTGCTGCGGCTGCAGTGGGGTGTGGTGCACCTGCCTCATCTTCATCATCATCGTCCGGTTCATCTGGCACTCGTATCCATGGGGCATTGCTGCGTACACATATGTTGAGCAACACACAACATGCAACGATCATCTTGCACACTATGTCTGGGCTGTACAGGAGCCTTCCACTGTGACGTCCAGGCACCTGAAACGTGACTTAAACAAGCCAAAGGTGCGTTCCTCGATGCCCCTGGTGCGTTTGTGGGCCACATTGAACTGCCTCTGGGCCTGTGTGTTTGGGGCATGGAGGGGTGTCATCATCCAAGCGCAGAGTGCATATCCTTGATCACCTGTGACAGTGCAGAGAGGCATGAGTCAATAGGTGGTTCTACATGATGTGTTGGCAGGCTCACTGGTTCATTGATGTGTGATTTGTGTGACTTTGTGATTCCTGTATGACGTGTACTGCTTGTTGCAAATGAGCGGCATCAATGTGTATTACATTGCCTCACTGCTGCTCCTCCCTCCCCTGAGCCTATTCACTAATGTGCGCAGCGCGGTTGCATCACTTGCCTCACACCATTGTCATGCCTGTCTGCGCATGTCCACAAGCCTGACAACAACACTGTGAGGTTGTGCGCTGAATGTGGATGGCCACATGTGTGTAGGCCTATGGTAAGGACAGGGCGGGCCTGGCTGAACTCGCCATACGGTTGAGGGTAGACCTTTGGCTTATACTGCGGGAATAGCGGCACACACAACAGTTGGCATGTCAGGTCCCTGACCCCGAGGGGGCTTGCGCTCCCTCATTTACCCCCTCGGCCGAGACCGCTCTCCGGGGGAATGCTACATAGCAACATTGTATATTGCTTCACGGGTGGCGCCGACACTACACCAGAGACACACATTAGTTACCTCCTTGGCAAGGCCTAAACGTAACCACGGCCAGATCCACGTGTTGAATGACCACACCCCTACGCCGTACTCCGGTCCACTCCGCTTACACTCACAGGGGGGTCCGACACAGATACATGTCCCAGGTCTACCCCACAGCCTGAGGTGACAAGGTTGCGCCTGCTGTACATAGCACAATGTAATGTGGTATGGCCCAGGGCCCTCATGCATATATAATCACCACACGGACACACTGAGATAATTTGTGGAACTGGCTACGAGCATGTGCGCCCGGCACCTTTTATTGCCATGGTCACATGTCCAGTGACGCCTGTGCTGGATGGGTGTTGGGTAGTGGAAGCCATTCCTCAGGGGTTGGCTGGCTGGTAACAACTACAACAGTGATCAGACAATCAGAAGTTCAAAGTTCAAACAGCAAGGGTCCATGACTTGAGCTGCACAGAGTTAGTGGCTCCGGATGCACTGTGGCCGGCACAGGCACACCACAACTGGACTGTGACTTGCGATGCACTGAGGTAGGGCCACAAGAGCTGAGCGGGTCCTCGTTGATGTCCAGGGAGAATGTCGCGGAGTGTTACGGGGGACAGTGGAAGGTGTCCAACCAGGGCATGATGCAGAGGGCAGAAGCAAGCAGAAACAGGCAATATGGAGGAGTTGTATGCTACAGTCTCCTTTTTCCCACCATGTCAGTATCAGCTACATGATGATGAAGGCCATAGACTCAGATGCCACCAAAGTTCAACCAGAGAGTGTCCATGACTTCCGTGGCACAGAGTCAGTGGCACCAGAGCTGAAAGGTAATGAGGCCTGAACAATGATATGAAATTTGCCATGATGAGATCAAGACTCAGTTCCAATTGTGTGACCTACTCAACCACAGTGTGAGCCGGAGGCAGCAGTCAGCAGTGGCCCACAGCCATGTGCCCTCGGCTTGCGATGCACAGAGTCAGTGGCACCAGTGCAGTTGTAGGTAGTGTTCGATCACCTCCGTAACGGAGATCCTTTTGTCCTCCGGACTGAACCACTTCTTCCTCTTACTCCACTCTTTACGTACTATGATATGAACTCTGCCATTATGAAATCAAAACTCAGTTCTAAATGTGTGACCTACTCGACCACAGAGTAGGCCGGAGGCAGCGGTCAGCACGGATCAACCGCTGTGCACCCAGCTTCTCTTGGATCTCTAACACACGGCGTTGAAATGGCATGTGGAGAAGATCTCAGGTTGACGGAGGTGGAGGCACCAGAGCTGAGCGGGTGTGCAGCTTGCGACAATGCCGTGTCCTGCCTGGTACGGACTGTTTTGGATTGGTGTGAGGCCTTCTGGACCGCAGTGTAGGCCGAAGACAGAAGTCAGCAAGGGCCCACAGACATGTGTGGTCGGAATGCTATGCACAGAGTTGGTGGCACCACATTGAAGGGAGTATAGTGATATAAACTCAGCCATAAAATATGTACTCTACCATTGTTTAATCAAGACTCAGTTCCAAATGTGTGACCTACTTGTCCACTGTGTATGCCGTGGAGTACGTCAATGAGAAAGGAGTACTGTGGGCCTGTGTCGCGGAGGCCGTGATGGTCTGAGGAGGCTGCCAAGGTCTCTGGCCTCGGGCTTGGAGCTTGCACCGGCATGTAGTGGGCCTTCTTGGAGACATGCAGTGAGGCCTGGATGCATAGGGGCAGACAAGACTGGTTTGGGGACCAGCGGCCCGGGCTGCGGCAGGTGCACAGGATCACAGGCACCGCCGCACATGGCGTCAGCCTCGAGGCGGGGTGAGAGGGACCGCCCTGGCAGACACGTTGGGCATTCCGGAAGAGAACCACGCTCTGGGCTATGTGCTTTTTATTCACACCCCTATGCTAGCCTGGCGTATACTGGGCCAGCCCACTCCGCACACGCTTACAGGGGGGACGTAACAAGCTACATTTATAATATCTTCCCCACTGGCTGAGGTGACATGGTTGCGTCCACTGTCCACAACACTACCACCACCAGCAGTATATGTCGACATGAATATGTCTGTGGTCTGCATACTGCAGTCTGTCTAGCACATCCATGCCACACTTGGCATTGTGTACATTCTCATTCATGGGTCACTTGCCTTCTTTGCACATGCCTGGTTCCCACCTCTCCCCACATTCTGCTATTGTGTAGCTGAGGTGCCATGCCATTGATGGCTCACGTACATGGCTAGCCCAGGTTACCGAGTACGTTGTGCTGTCGTGTATGGTGGGTGGGCATGTTGTTTGGCATGTTGTATGTGAGTTTGTAACTTGTACATTCCCAGAGTTGTGAGTTGCATGATTGTGGAGTTGAGGTGTGCGGTGTGTTCATTTGATACTTACCAACGAACAGTACATTTCCGTACGTGCCATCCCGGAAGCGCTGGTTGATGATGGACTGTCGGAAGATGTATGAATCATGCACACTGCCTGGGTAGATGGCGACGGCATTGGTGAAGAGTCCCCGGTTGTCCACTATTGCCTGCACATTGATGGAATGCTTGTGCTTTCTGTTGCGGTAATTGTGTGCAGTGTCGGCAGGGAGCACCACTAGGACATGTGTGCAGTCAATTGCCCCCAACGCGTACGGGAATCCAGCTATGGCGTAGAAGCCTTGCTTGGTCTCCAGCTGTTCCTGCACAGTGTGGGGGAAGTATAGGTACTGGGGTACCAAGCTGATCATGGCATCCAGGACAGGTGTGAGGAACTTGGATAGGGCTGGCTGTGAGACTCCTCCGACTATGGCGGTTCTTGGTTGGAAGGTACCAGAGGTCAACAGGTGCAGCACAGCCAGCAGCTTTGTCTTAGGTGGGATGTCCGCTGTGTTGGTACCGTCAGCCTGTGGGAAATGATGTTCAGGATGCGGAAGATGGTTGTCCTTTTGAGTCTGTAGCGGGCAATGACATTCTCTGGTGTTAAATCTGTGAGGCTGGTGCATTTCCTGAAGGTCTGCTGTTTTTGTCTGAGCTGCCTCTGTGGTGGTCCGGGGTGGCGGGAGGGGTCCCGGGGGGTGGCGGTCCCGGGTGGTGGCGGGCCTGGGGGTGGTGGCGGTGGGTGTTGTGGCCCTGTGGGGGCTCTGAGCTGCATGATCAGTAGCTCCATGGCATCTGTTGTTCTTCAGGTGTGGCTGTGGGCTGAGCTCCCTTTTCTGGTGCAGGTTGTCATCCGAATTTACACCAGGTCAGAGCAGGTGTTAATTTCCTGCTGCTAACGCACCTTATCACCTGTTTTGTGGTCTTAATGCCGATCTGGCTGGTCGTTGAGAATGTTGCGGTGTGGTGTTGTTGCAGCTTTTTGCTGTGGCGATGTTTTTTGCGGCTGCTATCGCAGGTAAACTGGTGATATCGCCTGTTTGCACCAGCTTGTGAATGGCGCGATAAATTTATCGCAACTTTCGCTGAGATAAAGTGCCGATAACTCGGCTATAACTCCTTGAGAATATGCCCCAAAGTGTTCTTGCTTGACATGCCAAAGTGCTTTCAGGTGCATGGCAGGGTGATAAGAACCCAATCTAGAGCCACTTCCAACAGGCATCTCTCACCGGTGGCCTGTAGAGGCCTCATGGGCTCCTTAGTTGTTTGCAATGTTTTTATCTATAGCCTGTAACTAATATCAGATGATCATCCATTTGTGAGTCACTAGAGTTGTAGTCAGTGTATTTTATCAATCAGCATTTTAGATACATTAAATATATCTGAAGAAGAAGTTCTCAGTGGCAAATTTCTCCAAGCACCCTTTCTTTAGCCAGCAAAGCCCACAAAAATAACATTATGCCAAGAATTAATATTTGTATGGGGTGTATTCTTTGTGTAATTCAAGAGTCAAGCGAGATACTTGGTCAATGAAGTTTACAAAGTAATACGGGGAACACCGCTCATGCATCATATGCTGCCACAGCGCACGTTCACTTTCACAATACCAGCTCGGCATTTTCTGCTCAAAACAAGTCTTCTATGAGCAAAAAGTACATGAAAAAATAAGTCGGAAAACGCTACAATTCTGTGAAAGGCGAAAACCATTAATCTTTGTTTATGTGAGACTATGCTTGCCTATTAAACTTTTCACCTGGGCCTAGTCTCTACTGCCACTCAAGCAGGTACGTTCAGAATATTCCATGGCTGCCTTTAGTAATGCACCAATCTGTTGCTAGAACTTCTGCCCTCCCTTGATCTTCGTCCTTTTGTAGATCTCCGAATTTGGCCTTCTTTGAGATGCTGAAGAGCCGAACATTGGGATGTGAGGACAGGAGAGGGAAGAAGGAATCATACACTAGAGCTTCTATATGGACGAAATTCGGAATGTGCTGAGTAATGGGTTCGTCTGTTTAGGGCTCTCTTTACATTGCTTCTTAGACACCCATAGATTGGATACTTTTTTTACTGTAATGGACCTGTAATCTGAGTTTTGGAGTTTTAGGCTGATTTTAGCCAAAACCATTTAATTTCACAATTTTTTTTTTTTTTAACTTTTTTTTTTTTTAGTCCTCATTCACATCAGGCTCCAAAGCAACCCCTGGTTCCAATGTTGCACCCTTGCACCCTTCTATAGGGGAAGAAAGAGGGTCATGGTGGTGTTTGTTCTATCTTTTGGGTTACCTCAATCCAAGAGCAGCATAGCTTCAATCATAGCCGTGGAAGGTGTAATCATTGTTTGTGATCTCATCGCGGTATTAACAAACAACTTCACCGATCCAACTCTAGCACCTCAACAGGGTGAACCAAAATGTTTTCCTTTTACAAAAAAACCCTGCGAGATCCATTCTGGATATAGAGGAAAGACCATTAAGCCAATCTGTACACAAGGGAGGGACATCAGCCACCCATTTTCTACAAATTTCCCTTTGGACCAAAAGTACCATATAAAAGATCAGCTTAGACTCATTGCTACTGAGTCTTACCGATTCCTCTGCTGCCCGAAGATTATCAGTCTGAGGCTTACCTTAAAGTTTATCCCCAGTATAGTTATGACGGTCTTACCCACATTCTCCCAAAATTGTTGGATCCGGGGCACTTCAGAAACATATGGATGTCAGTCGCCTTGTCCAGCCCACATTTCACGCATTTAGTGGGATCCCCCTTCCCATCTTAGCGATCACATATAGTGTCCAGTAGACCCTGTGAAGGGTAAAAAGACGATTCCTTCATAAAAAAGCAGGCTTGACAATACTATATAGTGTGCGCATTGATACTTGACATAGATCTTGGAGCTGGTCTTGGGCAAGTATCCTCCTCAGAGCTCTTACGAGAGGGTAAAGTCCCCTTCCAAATTTTCCAACAGCTCCCAATACCATGATGGTACTTTCTTCTCCCTAGGCAGTTTTTTGAATAGCTGTTCCTCCAAATGGCTCAAGATTCTGATATCAAAAATCCAAGTTCTGGGACCAACTTTTTTAGTTGCAAGTACGTAAACCTTGAGAGGTTACCATCAATTATGACCAAAAGCTCATGCCAGGGAAGAAGCTTTCCATCAGATGTGAGTTGACCCCATGTTTGAATACCAGCTGACTTAATCTGTAGAGCCAATTTGTCGTTGAGACACTCTGGGGTGCCCAGGGATATCCAGATAGGAGCAAAGTTGCTATAGTGTTCCAGTTTTATGGTACTTCTAATACAGGACCACAGTCTAGTCATAGCCTGTAGTACTTTTAACCTCCTTTTTTATGAAACACTTAGGGGTATATTCACATGAATGTGTGATAACTACCGCAAGAGTAGCTTAACGCAACTCTCACCTCTCAACATTGCAGCCTATCGCGGGAAAATTTTGCCGTGCCAACCAAGTATTCATAACGCGGCGGTAGCATGCAATAGTCACCAGATAACGCGTCAAATGTCAGCATAAAAATCAACGCCTCGCCGCAAAAATGCAAAATGCAAAAAATGATGCGATGAGGCCAATCGCGGAACAAAAATCAGCGAAAACCAGCCACAGGCCTGCAAATCTCACGCATCTGGCGGGAAAATGCATTATAGAAGAAAGAAGAAAAAACACCAAAACCAATTCAAACTGCGTAGCACCATGGATGCACCCGGACCGAGTGCAGAGGACAAGCCGAACTCTACAAGCCCCACGGAGGACCAGCCAGGAGCCCCGTGTTCGGGGAAGGGCAAGGAGAAGAGAAAGAGGAGGACGGGGTTCAGTCCGCAGGAAGACCGGATCATCTTCACGGAGGTGATAGAACACCATCAACAACTGTTCGGCACCTCCACTGCGGCACTGGCAACCCAAACGGAAATATGGCTGGCCATCGTCACCAATGTCAATGCAGTCGGAGTGGCGAGGAGGTCACTGGAGGAGGTCAAGAGGCGCTGGCATGAAGTGCACAGCCAAACCAAACAGAAACTCGCCGCCAACAGGAAGGCAGCAATGGCGACTGGAGGTGGGAGTCCAGCGACACAGGAGGAGCTGGATGAGCTGGAGGAAATGGTGGCCACAGTCAGCAGTGTGGAGGCGGTGGCAGGATTTGGGGGCCTGGACACAGCTCGATATGACCTGACCCAACAGCAACAGGGTGAGTAATGACCAGGGACTCGGGGGACGGGGGAGATGGGCACAAGGCACACATGCACAATTATGTGTAGCGCACTGCACACACACAATGATCGTGGAACATGTCCCTGATAGCCTTGGCACACTGCAGCACACATAGAAACACCAAGTAGGCCCCCGTCCACAATGTGCACAAAGGGGCCCCCCTCCCTATCACCAATATCGCAACCGACCCATGCACTTATGCTGAATCCAGCAAAGCAGCGGCTCTGTGACCCACACTGACTATGCAAGTAACACTGCATGCCCGATAGCATGGCAGCAGCCAAAAAACATGAGATGGCCCACAAATCGATGGCCCAGTGCGGAACACATCCGTAAAGGAGCAGGTCACACTCTGACATATCCACGTGCACCCAAAACCCATGCCATACAATACACGCAGCAGACGAACAATGCACCAGGCCACACAATCTGTCCCAGAGCACATATGACCCAAGTCAAAAACAATTCATCCCCTGAAAAACACACAATTCAAAGGCACCCCACCTCAAAGGGAGAAGGCTACACGAAATCAGAGCTGCAGGGGCAACTCCCACACCATGCAGCACACACATATAGCAATCACAGAACATCAGCAATGACGGCAATGTGGTACAAAGTGCAACACCAACACCACAGGACAGGGCTCACAACAGGTTCCGCACGTGCGTAGTAACTGTCCACTCACATCTGGCATTGCCGGACACTGTGTGATGATAATGCACGGGTACTACCACACATCCGTCATGTAGTCGAAAAACACACTGACTGCCATCAAATAGCCAGCTCCACCAAAACAGTCACAATATACATTGGCATGCAGTGTGAATGTAAACATCGGTAAATCTTCAACATACATGTGTAACTCTGTTAGCCTGCATATCCCCTTTACATTGCAGAGGGACAAACAACACCTCCTGCAGAGCACACCACACTTCCCATCATTGATGATGAAGAGGACAACCTGCACTTATGTCAAGACACCCTCCAATGGATAATGGACAGCCTCTGCACCCCATCCCCAGGAGCAGGGCAGGCCAGCTGCCCCGAGGTGACCCCACCACCTGCACAAACCACACAGCAGGAAACACACACCACCACAGCTGTCTCCCAGGATCCCCTGACCAATACATGGAGTTCCAACAGCGTGTGTGGGCTTGCCAGGTGGAATTGGCGGATCAGCTGTGGGTGGGTTTCAAGCTTGTGGCAGCCAAACTCAAAGCCATACATGGGTGTCTGAGTCCCATCAGGGACCACGTACAGTCCCTATCGGACACCCCCTGTATGCACCATGCTCCACCACAGACCTTGGCTGACCTCGCTGGGGCCATTAATCGAATACAATAACTGTCTGGTCAGACAGGCACCAGCGATAACAGCACAGAGTTGGCACAGATGCAGAGGTCAATGGAGACCATGGAGCAGATGCAGGCTGGAAGTATGGCTGCCGCTGATGGACACCAGCGAGTGGTAGCTGGGAACTTCAATACCCTGCAGTTCATCATCTTGCCATTGCTGCCACTGAACCTGTTCCAGATGACTGCAGCGGGAAAATCGACACACACAGCTCCGACCCCTGATGTGTCAGTGGCACACAGTGATGCTGCCCCATCTCCTTCGCAGTCTGATGTGTCAGTGGCACACAGTGATGCAGCCATTACCCCGCCACACACACCGGACATAGAACCCGTATCAGGGGAGTAAGATGGGAATGGCAATTACTGTATGAGGAAGGAGGCAGTAGCATCCATCACTGCCATATGGCCTGTCCCTGCCTGGTTCTGACCCATGCATCATGCCCTGGGAAAATACCGCCTACTGATCCCCGGAACACTCTGCGACATTCACCCGGACCCCGAAACGGAATGCCATATCTTCACTGCTTGAAAATTACACAGCAATCCTGCTGCAGACTGCACTCACCCTCTTCCTAATCACTTTTCAATCCCCAAAGGACTCTGGTTGGCCCACCACTGGGCTTCCATGTAATGTGGGCTTGGATGGCCATGCACAGCTCCAGCTCTGTCAATCACCTGAATGTGAATAAAACATTCTAAATCACACAGATGTGTCATGACTATGGTCCTTCACGTATGGAAGTATGGCTGGATGTAGGGACAATGATTGCACATGAAGGTACACCCTGGTAACTGACATCTATGTGCGTGTGTATCCCTGAGACACATGGCCAATTGGATGACTGTGAAGGTGAGTACTAGCTGTGTCCCCATTGCACATCAACAACCATCTCACAACCCCCCAAAGGTAGGTCAGTCAGTTCCTCCCAGTGTAGGGACGACGCTCATTGTGGCAAACGAGTGGACAATCTAATCAACACTCATTACAGTTAGACACCAGTGGAGTTGCATAGACTTTATTGGCATGTGTGTGTCAGTACGGACGAGGCAACGGCCACAACATGCAGGGACATGCTTAAGATACTTACACACAGCACGGGAACAGGTGCAGAAAATGGTGAGGCTAAAATGGACAACATTCATAACAGATAGCAACGGTTTAAGCCCACCTTGCCGTGCTGGACGATTCATGTGTTGTTTGGCATCTGCCCATTGCCCCGTGTGAGGGGGCATGACTCACTGCCCATGGGATCTGCATAGTGCTCTGCCACCAGAGTGCGCTGACTGTCTGCTCTGCTGACAGTGATCAGGTAAAAGGGTCCAACAGGTTCACATGTCGTGCTACATTGCCATGTGTGTACTCTCCCCCCAGCAGTGTGTCCGAATTGGTAACGTTGCCAAACAACGCTGTATTGCTCTGACCATGGACCTGCATCACCTTGCACAGGTGTGTGTACACACACATAGTTCCATGCACATGCATCCAGAGTCCTGACGAAGGCAGACATGTCCTCTGTTGTGGTGGGATATGTGTGCATTCCCCACAATGCAACAAAGTGTTGGGACCTGTGCTGTGGGTGACAATCCCATGTGGCTGCAGGTACGCACTCGTCCATGAATGCCCGTGGAGCCTTATGTGCAATGTGTTCCAATATTATGTTGTTGTCGTGTTCAAGGAACACCAGAGTGAGCCAATCCATTAACTGGTCCGGGCAGGTGTGCTCAGCCCACGCCGTTTTACCAATCCGCAACACAGCCCAATAGGGGAGCGCCTCGATGTGGTCACTGCACACAAGGAATTGTGCAATCTCCCATGCACAACTGCCAATACATACACAGTATGTCAAGGCATCCCATGCACAGCTGTCTCGGTTACACTCCTGTTCATGATCCAACAGGGGGCGCACACACAAGTCATAGTCCAATTCATCTACGGTTGTGTTGAATAGGCAGACATCCATGGGACACTCGAATGTGCATGTTCAGCAGTGGAACCAGGTCTGGACGCAGGTGATGTAGGCAAGGCGGAAGCTCAGCCGGTAACTGAGCCGTGGCAGTGCGCCCAGTAAATGCAGCATATGTGCACGGTACTGTTCCACGTGGCGTGGGTTGTGCATTTGCCCGGAGTGGCCTGTCATTGGGTTGGTGCTTCCCGTGGAACCGGCACTCTTCTGTACTGTGGCAGTTGTGTGGAGGATATGCCACAGCTCTGAGAAATGATTCGAATGTGTGTGCAACGTTGGTGAGAATGGGTTGCTGTTTCCATGAGTGTCAAGGGAATCCCATGCGGGGGTACCTCAGGCAGGGGCTTCTGTGTGTGGTGTGATAGTTCATTTGCGCAATGCGTGGTGTGGGAGTCATCCCCATCTGCCATGGCATCTCTCTCAGGGTGTTCCAGCCATGTTCTGGACCAAGGTCAGAGGTACAGGTGTCCTCCCGCCTTCTGCATTGGAACAATGGAGCTTTCATCCCTGATGTTTGTCTGACTACTACTTGTGTTTTCAGAATGTGATGTGGCTTTGGCGCAGAGATTGGAACAAGGCCTTGAGCTCATGGTGTACGGATGGCGATACACACACACATGTTGGCATGTGGAGCAGGTGCCTGCAAGGCATTGCGCTGCTTGTGCAATCCCTCTCCGTCTCTCTTCCTTGCTCTCTCCCTCCCTCTCTCCTTCCTTTGTTGGGCGCATAGCACACCTTCTTCTCTTGGATTTTGTCTTCCAGTTTGTGTCCTACAGATTCTCCAGTGAGGACCCGCTAGGACTCATCCATATGGTTGTTTTGCTTTTGTTTGAATGGTGTTTTGTGTTGGTGATTGCATTGCTGTATGACTGATTCTCCATTTTCTGCCATGCATGTATGTTGATTTTCCTGCTTGTGCGAAATCAGGCAAAATATTTGTTTTGGGATTCGTGGTGTTGGTGTGCAGTTTCTTTGTCCAGGGTTGGGGGTGGGCCCGGAGGGGGTGTTGCGGGCCTGGGTGTGGTGTCGGTGGGTGTTGTGGCTCTCTTGGGTGTCCATGCTGCATGTTCAGTTGCTCGGGGCATCTGTTTTTCTTCATGTGTGGCTATGAGCTGTGCTCCCTTGTCTGGTGCAGGTTGCGGCCCGACTTTGCACCAGGTCTGAGCAGGTGTTAATTTACTGCTGCTAACGCGCCTTATCGCCTGTTTTTTGTTCTTATCGCAGATCTGGCTGGTCGTTGAGAATGTTGTGGAGAGGTATTGTCGCGTTGTTTTGCTCGGGAATGCCTACTCTGCATCTCATTAGGGATAGTTGCCGGGGTCATCCATGGCGATGATTGTTGCGGATGCTAACGCGGGTAAAGTGGTGCTGTCTGCTGTTTGCACCGGCTTGTGAATGTGGAGGTAAATTTATCACGACTTTGGCTGCGCTAAAGTGCCGTTAAATTGGAGATAGATCCTTGTGAATATCCCCTTAGTATCCCCAAATTTAGACAAAAAGTGGTTACTAGTGCCACTGACATATTTTAGCATGGCATTGAACAGCGAGTCTAACTCTGAACAATCAGGGAAGTTAAAAATTATCCTAGCATTCTTCAGTTGGGAAGCCCAAGCATAGATCTGCATATTGGGAAGCATCAGTTCCCCCTTATCCGTCCTTCTACAGAGCTTCTTCCTTGGTTTTCATAGCGCCTCTATTGGCCAAATAAAAGAGTTGAAAGCCTGTTGCATTTTATCCAACCACTCCTTCCTAAAGTGCATGGGAATTTTTTTTAAAGGAAAGGTAAATTAGAGGAGAATAACCATCTGCACTAAATTGATTCTGCCAAAGACCGACAATGGATGGTGGACACAGCCCTTCATTAGTTTAAATGATTGTTATAGAACCTTGGTAAGATTCACCTCGGAAATCATGTTGATATCTTGTGTAATATTTAAGCCCAAATATTTCATCTTGCTTTTCACTAGGTCAATATTGGTATGTTGATTTCAGACCAAAATCTCCTTTTTTCCTGCTTTAACTGAACAGCCAGAGACATTTCAAAACTCAGATGTCCACTTACCGATGGCTGGAAAAGTGGTCTGTAAATTCAAGGTATATAGCATAAGGCTACCTGTGTATAGGGTGACTTTTTCTCACAGCCATTGCAAGTGAAGGGGATTATGGAAGGATCTTTCCTGATCCTACAGACTAGAGGCTCAATATAGAGGTTATAGAGATTAAAGAGGGGGAGTGGCCACTCTTGCCACGTACCCCTAGATATCCTGAAAGCTAAGGTTAAGCTGCCATTCACTAAGACTCTTGCTGAAGGGTCTTCGTACATCAGACGCACCGCTCTACTAAACATTTCGTCCAGATTATAGTGTTCTAAAACGGTGGCCAGGTAGGGCAAATCAACCATTTCGAAGGCTTTTGTGGTGTCTAGGGTTAAGAAAGCTAGAGAACTATTCAGAACCAATAAGGTCGTAAGTTTATTCATGTAGGTATCTGCCCTTTACAAAACCCTTCTGGTCCGTGTGCAACAACCCGCCGACTACTCCACTCAACCTCTCTGCTACAACCGTTGTAAATATTTTATAATCGTTATTTAGGAGTAAGGTGGATCTATAGAATTCAGATGTGACAGGAATTTTCACAGGTTTCAGGATTAACGTAACTATTGCCTCATTCCAGGATTGTGGTAACTGAGACCCTTGCTCATTTTGCAACTGAGACCCTTGCTTAAAAATCTCCCCAAACAGTATGGTCATAAATGGGAGAATCAAATCCCCTAAGGCCTTATAAAGCTCTCCTGGAAGCCCATCTGGGCCCGCAGCTTTACCCCCTTTACTAGCACTAATGGCCCTTTTAACCTCTAGCTGGATAATACCATCATACAAAGCACACTGATCATTTACTGACAACGTGGGTAGATCCTGTTAACCTAACCAGTGTTTAACCATCTCCTCAGTTATCTGAAAATCCTCAGTATACAATTTTTTTTTTTAAACCTGGGAGGCGTTCTTTATATCAGGGCTACTAGTCAAGATAGACCCCATCACGTCACTCTTAATTCCCTTATTAGCGTTCCTTGCTTGGTCTGATTTAAGCTTCCTGGCCAGGAGCTTTACCTCATTTTCTCAATATTCAAAATGGGCTAGCTTGCTTGCTTCCCATCTCTCCTTCACTCTAGCGTCCAGAAGTACAGTCAATGTTCTCTAAGCACCCAAAGCCTGCTTTCTAGGGCTGGAGCCTCCTTGGTTTTAGCTTTTTTACCAATAACCTTTCCACTTTCATCATTTCGGACTCCAACTTTGTGATCTCATTCTTGTAATACTTCCTCCTAAAGCTTGTTAAATTTGTGATCTTTCCCCTTGGAAAAGCCTTAAGTGCATCCCATACCGCTATCACGGGGGGCAGTGCCAACATTCAGCTTAAAGAATTCCTCCGTCTCCACTCAAAGATTGGTAACCAGTCGAAAATCTAATAGTATAGTATGGTCTAGGGTCTCCCTTCGTATCTCGGCCCTGACAATTGGTTTGAATTTCAATAATACGGGTGAGTGATTCAACAAGTGGGCTTCAAAGTAGGTTATTTCCTGGATCTGCTCTCTTAGATCCAGGGCTGTTAAAAAGTAATTGATCCTAGAAAAGTGGCCATATTGCTTATTATGAAATGAGTAAGTCTGCATTAGGCCTGCTCTCTCCCTCTGAACATCACAAACTGCTAATTGGCCCATGATGTGTCCTAAATAGGCTTGAGACTTGGGAAAACCTGTTGCCCTTAATTTAGCCAATTTATCGAAATTATTATCAAATAGGAGATTAAAATCTCCGGCCACTATAATGGGAAGGACAAAGTCTAGCAGATTAAGAAAGATCGACTCAAGAGGCTCAATGTCATCACAATTCGGACCATAGTACCCCACCAGCGTAAAATTACTATCATGGAACTGGAAGTTGGTAATGATCCACCTCCCTGATTTATCCATGACTATTCCTGAGATAGATGCATTCCCTTGCTTGTTAAGCAAGATGGCCACCCCTCTTGTGCTGGTGTTCTGGTCAGTACAAGCCATTTGTTGGACCCGTTTTAGCGATTTAAATACCTGTGAGCATTACGCTCTGGTCAAATGAGTTTTCCTGCAAGATTAGAATATGGGCTTGCAAGTCCCTTAGATATTGATGAATCCTATCCCTCCTTTCTTTTGTACGCACCCTATGTGCGAATGTAAGAACCTGCAAAGGTGCTATTATGCGATTACCCTTATGGCTCAGCAGAAAGCTGGGAGTATTGGCACACCTTAATGAGGCCTAGCTGAAGCTTTTGAGGATTATATTTTGTTTCTCCCCCCATGCTCCCCATCCTGTACTCCCTTGCCCTCCTATTCCCACCCGTATACAGTGACAGCCCCCCCTCCTCATGGAGATCTCAGCCATACTTCCACATGGACTTATATTAGTTTGTTTTAGAGAGTTCCGGGATGTCCTCAAGAGCGTGGGAAAAAAGAGAAAAAGAAGAGCCTAAATCTACAAACTCTAATGTCGATACAGAAGTACCTACGACAGGACCAACCCTTACAACCGCTAGCATAATCTTATGAGGAGTTACTCATTTTAATGGCTTCCAACGATGCGTCTGCTTCTTTGGGACCACTTAAATTATGCATTTTATTATTGTGTATAACCCGTAGAGAAGCTGTGAATCTCAGTAACCACTAACTGGGCAGTAACCACTAACATTTTGAAGTCCTCCAATCTCTTGTCCAGTTTCCACTGCCTATTTAGGGTTGCCCGGGAAATATCTGCTCTGATCTTATAGGTGAAACCATTTGCACTTAGTGTTTTTATTTTCAGTGCTTTGGCCAGAATCCTTTCTTTCAGAGAATATGTCTAGAAATTCATCAAAATCCTCTGAGGTTTACTCCTGTTTCGATTCCTCCTGAAAGGGCCCCTAT
Organism: Triturus cristatus; assembly: GCF_964204655.1. Lineage (NCBI taxonomy): Eukaryota > Metazoa > Chordata > Amphibia > Caudata > Salamandridae > Triturus > Triturus cristatus. Next base: position 662,708,282 of record NC_140594.1, read on the forward strand.
GTATTATTTTAATATCCTTGGCAATACCTTCCTCACTAGCTTCAATTTGAGTTCATAGCTTTATTAGATTAACCACCTAGGATATTATATCCTCCCCATCTACTTCTTCAGGGACATTCAGGATTATTAGCTTTGTTTCTCCTTAAGTTGTTCTCCAGTGACTCTAGCTTTTCAAGACATTCTTGTTCACTGTGCCTCAGTGCCTGTATCTCTTCCCTGTTTTTTGCCCTCTGTGTCCTTCAGTTGTAAGACTGTTTCCTCGAGAGTCTGAGTCCTGGCAGGCAAAAGATCAAACTTTTTCTCAAAACATTCACAAGAGCCCTGTAGTTTTCTTTGATTCTCTTCCTAAATTGCAAGCCCATTTTTGTTGATTTTGGCAGACAACGTGAGAGTCATGGATTCAAGTAAAGTGATTTTCTGCTGTTCCCTGGACACAGAAGGTATGTGGGGAGGGGTGAGAGCCTGGGTACCCTCATTAAGAGGGGCATCAAAAGCTTGTTGGGCTGTTTCTCAAGTACAGCGTCTACCAATAACGTCCCTCCCTCCAGCTCCTTGAACTTGAAACCTATTTCTCTCCACACTCCTCAGCTCTTTTGCACTTGCCATTTCCTCAGATCTAGAAAACAGCCCTTAATCGTCAGCCTTTCTTGCTCCAAAGTCCTCAGCCACACCAAGCCCAGGGTCTCTGACTACCCCACCGGAGCTTGTAGCCATAGGTAGCACCTTAAAGAAGGACCTTAGAGAAGTGGTGATTTTTAACTTTTGATGGTTAATTATTTTCTCTGCGTTGCGGTTTCTCACGCTACTGTAAGGAGTATGTCTGAGGGATACATGGCGCACAGGAGCAAGAGTCTTCTGAATTTCCAATGGTGTTGTAATCTCTGTAACAGGACCCAAATTACATTGCATTGTAAGAGTCATATGTGTTGCATGCCGCATCACAGAGAATATTCCCTCTTCACTGTGTTAGTATAGCCTGTGAAACTTTCTGATAAAGCTATTAGGTGACTGATAGGGCTGGTGGCACCTGTTGAGAATGCTTAACAAGCTGACTGGGGGAAGGGTTGCACTTATGCTTAAAGTCAGTCCTGAGAGAATATCTAATTTTGCTCTCAGGGTCTTCAAATTTAAGTGTCTGTGGCCCGCTCCCATGCTTGAGTAAGCCTGCTAACACTTCAGCCATGCAGCATCTTACCGCAGACTGTTGTGACTCGCTTCTCTTGCCCGAAGCACCGTCAGGAACTCCAAGCTTGGGCTCAACCAGTAGGCCACTTTCCGACTCCTTTACTATTGCCGAAGAAGCAATTCCTCTGCATGTGCTGCTGCTGCCTCTAGCAGCGGCTCTGCAAGACTTCTGGAGCCGCAGTGCGGCTTGCGTCCAACACGCTCACAGCAGCCGCTAAGTTAGCCCCTGCTTCTACCGCTCTGCACGAAGTTGAGGAGTGTGAACCAAACAGTCTGGGGAGAAAAATCATGAAGACCAGCTCCAAATTATGAGCTCTTCAAAACATAAGGCTGTTAGTAAGGATATCCCACACTTATGAGCACTCTAGCGACCAGCTCACTTGCCGCCGGTCATGCTCTCCCCAGCTTGCCTATTAAACTTTTCAACTGGGCCTACTCTCTAAATGCCACTCAAGCAGGCTAGTTCAGAAGATTCCATGGCTGCCTTAGTAATGCACCAGTCTTTAGCTAGTACTTTGGCTATCCCTAGATCTTCGCCCTTTTGTAGATCACCAAATTTGACTTGCTTTGGGATGCTGGAGAGCCGAACATTGGGATGTGGAGGACATGAGGGGCAGAAGGAGAAAGAGCTTCTATATGGATGCATGCAGCATACACCATTGGGCAATGGGTCCGTCCACTTCAGGCAGTGGCTAACTTCACTGTGAGTGATGGCATTCTGCTCTTTAATCAAGAGCACATATATATAAAAATTCATTTCCGTGAGTGCTAGGGAACACTATTTTGACATATGCTTATTGAGACAAAAAATATTTTTGCTTTTAGCAAATATTGTTTTTTAGTGAGACGTGGGCCAAGCAGCTGACCAGACAATACAATTATGCAAAAACCATGACAAAACAGAAGAAGCATTGACAAAGAAAAACGACGCAAACAACAACAGACCTATTGGCTTTGCCAATGCGCGTTTCTTTTGTCTGTATTGTCCAAGCCACTTCTCACGCGCAGATTTCCTGGTGTTGGCCTCCTCCTCCTCCACTCTCAGAGGCAAGCGATCACATGGTCAGTCCTCTCAACGATGACCAACCTTTGAACTGGTGACTTCTGAACTGATCCTGATAAACCTGTAAACTGCTGTTTTGTGGAACGATTGTGAAGTCCCATTTCCTGAACTTTACATGTTTTGCATTTGTGTTGTTCTCGTCGTTTTCAAATCTGTTACTTTGACTTATGCTTCCTTCCTTGAACCTAGAGCTGCTTCTGCTGCTATTCCAGAACTTGAACTCTGATCTGCCCTTACGAAAATAACCTCTGAAATTATGTCTATTCTAGAGGTCAGGCAGAGGACAAATAACCCAAACTGTTGTAGTGCCCTTGATATTTGCACGAGCACTAAATATCCCCAGTGCAAACCATGCATGCTGTTTGCAAGTCCACACAATACCACGGATGGATCTCCTCGGTGGGAACTGAGCCTCTGTTGTAGCTGTGACAACAACCAGAGAACAGATGAAATCTGTACCGTATTTTATTACAGTTAAAATACATGAGCAAAGGCATGTCCAATAACCTTCAGCTGTATCTACTACAATTTGTTGTCTATTAACCAGCCTGTGTTTGCCCGGGTCACACGTAGACACATCACAGTGATGAAAGCCAGCTGATTTAAAAGTCACCAACAGCAGGCTCAGCTGAATTAGATAACAGGAATGTCCCACCTGACAGGCAATGCACAGACATTAGGTGGCAACATCCTTGAAACCATCAATCCAACCAAGGTGAGTGAAGAATACAAACGGTGAGAAACAGGTCCAGGCCACCACCCATCACTTATAAAAAATGATACACAAAGATCATACCTATTCCACTCAACATGTAGTCTGCTGCAGAAGACGTCTGTGCTGCATGGCCCACTGGAGGAGGAGCAGGCTGTCCATTGCTATAAGAATAATGTAGCATGCTGCAGAAGGAGGAGGCGGGAAATCATGGATGGGTCTACGGCATCTAGGTGGCCTCTAGGCATGGTCCCTCATTCTGATCATATGCACCCCATATACTGCACCTGGGCATCACTGTCGACAACTCTGAAGCTGGTGTCAACAGCATGAGCGCAACACCCCTTTGTTGAATTCATGGTTGTTGCGAAATTTGTGTCAGTAGCTTCTTTCAACACACGGTGGCTCTTGTAGTGTCGTGCTGGACACGTTCTAGTGTCTCGCCAGGTGCTGGTTTACCAGCCACTCCCTTCTGGGCTGGCCATACACACCCCACACGCATTGACCACAGGTGTCACGAGCAACATGGGCCTGTTAATAAAAGGGCCGAGTGTATATGCTCCTGGGCAGTTACCAGTACCACACCATGGTGTCGTGTCCCTCATTTCTAAGTATGAGGGTCTAGAGCCCATGATTTTACAGCCGTGACATTTATCCTCAGCAAACCTGCACAAATGATCATGTCTCAGGTGATGCATGCGCTACTTAGACATGTGGTTGCACAGATTTGCTTCCTGGGAAGCAACACGAACCAGTGCAGTGACGGCTTCATTTTAAGCCACTGTTATGTTTTTTAAGTGTGGCTGACACCTCCATCAGGTTCTCTCAAAGGCCATTGAGCAAGTGTGCATTAGTGGGAAGATGAAATGCACTTCCAGTAACCATGTGACTTGATTTGCAGATCTATACATGACATGACACATACATCTCCTCCATTTGCTGGATCCACCCACAAGCGGCAAATTTATACCCTTGATGGACAGAGATCTTAGGAATGTAAAACGATTCCCTACCCCATTTTGGAGCAAAAGTCAACCAACATGCACATGTCAATCTGAATAGTCCAGTTGAAATATCAGTGTAGCAAAGACATCATCATTTTCTTTTGAAAGTACATGCATCATCTCCTTCATTTTGCATTATAAGAGTCATATGTGTTGAGCATCACAGACAATATTCCCTCCTCACTGTTTTAGTATACCCTGTGAAACTTTCAGATAAGGCTACTTTGTGAACATTTGTGAGGTTGTATCAAAATGAGAAACAAGGGACATTTGTACAAACTTGTTAGGTGCAGTCTGGCAGGCCATCACATGAAGAATTCAGTGTGCCTTTTGACATACACACAAGTGCATGACAATTGCGGCTACAATGTTACATATCCCCAGCGGCGGCTGGCACAGGTAAGCGTGGTGAGGAGGGGTAGGGCAGGGCGCAGCAAGGGGGAAAGCCAACAGACGATGGAATAGGTGTTATTTATTTATTTAATTATGTCTATTTCGTTGTCTGTCGACTCCCCTCGCGAGACCCGCCTCACCACGTTTACCTGTGCCGGCCGGTGCTGCATATCCTCCCCTTAAACCAGTGATACCTACACAACAGCAGATACAGCATACTACTACATACCTCATCAAACCCAAAGGTGACATCAGTTATCCGTTTCAACCCTGGTTACTAACTCAATTTAGAGTGTCAGCTAAGACCCAGCTGCAGCCAACACAGTAGAAAGCGACTTAGGATCTACCAAAATCAGTTTACTTTCCTTGTTTCTGCAGTGTTGTGTCAGATGGTACCACACTGATGAAGACTCTTGCACTCGAACAGGTGTACTGTTGGATGCTTTACTCTTTTTCACCTCTTTCCTGTCTCCATCTCTTTCCCAGACCTTGGCATTTACTGACCCCCAGCCATGACGTCATGATATCGAATGGTTCGCTAACCAGTCCTGTGATCACCTTATGGTCTGTTTTTCTTGCGTTGCCTTTATATACCAAGTCCACCCTCCGCATTGCAAAAGATAATGTGAAAGAGTGAAAAAGAGGAAGGGGAAAGAAAGAGAGAGGAATAGATAAAGAGGAGGAGAAAACAGAACTTTGCTGCATGCATTGAGTGGTTTACATTTTCTCAGGGGGGCTCATACGTCTTTTGCACACCTGCATGGTTGATTGCAGTGGTTTCTTGTCCTCTTCTCTTGCGAAACTCCTTGCCTTGATGCAGTGGTTAATTTGTCTAAAAATAAGGGTTGTGGCTCTCTTCAGGAGGCAGCTTCCACCAGCCCAGTTCTCCTTTGAGCGCAGCCTAAAACAGAACCAACACAGGATTAACAGCATTAGGGAAAGGAGTGAAACTGAGAAATGTAGGGAGTTCTGGTCAAAGAAAGAAAAGTTCAAAGTAAAACAAAAAGGAGAAGGGTCGGAAGAGGAAGGCAAGGCAGGGGAAAGTGTAAAGGAGTTTTCATTGCATGAAGTACAAGGAGGAACCTATGTACGTGTCTCATGGTACCAATCAGACCTTTTCCATTTCACAAATACTCTTCCAGAGCTTATAGAGAATCCAGAGAAATGGTACACCCAGAAAAAACAGATTGTGGCTATTTCAAAGGTTTTGTGAGAAGACTTGGATGTGTTGCATGAGGTGGCAGCTCCAAAGGATCTGCGGGCAGGGTGTAAGAGGGCGGTCTATTGACCTAAATAAGAACCACCTCAGGTGGAGGGACAAATGCCCCTTCGCCCGTTGTTTAAACCGAGTACAATGAGTTTATAAAGCACCTGAAAACAAAGGCCTCTTTGGCCCAGGATCTTCTGAACCTCCCACAAGCCGAAGGAGTCAATGCATGCCTATTTTGAGGGCTTGATGCTGGTGTATTGAGAGCACAGTGGTATGAATGACTCCCGGGGAGAAAATATGGGAGGGTTTCAAGCTTCCTTTGTGTACGATCCAAGGCCAGCGATAGTAACCAATTACCCATGGTTTCCTTTGTTGTCAGAGCAAGCCAGTTGACAAGATATTACAGTATGGAAAATACTGAAGCGATACACTAGAAGCAAAGCGCACAGGGCTCTGCAGAATGGAGGAACTAAGGGGTTTAAGTTCCATTCCAAGGACCTGAGCTAGACTCCAATTTGGGAGCAGTGATGCAAAGAGTTTCTATGAATTATGATGGGAATATCCCAGGACTGGGGAGCAGTAGGGAGAATAAGATAGGAACAAGCATAAGTGCCTTGTAAAAGACTATGCAGTGTCACATCTGTAACAAGGTGAGGAACTGGAAGCGGGACTGGTGTTACAATCTAGACCGTATTGTGGCAGATTTCTAGGGGATGGGTTTAGCAGGACAGGGAGAGCTCCTACCAGGACCCTGCCCTCCTATGGCAGGCCGGAAGGTCCCAAAATCTGTAGTTCTTCCAAGGGGCATATTATCAAGAACAGCATTAAAAATTATGACCGGTTTAGCGTCAGAAAACTGCCGCTAATGCGGCGATAATGGGCTTGATAATATGCCCTTGGGAATTCCAATAGAAGTCCATGTTCTGGTGTGAACATGGGCTTCTATTGGAATTCTTCAGGGCATATTATCAAGCCCATTATCGCCGCTTTAGCGGCAGTTTTCTGACGCTAAACCGGCGAAAAGTTTAACGCCGTCCTTCATAATATGCCCCCCTATTCTTTCAACCTGATACAGATGCAAGGAGGTATTCACCATCCTCAGGCAAACCACAGGATACCTCAGAACCCAATGGTGGCCCAAGGAGGTCTAGTTCCTATGATGTTCGAGACTTTCTTAGATTTCATTCTGGGCAAATGGCGGTTCCTGGGTGGGGGGGAAGTGTGTACTTGGGGCAGTCCTAGAAGTGGACCAGAGTGGGCTGTATGTGGCTGAAGAAGTTAATAGGATTCCCATATCCTTCCTGATAGACAATGGAGCCACTCATTCAAAAGTTAGAACAGTTAAGGTGCCTAAACTACCCCTCTCGGGAAGAGAAGTCAAAGTTGTAGGCATTACAAATCAGCAGTGCACCAATCAAATCACAAACCCTGTACCTGTGAAAGGAGTAGACATTATAGAGCAACATCAGGTTGTGATCTGTGATTCTAGTCCTGTAAACAGCGGCATTCGGCGCAGTTAGGCAGGAGGACTGTTGACAGACAACGGAAGAGTATTTATTTATTTATTTAATTTTCCCTATTCCGTCTTCTGTCGACTTCTTCCCCCTCCTACAGCGCTCCCACTCCGCCCAGACCCGTGCGCTTACCTGTTCTGGCCGCGGCTGCCTGTAAACCTGCTAGGACAAGATCTCCTCTGTAAACTCAATAGTGTTTTATATTGCACCCAGGATGGGGTTAGAAATGAAACACTGGCAGCCGGCGCTGAGAATTTGCAGTCCAAAAAGCCTGATGCCTGGTTCTATCCAGTCGTTACCACAGAGGATTTGCCAGTAGATCTAAGGGAAATGGTTAAGGAGGAATACTGGGATTTCAGGGGAAGTGAGATTGGGATGATTGAATATACCAAGTCCCTTAAGATTACTCTCCGATCAAATGCTGTTCTTCCACAGACTCGCCCGTACAAAATGTCCCCAAAATCTATGGTATGAATCACCTCCGTCATTGAGAGCATGATAGAACAGGGCAGGGCATCTATATATGAAGTTATTGGGAGTCCATGTAACTCTCCAATCATGGCAGTATAAAAGTCCAACAAGAAGTGGAGGATCATACAGTACCTCAGAGAGATTAACCAAATTGTAGTTCCATGCTATCCTGTGGTACAGGACCGTGCTGTAATCTTGTTCCAAATTCCACCAGAGGCTTAGTGGTTCACAGTCAGTGACCTTTCCCAAGCTTTCTTCTTGGTACCCTTACACATGCAGAGCCAGTTTCTTTTCACGCTCAGGTTCCAAGAGAACACCCTCAGGTGGTGCAGCGTCCCACAAGGGTTTACTGAAAGTCCATCTTATTTCAATCAGACACTGAAAAATAACTGCGAGTCTCTGTAGCGCCTGTGTAGTTCAACACTGATTGAATACATTGACGATCTCCTGATCGCTTTGTTGACTAAGGAAGAATGCAAACAAGAAACAATTGCTTTACTGAATCATTTGGCTGAAATGGGCATAAGGTCTCACCTGAGAAATTACAATACTGTCAGAGGGAGGCTATGCAATTGGGACTTCAGATAGAGAAGGGGCAAGGCGAGTGTCCAATGAGCCCATAGAGACAGTGTAGAAAAGTAGGATCTGCTTTCATGGTCACCCCTACATTTTGGTGGTGTCATTATGTTTTACTGACTAGTCTGACTGGGATCCTGCTAATCAGGACCACAGTTTCTGTGCTTCTTCCCTAAATTGGACATGGTGAGTACTTAGGTACACTCTAGATTGGCTACTGGTATACCCTGGTAAGTCCCTAGTACATGCTACTAAGGCGCCCAGGGCATAGGTACACCAGGGGTCTCCATTGGGCTGAAGCATGCATTATGCCACCCATAAGAGACCACTCAAATTGTGACTACAGGCCTGCCATTGAAGCCCGTGCAAGCTGGTGCTAGCACTACTTATGACAGATATAAGTTCCCTTATATCTGAGGTCACTACACTTAAAACCTATAAGTCACCCCTAAGGCAGACCTTTCAATCCTGAAAGCAGGGTCCTCGGTTCTAACTGTGAGGGTTCCCCTGCATGAGCAGGACACCCCTACAATCTTCTGAGCCAATTTTCCCGGGTTGAAAGGGCATCAGCCATTAAGATACATAGGCCCACATGCATGAAAAAATTAATTTGCGATACCTTAATAGTGATAAATAAGGAATCGCTATTACAGAATTGCACAACTCAATGCAGCAATAAAATTTGTAATATTTTGCGATTCAGTAAAATTCGCTATTTTCAATAGCGATTACCTGTTTACCGAATCTGTAATTGCGAATTCGCTATTACAGAATCGCTAATTGCAATTTACCCATATTGCTGCATTGAGATGACATCTCAACCAGGAAGCGATTCACTGAATGCACACACCTGTACACAGGGAGAGTCTGAGGAGGAGGAAGACTGGTGGAGCTCACCTTGGAGAAACTGTGTTTGGTCCAGAAGATGTGATAAAACAACACCATGGCCACAGAAAATGAAAAAAATAAAGGAGAAGGCAGGAAGAGAAAGATAATATTCAGTGAAAAGGAACTTGAAATCCTCACTGAGGAAGTGGTGTTGAACCATGACTGGCTGTTTGGGAAACTATCCCTGCATGTTGCAGAGTTTGGCTGGGGATACAAGCTAAGGTCAATGCTGTGGGGGTAACACAGCATGATATCCCTGACCTGCGCAAAAGATGGTACGACCTGCGCAGACGAGCTAAAGAGAGGGTGGCTGAAAGGCTAGCCGCTGCCAAAAAAACAGGAGGGGGACCAACTACCGATCATGCAAACACCCCACTGGAGGACATGGTGGTATCCATTCTGCAGCCAGAGGCAGTTGACGGGATTACACAGATCGACACCTCTGAACATGCGGGTACCTCCCAAGGTACAACCACAGCTAAGCATATTTCAATGTCAAATGTTACTCAAATTGCCCCAAATGCATACCCTGGGGAGTGTAGCACACCTGAGTCCAGTCCACTTTTTACTTGCAACCCCTGAATGCATCGTGGGAGTTGTATACAGACAAATGTAAGGGCAAGGCATGGAGGGAGAAACACAGCTTTACTGCAGCAGAGTACAGCCAGGAAGTGACTACAGTAGACTTTGTACATTACATAAGTACATTTATTAGACCTTTGCATGCGCTATGTTACAAACATGTGCAAATAAAAAGTAACTGAACTTGCACTGTTTTAAATCTCAGCTGCAGCACAGGACAGTGACGTGGCTGATGACCACGAGTCAGAGGGACAAATGGAACAGCCTGATGAGGGACCAGAACTGCCAGCATCCTCACCCATACCTGCTCCAACTCACCGCAAGAGGATCATCCAACCACTGCCTGATTTGGAGAGTGATGAGGACAGCCAAAGAGGAGCTCACACTCAGCAGCCTGCTCATACACCACCACCACCACCACCACCACCACCAGAGGTAACAATGCGGCGCCGTTCAAATCCTGACGTCTGCTGAGGGAAATGGGCACCTGTCTGCAATGGGCTTAAGGCTAAGATGCTGAGGGTCCAGCGCCTGCAAGGAAGGAATATGCGGATTATGCAGGGCTGACTTGGAACAATGGCAACACACATGGGGGAAATACATGACTGCCTGAGAGGGCTAACAACTGCGGTAGTAGCAGGGCACAGGTCAAACACTAAAAAACTGGACAGTGTTGCAACAGCCATACAGGATATGTGCAGGGTCCTCCTGGCTGAGCATGTCTCACATGGCAGGAGGCATCACAATTCAATGGGGCGCATGCAGAGTTACACCAGGGCAATAAATAGGCTGAGTACTACTACAGCTCAGCTTTTCAGGGGCCTCATCCAGTTCACCACTGCAGTGTAAGGACTACAGACTGCAGCAGCTAGTGGAAACCTCATGCATGCAGGGGGTGACAGTGGGGAGGCCTCCAGCCTCAGCAGCCTACTGGAACCTGTGGCACATATCAGGAGGTGCAGTACCAGGAGTCACGTCGGCACAGAAGGCTCAATGACGGATGTAGCTGAGCCTACTGAAAGGGCCACAGGAGTGCGTGGCAGGGAGAAATAGACATTTGGACATGTACAATTCAGGTGCCGTAACCAGAATCGTGTAACTTGATCATACTGAAGTTTCAGTGCCAAGGCAATGACATTTAATTGTCTGTACCCACACTGCACTTGTCTGCACATGGTATGTGTGTATTAACACAACCACACAATTCTCACAATAAACCTTTCAGCAAATACTGTGTTGTTTTGTGATTACCCACCTTAAAAGTAATGTTGCGTGATTTCTGGCCGTCTCCGTCTCCCCTCGGCTGCATTTGGACCGCATGCTGCTTGGGGTGGTTGTCTTGGCTGTATGTCTAGGTCTGGCTCGCTATCACAGTCTTGCAGGGGAATGCCCCCATTAGTGGCTATGTTGAGCAACATTGCACATGTTGCAACAATTTTACAGCAAGTCTCCGGCCTATACTGTAAAGCATCACAGATTTTGTGGAGGACGCGAAACCTTGATTTAAGTACACCAAATGTCCTCTCAATCACATTGCGTGTCGCAATGTTTACCTCATTGTATCCCTGCTCCCTTTGTGTAGAAGGATTCAGATATGGCGTGAGGATGAAGACCTCACAGAGTATGCGCTATCACCTACAGGATGTGAAAAATAAATATACATTAGTCACTGCTATGTGTCACATTGGCAGACAGGTGGGCAAGACAGTATTACATCTGTTTACCCAGCAAATGTCCTTCTCCAAATTCACCCGCAAGTAGACATCTGTGTATGCCACTATGCCGCAAGATGTAGGAGTCATGTGCACTGCCAGGGTAACTAGCCACTAAGTCTGTGATTATTGTTTTTGAATTGCAGATTACTTGAATGTTCAGTGAATGGTAAGATTTCTGGTTTCTGTAGATATACTCATTCACTGAGGGGGGACATATGGGTACGTGGGTCCTATCAATGCAACAAATGACATGTGGAAATTGTGCAACCTGAGAGAAATCTAATTTAGTTTGCAATTCCTGTGGAGTTGTTGGAAACCTAATGTGGTGGTGTATCCTCTGCAACATGGCATTTAGGTAAGAGTTGAAAAAGCGCAATAGGGCACTTTGAGAGACACCTCCAGCTGCAGCAATTACTCCCTGGAAGGTCCCTGAAGCTAGGGGATGCAGAGAACACAGGATCTGCACATGAGTGGGGATGGCATGTGTCTTGCGAGTCTGACGCTGCAGAAATTGGGTCTAACTCAGCAATGAGATCTAAGATTGTGGCAGCATTCAGCCTATATTTATCATAAATCTCTTCCTCCGTCTGCCCTAGCAAAGTGATCGCACTCTGAAAATTCTCGCCTGTATCCTCCTTCTTCTCTGTGCTGCTGCTCTCAGCCTCATCTTCCTCGCCATGACTTAGAGCTCTGCCATTGTGAAACATTCTGATGCATTCTGGGGCTGTATAAGTAGTTTTCTGATGATTTACACCAGATTTTTTTAATTGGAAATTTTTACCACCTGATATGATTTGTTCTTATTTAAGAAATGCAATTTGCAATTTTTAACTTATTCTGTATTTGTGAATTCTTGTTGCATTGGATTTTGCGATTACCTATTACGGAATCGCTATTACAGATTCGGTATTTAGGTAATCGCTAATTTTGCGAAAAATAGAGATATTCTGCAGACGCAAACGGCCTTTTTTAGCGATTCGCAATATTTGCGTTTGCAAATTAGCTTGATGCATATGGGCCTAAGGCCCACATACATAAAAAAATGAATTTGCGATTCCTTAATAGCAATAAATAAGGAATAGCTATTACGGAATCGCAAAACTCAATGCAGCAATAAAATCTGTAAAAGTTTGCGATTCAGTAAAATTCGCTTTTTTCAATTGCGATTACCTGTTTACCGAATCTGTAAAAGCGAATTCGCTATTACAGAATCGCTAATTGCAATTTACCCATATTGCTGCATTGAGATGACATCACAATCAGGAAGTGATTCCCTGAATGTACACACTTGTACACAGGGAGAGTCTGTGGAGGAGGAAGACTGGTGGAGCTCACCTTGGAGAAACTGTGTTTGGACCAGAAGCTGTGATAAAACAACACCATGGCCACAGAAAATGAGAATGATAAAAGAGAAGGCAGGAAGAGAAAGATAATGGGAAAAGGAACTTGAAATCCTCACTGAGGAAGTGCTGTTGAACCATGACCGGCTGTTTGGGAAACTATCCCTGCATGTTGCAGAGTCTGTCAAGAGAAAGATTTGGCTGGGGATACAAGCTAAGGTCAATGCTGTGGGGGTAACACAGCATGATATCCCTGACCTGCGCAAAAGATGGCACGACCTGCATAGCTGAGCTAAAGACAGGGTGGTTGAAAGGCTAGCTGCTGCCAAAAAAACAGGAGGGGGACCATCTACCGATCATGCAAACACCCCACTGGAGGACATGGTGGTATCCATTCTGCAGCCAGAGGCAGTTGACGGGATTACACAGATCGACACCTCTGAACATGCGGGTACCTCCCAAGGTAAGACCACAGCTAAACATATTTCAATGTCAAATGTAACTCAAATTGCCCCAAATGCATACCATGCGTAGTGTAGCACACCTGAGTCCAGTCCACTTTTTACTTGCAACCCCTGAATGCATTGTGGGAGTTGTATACAGACAAATGTAAGGGCAAAGCATGGAGGGAGAAACACAGCTTTACTGCAGCAGAGTACAGCCAGGAAGTTACTACAGTAGACTTTGTACATTACATAAGTACATTTATTAGACCTTTGCATGCGCTATGTTACAAACATGTGCAAATAAAAAGTAACTGAACTTGCACTGTTTTAAATCACAGATGCAGCACAGGACAGTGACGTGGCTGATGACCACGAGTCAGAGGGACAAATGGAACAGCCTGATGAGGGACCAGAAATGCCAGCATCCTCACCCATACCTGCTCCAACTCACCGCAGGAGGATCATTCAACCACTGCCTGATTTGGAGAGTGATGAGGACAGCCAAAGAGGAGCTCACACACAGCAGCCTGCCCATACACCACCACCACCAGAGGTAACAATGCGGCGCCGTTCCAAGCAGTCTGGCAGGCGATGGCCCAGGGCAATCCTGACGTCTGCTGAGGGAAATGGGCTTGAGGCCAAGATGCTGAGGGTCCAGCGCCTGCAAGGAAGGAATATGAGGATTATGCAGGGCCGACTGGGAACAATGGCAACACACATGGGGGAAATACGTGACTGCCTGAGAGGTCTAACAACTGCGGTAGTAGCAGGGCACAGGGCAAACACCAAAAATCTGGACAGTGTTGCAACAGCCATACAGGATATGTGCCGGGTCCTCCAGGCTGAGCATGTCTCACATGGCAGGATGCATCACAATTCAATGGGGCGCATGCAGAGTTACACCAGGGTAATAAATAGGCTGAGTACAACTACAGCTCAGCTTTCCAGGCGTGCTGTCAGCATGCAGGTGGAGATGAGCCACTGCAGCGGGGATGTGGCCAGGGGCCTTATCCAGGTCACCACTGCGGTGGAAGGACTACAGACTGCAGCAGCTAGTGGAAACCTCATGCATGAAGGGGGTGACAGTGAGGAGGCCTCCAGCCTCAGCAGCCTACTGGAACCTGTGACACATACCAGGAGGCGCAGTACCAGGAGTCATACCGGCACAGAAGGCTCAATGACGGATGTAGCTGAGCCTACTGAAAGGGCCACAGGAGTGCGTGGCAGGAAGAAATAGCCATTTGGACATGTACAATTCTGGTGCCGTAACCAGAATCCTGTAACTTGTTCACACTGAAGTTTCAGTGCCAAGGCAATGACATTTAATTGTCTGTACCCACACTGCAATTGTATGCACATGGTATGTGTGCATTAATACAACCACACAATTCTCACAATAAACCTTTCAGCAAATTCTGTGTTGTTTTGTGATTACCCACCTTAAAAGTAATGTTGCATAATTTCTGCCCGTCTCCATCTCCCCTCTGCTGCATTTGGATCGCATGTTGCTTGGGGTGGTTGTCTTGGCTGTATGTCTAGTTCTGGTTCGCTATCACAGTCTTGCAGGGGAATCCCCCTATTAGTGGCTATGTTGTGCAACATTGCACATGTTGCAACAATTTTACAGCAAGTCTCAGGCCTATATTGTAAAACCCCATTGGTTTTTTGGAGTACGCGAAACCTTGATTTGAGAACACCAAATGTCCCCTCAATCACATTGCGTGTCGCAATGTGTGCCTCATTGTATCGCTGCTCCCTTTGTGTAGAAGGATTCAGATATGGAATGAGGATGAAAGACCTCACAGCATATGCGCTATCACCTACAGGATATGAAAAATAAACATACATTAGTCACTGCAATGTGTCACCATGGCGGACAGGTGTGCACGACAGTATTACATCTGTTTACCCAGCAAATATCCTTCTCCAAATTTACCCGCAAGTAGACCTCTGTGTATGCCACTATGCCGGAAGATGTAGGAGTCATGTGCCCTGCCAGGATAACCAGCCACTATGTCTGTGATTATTGTTTTTGAATTGAAGATTACTTGAATGTTCAGTGAATGGTAAGATTTCCATTTTCGGTAGCTATACTCATTCACTGAAGGGGGACATATGGGTACGTGGGTCCCATCAATGCAACAAATGACATGTGGAAATTGTGCAACCTGATAGAAATCTAATTTAGTTTGCAATTCCTGTGGAGTTGTTGGGAACCTAATGTGGTGGTGTATCCTCTGCAACATGGCATTCAGGTAAGAGTTGAAAAAGTGCAATAGGGCACTTTGAGAGACACCTCCAGCTGCAGCAATTATTCCCTGGAAGGTCCCTGAAGCTAGGGGATGCAGAGAACACAGGATCTGCACATGGGTGGGGATGGCATGTGTCCTGCGAGTCTGACGCTGCAGTATTGGGTCTAACTCAGCAATGAGATCTAAGATTGTGGCAGCATTCAGTTTATATTTATCATAAATCTCTTCCTCCGTCTGCCCTGGCAAAGTGACGTGCACTCTGAAAATTCTCTCCTGTATCCTCCTTCTTCTCTGTGCTGCTGCTCTCAGCCTCATCTTCCTCGCCATGACGTAGAGCGCTGCCATTGTGAAACATTCTGATGCATTCTGGAACTGTTTAAGTAGTTTGCTGATGATTTACACCAGATTTTTTTAAGGTGAAATTTTTACCACCTGATATGATTTGTTCTTTTTTAAGAAATGTAATTTGCGATTTTTAACTTATTCATTATTTGCGAATTCTGGTTGCATTGGATTTTGCCATATCTTATTAGCGTTTACATATTATGGAATCGCTATTACAGATTTGGTATTTTCATCATCATATTATCTTTATTTCGACATACATATGTCATAAAAGAATTAAATACAATCTAACAGAAATCATTAACAAATTCACAAGGTAATATACATTAAATAACATAGTTGACCACAATAGTAAAGTCATCATCATTGCCTGTAAAAGATAGTACTCCATCATTGTTATCATATACAATGAAAATAATATAATTGGGAGATTAAACTTCTTCTAATGTTCCACATTGCAGCTAAGAATTTACTGACAGCAAAAACAGTCAATGGAGATAAATCTAATTTTAGAATGCGATATGCATCCAGATGTTTCCTGAACCCCCATTTTCTGCATATGGGAACAATCCACTTTTTCCTGGGCCTCATATAATAGGGACAGAAAAACATTACATGGATATCGTTCTCCAACTTTTTTGAACAGGCAGGACAATTTAAGGTAGTTGGTGGGTGCCATCTCCTCGTAAGAGCTCTGATTGGTAGGGAATTGTATCTCCATTGAAGGAACAGTTTCCTGAGACCGATAGGGTTAATGTCATCTAACACTGTCTCCAACTTGTAGTAATCTTTCATTAATAAGAATGAGCTTGTCATTGAGCCCGCTTTAACACTTGATAGGTGAACAGACAGATTACATTCATAATAGATGCTGGCCAAATTCTTACGAGAGATATTCATACAAGCCTCTTCCGGATTGGACCATAATAAAGGACAACCCAATCTCTGAAACTCATTCTTTATGTAATTTATCCAAGGGAGTTTCTGAATAATTGGATATTTTAATAATTCCGCAAATTCTTGCCGATAGATGGTGAGTTCTGGGGTTACCCATAAACGCCTCCACAAAGATAAGGGCTTTAAGCCTAGTTCCTCCTTTATCGATCGAATTCCCAAGTCAAGCCTGAGAGGCAGAAGGGGGGAACTGGTAGGAAGGGACAGTAAATTCCTAAGGAACTTGTTTTCCGTTGCAACAATTGCAGGAGCACAGTCGTGTCCCCACAACTCGCCGCCATAGGTTACTGCCCCACGAGCCTGGATTTTATAAATCTCAAGTGGGGGACCAATGGGTTTTATCTGGAATTGATTCCAGAGTTTAATAATTCCCCCAGCCTTTTGAGATAACTTTAAATGAGATTTAATCTGATGTTAAGTCCAGGCCAAATTTTCATTTAGGGTCAGTCCCAGATACTCAAACATCTGGACTCTTTCCAGGGTTACACCATCTATTGTCGGATTTGGGCGAGAGGTCCTGGGAGGATTAAAAACCATAAACTTTGTTTTGGCTGCATTTATTTCCAGCCCCCGTTTATGACAGAATGAGACAAAGCCCTCCAAGACTCGCTGTATGCCCATAGGTGACTTAGCAAGTAGGAGGGTATCATCAGCAAACATGATCGCTGAGATCCCTGTGCCAGCGAGTCTTGGTGCGTCTCTGTTGGTAACCTTATTCAAGTGGGAGATGACTCCATTTACATAGAGACAAAACAGGGTTGGCGCCAGGACACAACCCTGTCTGACACCCCTTTGAACGGGGAAACTAGATGATAAATTTCCATCTCTTCCACATCTGACCCTTGCAAAGTTATTAGTATGAAGTCGTATTATAATATCCAAGAGCTGTGGTGGGATGCCTAGGTCCCGTAGTACAATCCAGAGCTTCATACGTGGGACCAAGTCAAAGGCCGCACGAAGATCTACAAAGACGGTATATAGGGAACCACCCTCAACCTTAACCGCCTTCCAAAAGAGCATCATTAATCTGAAGATTTGATCAGTAGTTGAGACACATTTTCTAAAACCCACCTGATAGTGGCTGAGAATCTCAAATTCCTCGACCCAATCCAGGAGACGATCTAAAATCAACCTCGCAAAAAGCTTCTGGCCGACATCTATTAAGCTGATGGGCCTATAATTTGCCGGGAGGAGAGGCGACCCCTTCTTAAAGATAGGGACTACCTCCGCTCCAAGCCAAGTAAAGGGGACCGACATACCCTCAGCAATTGCGTTGAATAGTGCTAAAAGATACGGCGCCCATACCCTGGGCTGGTGTTTATTGAGGTCTCCAGGGACCCTATCCAGCCCTGGAGCTTTGCCAGCAGGAAGCCTAGATATAACGGTCAAAACCTCACCCAAGGTAAAGGTAATCACTGGAGTGTCGGCAACATCACTCGTCAACAATCGTGCCGATAAAACCTCCCCACAGGAACGGTCCCCCCTATAAAGCATGCTAAAGTGATCTTCCCATACTTCTGGAGCAATATTCGGGTTAATTGCTGCATCGGGTTCAACTGAACCAGTAGTCACGATCTGCCAAAACCTCCTTGAGTCCCTATTAGCTAAGGCAGTTGTAAGAGCAGCCCAGTTTTCATTACCCCATTCAAGCTTGGCGTGGTGGATTCGATATCGATAAGCACGTCTCTTAAGTTGGATGACTTCCTTTTTTGAGTTTTCTTTTAGAGCATCCAACAATTCACTCTTCGCTAATCTGCATGCCTGGTTATACCAGGAGTGCTTTATTCGAACAATTCTTCTACTGGGAACTACGGGGTTTAAAATATCTATTAGGGTAAGAAATAGTGCCTTGTTAAGTTCACCCAGTTTTCGAAAGAAATCAGACTGGGGTTGTTCCTCCATGAGAGCAACCATATCTTCCAGAGCTAAACTAACCCTAGCATATATTTTTGCCAAGTCATCTCGGTTACTCTCCAATTTTTCCCATCTTACCCTACGTCTATTGTTAGAGAGAGTAAGGCTGTTAGTTTTGTTAGGTTGGAATACGGCTTCACCCTTGCGCAAGGCTGGTAGTAGAAAGTCCAAGATTAGGGGATTGTGGTCGCTCTCTCCTCTAGGGAGCACCCTAAAGTCCTGGACTCGACTCCACTCCTTGCATTGGACAAAAATGTAATCAAGGCGAGCCTCCCTACCAAATTTATTAAAGGTGGGCCTGGAGGGATTATCAGATTTTGTTTGTCCATTACATGCTCTGATCGAATGAGCCAGTGCTAGAGAAGTAACTTGGACAGCCAAAGGTGCCCAAACTCGTACTGTGGGGCCTGAGACAGATGGAATTTTCCATAAATCATCCTCCTCCTGGTTTATGGCGTCCAACAAGCCTTCGAGTGGTTCAAAGTGAGAGTTAAAATCTCCACCCACCACTATCAGAGTATCGTCCGGAAAATTGATCAATACCGTAGATAACTCTTCAATGGTCCTTGATTCAGCAGAAAAACTGACCGGTCTTGAATAAACATTAATCAAGGCCATTCGAAGGCCGGAACGCCAGTCCAAGAGTACACACTGGACGTCCTCAGACCCTGTATTTAGAACAGTAGGACTACAACCGAGATGAGTAGCGACCCAAATTGTTAAACCCCCAGATGGTCGGCCCCTTCCTCCCCACCTAGCTGGGACTGAGAATGAAGCAAACCCCAAACGATGATGCTCTTCCCTGGCCCATGTTTCCTGGAAACAGCATATGTCTTGGAGGTCTATAAATGAGCCCCAATCGGGGCAAATAAGCTTGTTAGAGAGACCAGCTATATTCCAGGAAAGGATTTTTATTGGAGGTGGGCAACTATGAATTGGGGGGGACTTTTCAGAGGGAACTTCAATGGTTTGGTTCGGGGTTAGTCTATAATCCCTCGTATCAAGAGGTGAGGCCACCGGGTGCAATTTTATACCATCAAGGTCAACTCTCCCACTCCCGTTCTCCAACTGAAGTCAATCAACCTCCTCACGGCAACTAAACCTGTTATAACCAGAGAGGTCATCCCAAGTGGGGGCATTGTACCTAGTATGCCTATGCCTTCTAATTTGGGAAGTGGATCCCACCCTTGTCCATTCTTCAATTTTCCCTGAGTGGGCACCTGTATTTTGTGATGGATAAAAGAACGATAGCGGGAGAGGTTGGATAACTGAGGCTCGTGTGTTCCCCACCCAATTAAAAATATATGACACAATCTGTGGATTTCTGAAATTCACCAGGACACAGTCACCCTTAATTTTCTTCGGGGTATTTCCCAACCAGGTAATCCTCCTAACCATCAGGACATCAGCTCTCATGGTCGGAGGGAGTGGTCTATGAATGTTCAGCCAACTGGTCACTTGTTTTTAAGTGAATCATGGGTTTCTAGATCCGGTTTAGCAATCTCAGGAACACCACTCAGGACTATTACATAGGGGGCTGCCTCAGGGGGAGGTTCACAACATTTTTCCAAGTTAGTCTACCTAAGTCTTGGTTGGTGATGCCATAATTCTCATTAAAGACTTTCCCTCGTTCATTTAAATTTATTTTGGGTAAAGAAATAGAGGACCTTGCAGTAGATATTAATTGTTTATGTGGGAGTGGCAGCATGACAACAGTGGTGGATGGTTCATTTGAGGAGGATAGGGGTACATCTATTGGGATCATTTGGGTAGCTATTGTGGGTTTTGACAGCCCTGAAGAGTTGGTAGCAATAGGGAAGAAAGGTTCAGCCATGTTCGCTCGCGGGACGCTACGTATACCATTGTCCCTTGGGCAGTTATCAGTAACCCCAAAAGCCATTGCAACTTCTTTCAATCTAACCTCAATAGTATCTAGTCTAGAGATTAGAGGGTCTAAAAGGGGTTTCATGGCATTTGTGAGAGCATTAATTATACGGTCCTCAGCTACACCACTTCCCGTTCCCATTGAAAGAGAGGGAGGCTGCAATTGATAAAGGGTTTGCACAGGAGTTGGGGTAGGTATTACAATTTAATTTTCAGTCAATCTTGTATCCACTGAGGATGGAATTAGCAATGAGGCATCAGAAGTACAGTCTATTCTAAGCTTTTTCCCCCCCTTAAACTTCCTTGCACATTTCCTTTTAGATACAGCTCCCTCCCGAGTCCCTCGTGCAGATACTAAATTAAGTTCACTCTCCACGATTGAAACAACTTCAGGCAAAGGGACAATTGCACTCTCGAGAATCGGTTGAAGTGAGTCTCGTCGTAATGTTGTACTGGTTCTAAGTTCCTGCAAAACTGATTCGATCGTCTGGTCAATGCTGTCCATTAAGGCAGTGTGTGAATCATCCATACCACCCGGGTATCTAATAGTTGCAAGCAAACCCAGGGAGGATCTTCTAGTACTTTCAATGCCCTCGGAAAGACGTCTTTCTAGAATATTTAGCTCATTATTCATTACTGAGTTAGCCCTCATAGGAAAACTATCCAGAGTACCTGACACCAGTGGGGTTTGGGGCACAATTTTCTTCCGCATACTTTTGGTTGACATTAGCACGTACTAATACCGGAGTGTCGACGGCAGCCAAGAGGGGGGGCCCGGTCCGGTCTTGACCGTGCTTGAACGGGCTTAAACAGGCCCTCCCTTTGCCCGGGCTTCGCCCCGGTCTGCGCCCCGCACGCGTCCCGCTCACACGAGACTAAGTGTGGGTAAAATAAGTAGAGGGAGGAGTCGGGAAGAGGAACCAGGTGCAGCAGGTGAGTGGTACGCAAGGCGCCCTGGTCCTCGCAGTCCCGAATGTGAAATGTTCAAACTAAAAACACCGTTTCCTCTGAGAGCAGCGTGTCGTCGTCCGCAGCCGCCGATCAGGTCCTCAATTAAAAGCCCAGCCGGTGAAGAACAATGCCAGAGCCTGCGAGCGGCGCCCGCGAAGCATGGGCTGCGAGGCGTGAAGTAGATGACAGGGGAGGAGTCGGGAAGAGGAACCAGGTGCAGCAGGTGAGTGGTACGCAAGGCGCCCTGGTCGTCGCAGTCCCGAATGTGAAATGTTCAAACTAAAAACACCGTTTCCTCTGAGAGCAGCGTGTCGTCGTCCGCAGCCGCCGATCAGGTCCTCAATTAGAAGGCCAGCCGGTGAAGAACAATGCCAGAGCCTGCGAGCGGCGCCCGCAAAGCGGGGGCCGCGAGGTGTGAAGTAGATGACAGGGGAGGAGTCGGGAAGAGGAACCAGGTGCAGCAGGTGAGTGGTACGCAAGGCGCCCTGGTCCTCGCAGTCCCGAATGTGAAATGTGAAATGTTCAAACTAAAACACCGTTTCCTCTGAGAGCAGCGTGTCATCGTCCGCAGCCGCCGATCAGGTCCTCAATTAAAAGCCCAGCCGGTGAAGAACAATGCCAGAGCCTGCGAGCGGCGCCCGCGAAGCGGGGGCCGCGAGGCGTGAAGTAGATGACAGGGGAGGAGTCAGGAAGAGGAACCAGGTGCAGCAGGTGAGTGGTACGCAAGGCACCCTGGTCGTCGCAGTCCCGAATGTGAAATGTTCAAACTAAAAACACCGTTTCCTCTGAGAGCAGCGTGTCATCGTCCGCAGCCGCCAATCAGGTCCTCAATTAAAAGCCCAGCCGGTGAAGAACAATGCCAGAGCCTGCGAGCGGCGCCCGCGAAGCGGGGGCCGCGAGGCGTGAAGTAGATGACAGGGGAGGAGTCAGGAAGAGGAACCAGGTGCAGCAGGTGAGTGGTACGCAAGGCACCCTGGTCGTCGCAGTCCCGAATGTGAAATGTTCAAACTAAAAACACCGTTTCCTCTGAGAGCAGCGTGTCGTCGTCCGCTCTGGCACAAAACTGGCCAAAGGCCATGGAAGTATCCTTCTCACTGTCCAGCCCCTCCTCTGAGAGGGACCCCTGAATCGTTCCAACCCTTTCCTTAGGGTACTTAAGGACTTTCCTGTGGTTGGGTCCCTAGATTCATAGTGGTTCAAGATTCAGATACGTAAACTTCAACCGTCTGGGCACTCTGGACCGAGACTGCAACTGGGAAGACTCCTGCTGCTCCTGGTCTCATCATCTTGCAAGTCTGCTGCAACGTCTGTGCCTGTGCTCCATAAAGGTTCTTCACAGGGCCTGTGGACATCCAAGACACCCAAAGGAATCTCCTTTGGAGTGAAGGAGTCACTCCCCTGCATCTGGAAGCACCGCAACACTGCTGACTGGTCTGCTGATCCTGGGCTACCATGGACTCCGAAAGGCTCAGCAACACAGGTGGTAGTTATGCAACTCCTTCGAGGCCTGCACTGTCTTTGCACCAAGTTTGAGGCCAGTATCCCTCGTCAGAAATGCTGGAACAGAACCCCTGTGCATTGCATCAACTTGCAGTTGCCAGGGCTTGTTGACTCTCTCCTCCAGAGATCTTCAGGCTCCTAGAAGCACCAACCTCAAGCAACTCCTGCAGCCAAGATCTTTGCCTGCATCGCATCCTTTGCACTATAGGCCTTCATCTTTTGGTGAGCTGCTCAAGGTCCTCTTGCGACTCCAGTGCCTTTGGCCCATGGGCCCTCTCGAGGGTCTTATTTGGCTCCAGTTGACCCCCCCTGTTTGCTCGGGGCCTGCTCTGAGTTACCTGCTTATGGCGAGTCACTTGGACTTTGCTGGTCCCGACACCGCACCTTTTTCTTCAACCATGTTGGTTGCCGTTGCCACGGCTTGTTGGTGCCCCTGCTGGGCACTGACCCCTGGCTCTTGACATCCGACGTGGGACAGCTTGTGGATGGCTCCTGGTCCACCTCTGTGTCACCTGGTCCATACAGCTGCAATTTCAAGGGCACCGTCAACTCTCCTACATCTCCGACATTGGTGGGCATTAGACTTTTGTGCCTCCTGGTCACTCCTGCGTGGCATAGACTTTGTCCCCTCTGCTTGCAGGTACCCCTCATCTTGAATCCATCTTTGGGTTCCAGCAGACACTTTCACCTTTGCAAGCGGCATCTTTACTGAAGTCCTCCATTGTGGTCTACAGCAGTTTTTGGTCAATTCGCACCTATGCACCTGGCTTCCCTGTTGTAGGTATCCTGATTCCTGGGGTATCCACGGGTGGGGTGACTCTCCAGCCTTCCATCTACGGGGTTTCTTCAGGGTTCGCTAGGAAGGGCCTTTCTTTTTCAAAATTGCAACTGCAACTTACCTATTGACTAACATTGAGCATGCGGTCGTGTTCCCACTGTGCACTCGACCTCCATAGGGTTCCTAGATACTCACTTTGGGTCCGCAGCTCTTCTCCGGCTTCTGGGTCCATTCTCGACTCAGGTCGTGGTTTGCATTCCACTATTTTAGTATATGGTTTGCCCCCCCTTCCCTTCTGGACCACTGTGCATTCTGTGCTATTTACGTGTTCTTTTAACAAAGTATTGTGTTGTATCTCCAGGTAGGAGATAATACATTGTGTTAGTGAGTGTTATTTATGAATACATATTTTTATAACTGCACTGTGTGGTTCTTTTTCAATTAACCTATACCATAAGATTAAGTACTGGTAAAGCAAGCTGCTTTACATTCCTTCTGGACTAAGCATAAAGGCTGCTGTCCACAGCTACCTCTTAGGGAGCTTTCTAAGGATGTCTAAAACCACTAAAATCACCATACGGGTTGTCTGGGTTAGTGCAGGGTGCTACACTTACAGAAGTGTGCACCATGTACCGAGTCAGCCTCTCACAGACGGTCCTTAAGATGAAGTTCTCAACCAGCCAAGGAAAGGTGAGGGTGTTTTTGGGCATGGTTCCCAAACATTTACTTTGTCCTAAATCCTTTGATAAGGCTGAGGCCCACTGATATCAATGACCGGGTACAAAAGATGATGAAAGCATGGAAGCCTTCCAGGAGCTCAAAATCTGCTTTGCAGCGTACCAGCTCTTAGAATGCCCGACAAATTTGTGCTTTTTTGTCATAAAAAGATGTGTGTACTTTGTCTGTACTTGTACAACCAATCCAAAGACTATGCACCCCTTTTATTTCTCAGCTACTCTTGATCCGGTGGCCTCAGGATTGCCTGGTTGTCTCAAAGTGGTTGCAGCGGTGAGCCGTAGCATACAGCAGACTGAAGGAATTGTGATGGGATACTCTTTAATTGTAATTGTGCCCCACTCCCTCGAAATTATCAAGATTTTCACCAGAACTCAGCATTTGACAAATAGCTACATAGCCTACATCTGGAGATGCAACACACTAAATCCTGCTTCTTAGTTCTGACCTAGAGGGAAATGATGAGGATGAGTTTGGCCATGTTTGTGTCACTTAGTTGTGCACAAAACCAAGACCCGACATACTGGATGTTCTCCTTACTGAATCTGACCGTACCTTTTTTGTTGATGGGTCTTGTCTAAGGGACCGGCGCAGCATTTTAAGGACCGTTTATGCTGTGTGTACCTAGAGCAGGGTGGTGGAAGTATCTTACTTGTGCCATGTAACATCTGCCCAGGTGGCTGAATTGTTTGCCCTTACCCGAGCTGCAGAACATCAGGGAGCTCACAGGTTATTTATTACACCGACAGCCAGTATGGATTTGGAGTTGTGCACGCCTTCAGACAGTTATGATTGCAGGGAGGATTTTTGGCATTAGCCGGCACTCCTATCAATAATGAGTTGTATGTTTTGAATCTGTTGGACACTTTACAACTGACAAGGGGGATCGCTTGGTGAAGTGTGCTACACACACGAGCGGTAATGATTTTTTTCCCCAGATGCAACCGTTTTGCAGATGAGATTGCTCGATACTGCGCTCTTGAGTCCAGCACCTTCCATTTGGATGAACCATGTAATGCAGGAGGTGAAACTGTATCCAAACTGTTGCTGAATGATGTACACTAAGGGTGGGCATAGTGGGCGTAGTGGGGCTACGTGAAGCAGCACGTAGTGTGCCCAAATCTACGCACACTACGCGCTCCGCGTAGCCCCACTACGTGCCACCCGCCTCCCGCCCGCCCTCCTTTTAAATTATACCCGCATGTAAAATAAATAAAAATTAAAGAGACTTACCTGAAGCGCGGCGTCTCCGGCGCTCCCTCTTCCTCATTTCCAACTTCTTCTGACAAATGCGCATGCGCGGATGCCCGCGCATGCGCATTTCTTGCGAGAAATAGTCCTGAGTTTTGGTGTATACCAACTGGCTTGTTAGGTGGATCTGCAGGGCTTGATGTGGAAGACTCTATTGGGGCAGTTCATGATCCAAGCGGCAAAATTCTGGACATTCTGTTCCAGGTTAGTTTCAGAGTTGAGCTGGGTAGTGTTGAGGGCGTACATTCTTTGGGTCACTGTCACTTTATTCCAGCTGTGGTGAAAGGACTTGAGGGGCCTCGTGGTGATGCATGGGGATCCTGCGATGGTGAAGCGGACGATGGCATGGTCGGTCCAAGAGAACTCGGTGATATGTCTGTACTTGACTCTGTCGCTGGCAGTGAAGATAAGGTCAAGTGTACTTCCAGCATTCTGTGTGGGGTTGGTGACCAGCTGGGTAAGGCAGATGGAGGAGTTCATGTCTTTTGGGTCATCGAGGTGGGAGTTAAGGTTACCAAGAAAGGTGTAGTGCTTGGAGTCAAAGGTTAGTGGGGCAATTAATTTGTGGAGGGAGTTGCAGAAGCCGGGGCATGGTCCTGGGAATCTGTAGGTCAGGGTGCCTCTGATAGTCATTATGCTGTTGGTTTAGAGTTGGAAGTTGAGGTGTTCCATGATCAGTATGGTGCCGTCTTTGTTGGTGGTGCAATGGATGGCTTCTTTGTGGATGATGGCAATGCCTCCTCCAAGTCTGTTGGTATTGTCCCGGTTCATCCTCTTGTAGCTGTTGGGCGTTGTGGTGGCGATGTCGGGGTGGAGAAGGGGTTGAGCCAGGTCTCTGTGATGAAGATCACGTCGGGGAGAGGGTGGTGATGGTGTCCCATATTTCGGTGGCTTTTGCAGTTGGACTGGGTGTTGAGCAGGTGGCAGTGCAGTAGTTCCGGGGTGTTCATGGTCAAAGAGGTGTGTGTGGCGAAGGCTCCCGAGAGGGCGGGAGGCCCTGAGTAACATGTGAAGAGTCAGTGGCGGCAACTAGAAAATCTTACCGTTGATCTAGGCGATAAGATGCAACAGTTGTTGTCAAGGCGTTTGAGTTCCAGGGCTCTGAGCTCTACCATCTGTAAGTGTCAGGAGGGCCGGGGTTCCTGGCGCAGGGCATGGTCCAGGCGCAGAAGGGAGCAAACTGGCTTGCCTTTGGCGTGCTAGCGGCATGCCCTCTGCATGCGTCCACTGCAACCTTCATTAAGTAGGTCCTGAGAGATGGGAGGGTCGCTGGGCTACAGCTGAGGCTCAGGCAAATGAACAAAACAGGCAGATTCTGACAATACAATGGCAGAAAGGCAAACACAGAAAAGCAAAACCAGAAACAGTCAAGCAAATGGAACAACAGGTGAAGTCTAAAAAACAATGGGCAAATGACAAATGGCAGATGGCAGAATGGCAAACACCGAACCGCACAAACAAAACAATCAGGCAAATGGAACAAAACAGACAAAATCTGACAAAACAATGGGCAAAAGGCAAGTGCAGGATAATCAGAGTCAGCAAGGAAAGCAGATGCGAGGACCTGCTCAATGGGTTTGCACTGCGATCTCCATTAAGTAGGTCCTGGGAGTTGGGAGGGTTGCTGGGTGGTGGCTAGCGGGGCCGGTGGGAAGAGGGAGGGAGAAATGACGTAAAGCAAGCAGATGGTGGGGCTTAGGCAAACAATCAGGCAAATGAACAAAACAGGTGGTCTGACAAAACAGTAGCAGAAGACAAACGGCAGAACGGCAAACACAGAACAGCAAAACCAGAAACAGTCAGACAAATGGAACAACACAGTCAAAGCCTAACAAACAATGGGCGAAAGACAAGTACAAAACAATTAGAGGAAGCAAGGGGGCAGACGCAAGGACCTGTTCCCACTCTTGTGAATTTCACAGTTGACCTGGTCCTCGAATACTCGAATACTGCAAGGGATTGTCTGATGTGGTGCGTTTTATCTCTCATCAGATCAAAGCCGATAATCCAGCTGTCCGAGTGTCCCCAGGACATGATATGTACACTGGAGACTAGATTCATATCAAGCAGCATGTCCGTAAGTCTTGAATGTCCTGGAACGCTTGAGAGAACCCTACCAGGTGATCCTGGTCACCGACACCGCTGTCAACTGTACTGGTCTACCAAATTAAATTCACGTGTTTCATTGCAAGAGGGCAAGGCACAAACAGGAAGAAGTGAAGCAACCACCCACTAATTTCTCAAGTTGCCCCAGGTTTGCGTTGTCTGAGGCCTCTGAAGAAGAGGCAGACCTGACTGAGTGTTAACAGTTCCCATCAGAGGATCCTCAGTCGGACTCTGAGGTCAATGAGAATGCTGTTGTTGAAGCAACCATTGTGACGTCCACTTCTGGATTAAGAATCAACATTCATTGAGACAGCAATAACTCATGGAAGGCTAAGATCAATCCACCGAAGAAAATCTCACAAGGAGTAGAGGCTGGAGCATGACCAGGAAGCTCAGCCTCGGGGATGAGCCTGCCACATCAGAGCCGTAGATCTCAAGCACCTCCAAGGGTCAAGACACAGCTGAAGACAGTTGGCCAAAGACTACAGCAACTCTGAAGAGGCTGTTGAGCACCAAGAAGAGACCAGAGACAATTAGGGAAGCCAGTGAAATAGACGAACAAGAACAGATTGACCAGATTGACACTGTAGACGAAGGCCTAGACTTGACCTGTAGCAAGCAACCCAAATGAGAAAGAAAAGTCAGCCGGAAGGACTCAGGTTCAGACTGGACATACTGTGCCAAAATCTGGTTTGACTCTGACAACTGTCTGACCGATGTTGATGAGCCTCCTTGAGACAAAAGGATGTCCCAACAAGACCCTACTCATACTTGCTTTAGACAACTGTTGAGAAGCCGGCTAGAGAGTAAGGGCTGAGGGCAACAGTCAAAGGACGATAGCACCCTTAGATCTCTGGTTGATGTAGAATACAAATCTGGTAAATTTCGAGATAGGGTAGAGACAGTAGCATAAGACTTAGAAAACTAACAATTCCACTTGATATTTCCTTGAACTGATTTAGATGAAAATGACACCGCCACGCTGTAAAATTTTGCTTATAAATATGGTAGTTGCCATCTCTCTTTCTATGCTTGGATGGTTGTTGGAAGTCTATTTGTTGGTAGGGGATATCTCTCATATTTCAATCCATAGTTTGCACCAATAGTTAGTCATTCTCCTCTGAGTGGATTGATCCACCTTACACAACATGAAGGTGTGTATAGCTATAATGTATATTGTCAAATGTTACCCGAATATTTGAAGGTCATGTAGGTGGAGGATTGCTATGTTTAATCCTATCTCCTAACTTCTGCACCGAAGGAAGTGGCATCCTTCCACTTGCCCCTGTCCTATTCCTTCTCCTACTCTGTATTGTCGAACTTTTTCGATCACCAGAGCTGAATCAAACTGTTTTATTCTGCCTTTGATGATCCATTGAAGGAGGTGCCAATTGTTAATGGTGATAACTTGTATTTGTGGGCTACTAAACATATTTATCGCTCTTATCAAAGGTCTAAGTCAAGGGATCGACGTGAGTATATATTTGGAATTCTTTACCCCTTAACTAAAGTGAGTGCTACTCAGCAGAGCATGCATGACGTAACATGCAAAATTAACCAAGATGAGATGGTGTTCATAGATTACTGAAATAAAATAATAAGAATAGACAAAGAAAGGGGGAGACTAGTGGAGAACATATTACTGGAAAAGGAAAAGAGACATTAAAAGAACCACCACCTAGACTGAATAGTGAAGTTACTATAAGAAGGGATCCCTGTGTATCATACGGCATCCAGAGGGAGATGAGATTGTCAAGAAACCAGGTTGGAGTGAATACGAACATAATTACTTGGTGTTGGAAAATACCCCCTCAAACCTGGATACTAGCATGAAGGGGATTATTTAGTGTGTGAAAAGGCAGCCTATTTCCAGCAACCATATAACTGGATGGGTAGTTGTTATGCAGCTTTAGTTTTCCCTAGAGTATATGACACTAACTAGTTAGACTTTCCCCCTGAACTATACATAAAGAGAGGTAAGCGTAGTTTTAAACAGTTTCTGAGTGTGACATTTATGGAGCCCTCATACCATCCAAAGGAGTGGCATTAAATGATGTTAAGATTAGAAAATTGGCCACCTTAGTTGATCAACTTTCCACTAACACAGCGGTACATTAGCTGTGAAAATTAAAGAGATGCTTGAAATGAGAGCTATGATTATGCAAAAACGCCTTGCGTTGGACTTGCTCCTTGCAAAGGAAGACGGTGTTTGCAAAGTCATTCATTCTCGGGAATGTTGTGCATACATTCCTCGCGTAAATAAGCAGCTTGACAGCTACATCACTAACATTACGAATATAACGCATGAACTAACTGATCTGGAGTAGTCAGGTGCCTGGAAAGTATTAGGAGCAACATTTGGATCCAATGGAAAGGGATTGCCAAGATCGGGGAATGGCTTGGCAGCACAGGGGGAGGTATTCTAACACCTGTTTTGCCCATATTGCTTGTCATTGCTTGTGTGCTTTTCTTTGATATTTTGCAAAGGAATTTCATCACGAAATAGAGTGGATTGTGGGTATAATAAGCTTTCAGCAAGGCAGAAAGAGGAAGAGACTTTGATGTCAAGGTTGAAGAAATGCAGCATGATCTGTATGACACCTTGAAAGATATGTGCGAATCCAAAAAGAAGAGCTCAAAATAATGACTGACATCTTATAATAAAGAATTAAAGTCATGATTTGAAATCATCAGAGGGGGGTTGTGGGAACTGATTTCCTTTAATTTCAAATGCATTGTAATTTGGGCTCGAAAAGTTGAGTTGTGTTTACAATGTCCTCCATCTTATACTGACGTCACTAAAATCACGTGTTCTTGATGTAGTTTCTTATGTTTCAAATCAAGAATTGAAAGACTCACACTAATAAACTGAAAACTGTTCCCAGTCAACTCTTTGTTATGTTCCAAGGATGCTTCCAGTGTCTCAGGCTATAGGCATACAAGGTATCCATTGCTCTGCCAAATAACTCTGAGAATGTCTGCACATTCAATGTAATGCTACCATGAGAGATTCCTCAAATGTATTCTGTGGTAAATGTTTTTTTATCGCTTGTTCTTTATTGGTGCACACCCTGAGAAACGTGTTTGCATGTACCATGCATGGCTGTTTTTGTCTAAAGTCCTATAAAAGGACGTAGATTTCTATTGGAAGGAATCTCCCCCTTTCCCACTCATAGAAGGCAAATCTATACCAGATTTCACTTAGAACTGCACTGAGATTTTTGTAGTTATGACATATATGTTTGCTGCTTAAATTCCTTAGTGATATATTTTGTAAGTTGACTAAATTCTCTGATACAATGCTTTGAATCTATAAATCTTGTCTGTCATTCTTAATAAAATGTTTATCACTTGCTAATGAACATAAATGAATGACGGCTCCAGTTGGGACTACACTGCTCCTGGTCCTAGTTATTGACGTGCCTCATAAATGGTATTTGAAGTAGAGAAACCTTGCTGACGCATCTTAGTGCAGCGGTGGCCGGCACAGGTAAACACAGTGGGGCGGGGGGGGGAGTCAACAGACGACAGAATAGGTATAATTAAATAATTAAATACTACCTATTCCGTCGTCTGTTGGCTTCCCCCCACCGCACCCAGCCCCGGCGCACCCCACTTACCTGTGTTAGCCACCACTGTCTTAGAGCTAGCATGGAACAGGAACAAATAACATGAATGAGAGAAATTTCTAAAGCTACAAAAACAACATGACTGACTTTCCAAGACTGCTTGCTCATGAAATTTAAAAAATTCAGCCAATTGAAATTTGAGGATTTGTATGCACACCATCTTCCATCTAATCCTGGGTGCCAACGTTTCTGTGAAGTACTCTTGACAGACACTCCGATCCTAGGCATCCAGGAGAAGGATGCCGCAAGAGATATTTCTAGCCACCTCAGTTTAGGTTTTCTTTAAGTTGAAAGTATCTAATCATGCAGTCTCCTGACTTATCCACTGTACAGTTACATAATGAGGGTGACAGCAATGGAGACAAAGGGTTGCCATTGACCTTATTCCTAAAGAAAACGTCCTCCCAGACAATCCTGTTTATAATGCCTGAGGCACATGATGGCCTGACAGCAACATTTGATAAAGTGGGTGTAGGACTTGGCCCTTTTTCCCTCATTTGTTTTCGTTTTTAGTGTTG
The DNA here is from genome assembly GCF_964204655.1 of Triturus cristatus. Taxonomy (NCBI): domain Eukaryota; kingdom Metazoa; phylum Chordata; class Amphibia; order Caudata; family Salamandridae; genus Triturus; species Triturus cristatus. The sequence continues at coordinate 662,740,198 of NC_140594.1, forward strand.
ATGCAGATTCAGGGAGCCATTTTATCTACCCCTGAAACTTCTGTCTGAGGGCCTGAAGCACAAAATGGTGGCCACCTGTGACATCACCAGCATCCACTGGAACCTGCTAGCACCTTCCAGAACATTCCAGAACCCTGTGACAGTTGGAGGCGGTTTAGAATGTTGGGAAGCTAAGACAGAGAGTTGGCAGTTGGAGCTGGCAGTTGGCACCTGACTGGTGAAGGGTGAGCAGCAGAAACCTGAAGGAGGAAGGAGTGAGGCAGCAGGGGTGGAAACTTGTGCCTGGAGTGGGGTCCATAAACCCACCCTTGATACTAGTCCCTACTGACTGAGCCCAGCCTGGAGCCCTGTGTGGGAAGAAGTAAGAAAAACCATCTTAAGGACCTGGACAGCAGGAACAGGCCTTAGAAGTCAAGAAAGCAAGATCCTGACCTGGAAACTGGTTTCCCTGGAGTCCGATGTCGAGTAGCCTGAGACCTGGAGCCCGAGGTGGAGAAGCGGCGCTGACTGGAAAAGCAGACGTCGTGCCCGGAGCCGCCAGAGGTCGAGAGAGGGCGCCGTCAGAGGTCGTGAGGAGTACCAGAGGTCGAGGAGGAAGTCACCCGAGGTCGAGTGAGCGGCGTCATCGGAGGAGTGAAGTCCGCCCTCCGGAGTCGTCGGAGACCGAGGTGAGGTGTACCGGAGGTCGGGAGTGAGGATCGCACTCCGGAGTCGCCTGAACCTGAGAGAATCGTGCCAGAGGTCGGGAGTGGAGGTCGCACTCCGGAGTCGCCGGAAACCTAAGGAGAGGAGCACCGGAGGTCGGGAGTGAGGATCGCACTCCGGAGCCGCCGGAAGTCGACATCGAGTCAAGGCCGGCCGACGTCATCGAATCCGAGGTCGCCATCGGACCGGAGCCGCCCGAGGTCGACATCGAGTAAAGACTGCCCGACGCCATCGAATCGGAGGTCGAGATCGAACCGAGGCCGCTGACATCGAGACCGGAGCCGCCTACCGGCGTCGTCAAAGAACTGACATTGTGCCGAGGCCGCCGACATCGATCTGGAACCGCATCACGGCGTCGACACGACTCCAGCGGCGTCGGAGCATCAGAAAAAGGGCAGTAAGTGGAGTAGAGGGCACCTAAGGCCCTGTGGAGACCTGAGAGACTGCTCTAAGGGGCTAGGGAGGTGCTGGAACCAACCTGACTGTGCCAGGGGTGAACTGGGACTAATCTAGAGAGGTTGTGTGGAGGGAGAGAGCCAAGTTTCTGGTATTCCCCCCTTGATCTACCTCAGTTTAGGCCTCAGCCTTGTCCAAGCCAGGGAGTAGACACCCTCAAGCCTTCCACATCCCCACAAGCTGTGCCTGGGCCAAATCAGCCCTTAGGAATTCAAAAGTGATCTGATTCTATGAGTGTCACTGTCAGCTTTTAAGTATTTATTAGGGGCACTGTATTTATTGTATTTAACCTATTTATTGCTTCACTGTATTTATTGGTCCACAGTATTTATTGATGCACAATATTTATTGGTTTACAGTATTTATTGCCTCAGAATATTTAATTGCCTGTATGTATTGCACTTTTATTTATGCCTTCAGTATTTATGATCACCCCTATTTATTGAATCATTAAGCCAGTATTTATTTGACCTGCACTATTTCAAAAGTTTGTATATTGTGATTGTTATTTATTTTATCCAATCAGCAACTAAGAGAAAAAGAAGATAAAGAAAGATATTTTCATAATTTTTACGGTGTAGAGTCGTTTTTGGAACGGATGCACGCATGGTTATTGTTTGGGTATGTCGTATGCTTAGCACGGAGCCTGATTCCTGACCACTCGAGCCAAGCTACCACAGTGTGTCCGGAAGACCACCACCACCCTTTCAGAGTGGGAGTGTGGTTTTCCAACAGTGGGCCTTGCATGCAAGAGATTGCTACAGGATTAAACATTCTAAACAAATGTATGCCTATATACTTAAGCATGACAAACCAAACAAAGGCATGAGCCAGGGTAATGTGTAAGACCAAGTCATTAATACGCAGCACCATCATTGGTAGTGAACCTTAGACATTCATTTCAAACTCTTCTCATCAAATCACTGGATTGCCTAAAAAATGTATGAAAACTTCTCCAGTTGTTACCTGCTGTTCCACAAGGGTCCTGTCCATTTAGTACGCCAGGAGTTCTTGCTTTTTGTTCACCTGGTCTTTGGACCTTTACTATGGGTGAGTCTCACTACCTGAGTGTCATCACAATAATTTGCATGGTAATTGGACAGCACGTGTTTCGCCCATGTTTACCTCCAGTGTCTGCGTGTTAAGGATGCTGCAACTCTGGTAGGGTAAGGGGCACTGGGCTGGTTACACCTGAACATGTGTGCACGCAAGTGTGCATGGTTGCAGCCTGCATGTGAGAGACTACAGTCGTGCACAGCCTGGTAGCTGCATACAGCTAGCCTGCCTGTGTTGGTTTTAAATTGAAAATTCGACCTGTCAAAATATCCCTTTGACAGGCCTAAATCTTCCTTTTAAGTATTAATAAGTCACACGTAAGTAGGCCTTATTTCCCATAAAGACAGGGTACAGATATTTAAAAGTAGGACATGTAGAAATGAATGCTGAACATGACCCTACAATTGAATATATCCCCCAAAATGCTTTCTTCCTGTAGCGAGGCTGGCTGCTACCAGAGGGAATCATTGTAATAAATGCAAAATTCGGATTGGTAGCCTCTAGAAAAATACTTCTTCCACTCATTTTAATCCTCTTTTTGTAGACCTGACAGCCTTTGGTGTGGTCCTCGCTCAAACATTTTGCCTAATTACCTCCTGCTGCTGAAATCTGTTTTTGTTGGCTTTAGGACTCTGTGCACTTTACCACTGCTAATCTGTGCTAAAGTACTTGTGCTCACTCCTTAAAACATGGTAAAATTGGCCTACACCTGATTGGCACATTTCATTAACTTATAAGTGCCTAGTAAATTGGTACAACATGTACCTAGGGTATGTGAATTAAATGCTATTAGTGGGGTCGCAGCACATATTGTGCCATCTTCTTGAGTAGCCTTTTAAAACATGTCTGAGGACTGCCAATACATACTGTGTGCAGTTTTAGCCTGCCAATTCAACCTATTGACAGGCCTAAACCTCCCTTTTTAGTTCAGTAACGTCACCCCTAAGATAGGCCCGCAACAGCCTATAGGGCAGGGTGCAGCGTATTAAAAAAAAATGGCATGCACTTTTAAGTTTTACATGTCCTGGTAATGAAAAACTACCAAATTCGTTTTTCACTACTGTGAGGCCCTCCTCTTCCATAGGATAACATTGAGTTACCTTATTACATTTAATAAGTGACAACTTTTGGTTGGGTAGAAAAGTCACGTTTGTGCTCAAAAGTATTTAAAATCCTCTGTAATGGTAAAGTTGGATTTTAAGTCACATTTCTGAAAATTCCACTTTTGGAAAGTTGGCATTTTCTTGTCCTCACTATTCGGAGCCTGCATTCTGTGTCCTGGGTCATGACTGTGAATAGAGTGGCAGGTGTCCTTTATGTATTCCTCATCGACAGTGAGACAAAGGGGGACTAGGAATTTGCAGAATGGACTATCCCTCCAACACAATCACAACAAGCCTTCCACCAGGCTTCTCTCACCATAGACCTCTTGTAGCCTGGGCAGGGGAGAAAGGACATTTCTATCTATAACCAGATGTGGATGTGGGGAAAGTCTAAAGGTTTCTCCCATTTCAAAGGCTGGCATTGGGTATAAATATTTGACCCTCATACCAATGCTTTAGTAAACTGCTGGACTTGTGGAGGACACTCAGAAGGTCTGCTTTTTACATCAGAAGACTGTCCTGCTGTGTGAGTCCTACTTTGTAACTCAGAGGACTTCCCTGCTGCCACCAGAGGTTTGTCTTGTTGCTTGAAGTCTGCCTTGTACCCTCAGAGGACTTCCCAACTGCTTGAGACCTGCCTTGCTACTTGAACTCAGGACTACAGAGTGACATAAACACTGGTTTGCTGGCCTTCTGTTCTGAACTACAGGGACACAAAAAGCTCTAATAACTTGAACACTGCACCTAGACACTGCCTAAAGTGAGTCCTACCCTCCACGTGGTGCCCACCCAGTCCTGGACCTTTGAAAGTGGTGCTTAAAGTGACCAAACAGCCAAAACCCAAAACTTGGGACTTAGAAAGCTTTCTACAAAGGAGGCCAGAGAACCAACAGGAGATGGGGACCTACCTGCATGCCTATCCACATAAGGTGCATAACTGGTGAGCCTGATTTAGAAGTAGCTCTCACTAGGTTCTTCTGCGCAGCAGCAAATCCTGTTCAGCAGTTCCTTTCGGAGGAGATATCCAGCTACATGAAGCCCTCGTCAGCTGCATCTGCAACTTTGTCATGCTGGGGATTAGTGACTTCCAAAAAGTGACATAGAAATCTTAACCACAACTTCATCCAGCAGCTCCCCAACGACGACACTCCCTTCTTTGCCACCGCTGGCTGCCTTGCCCCAATGAACATTACCGTCACAGACATTTTCCCTCTAAATTTCTTCTAAATCCGAAGGTAAGCCAAAACTGGGCCCAATCCACCTCGTGCATCCCAACTGTGCTCCGTCGTGGTCACTATAACTTTTGACTTAACCCGGTCTCGCACAACTAGAAACCCGCAGTCGGCAATGAAAACTTCAAAATTCATAACTCCGGTTGTACTGATCAGAAATTGTTGTTTTGGTGTCAAATTATTTAATACATTTGTCTCAATTTTTCTAAATTGGTGTGGAAATGTTCTTGTGTTCTGTTTACACTTCATTGCTGTTTGTGTGCTGCATACTTTACACATTGCCTCTAATGTTAGGCCTGGCTGCTTTTGTGCCAAGCTATCAGAGGATTAAGCAAAGATTAATTTAGTGACTGTTTATGGTTCAGCCTGATGGGGATTGTGGTTGTTTCTTGATAAGGATTCACACATACACCCTAACCAAAAACCCAATTTCCTACTTTCTTTAATGGTAAAGTTGGATTTTAAATTATTAATTTGAAAATGCCACTTTTGGAAAGTTAGCATTTCCTTGCTTAAAGTTTCTGTGAGTGGCTAGCTGCCTGGACTGGTGATGGCTCTCCCACTTGGCAATGTGTACTGAAGACTGAGAGTGAACAAAAGGGCCTGGGTATAGAAGGTAGTCAGTCTTGCCAACAGGATGGCGGGGAAGGAGTTGTGCCCTGCCCTGATTAGACTGCAAAGGAACCTGCCTCCAGTACAGACAAAGGAACCTGATACCAAGCCCTGCCTTTCTTCCCTAGACAGGCTGGACCTAAGTCCAGGGAAAAGGGAGAAATTGGCGAGAACCAGTTTTAGGGTTAGACAAATGGGTATCCCCCACCCATAGGCTGGCACTGGGCCTACAAGTGGCACCCCCAGAACCTGAAGGAGAGCAAGAATTTGGAACTGGAATGCAGAGGCAGCAGAACCATGAACATCTGAAAGGAGAGGCCCCCGGATGCCCTGCAAGATGGACTAAGGACACTGCTTTTGCCTGCAGCTCACCCCAGGATACATGGGTCTCTTTAGGGCTAGTGGTGCTGGCCCCATTACATCCCTTGAGGATCAGAGGAGGGAAGGCTTGGACTCCACTGCCTCCCAAGTGCTCTCGAAAACAGGCCAGGAAGCCTTGGGGTCTGGGGAGGGCAAGAAGAAGAGAAGGCTGGAGAAGGAAGGCAGCAAAGTCAGCTCCCAGCAAAGTGCACCCTTTAAGACGACAGGAGGCCGATTGAAACTGTTCTAGGTGGCTAGAGCTTGCCACCAGGAGTAAAAAAAATAGCCAACAATAAACAAAATCGGCTCAATGGGGCAAAAATATGGCTGTTTAAAGGATTTGACCTTTTCTGAGATACGGAGCTCATGTGGCTCTGTTACTATTTTTCTTGATTAACTAGGGGAGAGCCAAGCTCCCAAGGGTTGGCAGAACTGAAGGTAATTACATTTTTGGGGAGAGGTGTGTGGGATCTCTATACAGACTCTCTTTGGGCCCGGGGACCCAATACCCCGGCCCTGTCGTGAGAAGGAGCACTAGTGAACTCCCTCGTTTTGTGGTGCTGCCTCCCGCTCTTCAACCCCATGACTAAGGAGAACTGGGAGGCCAGCACACAAGAGTGTCATGCCAGCATGCAAGACTGTTGGGTGGGAGTGGAGCCATCCGGGCAGCATGGGTGTGAGCTCCCCATGATGCCCCAACAATGAGCACGTCCCTGGATGTCCCATTAGGAACAGGGCACACATTTTTAAAAAACACAAAAGAAAAGGAAGACATGTGGCTCTCCCGAACACAATGGGAGAGCGGCTAATAAAATATCACTGCTCTAGCTTAGTGAGCTTCCCATAATGCCTTGCAGAGCCTTAATTTGAATATTTTTTCTTGCCTTCTGGTGCACCACAAGGGAACAGGGGCACCATCAACATACTTTGAAAGTGTTATGGGAAGCTGCAGAAGCCACAGCATCCCCCCTGGAGATGTTTATAAAAACAACCATAGGTCTCCTGGTTCATTGAATTTGTGCCCCAGGAGAGTTTCACATTGCATTCTAGAGATGGAGATTTTGGTCTACAGCCTGGGAAAGCAAGGATTTGTGGTGTTTAATGGTTATGTTTTATTTGGCTCGAAGGTGCAAAACTAACACTTAGATACATGTTATGATGATACTCAAAGATGTATTGAAAATATTTTGCTGGGAGTTAATTTGTGATAAATGTAATGTCTTCAGTTAACATGGAAATGCTTTTATTAACAGTAATGATTGCATTTAAACATGGTTATTCAGTTCAGTGATAAAAGGGTGTTGTTTCAACTTGTGATCATTGATTTTACTGTGGTGACCTCTTGACAAAGCAAATAGGCTTGCCTTATATTTTGATGTAGTGACCCCATGACAAAATCAATAGGGCCCGTTTATCTAAACTGACACTCCCTTATATTGTGATGTTGCATCTGGTATAAGTGGGGCTTATTGTTGGTTGTTATTGAGTGCCAGTTGATTGATGTTGCTAGCCCACACCACCACCCTGAGTAGGCCTTGGACTGCTCTGCTTCGCTACTCTGAGAGAGTCAAGTGTAACAATGGGGTTCATGGTTTCTGGTAAGGAGGCAGTTGAGGACCAATTACTTGCACAGGACTCTCATCCTGTACTTTTAATGACCACATTTCTTATGTCAGCCCATTTGGAAAAGTATTAGCTTGGTAGGATAACCAACACGCATCATGTTTTCAGCGTTTTATTGACTAGAGATTGCTAAATGGATCTGAGGCTATATCATGATGAAATGTACAAGACTAAAGCCGGTTTACTCACAGTGAAAAATGCCAAAGGACTATTTGTGATTGCCTATGTACAAAAACAAGCATGGGGGGCTTACAGAGACTTAAGGAAACACAGACCTCACGAAAAGGAACAAGCCAAGGTAGGGCCTTGCAGGTTAAGAATTACGACTATAAATGGTGCACTATTATTATGATCAAAGAACATGGGAACCCTACTCGCATGGAGCCTGGGTGCTGGTTTTTAGAAGGAAACAATGGCTCCTGTGGAATAATAGCCAAATATAAAATATACAGTGCACAATGGCAATATAGAGGGCTTAAAGTAACGTCATAAAGAAAAGTTAGCTATACACATTGGAAACTTGGTACAAAATAGTATTCTTTGTATTTATAATAGACAATTTTTGGGCAATATCATAATACACATTCAAAACAAAATAACAATTTTAACAAACAGTCATGGAAGGTGTCCCAGTGAGAAAAGTGATTAAACCTAAACTAAAAAAGTGACATAAAGTGCAACATAGGTGAAAGGTTTCAATTATTCAATATAAAGGCGATCATAAAGTATAGTGCAATGTAATTATCAACACTTATTCGTCGTAAGTGTTGGATAACGATTCGCCTCTATTTTTTGTCAACGGCGTTTCGACCCTATTTGAAATAAAGGGTCTCTTCAGGACCTTCTAATGTTGGGACACCTACAAATAAAATAATAAAAATAATACCATCAGTATAGAGTCCTATTTAGAGAAGACGGTAGTAAGCGACTACTATTTAGCCTGTATACCTGAACGGTGGTAAAGCTGCCTAACGTGTAAAGGTAGTGTCACCGTGTTGGATGTGAAAGAAAATAACTCATAGGTTACCCAGCCGGGTGCTGTGAATATAAAATTTGAATATAATTAATAGTTAGAATAATCTTTAAGCGTACAGAGTATTATTTGTACAAGTGATTATCACTTACCCCTTGTGAGGGTTGAATCAGGCCATGCAACTACCAAATCGTTGTTGGTCGTTATCCTATGCTTGCGTCAAAATGGGTAATCTTTGAGCGTAAAACAACGATGTAGTTGCGGGCAGGCTGAGGGATTAGCAAAAGTAACAGTCCAGCGGGCCGTGTTCTGGCTCTCACTGTACTCGAAGGATTCGGTAAACTGTAATATAATTTAAGAGAAAGCCTAATGTAAAAGGTGTCTCATGTGTCTCTCACAAGCGATATACAGAGTTAGAGAAAGACGTTCTTACCTATCTCGAAGCTGTTAAGGTGTCTGAATATTCCGCATTACACTACAACAGAGGGACGTCTTTCACTCCGTGTGGTACAATCACAGTGATTGGTAGGAAGGACTCGGTATTTAAAGATGGTTGGACAAGGAATAGCGAATCCGGAGGCCGCATTTACGGGGCAAAATGCAGGGATCAGCGTTTGTGTTGCTAGGCAACCTATCGCATACCGGTCAAATACGAGCAAGCAAAAAAAGGAAAGTGATTGTCAATAAAGTTACAATGAGCATTGTAACTCATTATGTAGATACTTCTTTTCCATATACGGTGACACGTTATTATTATTTGCGGGAACACGCGATCGGCCCTATCTAGAAAGAATGAAACAAAAAAATTGCGTATGCTACGGGCGGAATTTAGATACAAATTCCAATGATATATCATTCCTATTACAGACAGGGCAAACTCTATTGGAAAAAGGCAGTGTGTAACAACATCATTCAAATAATTTCGAAATTTCCTGTGAAACACAGATCATTTGATCAAACTTTTGGCAAATAACCACCTACTGAGTCCATAACTAGTCAGTACATTTCCTGATAGTTGCATATTGGTGTAAATTCGGCACATATATCATTGGTCCGCAAATAGCGATATTTCAATTAATTATCACAGAGGGAGAATATTGTTTACAATATCAGGTAGTATGTGGAAGCATATATCAAATCTTCTATCTGAACACCTAGTTAAACAACAAATTCTAGTTACACATTACGTCTCATCAGACATTAGTACGTTCATTATATTGGTATCTAGGGAGGATGATTTTAAACAAATAGATTTTTCATAAAAAGACAATATGCATGAGAACAAGATGGAACATAGTGGTTAGCCAATCAGTACAAAACATTTAAACAGACCCACCTAGTCTAACAGCAATGGTGCAAAAATTTGCCAATATATCAGAAACCTCATTCATGTGAGGGTGGTGACAAACCCACGCCATTCCTCAGCTGAATTCAACCCTTGTGTGATCGAATTGGTGCATTCAATCCAACGGCATTCTAATCGTTACAGTATCTGTGATAGATCTCCGCCTCCGATAGAGGCAACCACTTTATCTATCACTTGCCAGCGGATATCATTTGCTGTATGGCCTTTTTCTAGGAAATGGTTGACCAAGGGAGCGTTAGGGACCAAATTCCTAATCCTACTCCGATGCTGTCCAATCCGTGCTTTAACTGTTTGTTGGGTTTGTCCAATGTAAGGTAGTCCACAGGGACACAGTATACAATACACCACATTCTTCGTGTTGCAGTTTGCATAAAATTCAAGTTTCTGATAAACATTGCCATGTTCTAATTTTTTCGTATTAGCCGTAAATTCACAAGCAACACAGTTGCCGCACTTATAATGCCCCTTCAATTCTGGTAATCCCCAAACCGACTGCAGCAATCTGGTTGTTTGTAATGGACTTTCCAAAGATGATTTAATAAGATGGTCTTTTATATTCTTGCTTCTTTTAAAAGCAAACATCGGGACATCAATACTGGAATCTATGCTCTTAATGATATGCCAGTTCTTTGTGATTAACTTGCGAATTTGGTTAGTATGTATACCAAAGGTGGTGACACAAATGAGTTTGTTTATTTTAGATTTTTCTTTTGGGGTAAGTAATATTTCTCTAGGGCAGAACCAAGCTCTTTTGAGAGAGTTTTTTACTAGTTTCTTTGGAAATTCCCTAGTTAGCAATTTTTCTCGTAGTACACTCGCTTCTCTCATGTAGTCCTCTTTTTTAGTACAATTGAGACGTAGTCGCAAAAACTGTCCGTAGGGTAGGCCATCTCTTAATGCACGCGAATGATGTCTATTGTAGGCAAGTAACGTGTTACGTTCTGTTGGCTTCTGTGTAATGAGGTATACAATTTCCCATCTTCATGTAAGATATTTAGATCTAAGAAAGCAATACTAGATTTATGTATAGTTGATGTAAACTTCAAATGTTGTTGTACTGTATTTAAATACAGAACAAAATCATTGAACTCAGAAATAGTATCCGACCAAATTAAAAAAATATCGTCTATATACCTTTTCCAACAGGTGATCTTGGAATGGTATATATTGGTGTCATTAAGGACAAACTTATGCTCTAGATAATCCATATAGATATTAGCTAGATTTGGGGCAAAAATTGCCCCCATACTGGTCCTGGAGCATTGTTGATAATGGTTACCTTCAGATATAAAATAGTTATATGTCAATGCAATCTGTAAAAGCGCAACAATAAAAGAAGTAGGGACCTGGATAGGTTTTGGTCTAGTATCTAGTAGGTCTTGAATCACTTGTATACATTCCTGTTGTGGTATTTGCTTGCTCGTATTTGACCGGTATGCGATAGGTTGCCTAGCAACACAAACACTGATCCCTTCATTTTTCCCCGTAAATGCGGCCTCCGGATTCGCTATTCCTTGTCCAACCATCTTTAAATACCGATCCTTCCTACCAATCACTGTGATTGTACCACACGGAGTGAAAGACGTTCCTCTGTTGTAGCGTAATGCGGAATATTCAGACAACTTAACGGCTTCGAGATAGGTAAGAACATCTCTCTCTAAATCTGTATATCGCTTGTGAGAGACACATGAGACACCTTTTACATTAGGCTTTCTCTTAAATTATATTACAGTTTACCGAATCCTTCGAGTACAGGGAGAGCCAGAACAGGGCCCGCTGGACTGTTACTTTTGCTAATCCCTCAGCCTTCCCGCAACTACATCGTTGTTTTACGCTCAAAGATTACCCATTTTGACGCAAGCATAGGATAACAACCAACAATGATTTGGTAGTTGTATGGCTTGATTCAACCCTCACAAGGGGTAAGTGATAATCACTAGTACAAATAATACTCTGTACGTTTAAAGATTATTCCAACTATTAATTATACTCGAATTTTATATTCACAGCACCCGGCTGGGTAATCTGTGAGTTATTTTCTTTCACATCCAACACGGTGACACTATCTTTACACGTTAGGCAGCTTTACCACCGTTCAGGTATACAGGCTAAATAGTAGTCGCTTACTACCGTCTTCTCTAAATAGGACTCTATACTGATGGTATTATTTTTATTATTTTATTTTTAGGTGTCCCAACATTAGAAGGTCCTGAAGAGACCCTTTATTTCAAATAGGGTCGAAACGCCGTTGACAAAAAATAGAGGCGAATCGTTATCCAACACTTACGATGAATAAGTGTTGATAATTACATTGCACTATCCTTTATGATCGCCTTTATATTGAATAATTGAAACCTTTCACCTATGTTGCACTTTATGTCACTTTTTTAGTTTAGGTTTAATCACTTTTCTCACTGGGACACCTTCCATGACTGTTTGTTAAAATTGTTATTTTGTTTTGAATGTGTATTATGATATTGCCAAAAAATTGTCTATTATAAATACAAAGAATACTATTTTGTACCAAGTTTCCAATGTGTATAGCTAACTTTTCTTTCTGACGTTACTTTAAACCCTCTATATTGCCATTGTGCTCTGTATATTATATATATAAATGGTGCACAGCACATGGAATGGTGGCTAGTCCACATATGAAAACACGGGCAGCATCATTGCTAACTACAGTACAACCAATTGGTCTGGTTTGTATTTTGAGCCCTGATTAAAAATTCAATATAACTGCATCACAGAAAAAAGCAAAAAAATAATGTTTTCTGTCTAGAATGAATATGTGAGATGCAAAATTATCCTTTAAGCATTGAAAAGTAAGCGCTTTATAGAAGGAAGAATAACACCATGTGGTGATTTAACAAACTGGTAATCTATGGCCTCGTGTACAAAGATACGTTTGCAAAGAGTGGTTGCAAATTGTGCACAGACGTTTTGCAAATGAAATCTTATTTTGCAGATCAAAGTATGCACAAATAGATCGGTTTGCAAAATACTGAATTACAGGGGTTTGGCGATCGACCTGCCTAATTAAGATTCATTAGGTAGGCTGGATGTTGGAAGGAGGCAAGTAGAAATATGAGAAAGAGAGGTATGCAGAGGTCCAGAAGGGGTAATGGTGCACTGGGTAATCCACTCTCAAATTATGTAGGACTGATTAGCAGAAGTAGGTGTTTGGAGAAGCTGCACGAGAAGGTGTGGTACTGTCTGAGCAGAAGAAGGTGATGGCACATTGGTACAAAATACATCAAGGGTCAGCAAAAGGTGACAGAAAAAAGTCTATAAGGAACAGTGAGGTTCCACAGCAAATTATGTAATTACCTTCTATGATGGCTCCATATTGCATTTTATTGTGTCTCATCAATGAAGGTATTCTGTGTCTGTAGAATCATGTCAGCTACTCAAGTGCTCCATTTCAGATTGTTTTGAAGCACCATTTTGAATCAACTGGGACCACTTCTTCCATGACCTGAAAGGTTTAATAAAGTCTAGATAATCTTAACAATATCTGACTCTTCTCTTCTTTCCACAGTATCCACAGCATATCATTAGATATTGATTAAATGGGAAAAGCATCCTAGCTGTCAGGTTACATTTCCTTGTGAGAGATCACTGAAGTTTGTAGTTGACGTGCATTGTTTTAAACCTGATTAATCTCACCTTGAATAATAAGATAGTATGCACTGTGCTTATCTGCAAACAGTCCAATCCCAAATATAATATTTCGCATCTATTAATTGGGTCATGGTTATCAATCTACAATTAATTACAAGTATTTCTCTTTCAACATAGCTTATACCATTGCACCTTTATTTTAATGATCACCCCAGCATATTAAAGTCACTATGAGGGCTGGCTGAATAAATCAAGAGGCCAACAACAGATAACCACTAGGAATACAAAACAGACAGCTAAATTTGCATCATGCCTTCTTTTTCCTATATTAAAGGCACACACAATTATGGCCTTATTATGAGTCAGGCAGAACGGAATTACCTCATGAAAATTCTGCTCTGCCTGATTGCGAGTAGCTAGGTTTTTCCAAACCATGGGGCATATCAGCAAGGGCTTTAAAAGCCAGAAAAGCGGAGATAAAACCATCGCCCTATCAGCAAGAGGGTGCTAACATGCATAGTTGCATGTCAGCACCCTTTTTCACTACGCCTACCTTTGCATCTCTAATGAGATGCACAGTGGGCATTCCTGACATTCAGTACATGTCAGAACATCCATAAGACGGCTTCGCGCTATCAGCAAGGATGCCCTAGCATTTTAGCAGACGTTAGTTTTTGGAGAAAACTGCTGTTTTCTCCAAAAACTAACGTCTGCTAAAATCCTGACTTAGCCACCCCTAACATAGGGGGTAGATTCTGCTGATACGACCACTGGGTCGTATCAGCAAGGTTATCGCCGTTTTGCGGGGAACATCGCTGGAAAACCAGCGATGTTCCCTGCAAACGGCAATTTCCCCGCTATCGCAGGAATTTTTATCGCCTTGGAGATACGCGTTGCTAATAACGCGATATCTCAGCGATAATAACCCGCGATAGCGGGCGTTAGGAAAAGGAGCACTAAGCACGTTTTGCGATAGTTATTGCTAATATGCCCCCAGATTTTTCCAGGTGTAGAAAGTTTGCATGAGGCTTTTGAAGCAGCTGTCACGCCTTATTCATGTTTTTTAATGGGGGTAGTATACAATGCTCCCTCCTCTGTCAAAATATACTTGTTTCTTCTCTGCCATACTCTCCCAACTCCTCTGTCACCCCCACAGGCCCACACTGATGCTTACATCCAGCCCCAGCAGGTTGCCCCAGTACTGTGCAGCCTCTACTCAGGGCCTAGTGACAGGGTGGTCGGGTTCATAGCATGGCATGACTGCACAGGTGGAGGCAATCAAGGAGAGGAGAGAGATGAAAGGAATGCCTTTGTTGCACATTTGTGAGAGTTGTCGTTGGAACGATAGAGTGAGGGTCGCGTATAGATAATTCGTTCTATGTTTGATATTTAAATGTTCGGATCAATATTACTTTAAGTAAGAAACTGGTGTGTAACCAAAATATCGTAATCAGAAGATTTTCGCAAATAAATGTTATTTCCTAAAATTGCTTACAAAAAATCAATCCATTGGAGTTAATCATAGAACATTTACACCCAATAGGGTGATACGGTGCATGCGATATTTGGAACACAATATTCACGTCAAACGCTATTTTCTGTGCAAAATATTCTGACACGATCATAAGCAACAGGGTGCGAGGGCTCTGAATGTTTCAGATTCACAGCCGTACATTTGAACGCTTCATTACAAAACGAATGAAACAGGCGAGGAATTGCGAATTATCTTAACTATTGGGTATTGCTCTGGGTCGGGGAACAACCTTTACAACGCAACTTTTACAACGCACTACCGTTACAACGAAACTGTTACAACGCGAGTGCATTGAAAACGCAGGACATTACAACGCAAGTCTTTACATCGACTTGCACTAGATGGCGTGCTAACATTAAAAACTTTCGTTGTAACAGCATGCGTTGTAACAGCATGCGTTGTAACGTCATACATCCCTCTGGGATATTGACATAAAGGGCTGGAACATAAAGAAGTCTTTGAATAAGGCAGTGACATAAACAGGGTCAGGGTGAATGACACAGTAAAACAGAAACATTTTGGGGCATATGTTTCAAGCCCTTTTCCCGTTCGCTAACGGGCCGATTCTCAGAATCGGCCCGTTTGCGAACGGGTAAAGGTCTTTTGGGATGTATCATCCCTAAAGGGCATCGCAAATTAGAGAATCGCAAATTTGCAAATCTCTATTTTGCGATTGCATTTAAGGAATTGCAAATTGCGATTCCTTAAATGCGATGTCACAAGCACCCAAGTTGTGCGATTTCTCCATAAGAAATCGCAAATTACCACCAACTTCAAATTGGTGGCAATTTGCAATTTCTTTGAAACATGCACTTTTTGGCATTTTTCAAAGTGCCATGTGGCTCACATACATGCCCTTAGGGCATGTATGTACGCCACATGCGCACACATGCTCATTTCAGGGGTGCATCAGGGTGTCCTTATGACACCCTTGCACCCTTGAAATTATTCTCAGTTTGCGATTCTCTAATTGCGAATCGCTAATTGAAAATGTCTTCCTAATCATTCCTATGGGCCACCTGGCCCATAGGAATGAATGGGAAGGTATTCCTTAATTGCGATTCGCAATTTGCTAATCGCAATTAAGGAATGCCAAGGAATCACTAACAATTTGCGAATTTTTACTTACATCTCGTTTGCGATTCCCAAATAGCGAATCTCAAAAAATCGCTATTTGAGAATCGCAAATAGAGAATTTGATACATATGCCCCTCTGTTTTTCTATTACCATTCTTCAAGCAGAATTCTGTGGAACCAGAATGCATTGGAAATAATTAATTGTCAACACCAGAAACGATGGGCTCTCAGGGGCGAGCTCATATTCAGAGCAGCCAGATTTTCTTTTTGCTGCTGAGGATGCCAACCTACCAACTGGCAAGATACTTCTGACGGGTTATGAAATCATTATACACAATCAGAACACCAACTAAGGTGGAGAATGCTTTGTTTATCGGGAAGTTTTTGTCTGCAGAACGATTCATAAATCTCTGAGCCTACCTTGGTTGTGCAGTGCACTCTCTGCCCCACATATTGAAATACCTTTGTTCTGGTTATTGCCCCCAGGTTTTGTTGCATCACACTCAGAAAATCGTGCAAGGCTCCTGGGTATGCTGCTGTTGGACTACAACCATGTCATTGTTCCAGTGACTTTACGTGCTTAAATGTCTTGGCATGCGCACACTCCTGGAAATTGTCTACAGTCTCTCCATTATGAAGGATGCTCGTGTGTTTTCCTTTTGCCCACACAAGGCAGGCCAAACCTTTGACAAAGAGTTCTCTTATTTTAGACTGATGTCCGCCCATTACTTTCTTTCTTAATTTCAGGTACTGCTAAAGAAAAGAAAAGTGTCTTTTCTCCTACACAACTATACGTGTGATTTGAAAACTTTTATGAAAGCAAAGGTTTTGAAAGAAACCAGTGAGTGATGTAGCAATTGCAGCTCAGCCTGACTTATCTTTCTCTAGCGAGCTAACCCGTTTTGATTTACCTTACCTCAACTTTGAATGACCATGCACCCAAATGTTAGGAACCAGGTCTAAGAAAAAAATATATAGCTTAGTGTCTCTAGCACCGGATTACATATGCATATTTAATGGTTCAAAATGTTGGCGTAGTGATACGGAGGGACATTTAATTGCTTATGAGGAGCCGCAAAAATGTCACATGCTGTTGATACACCAGAATCGGCTGACGACTGAAGCATCAGGGCCAAATGCCAGGAAGTCATCTGGATTTTGTGGAAGGTTCTAAAATGAGGGTAAAGGCTCCCTAGAGAAAGAGCTTTCACAAAATATGGATACAAATATTGTGATGCAAAAATATTGTGTCAATGAGATTGTGATTTCCGGTTTCTCGTAGGCCCTCGCTCACTGGGCCATTTCGCAGTTAAATCAAAGGCAATAGTTTAACAGGCACTTTATTTGTTAGTCCTGATGATGATCCGTTATCTCTCAGATAAGGATCGAAACGCCGTCGACACAGTTGTCAAACTTACACACAGTATTCCTTGTATATAATCTTGTGTGAAGGTGACCTTTTCATACCAGTTGTTTCGCCATCTATGTATTTACTGATTGAAACAACCGTAAACTGCCTGAGCCTTCCTTCATTTTTATATGTTTGTTGGATATGTAGGTCTTCAGATACAGGCTTGTATCCCACTGTTATTTGACTTACATTCTCTGTTTCATTACTTCACTATTGTATATATTAAAAAGTGCCTCTATCCGGCTGGATATTGGCAGCAATATAGCACCGACTGAGGCTATATTAATTGTTGACTCATTTCCTTATCCAGGGACCAGTGTCTCTTATAAAAAATAAGTTCCCAAGGTCCCTGACCGATCTAATTTTGGGTGCCCTCGTTTTTTCAAAAGGATATTGTGATGTCAAAAACGTAGTGGACAATAATACCGACGGTATAAATATATTTTTTTTTGGGTGGGGGGAAATTCCTTTTTATTTGGGTTTGTAGCATTTAACAATCAATAAGTCAAATGTTAACTTTTCTGTCCATACCTCTTACTTTTAGCATATCACAGTAGATGCGTTGGGCAAATCTCGATCAGGTCCATTCTTGATTCTCTATTCATTACTTTTGTATATACATTAGGTATACAATATGCTGAATCGTAGAGCATTTATAGCATTTTTCAATCCCCCTACATCCTTGTGTTCCTCATCAGTATGGACCTATAACCATTAACCATCCTGCCTCCGTGTAACAGAGGAACCCAGAGGAGATCAATACTCAGCCCACTTCAGCACATCACGTTTCCCGGAGTTAACACTGGCCCCCAACCTCTCTCCATCTCATGGACACCGATCATTTGGCCAGCACTAAGACCGAGTCTATGAATGTACGGGTCCCTTTCCTTCTCTTTGGCCATGGATGCAGCCTGAGTATGGGGTTCTCCAGTATTGCCCTAATACTCCCATCTGTTACTCTATTAGTAGTGCAAATTACCTCCTCCCAGTAGCTTGTCAATCACATCATATGAAACTGATCATCCCCCTCCTCTCTACATCTAGGGCCCTTCGCTTGAGCTTATGGGTATTATCTATTAATTCTGCTGGGGGTTATGTATGTCCCATATCATCGATAGAAGTGTATCAATTTGAAGTGAGTATTCAGGAATATTCTTAAAACATCTGTATCAGTGAAAAAAGTGTAGCAAATTAAAGTGAGTACTACGGAATATTCTTAGGACATTTCAAAGAATACCCTCCCTGTCCTCTTTGGCAAGAAGTCTTTGTAGGTCTACTGCTTATCTCTCCCTCAGAGAGCTTAATGTCATTTTTGGCTGACAGATTGTAGCACTGTAGAATAGCGTGCCTGCTTTCACTTTTTTATTAAATAGTTTTTAATGATGTACTTGAGCATGAGTCGCACATACATGTTCAGGCATTTTAAACTTTTTTTCTAAAAGTATTTTTATTGACTTTTGATTTCTTGTAAATGAAACAATGAACATTGATCTGTTATTTTCCCCATTTTGTCGAGCGTCATATAATTTTCTCATGTTAACAGTCTTATGTAAAGCCATGCTCCATCTGTTACATGGCTGTAGTTGCCATGTGTACGTATATAATACAGAGTCGGGAGTGTTGGTAGTCCAGTAACGTCAACCTCTCAACCTCTAAGTGTGCCATTTTGCCGTCTGCTAACCCCGCCCTCGCGACTCAGTTTTTTCTCCCCTCTTGTGTCAGTGTCTCATGTGCTTTAGATGTGTTGTCACCCACTTGCGTGTGTGGTGAAAATTCTCATTCCAGCTCGTTATCTCCATTAGGGGAGTTCCCTGGTGTCTCCCACACTTCCAGTGAAGCTATCTAGGATGTGTTATCACTCAACCGCCGGTGGATATGTGCTGAGTCCCCTGCTTTCCTTCTTTTGCAAAGCTGCTTCCTCAGCTAGGGCCCATTTCAGAAGCTCTGTTCTTCATCTGCTGTGTGGGAGTCCGATAGGGAATTTCCAGTGTAGTGCTAATGCTCTCTTGCCAACTACAAGTCCAAAGGCTGTGAATCTAGGGGCCACCTTTCGAGACGATGTCTTGGGGCCCAAGCCTAGCATGCATCTGGGCAGCTCCCCTATGTTTGAGTGTGCTGTCACTTGTTCCAGGCAATGGGCAACCCTGTCTCAGAAATCCTCTATGGTTGGGCAGCTCCACACCATGTGCATGAAGTCAGTGTCTGCCCTCCCACATCATGAGCATGTGTTGTATCCGCTATGATGTGTGGGGTTAGATATGAAGTGTGGAGATAGTTCAGCTGGGTACATTTAAGTCTGGTGTTTCTGGACACTGGGGCTGGACTGTTCCCATGAGGCACAGGGTCAAGGCTGATTTGCATATGGCTGGGTCTGAACTGGGGTGGCGAAGTGGGCTAAAGAACGATGATGGTTTCAACCCAGATCTGTGACTGGGGGTAAGTGTCTGAAAAGTTTCAGCACTCCGTCCATCATCTCCTTGTGTTTGCTTCGTTTGGACTAAGATGGCAGGGTATGCCCAGACGTGGGACGCTTGCTCACTTTCCCACTGGATTCAAGCTAGCCTTGCTGATGAGGGGAGTTACCCTGAAACCGGTCCCAAGATGCTTGTTTCCAGTCCAGGGAGGACATAGCTTGTCAGTTCGGGCTGGACTGTTCCCATGAGGCACAGGGTCAAGACTGATTTGCATATGGCTGGCAGGGCCGGACTGGCAATGCCGGGCCGGTTTAGTTGCTGGGCGGGGAGCCGATTTAGTAGTCACTTACTCACTACTGTAAGCTGCTGCGTCTGCTGCGTCTCACTGTCTCCTCGCTCCAGGGGGAAAAAGCACAATTTAATCAATCTGTGCTGGTCAGTGCTGGATAAATAATGCATTGGAGCAGCAGTGACATTTTAGGAGGTGGGTCGGGTCGCGCACACGCGCGCGGCACGCAGATGTCTCCACCGCCGCATTTGCGCTGTCTGCTCTTAGTCTTCAGTTCACCCACCCAAGGGGGGTGGGGCGGGCACGGCTGTAGGTGGTGACACATGCGCATTGGGCCTCGCGCAATAAAAAGTGCACGTGACCCCCTGATTCCAGAACCCAGAGACTGAGACCGTGACAACGAGAGGCCCTCTCTCGCAGTCGCCAACCCAAAAATTAATTATTTCTAGCCCCCCCTGGCCCTGCCTGTCCCAGTGTCCCTGGCTGCTGCCAACGGTCTGCCAGTGCCACCCGCCGCCAGGTGAGTGTTGTTTGCATTTTTGCAAATTGCATTTGCAATCAGAAAATGCACAGCAGAAGGTGCAATAGGAGCGCGGGGTCAACGGGTAGGACCGAAGTACATGTGGGCAACCGCGGGAGGGGCAGAGCTGAAGTCCAGAGGGCCACCACAGTGGGACAGGAAGCGTGCATTTATGTTTGTATTAGCTCCATAATACATTGTCATTTAGGGGGGGCAGGCAGCTTATTAGAGAGATAATTTCACATCGTGTCTGCACGTTTTTATTGTTTGCCATTGCCTTTGTAACATGACATTTCATCAGGAATACTGTTTATATGCGGAGTGAACAACATAGCGCTAAAACAAGGCGGCTTTTTCTGCACAGCCCGCTGCATCGGCATCTCCCCATTTCTGGCCCCTGGCCCCTGAGTGTGGATTTATTTGTGAGCAGGCTTGCCTGCTTTGGTTCCTCCTGCCACGGCCCATGGGCCACCCCCCACCCCCAGCAGAGCAGCACTGACCTCAGGCTCAAACCCTGATGAGGTCAGCTGCTTAGGTCAGATTCAGTAAAAATTATGGGTTTTCTTTTCGTCAGGGTCAGCCGTCAGGTGTTGTCTGTTGTTCGTGTGTGTGTCCGAGACTCCGACTCCGAGCAGGGCCAGGCCAGCTGAAAATGTTCTGAGCCAGCAGGCAGGATAAATGTCGTGACTCGTGTGCTCCCTTTGGTGGTGCTGTGCTGCTTGACTCTTGGGGGCTGTAACTGGGACAAAGGTTGGGATCAGCAAGTCTGCTTAAAATATATTTTTCAGCACTAGCCCCAACTTGGGACTTGTGCTGAAAAATATATTTTAAGCAGACAACAGGGCTTTCTAGTGTGTTTTTTTTTTTTACACAAGTGTTTTGTTTTCCACTGGCCACTGGTGTTGCCACTGGCACTTGCAACCTCCCTAGTAAATTACTTGGTATACTAGTAGGCCAGGATAGGGCACCCATTGTTCACTCACGAGTTGACTAGTGCCGCATATGACGTGGTGATTTTATGGAGTGATGCAATGCAAGGCAATTTTTTTAATGAGATTCCATTAACGGGGTACATTTTACTAAAGCTCCACTTTGGAAGTAGAGGTCGGCATCCCATACAGCACCAAGTTTCCTTACTCTAAGTCTCTGATAAAGATGTGAGAGAAAGTGTGGTCTGTGAGATGTATTATGTTAATTTAAAAGGGGTGTCGAGGAACTCCATATGCATGTAGGCTGGTGTTGGGGGATATCATCTCCCACGTGTTGGCTGCAGTCCGATATGAATGATTTGAAACACTTGGTGAAAGGGTTTGAGATAAAAAGTTACTGATTGCAATCAGTAGATGAGAATTGTGTGGTCACAGTGTTGAAGGTGACGGAGACGTGGGGGCAGGAGGAGGGTTCAGGTCTGCTTCTTCCAGTAGGTTGTCCCATACTTATATCAATGCAGTATTCTTTGTCTGAAGTGGAAGCCAGATTGGCTTGTGTTTAGGATTTGTGGTCTTGAAGTTGTGCAAGAATTATTTTTTTCCTGGAGTTTGGCATTTTAAGAGGAGACCTGCAATGTGGCAATAATTATTAGAGTCAGCTCAGATTGATCAGTGATACTTCAAGGTTGTGGGACTTTAATGTCAATAGTAACTTTACTAATACTTGTCAGAATTCAATAGTTTTAAGCCTCGGCTACAGGCTCTTTTGGAGTCTAATTGTCTCCTATACATTCTAGAGACAGGGTAGAGTTTGGGTCAGCCCCTTTCTTGTGATTGGAAGTTTTTATTTTCGAGCTCACGTCTTTGCTTTGGTTTCAGTAGTTTTGGCTGGTCTTCTGTTTGTCCTACCTGCAAGCATTCGGTCTCACAGCGTTTTGTTTGGTTGATGGGTTGTTCCACTGCTGAAATCAGACCTTTTATTGCAGTGCACATGAGGGTCTATTTTGATTCCCCGTCTCTCTCTCTCTCTCTCTCCTCTCTTCTTCTTAGCCTCAGTGCCTGCACTTTTTCTTTTAACATTCCCTCTCCTTTTTCACTATGCTTTCTCTTTACCTGCCCCGCCCCACCCCACCTAGTTTTCTGTCGCCCACCACACTATTGGTGGCTGGCCATCGTAAAAAAAAATGTTTTACCATTTTAAGATGGCCTCCCGCAGAAGCATTCACATCCGGCATCTTTAAATGGATTTGTTTCAGGTGTACAAATCCAGTGCAAAGATGGCCACTGCGGATGTGCATGCATCCACGGTAGCATTCTTTCAACAGAATTTGTACAAAAAATTAAAAAGTGTTTAAAGATGGCAAACCATGGTTGCAAGCACATCCAAGACGGCCACCTTTGAAGGTATGAAGTAGTTTGTAATAAAATATTCCCATTCACCTGCCACTCGCATTCTGAATTTCTGTAATCTAGTCTGAAGCAAAACCCACAGACACACATCCCAGTTTAATTGATAGCAGCTGGTGTTAATCCTGACAACAGAAATGCTCTCTAGAAGCTCTTGAATTCCCCTTGGAGCTAGGTGTGTGCTATAGCAAAGTCATAAAATAAATATCAATAGATAGTCAGAAGCAACTTGATATTTTTGGCTCTGTACAGTAAAAGCTGCGATTACCATTTTTATGCATAAGGTCACACAAACTGGAATCTTTCAGCCCATACGCAACATGGCTGCTGGATGGATTACATCCCTGTAGTTAATATGGAGGTGTAAATGCAACAATTGCGTTTGAAGGTAGATATCAAATGCAAAAGAAAAGGGATACACTGCTGGTTAATCTCTGAAGGCCTGTCAGACACAGACTAAGGTACACAATAATTCCTTCGAAGCAGTTTAAAAACACAACATCAAAGGAGTTCCTGGGGCAAAGGCTCTTTAAGATACCAGCTTCAACAAAGCCCCTTTTTAATTCAACTTACCCCAAAATACGTAACAGGTAATATGTGTAATATGGTTGTATATTGCCATCTTGGGTAGTAGCTCCAAACAGACCAAGGTCTCAGCCAGCCCGAACCAATGGTAAGAGTGAGAAGAGGAGAGAGACATGAGACAGACACACACTCATCCCTAGCATGTGATGCCTCAGTCCCTTAATATCAAGCACAGAATCCGACATCCCTGCCAATAGGGAGCCTGGGGACAGGGGGCAGGATCACCTTGGCTGACTTAGATGTCCTTACACTTTACCATCCAGAATCCAGACCCTGCCAAGTACAGAAGAGTCAGATGACACAGAAGCAAACAGCATACATGAGAGCGGACGGCTATCTGCTGAACTCTGTGAGAGAGATACTTAAGGCTCAAGGGAGGCTTGAGCCAGAGGTCTGGCTCTTCCGGCATGTGTCCCATACCCCAGTGACCGTTCACTGTTTGCATGTGAATTACAGATGCGCACGTTGTAGGCGTTGAAACTGCTGGGCGGAAAAGGAGAAGCTACAGAAAAAGTCCCAGCGCCATTAGCACATGTAAAATGTTTTTTTAGATACATATTGTTCATACTGACTGCTGAGACATGGTTAGATAAGTCCCTGTTGGCCTCAGATTCCTCCAAATTAAAATCCAGTTTCATATGCTTTATTACATCAAAAAAGGCCATTTTTGTTGGCTCTTAGGGCTCAGTGCACTTTACCACCACTAACCAGTGCTAAAGTGCTTGCGCTCTTTCCTTTCAAACATGGTAAAATTGGCTTACACCGAATTGGCAATTTTAATTTACTTGTATGTCCCTAGAAATGTGGTTCTACATGTACCCAGGGACTGTACATTAAATGCTGCTAGTGGGCCTGCAACACTTATTGTGCCACCCACTTAAGTAGGCTATTTAAAGATGTGTCATGTCAAGGCCAGGGCCTTTGTGTTAATTTTTCATGCTTTCTGGCCAGGGTGCCATTTGAGACATTCCCATGCCTTCTGTCAGCCTGGGTGCTTATGTGTGACGTTTGCATGCTTACTGGTCTGGTAGTGTGACCAGGCCTGGGTCAGTGCTTAGGTGCTCTTATGTTTGACATTTCCACAGTTTCTGGCCTCAGTCAGTGGCCTGTGTGCTCATGTGTGACATCACATGTCAGTGCTTAATGTGTGATAACGTGAGTGACATTTTACTGAAAAGACAAAAAAAAAAATCAGAATGTCGTTTTTATGCTGTAAAGTTTTGACGTTGAAAAAGTTTGTTTAAAAAAAGCCTAAAACGCATAGCACTTTTTGTTGAAAAGACAAGAGTGGCCTGAAGGGTGTTGTGATTATCACAGTACGGCCCCTTAAAGAGTCCTGGGCAGCAGCATATGCAATTTCACTCTCTTTTACACCTACCCAGGGAGTAATCTGCAGGTTTTAATTTCACTCTGTACTGTGCTATCTCTGAGCATGTCCTATGGAGTGGTCCCTCTTCTTCAGTTGTGATCTTATTGTGTTTCACATCATGCCTCAGTCTGACTCTGTTCAATGAAGCAGTTTCTCCTTCTGTTGAGATTTTAGCTTCTATAGAGTCTCTCTGAGTCTGTCCTAGGAAACACTCTCTTGAAGAGTTATGATCACTTGACTCAACATTGTGCAGTCTATTCGTGAAACATGAACCCACACTATAATATGCTATTTCTTAAAACTGCACTGGAGAGAGGCCTCTTACTCTGTCTTGGACACCACCACTCCCATGTGATCTCACACAACCATGTGCAATCTCCTAACAAATTCTGAGAAGCGCTCAGAGAAATAAGTTCAGGCTATGTTGATACTTTTGTGGACCCCAGGCATGTGCAGATAGACTGATAGAAAGAACCAAACAGAAGGCACTGATATCATTATTAATGATGATACAAAAAAATATTTTTTTAGTGTTAAAGGTAATGCTTCCCAATGAAAACGTGCATGACTGAAAAGGAACCAATTATTGAGAATTCTTGATTTGGAATTATTTACATGTTTTAAATTCATAACATGTGTCTGCAAGAGAATGGGTGATCCTATCTTTACCACGTTATAGCTGCCTGAATCTGTGGGATTCCCTGTTTAGGAAATGAAATTGTGCAAAGCATGCTCTACGCACATGTGACACAACAGTTCTGTATACCATATAACCAAGCCCCATGCATTAGGCAATGTCTTGTTTTAAATTTGTTATCAGTTTGCGACAGCTTTGAAAACCCTCTTGTCTATCATTTTAGATTTTCGCTATGGATATCAAAGGTGCTGGGAAGAGAAAATCTCACAAGAAAGGAGGAGCTGAGAAAGAATGTGAAAAGAAGAAAAACATGCAAGAATAAGAAGCAAGCCACTACCAAAAAGTGATTGATATTTTTACTCCCAAAAAAGATTTGATTTCTTTAGAAGGCGGCAGCACGTCCACCAGCCCCAGTACTGAAGGTGCTGAACAAACTGCTAAAGGCCAAAGACCTGAAATAAGCAGTGAAGGCACTGTAACGCAGGGCGCTTCCAAGCATATAGAAGATTACATTGAATTAGAAAGTGATGTAGATTCCGAAGAGAAGTGTCAAGAGGACCATGTAGTTGAGAAATCAGCATGTGCTGATGTGACTTTAACTCATGCAGCTTTTGGAAAGTGCACAAGAAAGGAGGAGCTGAGAAAGAACGTGAAAAGAAGAAAAAAATGCAAGAGAAAGAAGCAAGCTACTACATAAAAGTGACTGATATTTTTACTCCCAAAAAAGATTTGATTTGTTTCGAAGGTGGCAGCACGTCCACCAGCCTCAGTACTGAAGGTGCTGAACAAACTGCTGAAGGCCAAAGAACTGAAATAAGCAGTGAAGGCACTGTAACACAGGCCGCTTCCAAGCATATAGAAGATTACATTGAATTAGAAAGTGATGTAGATTCCGAAGAGAAGTGTCAAGAGGACCATGTAGTTGCGAAATCAGCATGTGCTGATGTGACTTTAACTCATGGAGCTTTTGGAAAGAGGAAAGTGCACAAAAAAGGAGGATCTGAGAAAGAACGTGAAAAGAAGAGAAAAATGCAAGAGAAAGAAGCAAGCTACTACAAAAAAGTGACTGATATTTTTACTCCCAAAAAAAGATTTGATTTCTTTAGAAGGTGACATCACGTCTACCAGCTTCAGAAGTGAAGCTGTTGAACAAACTGCTGAAGGCCAAAGGACTGAAATGAGTAGTGATTCCACAGTAAAGGAGGCAGCTCCCACGTGTTTATAAGGTGACATTAAAATAGAAAGTGGGAAGGATTCCAAAGAGAAGTGTCAAGAAGACCCCATAGTTGAGAAATCAGCATATGCTGATGTGACTTTGATTGATCCAGCGGAGGACCAATGGTTTTTGAGACCAACATCTGAAAATTTGAACGCCTTTTTTAAGTTTCACCCCTGTCAACCTGATGGTCTACGTTTGAATGCTAAAAGATTATATCAGCAAAAAAATGGGAAACCAAGGCAGTGGTTGACTTATCCACACAAAGCCGAAACTTTCTTCTATGTGGTATGTCTAGCTTTTAGCAAACAGACAGATAGAAGTGCTTTCATTGATGGCTGTTCTGATGAAAGGCATATGTGTCAAAAATCGATGAGCACGAAGACAGCATCCTTCATCACAGTACTTCGGAATCCTTCATGATGCGATCAAGAAACATAGATATATGTAGCCATCTTTTTAAAAAGCACACAACTGCAAAACAAGATGAAGTCAAGCGAAAATGTGCCATTTTAGAAAGAGTAGAGGAAACAATAAAACTGATTGGCAAAAGAGGCCTGGGCTATCGAGCAACTACAGAAGCTAGGTATACCTTAGAAGATGAAACATTGGATCATGGACATTTTTGGGAACTTCTTCAGTATCTTAAAAAATGTGATCCATTATTGAAAAGCCATCTTGAGGATGTCATTAAAAAGAGCGTGGCCGGATTGTATGTCAGCAACTTTAAACAACAATATATACACAATCCAACTAATCCCTTCCTTTTAAAGATGAAACTATGGCGTCGCTACATCGATGACGTCATCATGATATGGGAAGACACTCAGGACGCCCTACAGAATTTCCTGATTTGGATCAATACAAGAGACGAGTGCTTGAAATTCACTTGTACATCCGACAAAAAGAAACTGGACTTTTTAGATGTTACCATCTTCACAGATAACGGCACGTTACAAACAAAAACGTACTATAAATCGACAGCAAGGAACAGCATACTGTCTTACAATAGTTTTCACCCTCGCCCCTTGAGAGACAATTTACCCTACAGCCAATTTTTACGTGTGAAACGCAACTGTAGCCAATTGGAGGACTACAAAAAACAAGCAAGGGACCTGGAATACAAGCTCCTGAAACGAGACTATCCCCCCAGTATCTTAAAGAAATGTCAGAAGAGGGCTCGCAATCAACCTAGAGAAAGTCTACTTGAAGTGATACCATGCCAAGAACCAGAGGATCTCCTCACTTGTGTAACAACATATAATACCTCATCTTACACAGTCAAGAAAATCATTAACAAAAGCTGGAGGATCCTCACATCCAACACTTTGCAATGGCCCAAACCGAGATTTGCGAACAAAAGGACAAAGAACATTAAAGATGTCCTAGTCCACACAAGACCAAGAACTGTGATGAAGAAAGAAACTATAACGTCAGCTTGGAACCTGAATCCTGTAGTGGGTCACTATCCGTGCGGTTCATGTTCAGTCTGTAAACTAACTAAAATAACCAAAAGTCTACAACTCCTGCCCAATCTTAATTGGGAATTACGCAACCACACAAACTGTAACACAACACATGTAGTATACATGATAGTGTGTCCATGCGCACTGACGTACATAGGAATGACTTGCCGTAAAGCAAAACAATGCATCATAGAACACAGAAGTAACGTGGCCTGCAAGAGAGTGACCACAAAGATGAGTAGACACTATATAGATCAAAACCACCTACCCGATGACCTCCAGTGGGTAATTCTTGAAACCATACAGGTAAGGAACAACAATGCAGAACGAATCCTCTTTGAGAGAGAACAACGTTGGGTACACCGCCTCAAAACTGACATAGAGGGTTTGAATGACATTATCCCGTGGCATTCTCTAGTATGACCATCTAAGCCAACGTGTATTCGCATATATATTGCCTCTACTGCATCCTCCATACCACAATAAATGCCACCTATTTATTGAACGACCCATGCGCCGAATACGCATTTAAGTTTATAATATCCATATAATATACTGTAATACCCACGTAACATCGTGACACCCTCCATCATAACCAGGGTTGAAAATCCACTTTCATTATTTGTAATACCGAAACTCCTCTGTGCCTTTTATACACGTAATTTCCACCAATTGATTATGTATTTTTCTAATTGCAGAAACATCATCACATTCATTAACAACACGACTAAAGGCGAGCGTCAAGTTCTTCTCTTTCGTTTCAAAGAAGATAACATTACTAACCACAGATGACAACACCTTAAAAAGTGAAACGCTACATTGCTATGTACGATTTTTCACCTTTAGATCATTTATTTCATATTACTATAAAGGTTCTCCCAAATTTAGGCACATCTATCCTTAAATGTGAGAATTCTAAACTGTTTGTTTCATGTACATGATGCGTTACCCCAGCATGCCAATCGATGCCAACCAGTTACCGGGGATAGTCCTCCAACTATGTTTACCATTACCGAAGTCTAAAGAGCAGCTCCGTACGGGCCTGCGTCACCCGGGTTACCGTCCACAGAGCTAGAACAAGTTAACGTACTTGCAGAATCCGGTAAGCTTGCCACAAGGAACACATACGGACACAAGTTACAAACAAGTAAGCAATGACTAATGCTATACTTACCTTCACAGCAACTGGGTTCAACAAAGCTCGCCGGTACCCTGAAGCAGTTCGTAATTGAATGCTGAGAGGTAAAAAAGCTTTGTTCATTTTTTGTCACCGTTGGTTCAACAAATCTTTTTACTAGAATGACTAGTTCCCGGCAGGGTAACAATACACACGTGCCTTTGTAGATTAAGGCGGTCCCCCACCCCTACTTTCTTAATAATCGGGATTCAAGAATAGTAACATCGAGTCGCCCTTTGTTTTAACTAATCCGTCTGCTTGGTTTATTTGTTTATTTATTTAATTCTTAACGTGAAAAAGCCTAGTTTTTGCTAGAACAGGTACTGTTCATGAGAGTAAAGATCTGCATATACTTCACAGTATACAGGCCGCGTCCTGAAACTACATGTTCTAAGCGACCATGAATAAACTAATAGAACAAAAGAGGATGCCGGTGCTGCACTGAACTTTCAAAGAAATTTTAACAAATGAACTGATTAAAACAAATCCATTTTATCCATTTTTTTGGTTGATTTTAATCCAAGATATTTTTATGCAATTTTTCTTATTATTTTGCACGGTTATATTTAGAATGATTCAACCATATATACAAAAATATTCATAATCAAAAAGGGACAAACACAAAGATGCATTTCAAATATTTACATAACATTACATAAACACTTACGAATAACCACACAGCTAGCGTACCTCAGACATTCAGACAATGGACAACAATTAATTATCAATTTACACTTATATGTACAAAGAACAGACCATAAGTGAATAACACTTGCACTATTTCAAAAACGTCTATTTTTTAGATTTGTTTGGCAGTTATTTGGCTGAAGGCGAAGACAGGTCAAGGTAGGTCAACGCGTTTCGAATCCCTTCACCGGGGATTCTCATCAGGACCAAAACTCTCTGGGAAACAAAGAAACAAACAGCGCTGAGTTGGACCATTTAACCCCTCCAACAAAGTTTTAGAGGCCGCTACACTCCAATTAAGAGCCTTACCTAGACACACCCAAAGCTCTAATTGGATGGTAGGAGAACGTCCAATAAAAGGATCTGTGAACAGCAGAGTAGAAAAAACAGTTTTTTAGAACAGAGATTAGAGACAGGACTCCTGCGTCTACCCTGGTGTCTAGTGGCTGAAGAGTCAAATAAACTTACTGGCAGGTGTATGTGGTGTCTTATGTAAACGTCTGTGGCCCCTTATTTTTCCTGGGCGGTGTCGGAAAGCTCTAGTCAGGAGCAGCGAGTCAAAATAATTCACCAGCCGAAATCTGCACACCAATTGGAAACATAGACATTAGACCATGGTTGTCCGTATCGTTTGATATTATTATCACACGCGCACTCGCAATCACCTGCACAGTCTCTAAAGCAAGATTACCTGATAAATCTCATTAGGCGAGCGCCCTTGGAGCCGACGTGAACCGTGCACAATGACGGGTGCTTGTGTACGACGGTGGTGGCCATTTTGTAGTCGTATCATAGCAACCAATTGCAGGGCGGTTCTCGAGGGATTTCTGGGACATGTAGTTTGGCCACGTTTTTTGTCGTTGTGGCGGTGGGAAACACCATTCCAGAAATAATTTGGAGAATTGTAACAGTCTTTTAAACCTGATACAGGCAATTAGGAGCTCCATTTTTTTTTTTTTTTTTTTTTTTGGTTTTCAAGTAGCATTTATTTTTTTTTGACGAAAAAAATGCTTGATTGAGTGCCATTGATGGACGGTCCGTACAGCTTTGCGATGCTACAAACTTGGTGTGAACCAGCCAAAAAAGGTTAGTTCATCAATTACTTATTCAAACCGTATGTTGAAATTATTCTTTAAATGGGCTCTTGATATATTTGTAGTGGTCCATAGAACCGAGCCAGAGGTGAGCCTTACTCGGCTTGCAAGGGGGCCTGTTTTCCAAAGACGGGCAAGGATGTGTTCATCAACACTGGACCCCATATGTAGCATGGTATGTTTAAGACAGCAACAATTTGGATGTCTACAGGACTAAAGGTATTTTTACAGGTTAAAAATCTCGGATAGCTCGTTTAGTCCAACCACTGATGTGTTAAACTTGATGATAAGCATCGCCTCTCTCTTCACCAATTTGGCGTCAAGATCACCACCTCGGTCATCCTGTGTGACTTTTGAGATCACAGTCCATCTCACATCTCTTTCTGTATGGTTATTGAGATGCCAATGGTTAACCAGTGGAGCATTAGGCACGTTCTTACGTATCCTCGATTTGTGTTGTTGTATTCTTGTCCTTACTTCCTGATTTGTTTTCCCAATGTACAGTTTGTCGCAAGGACAAAGTATCCCGTAAACTACAAACTTCGTTTTACAGTTTGAGAAAGAATCATGTTTCCAATGCACACCCTTATGGGTGAAATGGTTCCCTTCGATTGTGGAGTCGCAACAAACACATGTCCCACATTTGTGATGTCCTTGTATTGGAGGTAAATTCAGGAGACTTCTTATGTCCGGACTTTTGGTTTTTGGTAGTGCAGCTCGGACTAGCTGGTTGGCAATGCTCTTATCTTTTTTAAAAGCAAATAGCGGAGTCTCTTTGAGTGAAACATCAAGATTTTTAATCAGATGCCAACTTTGAGATATGGTCTTCTTGAGCCAATTTGACGTGGGGCTATAGGTCGATACACACACAATCCTGTTGGTTTTAGATTTGTCCTTTCTTTCCAGCAGTACATCTCGTGGGGTCCACCACGCTCGTTTGATGGCTTTCTTTAGTAGTTTTTTAGGGTAACCTCTGGAGAGTAAGTTGTTTTTCAAATTGTCGGCATGATGTAGGTATTCATCTTTGAATGTACAATTTCGGCGGATTCGCAAAAATTGGCCGTACGGCAGGTTATCTCTTAGGCTGCGTGGATGATTACTTGAATAGTGTAATGCTTTATTCCTGTCCGTTTTTTTCTTATAAAGTGTAGTGACTAGACTACCATTGCTGGGGTAGATCTCCACGTCTAGAAAAGGGATCTTGCATTTGGAAAAGTTCAGACTGAATTGTATATCTGGTGTTCTATTATTTAACCAGTTGACAAACTCTTGAAGTTGGCCTTCATCCCCAGTCCACGTTGAAAAGACATCATCGATGTATCGGACCCAATTCGTGATGTAAATTGTGAAAGGGTTGTTGTTATAGACGAATTGATCCTCATATTTAGACATGAACAGGACTGCCAGCTCAGGGGCAAAAGGACACCCCATCGCAACACCTTTAGTTTGCAGAAAAAAATCATCCTTAAAACAAAAATAATTGTTCTTAAGGGCAAATGTGGCTAGTTCCATAATGAAATTCGTCGGGACCTTTTCAGGTTTAGGTCTACTATTCAGGAATGACTCCAAGACTGCCAAACCCTCATCTTGTGGGATCTCCGTATAGAGTGAAGTGACATCCAAAGTAGCAAGGAAGTGGACATTTTCTTCGAATACCATTGCATTCAGTTTGGCCAAAAAATCTGTGGTATCTTGTATGTACGATTTTACGTCCTTCATAAAAGGTTTGAGAAAGAAGTCAACGAATTTGGATATTGACTCATTCAGTGACTCACAGCCCGAGACTATCGGGCGTCCTGGGGGGCTCCTTTGATCTTTATGAAATTTTGGGAGGACATAAAAGATTGGTATCCGAGGATTCTTATTCCTTAGAAAATCGTACTCCTTTTTACCAAGGAAACCTTGGTCAAAACCTTTTTGTAGAATGTTAAAGAGTTTTCCTTGCAGTTCAGCAGTGGGATCTTTAGTCAGTTTCCGATAGCAGTGCACATTGGAGAGTTGTCTCATTACTTCCGTTGTATACCGTTCGGTGGCCCATGAATAAACTAAGGCATCTCAGAATTTATGCCCGAGCCACTACTACTTTCACAATGAGTCTAGTATCACTTTGAACAATGAAGTTATTTACGTTTCCATTTCCCTAATGTACATCTAACATCTGAGCCACACACTGCTAGAGCATTGCATACTCTAAGATTTACCCCTTCCTCCCACACCTGAATATTGATGAATGTACCCTCCAATTAAAACGTGCAAATAACGTTTTCTAGCATTTTGCCTCTAAATAGAATTGCAAAATACTATATCAAAACTGTATCAGCACCTACAGCCTCATTTCATTCAAAAGTGTATCATAGGAGGTTGTTAATAGTACACTCCTTTCTTTCAGGTACAGATACCTCGGATTTGACCTCTAATCTATCAAGGTGGTAAATACCCACTCAACCACAAGAGTCATAAAGCACTCTTAGAAACCCCGGTCCTGACGAAAGCCTCTAGAGGATCCAAGAGGCTGAAACATGTTTACCAACACCAGTGCGTCAGACCAGTAACTTGGTCTACAAACGCACGCCAGCTTTTTTAATTTCCTAGGTCACTCCTTTTTAATAAATCTATGCTGGTTGTGACACTAGGAATTTTAATTCACCTCACTAGAATTCCAAAATACACTACCTTTTTTTATGTCTGACCACTACTGACAAACCAGTTGGTCTCCCTCCGGGCGCAGGACAGCATTTTGACTAAAAAAAGACCCAATGATCATGCTGTTACAGTACACTTTGGCGGAGAACCAAGATATACCGCCCTTCCACCTGTGTACGTATATGAGGGTTTTTTAAGACGGTCCCCACGCAACCAAAAGACCCTAGTTACACAAGACAAGTGGTCCATTTCCCCCCCATTTGATGTTTCGCTCTAACCATTGGAAGCCAATGGATCACAGCTTCTCTTTCCCTTCCCCTTGATATTTTGAATTAAAAAGAGTAAAACACATCATGAGGTTGCAAAGAGTGGTAAAGGGCGTGGCAATTTGGTTACCCTGATTTAAAAAACAATTGTAAACTCTCTCATAGATATTATTTCCTCATTAATAAAAGAGGGTATTGCTGAAGAAATCAGGGAAGCCGAAATGTTCTCAATACAGCTGGATAGAACACAGGACATAAATGTTGTAGACCAGTGCTCTATTATAGTCAGATATGTGACCGATGTTGTCCACGAACATCTTGTGTCCGTTGTTAATTGCACAATGGCAACTGGAAAGGCATTGTGTGAGCAAGTTTGCACTGCACTTGAATCCATGAACATTAGCGTTGCAAATTGTGTTGGTAACTCAACAGATGGAGCCTCCAATATGCAAGGACAGTATAATGGGTTCACAGCATGGCTGAGTAAAAAAGCACCTGATCAGATTCATGTGTGGTGCTACGCGCATGTACTTAACCTTGTTCTAACTGATGTCACTAAAACCTCTGTATCTGCAGTATCACTGTTTGGGCACTTAAATTCTTGTGCCGTATTTCTCAGATTTCATAACTTCGAATGAACGTGTGGCGAGACAAAAGTATTGAAGCACGGATTCGGTCCATCTCTATAATTGGAGAAACAAGATGGTGGGCCAAAGATGTGGCACTCAAAAAAATCTTTGGTCTATACAATGACCCAAGAAAATCTGTGTACATTCAGGTTCTTCAAACTATGGAAGAGATATCCACATCAGATAACTTCAATGATGAGATCAGAAACAAAGCCGTTTCATTTCTAAAGTCACTAGTTTCATTTGACACCATTTTGACTGCACAAATGTATTTGTTTATTTTTCAAAATACCACTCCTTTATCTCTGTACTTGCAAACACAAGGTCTTGACGTACTGCAGGCATATCGAATGGTGACTAAAACTATTGACTCCCTACAGCAACAGGGTCGGGATTTCAGCAGCATAATGGATGCTACAAATACATTCATCAATTGGGCAAAAGAAAAATTGGTTCAGTGTGATAGCGAAATTTTGATTCAAGTTGACTTCCCAGAGGTTTGAGTCACAGGAAGAAGATGAAGCCTGGTGAAACTGCGACTGATAAACCCATCAGGTCAGCTACTGATAAATACAGGATAGAAGTTTATAATGCTGCAATGGACAAAGTAGATACCAGCCTACAAAGTCGATTTACAACTCATGGCCAGTTGTTTACAGATTTGGCATGCCTGGACCCCAGAAACTTTAAAGACATCCTCCAGAACTTTTCCCAAAATGCTCTTCAATGACTAAGTGGCTTGTTAACTAGATTTGATACGGAAGCATCAGTTGAACAACTGCACCATGAGTTGCTTGATTTTGCATCTAAGTGGAGCAGACTAAAACTCAGTATTGAGTAAGAGTACAGCATCATCCAAGAAGTTGAAGATGAGCAAGACTTAGACACCCATTATCTCAACTTTGAGGAGGATATAGTACAGTACGCTAATGTTGGGCAAAAAATTTATAAGTGTAAGACTTGCAAGGACTGTATTTCTCGCTTGTATAGTTTATTATTACGTTATAACCTGTACAGTAAAGCATACTCTTCTCTCTTTAATGCCTATAAGTTGGCATTGACTCTTTCCTCCTCTCAGGTGGCCTGTGAAAGATCTTTTTCTAAGCTCTAGTACATCTTGAATAGGCTGCGTAATTCTCTCTCTCAGTCACGTTTGGAAGCCTTTATGCTTATGTCTGTGGAAAAAGATGCTTTAATGCGAATAAGCAATGAGAAAATCATTGATCTTTTTGCCTCCAAAAGCATATTGATGCAAGGGATGTTAACACTTTAAAATGTGAGCTCTAGTTACCAGATTTCTAAGCTGAGCACTTATAATAAAAATATTTACTTTGAAAAAGCATTTGGCTTTTGCACGTTACTGTCAACATTTTGAGGGCCATTCATAAATATCAAGCAACGCAGTGCAATAACCAGAGTTGACCTCCTTGCGTTGGCTCTCTTTGAGCCTGCTTTGCACCATGCACACACCTTTGTACCATAGTGAAAGGTTGTGAGCATTATGTCTAGCATAGGTTTTGCACTGAAACAACAAGTAATATCCATCCACTACAAAATCCTATGCTTAGGAAAACCTTAAAATGTTTACTGTACTGTATTTATGCTGTACTGTACTATACATGCATTCTTGGAAAACCTCAAGAAGGCGTCAGCTTTTGCCTTAAATCTAGGTCTACCTTTGTTAGTAGTGAGGGCTTTACATCAAAACCCATGGGTGGTTGCTTGGGGACTTGCTCCCACATCTCATCCATGAAATACCCTCTTGACACAAATTAATGCAAAGTGCAATTGAATATAACACTTGTTTGAGAAGAAGTACGTTATTATGTTTATCAGTATTTCATATTAAGGATTTGCTTCTACAGGCAGGTCATGTTAACTGTTTACAATGTCAAAATGCCCACAATCATAATGTTGTGCACTGTTGCACTTTACATAAGATGCTTTATTTTAGCTCTGTTTACAAAATTCAGGATATAAAAATCATTTAATGTTTGCTCATTGTCTTGTACACTTTTTACTCTGAACCTTTGCACAATTGTTTGAAGTTAAGTGCATTTTTAAATGTCTTTATGCAATTTTATATGAAGAATAAATTATATTTAAATTCATGTTTCGTGCTCGACATTTCATTTTTTAGTGTTCTCTGTAGAAATGTCTGTGATTTATGACTGGGTATCCTGGTGCTCCATAAGGTAATCATTTACTATGCTTTAAAAGTTAATACAATCTAATATGTAATGAAAAATGTGTTGAAAAATGCTTTGTTTTGGCCTTTCTGTCTCCCAAATTTTCTTGGGGGGGGGACAAGTTCAACCCCCCCAAACTCCCCCTAGTAGTGGTTGCTCACTGCGCTTGCTCGCTACACACCATGTGGGGGGCTGGTCTCAATTTTACTTTGTTCTCTCTGATTCACTACTTGTGTCTATTTTCGGTGCTCTCTGAAAGAATGTCTATGGGTACATATGACTGGGTTGGTAACTTGGTGCTCTTTAAGGTCATCATCTACTATTTACTGTGCTTTGAAAGTTGATACAATTGAATATGTAATGAAAAATGTGCTGTAAAATTCACCATTTTGGTCTGTCGTTTTCCAAAGTTTTGCTTGGAGGGAGAACCCCCCCCCCAATCCCCCTAGTAGCAGTCGAGGTAGCTTGCTGCGCTCGCTCGCTCGCTACGCGGCGGACGGGGGCTGGCCAGCCAAAATTTGCCAGGGCTGCTTTCAGTTCACAGTCCAACCCTGATGGTTGGGTCTGAACTGCGGTGGCGAAGTCAGCTAAAGAACAATGATGGATTCAACCCAGATCTGTGACTGGGGGTGAATGTCTGATAAGTTTCAGTACTCCATCTATCATCTCTTTGTGTTTGTTTAGTTTTACTTAAAACATTTGTTTGTTGGTAGTTAGTGGTGGTTGAGGGCTTTTAGTTCTATTTTTTTACGTTTAAGGTTTACGTGATATTTTGAAGTTATTCAATTGTTATATTTTACTGGTGGTTCTGTAGTTTGTCGGTGGTGCTGTAATTTTTCTGTAGTTCCTAAAGTTTGTTAAATAAATAAATATAGGGTGTTTTCTTAGTTATTTGTAAATTTATATTATTAAAAAAATGTATTTTAAGTAGTTTTAAATAAATGTTTTATTTTATGTTTTCTACTGCTTTTCTTTTCTCATTTTCTGTTGGTAATCCAGCAGAGTCTCGTCGTTATGCAGCTTTCGTCTTTTTGGTATGGTCAGTGTTTAGATTTATTGCTTCTTTTATATTGTATTTTAGTTCATTATATGATGTGTTGCAGTGTATATTTATTGCTTACATGTTTACATTTTATTTTAGTGTTATACAAGTAATTAAATGGTAATGGATTCCTTATTATTATTTTTAGAGTTTCATTCTTTTTTTGTTAGTAAAATAGAATGAAATATAATATTTTACTTAATGTTTTGTGATATTAATGTTGTCAATATTGTGTGTTTCAATATTTTTTACAATTTATATATTTATTTAAAGCTAACAATATTTTTGTTTCCAAAATTTGTGTTGTTGATATAAGTAGAAATAGATGTTTTTAAAGATGATATTTTGGCTATGGATATTTGTGTATTCGTTAGTTAAGCAGAGGAAGACAATATTTGTGTAAATGATATTTATTTGTGATATTTTTGCGAATCAATACTGTTTTTATCGATATTATGTCATTGATCCCTAGAGTCCACTTTAAAAAAAATATATATATTATTGAATTTTTGAAACCATGACCAAATGCAATCCACTTGTTTTGCATTTACAGAGCATATTAAGGGGTACTTGTCATTATACAATAAAGTATTGATCTGAGTCGCTGATACGTTAACAAAAACATTACACCATTTATAACACATTCCAAAACTTCATAGTAAAACACACATATTCTCCTTATATACCCATTACTCACTGACATCTGAGATCGATTCTGCCCGTGGGGGTTCACATATGTTTCCTCTAAATGCTTTTCATTTACCCCATATCCTAGACCACTTCCTGGGGCATCCTCTATGCATATAGACCGCTCTTTCAGCCACCACTGCACTGTCCATGTCGCATCTCCATTGTCGGTATGTGGGGTGCAGCCCCGTACCCCAGTTCCGGGCTATGTTACGTTTTGCAATTGTCATCCCCAGTGCCGCCCAGTCCTGTATCCTCAAGTTCAATTCCGTAGGCTCCCAAATATTGAGGAGGCACCGTTTTGGTTCCGGGGGGACATCTGCCCCTCCCACCCGGGAGATCACACTCATAACTTTTTCCCAGTAGGGTTCGATCTGCGGGCATTGCCATATAATGTGATAGAATGTACCCGGCAGACCAAATTGCCGTAAGCATCGGGGGTTGGGCGCTCGGCCCAGTCGATGCATTGTAATGCGTGTGTAATATATGCGATGGAGGAATTTCAGCTGTATTAGTTTGAGTTTAGAGGAGATAGCCACCTCTCATGGAGACGCTAATGCCTCCTGCCAGTCCAAGTCGTCCAGCTCCCCTACATCTGCCTGCTAGTGTTCCTGTAGGGTCGCCGTGGGGTCTGGTTGATTGTTTCTTAGTTTGCGATAAGTTTGGGAAATGGCCTTTTTACTCATGTGATCGGTAAGGAGCCTATCTTCTAATGGTGAGGCCTCCGGTAGCTGTGTTCCTGGTGGGATGGTGCCTATCAGTGCGTGTCTGATCTGCATGTATCTGAACAGTTCAGTTGGCGCCAGGCCGTACTTGTCCCGCAAATGAGCAAAGGTAATGACCTCCCCTTTCACCCAAAGGTCTCCTATTTCGGAGATATTGATGAGGTCCCACTGTCTGAATCCCTTGGTGTTGTGTAGCTTACCTGGCCTTTGGGTTTCCCAGAGCGTTGTAGCCTGCATTAATGTACTGTTCCAACCCAGTGCCCGCTGCGCAGTGTGCCATATTTTGACCGTATGAGCCGTCGGACCCGTGAGGGTGTTCTTCCTTGTGTTAGTGTATAGGGCTCTCAGAATGTGATCTGTTGGAAGGACATATCAGGCTCTTCCTGCGATGCATGTAACCATTGGTTTATAATCATGAGTTGTGAGGCCCAATAGTACAGTTTTATGTTAGGCAAAACGATCCCCCCATCGTACCAGCTCTGAACTAGTTTGCACATCGCTACACGCGCGGGCTTCCCATCCCAGTGTAGATTATTAACTTCAGCATCAATCGCTTTGAAGTATGTGGGGGGAACCATGAATGGAGTGTTTTGCAGGGCATACAGGAATCTAGGTAATGCCATCATTTTAAAGAGGGCGGCTTTACCCAGTAACGTCAGCGGTAAAGACCTCCAATGTTTCACATTGCCGCTGAATTTTGTTAGTGGTTCCATGAGGTTTTCCTCAATGACATGCGCAGGTTGGGGCGTGATGTAGAGCCCCAGATATCTGAATCCCCGGTTGAAATTTGCAGCTTACAGCCCGGCGGTAGGTTCGGGGTGGGGCCTTGTAGAACGTATAGGAGTGACTTCACCCAATTTATAGTGTACCCGCAGACCTTCCCATATGCGGTACAGATGTTCAATAGGCTAACAATGGAACGCGCCGGGGACGTCATATAGAGCAGTACGTCACCCGCATATAGCGAGATGCAATCCTCCCATCCCATTTCCCACCTCATCCCACGAATCACCGGATCCTGTCTTATCTATGCTGCCAGCGGCTCTAATATTAATGCAAAGAGGAGCGGCGACAGGGAGCAACCCTGCCTCGTACCTCTTCCCAGTAAAAAGTCTCTCGAGATGCGCCCGTTCGCCACGACCTGTGCCAGGGGTTTGGTGTCAGTTGAATTCACGCACAAAACTTATTGAGCTTCCCACAGAACTCACTTATCTCTTTTTTTAAGAGGTGCGTTTCTTGTAAGATGAATATTTGTGCAGGTGAGTCTCTGAGATACTGAAAAAAAAATTCCCTCCTACTTTTGACTCGCAGACCATTCACATTCCACGATAGACATTGTAAAGTCTTCATGGGGGACGCAGATACTGGGTTTTGACTATACCTACGGAGTTCCAATACCAAACCAGAAATAGAACAAAAAGAACCTCAGCTGAGATAAAAGACGAACAAGTTTTTCTTTTTTCAACCCCCTGCCCCCACATCCGTGCTCCCCCTTCCCCATCCCCTCCCCTAACTCCTCCCCACCCTCCCCTGGAGAACCCTACCCCCATTTGCCTGGAAAAATCCAGGTTCTGCCGGCCGGTAAACTTTAACCGCTCCAGTTCTATTCTTTAAATATTTTTTCAAAAGCTATATGTATCATCTTACTATTTTCTTAAATCAACTTTCGGAGAATGATCTTTTTATTTTCTTTCCCACCCCACCCCCCTCCCCCCTTCTTCTTTACCTCTTTTTTTTTCTTTTCCTTTCTAAATTTCCTTTATCATGCAAGGGGAAACTAAAATAATCATTTTAAATTCTCTAAGAGATCATCGGCTTCCTGCACGGATTTTGCGAAGTACATTTTATTTTTAAACATAATTTTTAACTGTGCAGGGAATTTTAATTGAACAGTTGCTCCCAATCTCTTGAAGTCCTCCATTCTTTTACCCAACTCCCACTGTCTATCTAAAGTAGTACGTGAGAGGTCTGACCTTATTTCAAAGGAGAAAGAGGAATCACCTGACTTTAATGTTTTCAATTTAAGAGCAGTTGATAATAATTTCTCTTTCAAAGAAAAAGTCAGAAAATTAATTAAAATCTTCCTAGGTTTAGTTTGATTGGGATGTCTCCTAAAGGGATCCCTATGTATTCTTTGAATATCCTTCTTTATTTCATCCTCTGATTCCTCAATCTGTAGTGAGTCCTTAATGAGGGCCACGATGTAGGATTTAATGTCATCCCTCTCTTTCCCTTCCGGGATATTTAAAATTCTCAGGTTGTTGCGTCTTGCATTATTCTCCAAAGATTCAACTCTGTCTCGAACGGCGGCTTCTTCCTTTTTGAGTATGGAGATGTCCGTTTTGACCGTTACCAAATCGTCCTTAAAGACATCCATGGCATTCTCTAAGGCCACTGTCCTTGAACATAAGTTATCACATTTTTTCTCTAGAGATTCAGAAAAGAGACAAATCTCTACTTGATTAGATTCGGAAACAGCAAACCCCTTTTAAATATCTGAAGCCATTGTGAGGAACAGATCTTCCAAAGAGCCCTTACACACAGCAACCGCTCCTACTTCTACCATTGCCCCTGTATCCGACCTCCCATTGGCTTCTATACATGCGACTGTTGGCATAGTACTCTCCAAAGTGGCCACTTTTTCAGAGTCTTTTGACAGGATGGTTTGAATAACCGGTAATTTAACTTGCTGAGTTGGCAATCCAGGGGGGTTCAAAGAGGAAGAAGAATCCAGGGAGTCCGGGGAGGAGCAGGAGACAGGTGGGGGGGTAGACATGAGAGCAGGAGCAGGTTCTG
This sequence comes from Triturus cristatus, assembly GCF_964204655.1. Lineage (NCBI taxonomy): Eukaryota > Metazoa > Chordata > Amphibia > Caudata > Salamandridae > Triturus > Triturus cristatus. Next base: position 662,782,097 of record NC_140594.1, read on the forward strand.
TATCCATAACAAGAGAAGATGACATCCTTGCTGGCTCCTCAAACTCAGAAACCTCTCTTAAAGCTTCCCCCTGTTTTATCACATCCAGCACTTGGGGGTGAACGTTAAAATATGATTTTAATGAGGGCGTAATTTTAATTTTAGCCTCTACGCCCTTCTTCTTCTTCTCTGGGATCTTAATGCCCTTCCCTTTATATTCCCGAGATTTCTCCCCGATACCCCCTTCTGGGTCTTTAAGAGTATCTTCTTTGTTCACAAGCTTTGCTTTATCTGTCACCTTCCCCCACTCAAAACCCGCCTGGTCCTTTAACTCTCGAGTACCCGTACCCTGGGCTGCCCGCTGCTTCCCGCCTCTATTAGTTGTTTTATTTTTTATATTTTTTATATTTTTGGGCACTTTGGGAGCTAAACTACCACCTGGCAGGGGGGGCAATGAGGATGCCAAGGAAGACAATAGCGGCGCCGATACCCCTACTTCCCCCAGCCCCCCCTTCGTCTCCCCCGTCTCAGGCAATAAGGTAAAGCGGACTTACCCGGTTTAATAGAGTCCCGGGCCCCCAATACCTCACAGTCCTGACTCTCCAGATCCTTTGTTTCAATGACAGCCGGGATTTGCTTGCCTCCCTTTGCCGTAGTGACTGTTCCACGTCTTCCGCGTACCCCTCTCCCCTCGCCGCCTCCTTCTCCAGCGTGAATGTCACTACGTGAGAGAAACCACCGCGTAGGCGCCCGCGCGTCACAAACCCCCGACCTCTCCTCCACTCTAGCGCGGCCCGGAAGCAGCACGGGAGGTCCAGGCTCTTTCTCCGGTGGTCCGGTAAAAGCTCCCCATACATCTTGGCTCCTCGTCGAAAGATCAGGTATTTCAGAAGGAATTTCCCCCCATATTTTTGTTATCGCTTAAAGCATAACTTCTGGAGAGGAACGGCTACCGGCATCAGCCTACGACCGCTCGTCTCGCGGCCGCCATGTTCTCCCAGAGAGCCGAAAGTATATTGTTGTTCAACTGGGTATCTGGTGCGCAAGACATCGACGAATCCCAGCGCGTCTATAAACTCCTTCAATTTAGGATTAGTGCTGGTAGGGTTTCTGGGGGGTTTACGATCTATGGTAGCGTCCATCGTGGCGTTAAAATCGCCACCCAAGATCAGTTCCCCTTGCGGAAGTTTCAACAAGAATTTACCCAAGGCCAGGAAGGTCATTTGGTGGAGTGCAGGTGGAATGTAAACCGAAACTAAGTTATAAATTCTCCCCTCCCACTGAAAAGATATTGCTGCAAAACGGCGCTGATCGTCAGTCCACGATCGATTGATAATAAGGGGAAAACTTTTATGGATCAGTATTCCCACCCCATGGGAGCCAGAGGTAAATGCAGAGTAGGCCACCATCTTGAACCCCATCTATCAAAAGCTTTACATGCAGATCCTATCAAGTGGGATTCCTGAATCAGTGCCACCGCGGGGGCCTTGCGTTTAAGATATTGTAGGACCAGCCCTTTCTATATCTTATTACCTAGGCCATTGATGTTCCAAGATTTGACAGGCAGGGGGGGACCTAGTGTATCGGGGGTCAGCGAGAGGGCGCCCGTCTCATCAGGTAGTGGTAGTGTGTGTGCCATGTGTAAGTGTAGTAGTCAACCAGTGCAATGTGTTGAGCGACATGTAAAGCAATATTGCATAACATATAGTACCTTCTAAGAGTTTGTGGATCTGAAACAGCAAGAACAAACATAAATCCGCAAACTGTATCCCAACCCCCTCCCCCTCCCTGCCTCCCTGCCCGGCGGTTCTAGAACTACCCGCCACCCCAAATGAGCAGAGTGCTTTAACCCCATAACTTGTACTGTTGTAAGGGGGGTGAGTCTTCCAGCGACCCTCAAAGGTCTCTCCCTTGAATGTATATACTGCAACGGCTGTCACTATATATAGCCAGTTCATACCTGCAAGGTTCGTCCGCCCACGCCATAGTAGTCTGGGTAAGTCAAACTCTTACATTAAGGTCTTACAGTATGAGACTTGTCTTTTCGGTGGTTCATTACGGCAACAGCGGCCTCCCTCCATTGGCAGGTGCCGATGTTAAGGATTGAAGCATCGATTGTGGGCCTGTTCATCAAGGTATGGTCAGTCTCCCAATTCACTGTGCTCTCTGGACTTGGACAATTGCGATTCAGTCACTCGGTGTTGCTGATGTTTTTCTGTTGTCCTGGATCCTGCAGCTGGGCGCCATCCCTGCAACCACTCATGGGCCTCTTCTGGTGTCGCGAAACACCAGGTTTTCCCCTCCACCTCCACTCTCAGTTTTGCTGGGAAAAGCATCGAATATTTAAGCTCTGTGGCTCGCATCTCTTTCTTCACTTCAAGGAAGTTACGTCTTTGTTTGGCGACCGCAGCCATGTAATCCGGGTAGAGTGTAACAGAGCAGTTGTCAATCCGGTTCGGGGGACCTATTCTTGCCGCCTGCAGAATCGCATCGCGGTCACAAAAATTGAAGATGCGCGCCAAAATTGGTCTGGGGGGGCCCCTGGCATGCTCTGCCACCTGGTACGCGATGTGCCCTCTCTACTGAGAAGAAGCTGGACAGACCCCGCGGTTTCAACTGGTTCTTAATTAGGTCCTCCACAAAGAGGTCTAGGGCTGGTCCACCTGTATTTTCCAGCACACCAACGAGTCGCACGTTGCTGTGTCGTGAACGGCCTGGTCATCCAGTTTAGCCATGATTAGTTTGTTGTCTGCTTCCTGACGTCGCACTTGTCGTTGCAGTGTAGCCGTATCCGTGGAAAGTGCAGCCGTTGCAGTTTCGACCTCCACCAGTCTTTCGGTCATTTTAGAAAAGTCTGCCCGTATTAGGGAAATATCTGTGGAGATCATGCCAATGAAGGATTGGACCTTCTGCAGAGCAACCATAACATCCCTCAGGGTGAGCTCATCTGGTTTATCCGCCGCAGGGGCGGCTGTATGGGCAGCGTCCATCTGTGATGCCTCTGACGGTTCTTTGTTATATGCGTATTTATCCAGTCTGGCAGTTGGCGGACCTCTTGGGCCCCTACCCCCATCCTGACTCGCTCACCAAGAGCACTACCACGTTCACGGGTTGAGGGCAGTAGTCGCCGCTGCCTGCCGTGGACGCTCCGTTGTGCGCGTCCTTTCGGATTTCCTACCAGCTCCCCTCCCAGAGTCTATTGTGAGTGGCGGGAAGGTGATCTTATGTTTCTGTTGCAGTGGAGTCCCCAAGTCTGTATTCGGCCCCGTGCACACTCATTGCAGGGCTTACTCAGAAGATCGTCTCAGCGTCTCTCAGTTATGGCCTCACAACACCTTGTAGCAGAAGGTGGGGGGATCCTACGCAATGGACAGGATATTGTGCGGATCTGGTGATGTCTAATCCGATCTGTCGGCAACCATCAGTGCAGAATCAGGTATGGGGGACGTCCAGCCACAATGTGTATTTTGCGAGCTATAGAGTCGTCAATGCCAGCCTTTTGAGTAACTCATGCGGCCATTCAGACCGCTTCTTCTCAGTTTGCCCCTCGGATAGTGTTAGGCGGTCTTGCAGCAGCACTGGCGTAATAAATGACAGGCCTCGTCATTCACCGAGGCCTCAGTCGACATGGTCTTATCCTCTTGCCACAGCACCGGGCCGGAGTCCCCATCCCCGGGGTCTCACTTCAGGATCTGATCGGGCCCGGTGCCCACGTTCTCCACAGACTCAGGAGTGATCGCGAGTCTTCCTTGCTGCAGCATGGGCGGACACTTCCGCATGCCGTGCTCCACCTCTGTCGCGAGTCCTCGGCCGTACCTTCGGTAGGGTCTTTAAAGTCTTCAGCGGCCCCCAATCGCATCTTGTGCAGCCCGGTACCGCACCTCAGCGGGTCAGGAAAGTACGCGAGGCCCCGGTCTCGGCTTGGTGTATAGGCCTCAGTCGCTCCGTCCTCCAGAAAACAGCTACCGCCACATCTCCGGGACTCTGGAGCGGCACAGTCGGTTCCGCAGGCGTACCGGATGCAGATCAGTTCGGTTAAGGCCGTTCAGGGTCAGGATAAATGGCCGGATTTATAGGGAGAAACTCCCGTGGTCCCGGTCCTCTTTTAGGCTACGGCTATCTTGCTCGGCTGCCAGCCACACCCCCACCACTTTTAACTGTTACATAGTATTGTCCCAGTGAATAATAAGCTGAAAACAAAAAGGCAGACCTTTCATTATATTGATCGTGTTTTGAAGGAAGCCATTCTGATTCAGCTCTGTGTGAGCCCAAACCCATTTCAGGAATCAACCCAATCTTTGAAGATGTCATTGATTAGTTTCTTGTCATTTGGGTGACACCTTTCTATTTGATGTCAGCTTGCTATACTCACCCTCTATAGAGCTATGGGTTTCACATGAATGAACAGTCCCAGGTTTATGTGAAACCAGCTTGTAAGCAAAACCAGAGAATTTCTGTTGAATTTTTGGTTTGTCTTAGCATGCATTTTTTTAAATTTCTTGATTGAGAACATTATGTAAATGAAAGTGAGGTAGTAGTTTCAACACTTAGGGCCTGATTTCGATATCGTTAGGAAGGTCATCCCAGAGCCACTCAGAGTCGGAGCTACTAACTGACTCGTACTGGGTACTGGCTCTACCAAACGACGAAGTACGATGCCCAAAATCCTTTACTTACCGAATGACTCGGTCACTCCGATTCCTTCTTCATTTTCCCAACGAGATCTCTCCGGAAACGCTGAATGGAGTCGTCTGGAGGCATTTTCCCAGTCCGATTCCGAATGCCCAAGTACGATGTATATTTCCTATGCGCCGAATTGGTCGCCATACCAACACGTCAGAGCATCCGGAAGGGAAGTATTTCAGCGCCGAATCGTGCCACAACACGATTCCTGCGAACAAGACGGTGCAGTCATGTATCCTATCGAGCATGTCAGCCCTATACTCTACATCTACGGGCAATATCACAACCCCAACCGACGCAGCCATCATAGACGGTAAGTCCGACACCTACCCCCACACAAAAACGCCATTACCCCGCGAAAGGCAACATAATATAAAGCAGGGGTGAAACTACAGTTATATTTGTGGTGGGGGAATACTTTCAGCAATGTAGATGCAATCAGGGGTGGGGCATAGTTCCAGAAAATCAGACACAAAGGGCAGAATGGGAGGCTAATACTCCCAGCAATGTTGAGCCAATCTGGGGTTTGGGTGGCAAATACCCCAGCAATGTTGAGGCAAAATGTGGGTTGTGGGGCAAAAAAGCCTCAACTTTGCTGAGGCAAATAGACCAGCTATGTTGAGGCAAATTGTGGGTTGTGGGACAAATAGCTCCAGCTATGTTGAGGCAAATTGTGGGTTGTGTGGCAAATACCCCAAGCTATGTTGAGGCAAATAGCCCCAGCTATGTTGAGGCAAATTGTTGGTTGTGGGGCAAATACCCCCAGCTATGTTGAGGTAAATAGCCCCACCTATGTTGAGGCAGATTGTGGGTTGTGGGACAAGTAGCCCCAGCTATGTTGAGCCAAATTGTGTCTTCTGGGGCAAATAGCTCCATCTATGTTGAGCCAATCTGGGGTCTGGGTGGCAAATACCCCAGCAATGTTGAGGCAAAATGTGGGTTGTGGGGCAAAAAAGCCTCAACTTTGCTGAGGCAAATAGACCAGCTATGTTGAGGCAAATTGTGGGTTGTGGGACAAATAGCTCCAGCTATGTTGAGGCAAATTGTGGGTTGTGTGGCAAATACCCCAAGCTATGTTGAGGCAAATAGCCCCAGCTATGTTGAGGCAAATTGTTGGTTGTGGGGCAAATACCCCCAGCTATGTTGAGGTAAATAGCCCCACCTATGTTGAGGCAGATTGTGGGTTGTGGGACAAGTAGCCCCAGCTATGTTGAGCCAAATTGTGTCTTCTGGGGCAAATAGCTCCATCTATGTTGAGCCAACCTGGGGTCTGGGGGGCAAAGCCCCCAGTAATGAAGATGCTAATTTGGGGTTGGGGGGGGGGGGTAAAAACCCCAGTAATGAAGATGCAAATCTGGGGTTTGGGGGAAAAATCTCCCAGTAATGTAGATGCAAATCTGGAGTTTGGGGGGGGGGGGCAAAACCCCCAGTAATGTAGATGCAAATCTGGGTTTTGAGGGCAAAACCCCCAGTTATGTAAATGTAAATCTGGGGTTTGGAGGGCCAAACCCTTAGTAAGGTACATGCAAATTCTGGGTTTCGGGGCAAATACCCCCAGCAATGTGTACCTGAACAATGTAACTGGTGCACAGGTAAAGTGGCTCAAAACCTACAGGTGGAGTACATGCTGCAGGAATGTCTAAATAAGCAAACACAAAAGTTGTTTTCCATTAATTGCATTCCCATACTGTTGCAGCAAAAGTTTGAGGAATTTGCAGAGTGGAGATGCAAGTTCTTTAGGAACAGTTAAAAAACAAACAAAGCCTCATCATCTACTAAATGGTCCCTTAAAAAACGGTGAAATACTGGGAGGCTGATCCGCAAACAAGACAGACCAGCCACCTACAGCAGCATAAGGACTCTACGTGTGTGTGAGGAAGCGGTTTCAGCCTGGGCTGGCACACACAACGGGGGAAACAAAGCCCATAGAGCCCTCTGGGTGTTGAGTCCAATCAGAAAGAGTTCAGCATACCCTTGCATTGGCCTTGCTGGCAATAGGGCATTGGTTGATGGGCTGGTGCACCAGAGTCACCTGTGGGCCACAATTTTGGGGCCTTTGTTCACCACACCAAGAGACTGACTTCCTTACACAGTCCCCACCACACCACAGCAATGTGGTGCCAGGATTTTCACGGCTCACCATCTGTGCTGTAAATTGAGGCTGGGAGACAGTCTTTGGAGCATACTCACATTGGTGCACTGCCTTACGTGCCTTGACAGAGGTAGTGTCATCTCCACCACACAACCATTACTTTCAGGTCATGGGAGGTGCAGGGGGTTGCGTAGTATGTAGGGGGCTTGTAAGGAGTCAAGTCACATCTGGACAGTCTGACCTACACACCAACTCCTTGATCAGCAGCAGTCTTCCTTTAGAAAAAAAAAACCTCTTGACAGGTAAAAGCACAGAGGCCAGAATAAAAGAGATTATGACATATTAATAATAAGTGAGTTTCTAAAGCACCTGATTATACTACCTAGTATATCCCCGCGCTGCAGCTAATCTCCCATCATGAGTTGCTAACCAAGATGCACCTAAAAGCCCAGAGGACCTATAAGTGAAAGAGCCAGTTTTTCAATTTTTTTCGGAAAGTCCTCTCCTATGATTCAGACCTAAGTGACTGAGGGAGGTAATTCCAGTGTTTAGCGGCCAACCATCTGAAAGATCTTTCCCCCATTTTTGCTCTTTTAATTACTGGTAGTTTTACCCTTCCTGTCCCCATAGATCTCAGAGCCCTGGTAGGGACATAAGGGGTCAGTAAATTGTGTAGGTAGCCAGGACCCTTACCCTGCAGGATGCGGTGGCTAATACACAGTGTTTTAAACACAATTCTTTCCCTAATCGGGAGCCAGTGTAGGGTTGCGAGGGCGTTCTTTGATGAAGCTCTTCTGGGTAATCTCAAAACAAGGCGGCCTGCCGCATTTTGGATACATTGCAATCTTTGAATACACTTCCTATTTGCCCCCAGATAGAGAGCATTCCCATAGTCCAGGTGAGATGTTACCAATGCATGGACCAGGGTTTTTCTTGCGGCTGCGGGAAGTACTTCTAGTGTCTTCCAGAGGCCCTTCATTATTCCGAAACATTTTCCGGCAACAATCCTGGTGTGGTGGTCAAAGGAGAGCTTCGGTTCCAGCCACATATCCAAGTTCTTAACATGGTCCTTGGGGGCGGGGCTGGAGCCCAGGGATTGAGGCCACCACTTCGAGGACCATATTGACGGAGTCCTGCCTACTATCAGAACCTCCGTCTTATTGCCATTCAATTTAAGGCAATTATTTGCCATCCAGGCATCTAGCTCCTGTAAGCAAGTGGAAAAGTTGATGCCTGCCTTATCATGGGATTGCGATAACCACACCACTAGTTGCGTGTCATCCGCGTATGACACAACACTAATGTCGTATTTCGCAATCAGCTCAGCTAGGGGGGCCATGTATACATTAAAAAGAGTAGGACTGAGGATAGAGCCCTGGGGCACTCCTTGAGTCAGCCTGTTGCTTTTTGAGTAGAACGGACTCTGAGACACTTGAAAACTCTGATCCTGTAAAAAGGATCGCATCCATTCCAAGGCCATTTCATCCAGCCCTCCTCTCTTGAGGCGCCGTAGTAGCAGAGGGTGGTTGACAGTGTCGAAAGCGGCGCTGAGGTCCAATAGTACCAGTGCCACCGTCTGTCCATCATCTACATGCCTACGTATTGTTTCGGATGACAGAAGTAGAGCTGACTCCATCGAATAGGTAGCCCGGAAGCCCGACTGAGTGGGATGTAATAGGTTATGCTTATTCATGTGCGCGGTTAGCTGCAAGTTAACCACCTTCTCTGCAATTTTAGCAAAGCATGGAAGGAGCGAGACTGGTCGGTAATTGTCCAACTGGCTTGCCTTCACCCCTGGCTTTTTCTTAATTGGGATGATAACCGCCTCCTTCCATTGCTTAGGGACTGTCCCTGATTCAAAGGAGAGTTTCAGGAGGTGACCAATGTAAGGTGCCAAAATCTCCATACTCTCTCTCAGGGTCCTAGGCTTCGTGGGGTCCTTAGGTGAGCCGACTTGATGCCTAAGGCAATGTTTTTAAGCTCATCCAATGATGGAGGGACAAAGCTAGAGAGGCCTAAAGCCTTCTCCATTATAGGCCCGTCAACTCCCTCCCCCCCTCCATTTCGTGCCTCGTCCGGGAAGGTGGAGTACATTTTTGCTACCTTCTCAGAGAAAAAATCTACGATCAGGTTGCAGGATTCAACTGAGCAGCTGTTAGGCGTCGTAGTTCTAGTAAGTGACGATATGTCCTTAAAAATTACGAATAGTTCTCGTGACGAGTTTTCTGCCTGCTCAATTCTTGAATTATGATAGGTTGCTCAAGTCCTTCTTATTAATGAGTTATTGTGTGCTAATTAGTTCCAGAGGGCCTGAGCATCATTGTGATCCCAATCTGAACATGGGTCCATAGCATGTTGTGTATGTACAATGAGGGAATGTCATCATCAGGTGGGTACACTTAGCATGCTAAATACTAGGGGAAAAACACATTTGACAGTAGGACATGAATTGCTATAACCACACATATGTGTGTATCACAAAGTGAATGCATGACTCCAACACAACACACACTGAACCAACGCAGGGCAACAGAACTACAATATATTCACAATAGTATGCCATTGTGATGTATAAGTGTACAGTAAAGCCCAGAGGATATAGGCCCAGACAACACACATGTCCACAGACCCAGCCACTCAGTACTGATTTCAGCTGAACCCCTCCCCAACACCTCCCTCCCCCTAGCCCTAGTAACCCCCAACCCTCCTGTCCCAACCTACACCCTCAACCCGATGGCCTCCCAACTCTTCCCCTCCCACTACCCCAAACCTAGAGTCTATGGCAGAACTAACCTCTTACTAATGACCCCTAAGCACCTCATAACCATAACCGAAAACCTATCCCTTCTCCATAGCCAAATCAACACAATCTCGCAGGGCATAAACACAATTCTTCTCAACACCAAAGCCCCCCTTCCCCGCTCAACACCCAATACACCCCTCCCTCATAAACATCAACGAGCCACCTCAACTGCCCAATCACCAGACGACCAGCTGGCACTCCACCCCCAGAAACACCCTATCTCTCAGACCAAGAAGAGCGAATCCTGAGATGTCTCTGAAAGAGGCAGCGACCCTCGCTAATACCTACAACCCCACAACTACCCAAACCCCTCCCTCCAACATACAGGTAATCACCGGGATAGGTAGAGCCAACAAACAACCTAGATCTACAAGACACCTAGATCTTCCCAACGCACAACCATTCCCCAAGCTCCCCCCTTTCCAACAGCGGGAAGATAAACTGCATGCTTATGAACTGCAGATTCACAGTCAAGCATGCAATAGAGTTGGCTGATGCCATGCTGAATCATGACATTGACATCGCGTTCCTCACCGAAACCTGGCTCAATTAAACATCCTATCCGCTCCTTGACCTGCTAGTCCCCCCTGGTTTCTCCATCATTAAAAAAGATAGAATTGACCAGCAAGATGGTGGCATTGCCATCATCCATAAGAACCACATCAATCTAGTTGAAATTAAAACCCACTCCTTCTCTACCTTTGAATACCTCAAAACACACATCATAACATGTCAAAACAACAAAGTAACAAAATGCCATCTCATCTACCACCCCCCTGGAAACTCTACTGCATTCGGAGAACAAATATCAGACCTACTTACACACTGCTCCCTAGCCAACCCCGACAACATCATCCTGGGTGACTTCAACCTCCCCTGGAATAACGAAAAGGACACTGTCATTCAGTCACTAAATGAACTCCTTCTCACAATTGAGCTCACCCAACACTGCAAGGGTCAAACCCACAACAAGGCTCTACCCTTAATGCAATCATAGCCAAAAACAAAACAATAACCATCAATAACATCCTCCCAATCGACTGGTCAGACCATCACATCATTACATTCAACATCGAACAAACTGCAACTCCTTCAGACCAAAACTCAAACCCATCAAAGGACCAGAAACCTCAATGCCATCCCCCTCCCTAACCATAACTTCACGGTCGAGCTCACCACACTGTACAACAGGACAATGACCAACTAGCCCCCCTGAAACTGAAAAAGGTCAGAGACACCCCCTCCAGAGCCTGGTTTAACAAAGACCTCAACTCCGAAAGAAGAAAAGTAATAACCCATCCACAACCAACCTCTTCCATCTCAGAAAAGAACGCAGCAATTACAAAAAACACATAATCAAGGAAAAAGCCTTCTTCTTCCATAGTGCACTAGACAAAGCTAAAAACCGCCCCAGAGAACTTTTCAACATCATCCAGAAACAGACCTCCAAGCCCACCAAAGCAAACCCCCCTGCCTCCAAACTTCAGTGTAACAACCTGGCCAAATTCTTCAATGACAAAATCACCAAATGAGCTTTCCCAAGACCAGCGCCCTCAATCCCAACACAGCAAATCCTCACCCACAACCAAACCTTATTCAACCCCAGTTTACGACATACTCCCAGAAGACGAGACCCCTCTTCTCTCAACCACCAAAATAAACCTTCACCCTAAACCCCCATCTTCCCCCAAGTGTTGGAAGGACTTCAAACCTTTGTCTGAAGAGGACATCTCCAATGTGATTGCCAACTCCAAACCCTCCAACCACTATGCTGACCCTCTACCCGCCTCCCTGGCTAAGAACCTCAAGCTCACTCTAACCCCATTGTTGCCAAAGATCATCAATAGCTCCCTAAACAATGGACTGATGCCAGACTGCCTCAAACAAGGCAAAGTCACCCCCCTTTTAAAAAAAACAGATGCTGACCCGAATGACCTCAAAAACTTCAGGCCCATCATCAACCTTTCTTTCCTAGCCAAAATCCTGGAGAAATGTGTTCTCGCCCAACTGAACCAACACCTGGAATCCAACAACCTACTTGACTCACACCAATCCGGATTCAGAAAGGGATGCAGCACAGAAACCGCTATACTGAGCATAACCAATGACATTCATAACTCACTCGACTCAAACAGGTGTTGCCTACTTGTTCTCCTCGACCTATCAGCTGCCTTTGACACTGTAGACCACAAGCTACTATTAGATGCCCTACAAAAGCGCATCGAAGCAGATGGACTAGATGGAGGTCCTCATCCTCGGCTCCACCCCCTCTGCATGGGACGACTCCTGGTGGCCGGCCATGCCGGGAGCTGTCCCGACACTCACCAACCACGCACGCAACCTGGCAGTCATCCTGGACTCAACGCTCTCCATGTCCCAGCAAGTCAACTCGGTTGCCTCCTCCTGCTTCAATACCCTCTGCATGATCTACAGATGGATCCCCACCGATACCAGAAGAACGATCACCCACTCAGTCGTCAGCAGCAGGCTGGACTACGGCAACGCCCTCTACGCAGGAACCACGGCCACACTCCAGGAAAGACTCCAACGCATACAAAACGCCTCCGCGCGCCTCATCCTCGGACTCCCTCACCACAGCCACATCACCGCCCACCTGAGAGACCTGCACTGGCTCCCAGTCAACAAGAGGATCACCTTCAAGCTCCTCACCCATGCTCAAAAGCACTTCACAACGCCGGACCAGCATACCTCAATGAATGACTGTCCTTCTACACCCCGAACCGCCCACTTCACTCCGCCGACCTCGCACTCACCACCGTCCCACGCATCCGCCGAACCACCACCAGCGGTAGATCCTTCTCCCACCTCGCTGCCAAGAAATGGAACAGCCTCCCCATCCACCTGCGTCAGACCCAGGACCTGCTGACCTTCAGAAGACATCTCAAGACCTGGCTGTTCGACCAGTAGCTGCTCCCCCCCCCTCAGCGTCTTGAGACCCTCACGGGTGAGTAGCACGCTTTACAAATGATTGATTGATTGAATGTTCTAAAATGGTTTTCCTCATTTCTAAATAACCGCTCCCAATTCATATAAATCAAAAATTCGATGTCCAACACATCCCCCTCAACTTGAGGTGTCCCCCAAGGTTCACTCCTCTCCCCCACACTCTTGAACATTTACATGGAACCGCTCACTACCATTCTAAAACAAGCAAACATCGACTACCACCTTTATGCTGATGACACCCAGCTATACCTCGAGATATCCTCCCTTAATGACATCCTCAGACTCAACTCCACACTATCAAAAGTAGAAAATTGGCTAACACTCAACCACCTCAAACTCAACCAAGAAAAAAGCAAAATCCTTGTTTTGTCCAATCACGAACAACCCCCTCAAAACCAAGAATGGATAAACCACCTTGACTCTTTAAACTGCAAACTTACTCCAGCAATCACAGCCAAATCCCTAGGGATCTCTCTAGACTAATATCTCAACATGTGCTCCCACATAAATTCCAAAGCAAAAGGCGCCCTCTACAATCTTAAACTCCTCAACAAAATCAAACCTTTCATACCCCAATGACCTAAAAATCGCAACCCAATCTCTAGTTCTCTCAAGACTGGACTATGGAAATGCCACACTATATGGGGCAGCTAAAACACACATAGCTCCCATGAGAACCATCCTAAATGCAGCAGCAAGAATGGTCACTGGGAACAAGAAATTCGACCACATCACCCCTGCATTACAGGACCTAACATGGCTTCCCATCGAAGCTCGCTGCACTTTCAAAACTGCCTGTCTCACCCATAAAGCCCTACACACAGGCAAACCGGACTACCTTGCAGCCATACTCACAAAAGCAGGTCAATCAAGAAACCTAAGACGCTCCAACTCGCTCCTCTTAATCCCCCCAAAAAAACATAAACAAAAATCCCCCTCCCGCCCTTTCTCTGGGAACGCCCCAAAAATCTGGAACTCTCTCCCTACCCACATCCAGACTAATCCCTCCTTCACGATCTTCAAGAGACAACAAAAATAATTTCTCCTCAACCGTCATCTCTTTGCATCTGGCCAATGACCGCGATCTATGTGACCTTCAATACTCTAGATACTAGCCACTGTACTCTTATTGTTTATGTTTCTATTCATGTATGCTGCTGAAAAGAGCTTGGATACCCTTCGGGTCATGTAAGCGCTATTTAAAACTCCAAAAATAAATAAATAAATACAATTTCAGTGTCTCCAAATACAACAACACAGAGGTGGTTGTGTCACAGTTGTCAGGGAAATATCTGCAGACCAAATCAATCTCGAATTTGAAAGAAGCATGGGCTAACAACAATGTAGGATACAGTCACTATTTGTGGACTGGTGCCGCTGCACACAATTCCCAATCTGTATATGACTACGGTCATCTTTGGACAATGTCATTCACAGCAAATCAGCTTCTAGCTCCTCAGGCTGTAGTGTGTTCTACAAATTAATATTCCCATCTTGAATGTGCAGATTGTGTCTTGCACAGTAGTTGGAGTACGCATAAGTCTCAGGACTTAGGATCCATAAACAGTGTTGGTGTGTCTAGTGCACAGCTCATTGTGTAAAATAAGCTCCCAGCATGGGGGAGGATGCTGGGGGGGTGGCTCAATCTGTGGCTCACAAACACAATTGACATAGTCATCCTCAAGCCAAGGGGATATGGGTACATCTTGAGGATGAAAGAAGGATGCTGAATGAAGTCTGCTTTGTCCACATTTGGCACTTAAACACTTTCCAAAAATCTATGGAAACATCAAGGAGACCTTCAACAAACACATATCATCTGGCCCTAGGGCAGTATTTAATGAGCACAATGGGAGCCCTCATGGACACACACAAGCGCTACACTTGCAAAACCAGATCAGAGCTACCAAAATTTAGAGAATGCAAATACTTATGGAACTGGGTGTACTGTTTCAGTGTCAATTGTGTGTTTGCTTACATTGCAATGTTTTTTCCTCAGCACAACCAGAGATATTATCACAATGACTCCATCTCCCTTGGTGTCCCCATACCTTGGTCATTCAAAGACAGAATGCCTGCATTAACCATGCATGTGTAGTGTACTGGCAAGTGTGGGCATGCATTTTGGAGTAGTCTTACCCCAGGTGGCACAGCAACACACATCCATGACTTGAACATTGATGGGGCTGTACACCTCTAAGGAATGGACTGCCATCCAACGTTCTGGAATCATGACATTGCAAATTTAGCAATCACCACATCCATCCCAGGGCAGTTTCCAAGGGCAAGAATGACCAATAACGGAGTACAACTACCAACAAAGGGTGAAACGCCACATATGCCAACAGACTACTCAGACAAGGCAAGGCTAGGTGGAGCCAAATTTTCCGGTGATGCCAATACGTCTTGCTTATGACAGTGTACTCAAAATGGCCATTAAAACAATCAGTCATGAACATCCAGTAGCAGACAGCAATCTGCAGACAACACATTCCACATCTTCAAATTTGCTCAACAGTACCATTCTTCATCACTATGTACGCAACTCTCACAAACATGACATGCACACAATGTATTGTACTCATCACCTCCTCCGCAGACGTCAAACGTAACATGTCAAAAGGACCATGCTCATCACCAGTTGCACCCTCAGTAATGTCTTGGACTGCACTCACATCACAATGTGCAGCATCACTGCCCACTCTGACATGCACACTTTACACATCACCACATCTCACAAAAAGATACTTACACTGCTCAATGGATGTGTCCTCAGTCATTCACATATCGCCACACACCCACCCTACTCTACTTAAGTTATACAGATTGTCATTTCTAAAACAAATGCATACACAGAAGCTAATACAACATTACAACACCTCACATTTCACTGTTCAGCACCCTAAATTACACAACTGGTGTATACCCTGTACCTACACTTATCCACTTTTCCACATTTTACTAGTTTAACCATGTCTCGCTGTGGCCCTGTCACATCCACATATGACTGCCATGCCCAATAACCCCATTGACTTTTGCACATTAACAACTACCCACACACATTAAAAATGACATGTTCCAGTCATCTCTCACAATAGTGCCACAGACTATAGCTCTCATGACCTGCCAGAAACCGACCTTGTCTAGCTGGATATACCTCAACCACATCTACCTAATCCTACCATACCTTGTGCAGGATTAAACCAGTGTAACAAGCTTGCATACACTAATTCACATCCCGCATGTAAAACCACTCACATTGGGACAATGTGGATACTTCACATCTCCTGCGCAAGAATTGCCCATGAACTTAACCCATACCTCACACTCTCTGACAATAGCTAAATTTGTGCTGGCTCCATTACATAGGCGTCTCCATTCCATATCAAAGTTGGAAACACCAGTCCCTTTCACCTCTACACTTGTTTGAGCCAGCTTAGCACATGCAACATTAACCTTGCTAAACACACCTGCAGCTAGGCCTCACACCCTAAATTCCACATACTCCCCTGTGTGCCAACCAAGAGCATGGATGTGACACTGGCTCCAGTGGCATCTGCAAAACAGACGGACCCACAACACTTCTGTGCATTCACTGTCCACTCAGCTTACCACAAGTAGCACAGGGCAATCAACAGACATCACAGCATCCCTAGATCAGCTCTGTGTGATCTGGAACAGCATCAAGCATAGCTCTAAAGGACACCATTGTCAGTCATGCACAAATGACAACTTACACACAAATCATATGCTCAACTATGAATGATGTGTGGCAGTAAATATGAAATTCAAGTTTGGACAGACAAAACACAACATGAACATGATGCAGCCAGACCAAAGTAGGATGGCCTGACTCGCATATGAATGAGAAAGCACTGGACTATTAAGACCACAGACACCTTGATGAAAAGGGATCTCAGCAGAAAGTCAAGTCCTAGGGGGCAACAGGGTCTGAATACTTTGAGAATACTGCTCACCTTACACTCACCATGGGCTCAGGCAATGTATCAGATGAGTACACAGCCATGACGAGAAATTGCTTACAGTGGCATGCCACCTGTGGCAAGGTTGTCATTGCCACTAATCTACCAGATCTAAAGAAGACACAGACATGGATCCACCCCTATCAAGTCACATACAAGTATTGTACCATTACTTTGTGTACGTGGATGTGTTCAAAGTCACTTGTACCATGTAGTCAAACTCCATATGTACCCAAGTGTATTGATGAGACAGGTGCCTTTCTGCACATTACAAACATATGCAGCATGCTTCTCCTAAACTGTTGCACTTTGAGACACTTGCACTATGTTGACATCTGAAAGCATGAACTATGTGGATGTGTGAATAAAAAATTAAAATGTTTGTGACTTCATGTCACACTCGTTGTCAAAACTAATCTTGACATTGACAGCCAGCAAATGTAGGCACCAAAATCTAGACTACATACTGTCAAAGTCCACATACACCATGAACCATATGCAATCTTCGCCATACTAAGATCATTGTATGCTTAAACTACTAATTACGCATGATTTACAGTTAACTAAAAAACACAAATTTAGGGAGACAGAAATCTGAAAATGAAATTTTGAACCAGCTTTATTCAGCATGAGAATTGAAGATAAGAAATGGCAAAAGGCCAATGGACAGTCCAAAAGTCTCTGACACATGGGCCAGAAGAGTTGTGCCCATCAAGTCCTGCCTGCACAATTTCTGCTAAGGGACACCTCCCCTGGGAGGGGCATCCATAGGGCATGCTAGGCACCAAAGGGACAAAACTAGGGAGGACTGGTTTGGGTTTTGGGAGGTATGGGATCAGGAGGGGTGGTTGTGTCCACTGCAGTGGTTGTGTCCAATTGAGGGGGCGTTGGCTCCACTGCAGTGGTTGTGTCCAATTGAGGGAGCGATAATACCACTACAGTGGTTGTGTCCAATTGAGGGGGGGGTGGGTCCACTGTAGTGGCAGGCTCAGACTGAGGTGGGAGGGCAGCTGTAGTGGGAGTGCTCGATGGAGGGGGAGCTTGGTTTAACCTTCTTGGGAATTGTAAAATCTTCAATTGCATATACAGGGATGGAGAGGGACTCTGACCTCTCAGGAGTGGATTTTATTTGGTGGGAGGTACAGGGCTTGGCTCGGGTAGTCTGTGTTTGTGGAGCGGGTTTGGGCTTGGGAGACCGGTGTGATGTCCGGGAGGGGGGTTTGACCTTCTCTTCTCCAAGGGGGGGGGGGGTAGCAGGTTTAGGAGTCAGGGCCGGGGGGTGGGTTGCCTCTTCTTTTTGTGACGAGGTTTGAGTGGGTCAGCAGGGAAGAGACCAAGGTTGCTGAGGAACAGTTTCTGGGCAGAGGGGTGAACAGGAGAGGCATGGACAGGTGTTGTGAAGGCAGAGGGTTGTGAGGTCTGCGGAGAATCTGTGGATGCATGTTTGTCGTCTGGTGGTATGTCCCTGGTGCTGAGAGTGCGGTCTGCCTCCTGAGTGTGCATGTGTATGGGGTTGCCTTTGTGTCTGTGTGCTGCTTGTGGCTGTTGAGGTGTGTGCATGTGTGTGTTTGCGTGTGCTTGGGTCAGGGAGAGTAGTTGGAACAGTGGATGTGAAGAGGTAGAAGGGAGAAGGGACTGCTGAAGCTGGGACAGAGCTGCCATCAGTGTGGAGGCCAGTGGCTGATTGGATCTCTGTATGGCACACATGTCTGAGTGAATGTCCTCCATGTATGACACCATTTGTGTCAAAAGAGTGGTATGCGCATGGAGGACATTCAGCATCGATGTCTGCCCCACAGACATTTGCTTCAGGATGTTGACTGCCTCCACACTGAGAGTAGCAGGGGTGACAGTGGCAGGGGGTGAGGTGCTGGCACAAAGGACCTGGTTCCCCTGCCACAGGACAGGCCATGGACACTGTGTCTGGGAGCAGTTAGGAGGATGGAGATGGGAGTGGCGGTGGTGATGGACTCTGATGTTGAGGAATCATTTCCTGTGTCCTCTACCACTAGGGAGTCATCACTGGAGCTGGACTGGTCTTCAGATGCTGCAAATGGAGTCACAGACCCGCTCTCAGTGTGGCTCCCCTCATCCTCCCTGCCAGTGGATGCCTCCATATCTGAATCGGCATTGGACCCAGACTGGCAAACTGCTCCCTCTACACCCATGGCATTATCTTATCCGCTGGCCGGTGCTAATGCTTGAACAAAAATGAAAAAGATCCACATAAGTCATCTGTATGTACTTGACACATAGGTAACACTGCAAATCCTCACATTTCAAACAACTACATCAATTGAGACATGGTAACCATTCTTCAATCCCTTGTCATCACATTGTGAAACATTGGCTCTAATGTCACAGGTCAAATGGCATTCTTGTTCAACTTTAAGCCACCATGCCAGTACACCTCCCCTCACTGTGAGGTAAGCATAGAGCCAGAGGACTTCTCTGGTGTGGGTATGTGGATGAGCATTTGCAATGGCTACAACTCCCATCAGGCCTTGTCCCCCACACACCTTCCCACCCAGCACCGAAAGCCTACCTGTAACTGAGCTTTCCTGACAGTGAGTGGGAATGTACTTGCAAGAGGTGTGACACTTATGATTGGTGCCTATTTGTCCACAACTCCCAGCAGGGCCTACTGGTCCAGAACACCAGTCCCCAATGTTAGCCAAGATGTCTGACACTGGGGCCTGGTATTTGATTTGCCCACAGCTCCCACCAAGGCCTTGTGCTCCTCACACCAGTCCCCAGTGTCAGCCATCTTCCCAGTACATTTCAACTCAATATGAGGAAAGCACAGTTCAAGGTGTGTTTGTTGGAAGGAGGAGTATTTGCACTGACTTCAACGCCTATCATGCCCTGTCCTCCACACACCTTCCCAGCCAGCCCAAACAGCACCCCTATAACTATGAAGTCCCTGAGACTAAATTGAAAAGTACTGGCACGATGGCTGACACTGGGGTCTGGTGTTTATAGCACATAGTCATGATAATATTAGGCTTCAAGATCAACACCATGTAGCAATGACAGTCATCTTGTAAGTACACTTCCCCACACTGTCAGGTAGCCATTGGCCCAGATGAGCAGTTTGGGATGGGTGTGAGGAGGAGTGTTAGGTGTGACTACAACTCCCATCAGGCCTGTGCCCACACCCACCTTTCCAGCCATCCCAACCATCCTTCCTGTGATTCAGCCTTCCTATAAGTAAGTGAGTGAAAGTCTGCTGGCAAGATGGCTGGCGCTGGTGACTGGTGTTTGGAGCACAACGCCTTGCTGAGAGTTTGTAAGACGTATGTACATGTTATGAAATAGTTAAATTTACCATTACATTGTAGGTATGTTGTTTGTCAATCTGGCATGCTCATTCACTCTAAATTGTTATATCTTTGCTAACAGTCATTTGTACCACTGTATCCTTGACAGTAATGTCTGAGGATGTGTAATTGGTAACATTAGTGGACAGTTGAGTAGGTACTCACCAGACTCTCGTGCTCCTGGTATTCCTGAGACGCCCTCCGGCGGAAGGATGGCACGCACCTTCTCCTCCCAGGAAGTGACGTGCCGGAGGGACACCGCCAGTCTGCTGACTTAGGGCGTGTTCTCTTGAAATCAGCTTCTTGACCCTCCTTCGCACATCATAGTACCTGTTCCCAATATCATCCATTGTGCGTGGGCAAGGTGCTTGAGCTTTCACCTTGTTGACTATCCTCTCCCACATCCTATTTCTCTGGGACAGTGGGGTCTGTTAGACTAGGTTCCCAAATAACTGTGGCTCTACTCTGACAATATTATCTACAAGCACTTCCAACTCCTTCTCTGTGAACCTTGGCTGCTTCTTCGGGGGCATGGTGAGGGTGAAGAAGGTGGTAGGGGTGAGTGTGAAGGTGATGGTGAGTGTGAATAAGTAAAAGAGTGTGTGTGTTGAGAGTGTACTTTAGCAAAATAAAAATGTGTGTAAGTTGTGTCGTGGGTGAAGTATGTGTATGCGGCAGAGAGCAGTGAATCTGTTGCTATGTATGTGCCCTCTCAGCAGTTCTGTTGTTGCAAAGGATCATGGTCATTTGTTTGGCCCTTTATATAGGTGGATTGGTGGGTGTGGCTAATGATTTAAAAAAACAATTGTTGGCATTGCCAATGCTTGTTTTGACATTATTTGACATTTTGACACAAACCGACATGGGTAAAAAAAACGCGTCATACGCATCGTCATCTTTTCATGGGTTAAACCGACTTTGATTCATGCTCGAAGGCTATATTTCAGCATTTCCGGACGAGTTGTTCACATCGGGCTTGTTGATGGACGAATTGCTCAGACGGATTGAACTCTGTACAAGTCGGTGGGAGTTTACATGCAATGCATCGTACTCTGTCTTTCGGGCAGCTCGCAGTCGACTTATTCGGAAAGTATTCCGGAACCGATTCAGAAGAAATGGTTTCCTAATGAGATCGTAATTGGCTCTTCAACATTTAAGGGCCTGAATATGACTTTGGCAGTGCTGTGCTGTGGTAAGACCACGCGCCAAATTAGGAGTTTCCTTGGGTCTGGCGGGCTGGTTTTTGGCGTTCCCATGGCGGGGCCTCCAAAAATGGGTACTGCATTGGGAACGCCAAAAACAGTGCTACACGGCATGGACCGAAAAGACCATGCCGTGCAGGAACTGGGGTGCATGCATATGGGGGGTGTATGTTGTGCACCCCTGCACGCATCCCTAATCGGAGGAGGCAAGTTTATGGATAGGATACCTCCATGACACCGCCGGTGGAGAGGAATCTCTTAATATGCATAGGCGGGACTGCGGCAGCTCCACCAAGCATATTTGGCCTCCTGACTGCAGTATCACTGCCAGGGAACGGTTGGACACTAACTTCCCAACCACCCTAATTGTAATAGGGCGGTCAGAAGACCACCACGCCCCCACACTTGTAATCAGCCCCTTAATGTGCGTATCTATGCCATGTGTATTTAGATTTAATTTGTTTGCATTTTGAGGACACTCAAGGCACGATTTGGATGTCGGTCGGGCGAATAGCCTCTGACCACCGTAATCAAAATATGGCAGTTGAAGGGAAAACCCCAAGGGCATCCCACTCCCCTTTCGATGGACTCTGTGAGCCCGTCAGAACTGGGCCGAAATAGTAATCACTTCAATGATGGCGGAGCCAGGCTCAGCTCCGCTGTCGATATTACGACGTAGGTTTCTGACGGCCGTCCATTGTCGGCCTTTCTGACATGGGAAGCCTGTCGGTCCCTAGCAGTGCCCTCTTCCCCCTTAGCCCTCCGCTTAGGGGCCTGAGGGGCACCTATGGTGCCCCCCTGAAAATCCCTGTTCCGTGGGGCAGGTACCATTAGGTGCCTGCCACATGGTGCAGGGATTTTCACAAACTCCTATTTCTCAATGGGAGCTTGTGCTGCGGGCGGTTTCCGCCCACTGCACAAGCTCCCATTATCGAAACGGGACTTTGCGACCGCACCAAGTGCGGGTGCATTGTAATCAGGTGTGCAAAACTGCCGACCTATGGTCGGGCGCTTCCTTTATCGAAACGGTGTGTCCGTTCGACATCGTGATGAGGGCCATAGTGTACTTGATAATCAATTTATGTGGTCTCATTTTCTACAAGCATCTTGGAAGTTCATTGCCCAAGCTTATTTGTGTTCCTAGTCATTTGTGTGGGGAAGTAGCAGATGACACACTCACTAGAAACAGGTCCCAAGGATGATCGCTTCCCTGTAGGTGACCATTTTAGACTGGATTTGCTCCAGGGAACACTGGGACAATCCCTGGAAGGCTTAAGAATAGACGTTTATTCCTAATGAAGCATCTGGCCAATTACATTGTAGGGACATTGTGACAGATGATAATGTTTAACCAATCGGAATCATGGAGGTCCAATAAAAAAACACTACTGGCAATGAACATTAACACATATATTTTGGGGTTTTTCATTGGTGAGGTATGCTATCGTATTCCCCATATGAAATCCAAAAAGCACTTGTTGTGCAACACTTGTTCCGACACTTGATCCCTATTACAAATCTGCACCAAATTCAACATGCACTAAGCTTTAAATAGTTTCAAAGGATTGGGCATAACTACTGGCTCAATTCAACTCCAACTTCAACGCTTGCACTGGGACTGTTGACTGACCATGCAAAATTTCCATAGAATCTTACCCTCAATGGAATTCATAAAAGACCATTTATCAATGGGAGTATATTCTACCACATACGATAGGGTAGGAGGAATTTTGGCTTTCTATATACCAAATAAATTAATAAAATATCTCTTCTCCTTAGACTAATAAAATGTGTTTAAGGCCCCAGTATACACTAGCGCTTTAGTATCTAATTGTGAGAAATGATGTCTATGTATGAGATCGTGAGAGAATATTCTGCCAAGATAGGTATATATCTTAATCTGTTCCAATCGTTCTGCCACTAAATACCAACCAAAATGTTTACAATATTTCTTAACCTTAAATGCAACTACCTTGGCTTTAGAAATATTGATTTTTAGGAAGTTTTCCCTGGCATATTTATCTAAAATTCCTAGGTTACCCTGCAATCTGAGTGGGGTTAGTTAAAAAATAACCAAATCATCTGCATACATCAGTACGTGAAGAGGTTAGGAGGAAAATATAGGCAGATAATTTCAGACCTGAAGAAGATGGGTAGAGAGATCAGAAAGGAACAGATAAACCAATTAATGGTGTCAGTTGACATCCCTGTTTCAACCCATTTGTTGTTTGTATTTTTGCATTAAGCCTTTACTACTTCCCATCAGTATTCTACACCAAGCTGATGTATGTGTGCAATTATTCAACTTAATACATTTGGTGACATACCTAATTTTGAAAGTTTATTCCATAGGGTTGGTCTATCCACCCAGTCAAAAGCATTTTAAAATTCTATTCCAGGTGTCTCCAAAACAGTTGAATGCTATGTATCAGTCGCTCCTAGACACTTTCAGAGTAGCCCACAGTCTTGAGTTCATTTTTAAATAAGCACAGGGTCACATTTTTATTTTAAAGTTAAGGGAAGGCCGTGTTTATTTTACATTATTATCATCAGCCGCAGATAGCCAGGATAATGAGCAGTGGTGGAGTTAGATTTATGACCCAGGGCACAGAGGTGAAGAACTCAAGCACTGAGGTATTTATCTCTTAAATAAATAAAAGTCCTGGTCAACTCAATATTGGAGCTAACAACAAAATGATGTTTCTGAATACTCTCAAATGAGAAACAATTCAAATTAAACTGTTACCTTAATGATTAGCTCATCATTTTAATGTTCTCCCATTTCAAAGTGTCACATTTACAGGCATATAAATGCCATATTTATAACTGATAGTCATTCTTTTTCAAATGGGAGGAATTTAAAGTGAAAAAATATTTTCTATGAAACATTAAGGGCCTCATTACGATGTGACTCGGAAAGCCTCCGACCACAGGTCGGAGGCTTTCTGAGTCACATCGTGGGTTTCACTTTCGACTGCTGCATTACAATGCAGGCGGTCGAATGTGAAACCGAACGGTCATTTCGGCTGGAGTCTGACGGGCTCAAGGAGCCCATTGGTCAGTTGGAGGCCTCACTGTAATCCCTATGGACGGCGTTACTGCAATGGAAAACCTGTCAGAAAGCAACTTCTCCCTGTGGCCTCCGGTTGGGGGCCGAGGGGGCACCTGCGGTGCCACCCTGTTCATTCCTGAACCACGTGGCAGGCTCCTTTAGGTGCCTGCCATGCGGTACAGGGGTGAACAGATTCTCCCATTTCTCTATTGGAGCTTGTGCTAAGGCCGGTTTACGGCCGCAGGACAAACTCCTATAGAGAAATGGGAGTATGCGACCGCACCATGTCCAGTCACATTGTAATGCTGTTGTCGGGACCGCCAATCGGAGGTTGGTCAATCCATATTCTGCAACGGTGTCGGGTGGACATGAGTCGCCCAAAATCGCAATAAGGCTGTAAGTATTAATGTCTTTCTCCACCTTCAATTAAGCTGATTATGTCTTAATATTTTAGGAAAAATGTTCTTCTCTTAAAATTCCTCCCATTTAAACAAAAGTATTTTTCTTTTATAAATACAGCACCATGTCTACAGGACACTGAGTGCAAGATTAGGATGTCGGGCAGTGGCACCACCGCGGTGCTGGCGGTGCGAAAAAATGCCTTTTTCCGCTTGCGAGCAGCGGTCTTCATGTCTGCCATATTAGTATGGTCAAACGTAGCCCATTTCCTATCCGCCGCAGTGCGACGCGCACCGCCATCAAAGTGCGCCCGTCACCGTGGCGTTGGGAGCCAATGGAGACTCTCCAGCGTGCAGAATGAATCCGCCCCACTCTACAAATTAGGATGCCCCAAACAAGCAGACGCACCGCAGCGGAGATACCACCCAACCAGAGACGGCGGAAGCTCAACAGCGGAGCGCAAAACCAGAGTCCCGGTGGAGCACAACAAATAGGAAAACCAAAGTGGGCTGCACACAAATGGAAGGCCATGGAGACACACAACAAGCATGTGTACATCAAATGCAAGACAAGGAACAGAGAACAACACCCTCAGACCACCAAAGCACACATGGCTGGTACAGTCAGTGAAGTCAAACCACAGACATCACAGTGCAACAACACAGGGAGACAGCAAGGCAAACCAGGTATAGGCACAAGGATGGAAGGAAGGCCCTGAAGTCAAACTGTGAACAGCCACACATCTATACAACTACTTCACATGAGTACACCAGCAGCACTACACACAGGGCCCATTGACACACTCCATGACTGACAAACACCAGTAGGAATCTACACACATACCCCACCTCATACCAGCAGCACACAACACCAGTGCCAAACACACTGAAGGCTGGCAATACTTGCCAGTCAACACACACACAAACAATCACACACCCTGGGGGTAACCACAAACATCACACACACACACATAGGGATGCCAGAACAAATGTCTGCACAAAAACAACAGACAAACACATAATCCAACAGAAGCACACACACAACCACAACAAGAAGAGACATGTCCTGTGCAGCTAAACTGTGGAAAGGCAATGGGAACACAGACACAACAGGAGTGCACAACCTCATCACTCAGCAACAATGCACATTCCACAACACACATAAGAAGTGCACCATCACAGAACAATACAGCCACATCAAACAAACAACAGATTCACAGACAGAAAAATCACATAGCACACACAGCAGGACATCAGGGGATACCCACCAGGCAATGACAAGGCAACATACACACACAGCACTGCATGCACAACAAGCAGTGTGTGCACACCAAGTATACCAGCCACACACAGACATCAGTGACAGAACAGCAAGCTACACAACACCACACAGCACAGGACAAAGACAACAGTACACCCAGGAAGTGAAGCAATACCACAGCCAACACACATACATCCAACACAACACCAACAGATGCACAAGTCTGGGACACAAAGGTGGAAACAACTTGACCAGAGGACTGGGCAGCACACACAGTTGAGCTGCATAGGAGCAAACATGACTGACAAACAGCACCAGAACATCACACACAACCCATTGGTGAAATGCCCTGAGTAACACATTGAACCTGGCCAAAGAACTGCAACACAAAGCACAGTGTCACAAATGAAGTGATGGGGAGGTGCACACACATGTAAACCAAGGGGACAGCTGACACCAAAGTTAAGTGTACTGCATGTCATTAAGGGACATGGCAGAAGTGTACCATACACAAAGCGAGGGAGTGCAGACCCACAATGGGTAGGCATCTGAAGCACAGATAGGGGATGGTATGACAACACAGACAACATGCCACACTGGAGGTAAGAAGGTACCATGTGATAGCAATGCATGAGAAAACACAACCACAATGGCAGTGTGGAACAGCAGGTCTGCACAGTCTCCACAAACAGCAACAAGACACATGGATGTGCAACAAAACACAACACTGACTTGCCAGTCACACACTCTGTATACTCACAAGTGACAAAAACAACAAGTAGGAGTCAGACAGAACCGAAGGACACACCAACACACTGCACAGTGCACAACATACAACTCACACATGTGCACACAACCACATCCACAGGGCTGAACAAACAAAACAACAGGCATACAGCTCCTGGGTGACACATGTGTGTAGTTGACAATGCAGGGGCATGCACACATCAACACTCCCGACAAACTCACCCCCTTCACACTGCCCGCTACCTGACTATCCAAGAGCACACATGGAAAGTAAGCCATGGGACTAGGATGACTGGCCATCACAAGATGACCACACACATACCCCACTGGGCACACATAAAGGAAGAATACACATACATGATGACCCTGGCCAGCCTACCTTCAATACTGTGTGCAGAAACCCACACTGTGCTGGCAGTGCCCCCCAACCTGACAGGTGTACAATATAGCCAACATGAACAAATTAAGTAAATGACAACTGCTTTCCACTGAATATTGTCACCATAGCCCCCACAAGTATCTGGGTCAGGAAGGACTGAAGACCCTGTTACCCCTGAAAAAAATAGAGTAAGTGAGCCCAAACATTGACGATGTTGAAGTGGCAAACAGACCATGTGGCACAGTAAACCATATATGCACAGCAAAATAACTTTATTCAGTAAGGACACTGACAAAATAGACAACAGGAGCAACTGTCTTTATTCACATATTGCACAGATAGGCACCATGAGAAGAGAAAAGCAAGGCACAAAATGTGGAGCATATCCAGGGTGTAGAGTAGGTACATGAGAAGCCGCACAGGCAAGGGCACAAATGCAGTGAACAACAAGGGCAGTGGGCAGTCCAGGGAGCACAGTAGGTCCATGAGAAGGTGAACAGGCAAGGGCACAACATCAGTGAACAACAAGGCCAGTGGGCAGTCCAGGGTGCAGAGTATGTCCATGAGAAGCTGCACAGGCAAGGGCACAACAGCAGTGAACAACTAGCCCAGTGGGCAATCTAGGGTGCAAAATAGGCCCATGAAAAGCTGCAAGGACAACACAGCAGTGAACAACAAGGCCAGTGGCCAGGGCAAAGTACAGAGTGTGTCCATGAGAAGCTGCACAGGCAAAGGCACATCAGCAGTGAACAACAAGGCCAGTGGGCAGTCCACAGTGCAGAGTAGGTCCATGAGAAGCTGCACAGGCAAGGGCACAACAAGGCCAGTGGGCAGTCCAGGGTGCAGAGTAGGTCCATGAGAAGCTGCACAGGCAAGGGCACAACAGCAGTGAACATCAAGGCCAGTGGCCAGAGCAAAGTGCAGAATATGTCCATGAGAAGCTGCACAGGCAAGGGCACAACATCAGTGAACAACAAGGACAGTGGCCAGGGCAAAGTGCAGAGTAGGTCCATGAAATGCTGCACAGGCAAGGTCACAACAGCAGTGAACAACAAGGCCAGTGGGCAGTCCAGGGTGCAGAGTAGGCCCATGAGAAGCTGCAGACGCAAGGGCACAACAGCAGTGAACAACAAGGCCAGTGGGCAGTCCAGGGTGCACAATAGGTCCATGAGAAGCTGCACAGGACAGGGCAAAACAGCAGTGAACAACAAGGACAGTGGTCAGGGCAAAGTGCAGAGTATGTCCATGAGAAGCTGCACAGGCAAGGGCACAACAGCAGTGAACAACAAGGACAGTGGGCAGTCCAGGGTGTAGAGTAGGTCCATGAGAAGCTGCAAAGGCAAGGGCACAACAGCAGTAAACAACAAGGCCAGTGGGCAGTCCAAGGAGCAGAGTAGGTCCATGAGAAGCTGCACGGGAAAGGGCAAAACAGCAGTGAACAACAAGGCCAGTGGCCAGGGCAAAGTGCAGAGTATGTCCATGAGAAGCTGCACAGGCAGGGGCACAACAGCAGTGAACAACAAGGACAGTGGCCAGAGCAAAGTGCAGAGTAGGTCCATGAGAAGCTGCACAGGCAAGGGCACAACAGCAGTGAACAACAAGGCCAGTGGGCAGCCCAGAGTGCAGGGTAGGTCCACGAGAAGCTGCACAGGCAAGGGCACAACAGCAGTGACCAACAAGGCCAGTGGGAAGTCCAGGGTGCAAAATAGGTCCATGAGAAGCTGCACAGGCAAGGGCAAAACAGCAGTGAACAACAAGGCCAGTGGCCAGGGTAAAGTGCAGAGTAGGTCCATGAAAAGCTGCACAGGCAAGGGCAAAACAGCAGTGAACAACAAGGCCAGTGGCCAGGGCAAAGTGCAGAGTATGTCCATGAGAAGCTGCACTATGAATGTGTGCGACTGTACCTTTCCATGGTCAGCAACACAGTCAGTGGGTAACAATGTGCAGTACAGGCTATGTGTGTGAGAGACAGGTGTGTGAGGGTGAATAACACTCAGACTTGGCTGTCAGGCGGATTGGGAGCTGGCTGTGTCTCGGGGACCGTCGGGGCACTTGACGGGGAGAGAGCGGAACAGCTGAGGTAGAGCTATCAGTGGCTTGGCAAGCCGGAGGGCTCCTAGGACCAGGTGGTGTAGTGGCACGTGGAGGCGGAGACATGCAGACGGGAGACACAGTGTGGCTGGGAGAGTGTGGAGGAGTGCCTTTCCAATTCTTTGGGATCCTAAATGGCTTAACTGACTCAGGATCAATGGGAAGTGGTGTGGATACAACAGGGTAAAGAAGAAGGGAGGAACCCTATTTAGATGATATTCGGGACGGGGTTATGACAGAAAACAAACAAAGTCCCTAATTTGGTGATCCGGATCATGTGTTGTAACCCAATAATTGCATAAATTCAAAATTGAACAAATTTCAGTACATACACACACAATGCAAATAAACGAAAGACAAGAAAATGTAATCAATGAAAGTCCAATTTCTAATTTATTACAATAGATAAAAAATGTGATTTGATTTAATTACTTTAAAAAATACTGAAAATCAGTATAATATACAACATTAATTACCATACATCAATTACACCAAACGTAAAGAAAACTACAATTTAAAAAAGTCGACACAGCGTTTCGGTGAGACTTGATTACAACACCTTCCTCAGGAAAGAGTTTTCGGAAATAATTTTAACAATATGTCAGCATAAATGCATCTATGTACGATAATCTCAAGTTTATACAAACAATTTAGGAAACATTAGTGTGTGCAGTATTTTCTATAAAGAGGTTATTAAATAAAAAACTCTCTAAGCAGTTTTTGTTCAATTTATGGTGGTGAGGGGTCTCTGGCAGCAGTCCCTGGAGGCAGCAGCAGGTGAGGGGTCTCAGGCAGCAGTCCCTGGAGGCAGCAGTAGGTGAGGGGTCTCAGGCAGCAGTCCCTGGAGGCAGCAGCAGGTGAGGGGTCTCTGGCAGCAGTCCCTGGAGGCAGCAGAAGGTGAGGGGTCTCTGGCAGCAGGCTCTAGGAGCAATGGAAATGTGAGGCTCACTCCCACACATATATAGCGCCGTGGGCTCATTTCAAAGGTGCCAAGCTGCAGCAATTGGTGGTCCAGGTATGCCTCTTTCAAATGCATCCAATGACCACCTCCGCGGTGGCGGAGCACGCCTACCGCGATCTTCAAAATTGCATTATGCCACTGCAATCAAGGTTCCCATTGGCTCGAGGGCAAGCTCCATGGTGGTGACACACCGCAGGGGCCCGGTGTGCGCTAGCGTGGTGGTGCATCTTTCAAATGTATCCAATGACCGCCTCCGCGGTGTCGAAGCACGCCTACCGTGATCTTCAAAATTGCATCATGCCACCGCAATGAATGTTCCCATTGGCTCGAGCGCAAGCTCCATGGCGGTGCCTCACCGCAAGGGCCCAGTGTGTGCTAGCGCGATGGTGCATCTTTCAAATGCATCCAATGACCACCTCCGTGGTGGCAGAGCATGCCTACCACGATCTTCAAAATTGCATCATGCCACCGCAATCAATGTTCCCATTGGCTCAAGGGCAAGCTCCATGGTGGTGACACACCACCAGGGCCAGGCGGTAGCTACCGCGATATGGATGGCGGAGCATTGCAACTGCCATTTACCCATGTCTACATGCCTACCACTACCGCACTTGTGTGAATGGGGGGTGCTGGTGACACACCGCCGCGGCCAGGCAGTAGCTACCGCGATATGGATGGCGGAGCATTGCAACCGCCCTTTACCCATGTCTACATGCCTAGCACTACTATACATGTGTGAATGGGGGGTACGGGTGACACACTGCCGGGGCCAGGCGGTAGCTACCACGATATGGATGGTGGAGCATTGCAACCGCCATTTACCCATGTCTACATGCTATCACTACCGCACTTGTGTGAATGGGGGGTGCTGGTGACATACCGCCGTGGCCACGCGGTAGCTACCGGGATATGGATGGCGGAGCATTGCAACTGCCATTTATCCATGTCTACATGCCTATCACTGCCACACTTGTGTGAATGGGACGTGCTGGTGACATACCGCTGGGGCCAGGCGGTAGCTACCGCGATATGGATGGTGGAGCATTGCAACCGCCATTTACCCAAGTCTACATGCCTATCACTACCACACTTGTGTGAATGGGGGGTGCTGGTGACACACCACCGGGGCTAGGCGGGAATTACCGCGATATGGGTGCCATACATTGACACGAGGCACCGCGATTCAGGCGGCGGAGCATTGCAACTGCCATTTACCCATGTCTACATGCCTATCACTACCGCACTTGTGTGAATGGGGGGTGCTGGTGACACACCGCCGGGGCCAGGCTGTAGGTACCGCGATATGGATGGCGGAGCATTGCAACTGCCATTTACCCATATCTACATGCCTATCACTAACACACTTGTGTGAATGGGGGGTGTGGTGAAACACCGCCGGGGTAAGGAGGTAGCTATCGCAATATGGGTGCCACACATTGACACGAAATGGGAAAACCCAATATACCCTTGAGGGCCTGGGCAAAATTAGATAAATGGATAAAGATGCCATCAAGGGATTTGCTTAGAATACACAGTCAAGGAATTTCATACCTTCATTCTGATATAAGCTTTCATCAATTGCTTATTAGTAAATTAATTTTTTTAATGTAAATCAATTCTAAATAGAAATAGGAAATATAATCAAAAGGGAACATCTACAGGTAATGTATGTTGACACTTGTTGCCCATTGTGACGTGTGCATGTTGGGTTATCTTGATGGTAGGTTTTGTGTGATGCCACACCCAGACCAGTGAATGTTGTTCTGTTGTGTTTCCCTAGGTGCCTTCAACTACTCCTTGCCTATATACAGTCCCTGGTGCATTGTGGTCATGTTGAAGACTGTACATCCTGCAATAAAGGTGGAGCAGACACAACAACATGTGTGTAAGGATTTTTTATTTGCAATGGTGACATGTTAGGGGGATGTACATTTCCATTGAGGTGGTGGTGGAGCAGTGAGTTGGCAGTTATGGTAAATGTGATAATCGAGTAGTCACCACATTGATGTGGTGAAAGAGTCCAACAGACAGATGCCATTCACAAGGCAGTGTGGGGAAGGACAGTCCAAAAAGTCAATGCAGTGGTGAAGAGGGTTGCCATCAGGGCTGGCTCCGTGACTGGCGTTTGGCAGGTGCTTTGCCTCCAGATACTCCCAGGGTCTTCTTAGGACGGCCCCTTTGTTGCTTGGCAGGGGGGGGCCTGCTGTAGGGCCAGTGGGGTCTGAGGACTCACCCCTCTCTGTGGGCGCAGGGGAGGATGGTGAACTGTCTGGAGTTGTTGGTTGTAGCGCAGGCCTGTCCCTCAGTACCGCCACTTGCTGGCCCAAGAGGTCCACAATTTGTCACATGCGGGTGTCGATGGACCTCATCAGCAGGATGAGCTCGTATAACAGATCGTTCAACTGACCCGTTTGTCCTTGTGCCCGTCCATATGCCCCAGGAACTCTGGTGATGTGTTCCAGGGATTGGGTCCCAGCCTCCTGTTGTCTGTGGGTGAACCTTCCCCTCCCACCCACCCTGCTGCCATGGACCTGTTGCCTCACCACTGTGGGCACCTGCATCCTCTCCCTGGCCTCCCCAGTCGGTGGTGTGGGATGGTCATTCTCTGGGACAGGGAGGGTGTTGCAGGCAGCACTAGTGGTAGTGGTGGTGGTGTCGGTGGCCACACAGGCCGTAACAGCAGGGGTCTGCAGTGAAGTTGTTATTGCCGCAGATATGGTGGGAGGGACGATGGGGTCCTTGGACCTGTTGCTCCCTGGAACACCAGATAGACCGGCTTCGAGCTCATCGTCCAGAGAATACCAGGAGTCAACATCCGAGAGTCCATGTACCGGGGGGGGGGGGAGACTGGCTCTGCAGGTTGCTGGTGTTGTCCTCTGCAGTGAGTGCTTGGTCACCTGTGGATCAGATGGGAAATGGTCATTGTAGTGCACCCCGCAAGCTTTGTGTTAGCTGTGTGTCATTCACTGTTTGTACACTGCACAATCGACTGTTCACCACATTGTTTCCAATGTGCACTGCTGTGCTTCCTGACATGATGCAGTGGTACATGCATTACTTGTCCATGGTGTGAGGTGTTAATGCATACCATGCGACCCGTGCATAATTTATGATTACAGGGACCTGTTGCCATCTAGGGACTGGCACAACATGTTTTTCATTGAAGACTCTTTGTTGATTTGTCTGACCTGGCAGATGTCACATCTGGCCATGGACTGGCCATTGTCATCTCCTGCATACCTTTGTCCTGTCATGTGCATATCTTGATTTATACCACCACACATGCTTTCTTTTTTCTAGAATGGTCCTTGTTGCACTTGCCCCATGGTGATGCACATGTCAATAGGTGCTGTGCATGATTGTGCCCAGACTTTCTTCTACATGTGTCACACTTTGGTAGCTGTGACAGTTTCCTTTGCTTACCTGTGTGCACACTGTGCGTGGCAATGGGGTCAGTGTGCATATTTGTGCGATGGGAGGACTGGTGTTGACATATGGCATCATTTCTTTTGTGAAAAATGTGTGGGTGCACGTATTGGCTACTTGCCGGTTACATGCTCGCATTTGTATTTGAGATGTGACACATCTGTGTGTGCGTGGTGGAGGCTTACATCCTCCTCAGTGGGGTCATGATCCTGAATGATATGGCTACATACCTGTAAGTTTGTTTGGTTAACTGCAATGACTTACAACTGCTTCTGGGTGGGGTGGGGGAAGTGTTCCATCCTGCTAGGCTGTGGGACAGGGGGAATGGTGGGAGTAGTGGTACAGGCCTCCCACCCCCAAACACCATCCCAGGGAAGATGGCTACCTTCCTGTACGTTTGGTGTACTGCAATGGCTTACAACTGCTTCTGGGTGGGGTGAGGGGAGGGTTCCATCCTGCTCAGGTGTGGGACAAAGGGAATGGTGGGAGCAGTGGTACAGGCCTCCCAACCCCAAACACCATCCCAGGGAAGGTGGCTACATACCTGTAAGTTTGTTTGGTGTACTGTAATGGCTTCCAACTGCTTCTGGGTGGGGTGGGGGGGAGTGTTCCATCCTGCTGGGCTGTGGGACAGGGAGAATGATGGGAGTAGTGATACAGGCCTCCCACCCCCAAACACCATCCCAGGGAAGATGGCTACCTACCTGTAAGTTTGTTTGGTGTACTGTAATGGCTTCCAACTGCTTCTGGGTGGGGTAGGGGGAGGGTTAAATCCTGCTCAGGTGTGGGGCAGAGGGAATGTTGGGAGTAGTGGTACAGGCCTCCCATCCACAAACACCCTCACTGTGAACTTGGCTACCTACCTGTAAGTTTGTTTGGTGTACTGCAATGGCTTCCAACTGCTTCTGGGTAAGGTGGGGGAGTGTTCCATCCTGCTAGGCTGTGGGACAGGGGGAATGGTGGGAGTAGTGGTACAGGCCTCCCACCCCCAAACACCATCCCAGGAAAGATGGCTACCTACCTATACGTTTGTTTGGTGTACTGCAATGGCTTCCAACTGCTTCTGGGTGGGGTGGAGGGAGGGTTCCATCATGCTCAGGTGTGGGACTAAGGGAATGGTGGGAGTCGTGGTACAGGACTCCCACCCCCAAACACCATCCCAGGGAAGATGGCTACCTACCTGTAAGTTTGTTTGGTGCACTGCAATGGCTTCCAACTGTTCCTAGGTGGGGTGGGGGGAGGGTTCCATCCTGCTCAGGTTTGGGACAGAGAGAATGGTGGGAGTAGTGGTACAGGCCTCCCACCCCAAACACCCTCACTGTGAACTTGGCTGCCTACCTGTAAGTTTGTTTGGTGTACTGCAATGGCTTCCAACTGCTTCTGGGTGAGGTGGGGGAAGGGTTCCATCCTGCTAAGGTGTGGGACAGAGGGAATGGTGGGAGTAGTGGTACAGGCCTCCCACCCACAAACACCATCCTAGGGAAGATGGCTACCTACCTCTAAGTTTGTCTCGTGTACTGCAATGGTGTCTAACTGCTTCTGGGTGGGGTGGGGGGAGTGTTCCATCCTGCTAGGCTGTAGGACAGGGAGAATGGTGGGAGTAGTGGTACAGGGCTCCCACCCCTAAACACCATCCCAGGGAAGATGGCTACCTACCTGTAAGTTTGTTTGGTGTACTGCAATGGCTTCCAACTGCTTCTGGGTGGGGTGCGGGAAGGGCTCCATCCTGCTCAAGTGTGGGAGAAAGGGAATGGTGGGACTAGTGGTACAGGCCTCCCATACCCAACACCATTCCAGGGACGATGGCTACCTACCTGTAGGTTTGTTTGGTGTACTGCAATGGCTTCTAACTGCTTCTGGGTGGGGTGGGGGAGGGTTCCACCCTGCTCAGGTGTGGGACAGAGGGAATGGTGGGAGTAGTGGTACAGGCCTCCCACCCACAAACAGCCTCACTATGTACTTGGCTGCCTACCTGTACGTTTGTTTGGTGTACTGCAATGGCTTCCAACTGCTTCTGGGTGGGATAGGGGAAGGGTTCCATCCTGCTCAGGTGTGGGACAGAGGGAATGGTGGGAGTAGTGGTACAGGCCTGCCACCCACAAACACCATCCCAGGGAAGATGGCTACCTACCTCTAAGTTTGTTTGGTGTACTGCAATGGCTTCCAACTGCTTCTGAGTGGGGTGGGTGGAGTGTTCTCTCCTGCTAGGCTGTAGGACAGGTGGAATGGTGGGAGTAGTGGTACAGGCCTCCCACCCACAAACACCATCCCAGGGAATATGGCTACCTACCTGTACGTTTGTTTGGTGTACTGCAATGGCTTACAACTGCTTCTGGGTGGGGTGAGGGGAGGGTTCCATCCTGCTCAGGTGTGGGACAAAGGGAATGGTGGGAGTAGTGGTACAGGCCTCCCACTCCCAAACACCATCCCAGGGAAGATGGCTACCTACCTGTAAGTTTGTTTGGTGTACTGCAATGGCTTCCAACTGCTTCTGGGTGGGGTGAGTGTTCCATCCTGCTGGGCTGTGGGACAGGGGAAATGATGAGAGTAGTGATACAGGCATCCCACCCCCAAACACCATCCCAGGGAAGATGGCTACTTACCTGTAAGTTTGTTTGGTGTACTCTAATGGCTTCCAACTGCTTCTGGGTGGGGCGGGGGGAGGGTTCCATCCTGCTCAGGTGTGGGGCAGAGGGAATGTTGGGAGTAGTGGTACTGGCCTCCCACCCACAAACACCCTCACTGTGAACTTGGTTACCTACCTGTAAGTTTGTTTGGTGTACTGCAATGGCTTCCAACTGCTTCTGGGTGGGGTGGGGGGAGGGTTCCATCCTGCTCAGGTGTGGGACAGAGGGAATTGTGGGAGTAGTGGTACAGGCCTCCCACCCACAAACACCATCCCAGGGAAGATGGCTAAATAATCTCTAAGTGTGTTTGGTGTACTGCAATGGCTTCCATCTGCTTCTGGGTGGGGTGGGTGGAGTGTTCCATCCTGCTAGGCTGTAGGACAGGGGGAATGGGGGGAGTAGTGGTACAGGCCTCCCACCCCCAAACACCATCCCAGGGAAGATGGCTACCTACCTGTAAGTTTGTTTGGTGTACTGCAATGGCTTCCAACTGCTTCTGGGTTGGGTGGGGGGAGGGTTCCATCCTGCTCAGGTATGGGACAGAGAGAATGGTGGGAGTAGTGGTACAGGCCTCCCACCTCAAACACCCTCACTGTGAACTTGGCTGCCTACCTGTAAGTTTGTTTGGTGTACTGCAATGGCTTCCAACTACTTCTGGGTGAGGTGGGGGAAGGGTTCCATCCTGTTAAGGTGTGGGACAGAGGGAATGGTGTGAGTAGTGGTACAGGCCTCCCACCCACAAACACCACCCCAGGGAAGATGGCTACCTACCTCTACGTTTGTTTGGTGTACTGCAATGGTGTCTACCTGCTTCTGGGTGGGGTGGGGGGAGGGCTCCATCCTGCTCAGGTGTGGGAGAAAGGGAATAGTGGGACTAGTGGTACGGCCTCCCATCCCCAACACCATTCCAGGAAAGATGGCTACCTACCTGTAGGATTGATTGGTGTACTGCAATGGCTTCCAACTGCTTCTGGGTGGGGGGGAGGGTTCCATCCTGCTCAGGTGTGGGACAGAGGGAATGAGTGGAGTAGTGGTATAGGCCTACCACCCACAAACACCCTCACTGTGAATTTGGCTGCCTACCTGTAAGTTTGTTTGGTGTACTGCAATGGCTTCCAACTGCTTCTGGGTGGGTTGGGGGAGTGTTCCATCCTGCTAGGCTCTGGGACAGGGGGAATGGTGGGAGTAGTGGTACATGCCTCCCACCCCCAAACACCATTCCAGGGAAGATGGCTACCTACCTGTAAGTTTGTTTGGTGTACTGTAATGGCTTCCAACTGCTTCTGGGTAAGGTGGGGGAGTGTTCCATCCTGCTAGGCTGTGGGACAGGGGGAATGTTGGGAGTAGTGGTACAGGCCTCCCACCCCCAAACACCATCCCAGGAAAGATGGCTACCTACCTATACGTTTGTTTGGTGTACTGCAATGGCTTCCAACTGCTTCTGGGTGGGGTGGAGGGAGGGTTCCATCCTGCTCAGGTGTGGGACGGAAGGAATGGTGGGTATAGTGGTACAGGCCTCCCACCCCCAAACAGCCTCACTGTGCACTTGGCTGCCTACCTGTAAGTTTGTTTGGTGTAGTGCAATGGCTTCCAACTGCTTCTGGGTGGGATGGGGGAAGGGTTCCATCCTGCTCAGGTGTGGGACAGAGAGAATGGTGGGAGCAGTGGTACAGGCTTCCCACCCACAAACACCCTTCCAGGGAAGATGGCTACCTTCCTGTAAGTTTGATGAGGGTGATGTGATGGCTGACACATGCTTCTGTGTGGGGTGGGGGAGGGCTCCATCCTGCTGAGGGGAGGCAGGGGGGCATGGAGGGAGTTGTTGTGCTGGCTGCCTGTACACATGCCCCCATGGTAATGTTGGTAGCTACGTTTGGGGGGAATGGGAGTGGGTGAATGTTAGATCTGTGGGACATGTTTTTGTGAGTGTGTGGTGCAGATGGATGGAATTTGCCCGAGGTGGTGTAGCTTTGTAGTTGTGCAAGACAGTACATATTAGTGTGGTGGTAGTCATTTGTTTGTACTTATCAGCCTCCACTCCCCCGGCTACTCCTGTGAGACTCTCTGGATGCAGTATGACAAGCACCTTCTCCTCCCATGGTGTGAATGGTTTTGGTGGAATGGGAGGGCCCCCGCAAGTCCTGTCAGCCAGCTTACGGTTCTTGCTTCTCCTCTCTTTGACAACCCTCTTCAGATCATGCCACCGCTTCATGATCTCCTTTTTGGATCTTGGGGTGGTCCCTACTGCATTGACCCTTTGGACTATCCTTGCCCACATTTGTGTCCTTGTGGCTAATGGTGTCTGTTGGACCAGGCTACCAAACAGTTGTGGTTCCACTCAGACTATCTCATTTATCATGACGGTCAACTCACTCTCTGTGAATTTTGGCATTTTGTGTGTTGCCATGGTGTGTGGTGTGCAAAGTGGTTGTGGGTGCAGGGGTGTGAGTGGTGAGTGTGGTTGTGATGTGTATGGTGGGTGATGTGCAGGGGATTAGTGATGCAGGTGTGGAAGTGGTGCTGTGTGTGGTGTGGCTAGTGATGTTGTGTTCTTCGCCTCTCCTTTAGGCTGGGTTGTATATCCCTTCTCTCCTGGAGCATTGCAAAGGATTGTGGTCAGGGAAGGGGCTGGTTTTATACTCAGCTATATGGGTGTGTCCAAATGGGGTATTGCTGTCGGGTGTGTTGTGTGTGTTGTCCTGGGAATTGTATTTTTGTATTTGCCATGCGGTTGTGTCATTGGGGTGTGGTTTTGTGTGTTTGGGGGGCATGGCTAGTTTGCTGTGCGCACTTTCTGGCCTTATTGTGGGTTTTTTGATTCGTCCGCCATATTTTTCCGCGGTCCGTCCGCAGCGGTGGCTATGCTGCAGCTCCACCGCTGGCTCTCCCATTCATCGCAGTGTGTGACCATGGTGGTCGGGAACAGCAGAACGTACCGCAGGACCATCTTGGAAATCCTAATTTCCTGTGCGGTGTCTTCGCTATGCTTGCGGCGGGTTGGTGTTTTTCCACTGCGTATCCGACCGCCGCGGACGGATTTTGGCAATCACCGCCCACCTCTTGCGTTTTCTCTTGGCCCCGTTCCGCCGCGGTTGGTGTTTTTTGGCGGATGATCCTAATTTGGCCGCCGGTTTGTCCACGGTGCCGGTGGGCAGTTGTTTTCCGCTTCTATGGCGGTCGGGGTGGTTTTCCGACCGCCATCCTAACAGGCCACTTAGTGTTTGTAAATGTGACACTTGGAAATGTGGTAAAATTTTAACGATGAGTTTTATGGAATGCGCATAAACAAAGTTTATTCTTCAATTTATTTTTCAAGATAGAGTGCCAAATTTAAAAGTGAAAAATACAGCCATTATTTTAGGTGGGAGGAATTTAAAGTGCAGAAAAATGTTCCATATTCTGAAATTTTTTTTGCACTTTAAAGTTTTCCCATTTATACATGCAACAGTGCCACATATGGCGAAAGGTATGTCCTGTGCCACAAGTACATAAGACACAGCCTCTTAGTCACCTGTACAAATATATCACAATCTAATGCACACATGGTCATACATCCCCAAAGTCCACGGTCTCACTGACACACATAGCCGTCCTGTCATAGTGCCACTAGTCAAAGTATTTTGTTCAAACCATACTCCCTGGCTATATGGACATTAAACATAAAGTCAATTAAGCTGGCCTTGGGGGTGTCTGGTAGCAATATACGAGTTGCTTAGCCTTCAGTAGCTCATGATGATTTTCACTGATCAGAAGTAGGTCTCACTACAGCAAAAGATGGCGATCCCTGCTCTATACAAACAGTATAGAGGATTTTCTATACCGAATGCTTTGGTCTAAGCAAGATTGTTCTCTAGAAATTAATCCTTTTTCCAAAAGCCCAGTCTTGTAGATGGTCCAATATACTCTATGAAATGATTTTCCCTCTCACATCTAAAAGGGCAATTTGTCTATAGTTGCCTGAATCTCTGCTAAGACCTTTCTTTTGGAGAGGAACTTCAATACTTCCTTCCCAAGACTTTGGTATTCGACCTCTTTTGTACCAATAGGAAAATAATGGAAAGAGAAAATTGTCCCAAGTTCCCTGGCTGCTTTTTAGAACTAATACTGGTAACTGATCCAGGTCCATTGCGCCAGAAGATCTGGCTCTTCTTATATAACCTCCTATTTGCTTGCTTGATAACGGAGAGATATGAGCTGACACACAATTGTCATTCTCTTTATAGACAAATGTGAGAACTTTTGCATATGAAACAGAAATTTCAGAGTACAACTTGGTCATATATACTTCCATTGCTGGAGAACAGTCACAAAGACCCACCAAATGCAGCCCTGTCCCAATAAATTCCCTCATCTCATAACGCCATGCCCTAAAACCCTCCATCTGAAGCCAATGGAATGTTGAGTGATGAAAGGGTATTTTGGGATGATGACAGTGGCACCCCGTCCAGGAAGGGGCAGTTCAGGAGAGCTCTATACCATGGTGGCTGACTGGTACTCTTTCTGAATGGAGGATATCCTATATGATTTTGAATCTCTCAAGAGATTCTTTAGCAATAATGAACTGGCAAGTCTTTGACATGCCTCCCTGCTCAGCACTCTCTTTTCCAGGAGTGCTCTTTTGCAGGGTAAATTACACAAACATTGAATAAAAAATATCACGTGGCATGAATATTTTGTAAAAAATATTGCGACTACCAAAATACCATGGAGCAGAATATCTAAGGTAAGACTATTGTTTATTTCGGTATACAATATAGTTTTTGAAAGAAAATTGCTGTATTTAATATTGCTTATTTTAACATAGTTGTAATAAATATGATTCTTATTCACTTAATATATATTAGTATATTCATTTTAGATGTTAATATTGTTAGTATAATTTTTCTTCTCTTTTTAAAAATAGAAGTTGTAATTTTAAATGTGTAATTCAATTTTTTTAAAATTTAGTTATCAATTTATAATTTAATAGCAGGTAGTTGAGTTTGCAGGAGAATACGGTGAGAAACAATTTAAATTATAAATAATTAATTTTAATGTTCATTATTTTGATTGTTCAATAACTATTTATTTGATTATTACATATATAAATTGTGTATTGTTTTAATAGCTTTTTCATTTATTTCGTCTTTAATTGTTAATCTTAATATAGAATTTAATTTCAAAGTTTATTTTAGTAATTTATACTTTAGATGTGGACTGTTGAGTTTCTAAGGGCCGTGGGTGGGAAGCGAATTAGATCATAATAAATGTAAAACATATGAAATTTAATTCTTCGTTGCAAAATAAATATTTAATTGAATAATATCTTGTTAAAGTGTTTAAATGTTTAACTGTCATGTTATTTTTTTCCGTTTAATGTGTAAATTACAATGTATATTTTCATTTTTATACTTTTGTTTGTAACTTATTTTTTAATAGCAGGTTTTTGATTTTAATACAGTGGAACTATATGGAAATTATATATTTTCTATTGATTGTTAATCTTATTAAATTGGAAATTGGAAATCAGTGATGTCATTTGAGATGTCATCTGTGATGTCACTGACCATGTCATGAATGATGTAATATGTGATGTCATCAGCAGTGTATTGTGGGAGCACGAGTTATAGTTAGCTCAACTAACGATAACGGCCGAATTTCTCTGGTTTTGTACGAGTGAAATTTCCAACTAACTATAATGTCGCTGAAACCAATGTTTTTTTCAGTCAATTTCTAAGTTTTTTCAAATGCTAATTTCTAACTATAACATCCCTGAAACCTATGGTTTTTTCAGTGAATTTCTAAGGTTTTTTGGATGTTCATTTCTAACTATAACGTCCCTGAAACCTATGTTTTTTTCAGCAAATATCAAAGTACTATTGTGCTATTTATCATTAAAAATCTTTTCAAAGTTTACCACTACGTACAATGAAATAAACCGAAAAACTACTATGTAATGTAATTCCTTTTCACAAATTACACTGTTACTTTTTAAAGACATCAACATAATTTAATATTTACATAACATTTTATTTTCCCTTTTTTTGCTGTTCTCAGATTCCACTTAACCTCACTATACGCAGTGATGTCAATGTAGTATCATCATGAAACAGCGGGAAAAAAAACAATCAACTAGATTGTTAAAAAAATAAAAAATGAGTGTACAACATTATTTTCAATATCTGTACCTATATGTGTTTCTCCTTACAATTCTTTTCATTACATCCTTCTTTTACAGGATGAATTTTATTTAACTCAACAACATTTTCAAAATGTACACAAATTTACATCTCCTACAATATACAGAACAAATATGTAAACTATTTTCATTTCAACGCAATTTTTCCAAATGCATTACCAATCAGCACAAATAATAGTCCCAACACTAGTTATAATTAGTAATTGTTTCCAGTGCGCTCTACTTTCTGTTCACATTTTCCAATAGGCAGAATAATGTATTCAAAACTTCTATTTGTAAAATATCCAATATGAATTTGTTAAAGCATGTTTACATATTCCCAATAGGCCGAATGATATATTCAAAACTTAGGCTTCAAAAATATCAAATATGAATTTGGTAAATCGTAAGGCAATCTGGGTTTTATTTCCAAGTGTGCATCATTGCAATGTGTCCATCCTTTATTACACTTTAGATACACAGTATAGTGTCTAGATGTCGTAGTAGGTCCAGCATGGAAAATAATAGCCACTGTTGTAAAAGTTCTTCTGGAAATAGATATTTGACTAGCAACAACATTTTTAATTCTGGTTTCCAGTTTTCTTCCATTTGCTCTACAACGTTGAAGCAGTAAAATCAGATATTTTCCATATCTTTCTATGCGTAATGTAGATAGCATCTCTGATTTACAATGAGAACATTTCATAACATGGTTTGCTGCTTTCACTAGTTTGTTAAAAGCTACAGATTTGCAGTCAGGTATTGTTAAGTATATGAATCGTTCTGTGTCGATTACAGTGCTTGAAGTTAATAAACATTGTTCACATTTATGATCCCATTTGTAACTTAGTCCAAATATTCTTACTCCAAGCATTACCAACATAAATTCTTGTGCATCTTGTTGTATATTAAGACTGAAGGTCAAAGAACCAGTACATATATCCAAGAGTTGGAGAATACCACAAGCAGTATGGATTTTACTTCTGTCAGTTGTCAATTGTTGAAATACATTATAAAGTGCAGAATATAGGGGCTCATTAGTATGGCGGGCGGACTTTGTTCACTGGCCATAGGCCCGGGAAATGGGACCACCCGCTATGTATGCGGCAGTCCCGCATTAGGCATTAGGATGCCCCCGCCATACTGGCGGGCGCATCGCGCATTCCTGATATTGCGGCGGGCGGTGCTTTCAGCAGAACCCTCTGCAATGCCAGAAATGCATGTTGTGCATTTGCATGCACAATGTGGCAGACACCGTGCGGTGCCTGCCACCTTGTGCATGCTAATGCAGGGGGGTACCATAGGTACCCCATGTGCCTCCCCACCCCCCCCCAACAACCTGGGGGCCCGCAACGAGCCCCCAACTTCAAAGTCTGCATGCCTTCCCGTGGCGTCAACACCGCCACGGAAAGGCTGCCTCCCGCCTGCATCCTGATATGGATGGCGGTGTCTAGCAGACACCACCACCATATTAAACCCTTTTCCGCTCGA
This sequence comes from Triturus cristatus, assembly GCF_964204655.1. NCBI lineage: Eukaryota > Metazoa > Chordata > Amphibia > Caudata > Salamandridae > Triturus > Triturus cristatus. The sequence goes on from NC_140594.1 coordinate 662,825,716, forward strand.
CTTGTCAACCGGGCGGAAAAGCGGCGAACAGTCTTCCCGTCCGCCACGGTACCCCGCCATACTAATATGGCAGGGGGGAAATGGGTGGCGGGCGGGGAAGGATGTAGGGCAGATCACCACCGCCATGCGGGCGGTGGCAATCCGCCCTACATCATAATGGACCCCATAATCTTTTTTCCTGATTTCCCATAATTTCATGATGAAGATATTGTAGGTAAAATACAACATTCAGAATAACATTACTATAGCAGTTGATACCTGAACTATTTTCCAATTGGTATCCCACAACGTCATCAACAATTTCCATTTTCTGTTTCTTTACACCTATTCCTTTCTCTCTGATTTTTTTATGCTTTTCAACCGCACTTGATTCTTTAACATATTTTCGTTTTGAACACACAACACGTTTCTGATAAGTGGGATATTCACCCAAATTTGGTGCATAAAGTCTTCTTAAACGATTATATTTTCTTACACAATTTACATCAGCACTAATCTTGTTGTCATCAAAATCAATCAAATACACACCAGACAATGTTCTAACTCGAGATAATGCAATATATGCCATTCCCTCTTTGAACACAGTACTTCCAATATTTACGAAAGCACTGTCTTCACTTAAACCTTGAGATTTATGACGAGTTATTGCATATGCTAAAGACAAAGGAATTTTTTTTCTGCAAACATAAAAGTCTTTTACAAGCACAAAACGTACAGCACAACGTCCCAATCTGTTTTACCTCTGTAATCTGATCAAATTTTATTTTCAAGAATTCTATTCCATCTCTGTTCTGATTTTTTACAAAATCAACAACTTTCCCTATTGCTCCATTCACTAAACCTCCTTCTACATTCAAATTACGTCGCAAAATTACCAGACAGTTTATACATACATCTAAAGATTTTCTAAGCCAGCAGTTTTAGATACAGACTTTTCCAAATAGTCCAATTTGGTCTGTAGTTTCTCTGAAAGAAGAATGGTCACTCCCGGATGCTCTATTTTATCAATAGTTTCAATGTGAACTATTTCTTGTTTTTCCAATTTCAGAAGCTCTTGATTAAATGTGCAACACTCTTGCAGTGTAGGCATTAGGCAAACTATAGACTTCTTTTCTCCAGTCTTCTTATACATTACTTCAGCTGCTGTGTTTTCAGTTGTAAACAAGTTCCTTAGTAGCCGACTTTCTAAAGCTTGTTTAGCATGTTTCGTTAGGACACCAATTCTTATATCTTTCAGAAAATTTCCATAATCTTCATCAGTTGCTCGTCGTATAATTTTTATAAGTTGTTTATATTCAAAATGTAAACATATCTTCACATTCCCAGTACTTCCCAAACATTTCCTAGTGTCTTCATGCACAAGTGTTTTAAAAACTGGTTGTCCTTTTACAGGAGTTAGCTGTAGTAGATCTCCACATACAATTATATGTTTTCCTCCAAACAGAACATCGTAATCTGTTTTTAAAACCTGTTGCATTCTCAAGTGTACAAAGACAAGCATTAAGTTTGAGACCATGCTCACCTCATCAATGATTAGAAGTTTAATTTTCTTCAGCACTCTTGACACTTCATAAGAAGCATCTCCAGATAACTTCTGATATTCCAATTTATTATCATGTTCAACTGGTAACATAAGTGATCTATGTAAAGTAATCTTTTTAATATTGTGCGCTGCTAATCCAGTCGGAGCTGTTAGAACACAAGATAAATGTGAATCTGTATTTTTTGTAGATAACTGCTCAAAACTTTAATAAAAAAACTTATACCTGTTCCAGCTTGACTATTGATGTACATAAGAATAGGTTTAAATGATGAATACATACATTCATTGTTTTCATGCAACAAACCATGTTGTATCTGTTCTATCACTTGTACATATATTTCTTTCTGTTCAATATTTAGTTGTTCTTCTAAGTTTTCCAACGTAGTATTCTACTGTTGTGCTTGTTGAATTGCAATTTCTGCTTCATACATGGCTATTGCTGCTTCATTTTCAATTATTGGTTGTCCCAGTGGATCTTGAATAGCTGGACCAGAACTTTGACTATCTTGAGAACTGTTGTTAGCTATTTCAGCTGTAATAGTATTTTCTTGTTCAATTTCATCATTTAACATTTGTAGATATGTAGGCAAAATTGTACATTGTATTGTATTGTATTGGTATTTGTATAGCGCAAACTATCACCCTACGGGTATCCTGGCGCTCTGACAAGACGGGTATCACCAGTGCTGAGAGAGAAGGCAGGTCGGGGGCCGTCACACTGCTGGGAAGAGCCAGGTCTTAAGGCTCTTCCTGAATTCCATTAAGGAGTCCATCTGTCTAATCTGCAATGGGAGCTCGTTCCACATCCGAGCACCCACCACACTGAAAGCCCTCCCACCCATCCTTGTCCGTTTGAATCTGGGTTGTGCCAGCAAGTTAGCGTTGGAGGAACGCAGCTGTCTCGGGGGAAAATACCGTACAAATCTTTCCTGAAGAGGGACCGGGCCCATCCTCTGTATTGCTTTATAGACTAAACAGAGGGATTTAAAGAGAACCCTTTCTCTGACTGGCAGCCAGTGAAGCTCTCGCAGCGCCTGAGTAGAAGAAGAGTCGCGCTTCCGATTTAGCGCCAGCTTCGCTGCAGCAGACTGAACTCTCTGTAGCCCCTGCAGAATGTATTGGGGGGCTCCTAAATACAAGGAGTTACAATAATCCATTCTGCTTAGTACCGTGCTCCTTACGATCATACTACGTGTGTCTTCGGGCAAAAGCGGAAGGATTCGGCGTAAAGACCGTAGTAGCCCAAAACATACGCTGGCTGTCTTATTTGCCTGCGAGTCCAGCTGGAGATTACTATCAAACAGAAAACTGAGGTTACATATTGTATTAGCTGGGGCCAGTGGAGCCTCATCCGGAGCAAGCCTGAGATCCACCGGCGGATGTTGAATCTGCCTGATCGGCGAGTAATACAATAGCTCAATCTTTTCTCCATTGAACTTCAGGCAGTTTCTCAATAGCCAGTCTATAGTCAGACTCATGCAGTTTTGAAATTGTTCTAGGGGAACAGCCTGTTTTCCTTCCAGTGAGAACGCCAATTGCGTATCATCTGCGTAATTGACTAGCTCAACCCCAAACGCCTTGATGATCGAAAAAAGTGGCTGTAGGTATATGTTAAATAGAATGGAGCTGATGCTAGAGCCCTGCGGTACTCCAAAAGCTACGGGGGGGTTTTCAGAGGAGAATGACCCCAGGGTCACCACTTGATATCTTCCCTCCAAATAGGAGCGGAGCCACTGCAGTGCAAGACCCCTCACCCCAATTTCCTCCAGACGTTCCAGCAGATTGAATGATTCACTGTGTCGAATGCGGCTGACATATCCAGGAGCAGCAAAACGGCGGTGCTCCCATTGTCAGCCCGCATTCGCATGTTGTCCATCATGGTTACCAGGGCTGATTCCGTCCCGTGACCGGGACGGAAGCCGAACTGGTCCCTGTCCAGCAGGTGATGTTCCTCTAAATAATCTGAAAGGGATCTACTCACGGCCTTTTCCAGGATTTTAATAGGAAAAGGAAGGAGAGAAATAGGCCGGAAACTAACCGGGTTAGTTGGATCCAGGGTGGGTTTTTTAATAAGGGGAGAGACCACTGCCTGTTTCCAGCCCTCTGGGACTAAACCCTCTTCCAGAGATTGGTTGCAGATCTGACGCAGCCAAGGAAAGGTCAAGTGGCCGTAAGACTTCCACACCTTCTGAGGCAAGGGGTCAAGGGGTGAGCCAGAGGAGATACTATAAGCCGTTGTATCAAAAGTCAGATCCGTGAAAATGGGAAAGGTATCTAGGGAACAATGCCGGCCCGACGACTCCCTGGTCGCCTCTTTATCAGAATCCAGAGCAGCCACTTCGTTGCCCTTGAAAACGTCCACGATCTTTGCCACTTTATCTTTGAAATGAGCGGCAATCTCGTTACACAGCTTTTGTGAGGCTACTACTTTATTATCCAGGCAATTAGGAGCCAAGATGGTTCTTACGATTTTAAAAAGTTCCTTAACCCCGTTTGGCGCTTGCATAAAGCATTTGGCATAAAAGTTGGCCTTACTTTCCAAGATATTTGCGTTACAACAAACAAATGATGGACGGAATGCTGACAATGCATACATTCTCCCCCAGTCAAGAGATCTGGGTTAAATCCATCGTTCTTTTGCCCACTACACCACCCCAGTTTAGACATGGCCATATGCAAATCAGTCTTGACCCTGTGCCTCATGGGAACAGTCCAGTCCGAACTGCCAAGCCATGTCTTCCCTGGACCGGAATCAAGCATCCTAGGACCGGTTTCTGGCTATCAGCCGTCATCAGCATGGATAGCTTGACTCCAGTGGCGTAGTGAGCATGGGTCCCACGTCTGGGAATACCCATCCCACTTAGGGCGAAAAGCGTTACAACAAACAAATGATGGACGGAATGCTGACAATGCATACATTCTCCCCCAGTCAAGAGATCTGGGTTAAATCCATCGTTCTTTTGCCCACTACACCACCCCAGTTTAGACATGGCCATATGCAAATCAGTCTTGCCCCTGTGCCTCATGGGAACAGTCCAGTCCGAACTGCCAAGCCATGTCTTCCCTGGACCGGAATCAAGCATCCTAGGACCGGTTTCTGGCTATCAGCCGTCATCAGCCAGGATAGCTTGACTCCAGTGGCGTAGTGAGCACGGGTCCCACGTCTGGGAATACCCATCCCACTTAGGGCGAAAAGCGTTACAACAAACAAATGATGGACGGAATGCTGACAATGCATACATTCTCCCCCAGTCAAGAGATCTGGGTTAAATCCATCGTTCTTTTGCCCACTACACCACCCCAGTTTAGACATGGCCATATGCAAATCAGTCTTGACCCTGTGCCTCATGGGAACAGTCCAGTCCGAACTGCCAAGCCATGTCTTCCCTGGACCGGAATCAAGCATCCTAGGACCGGTTTCTGGCTATCAGCCGTCATCAGCCAGGATAGCTTGACTCCAGTGGCGTAGTGAGCACGGGTCCCACGTCTGGGAATACCCATCCCACTTAGGGCGAAAAGCGTTACAACAAACAAATGATGGACGGATTGCTGACAATGCATACATTCTCCCCAGTCAAGAGATCTGGGTTAAATCCATCGTTCTTTTGCCCACTACACCACCCCAGTTTAGACATGGCCATATGCAAATCAGTCTTGACCCTGTGCCTCATGGGAACAGTCCAGTCCGAACTGCCAAGCCATGTCTTCCCTGGACCGGAATCAAGCATCCTAGGACCGGTTTCTGGCTATCAGCCGTCATCAGCATGGATAGCTTGACTCCAGTGGCGTAGTGAGCACGGGTCCCACGTCTGGGAATACCCATCCCACTTAGGGCGAAAAGCGTTACAACAAACAAATGATGGACGGAATGCTGACAATGCATACATTCTCCCCCAGTCAAGAGATCTGGGTTAAATCCATCGTTCTTTTGCCCACTACACCACCCCAGTTTAGACATGGCCATATGCAAATCAGTCTTGACCCTGTGCCTCATGGGAACAGTCCAGTCCGAACTGCCAAGCCATGTCTTCCCTGGACCGGAATCAAGCATCCTAGGACCGGTTTCTGGCTATCAGCCGTCATCAGCCAGGATAGCTTGACTCCAGTGGCGTAGTGAGCACGGGTCCCACGTCTGGGAATACCCATCCCACTTAGGGCGAAAAGCGTTACAACTGGACTGTTCCCATGAGGCACAGGGTCAAGACTGATTTGCATATGGCCATGTCTGAAATGGGGTGGCGTAGTGGGCAAAAGAACGATGGATTTAACCCAGATCTCTTGACTGGGGGAGAATGTCTGCATTGTCAGCATTCCGTCCATCATTTGTTTGTTGTAACGCTTTTCGCCCTTAGTGGGATGGGTATTCCCAGACGTGGGACCCGTGCTCACTACGCCACTGGAGTCAAGCTATCCTGGCTGATGACGGCTGATAGCCAGAAACCGGTCCTAGGATGCTTGATTCCGGTCCAGGGAAGACATGGCTTGGCAGTTCGGGCTGGACTGTTCCCATGAGGCACAGGGTCAAGACTGATTTGCATATGGCCACGTCTGAACTGGGGTGGCGTAGTGGGCAAAAGAACAATGGATTTAACCCAGATCTCTTGACTGGGAGAGAATGTCTGCATTGTCAGCATTCCGTCCATCATTTGTTTGTTGTATTACTTTCCAAGATAAGCAGCTTGTACCTGCTCTGTGCTGATTTTAGTGCAAGCTTGTCCCTGTCCAGATATCCCTTCCTCCATTTCCTTTCGGCCCTTCTACAATGTAGTCTTAGCTGTCTCAGGTCTTCATTGTACCAGGGCGCTGAGGTTTTATTCCTAATTTTTATCTTTGTAATCGGGATTAAGTAATCTAAAACAACAGTGATAAACTCCTAATAGGCGTTGTAATTTGCCTCCACCGTGCTAGAGGCATGAAATAGGCTCACTCTGGGTGGAGTTAAAAGGACGCCTGTCCTTGCTAGTTTAATCCAGTTTCTACCTTTCCGATACCGTACTGCCGTTTTAGCTTGGACATGAATATCGGCTAATTGTATTTTAAAATGGATAAGGTAGTGGTCTGTCCAGGTTTGGGGTAAAATATTTAAGAGTTCTACCTCAGACTCATTTGCAAAAAGGAGATCAAGTATGTGACCTCCCTGATGAGTCGAGGAGGTGACTAATTGTTGGAGACCGAAGTTTATACATGTATACTTAAGATCCCTTAGATGATTCTTCGTACTGGCGTTCTCCCACCAGTTAAAATCACCCAGAATGACCATTTTAGAGTGTGATAAAGATAGGTTAGCAATAGTGTTCAGGAGAGGCTGCTGTGGAGTATTAGTCCCTGGGGGGCGATAGCAAAGCAGTCCAGTAAAGAGATTACCTCTAGCTTCGTGGAGTGAAAAGCCCATCAGTTCAATTCCCTCTAACTCATCCACCTGTAACATGGTGAACTTGAGTTCCTCCCTAAAGATCAGTCATACCCCTCCTCCTATGCCCCTCTTCCTGGGTTTATGTATAATTTTAAATCCGTCGGGACAGGCAAGGCCAATCTCCACTGCTGATTCTGCTCTGATCCAGGTTTCTGTGAGAAACAGAGCATCGAGCTGCATATCTTCAATCAGTAGTGGAATTTCGGTGTGATGCTTTACTAATGATCTGCTATTTAACAACCCACAGTTAAGATAATTCAGCGTCTTCGTACACCTTTTACCTATGCCCGATCCAGGGTTGATAACATTATCAACCATCTCAGTACAAGCAGTGACAGCAGTATCTGTCCTACTACCTAACTCCAACAGCTGTTTTCTATAATAAGAGTAACGTACCTTGGGTGATATTAAAAGCGCCATGCGTCGTCCTGGACTCGTCCGGGACGTGGACGGGCGCAGACGGGCTTGCCACTGGCGCGCCAGCGGCGCACGCGCGCTGTGCGCTTGCATTCAGCCTGTTTAAATAGTCTGTTGCCTTGTAGTGCTGGCGCCCACACCAATATGGCGCCTGACTATAATCCCAAGACTGTCCCGAAATGGCGCTAGCAAAGCGCGAATGAGGAGGGGATCCCGCTCTAGACAGCAGGTGAGCAAGACTGTTTTTAGAGTGCGAGTATGCGGGGGAAGAGGACGGTAACATTTTAAAATAACCACACAGTAAAAGACCGTAGTCGGTCTAGCAGCAAATTGTAAACAATAAAAAACCGAGGTCGGTCAGCAATATTAGCAGCAAAGTAACAGCCCCAACAAATCAGCAGAAACCCCCGAATCAGCCGCTCGGCAGAAGCGCGTCAAGTCAGATGTAGACTGCGCGCTCGCATTTAGCCTGTTTAAATAGTCTGTCACCTTGTAGTGCTGGCGCCCACACCAATATGGCGCCTGACTATAATCCCAAGACTATCCCAAAATGGCGCTAGCAAAGCGCGAATGAGGAGGGGATCCCGCTCTAGACAGCAGGTGAGCAAGACTGTTTTTAGAGTGCGAGTATGCGGGGAAGGAGGACGGTAACATTTTAAAATAACCACACAGTAAAAGACCGTAGTCGGTCTAGCAGCAAATTGTAAACAATAAAAAACCGAGATCGGTCAGCAATATGCTATCTCTACATACATTGAAAGAATCTTCATAGCAGTCGAAATGTCCAAGTAATTTAGTTTCGCTACGCCATGGCTTGAACAGTTACAAAAGTGCTAAATAGAAAAATTCTCTCTTATCTGGAGTTTCGCAACTGAGTTTTGTGTCATTGATAGGATTTCCTTTGGCATGTTTTACTAAACAACCGTCACATCCAATTACTGCATATAGTCCTTGTTTTAAATTCTGTGTAACATTTCTTTTAAAGCCGTAAGGTTGAAGTATTTCATACAGACATAGCTCTTCCGGATGTGGACTCCTTTTGGGATAGTATGTATCCAACATATTAGTTTTAAGAATTTCTGTACTTTCTGGATCATTTACTGCTAAGTATTCAATTTCTTCTAATGTTTTCAACACTCTATTTCATGTGCAGGCAAGACCTAAACTTACCCAAATGATTCCTCGTGACTTTGAATGTAAACTGTAAGAGCACAAGCGATCCGAACATTTATAGGATCCAATTTCTCTGTGGTAAAGCATTTTCAAGCTAAAGCTGTACAATTTTTTGCTAAGGCTCTTCTCTTTGGAACTTTCTTCCCACATTTCTTTCATCTCTGTCTTCTCTGATTATGTTATATATGATGTAACATAGAGAGCAATGGCAATTGAGTGATCTGCAACATATTGAATGTCCATGTATGAAATTCCACATTTTAAAAATAACTGGATTGTAGTCATTAATATACTTTGACTGTTCGGTTCTTTTTAAGTAGTGCGTTTTCTTCGGAGATTTCGAGTTATTGTATGCCTTACAGTAGAATTAAAATAATTTACTCTTCCTTTAGAAATTACTGGACGTGGGAATCCAAACCGACACTTGGTATAGCATTTTCCTTTAGACTTGTATTTTCGTCGACAGTACTTTCCACAACGGTGACTTTGGAAACGTGAAACGTGTTGTCTCAAGCTTTTTTCTCCTCATTCTCTTGGAATCTCACAGGTAACATACTGTTCGATGAAAGACAATTCAGTATCCGTTGCAAATTTCGGAGCATTTCTTATCCATAACAGCATGTGTATATGTGGAGCACCTCTCGCTTGATACTCTTTTCGCCAAATAAAATCAATAACTTCTCCAAGAGGACAATTATTTTTATTGCAGATAAAAGACATCATAGCTTGAAACCTAAGATTAAAATACCTGCACACATTAACAGGATACAATGAACACAGTTCTCCAGGTGTCTTCATTTCAATATTTTTTATATTGGATTTTGCTTCTCGTAGAAATTCTTCCCATGCATACTCTGCACAGCTAAGTGTTACAAATCATGCTTTATTTATTTATTTAAGAAAACTTTCACAACAAACAATTACATGAAAAATTTTGATCCGCACACAATAAAAAGTAAAAAACAGTTCCACCCAATTGTCGTAATTTAAGTATTCCTTTATTCTTTGAGTTATAATTTATTTCTTCTCAGTAGCCAACGCGTTTCGTCCTATTTAAGGACTTCTTCAGGGCTACAAACACAGACAATAGCCAATATTAAAATCTTTTAAAACAAAACTTGTTAAATAATTTAAATTCATATACATGATTTATGTAACAATTCAATACAATTCTATTTAGAACACCTCATAAGTGTACCACACCAGGCACATAACTCTTGGCAACAATGGTAGCTCGTATTCAATTGAAAGTCATAACATATGACAGTATGGGAAACTCATAGAGTACTGTCAAACATTTATATGAAAAACAGAATTTGAACAATGTCATATGCACACATTAAAAACATTTCTTTGTATTTATCCAATACATGTATAGGCCATGCAGAGAGACTTTCCACATCTATCAATTGAATCAGGGACATTCACTGTAACTATATATTCTAGTATAGGGAGATCTGATATTTTCTTAAATATCTTGCTAGTTCATCTTTCATATAACTCCACTTAGCCTCATGGGAGAGCCTATACAGTATCCTAGATTACCATATCATAGTTTCAGAGGTTAAAGGAAAAGCGCATTCATAGAAAGTCACATTTTATTTTATAGCTACCTCATCTGTTGTCTTTCGGGTAGTTTGCAATTTCGTCTTGCTTTCGTCCCCTCTACCTCATATTATTCTTTCTAAAAGACATATACACAAAGTTGAGGGATATTGTAACCCCTGGCAATATATTATATTCACCCCAAAGGGAGTGGTGGACGATGTTGTGCCCAATTAGTATTTTGTAATCAATTAATTTTTACTAAGATTCTGCAACAGTATACCTATACAACCGGAATATCAAATTCCCCCATCCCATTGATGTAATATTTTATAGATCTTTTCTATATATCCAATTTGAGGTAGTGGCAACACTCAAAGCTACAGAACAAAACAATATGAACCTCCAATGAATAAAACATTTCATATGCATTATAATACAACATGCCCTGTCTTCTGTATACATGGTGGAGCTGCTGGCTTTGTTTTTCTCGCAGCTGAAGTAACTGGCACCAGTATCTTTGAATGTTTTAAAGCCTCTATTTGTGTTATTTTAAACAACATTTAACCAAAATTTTCATTTATATATGTGGGGGAAATGAGAAGGGGTGTCTGAATTCAGGGGGCAAACGACCTTACTGTTTTTCCTCATTTTGGGGGTCACATCGGTGGGTAGCTGTGACACGGGGCTCTCCGGTCCACCACGGTCCTTCCATGACCGATTAAGTGGAGAGAGGCAACCCGGTTCAAACAGGACACTAGCGGCCGCCATCTTGCGAAAGTCAGAGCTCTAGTGATCCACCGCCGAGTCATTCAAAAGCATGCTAATTGCGGGCGCGCAGCGGACGCGCGCCGCCGGCGCGCGCACGGCAAGCCCGTCTGCGCCCGTCCGTGCCTGGACGCTGCCAGCAGCCAGAGACTGTGAAGATATCCCCGTCCCTCCACAATGTCACCTTTAATGTATTCCAGGGAACAGCTGCTGGAACTGGGGACCTTGAGCCGCTGTGGGGAATGTGATAGCAGGTTATATTTAGATCCTAGAGTACTTAAAAATTGCCACCCTCGTTGTCAATGGCCAGTCAGCCAGCCCCAGAGGGCAGGCGGACCCGTGAAGAAGAATGTCCCTGTAGGGCAGCAAGGGATTAGGAACATGACCCAGGGGGAGGACATAAATAAAGGCTTAAGGGCAGATAACGTCTGTAAAGGGTTATATATCAATGCCAGATCCATGTCCAAACATGCCACAGAAATCTGGGATCTGCTGGAAGACTGCAAACCGGAGATATGTTTTTTCACTGAGACATGGTTACAAACTAATTTGGCCCCGTCTCTAGCCATTGCCTTTCCTCCGGACTACAAGGTATTAAGGTTGGACAGAACAGGAAAACGAGGTGGGGGACTGGCTATTGTGTTCCGCTCTGGGATAAATATAAAGGTGTTAGATACAACTTCATCTCCCTTGATGGAGCTGATGATTGTATCGATTGAACTGGCACATGATTACAAAGTATCAGGAGCGGTTGTGTATCACCCCCCGGGGGAAAACAAGAAGGGTTTCTGCTCCTCGTTACTAGAAATTCTTGCCCCTCATGTCCTGCAATCGAAGGATTTCTTCCTCCTAGGAGATTTTAATTTTCATTTAGATATGAATTTTAATACTGACACGGCCGACCTGTTGGCAGTCATGGAATCACTTGAGCTATTGCCCAGAGTAGTCGGCCCTACCCATATAGCAGGCTATACGCTGGACAATATCTTCACTAATATCCCTAGCTGGTTCTCAGTACCCCCCTTGATAGTGATCTGTTTGGACCATAGGGCTCTGAGTTTTTCTTTTCGGGCTCCGAAAGGTTCGGAAAAATCGCAAGGGCGGAAAGAGCTGCACAGACTATGGAGGAAGGTCACACCTAAGAGATTTAGTACATTATTTCTCCTCCTCAGCTTAATGATTGTCAAGATATTAATTCAGCTCTAGACAAACTAGAGGCAGAGGTCATAATGACCTTTGACAAGATTGCCTCAATCAAATCAGTTACAATATACGATAAAAAATGTCCAGCCCACTGGTATTCGGATAACCTAAAGACCGAGAAGGCTGCATGTAGGGTAAAGGAAAGAAAGTGGAGGAAAACGAAAACGGATACCGATAGATTGGCATATAACATTGCCCATAGGAGGTACCTTAATAATTGCAATTTGGCAAGAAGAACTTTCTTGGCCACTCGCATTGAGGGGGCAAAGGGGTCCTCTAAAGAACTGTTTAGGATCCTAAAGGAATTTACAGCCCCTAGTGTAACTAACTCCTCCTGTACTTCCACTCAGGAATTTTGCGATAAGCTCGCGGGTCATTTTAAAAATAAAATAGACAGTATCTATGACTCCTTTCAGCCATTACCAGAAAACTGGGAAGAAAGTCAGCATACTGTGTGCTTATCACCGGTGAGATTGGAGGCGTTCGCAACCATCACCAGCGAACAGGTGTTACCATTATTGAAAGGCTTGAAGTCAGGCTCACCGTCTGATATAGCCCCTCCGTATGTGCTGGCGGATTTAACCACAGAACTTGTAAATCCAATAATGGAACTTTGTAATTTGTCACTAGCGACATTCTCTTTTCCGGCCAGCTGGAAAAAGGCCTTCATTAAACCTTTGCCTAAGAAACCATCGTTAGACTGTGCCGATCTGCTGAATTATAGACCCATCTCACTCCTCCCAGGATGCTCCAAAATCATGGAGACGCTGATAAACCGTCAACTGTCGGAATATTTGGATCAGCATGGCCTGTTAGATCCCTCGCAGTTGGGTTTCCGGGCTGGTTATAGCACGGAGGCCGCACTGGTGGAGGTAACAGACACCATCAGGATCTTACTGGATGGGGGGACTCCGACTGTGCTGGTCCTCCTTGATCTGTCGGCAGCCTTTGACACCATCTCTCACAGAATTCTTTTGAATAGACTGCGGGAGATAGGTGTCATGGGGGGGCATGGGAGTGGTTGTGGAGCTTTCCGTCAGATAGATCCCAGTGTGTACAGTTGGACGCTTTGATCTCTCAGAGCGCAGTGGTGGAGAAGGGGGTGCCGCAGGGGTCTATCTTGAGCCCCACTTTGTTTAACATCTATGTGGCCTCGTTGGCTACCATTATAGAATCCTGTGGTTTTCAAACCATCTCCTATGCGGATGACACTCAGGTGTTAATCCCCATAGAAAAGGACCACTTGCTGACCAGAGAGAGATTTAAGAGCTGCATGATTAAAATCTCCAGTTGGATGAAAAACAACTATCTCCAACTCAACTCCAACAAGACAGAGATCCTCCTGTTCGGCAAGGCAGAAGAACTTTGGACGGATGAATGGTGGCCTGAAGTATTAGGCTCTCCCCCCGCCCCTAAAAAATGGGTAAAAAACCTGGGTGTGACAATAGATAACAATTTATCCATGGAACAACATGTTAAAATTTTAACAGGGAAATGTATTGGCCTGATGCGCACCATGAAGAAGATTTTCCCCTGGGTTCCTCTCTCTGCTAGAAGGGTTCTGATCCAGTCGCTGTTAGTCAGCAGACTAGATTATGGGAATGCGCTCCTGGTGGGAGTGAGGGATGATATACTATCGAGGTTACAAGTCGTGCAAAACACGGCGGCCCGCTTTGCTCTTAATAAACCTCCTCTCACGCCCTCCCCCCAGCTCTTGAGAGATTTACATTGGCTGCCTATCAGAAAGAGTGCTCTTTTTAAACTTCTCTGCCTAGCTTTCAAGGCACGGGTAGGACAGGGTCCGGCATATCTTACAAATAAGCTGGTTTGGTACTCTCCGGCCCGTTGCCTTAGATCCAGCGGCCAAAGGCTTCTCCAAATGCCAAGAATCAGGAAAGTGAAGATGGGTGGCCGTGCTTTTTCTTATCTGGCACCCAAACATTGCAATATGCTTCCTCTAGATCTGCGCTCTTGCGCAGATCTAACTATCTTCAAGAAGCATTTAAAGACCTGGCTATTTAACTGAGCTGCCGGGGCCGTCGAAGCCTGCCTCCACAGGCGCCGAGAGATCCCTTGGGGGATGATTCGTGCGCAATACAAATACAAAATAAATAAATAAATACGCATTATAATAATATTAGCAACAAAGTCGAGATGACACATAATCGGCGTGTGTGCCAAGAACAGCAAAATCTTATAGAAACATGAATTAACTTAATATGTCATTCATGAACAAGCCCAAAATGTCCCAAGATTATAGTACTTCCTCCATTTAATATTGACAGCCTCATACCTGTGTATTCACCCAAACCTCCGTAACTATGTAAGTGTTTTTATAAATGCGGTTCTTCAATAGTCTCAAGTCATGGTTGACTCAAGAATCTAATGTAAAATAGGAAAAAGTAAACAAGCAAAGTGAGAATAGGACACAAGGTCTTATGTTTTAAAATATATACCCCCTCCTGACTAGTACGTCAGACCAAAGGTGGCTACAGAACTTTATACCATAATCCCTATACGATGTTAAAAGGACAATGGCATGATAGTATTTACTTGTTATTATAAGGCACGAGTATCCATATATATATGTGAAATTAGTAGATCCCAGCATCGTAATCAAACTAGCTGTATTTTGGGCAATATCCATGACATAGCCTCGTCTTACAAATGCAGCATTTTGGTTACGTATTCCTGCATGATATAATTCTATACTAATCATGAAATAAAAGACAGCACATGATGCATTGCAATCCATGCCCCAACACGAGTTGTACGTGTTAGCCTGACTGACCCGAAATAGTATACGTAGTCGCTATATCTCTATATTACTACTGTATCAGCGTAACTACATGCAATATAAAACCAAAGAATATGCGTCAAAACCGCTGCGTATTAAGTAATTTCAGTGACAGTTAAAAATGAGCAGCATATAGCCCAAGATGTCCCAGAGTTTATGGCATTCATTAAGTCCGTTATGTATTTAATACATAGCGTTCCAGAGCCCATAGCATGTTACCTGCATAGGCAAGAAACCCGCTGTAGCGAGCACAATTATCACGTCTTTACCGATCATAAATACACGTGTTTAAGCGATAGCTGTAAGACACCAGCACATGTTACATGCATAGGCATGAAACCAGCTGTAGCGATCACAATTATCACATCTTTACCGATCATAAATACACATGTTTAAGCGATAGCTGTCAGGCACTAGTTCGGTTGCAAAAATAGTTCTTATCAGAACAGACTTCCATAATTGTACGTAGTCAATAGTTAAGCAGTTCCTCTTAATCTATTTACCGTAGTCAACAGTTAAGTCGTTGTCCCTCTGTCAGTATATGACGCCGTCAAGCCGAGTTGAAAGAGCAGCGGGCTTTTAAATCTTTGGCTCCCAAGCTAGCGCATCCGTTAACGAATACTTAGCGGTGATACAGATCCGCTATCTTCCACAGGGTTCTCACTTTAAACCCATAAGTTTATAGAGACGTTAGTGGCGGAGGCACTTTTCAAAGATGGCCGCCCATGATCGACATACCATATAGATAATAATAAAATGAGCAGTTCGCCTTTTCAAGTGTCATAAAGAATAGATAGTCTATTGACGATATAACAATAGTTTATTTCATAATGATAGGCTAACAATTATAATAGTGGTGGAGATACCACCTTATAATGGTCACACGTGATCAACACAGCACCACATATATAGTATTAAAATGAGCAGTCCGTATTTTTGAGTGTCATTGCAAAATAGAAAGATGATTAAAATAGTGGCGGTGGTACCATTCCAAGATGGCCACCCATTACCGATATAGTATCATCTAAATAATAAAAAAACGAGCAGTCCGTATTTCCGAGTGTGATCAAAGAATAACAAGTCTACAATGATTTAACTAAGTTTATCTTATACAGACAGTTTACAATGGGACCGTGAATTGATATAAGGTCACTATAAACTTATGGGTTTAAAGTGAGAACCCTGTGTAAGATGGCGGATCTCGATCTCCGCTAAGTATTCGTTAACTCATGCGCTAGCTTGGGAGCCAAGGATTTAAAAGCCCGCGGCTCTTTCAACTCGGCTTGACGGCGTCATATACTGACAGAGGGACAGCTTGCCCGGGACGGATTTTACGGTAAATAGTTTAATAGGAACGGCTTAACTGTTGACTATGGTAAATAGATTAAGAGGAATTGCTTAACTATTGACTACGTACAATTATGGAAATCTGATCTGATAAGAACTATATTTGCAACCGAACTAGTGCCTGACAGCTATCGCTTAAACATGTGTATTCATGGGACTCCATGTATTAACCCCTTGTATGCCCATGACGAGCTGGACCCATGACGAGTCCAGCTCGTCATGAGGCATACCCTGGGGAATCCCTCTGGTGCGGGCACCAGAGGGATTCCCTTTCATGCAAAATAGCCTCGGGAGCTGGGGAAGAGCTTCCCCAGCTCCCGAGGCCCCCCCCCTTTCACTGTAATGACGATCGGCAAGCACATCGCACCAACGTCATTACAGTGAAAGTGAAACTGAAATGAGCCAAGAGGCTCATTTCAGTTTCACTTTCTATGTGCTTAGGGGCTATCTCAGCCCCCTGAGCACGTAGAAAGACGGGAGAGGTATCGTTGGAAAGGGGAGAATCTCCCCTTTCCAATGGTACCCCTCCCCAGTGGATCCCTGCTTGGGGATCGCCACAGGAGGGCGATCCCCAAGCAGGGATCCACCCACTAGACACCAGGGAGGGGGGAGCGGCCCCTTGGGCAAGGGCCTTTGCTCCCCCCAAATAATTTTGGCAAAATGTAGTCTTTTTGACCCCCCTGGGGGCAGATGGGGGCAATAGCCCCCAATCTGCCCCCCCGGGGGGGGGGCAAAAAGCCCACTAGACAACAGGGAATTTTATAAAAAATACCAATAGGGGTGGGGGCTGCCCAAAACAGGCAGGCCCATGCCCCAACCCCACCCCCCAATAATCACAATCTTTCTGCCCCCCCCCAGGGGGCAGATGGGGCATTGGCCCCTAATCTGCCCTTTCGAAGGGGGCAGAAAGCCCACTATACACCAGGGATTTTTTTTCAGTTTTTTTTAGGGTGGGGGCTGCCCAAAACGGGCATGCCAATGCCACCGACCCACCACCATTACAGCCTTTCTGCCCCCCTGGGGGGCAGATGGGGCATTGGCCCCCAATCTGCCCCCCGGGGGGGCAAAAAGACCACTAGACACCAGGGAATTTGCAAAAAAAATAAAAATAGGGGTGGGGGCATGGGCCTACCCAATTATTACAGTCTTTCTGCCCCCCCGGGGGGCAGATGGGGCATTGGCCCCTAATCTGCCCCGTCGGGGGGCAGAAAGCCCACTAAACACCACGGATTTTTTTTAGCACAATTGTTTTTAGGGTGTGGGCTGCCCGAAATGGGCACACCAATGACCCCACCCACCCTCCACCATTACAGCCTTTCTGCATTGGCCCCCAATCTGCCCCCCCAGGGGGGCAAAAAGACCACTAGACACCAGGGAATTTACAAAAAAAATAAAAATAGGGGTGGGGGCTGCCCAAAACGGGCAGGCCCATGCCCCCACCCCACCCCCCAATTATTACAGTCTTTCTGCTCCCCCCGGGGGCAGATGGGGCATTCGACCCTAATCTGCCCCTTCGGGGGGGGGGGCAGAAAGCCCACTAAACACCAGGGATTTTTTTTAGCGCAATTGTTTTTAGGGTGTGGGCTGCCCGAAACGGGCACGCCAATGCCCCCACCCTCCCCCCCACAAAAATGATAGTCTTTATGCCCCCCAGGAGGCAGATGGGAGCTGTATCCCCCAATCTTGCCCCCCCCCTGGGGGCGCAGAATGCCCACTAGAAACCATGGATTTTTTTTGTTTTATTAGTGTAGGGGTAGGGGCTCCCCAAAATGGGCATGACAATACCCCACCCCCAGAGAAATTCCAGTCTTTCTGCCCCCCCGGGAGGGCAGATGGTGGCAGTGGCCCCTGATCTGCCCCCTGAGGGGGGCAGAAAGCCCACTAGGCGCCAGCGAGTACGCAGGCTTTTTTATGCGTGGGGGTGGGGGCTGCTCAAAATGGTCATACCAATGCCCCCACCCCCACAAAAAATAGCCACAGTCTTTCTGCCCCTTTAGGGGCATATCAGGATGAAACCCCCTTCCCCGATACCCCCCCAGGGCGGCAGAAAGCCCACTGGGCTCCAAATTTCTTTTAGCAATGTGCATACTGTGGATTTTGGGCCCTAGCGCAGTGGGTTCGTAGGCTAACAAACCTGTACATTCTTTAAAACTAGACACCGAGGGGAATCCTGGATGGGGTGACTTCACTGGCTCTCACCAGGTTCTGTTACCCAGAATCCATTGCAAACCTAAAAATGTGTCCAAAATAACACATTTTCCTCACATTTCTGTGGTGGAAAGTTCTGAAATCTGCGTGGGTCCACAAAATTCCACCCACCCTGCATTCCCCAAAGTCTTCAGAGAAAAATGGTACCTCACTTGCATGTGTAGGCCTAGTGCCCGCGTCAGGAAAGGGCCCAAAACCTATTGAGGAGACATCAAAATTACCAATCACAAAACAACCTGGTTTTGCAAAGGGGGTACTATGAGTTTTCGGCCCCAGGCTTGGCGGCCACCTAGGGAAACCTACCAAACCCACACATTTCTGAAAACTAGACACCCGGGGGATTCCAGGGAGGTATGGCTTGCGTGGATCCCCCAACGTTTCCTTACCCAGAATGCCCTGCAAACCTCAAATTTAGCTGAAAAATTCACATTTTTCACACATTTTTGTGTGGGAAAGTTGTGGCATCACCGGGCTGACACAAATTTCCAACCACCCAGCGTTTCCCCGGGTCTCCCGATAAAAACGGTGCCTCACTCGTGTGAGAGGCCCAAGTATCCACGACAGGCAAGGGCCCAAAACGTATTGAGGCGACATGAAAATTGCCTACATCAAAACGACCTGGTTTTGCAAGGGGGGACACCTGGGTTTTTGGCCCGGTGCTTGGCGGCCACCTAGGGGAACCTACCAAACTCACCCATTTCTGAAAACTAGACACCGGGGGATTCCATGGAGGTATGGCTTGCGTGGATCCCTCAACGTTTTCTTACCCAGAATGCCCTGCAAACCTCAAATTTAGCTGAAAAAATCACCTTTTTCACACATTTTTGTGTGGGAAAGTTGTGGCATTACCGGGCTGACACAAATTTCCTACCACCCAGCGTTGCCCTGGATCTCCCGATAAAAACGGTGCCTCACTCGTGTGGGAGGCCCAAGTACCCACGACAGGCAAGGGCCCAAAACATATTGAGGCGCCTTGAAAATTGCCTACTTCAAAACGACCTGGTTTTGCAAAGGGGGTCACCTGGGTTTTTGGCCCGGTGCTCGGCGGCCACCTAGGAGAACCTACCAAACCCACACATTTCTGAAAACTAGACACCCGGGGGATTCCAGGGAGGTATGGCTTGTGTGGATCCCCCAACGTTTCCTTACCCAGAATGCCCTGCAAACCTCAAATTTAGCTGAAAAAAATCACCTTTTTCACACATTTTGGTGTGGGAAAGTTGTGGCATCAGTGGGCTGACACAAATTTCCTACCACCCAGCATTCCCCGGGTCTCCCGATAAAAACGGTGCCTCACTCGTGTGGAAGGCCCAAGTACCCGCGACAGGCAAGGGCCCAAAACGTGGTCAGGCGCACCACGTTTAGGACCCTTGCCTGTTGAGGTGCACTACGTTTAGGACCCTTGCCTGTCGCGGGTACTTGGGCCTCCCACACGAGTGAGGCACCGTTTTTATCGGGAGACCCGGGGGAACGCTGGGTGGTAGGAAATTTGTGTCAGCCCGGTGATGCCACAACTTTCCCACACAAAAATGTGTGAAAAAGGTGATTTTGTGAGCTAAATTTGAGGTTTGCAGGGCATTCTGGGTAAGGAAACGTTGGGAGATCCACGCAAGCCATACCTCCCTGGAATCCCCCGGGTGTCTAGTTTTCAGAAATGTGTGGGTTTGGTAGGTTCCCCTAGGTGGCCGCCGAGCACCGGGCCAAAAACACAGGTGACCCCCCTTGCAAAACCAGGTCGTTTTGAGGTAAGCAATTTTCATGTCGCCTCAATACGTTTTGGGCCCTTGCCTGTCGTGGGTACTTGGGCCTCCCACACGAGTGAGGCACCGTTTTTATCGGGAGACCCGGGGGAACACTGGGTGGTAGGAAATTTGCATCAGCCCAGTGATGCCACAACTTTCCCACACAAAAATGTGTGAAAAAGGTGATTTTTTCAGCTAAATTTGAGGTTTGCAGGGCATTCTGGGTAAGGAAACGTTGGGGGATCCACGCAAGCCATACCTCCCTGGAATTCCCCTGGGTGTTTAGTTTTCAGAAATGTGTGGGTTTGGTAGGTTCCCCTAGGTGCCGGCAGAGCTAGGGTTCAAAAACTACAGCTAGGCACTTTGCCAAAAAAGGTTCATTTTTCACTGCGAAATTGAGGTGTGTCCACGATGCGTTTTGCGCCGTTTCCTGTCGCGGGCACTAGGCCGACCCACACAAGTGAGGTACCATTCTTATCGGAAGACTTTGGGAACACGGGGTGGGTGGAAATTTGTGGATCCACGCAGATTCCAGAACTTTCCACCACAGAAATGTGGGGAAAATGTGGTTTTTTTGGTAATTTTTTAGGTTTACAAGGGATTCTGGGTAACAGAACCTGGTGGGAGGCAGTCAAGTCACCCCATCCTGGATTCCCCTGGGTGTCTAGTTTTCAAAAATGTATAGGTTTGCTAGGTTTCCCTAGGTTCCGGCAGAGCTATGGTTCAAAAACTACAGCTAGGCACTTTGCCAAAAAAGGGTCATTTTTCGCTGTGAAATTGAGGTGTGTCCACGTTACGTTTTGCGCCGTTTCCTGTCGCGGGCACTAGGCCGACCCACACAAGTGAGGTACCATTTTTCTCGGAAGACTTTGGGAAATGCGAGGTGGGTGGAAATTTGTGGATCCACGCAGATTCCAGAACTTTCCACCAGAGAAATGTGGAGAAAATTTGTTTTTTTGGGCAATTTTTTAGATTTGCAAGGGATTCTGGGTAACAGAACCTGGTGGGAGGCCGTCAAGTCGCCCCATCCAGGATTCCCCTGGGTGCCTAGTTTTCAAAAATGTATAGGTTTGCTAGGTTTCCCTAGGTGTCGGCAGAGCTATGGTTCAAAAACTACAGCTAGGCACTTTGCCAAAAAAGGGTCATTTTTCGCTGTGAAATTGAGGTGTGTCCACGTTACGTTTTGCGCCGTTTCCTGTCGCGGGCACTAGGCCGACCCACACAAGTGAGGTACCATTTTTCTCGGAAGACTTTGGGGAATGCGAGGTGGGTGGAAATTTGTGGATCCACGCAGATTCCAGAACTTTCCACCAGAGAAATGTGGAGAAAATGTGTTTTTTTGGGCAATTTTTTAGGTTTGCAAGGGATTCTGGGTAACAGAACCTGGTGGGAAGCAGTCAAGTCGCCCCATCCAGGATTCCCCTGGGTGTCTAGTTTTCAAAAATGTATAGGTTTGCTAGGTTTCCCTAGGTGTCGGCAGAGCTATGGTTCAAAAACTACAGCTAGGCACTTTGCCTAAAAAGGGTCATTTTTCGATACAAAATTGAGGTGTGTCCACGTTACGTTTTGCGCCATTTCCTGTCGCGGGCACTAGGCTGACCCACACAAGGGAGGTACCATTTTTCTCGGAAGACTTTGGGGAACGCGGGGTGGGTTGAAATTTGTGTCATCCCGGTGATGCCACAACTTTCCCACACAAAAAAATTTCAGCTAAATTTGAGGTTTGCAGGGCATTCTGGGTAAGGAAACTTTGGGGGATCCACGCAAACCATACCTCCCTGGAATCCCCCGGGTGTCTAGTTTTGAGAAAGGTGTGGGTTTGGTAGGTTCCCCCAGGTGGCCGGCGAGCACCGGGCCAAAAACCCAGGTGACCCCCCTTGCAAAACCAGGTCGTTTTGAGGTAGGCAATTTTCATGTCACCTCAATACATTTTGGGCCCTTGCCTGTCGCGGGTACTTGGGCCTCCCACGCGAGTGAGGCACCGTTTTTATCGGGAGACCCGGGGGAACGCTGGGTGGTAGGAAATTTGGGTCAGCCCGGTGATGCCACAACTTTCCCAAACAAAAATGTGTGAAAAAGCTGATTTTTTCAGCTACATTTGAGGTTTGCAGGGCATTCTGGGTAAGGAAACGTTGGGAGATCCACGCAAGCCATACCTCCCTGGAATCCCCCGGGTGTTTAGTTTTCAGGAATGTGTGGGTTTGGTACGCTCCCCTAGGTGCCGGCAGAGCTAGGGTTCAAAAACTACAGCTAGGCACTTTGCCAAAAAAGGTTAATTTTTCACTGCGAAATTGAGGTGTGTCCACGCTGCGTTTTGCGCCGTTTCCTGTCGCGGGCACTAGGCCGACCCACACAAGTGAGGTACCATTTTTATCGGAAGACTTTGGGAACACGGGGTGGGTGGAAATTTGTGGATCCATGCGGGTCCCAGAACTTTCCACTACAGAAATGTGGGGAAAATGGGTTTTTTTTGGCAATATTTTAGGTTTACAAGGGATTCTAGGTAACAGAACCTGGTGGGAGGCAGTCAAGTCACCCCATCCTGGATTCCCCTGGGTGTCTAGTTTTCAAAAATGTATAGGTTTGCTAGGTTTCCCTAGGTTCCGGCAGAGCTATGGTTCAGAAACTACAGCTAGGCACTTTGCCAAAAAAGGGTCAGTTTTCGCTGTGAAATTGAGGTGTGTCCACGTTACGTTTTGCGCCGTTTCCTGTCACGGGCACTAGGCCGATCCACACAAGTGAGGTACTATTTTTCTCGGAAGACTTTGGGGAATGCGGGGTGGGTGGAAATTTGTGGATCCACGCAGATTCCAGAACTTTCCACCAGAGAAATGTGGGGAAAATGTGTTTTTTTTGGCAATTTTTTAGGTTTGCAAGGGATTCTGGGTAACAGAACCTGGTGGGAGGCAGTCAAGTCACCCCATCCTGGATTCCCCTGGGTGTATACTTTTCAAAAATGTATAGGTTTGCTAGGTTTTGCTAGGTGCCGGTAGAGCTATGGTTCAAAAACTACAGCTAGGCACTTTGCCAAAAAAGGTTGATTTTTCACTGCGAAATTGAGGTGTGTCCATGATGCGTTTTGCGCCGTTTCCTGCCGCGGGCACTAGGCCGACCCACACAAGTGAGGTACCATTTTTAGCGGAAGACTTTGGGGAATAAGGCACTTTGCTAAAAAAGGGTAATTTTGCATTGTGAAAATGTGGTGTGTTCACGTTGGGTTTTGAGCCATTTCCTGTCGTGGGCACTATGCCTACCCCTACAAGTGAGGTATCATTTTATCGGGAGACTTAGGGCAATTCAGATTTGTAAAGGAACTGTTATTACCTATTGACTTTTGATGCATTTCTGCCTTCCAAATGAAAGACATTGTGTAAAAAAGAAGTCATTCTAAAAAATGACTGATAGTTCTCATGCTAGTATGAGTATTCCCAATTTGCAAATATCTACTGTTTCTAAACTCTATATTTTGTTCCCATTTCAGAAATACATAGGTGTCTTTCATACCGATTTTCCATGTACACATTTTTACAGAATAATTACTATATACCCGGTACATAATAAAAAACCATTGCAAGTTGCTGCTCAGTTTTTGGCTCTGGATTCGTCGGGTTCTTTGTGAACCTACAAGTCCTATATATCCCCACAACCAGAAATGTCCAGCGGATGTAACAGTATATTGCTTTCAAAGAGCTGTCAAAATTAGAAGAAGTTACAGGTGAAAACGTTGACACAAAAGGTGCTTTTTTTTCAACAAATTTTCAATTTATCCTATATTTAACTGTTAGTTTCTATAAAGAAACCTTGATGGATCTACACAAATGACCCCTTGCTGAATTCAGAATTTTGTCTACTTCTCCAAAATGTTTAGATTTCCAGGATCCATTATTGCTTTTGTACCCACGTCTACCATTAACTGGAAGGAGGTCGAAAGCACAAAAAATAGCAAAAATAGGCTATGTGCCAGAAAAATGCCAAAACTGTGTAAAACATGTTGGGTTTCTGAAAAAAGTCTGGTATCCCCTAAAAGCTGGGAAAATGGTGATTTCAGCCCCACAAACCCTTTTTTGATAACACGTGCAGGGAAAAACCCAGATGCTTTCATTTGCAGCCCGTTTTTCCCATTTTCCCCCCAAAAAACTAACTTTTGCTGTATTTTGGCTCATTTCTGTGTCTCCTCCAGGGGAATCCACAAACCCTGAGTACCCTCAGAATCCCCATGATGTTGGAAGAAAAGGACGCAAATTTGGCGTGGATACCTTATGTGGTCAAAAAGTTACAGGGGCCTCAGCGTGCACTACCACAAATAGCCCAAAAAGGGCGTGGCACAGGAGGGGGAAAAGGCCTGGCAGCGAAGGGGTTAAACACTGTTCACTGTTGATTGTCACTATAACTATCATATACATAACGGACTTAATGAATGCCATGAACTCTGGGACATCTTGGGTTATATGCTGCTCATTTTTAACTGTCACTGAAATTACTTAATACGTAGCGGTTTTGACGCATATTTTTTGGTTTTATATTGCATGTAGTTACGCTGATACAGTAATAATATAGAGATATAGCGACTACGTATACTATTTCGGGTCAGTCAGGCTAACAAGTACAACTCGTGTTGGGGCATGGATTGCAATGCATCATGTGCTGTCTTTTATTTCATGATGAGTATAGAATGATATCATACAGGAATACGTAACCAAAATGCTGCATTTGTAAGACGAGGCTATGTCATGGATATTGCCCAAAATACAGCTAGTTTGATTACGATGCTGGGATCTACTAATTTCACATATATATATGGATAATCGTGCCCTATAATAGCAAGTGAATACTATCATGTCATTGTCCTTTTAACATTGTATAGGGATTATGGTATAAAGTTCTGTAGCCACCTTTGGTCTGACGTACTAGTCAGGAGGGGGTATATGTTTTAAAACATAAGACCTTGTGTCTTATTCTCACTTTGCTTGTTTACTTTCTCCTATTTTACATTAGATTCTTGAGTCAACCATGACTTGAGCCTATTGAAGGACCGCATTTATAAAAACACTTACATAGTTAGGGAGCTTTGGACGAATACACAGGTATGAGGCTATCAATATTAAATGGAGGAAGTACTATAATCTTGGGACATTTTGGGCTTGTTCATGAATGACATATTAAGTTAATTCATGTTTCTATAAGATTTTGCTGTTCTTGGCACACACGCCGATTGTGTGTCATCTCGACTTTGTTGCTAATATTATTATAATGCTTACATCCATCATGTATACAGGGCATGTTGTATTATAACGCATATGAAACGTTGTATTCATTGGAGGTTCATATTGTTTTGTTCTGTAGCTTTGAGTGTTACCACTACCTCAAATTGGATATACAGAAAAGATCTATAAAATATTACATCAATGGGATAGGGGAATTTGATATCCCGGTTGTATAGTTATACTGTTGCAGAATCTTAGTAAAAATTAATTGATTACAAAATACTAATTGGGGACTACATCGTCCACCACTCCCCTCTGGGGTGAAAATAATATATTGCCAGGGGTTACAATATCCCTCAACTTTGTTTATATGTCTTTTAGAAAGAATAATACGAGGTAGAGGGGACGAAAGCAAGACGAAACTTCAAACTACCCGAAAGACAACAGATGAGGTAGCTATAAAATAAAATGTGACTTTCTATGAATGCGCTTTTCCTTTAACCCCTGAAACTATGATATGGTAATCAAGGATACTGCATAGGCTCTCCCATGAGGCTAAGTGGACCTATATGAAATATGAACTAGCAAGATAGTTAAGAAAATATCAGATCTCCCTATACTAGAATATATATTTACAGGGACTGTCCCCGATTCAATTGATAGATATGGAATGTCTCTCTGCATGGCCTATAAATGTATTGGATAAATACAAAGAAATGTTTTTAATGTGTGCTTATGACATTGCTCAAATTCTGTTTTTGATATAAATGTTTGACAGTACTCTATGAGTTTCCCATACTGTCATATGTGTTATGACTTTCAATCGAATACGAGCTGCCATTGTTGTCTAGAGTCATGTGCCTGGTGTGGTACACTTATGAAGTGTTGTAAATAGAATTGTATTGAATTGTTACATAAATCATGTATATGAATTTAAATTATTTAACAAGTTTTGTTTGAAAAGATTTTAATATTGGCTATTGTCTGTGTTTGTAGCCCTGAAGAAGTCCTTAAATGGGATGAAACACGTTGGCTACTGAGAAGAAAGAAATTATAACTCAAAGAATAAAGGAATATATAAATAACGACAATTGAGTGGAACTGTTTTTTTACTTTTCATTGTGTGCGAATCTAAATTTTTCATGTATTTATTTATGTATTTATTCTTTTTTTATTTGAGAAGTTTTATATAGCGCTGGCTAGACCCTTAGGTATCAGAGCACTTTACATAAGGATCAGTGAGTTACAGGTTACATAGTTATGCAGAACGAGTAAAGAACATTGGAGAAAAGAACACAAGATTACACAATAATGTGAGTTATTAGCGCAAACACACATCTTATGGGGAGTGAAAGGGTAGAGGGGGATGGTAAACAGGGGTAGGGAAGGCAGGTAGAGAAAACACAAAGGGGAGGTGAGGAAAAACAATGTCCGATGTCCGGCTGGGTAGGTGCCGGCCGAGGGGTGAACCAGAGCCAAACTCCTCTATAGCTGCATAGGACAGCTCCACCGGGCATCAGCCAAGATTGCTCAGGCACCATGGTGGGATTAGACAGTTAGGGTTTACACCCAGGGAGCATTGTCAAAGTTCAATCAGGAGCACCGGACATAATGTTGCTGGTAAACGCCGACTGCCTCATCCTCCAGCTCGCCACCAGGTCAGAGGAGGAGAAGTGGCAGGGACAGTTCCAACAGGATCCCAGTGGTAGGGGGACCCAGGCTGATTTAAGGTCACATCAGGTGGTGCTCCAGCTTCTAGCTGTGACTGCACCGCCATCTTGGTAGCTCCTATCTAGCACCGCCAAATGCTAGGTGTTATCAGTGTTTAATGGTTTACATGGGAGGCACCGATCTCCTCCCTCATTATATCCCTCCTGCTGCATTGTGGAGTATTTGCTGCTGAGGCACTTTGATGCAGTCCCCGCCGCCTCACGCCTTTCAATTATGCGATCTTCGACATAGTGTCGGCCGCCATTTTGGAGTCAGGCACGGTCAGGCATGAGTCCGTATTGCTGCCGTTATAAGCTTGGGGCTGGTTGACCTGTCTAGTAAATTGCTTCCGCTGCCCCTTGCTCAAATCAAGACTATGAAGTGCGTTCCCCCTCACCGGTTGTACAGTATTGTGCTCTCCCTGGGACCATGTGAGCGTGATAAAGACTCTTCATGAGCTCCACCAGATACGGTCGGAAGCTGCTCCGGTCTTGCAGCATAGCCTCCCACATACCGCTCCTCCTGAAAGACCCAAAGGGATCGCGAGTGCCACATGACTTTTCACCTTTGCTCCGGTAAGGCGCCTGGGTGATTAGAGGCTCCTCCGTCCTCTGGTCATGGCAGCCGCCATTTTGCGTCGCACTGACGCAACTCTTACGAAGCCCCGGGGAGTCTCCAAAGGGAGTCTTTCCCTACGGTGGACAGCCCTCGCTCAGCCTCCACTGAGTCGGACGAGTTTCCGCGTCTCTGGAGCAGGTTTGGCGGTTCTTAAAGGCGCTAGTGCGCTCCGGGCACAGACGAGGAAGGGGAGGACGGGAGGAATCAAGTCCTCCCGGCCATTGTTAGGCTCCCCCTCCTCTAGCCTGTATCCTCTATCATGTTGGTGTACCTAAGTTTATTAACATACACTTAAGTTCACCATACTGACGTAACCAATACTCATTGGTTCCACGTTGACATGCCATCAAATGAACTGACTGTGCTTCTAAATTTTCATCTGTTCGTTGAACTTTGTCCATGAATTCTTTGGCTGAAACAAGTGATTGCTGAACTCCCGTTTTAAGTATGTGGTTTACTGCATACGAAAGAGAAGACAAATCACTTTCAAACAAAAGATGAAATATATATGGAATGCACTGTTGAAATCTAGGATCTTCAGAGTATAATCTTGTTGATTGATATTCTGAAGTTGGAATCCGTACAGGTCGCTCATCAAATTGCCCACCTTGTCCAGTGGGGAACACCTGTGGAAAACAACGAGCTTCTAAGCTTCTCTCCCATACACTCATTGGAGTTCCCTTTGCTTTTTTCATTTGAAATAACTCAATGCTGTTTCCTTTTACATCTTTTGAATGTATAGGACATATTGTGTAATGTTCATAAATATCTTCACTGCTCAACTTGTCCACTTTCGCTATTTGACCACATAACATTTCTGATTCATCTTCTAAACTTATTACCTGTTTATCAACATTTACAGTTTTATAATAAATATTGTTCTGTATAAGATATAACGTATCCTTTTGAAGTTTATTAACATCTAAAAACTCTTGCCATATTTTCTGACTCTTTGTTGGTACACCGTTTACTAGAATAACTACTGGGTCATTTTCCTCCCTGTCTCCATCAACAGATTCAATATTTTTCTTAAAATCTAAAGGTAAGTACACAACTCTTCCTTTCAGACCTCTTTGTAAGTTTGTTGGTGGCAGTTTACCTGTTTTAGGCTCCATGCAAATTATAGCTTGAAATGGGTGAACAGATTGAATAAGAACTGACTCATATGTATTTAAATCTGCCAGTTCCTCTGGAATAGGTACTCATTCTAAATTGTTATGTACTCCTCTAGCTGGCATTTTGTTCTCTTCTAATTTGTTGTATCGATATTTACAAATACCTTGATCAGTACCCAACTCAAATCGACCTTCTACCAACAAGTAACCTCCAAATTGCTGCCACCTATCATTGTTCTCCTTTTCACTTTTTAAATACAAATTAACATTCCTTTTATATTTTAATACAAACATAGGGGCAGATTTACAATCCTCTTGCGCCACTTTTGCATCACTTTTGTCATGTTAAAAGTTACGCAAAAAGTGTTGCAAGGGGCTTGTAAATCTGCCTCATAGTTTGGTTTTTCAGAACACACTGTCTTAAACTTTCTAAGTTCTTCTTCAAACTGATCATTGCTAATCTCTTTCCCATGTTCTTCAACATCTGCCGTTGTCAAGCTCTCAGTTTCTACACACTGCTGTTCTGAAACAAAAAAATGAAGTTCAATTTCATCATACATTTTTTCTACATCTGATAAACAACCTTGTAAAAGACCTGTGTTCAGTTCACTTAAACATAATGCATGAGTCTTTACATAATACACTTTCCTTACAAACTTCCGCATTCCTGAGTTGTGTACTGCTAACATTCTTAAGTGATGAAAAGTACTTTTACACACTTTTCTTGAAAGACAAGCCAGAGAATGTCTGTGCTTCTTAGTATATTGTCTGATATTACATGGATCTAGTCCTTGTAACAACCTAATCTTCTGTTTAACACTTTTCAGTGGATATTGTCGTAAAAATGTTTGCATTATGTCAATTTATTCCTGCAATCATAACAACTATTTCTTCATTTGGAATGGGACAACCATTTCGAACTTCGTAACAGCGACCTTGAGTATCAACTGCAAATGGTAAATTATTTTGTTGAAAGTAACTTTCTTCATTAAAGAAAGGCTCACTAGTAGAAGTGTGTTTCCATTTACCACTGAAACTTTTACAAAAGTTAGTTCTATTAACAAGTCTTTTTCTTTTGTCTTTCAGAAACTTCATTATGTAATTTGAAGATTTCATTCTTTTTAAAATTAAAATAAATAATTTTCGTTTCAACTTAAAAGCAGTATCAACTACAGTTTCAATCTGCTGCTTCTGTTTGTAAGCTAGTAATATTCTTTTATACTTCTTACAATGTTTCAATACATTTTTAATTACTCTACTTCGAAAGAGTCGTTGTTGAATCTCTTGAAATTGTTTTGGTCTTCGTGTAACTTGTGTTTTTTCCTTATTGATTTTTTTCATTTGAAATGCCATTCTCCTTCTCCTTAGTTGAAAAACTCTTCTTCTTCCTTTCATTCCTATTGTTCTCATATAATTTCTCGACAACTTTTTAAAGAAACTGTTTAGTGGTCTTACCTAAACAGACTTTATCCTTGGTAACATTCTCATTTGTTTCTAACTCATTTTGTTTCTTTTTCTTTAAGTATATCTCTTTTTTTGTATCCTTCTCTTTTCATCTTTTCTTGCCATCTTGAATTTGTGAGGCAAACAAAATAATTTTCTGAAAAACAAAGAACAGTTTCAATAGTTTTTTACATCTATTTATTATTTTAAAATAATTACATATGATTACTAATATTAACTACCAAGCAATTATTTACATTACTATTTTCTGGATTTCAAATTTCAAAACACTACTCATTCCACTAAAATATATAGTCCGTACTTCAACAATACCTTCCCAAACACTTATACAAAGTACCATAATCACTAATTCCTTTCCTATCATGTCTTTAACCTCATTTGCCTCTTGCATCTCACTACTCAGCA
Organism: Triturus cristatus; assembly: GCF_964204655.1. Lineage (NCBI taxonomy): Eukaryota > Metazoa > Chordata > Amphibia > Caudata > Salamandridae > Triturus > Triturus cristatus. The sequence continues at coordinate 662,856,388 of NC_140594.1, forward strand.
ACTACTAACTATGTTGGGCCTACCCAAATGCAAACTAGAAACCCTTTCCATGTCACAATTGAAAAGTCTCACTATATTACTGAAAGGGTGCATACATGTCCCTGTCCCTTTTCCTATTGTCATCATACTTAAAACAAACATACAAATAGATCTATACCTGTTTTTTATAGGTATCAGATATCCCAATACATAACTTGTGTGAAAATACATGTTGAAGCATAGACATACCTCAGCAAAGTTAAACTATTAAGACAAATCATCGAGCAATGTAAATTGGGGCGATATGCAAGTTGCAACTCTGTGCATTTTTTTTCTATAGCATAGAAGTCCATTACGACTTTCTCTGTGCTCGTCACATGTCCCCAGAAGGCCAGTGAGGATCAACGCAGATGGGCCTCTGTTACCTTCCTTTTACAAACAAGAGGATAGGAACTATTAGAGACCGGGAACAAAGAGCAGGGGGGGGTCAAGGGAAGTGTCATTCCCAGTCTCTTGATCTGTTGCCCCTGTGATGTAGGCAGCTTCAGCACGAGCAGGAAGACTGAAAAATTCCTTAACTTATATTTACATGTGCTTTACTAGTGTGAGCAAACCCGTGCACCAAGTGCGCAGGCAACATTTTATTTGTTTCCTCTCCATGAAGTTAATAAAGCATGTCCCTGTTAAAGCCCCTCCCCAGTATTTTCCCACAAGGTTCAATCTGCAGAAGGCCATTTCTTGTAGATTACCCCAGCCGATTTTGTACCCCAATTCATCCCTCTACCTTAGACACAAGACCATGCAACCCTTGCAACATCACACACTGCACTCGTATACCACTGAAACAGATTGCAACTTTCTCTGCGCTGTACAGATGCCACCAACAAGCCACTGAAGGTCCAAGTGCTATTTTTCAGGGTAGATGGACCTCTGTTACCTTCCTTTTACAAACGATGGGAGACAAACCTTTAGAGAGCGGGAGGAAGGAGTGGGGGCTCAAGGGTCATGTCATTCCCAGTCTCTCGATCTGCCGCCCCTGTGATGTACGCAGGCTCAGCACAAGCAGGAAGCTTGACAATACCTTAACTTATATTCACGTGTGCTTCACAGGTGTGCACAAACCAATGCACGAAGTGTGCAAACAACATTTCATTTTTTTAATCTCACTGATGTTAATAAAGTATGTCCGTGTTAAAGCCCCCCCCCCACCAGTATTTTACCACAAGTTTCAATCTGCAGAAGCCCATTTCTTGTACATTACCCCGGCCGATTTTGGACCCCAATTTATCCCTGTACCTAAGGCAACAAGACCATGTAACTCTTGCAACATGACACACTTCACTCGTGTACCACTGAAACCGATTGCAACTTTCTCTGCGCTGCACAGATGCCACCAACAAGCCACTGAAGGTCTAAGTGCTATTTTTCAGGGTAGATGGACCTCTGTTACCTTCCTTTTACAAACGATGGGAGACAAACCTTTAGAGAGCGGGAGGAAGGAGTGGGGGCTCAAGGGTCATGTCATTCCCAGTCTCTCGATCTGCCGCCCCTGTGATGTACGCAGGTTCAGCACAAGCAGGAAGCTTGACAATACCTTAACTTATATTCACGTGTGCTTCACAGGTGTGCACAAACCAATGCACGAAGTGTGCAAACAACATTTCATTTTTTTAATCTCACTAATGTTAATAAAGTATGTCAGTGTTAAAGCCCCCCCCCCCCAGTATTTTACCACAAGTTTCAATCTACAGAAGGCCATTTCTTGTATATTACCCTGGCCGATTTTGGACCCCAATTTATCCCTGTACTTAAGACACAAGACCATGTAACCCTTGCAACATGACACACTGCACTCGTGTACCACTGAAACCGATTGCATCTTCCTCTGCGCTGCACAGATGCCACCAACAAGCCAGTGATGGTCTAAGTGCTATTTTTCAGGGTACATGGGCCTCTCTTACCTTCCTTTTACAAACAAAGGGAGACAAACCATTAGAGAGCGGGAGGAAGGCGCGGGGTCAAGGGACGTATCATTCCCAAACTCTTGTTCTGGTGGTCCTCTAAAATATGCAGATTCAGCACAGAGAAAGCCCCTGACAATTCCCTCCATTCATATTCACATGTACTTCACCAGTGTGAACAAATTCGTACACAAAATATGCTCAGAACGTTTCCATTTCTTTTTTATCTCTCACACATTCATAAATCATATCTCTTGTAAACAAACGACCCTCCACCGTTATTTTCCGACAAGGCACAATCTACAAACATCCCTATTTCTCTTACATTGACCGGGGCGATTTTCGATATTAATTCAACCCTGTACCTTACTCGCAACACCATGCAGATCTTTCAACATAAGAGACTGCACTCCTCATTTCACGAAAACACTTAAATATATACGGCACACTTCAACAATACCTTCCCAAACACTCATACGAAGTACTATAATCACTAATCCCTTTACCACCAAGTATTTCACCTCATCTGTCTTTTCATTCTTCACTACTTAGCAACTACTAATAGTGTTGACTTTATCCAAATACAAAGCAGAAACCCTTTTCATATCACAGTTGAGAGTGTCACCATATCACTGAAAGCATGCGTACATGGAGCTGTATCTTTTCCTAGTAGCACATACTTAAAATAAACATACAAATAGATATATACCACTGTTATATAGGTATTGAGTCTTCCGATGCATAACACGTGTAAAAATACATATAGAAAGGGACTTGTTATTCTTAGTCTGTCGATCTGCCGGCCTTCTAATGTCTGCACATTCTGCACTGCCAGGGACTGTAACAGTTGCCTACACTTATATACAAATATAGCTCACCAGTGTCAAACATCCGAGCACAACGTCGGCACGCAACATTTCTATTTTTTTGTTAATTCCCTCAAGTTAATAAAACATGCCTCTTCTAACCCCCCCCCACTATTTTTCGACAATTAACAACATGCAAACGTGCCACATTTTCTTTATGTTACCCAAATCCATTTTGGAACACAAATAAACCCTGTACCTCACTTTCAAAACCATATACTCCTTTAAACATGAGAAACTACACTTCTTCTTCCTCGAAAACTCCTAAATATATATAGGGTACTTGTTCAGCAACTACTGACTCTCTATGCAAATTTTGTAACAAATGAGAAACAGCACACTTCGGCAACACTATATTATTTTAAAAACAATATTTTCAAGCTTAAAAATATCGCCTCAAAGACTTAACCACTATTACACAATATATAACACACGTTATTAATTTGTAACTCACCTCTGTAGTCGGTATGCCAATTTCGAATTTTACGAACGCATGCAATATTTTCTTTCTCAGGCAGTAAATGTAATTCTAGACTCTCGTCAAGAATAGAAACAGTAATGGCAAAAATTTCCCTCTCTTTTCACACATAAATACATGTACATAACAAATCAAAATCCTTCCTTCATTATTTCAAATTGCAAAACACATTCTTATTGGTTAATCATTTTAACCCTCTCTAACTCTCTTCTAAAATGCCCCAAACTGGTTCTCTTATTTTGTGGATTGGACACTCCCCCACACTGCCGCATCGCCATACAGCCCTGAACCCTTACAGCAATTCAGAAGGTTATATCTAATAATACTACTGCAAATTTTAAAGAACACACTTATTCTAGACATATTACTCATTTTCATAAATTTACTTTAATAGCTTACCAGTTGTAATTAATTTTGCATTTCGTATTTTAATACCACAGTTATTTCTACTCCTCCTCCAATCACCTTTTCGGCAATTTCCATACCAACAGTTTCTGCAAAATTCAACGGAAGGCTGCAGGGCACAAGTTCACCAAATTTCATCCCAACAGTTTCTGGAACATTCAACGCCACGTGCAGGTCATAAGTTCACCATACTTCATCCTAACAGTTTCTGGAACATTCAACAGCAGGTGCATGTCACATTTATTGTTCAGAACAGTACCTTCCAAAAAATGCAAGTACCAGGTGTGGTTGCGCTCTGCATGTCTGATCGTATCCTATGTAGTGTACGTTTCAAAACATTTTTATTAACCAATCAGAAACATACTTTTTCACTAAACTAACATGCACCCTAGTTTTCACTGCACAATGTTCATCACCCAATCAGTTATCGTTTTCTCAAAAAAAAGCTTATTTTCCAGCTTTCAACATATCTATCATTCTACCAACGGACTACATAAGCTACAGACATCTTATGATTCCTTCCAGCCATACCTTCAAAATGCTAGTATGGATCGTAGGAAACAGCTATATTTTCTGGTGCAAAAGGTATGCTGAACACAGACATATTGACAAAGACCTAGGTTTACAAAATGTGGACATTAAATGGTTTGCACAGAGAGGATTAAAGTGGCACAATTGTTGCCTTTGGTTAAAACCTCTTTGCATCTCCAACCCCCTGACCTCATGATTGTGCACTGTGGTGGCAATCAACTAGGCACATTGACTGGGGTAGGTCTGGAAATGCTCATGAAGGATACCTTTGGACAATTGGTGTTGCTTTTGCCTCAAACTGTCTTTGTATACTCCAATATATGCCAAAGACAGAAGTGGAAATGGTCAAATCAATTCTGTCCTCAGATTGAGAAAGCTAGGAAGAATGTCAATAAAGCTGTGTCTGCATACCTCAGAGATCACACATTTTACATATACCTCCAAACACGTGCTGCTCCTAGGAGCGGAGGGGGAGGGAAGAAGCCTACCCCCCCCCCCATATTATTAAATTTGCTCCAAGGAAGTGCTGGTCCCCGTGACAGAAGTAGACTCTGCATCATAACTAAAAATTGGTCCATGGAACTGACCCACCCGGGGGCTTAATTAAATGAAGCACTCAACACCGCGCTTCATTTTTCTTTTTCCGGGCGTGATTTCCAGTCCCTACGCGAATCCTGCCAAAAATAATATATACGTGCTGCTCCTCGGAGCGGAGAGGGAGGGAAGACGCGTACACCTCCATATCGTTATATTTGCTCCAAGGAAGTGGCGGTCCCCATGACAGAAGTAAGCCCCGCATCATAACTAAACATTGCTCTTGGGAACTGGTCCACCCGGGGGCTTAATTAAATTAATTAAACGAAGCACTCAACACTGTGCTTCGTTTTTCTTTTTACCGCCGTGATTTCCAGTCCCTACGTGAATCCCACCAAAAACATATACATGTGCTGCTCCTCGGAGCGAGACGGAGGGAAAACTCATACCCATTCCCCAATATCATTATATTTGCTCCATAGAAGTGCCGGTCCCCGTGACAGAAGTAAACCCCGCATCATAACTAAACATTGCTCCAAGGAACTGGCCCAACCGGGGGCTGAATTAAATGAAGCACTCAACACCGTGCTTCGTTTTTCTTTTTTCCGTCGTGATTTCAGTCCCTACGTGAATCCCGCCGAAAACATATAAAAATGTTTCTTTACGTTCTGACTCCCTGTGACACCCACTGAGCACCCTAGGAAGGTCACAGTGTTCCTACCCTACCCTCTTCTCCTTTTCCCCCCCTTTTCCCCCTACTCGTTTCAACCGACTCACAAAATGGCTGCCAACGCTTCCTAGTTTGAAGTGTTGGCAGCCAATTCCAGGCAAGCTCGTGCTCAGAACGCCTCAGCCAATCAGATCTCACAATTCTCAAATATCGATATATGTAACTCTTTAAATATCTCAAGAACTACTGAACGGATTTACACCATTTAGACAAAAGTGTGCTTTCTGGACCAAGAGCTATCTCTCTGCCAAGTTTGGTGTAATTCTGTTCAGCAGTTCGGGCTATAGCCGTGTCTAAAGTTTCCTATGAAAATTAACATGGGGAAAACGTGTTTTGGGACCGCCCCCCCCCCCTTCATGAATCACCCCCAAACTTTTAAGATAGGAGCTGACCTGAATGAACAATTAGTTTTGAAAATTTTGTGAAGATTCGTCAAACGGCGCCAAAGTTATTGGTAAAGCAAAAACCGCTTTTCCTATGGAAACTAGGTTCTAACTATATCTACCGGCGACTGCCAGTAGGTAATATATATATGTATAGAGATATATATATATATATATATATATATATGAGAAAAGGAGGTTGCCGTTGTATTGAGTCGCACTCCAACTCGGTACGCTGTTCATGCAGGCGGCCCCTGCGCGGACACACATCACCCCGTTCTTTCCTCGCCGACGCGTTTCGGGCTATTGCGCCCTTCATCATTGGGCGTGGTTAAGGCAAAGCCATGACAAGCAGGACCAACAGTTACATCCCCTTTATTTGAATCAACATGGCGTACAGGTGAGTATCACGCACTGGTTTCTGGGACTGGTAGTCATTATATTACCCAGGTGGGTTGCTGCCACAGAATTGTCCATTAAAAAGTTCTTAGAAGCTCAAATATGTCCTATCACAGCTCCCGCCTGTTTTACCAAACAGCTCCAAGTTGCTCCGTGTTACACCATGCCCCAATAAGCAGGAACGGACTCACATGGGGTCTTGTGATGGTGCGGCTCGTGGCCCAGGCAGGACCACTTTAAATGAGAAAAGGAGGTTGCCGTTGTATTGAGTCGCACTCCAACTCGGTACGCTGTTCATGCAGGCGGCCCCTGCGCGGACACACATCACCCCGTTCTTTCCTCGCCGACGCGTTTCGGGCTATTGCGCCCTTCATCATTGGGCGTGGTTAAGGCAAAGCCATGACAAGCAGGACCAACAGTTACATCCCCTTTATTTGAATCAACATGGCGTACAGGTGAGTATCACGCACTGGTTTCTGGGACTGGTAGTCATTATATTACCCAGGTGGGTTGCTGCCACAGAATTGTCCATTAAAAAGTTCTTAGAAGCTCAAATATGTCCTATCACAGCTCCCGCCTGTTTTACCAAACAGCTCCAAGTTGCTCCGTGTTACACCATGCCCCAATAAGCAGGAACGGACTCACATGGGGTCTTGTGATGGTGCGGCTCGTGGCCCAGGCAGGACCACTTTAAATGAGAAAAGGAGGTTGCCGTTGTATTGAGTCGCACTCCAACTCGGTACGCTGCTCATGCAGGCGGCCCCTGCGCGGACACACATCACCCCGTTCTTTCCTCGCCGACGCGAGGAAAGAACGATACAACGAGCAATACAACGGCAACCTCCTTTTCTCATATATATATATATATATATATATATATATATATAGTTATATATATATATATATAAGTCAAATTCCTTTGCAGGATAAATCCACACGTACTCCCTGGTATAGTGTTATTTCCAAATCAGTTTAATTATATCCACAGCATGGCAAGCAGGTTAGTAACCCAACGCGTTTCAGTCTACTCAGACCTTGTTCACGGGTAAAGGACATTTTTTTCAACATTCTTTTTTTATACAAGTCACATGATGTTACATCACATCCTGCTTTGCATTGTGGTCCTTCTAGTGTACAGACCATATTGGGATTATTTTAAGCCTTCGTATTATGTGCCAATGTTAATTCTCACTAACATTTTTAAGGGCCTGTTTATCACAAAGTTGTTTCATGTCCTTGGGGGAACGTAAGGTGTTTATTTGACACGTGTATTAAATTAGCAATCTTGCGATTCTTATCTAGTCTATATGACTGGCACAAAGGTCAATTTTGTAACTCTTGTTTGGTTTACTATGTGTTCTTTTGCCCGCTAGTGGGCTTTAAATGATACCTCTATTCATTTTCTATGTACCCTCCGGTGGGTGATACTCTTTCTAAGTCAAACAATATCCCCCATGGACCTACTCTGTGATATCAAAATTTTATGTGAAGTGTGTTTAAAAATTTGCAGAAATATACACAAATATTTTTAAGTTGTTCTATATGATATCCTATTTCCTATCTGGATATCGAGAGGCAGTAATTATAATGCTTATTCGACTGTGGTGCATTATATCCAATTTTGGTATGACTTGAACCTTAGTGTCACCAATAGTCTGTTTTTCTGCTTCATAGATGGGAATGCATCTCCTCGTCCTTGTTCAATCCATACGGAACCAGAGTTCTGAAAGAAAGGATATGGCGTGATTCCTTCTGCCTCAGAATCTTTTCCCGATTGCCACCTCTCCCATGGCAACCGACCATTTCAACAGCATAGAAACTCAGTTTCTTCCAGTCACTTGCATGGTGTCTTTCCATGTGTTCCGCAACAGCATAGCTGCGGTCTTTGTTAATTGTAGCCCTTACGTGTTCTAGAATGCGTTTCTTCAGTTCACAAACCGTGCTCCCCACGTACTTTAGTTTGCACGGACATTCGATGATATAGATTACATATTGGCTTTTACAGTTAATCATTTGATTGATTTTCCATTTCTTTTGATTAGCCATTGTGATCTCTTTCAAATTGTGTGCGATTTGGCACACTTTACACGTAGAGCACTTGTAAAAACCTTTTAGTTGCAACCAGGTTTGCTGTTTTTGTGTTTCAAAGTGACTGTGGACTAATTCGTCCTTTAAGTTCTTAGCTCTCCTGTACGTGATTTTGGGATGGTTACCCACTATTTTGGCCATCGTGGGATCTAAAGTCAGTATGTTCCAGTGTTTCCGTAGGATTTGCTCAATTTGTTTAGATTGCGTGGACAATGTTGTAATCAGACGGATTGCATCTTCCTCTTGTTTTTTGTTTGGATTTTTGTCCCTAATGATGTCTTCTCTGTTTTGCTTTTCAGTTCTTTTTAGGCAATCTGCCAGTATTTTTGTATTGTATTTGCGTTTTCTGAATCTCAGTATGGATTGTTCACTGTATTTTTTCCATTCATTTTCTTCTGAGCAGATACGACGTATTCTCAGTAGCTCCCCGTAGGGGATGTTTCTTATTAAGGTTGATTGGTGGACACTCTCCGCATGTAATGTTGCATTGCTGGCTGTACTTTTACGATGTAATGTTGTGTGTATTTTTGTATCCTTGATATAAATCTCTGTGTCCAGGAACACTATACTATTCTGTTGTTACTGATACTGTACGTAAAGTGTAGGTTGGTGTCTGTATTGTTTAGAATGTTGAAATATGAGTCGAACTCTTCCTCTGACCCATTCCAAATTATGAGGAGATCGTCTATGTATCTCATCCAAGATACTATTCGCTCCACATATTGATCATTTTTGGTCTCCCAAGCCACTTTTTGTTCCCACCAGCCCATTGTGAGGCACGCGTAGCTTGGACTGAAGGAAAAACCCATCGCAGTGCCATCCTTTTGTAGATATATTGCTTCCCCAAACATGAATACATTTTTAGTAAGACATAACTCATATCTACTATCATTGCATTGTGATGTGTAAAGTGAATATTCTGTTCTTTTAGGAAATATTTACACGCTGCTAGTCCGATTTTATTGTTAATGTTGGTGTACAAAGAGATAACATCCATTGTTATCAATTTGTATGTCGGTTCCCACGCAATGTCCTGTAATATTCTTAATAGGTCTTTGGTGTCTCGTAGGTACGATGTTAATTCCTTGACATATGGGAACAGAAATGTATCCACAAAATTCGCAATTGGTTCAAGTAGCGATCCTTTTGCAGATACAATTGGTCTCCCTGGTGGTTTTGTGGGATTTTTATGAATTTTGGGGAGAAAGTAGATTGTTGCCATTATTGGATTTTCCGTTGAGAGATATTTGAACTCATCTTGATCTATTAATTTTTTCTCCCTCCACTCCTTTAATTTTGTGTCCAATTCATGTTTGATGTGTGTCGTGGGGTTTTCCTTCAGTCTTTCATAGTGATTTGTGTTGTTAAGTTGTGCATGGGCTTCTTCTACATAGAGATTTTTGTCCTGTATTATAATATTTCCGCCTTTATCGGCCATCTTGATGACGATCTCATCATCCGATTTCAATTTTTGCAAGGCCTTGCGTTCTTCCAGCGTTATATATATATATATCACTGCAAAAAACATAGGTTTCAGACATGTTATAGTTAGGAATTAGCATTTAAAAAGACTTAGATATTTACTAAAAAAAACATAGGTTTCAGGGGTGTTATAGTTAGCTGGACATTTCACTCATACAAAACCATTGAAATTCCCCCATTATAGTTAGTTCAGCTAACTATAACTCACGCGCGCGCAATGCACTTTTGATGACATCACATATTACATCACTCATGACATGGTCAGTGACATCACTCATGATATCACTGATGATATCACTGATGACATCATCCAGTGAATGTGTGTTTTACTGAATTTTAAATATGTTTTTATATGTATATCTCAAGGTTGATGGAAGAATACATGAGGATATATGTGTTTTAAAAAAAAAAATTGGTAAAATTTTATAACAGACTGATTAAGTGTATCTTACCAAATACAGGGGTTACTGAGTAATGTTTAAATATGTAAATATGTTTATCAATCTCTCACTTTTTGTATAAGTGACTGCATGGATTGGTAAGTAGCTACATGAGTGTCTATATGGGTTATTAGTTGGTTTTTAAGTTTCAGTATGAGTGTGTGAGTGTCTGTATGGTTCAGTGGGGGTATTACTGTATAGATGGATGAATGAGTGACACAGTGTTTGTATGTGTTGAACATAGCATATGTGCAGGACTGTATAGGTGAATGAGTGTGTGTATGGGTGTGTTAGTGAGTGAATGATTATCTCTATAGTGTCTTTTAAGTAACTACATTTATTTAAATTAGTATATGTGAGTATTGGTGTATATAAGTGAGTATATGTGAGATTGAGTGATTGGAAGAGTTCCTGTATAAATAAGTATGTGTTTCTATAAGTGATTGTTTAAGAGAGTAAGTATGTGTTTGTTTCTGTTGAACCTAGTATAGTGGTGTGTGTATAACGTTATATGCAATTAAATGGATGTTTGATTCTTTATTAGCATGAGTGGCTATGTGTGTGAGTAACTCTATGAATCAGTGGTGGTGTCATCAGTGATGTCATTTGAGATGTCATCAGTGATGTCATGAGTGATGTCACTGACCATGTCATGAGTGATGTAATATGTGACGTCATCAGCAGTGGATTGCGGGCGCGCGAGTTATAGTTAGCTGAACTAACTATAACGGGGGAATTTCAATGGTTTTGTACGAGTGAAATGTCCGGCTAACTATAACGTGTGAAACCTATGTTTTTTTCAGTGAATTTGCAATGTTTTTTAAATGCTAACTCCTAACTATAACGTGTGTGAAACCTATGGTTTTTTCAGTGTATTTGCAAGGTTTTTTAAATGCTAATTCCTAACTATAACGTGTGTGAAACCAATGGTTTTTGAAGTGAATTTGCAAGGTTTTTTATGTTTAAAACGTTTTTATTGAAACAAAACAAACCATGGGGGAGGGGGATAGGAGGTTAGGGTACATATAATACAATCAAAGAAAAAAGGTGCAACTCAAGAGGGTTGGCGATGGATAGCTCGATGGGCCAGGGGAAAAGCACAGTAAATGAAAGGCTAGAAATGCAATCTGTGGAATCCCTGCGTGCACATCCAACACCCCAAATCTGAGCAATGAAAGCCAGCAGCAACTCAACAAAGCACAATCCACCCCCCCCATCCCCCATTCCCCCAGTAAAGAAAGGAAGGAAGAAAAAACAATACCCCACCCCCCCGTCCTATGGTCCCGCGCCAGATTAATCCTCACCAAGAAGCCCCGCACCCCCCCCCCCCCGGAGGCCCCCATCTCACACGTGATCTAGTCCGCCGGGATCACCGGCGGCGTCAACCTGAGAAGCCTAAGATACCTCGGACAGGTGAGCTCCCGGAATTCGGTGGACAGCAGCGCTAGAAAGGGTTGCCACAGCTCTTCAAATTGGTCTACCTCCCCCGCCACCGTGAGCGACAGCTTCTCCATTCCCAGCACATGCCAAGGCCTATGCAACCAACCCGTGATGGAGGGGACAGTGGTGGTGCGCCAGTGGATAAGGATGTTCTGGACCGCAGACCCCAGCGCAATCGCGATCTGCCTACCCCTGCGGGACTTCAGTGGGTACATTAGGTCATTGGGGAGGCCCAGCAGGACATACGCCGGGAAGCGCGGCAGCTCTATCCCAAAGTGCTTATCCACCTCGTCCAAAACTTCCTTCCAGTAAGCGGTCAGCACGGGGCAATCCCAAAGAATGTGTGAGAGGGTACCCTCCTGCCCCCAGCCCCGCCAGCACCCCTTGTCAGTGTGTTTATGCATTTCATACAGTCTCTCCGGGGTGTAGTACCAATAAGTGGACACCTTAGTAAAGGTCTCCGTAAGGCCCGTGTGATATGCAGAGTGCCGCGCCCGATACGCAATTTTGTCCCATTCCTTGTGGCTGAGTGTCCTACCCAATTCCCTGTGCCAGCGCTCCCTCCCCGGGTTGTAATAGTGAAACGGCGGGGGTTGTAGGTACTTGTACAGATCGGTAATTAGCTTAGCGTCGGAGGTCCGGGTAGCCAGCCACCTCTCATACGGTGTAATATGACGAGCAGCGGTGTCACGCACCTGGGGCTGGAGGGCCCAATGCCGAACCTGCATGTAGCGCAATCTGTCCAGCTCAGTCAGGCCGAACTCCTGGCGGAGTTGCTGAAACGGAATCACTCCCTCCGGGCCATAGATCTGGAAGAGCGCCCTGCAGCCCGCCTGCACCCAATGGGAGAAAACTCCCGGCTCCATCCCTGGGGAGAAGTCCGGGTTGCCCACTATGGGTGTGAACGGCGAAGGGAAGGTGGTGAGGCCCCGAGCCTCACAGACTGCGTCCCACACCCGCAGGGGGACCCGCGTAACAAAAGAAGCGTAAAGGTTAGGGGGGCGGTGCGCACGGCGCAAGAATGGAACCTCTTGTAAGGTGCGGCCCGCCACTGCCTGGTCTTGAAAGAGCCAGTGTTTGTCGGACTCCCACCTGCTCCACTCCACCAGATATCGCAGCTGTGCCGCCTGAAAGTACTTACGGAGGTCCGGAATACCGAGACCCCCCGCCTCCGGAGCAAGCGTGGAGAGGACCCTCTTCATTCGTGGCTTGCGGCCCTGCCAGACAAAGCGGGAGATGTCAGCCTGCATTTGTCGTATCCAGCCCACCGGGGGCTGGAGAGGGAGGGCCCGGAAAAGATACAGTATCTGGGGCAACACCGTCATCTTAACCGCCGCGATTCGCCCCAGCCAGGACAGTAGGCCCTTGCTCCAGCGACCAAGCTCCTCCTTGATCTTCCTACTGAGGGAGGCATAATTGGCCGTAACCATCTCCGGTAATGTGGGCGCCAGCAGAATCCCCAGGTATGGCACCGTGGACGAGGACCACTGCATGGGGAAGAGTCGCTGAAGGTCCCTCCTGGTGTCCGCAGCCAGGGACACGTCTAACGCCACCGACTTGCTCATATTCATTTTGAAGCCGGCCACACAGGCAAAGGCGTCCAGTTCCTGGAGGCAAGCAGGCAGCGACCTCCTAGGGTCGTCCAAGGTCAACAGGACATCATCCGCGTAGAGACTGACAGTGTGGACATACTGGCCCATCCGGACCCCAACAGCATCCGGGTTATCGCGAATCCTCTGAGCAAACGGCTCCATGTAGAGGGCAAACAAGAGCGGCGAGAGGGGGCAGCCCTGCCTCGTGCCGCGTTCGATGGCAAATCCACCGGAGCTACACCCGTTGACCCGCACCGACGCTGAAGGATGCTTATAACAGTTGAATACCATGGTGCGGAACTTATCCCCGATTCCCAATTTCTTGAGAACCAGCTCGAGATACGGCCAGTGAACTCTGTCGAAGGCCTTCTCCGCATCAACGGACAGCAACATCCGCTCCCCCGGGATCCGCGAGGCCTTCTGCAGAACATGCGCCACCCGCTTGGTATTGTCAACCGTCTGTCTGCCGGGTACAAAGCCAGCCTGGTCCGCCTCCACCAATCCGGGGAGGTGTGGACCCAGCCTGGACGCTAGAATCCCTGTATACAACTTGAGGTCGACATTTAAGAGCGAGATGGGTCGATACGAACCGCAGAGGGCCCGGTCCTTCCCAGGTTTCGGAATTACCGCGACCGTCGCCCTCAGGAGATCCGGTGGGATGGCTCCCGGTTCGGAAAAGGAATTAAATAGCCGAGTAAGGACAGGGGCCACAGCCGTGCAAAAAGTCTTGTAAAACAAAGACGTGTACCCGTCCGGGCCCGGGGCCTTACCATGCTTCAGCCGCGCGATAGCGGAAATCACTTCCTCAACATGGATATCCCGCTCCAGGTGGTCCGCCTGAGCCGGATCCAGCACCGGAAGGGTCACCGACTCCAAATATCCTTCGGCGTCCCGTGGCGAGGAGGGCTCCTCAGCATACAGCGCCTCGTAGAAGCCGCGGAAAGATTCCGCTACCTCTGCGTCCCCGGAGACGACCACCCCGTCCGTGCCCGCCAGTTCCTTCACGACGCCACGCTGCTGCGTGACCCGGAGCCGGTGTGCTAGGAGCTTGCCACATTTGTCCCCCCCAGTGTAGAAGGCATGTTTCAAGCGCAAGGCGGCATACTCCGCCCTATCAAGATCCAGTGCCGACAGGAGCTTCCTCGCAGCCTTCAGCTGCCTCCACACCCTTGGCGCCCCCGTGCGGCGGTGGACCTGCTCAAGCTCCCGGACCTGAACGGTCAGCTCGTCCCTCTTCCGTTGCCGCTCCCTATTTTCGGCTGCGGAGATAGAGATAAATTCCCCCCGGAGGACTGCCTTCAATGCCGCCCACTGTGTCGTCTGCGAAGTGTCGGTGTTGCTATTGTGAGTTAGGTAGTCCTGTATGACCTCCCCAATGCGCTGCACTACAGACTTTTTGTGTAAAAGGGTATCCCGGAGGCGCCACACCCCCCGAGAGGGGGAGGCCGCCGGCCACTGGAAAATGCCGGTGACTGGTGAATGGTCAGACAAGGTCAGGACCCCGATGTCCGCCGCCGTGGCAGCGGCACGCATCGGTCCACTCACCAGAAGGTAGTCCAGCCGCGAGTAGGTTCGGTGTGCGTGTGAAAAGTAAGAGTAGTCCCTATCCGTGGGGTGCATGGAGCGCCAAAGGTCGTGTAAGTCCATTTCCGCAATCCGGGCCTTCACAGCCCGGGACAGTTCCCCCATCTGCGGGAAGCGCTGCGCCGATCTGTCCATCACAGAATCGAAGACAATATTAAGGTCTCCCCCCAAAATGACGTGGCGGTCGGGAGAAGCAGTGACATCCACCAACACGGAGTCTAGGAAACGCTCTTGGTGGTCGTTTGGGCTATAAACGGAGCCGACCGTAAACGCTATGCCTCCTAAGCGCATGCGGTACGCAAGAAGCCTCCCCTTCTGTTCAGCACACTTATACAAAACCTCCCCCCTAAAGGAGCTCGCTAGAAGAATGGCTACCCCCGCCGTCTTGTTCGCTGCCGAGGAGAAGAACTGGGTAGGTGTAAGGGTGCTCAGAATCTTCTGCAGGAGCGTCAGGAGCCTGAAGATCTATCTCTGTCTTCCCCTGCGGCCTTCCGTCTCTATCAGACCCTAGAGAACCGGATGACACGCCAAGGGAAAACAGGGTGACAAAACAAGGGAAGGAGGGTATGACTTCAGAGGTAGTGTTGAGGAGGGTCCAAGGAGGTGGGTCTTCTCTGGATACACACTGTAATAGAAAACCTAATCACTCTTCCCTCCGGCACATACACAGTAAACCATGAACATCAGCAAGCCCACCTACCACTGGGGTCTGGAGTTCTTTGCAGAACGGGGAATCGCCACCGTTGGAAATACCAGGTACACAGGAGGGGACAGGCATAGAATGATCAGTTTTCCTAAATCACATAAGCAATAAGTCAGAGGAAATTAGGTAGGGGAGACAATGTTCACATCAGAGCTTCTATAGGTCCTTTACTCACTCATGGAGACCACTCCAACTCCCCTTTCCGGTATTTACCAAAGGCCGGTCCAAGGGAACTTCTTAGGATGTGGACTACGACCTAACAGGTAAGCAGCAGGCAATAACTATTCGATTCACTCATACTTAAGGTAACTATAAACACATAAGAAAATGGAGCGCGTTGCGCTGTTACCGTGTTTCAGTCGTGCATCGGCTCTACTTCGTGGTTCACGCTAGCAGCCCCCTTGTATTCGTGAAACTTCCAGTCTCCGAGGAGAACTATCCCACCATTCATAAAGAGGAGGAATAAATCAGGGTAGTGAGATAAGGGGGGCGACTGAATGAGGAACTAGGTAGAACTACCAGATGCCGTTGGAATGGAAACTAGTAAATTCCCAGTAAAGGGAAAACAAGGATATTGACGGTTGAGTGGGACTGAACGGTGCAAGGAATAGCTGAACCCTCAGTGATATCAAAAACGAGACGTGTGGACAGAGTGGGGGAGGGCACCGTTAAAGAAAAAGAGAAGCACACTATATACAAATATCCTACCGCCACCAAGGTGCTCGCGCTGCGGCTGAGAGGCAGCACTGGGATAAGGAACGGCGTGCACTCACGCGAAGTGACGCCGCCCCGGGATGGACAACAAACAATAGAAACACACAAGCGAGCTCCAAGGTGGAACAGGAGAGCTCGCAACGGTAATTCTTTGGCGTCTTGCAAACACGCCAAAACCGCTCGAAAAGAACCCGCAAGGATTCACGATACTCCGGAAACAGGATGCAATCTTTCCGGAAGTCAGGCATTCAACACTCGGACAAAACCAGGCAACTAGGCTAGAACGCTAAGCGCGATCGTACGCGCCTAGCCTCCTTAAATACTGGCTCGTCTGTGGATCGGAGTTCGAGTCCCGGGGCATGACAGTAGGGAACTTAGCAGAGCGCAGCCTATGGCAATCCCGGGACAATAAGTGGGTCTCCTGCAAAAGGCAAATGTTCGCCTGCGTCCCCTCCAGCAAAGATAAGATCGCTCTGCGCTTCACGGGGTTATTCAGACCCTGAACATTAAGGGTCACTACCTTTAGGGCCGACATTCCTCTCGGGGATCGGGAGCGCCGTGCGATGGGCAGGGGATCAGCGGGTGGGGCGCGCGGGGCAGCCGCGCAGGACAAGCCAAAACAGACCAAGCGTGGGCATAGACAACATCGGACGGGACCTCCCCAACCCCAGAACAACCCCTACACCCACCCAAAACACAACCCTGGCAACTAGCCAAACGCAAACTCAAACACCCCATTGTCCCAGTCAAGCCCCAAAACGGGCAAGTCCGTAGAAAAGAACGAAGTGGACGTCCAGCCACTCACCTCCATCCGCTCCCCCCCGACCCCCCCGCCCCGTACCCAGCGTTTAAAGAAGCTAAAGGCATCTCCCCCCGGAGTGAGTGTTAGGCCGTCAAGGCCACGCCGGTGGAGCCGGCCGAGTCCCTGGCCGCCGCCCTCAAAGCGTCGGCCATGTCCGCCCTGATGGTAGGGGAATCAGGACGCCCTGTGCTGGCCGCTGATCGTCGTCTCGTCGACCTCCGCCGGCTCCGTCTCTCCGAGGGCCTCCACGACGGTGTAGCTCCTTCCTCCTCCGCCGCCATAAGCCCCAGGACTCCACAAATGTCCTGCAAGGAGCGTAGCTGGTGTAGCACCCCGTTCCACCGGAAGATCAGGCGGAAGGGATGACCCCAAGAGTATGGCGTCTCGTGTTCGCGCAAAAAGTCAGTGGCAATCCTGAAGGACCTGCGTTTCTGCAGCGTGATGGCGGAGAGGTCCTGGTAAAGCGCCACCGGCCACTCCCGGAAAGTCAGGGGCTGTTTCCTGCGGGCCTCAGTCATGATGCGTTCCTTCAGCGGGAAGGCCAAAATGTCCGGTGGAGGTGCCGATGACTGGCGCTGCCGGCCAACCCTATGTGCCCTATCAATGCCAATGGGGAAGTCCGCAGCTTCCCCCAGGCTCTCTCGGAACAGGTCCCGCAGGTAGCCCCCCAGATCGGACCCCTCGTCTGCAGTCGGCACACCACGCACTCGAATGTTGTTCCTCCGTGATCTGTTCTCGAGGTCCTCAGAGTGGGCCTGGAGCTCAACACACTGCTCCCGGAGGCGGAGAACGTCCTGTTGAAGATGGACTATCTCCTCCTCCCGGCGTTGGGCCTCCGTCTCCACCGTTTCAACGCGCTCGCCAAGGCCCTCCACTTCCCTGCGCACTTCCCGGACCTCGCTGGCCACCTCCCGCTTCAGTGTCTGGAAGTCCTCCCTGAGGGAGCTAAACAGTTCCTCCATAAAGGTCCTCGTGACGGGTGGCTCCCCCCCAGTCACATCCGCCGAGGCCCGGGAGGACCCCGGCGAAGGCTGTGTTCTGTCCCGCAGTTGCTGGGCCCTGCCAAGCATGTCCGGCAGGGTGCGGTCCCCCTTCTTCGAGCCGCCTCTTCCAGACATCGCAAGCACTGCGGTCGGGCACAGGTCCAGCCGCCCCAGGGATGCCCAGCTGCTGGCAAGCGCTCGACGTGGGTGTCCCCCCACAAGCAGAGTCGCTGCGTCACAGGTGACAAAATGGCGGTCCAGTCCGGTCACCGCCAGCCGCGGGTGCCCAGCCGAGACAGCAATGGAAGCTACAGTGGGGGGCTCCTCATCAGCACATCCCCCAAAAAGTCGGCCCGGCAGCAGCGGCGATCACATACATCCACCAGCAAGGGCTCCGGTGAAGGCCAACACCACTGATCCCTCGGGGACAAGATGGCGGCGGGGCGGGGCAGGGCAGAACGACCAGGCCCGGCGACACCACCGGGGCCCCCGAAACGCACAGCAATCAAATAGGTTCCACCGCCGGTTTCAGTCTGTCACACGCAGGGGCCCAGATGGTCCGACCCCAGCAGAGAGTCCGCCGTACTTCGGCCAAGGGACAGGGGCCCCGCAGTGCGAAGTGTCGCCGACACAAGTCTGAGTGCCAAAGCACCCGTCCGAAGTATTCCGCACCGTCGGGTCCCCTCCCGCAGGGCTCCTTCACCCTCCGTCGAGCGACGGGCCAGATTCCCTCCAGATCGCAACTTTCAGCACCAGGCCCAGCCGAGGCGCCCGGACAGCACTCCGATGCGCTCCGCCTCACAGGCCCTCCGTCGCTCCTCGAACTCGAGCGGACCCCTTGGGGACATCCCCCGAGGCGATCCGAACCAAAACGGCAACAACGTGCGCACCAGGTGCTCCGCCACGCTCCTCTCCCACGCTGAGCCTCAGCGGGGGGAGAAAAGCATAAGAAAAGGGCTCAAGCTTGGCCGGGCCGGCGGAGCTACGGGAGGAAGCGTCCGCTCACCCCGCCATCTTGGCCACGCCCCTGCAAGGTTTTTTAAATGCTAATTTATTAATGTTTTATTATATTTTTTAAATATGTATTTTACAATAAGCTACCTATGTATATAGTTGTAGATTGACTTTATCCTGTAATATGGAATGCCTGAGCTCTTTTTTTTTAAGTTGTATAAAGTTGAACAGCATAATTAATATCTCATATAAACTTTTTTTTTTTAAAGGGTTTTTGACCGTGCACGCACGGTGCACGCATGCGTACGTGCCCCGTGTGCGCATGTGTACGTGCTCCATGTGCGCATGCGTACGTTGTGCGTGCTCCGTACGCGCGTGCTCCGTACGTGCATGCCCGCGTGCTCCGTACGCGCATGCTCCGTACGCGCTTGCGCGCGAGCTCCGCACGGCAAGTCATGTGATTTAGAAACAACACTTTTCATTGGTTTATAGTAGTTTCAGTTCCAGAAACTTCCAACACCACACCCACTCCCCTCATTATTTCTTCTGATTCCCTGAGAGAAGGAGCTGAGCAGCTTTTCCAGTACTCCAGTACTTGAGAATGGCAGAGCAGCAGTCATCTTCTGGGAGTGAGCAGGAGACCCTTGTGAGACAGAGGAAACAGAAAGACTCTTTTATATGGCAATTTTTTACATTTCCAGTGGGGCAGAAGAAGGTGAATGCTCCAAAAGTCACCTGCACTATTTGTGGTGTTGTCTTATCAAGAGGAGATCCTAAAAAGAAATACTCTTTTAGTATTTTCACTATGATCAGGCACGTTAAAGGAGTACATCCTGTGGCTTTTGCTCGAGCTGCTAGCAACAACCCTCCAGCAGCTCAGCCGAGCACATCCGCAGCAGCTCAGCCGAGCACATCATCGGCAGCTCAGCTGAGCACTTCATCTGCGGCGGCAGCTTCACCTGCTTCTGTTCCTCTGGATATACACCCTCTATTCAAGAGGGTGCATATACAGTGCAATGTGTGCAATGCTCTTCTCTCTTATGGTGACACCAGCATTCCCCTAATAGAGAGCAAGATACGACAGCACACATGCGGCACCCCATAATTTTTTGTTCCTCTGTTCCTCAATTAACACAACGGCTCTTTTTAGAGCCACCTAACATCTAAACACTTAAATTTGATTTTTAATTCTATTTTTTTAATGAATTTTTTCTGCCGTGCGCGCACCTAGCGACGGTGCGCGCACAGTGCGCGCACCTCGCGATTGTTTTAAAAAAAATAAAATGTTTTTTTCACCCTTCGGGGTCCTTCAGGAACCCCCTGACAAATGCTAGGGGGTCAGGAACTCTGTACCCTGCCCCCTTTTCACGTTCTCCACCTTTCTTTTTCACTGTCACACACAAAATGGCAGACAACACTTCCTGATTTCGACCGATTCGAATGTTGACTGACATGTAACCACCAATCACAATTACTCTCGCGCACGTTAAGGTGCGCGCATGGTGTGCGCTTATAGATATTTATGTACTTTTAACTGCAATTTTCTCAGGAACTACTGAACAGATTGACACCATATATGCAAAAGGCACATCCCTGACCTGAGGACTACCTCTTTGCCAAATTTCAAGTAATTCTGTTCAGCCGTTCGGGCTGCACCTTCGACTAAAGGTCCTATGGGAAAATGCATGGGGAAAACGCGTTTTGGGACCCCCCTTTTTTCTCAGCCCCCGCTTGACGAATCACCCCGAGACTTCCAGGGTAGGAGCTGAGCAGAGCGCCCCATTAGTTTTGAAAATTTCGCGAGGATCCGTCAACCGGCGCCAAAGTTATTCAAAATAGAATTTTCAGATTTCCTATGGAAACACGGTCCTAACTATAAATATCTACTGGCGACCGCCAGTAGATAAAGTATTTAATACACATATTAGGGCAAGACATTATCTAAGGTAATCATAAAAATAATATACTTTTGGTTTTAATAAACTTATATTACTTTTTAATGCGATTTCGCGAAGTCGCGTTGGGTGCGTGCTGCCTGTGCGCACGGTGCTCGGACCCCATGTGACCTGAAAAAAAAGGATTTGATTGGTTCATAACATTTCCCATTGTAACTATTGAAGGACCCCACCCATTTCCATCATTCTTCTTTGAGCTTCTTTGGAGGAAGATCTTACACCTTAGAACTAGAAGAACTTTTTGGGGGAGATTTTCACAGCTGCAATTTTCCAGTATCTGAAGACAATGGCTTCTGGACAGCAGCCACCATCAGATTCAGACCATTCGTCCGATGAGGTATTTGTTGTGGAACATGCACGCCCAGAAAGATACACCTCTGTGGTGTGGACATTTTTTTCCTTCCCAGAAAGACAAAATAAAACAAATTCCACTAAAGTGACTTGTAAAATATGTCAAAGAGTGCTTTCCAGAGGTGATCCATCGAAAAAATACTCTTGTGGCACTGAGAGTATGAAAAAACATCTGAAGACTCTGCATCCCGTGAACCTGGCCAAAGAGGAATGCAGAAGACTCCGGGAGCAGCCTCCGCCAGCAGTGGCAAGCACTTCTG
Source organism: Triturus cristatus (assembly GCF_964204655.1). Classification (NCBI taxonomy): domain Eukaryota; kingdom Metazoa; phylum Chordata; class Amphibia; order Caudata; family Salamandridae; genus Triturus; species Triturus cristatus. The sequence goes on from NC_140594.1 coordinate 662,878,002, forward strand.
CGGCATCACCATCGACCACTCACCCGGTCATACGTCCAGAATTTGGAAAACTGAAAATTTGTTGCATTAAATGCAACAAACTGCTCTGTTATGGAGAGCAGTCAATTGAACTTATCTGCCGAGCACAGCAAAACCACAAGTGCTAAACTTGTGTTTATTTTTTTTTGCAGAAGTTGACTGTTTTGTTCCTCCTGTTGTCTTTTTTTCGTTTCCAAAAAAAGCGAAAAAATAACAAAATTGTTCCAAAAAGTAAAAAAAGAAAAAAAAAGAAGAAAAAAAAGTTATTTTCAGAACTAACATCTTTGTTTAAAAAAAGAGCTATATTTGTATGATCGTGTGTGAAAGTTTGGTTGGATGTATGTTTAGTGTATAATTGACTGAAAGAATATATTAGTAGTGTATGCTGAATGTATAAGTGCAGAACTAAAAGGAAGTGCTGCAGCATGACACTATAACCTCTTTAGCTGCAGTGTGCTGTGGTACTTCCGAAGCACAGGGATGCAACATATGTGAATAAATATGTTGCAAGTCTATGCTTCCCTCTGCACTGCTGCTTAAACTGCAGCCATGTAGTGACACAGGCACCCTTGCACCATGGTGCAAGGATATCTGTGTCGTGTTGAGTTTGTTTTTCTGCAGGAAGGCACACCTTCCTGCACAAAAACAATGAAAGAAGGCATTTTTCTCCTTCAATGTATGCTGTGCATTGTAGCATATATTGAAAGAGAAAAAATGAGGAGAAATTAAAACAATTCTCCTTGTTGTGCCTTGCTACACCAATTGGAGGATGGTGCAGCATTCACACACAAGTCCAGATTTATGATAAATCTGGAGATGTGTTTTGTACTATGAGTGTTCTGTGCAAAGACGCACAGCAACACGTATAGAACGCCCTTTCAACGCAAACTGGTGTGTATGATGAGGTCGTATTTACATGGAAAAGAAAAGGTAGACAGAGTGCCTTTTCCTCTCCTTGTAAATATGAAAGACTGTCTTGCGCTACAACTATGTGTTCTGCTCGATTTTCCCGGCCTTTTTGTGTTGTAGGGTGATTACTGTGACTTCAGTCTCTTACCATCCAAGTCTAAGGGTTAGAGTAGTGAATGGAGCCTATCTGCTGGGCACTTCGACATGATCCTGTGCTCTTCCCATAGATCAGGGCTTACACACATAACCTAGGGGATAGATTTGTTAGTATTAGGGATAACCTGTCCTGTAGTGAGGGTATTTCCTGGAGCCGTGCTGAATTCAGGCCTGGTAGGCCTCAAACGGGAGAGACTCCATCTTTCTTTCTGCTCCAGCAGCTTGGGAAGCTTCTAGGTCAAAGGGGATGTTTTAGTTATGAGGTGTTATTCGCTTGGAGAGAACCGGTTCAGGCCGGCCCTTATCGAAGGATTGTATTTTTCTTCATGCCGAAGACACTACATCAGGCCGGCCGGCTGGGAAAGTGTCCTTGGTACGGGGAGGTACAAGAATTTGGTGGGCGGCAGGTTACGGGCCGGAATTTTCCATGAGGAAATGCATCTCTATATTAGTGAAAGTCCGAGGCAGTTGTGGGCACTTGTTTCAGTCCGTAGGCGGCGTCTGGCCGTTAGCAGTAGAGCTACTACTTATTCCAGGGAAGACAAACGCCATCTTGAAGGCGGAGAAGAAACCGAGAGACAGATACTCTCCTAGTAGAGTAGCCAGAGAGGAGAGAGTAGCCGATGAGGAAGAGGTCCCAGTGGCTCGGAGAAGGGTGAAGGGAACAGATCCGTGCGCGGAGGTGTGACTTCCAGACGAGCCGAGGCATAGACGAGAAGGGAACCTAGATGACTACGGAGTGCAGGCTACACATTATTAAGGTGATGTCGACCCTTTCTTATTAGATTGTACAACTTAATCTTTCGCTTTTCTTTACAGGTTGTGAGTTATATTGTAATGCTGTAATGTTATGTGATTGCGTAATAAAATACCCCAGTTTGTAGTGAACCAACATGTACTGCGTGTTCTTGTATGAGAGGGTAGCTTATTCCTCTAGTCAGCTGCGGCTATATGAACAGATGTCAACCCTGATCAGGTAAGTGGTAACTGAATAAGGGAGAAGAGGAGCCCCTCAAACCAGGGAACAGGTTGTGCCCAAACTAGCAATCTTTGTGTGATCTGATGAATAATGATACCCCAATTTGTAGTGGACTAATGTGTGCTGCGTGTTCTCGTATAAGAGAGTAGCCTGTTCCTCTAGTCAGCTGCGGCTATATGAACAGATGTTAATCCTGATCGGATGAGTGGTAACTGAATAAGGGAGAAGGGGAGCCCCTCGAACCAGAGAACAGGCAGTGCTCGAACTAGCAGTCTTGGTGTGATGATGTTATGGTAATCATAGGATGAACTTGTGCTGATACTGCCGTCTGGGTAGAGAGTCCTGGGTCCGTATGGGACCGCGAGGCCGCCACTTGTGATACTGCCGTCTGGGTAGAGAGTCCTGGGTTCGTATGGGACCGCGAGGCCGCCGCTTGTGATACTGCCGTCTGGGTAGAGAGTCCTGGGTTCGTATGGGACCGCGAGGCCGCCACTTGTGATACTGCCGTCTGGGTAGAGAGTCCTGGGTTCGTATGGGACCGCGAGGCCGCCGCTTGTGATACTGCCGTCTGGGTAGAGAGTCCTGGGTTCGTATGGGACCGCGAGGCCGCCGCTTGTGATACTGCCGTCTGGGTAGAGAGTCCTGGGTTCGTATGGGACCGCGAGGCCGCCGCTTGTGATACTGCCGTCTGGGTAGAGAGTCCTGGGTTCGTATGGGACCGCGAGGCCGCCGCTTGTGATACTGCCGTCTGGGTAGAGAGTCCTGGGTTCGTATGGGACCGCGAGGCCGCCGATTGTAAGAGGTCTTGGTATGTGTATTAGGAATTCCCTGTCCTTAGGCGGTAGATATATGTGGTTACCTATTGTAGATAGGTCCTAGGGACGAAGAAACGTTCTGGCTGGGTTAGTAAGGCTCTGATGAGCGAATTCCACCTGATCCAAAAACCCAAGCAGAACACTATGTTACAAAGAGTGACATATTTATGTTTGGAAAATTGCTTGCGAATGATAGGAGGTAAGCACAGAGTTTTGTCACCAAAGATGCTCAAAGAAGAATGGTTGAAATGATTGCGGTCCTTCAATAGGTACAATGGGAAATATTATGAACCAATCAAATCTGGTTTTTTCAGGTCACATGATATCCTATGACAGAGAGATTCCAAAACGACATAGGTATAAACAGGGTGTTTTGAAGAATGTATTAAAACTTTGTAGCTTCTTGCAGATCTGCTTGCATAGTAGATAAATAAATTAACTAGTACTAGGGTTAATAGCTGGGCCAATCCTTACCTATATGACTTACAAATAGAGTAAATTCAATACTGCAAAGAGAGAACAAGATACATTTATAAGTACTTAGGTTTTGGCAAAGTGATATGACATGTTTATAGAGTGGCAAAGGGAAGGGATGGGGCCTGATGAGACTTGTGCAAACACACTCTGTGACGTGTTTTAAGTTGAGGAATTTAGTTTCTTTTAATCATGAAAGTCCCTGGGCCCTACTAACCCACCATGTTTCTGTATTGAACACCATACAGCTGCATTGCACAGAGGTGCTCTGAAACCATGTCCCATTTTATACCTCTCTGCAATGCAAGTCTTTGGCATTTTCTGCACATATCTGGTGGGTTAGTTGGCCCCAGGGACGCACAGTATTCATGTTAATTTTATCCTTTAACGTAAAACACCCACAGAGCATCTTTCCACACATATCTACTCCGTCCATCCCCCCCTTTTTCACCAGTGTGAAAACACAGCCCATTGTGCATATTAATACTTAGTTAAACTTACCTTCACAGTAATAGAAATTAAAAATGCTACACATTTTTTTCAGTTGTTTCTTATAATTTAAATTCCTGACAATTTGAAATTTTAGAATTAGTATCTGTGAAAGAGAAGAAAAAATACAGTTATATTATATAATATATTTTTTACAACTCAACTTAATTTTAACATTTTATAAAATATTTTCTTTGCTTTTTTTTGCTGTTCTCAGAATATATTGAATTTCACTAGAAACAGTGATTTCAATCGTACTCATCACATAACAGCGGGCAAAAAAACCAATCAATTAGATTGTTTAAAATAAAAACACAACTAGATCTAACATATTTATCATATACACAAATATTTCTGAATATTCAATAGAAACTACATCTTCAATAACAAACCATATAATACAAATTACCAATATGTAGAATGCTTTCTTCTAAGAGAAATTTCTTATTTGAATATGAAAAAAATCAAATAATAATACGATGAACAATTATTTTTAATTTTCGTACACTATAAATAATGTCCTTTAAAAATATATGGTGACCGAATGTGCAAGAAATAGTCCATAATTGAAATAAATACTTTTCCTCTAAACCAAATAGTATTTTTGGAATGCTTAATATTTAAATTGTCCAATAGTAATCGCATTAATACATATCACTAAATTCCTCAAAGGCCGAATTACGTTCCTAAAACTTTGGCTTCAAAAATATTAGGTAGCAATTTGGTAATTCGCTTGGCAGACGTTGTTTAAAAACCAGGTAAGCATTATTACAATATGTCCATCCTTTCTGCCATTTTAAATAGGCAGTGTAATGTCCAGATGTTGTAGAAGGACCATCATGGAAAATTATTGCTACTGCTACAAAAGCCCTTCCTGATATTGATAGTTGACTTGCTACAAATTGTTTTATTAAAGTTTCCAATTTTCCTCCATCAGCTGTACAACGTTGCATAATTAAAATTATATATTGTCCATATCTTTGTGTAAATAATGTTGATAACATTTCTTAGTTGCATTGGCTACAGTCCATGTTCTGATTTGCTGCTTTAACTAGTTTATTGAAAGACACTGATTTACAGTCTGGTAATGTCAAATATATAAATCTTTCAGTGTCTATGTCAGTGCTACATGTGAACATACAATTTTCACATTGATGTTCCCATTTATAACAAAGACCAAAAAGATTATCAATTTCTATGCCTTCATTTTTCAATACGGTAAGCATATACATTAGAAATTCCTGAGCATCTTGTTGGATATTCTGAGTAAATTGTGTAGAACCAGAACATATATCCAAAGGTTTACGAATATCAGAAACGCTTTGCATTTTAGTTTTATCTGTTCTCAATTTTTCATAAACAGAATGCAACAAAGTAACAAAATCTTTTTTCCCGATTCTCCATAATTTGCTGTTGCAATCTTTCAAGAAAAAAACAACATTGACCACTACATTAGCATAGCAGTTGATACCAGAAGTATTTTCAAACTGATAACCAACAATCTCTTCTACAGTATCCTTTTTCCTTTTGCTTGCAATCTCAACATTATGACGATTTTTTTCCTTCTCTATAACTTCACTACAGATATTCTCATATCTTCTTTTTCGACCTATCACACGCTTTTCAAACACAGGATATTCCCTTAAATGGGGAGCATACACTTTTCTTAACCTATTATACTCTTTTACACAGTTTGCATCTGCAGTAATCTTTGACTCATCAAAATCAAACAAAAACAAACCAGATAAACTTCTGACTCGCGACAAAGCAGCATATGCCATACCCTCTTTAAACATGGTACTTCCAATGTTCACCAAAGCACTGTCTACACTTAATCCTTGAGATTTATGATTAGTCACTGCATATGTCAAAGAAAGAGGAAACTATTTTCTACGTACATACAAATCTTTACCAAGCAAAAAAAGAGCAGAACAACGAGCAATTTGTTTCACTTCTTCAATCTGATCAAATTTAATTTTTAAACATTCAATTCCATCTGTATTCTTATAATTAACAAAATCCACAACTTTTCCCATTGCTCCATTCACTAAACCTTTTTCAACATCCAAATTATGCCGCAAAATAACCCGACAGTTTACACATATATAAAAATTCTTTTCTAAACCTGCAGTTTTAGAAATAGATTTTTTTAAAGAATCAGTCTTTGTTTTCAATTTCTCCATCAAAATAATAGTGATTCCTTCATGCTCTATTTTATCAATGGCTTCCATTTTTATAATTTCTTCATTTTCTAGCTTCAAAAGTTCTTCATTGAAAACAGAGCACTCGAGCACTGTTGGCATTAAGCAGATTATAGAATTATTTTCTGCAACCTTTTTATATATTTTTTCTGGAAGTATATTTTTAATTGGAAACAAGTTTGTAAGTAGTCGACTTTGCAAAGCTTGTTTGCCATGTTCTGTCAGTACTCCAATTCTTATATCTCGAAGAATACTTCCATATTCAGCATCATTTGCCTGTCGCATATTTTTCGTGCGCTCTTTGTACTCAAAATATGACCAAATGTTAACATTTCCAACACTTCCCAAGGACTTTTTTTTGTCTTCATGTGCAAGTGTTTTAAATACTGGTTGTCCTTTTATGGGAGTAAGTTGCAGTAGATCTCCAAAAACTATGACATGTTTTCCTCCAAATAACACATCATACTCTGTTTTAAGAATTTGCTGCATTCTTAAATGTTCAAAAGCAAGCATTAAGTTTGAGACCATGCTTACCTCATCAATAATCAGAAGTTTCAATTTCTTTAGTACTCTTGAAACTTCTAAACAAGCTTCTCCAGATAGCTTGTGATATTCCAATTTGTTTTCATGCTCCACAGGTAGCATGAGTAAACGATGCAATGTAATTCCTTTAATGTTGTGTGCTGCCAACCCAGTTGGAGCAGTTACAACACAAGACAAATGTGAGTCCGTTGTTTTCTGTAGATAACTGGTGATTACTTTAATTAAGAAACTTTTTCCTGTTCCAGCTTCTCCACTCACATACATTCGTATAGGTTGAAATGAGGTGCATGTGCATTCTTTCTTTTCATGAAGAAGTCCATGGTTAATCTGTTGTCTCACTTGCTGATATATTTCATTCTGTTCAACTTTTAGTTGTTCTTCTAAGTTGGCTAAGTCCATAATTTCTTCTTGAGCTTGATGCATTGCTGTTTCCACCTCATTCATGGCGATTGCTGCTTCATTTTCAACAATTGGTTGTCCTAGTGGATCTTGACTCAGTGGAGAAGAGCTTTGACTGTCTTGAGAACTGTCCCTAGCAATCTCAGCTGCAATAGTAGCTTCTTGATCAATTTCATCGTTCAACATTTTCACATAATTTGTAAAAACAGTACATTCTATGGTATCTTTACAAGCATTGAAGGCATCTTCATAACTGTGAAAGTCTCCAAGTAATTCCAATTCTAAACGCCACGGTTTGAACAGTTGCAAAAGTGCTAAATAGTAAAATTCCCTTTTATCAGGAGTGTCGCAACTCAGTTTCCTGTGATTAATTAAATTTCCTTTCCTTTGTTTCACCAAACATCCTTTGGAACCAATAACTGCATATTTTCCATCACTGATGTTTTGTGTACTATTCTGTTTAAAAGTGTAGTTTTGCAGCACTTCATAGAGACATATGTTCTCAAGATGATGACTTCTGTTTGGATAATATGTGTCCAACATATTTGTTTTCAGAATATCTGTACTTTCTGGTTCATTTAATGCTAAATATTCAATTTCTTGTACTCTTGTACAGATTTAAGAACTCGATTTCGTGTTGCAGCAAGATCTAGACTCACCCAAATGATTCTTCTAGATTTGGAGTATAAACTTGCAGATGATAACCGATCTGAGCATTCATACGCTCCAATCTCTCAATGAGATAACATCTTCAAACTGAAACTATATAATTTTTTACTTAGACTCTTCTCGTGAGAAATCTCTTCCCACATTTCTTTTAATTCCGTCTTTTCTGATTTTGTAATGTAGGATGTTACATACCGAGCGACAGCAATGGAATTATCTGCTACATACTGAATATCCATGTTAGCATTCCACATAGAGAGAATAACTGGATTGTAATCATTTATGTATTTTGATTCTTCCAATTTTTCAAATTGTAGGATTTTTTGGAGACTTTCTAGTGATAGTATGTCTCACTGCTGACATAAAACTGTTTACTCTTCCTTTTGATATTACAGGACGTGGAAATCCAAAACATTTGGAACAAAACTTTTCCTTAGACTTGTACTTTCGTCGACAGTATTTTCCACATCGATGACTTTGGAATCATAAGATTTGTTGTCTTAAATTGTTTTCTTATGTGCTTTTGGGTATGGCACATGTGGTATATTCTTCAATGAACGACAAAACAGTATCATCAGAATCAGTTCCAAATTTGGGGGCATCTTTGATCCATATGAGCATATGTATGTGAGAAGCACCTCGAGCTTGATACTCCTTTCTCCGATAGAAATCCACAACTTCTCCAAGAGGAGGATTCTTTTTATTACAGATAAAAGACATCATAGCTTCAAATCTATGATTGAAATACCTGCATACATTTACAGGATCCAAAGAGCACAATTCTCCAGGTGTCTTATATTCAATATTTGTTATATTCGAATTTGTCTCTCGAAGAAATTCAAGTAAATCATCCCAAGCATATTCAGCACAGCTTAGGGTAAGGAAGCACATAGGAGTTCCTAAGTTTCTTAGCATACATTTAAGTTCTCGATGACGATGGTACCAATACTCATTAGTGCCACGCTGACATGCCATCAGATTAATCAGCTGAGATTCTAAATGATCATCTCTCTGATGTACTTTATCAAAAAATTCCTTCGCAGAAACATTTTGAAAATGTTTTCAATATGTGATTCACTGCATATGAAAGTCCAGACAAGTCACTCTCAAACAAAAGATGAAATATATATGGGATACATTGTCGAAATCTTGGATCGTCTGCATACAATCTTGTTGTGCGATATTCAGATGCAGGAATCTGCACAGGTCGTTCATCATATCGTCCACCTTTTCCTGTTGGGAACAACTGCGGAAAACAACGAGCTTCCAAACTTTCTTCCCATACACTCATGGGACTTCCCTTTGCTTTTTTCATTTGGAATAACTCAATAGTATTTCCCATCACTTATTTGGAATGAAGTGGATGTACACTGTAATGTTCATAGATTTCTTCACATCTGGACATGTCCACTTTTTCAATTTGTCCACTTGACGTTTCAGTATCTTCTGCTAAATCTATTTCTTCTTCTCCTACATACACATTTCTATAGTACTCATTATTTTTTATCAGATACAATGTTACCTTTTGCACTTTTCTAACATCCACTAACTCTTGCCAGATTTTCTTATTTTTAGTAGGAACACCATTAACTAGAATAACTAGGTTCATTTTCTACATTCTCTACACCAATAGTTTCAATATTTTTCTTTAAATCTAGAGGTAAATATACAACTCTTCCTTTGAATCCTCTCTGTAAATCTGAAGGAGGCAATTTACCTGTTTTAGGCTCCATACGAACGATAGCCTGAACCGGGTGCACACATTGAATGAGAATAGACTCATACGTATTTAAATCTATCAGTTCTGGAGGAATAGCAACCAACTCTATATTATTATGAACAGCTCTAGCAGGCATTTTATTCTCAACTAATTTGTTATAACAATATTTACAAATACGCTGGTCAGAACCCAAATCAAAACAATGCTCTACCAACAAATAAGTTGCAAATTCCTTCCACTTATCATTATTTTCTCTTTCACTTTTTAAATACAGATCAACAGTCCTAGTCTGATTTTTATAGTGAGTTCGCCGGCAACAAATACAAGAATAATTCGGCCTTTCACCTGAAATCACCTTAAACTTTGTAATTTGATCATCAAAATTTTTTGTACTACTATGTTCAACATTCTCTTCAACATTTTCTTCTATTAATGTATTAGTTTCTGCCTCTCTTGTTCAGGACCAAAGTAACAAAACTCAAATTCATCACAAACCTTCTTCACATCTGATACTGATCCACACAAAAGAGCACTGTTCAACTCATTTAACATTAGTGCTGGACTTTTTGCATAATACAATCTTCTGACTAATTTTCGCATTTGAGTATGGTGTACTGCTAACATCCTGAAATGGTAAAAAACACTTTGCCATACTTTCCTAGAAAGACAAGCCAGAAAATGACCTTGCAAACCAGTACTTTTTCTCCCTCTGCAAGGATCTAGTCCTTGCAACATCTTAATCTTTTGTTTAACAGATTTTTTACTATATGCTCGTAAGAAATTGCGTAAAATATCAATAGATTCTTGTCGTACACTACAAATACTATTGCAATCCCAAGTGTACACTGGGGCTTTAGGACGTCTGCCTAGAACTTCATCAGCTATCACTTCTTCTGCATTTCTGGGAACCATTTTCTCTTTCTCAATTGGACAACCATGTCTAACCTCAAAAGCTCGACCACCGGTATCAACTGCATGCAACAAATTATTGGTCTGTAAATAACTCTCTTCATTAAAGAAAGGCTCAGAACTTGAACTGTGTTTCCATTCACCCAAAAAAACATCACAAAAATTTGTTCTGTTAATTACTATTTTACTCTTACTTTTGGCCTTCATTAAATGGATTGGTTTATCAAGTGATCGAATTCTGTTTAAAACTAAAATAAATAGTTTCCTTTTTACTGCAAAAGCCTTTTCAACAATGAATTCAATATGCTTCTTCTTTTTATAAAATTGTGCTCTTTTTCTATATTTTTCACATCTTTCAGCAAATTAAGAACCACTCCTTTGTAAAAAAAAATTACGTATTTCTTTGTACTGATTTTGCCTTCTTTTACCATACTTTGAATCTTTTGCATGTAAATTATCTTTTTTTCTTTTTCTGTTATTGATTTTCTTTTGTCTAGTCGAATCATTGTCAATAGTTTGCACATTCTGCACACTGTTTGTAGGCTTTGAAAGTTTTTTAATTAATTCCTTGGTTGTCTTACCAGAAGACTTCTTCTTTTTAACCAGATGATGTTGGTCATCCACTACTTGTTGTTGAATTTTCTTCGAATATTTTTCCTTTTTCTGTCCTTTTCTCTTTCTTGATTTTTCAGGCATGATAGCTTTATTATAATGATGATAAACAATATCTGTAAAAAGTAAACATAAATAAATTTATAAATTATACTTTTCAATTATTATACAAACACATGCTATATAAAAACCATTTAACCACTTTGTTTTCTCTTCACTAATTGAAATTGTAATTCAAGATGTATACATAACTAAATAGGTGATTACAGGTCAGCATGTGTAATGGACGAAGGTTTCTACCAGTGTTTGTGTTATGCCCTGGGACATTATATGAGTACTTACTCACTGACTGAATGATTACAGTCCTGCAAGGAGAATGCCTGGGAGAATGTATAAGTGTTTGGGTTTTGGCACAGTTAATTCGATTAGTACATGGTGCTGAATGGGTCACTCTCAATCATATGATTCTTAACGATATTCTTGCTTTGGACAATGTTAAAAGAATACCCTGGCTGGAGTACGTTAGAGCGGCGTTCTCCCGTCTTGGGCGTCCTGAGCTTTTTTCATCCCCATTACATATTGTTAAGGCAAATGTAGCATGGATTAAGCAGTCTTTTATAGATGGGGCAAAATTTGATCGTGAAGAGAGGGATCTTACAAAACCATGTGTTAGAGCGCATTATATGCTTCTCTTATCTCCCTCACTGGAACCCTACTTAAGTATTGTCTCTAATCCATACCATAGATTTCTATTGTTGAGATTTAGATTTAACCTGATTCATTACTCACTAGGTTTTTATTCGTCCTGGGGCAAACCTGAATGCAGCAGGCCGTGCCATTGCGATAATTTCTCACACCAAGACACATTGCACTTTATCATGTTCTGCGAGTTTTACTCTGTTAGCCGGAAAAAATATTTGCTCCCAATTTTGAAGGAAGCCGGCTTTTTACAAGTTAGACCTGCTTTGCTATTTCTTCAGCAGCTGAGCAGTACTCGCACTGTATTTAGTGTGGCAAATTTCTTGGTGGCAGCCGTGCGTTGCAAACCAAAAATTCTTACCAGCTTGTGTAATCCCGACTGACCTTTTATTGATTGTTTTTAGGTATGGTATTTTTAACTCTGTGGTCATGTTGCTATATATCATGTTTTTGATTGTATTATTCATTGTATGAAATTTGTACTTTTTATGATTTCAATTAATCGAATAAAGTGTTTTCTGACTGACTGACTGGGTCACTGGAGGTGTGCAAGGAGAGTGACAGGGTGTTTATTGGAGTATATAGATACTGACTGGGGAATTGAAAGTGTGAAACACAAGTGTGTAGGTGGTTAGAGGACTGCATGCATAGTGGATAGGCATTTGAAGCAGTTCATGTGCAAAGGCCTGGCTCACTCCATGAGTACTTGGGTACTGAATGAATTATTAGAGTAGTGCAAGGAGAGTGCCTGGGTGAATTTATAAGTGGTTGGGTTTTGGCGCAGTGAATGGATTAGTACATGGTGCTGAATGGGTCTCTTGAAGAGTGCAAGAGGAGTGACAGGGTGTTTGCTGGAAGTGTATGGATACTGACTGGGGAATTGAAGGTGTGAAAGACAAGTCTGTAAGTGCTTAAAGGACTGCATGCATAGTGGATAGGCGTTTGAAGCACTCCATGTGCTAAGGCCTGGCTCACTGCATGAGTACTTGGGTACTGAATAAATGATTAGAGTACTGCAAGGAGAGTGCCTAGGTGAATTTATAAGTGGTTGTGAGTTGGCACAGTGAATGAATTAAGACATGGTGCTAAATGAGTCACTGGAAGAGTGTAAGGGGAGTGAAAGTGTGTTTCCTGGAATGTATGGATACTGACTGGGGAATTGAAGGTGTGAAAGATAAGTGTGTAGGTGGTTAGAGGCCTGCATGCATAGTGGATAGGCGTTTGAAGCAGTCCATGTGCAAAGGCCTGGCTCACTCCATGACTTCTTGGGTACTGACTGAATGATTAGAGTACTGCAAGGAGAGTGCCTGTGTGAATTTATAAGTGTTTGGGTTCTGACACAGTGAATGGATTAGTACATGTTGCTGAATGAGTAACTGGAGGAGTGTAAGGGGAGTGGCAGGGTGTTTGCTGGAAGTGTATGGATACTGACTGGGGAATTGAAGGTGTGAAAGACAAGTGTGTATATGGTTAGAGGCCTGCATGCATAGTAGATAGGCATTTGAAGCAGTCCATGTGCAAAGGCCTGGCTCACTGCATGAGTACTTGGGTACTGAGTGAATGATTAGAGTAGTGCAAGGAGAGTGCCTCGGTGAATTTATAAGTGGTTGGGTTTTAGCGCAGTGAATGGATTAGTACATGGTGCTGAATGGGTCACTGCAGAAGTGTAAGGGGAGTGACAGGGTGTTTATTGGAGTGTATAGATACAGACTGGGGAATAGAAGGTGTGAAAGACAAGTGTGTAGGTGGTTACAGGACTGCATGCATAGTGGATAAACGTTTGCAGCAGTCCATGTGCTAAGGCCTGATTCACTGCATGAGTACCTGGGTACTGACTGAATCATTAGAGTACTGCAAGGAGAGTGCCTGGATGAATCTTTTAAGGGTTTGGGTTTTTGTGCAGGGAATAGATTAGTACATGGTGCTGGATGAGTCACTGGAGGTGTGCAAGGGGAGTGACCGGGTGTTTATTGGAGTATATAGATACTGACTGGGCAATGAAGGTGTGAAAGAGAATTTCAGGTGGTTAGTGGCCTGCATGCATAGTGGATAGGCGTTTGAATCAATCAATGTGCTAAGGCCTGGGTCACTGCATGAGTACTTGGGTACTGACTGAATGATTAGAGTATTGCAAGGAGAGTGCCTGTGTGAATTTATAAGTGTTTGGGTTCTGACGCAGTGAATGGATTAGTACATGGTGCTGAATGAGTCACTGGAGGAGTGTAAGGGGAGTGACAGGGTGTTTGCTGGAAGTGTATGGATACTGACTGGGGAATTGAAGGTGTGAAAGACAAGTGTGTAGGTGGTTAGAGGACTGCATGCATAGTGGATAGGCGTTTGAATCAATCCATGTGCTAAGGCTTGGCTCACTGCATGAGTACTTGGGTACTGACTGAATGATTAGAGTTTTTTAACCAGTTATGTGTATGCAAAGACATGAAGTACCCAAAACCTTCTCTCAGAATGGTCCCTAAATGCATACAGACTCTCAGTGTGATTCTAGACAACAAACACCATCCCTTGCATATTACCAAAACACATGTTCTTGTCTGGAATGGGTAAACGGAGTACACACAATCCACATATTTTACTACTTCACAATATTGTAGAACCCTGACTCCTTTTACAAATACATAAGCAATGACTGGTTTCTAATTCTACCAAAGTGTGAGAACAGGATAGGTTTTTAAGCAGTTATGTGTCTCAAACACATGAAATACCCAAATCCTTCTCTCAGAACAGTTCCTAAATGCACACAGACTCACAGTGTGATTCTATAAAGAAAACATTGGATTTTACAAAAACACATTTACTATTCTTGAAGAGGTAATGTGACTGCACACATACCACACATTTTAATACTGCAAATTAGTGTATAAGCCTGACTCATTTTGCAAACACATAAACAATAAATGGTTTCTATTTCTACCAAAACGTAAGTACAGCATAGGTTTTTAAGCAGTTATATGTCTGCAAACAAATGAAATATCCAAATGCTTCTCTCAGAATGATTCACAAATGCACACAGACTCATAGTGTGATTCTAGACAAACAACACTGTCCCTTGCTTTTTACCAAAACACATTTACTAGTCTACAAGGTGTAAGATACGTGCATACATTCCACATATTTTAGCACTGCATTTTAGTATTGAAGCCTGACTCACTTTGAAAATAAATAAACATTAACTGGTTTCTAATTCTACCAAAACGTGAGAACAGGATACGCTTTTAATCACTTATCTGTCTGCAAAAACATGAAATACCCAAATGCTTCTCTCACATTGGTTCCCAAATGCACACAGACTCAAAGTGTGATTCTAGACAAACAACACTATTCCTTGGCCTTTACCAAAACACATTCACTAGTCTGGAAGGGGTAAAGTGACTGCACACATTCTTCATATTTCAATACTGCACACTACTGTGAAAGCCTGACTTATTTTCTGAACGCATAAGCAATGACTGGCTTCTAATGGTACTAAAACTTGACAACATGACAGATTTTAAAACAGTTATCTCTCAGCAAATACCCGATGTAACCAAATGCTTCTCTCACAATGGTTGCCCAAATGCACACAGACTCACAGTGTGATTCTAGACAAGCAACACTATCTCTTGCATTTTTCCAAAACACATTTACTAGTCTACAAGAGGTAAGGTGACTGCACACTTTGCACATATTTTACTACTGCACATTAGTGTAGAAGCCTCACTCATTTTGCAAATACATAAGCAATGACAGGTTTATAATTCTACAAAAACATGAAAACAGGATAAGTTTTTAAGCAGTTATGTGTCTGCAAACACATGAACTACCCACATTTTTCTGTCACAATGGTTTCCAAATGCACACAGACTCACCATATGATTCTAGACAAGGAAAATGATTCTAGACAAGAAAAACTACTCCCTGGACTTTTAGCAGGAGAAACACATTACTCTTATTAAAAACAAAATGCACCACATACATCCCCTCACAAATTAATAACTCACCTTTCAAATAGTTTTGTAGATTAAGAAGTATGTCAGTCACACACCAGAGTTTCTTATACAGAATCTCTGTATTGTACTGCTTTCAGGAAAACCAAAGAATGGCAAAGTTTCCCTCTCATTCTGCACACATATACATGTAAATATCAAATCACATTGCTTCCCACATTAATTCAAAATCAAACACACATTTCTATTGGTTACACATTTCAACCCTTTCCAATTGACATAAGTTTGAACCCTACACCCAATGTGCCTTCTGCCTGTTACCATAGTAACAGTTCATGGAACACTCAACTGAGCACACAGGTCACAAGTTCAGCACACAGTGTTGCTAATCAAAACAGCAAGTGTGCTTGACTTTTTTTTACTATACCAGCTTATCCTATATGATGTTCTTTTCAAACAGTTTTTGTTAACCAATAAGAAACACGCTTTTAAAAAAGAAAAACATGCACCCTAGTTTTCAGACTAGAATGTTCCGAAACAGCCAATCATTTCTTTTCTTTTTTCAAAACTGTATCATATCCACCATTTTAGAAAAATCTTAGTTTTCAAACTGCCATTTCATTTACAGAGACCATCTGAGTGCATCCAGACCTCCTTTCAAGATTCTTAGAGTGTGGATTGTGGGACACAGCTACATTTTCTGGAGCCAAAGGTATACAGAAAACAAAGGCATTGACAAAGACCTAGCTTGGCCAAATGTAGACAATAAATGGATTGGACAGAGAGGGTTAAAGTAGCACCAATTGATGCCATTGGTTAAATCCTTTTTACATCTCCAACACCCTGACCTCATAATTGTGCACTGTGGTGGCAATGACCTAGGCACTTTGACTGGGGTAGGTCCGGAAATGCTTATCAAGGACACCTTTGCAGAATTGATTTCACTTTTCCCCCAAACTGCCTTTGTCTATTCTAACATATGCCAAAGGCAGAAATGGAACTGGTCCAATCAATTTTGTTCACGGATTGAGAAAGCTAGGAAACATGTCAATAAATCTGTTTCTGCTTATCTCAGAGATTATAGGATGGGGTCCATTTACAACAACAATCTCTGTTTTAATATGCAAGGCATCTATAGGAGAGATGGTGTACATTTTACTGATGAGGGTAACAGAGTCTTCCTCAACAACTTTAGACTCTGTATAGGTTCTTACTTATAAGTACCAAAATCTCTCAATAAACACAACGGCTCTTTTTAGAGCCACTCAAGATCGAAACACATAAGCTTGATGTTTATCTAAAAAATATTTCATTTTGTTTTGCTTGGAGTCACGCACCCTACGTGAGAGGAATCGTGCACCCTACGCGAGAGGAATTGTGCACCCAACGCGTACACACCAGGGGCTGCAAGCGCAATCGTGCACCCAATGCGTACACACCAGGGGCTGCAAGCGGAATCGTGCACCCAACGCAGTAGGAGTCATGCACCCAACGAATGCACACCAGGGGGCTGTGCTGGATGCGCAACTCCTAATTTTACCGTAAAAAAAAATAGCACCTATTACTAATTTCTATTCTCCCCGGGGATATCATCCCCCGGGGCCTATATACAACTTTGGAGACCGTGGGGGGAGCCCCAATGCCCCCACGGTCTCAGCCGGCTCCCCGCGTCCTTCAGGAGCCGGCATTGCTTTTCCACATGGGGAGCTACTAACATGCAGCTCCCCGTGTGGAAAAGCAATATGGTTAGCATTTTGAATGAGAGAGCAGGTTTCCTGCTCTCTCTTTCAAAATTCAAACCAAGTTTGCTATGACAGGGCGGGAGCCTCGGCTCATGCCCTGCCATGGCAAACAGCAGTGTCCTGGGGATGGGCACCCCGAGACACTGAAGGAGCCGACCCTGGGGGGTGGCGGCCCCCAGGGCCATCGACGGCTCCAGGAGGGGGGGCCATGCGGCCCCCTCCCACAATATTAAAAGCCCCGGGGGGTGGTGGTCCCCGGGGGTTGGGGGGGCCTTTGAGCCCCCACACCCATTTATTTTGTAGACGGTGGGTGGCGGTCCCCAGGGCTGGGGGGGCTCCCCATCAAAATTTACGGTTTTTGCCCCCGGGATTTGGGAGCCCGCGCTTCGTTTTTGTTTTTTTTACGGCAGGATCTGCGCCCCTGCGCACATTTTTCTGTTTAAAAAAAGGGTACTTCTACCCTGCCCCCTTTATACGTTTTGCACACTTCATCCG
This sequence comes from Triturus cristatus, assembly GCF_964204655.1. NCBI lineage: Eukaryota > Metazoa > Chordata > Amphibia > Caudata > Salamandridae > Triturus > Triturus cristatus. The sequence goes on from NC_140594.1 coordinate 662,895,769, forward strand.
CTGATTTCCACTGATTTCTTAAGCCTCGCTTCTACTGAGGCACAAAATGGCTGCCAACACTTCCTGGTTTGGAGTGTTTACAGTCAGGTGACAGCCAATTAGCATGCAGCTCGTGATCAGGAGGGTGCGCGCCGGGTGCGCGGATCGTCCGAGGCTATAGATATATATGTGATTTTGATTTTCTCAGCAACTACTGAACGGATTTACACCAAGATCTACCTTTCTGCCAAATTTGGTGTAATTCCGTTCAGCAGTTCGGTTTGTAGCTGCGACTAACGGTCCCTATGGAAAATTGCATGGGGAAAACACGTTTTTGGACCCCCCTTTTTTTCTCGGCCCCCGCATGACGAATCACCCCGAGACTTTCATGATAGGAGCGGACCGGAGCGGGCCACGAGTTGTGAAAATTTCGCGAAGATTCGTCAACCGGCACCAAAGTTATTTCAAATAGAATGTTGTGGATTTCCTATGGATAATATGTCCTAACTATAACTACCTACTGGCGACCGCCAGCAAGTATATATAGAGATATATTATATATATATTTTGTATGTTTTCACTTTTTGAGTTTTTTTATACAAAATATAATTTAATCCTTTTCTGCAGTAAGGTTTTTAAATGTTTTCGGCAAAATGATTATGAGTTGGAATTGTATATGTAATCCTTCTGAAGTTCAACGCTTTCTCTACGGTTCCACACACTGGAGTCGAAATAGTAAATTCATCTCCTCAGAAGTCTAGCACTTTCCCTACTTTTACTTGTATTGGAGTGGGAATAGTAAATCTACCCCCGCCGGAGTCCAGAACTTTCCCTACTGTTGCTTAGATTGTAGTTAGAATAGTGAATCTAACCCCTCCAAAGTTCATCACTGTTGATACTGAATGCTGAGGGCCTTATTACATGTTTGGCGGTCCGACCACCTACAGACCATGTCCACGTAGTTCACCCCACCACTGCGCCTGTAAACTACCGGCTACCGTATTATGAGTTGTGCTGTCTGAAACTCTGAACAAGGCGGTCTACCTCGGGGGATTGGTCTGGTCAACAATGAGGGTGCTGTGTCCAATGACGATGCCAGGTCCACGGTCCATCCGCAGAGCGTATTACGACTACACAGTCATTATCGCGGTCTCACAGCGGTGCTCAACAAACGGCAGTTACCCAACAGCGGCTGACCGCCGCGGTAAGCGCCCAAAAAAGAAACACAAAACCGTGATTTTTGGATGGGTTTAAAAACGAAACATCTGATGTCCTTTAGCAAGTGGCCACACCTGCAAATCACACTATAAAACACACCCCATAGCTGACCAGCATATTTTGCTTCTTAACTGCTGCTCAGCAAGACAGACAAGCAGACATTTTCACTGCTACACATTTTCATCTTTCTATTTAGCACTCTCCACCACTTGTAATGTTTTATTTTGGCACCTTTTTACCTCTATTACTTTTTTGTTTTTCATTCACATGCTCACTCACATTTTTGTATTTTTCACAATGCCTGTTAAATAAAAAAACAGTTTCACTGAGCAAGAGTTGACAGTCATGCTGGATGAAATCATTAGAGTGGAGCCAAACATTTTTAGGTCCCAAGTCCAGCAGACTCCTCTCAGTAGGGAAATAGAAATGTAGGACAGGATAGCCAACAGAGTGAATGCTGTTGGTAACACCCTGCACCCACAGGGAGAGATTAGGAATAGGTGGAACGAGATCAGGTTGAAGGTACGGCCAAGTACAACAACCACCAACTAGAGGCTCAGAGGACTTGTGGTGGCCCTCCCAGCACACCACTACAACTCTTACCATGAAAGGAGAAGGTCTTGGCCATCCTGCATACCAAGGGCTTGTGAGAAATTATGGGGAAGTGAACTCTGGTAAGTTACACTTCAATAATTACCACAATATCACAATGCCCTGTTTGCATTCAACTCTGAATTTCCTATTCTGTTCGCCATCTACTTTCCTAACATGCAATACTTAAAGTATCTGAGAGGTTGGTTTGTCTGTGGCAATGCACATTGTTGCATATAAGAGCACATGTATCCAACTCCAGGAAATGTCACATGTTGCAATGCTGTCAGTAAGTGCATTTCCATCAAAATATGTATACTAGAGTCATTAATGGGTGAAAATGTATATGTATGGTCCACTCCAAACACATGTTGCCAACAGCTATGGTATACTGATTGTTTGTCAAGTGTTGCTAAAGTGAGATCGAAGGGACTACAACTATCATGAAGCCTTGTCACTCCAACTCTAACCAAGATGCTACACTCCTTTTGCCCCTTCCCACTTGTCTGCCATGTTACTACGGATCTTCACTATTTAGACAGCTTACCATTACTCAAGTATTGCTAAAGTGAGATTGAACTGACTACAAGTGCCATGGGGCCTTGTCACTCCAACTCTAACCAATATGCTAACTCCTTTTACCCCTTCTCACTTGTCTTCCATGTTACTACTGATCTTCAGTAGTCAGGCAGCTTACTATTACTTAACAGTTGCTAAAGTGACATTCAACTGACTACAACTACCATAACACCTTGTCACTCCAACTCTAAGCAAGATGCTTCACTCCTTTTGCCCCATCTCACTCGTCTGCCATGTTACTACTGAAGTTCCCTAATCAGGCAGCTTACCATTACTCAAGTGTTGCTAAAGGGACATTGAACTGACTACACCTACCATGAGGCCTTGTCATTCCAACTCTAACCAAGACTGTCCTTGAATTTCTGCCTATATTTCACAGGGGTCAACCTATTTTCTTGAGAAGTATGGGCGTCATAGGGGTGTACTGTGTCTGGTCCTCTGCCTCTAGTGTTAGAAGTGTGTTCCTCTCCACTGAGGGCATGTACCTCCACAAGCTACCCCCCAGTACTCCTCAGGAATTTTGTGCACCCTTAGAGCCACTTCATAAGGAGAACCATTTGCCAATGTCGTCTCCCACCACATAGTTTGCCACCAAATCCTTTGATATGACCTTTCTTTCTCCAGTGGACACTGCAGGTATGCTGCCACCACTCCTGAAGGTCTCCACCTGTTTGGCTTGGATAGCCATCCCCTTAAGTGTATGCTCATATGCCATTCTTTTCTCCTCCATCTTTAATTTGGCAAGCTCCAGCTCTCTCTTGAAATTTCTTTCCTCCATCCTGTCCTTCAGCGCCTGTGGGGCTAAGCCTCTGGCAGATACACAGCTCCGTACTCGAACCTGAGCATCAGGGACATCCATGTTATCTGCTGGAGTTGAGTTGAGCTCTCCTCGCAGATCAAGACCTTGGTCTGGGTCCTCCTCATCCCTGGTCAGTGCACCCCCCTCCTCATTGTCATCTATCTCATCCTCTCCTGAGGTGGCCTGCCATCTTTAAACCCCTTCAAATGCCCTGAGGTCTACCTGCAGATCCAACTTGGTAGCCATCTTGTCTCGTTTCAGCCACTTAGTGTGCAGAGTTTTAGTAGCTCAGGCCTGCTGAGGGAATGAACATTGCAGGCATCTATGGAGCAACTAGAAGGTTTAGGGCACTTAAATTTAGAAAATGGGTATAAGGCCAATTAAAAGACAAAGGCAAAAAACTGGTAGTGGTCTTAGATGTGGAATCATAGTGTACACCAAGCCACTGTATGATTCTGCAAAAACACAAGCACAAGTCCTATTCTCACCGCTGATCACCAATGTTAGTACTCGGTTTCTGGTTGGCAGGGGTATGCGCCCTGTCCAAGCAGGCACCACAATCCTAGTCAGGGTAAGTCGCCACACGCATTAATTAAATTATCTTGTGCTCATCCTCTTGTAGTTTGGCACAGAGCAGTCAGGCTTAACTTAAGAGGCAATGTGTAAAGTATTTGTCCAACGCTTCAAGCAGTAACACAGTGAAACCACCACAGAGAGACCTCACATGAGATCAGCAAAATAGAGAAAATTCTTATGAACAAAATAAGACCAAAACGACAAACAGCCAATAAGTAGAACCGGAGTTTTGAATTTGTAAAGAGTAAACTGAAATGAAGTGCTTAAAAGCATAAAGAGCCAACTGAGGCTATCTGATCCAGCTAGACCTGGTCAAATCCAAAAGTTCAGGCCTACCACGATGGACGGATACAGGAACCAGACTTGGCCCACTGTAGAGTACCTAGTTTGCATCGAGGATGAGGAAGTGATGCAAGGAGCAGGGGAGGCAATGCTCCATTGTCGATTCTTAGGATGAAAGGGATGCATCGGCTCTGAGCTGCGTAAAGTCGAAGATACGTCGGAGGTGGAGTTGATGCCCAGCGAAGTCGCAATATGATGCAGTCAAGCCGCACAGAAGCAGAGATGCGCCGGTTACGAGCGGCGCAACGGCATCAATGTGTGGAATTCTACTGGGGCAGCTCTTTCTGCCCATTTCCAAGGGCCCAAGACTGGATTGGAACTACTTGGCAGGGCAAGACTCACAGATGGCAGAGGCCAGGTGCTTTAGCAGGGTGGTTGGAAGTCTTTAATGTCCCTGAGAATTCAATCATGATGCAAGCCAGCAAGCCCTTGGAGTCACTCTGGTTCTGGGTTCAAGTGATGTGGGTCCAGTCCTTCTCACCCTGGCAAGGAGGGCAGCAGGCAGCGGGTCAGCACAGCAGAAAAGTAGTTCTTCCAGAGCAGCAGTCCAGCAGAGTGGCACTCCTTCAGCAGCACAGCAGTCCTTATTCCTGGCACAGTATACAGAAGTGCAGAAGGGTACTGAAGTGGTAGGGTCAGAAGTCCAGTTCTTACACCCAGTGGTGCCTTTAAAGTAGGGGAGACTTCAAAGAAGGGCTTTAAAGTGCCCAGAGGTCCTCCCTTACTGCCCTGGATCCAGGCAAACTATTGGAGTTAAACAGTCCTTTGTGTGGGGACAAGGCATAGTCAATTCAGTTGCAAGTATGAAGCGGTGCCCAGCTCCTCCCTCCCATCCTCCCAGGAAGTTAAGTCACACCTAAGTTTCCTTTGTGTATGGCAGTCTAGAGGGAATGCACAAAGTCCAGATGCCACCCACACTGGGACAGGCTGCCTGGCTGATGAGGGGTGATACCCCTGAACCAGTCCCAGTTTGCTTGTTTCCAATCCAGGGAGGACCTGGCCTGGCAGTTTGAGGTGTACTGTCCCCATGAGGAGCAGGGCCAGGACTGATTTGCATATGGCTGGGTCCAAACTGGGGTGGCGTAGTGAATGTTTAATTTACTCAGCATTCCGTCCATCATTTGTTGCCACAGCATGGAACAGAATTCACACCGATCAATTCAATCAGACTTTAGCTAGCTCTTAGCCTGACCTCTCAGAGGACTTGGGGCCAGATGTACGACCATTTGTAGCTGTCGCAAACGCAAAATCAGCCTGTTTGCAACCACTAAAAAAGGTTGTAGCATGTACCAAATCTATTTTGCAAGTCGGGAACCTGTTCAGAATAGGTTTTTCAAGGCGCTAGTAGGAAGGGGAGTGCCAAGGGCCACCCTTCCAAATAGCGAGTCGCAGGGGAATGTAAGGTTGTTTTGTGACCGCAAATGCTTATTCAATTGGTGGTAAGCATGTCGCAAACGGGAACGGGTCCCCAGGGAACCCCTTTCCCTTTGTGTTTGGCAGCGAAAATGTTTTTTAAGAGCAGGCAGTGGTCTCATGGACCACAGCCGGCCCTTAAAAAATGAATCTGAAACATTTCATTTTAATTTTACCTTTAAGGAAAACGGGCTGCATAAAAAAAACTGCTTTATTGAATGAGCATTTACAGACATGGTCTCCGTCCCTGTGAGTGCCAGCCATTTCCAATAGGTTGCAAAATGCGACCTGCTCATGAATAGTAATAAGGCATGTCCTTTGCAACCCATTTGGGAATCGCAAACAGTGTCTCAGACACTGTTATACATCAGTATTTACGACTCGTAATTTGCGAGTCACAAAAAAATGCAAATTGCGAGTCCCACACACTGAGGGTTGTACATCTGGCCCTTGGATTTAGCAACTTTAAACTACTCTTCTTGGTCGAATTCAGCCGTTTCTCTCTCTGATCCTTTTAGGACTTCCGGTCCACATAGAGGTAAACCTTTCTCGCCGTGGTTTGCAGATAGTCTTAAAATGCAGAAACAATGCTGCAATAGACAATAACATAAATGGAGAAAGGATGAAAAAGAAAATTACAAACAATGTATGAACGATTGCAAGTGTTTACTGTCCAAAGAAAAATCTGTTTATTTCACACAAAAACTGTAATCTGCTAAAAAGTCTATGAAATAATTATTCCAGGTTGTGTCACAACTATTTACTGTTCTGAGCAACAAACAAATAAGCAGCAGCCAGGCCTTTTGTAACACCTTTGCTAGGTTCTTTCTTGATAAGTGGATATTCAATACATTTGACCAAAATCTAAATATTACCCATAAAGCAATCAACCAGCTGGTTTCAGACCAGGGACAGGTCACCTTCACAGAATTCTTTGCAATCACTAGATATCACATAATGATACAAATACCAATGTTATTTAACGTTTACATGATTTAATTGGCAACCTTGATCAGATCTTTTTGTTTCGAGTTAACATCCTATGTGGACAATACACAAATTATACTATCGCTGTCTACCTATGACAAAAGTACAGGTGTGAGATTTCATGACTGCATGTTGGCCATCAGTAATTGGATGAACAGAAATTGTCCTAAACATAATTTAGGAAAGACTGAGGTCATCTTATTTGAAAATCAGCCTTCCCTTTGGTCGCCATTTTGGTGGCTAGTGGAACTTGGAACCTTGCCTATTCCCGTTATAAAAGCCAAGATCCTCTGAGTTGTTTTGGACAACAAACTCACAGTTGGTGAGCAGGTGAATGCTGTTACCTTATCCACTTTTTACATCCTGAGAATCCAACCCTATATCCCAGCCGATGCACCAAAAACGGTGGTTACAAACCTAGTTCTATCAAAGGTAGATTATTGTAAAGGCTTGTATCTTAACATGAAACACCAAATTTTGAACAAATCACAAATTGTCCAGAACGCTGCCACTAGATTGCTCGCGGAGATACCCAAATTTAAATCTGCTTCACGAGCCATTTACAATTTGCGCTGGCTCCCCAACAGGCAACAAATCAGATTTAAGACTCTGTTTACAGCTTACAAAGCCCCACATGACGCTGGTCCGGACTACTTGAAACATAGGCCCTGATCACAATGGCGGCCGGACGAGCGTCCGACCACCATCGCCGCAGGCAGATGTCCGTCTGACAATGAGTCTGTGGCCCAACCTGCTCTATTATGATCGGGTCGCCGTGCAGGCTGTCGGAATGGGCCTTTTCCTCCAGCTGCTTTTGCGCAGTAAACGGGCTGAGGCACAAGCAGCAACATGCACCGTGTGCCAGGCACCATGTGGTACCTGGAAAACGGTGCATGGATGTGTGGAGGGGCACTACATGTGCCTCCCGGTCCACTTAGCAGTGACCCATGGTGGACGGGGCCCTGCTTTGGGCCCCCAAAGTCCCTTTCTGGTTGCCTTTTTATGGAGTTCTGACCACCATGAAAAGACAGTCGAAATGGACATCCTAATCCCTATGGTGATGCCTGCGCAAGCACCGGCTCAAATGAAGGGATAGGAGTCCGACCGCCGCCCCAACAGGATCCCGGATCCTGTCGGAGGTGGTGGTCTTCCCCCAACAGCAAATGGTCCGACTGCCGTTATCATAAGCCGCCAGTCAGATCGCCACGGAAAGGCTGGCAGTGGCAGTCCAACTGGCATACAAATGAGGCCCATAGTTTCAAGTGGTATGAGCCAAACAAAAACTTGTGTTCTACTAGAGCGAATAAACTTGTTATCCTTCCCAAAGTTTAAACAGACCAACTGGGGTGAAAGCAGCTTGGCGACATGCACTGCTAAAGCATGGAACGAACTACCTCCTTACATTAGAGCCATGTCCATTTTGTTATCCTTAATGAAGGAACTAAAAACTAAAAAGGTTACGTTAACATAACATTTTATAACATTAAAGTACCTGCAAGCCTTTGCTGGATCAATCGAGCAAAATTCACCTGGAGTTTTAAAGTTAATGCAAGCAATGTTGAAGTTCGCTTCTCTAAGGAAGTCATGCAGATCATCCCATGGATACTCTGCACAACTTAGATTTATGAATCATGTAGGTGCACTTAAGTTCACCAGGATGCACTTGAGCTCATAATGCCTAAGAAACCATTACTCATTGGTTCATTAATAGCACCACATGAGATTCATGAGTGTACACTAAAAATTCTCAAATTTTACACAAGCTTTCTCAGCAAACTCTCTTGCCCTACTTTTTTGAAAACCTGCTCCTGTTTTCAAAATATTTATAACACCATATGACAAAATTGAGAGTTCATTTAAAAAAAAAAGGTGAAACAGATAAGGAATGCTTTGTCCAAAGCGGGGATCTTCAGAGTACAATCTTATTGATCTGTACTATCAAGCAAGAATCTGCACTGGGCAATCATCATAACGACCTCCTTCTCTTGTTGGAAGATGTGGAAAGCAGTGAGCTTCTAAGTTCTTTTGCTATACAATAATAGGTTCACCTTTTGCTTGTTTCATTTAGGATATAATTCCGATGCATCACCTATTACATAGCTATGGTATGGAGGATAATACTGTGATGCTCAAATATCTCTTCAGCTTTTACAGAATCTACTCTTTCAAATTGTCTACTATCAGTAGATTTTTAAGTGGGTGTGCCCAGTGATGTTATATGGTGATCCACATCTAAATAATTGTGAAATATGTTTTCCAATTTAAGGTATTCTATGGCTATCTTGAATTTCTCAATACTAACCAATTACTGCCAAATCGTTTTATTCTGTGTCTTGTTCTATGCCAAGAGTTTAATACCTTTGCTTTAAGACCCTTTACTATCTCACTTGTAGGTAATTTTGCACATTTTGTCTGAATTCTGACTATGGTGTGAAATGGGTGTACTGCTTGTGTCATAATACTACAATGCACATTTGCCTCTTTTAGGTTCAGGATGAAGTGGGAACATTTCTAACTAAATATGAATAACTCTAGCAGGCAATTTATTATGAGGTTCACTTAAGCAGCACTTGCACTGTACTTTATTAACACAGAAATTAAATGGATCCTCCGCAATTAAATTGAGGACACGTTTAAACCACTGAATGAAGTCTTCATCTTCAGCTTTTTCATAAATATTTATTTTTCTTGTTTGTACTTTGAAGAGCGTACGAAGGCAACATAACAAAATTCTGTTAGGAATTTGAGCAGATACACTGGAGCAGGAGGACATTGCTGTAAAATGTCACCCCCAATAATCTCATTGGTATTCCTAGGTACTAATTATTCCTTTGGTATTGCTGTGCATTTATTCAGCTCATGTGACAGACCATCTGAATCAACAGAAATTAACTAGCTATTGGATGATAGTAGATTTTTTCGTTAAAGTAAGCCTCACTACTCGAAGTGTATGTTTACACTCACCAAATATACTGAAAGTGTTGGTCCTGTTAATATCCAACTTTTGCTGATATCTCGTTTTTAGGCATGAGACTACCCTGTCTAAAGTTCTCATTCAGTTAAGGATAAAAATATAAATTCCATTTTACAGCAAAAGCTTTACCCACAATACTATCCACAAACTCTTTTTGTCAAATTCAACCTCCTCTTCTCTTCACTGGCTTCATTGATTTTATAATATTATTTACGCGCTAAATCTTCTTTTTGCTTCTGCCACAGCAAGACCAACACTTACCTGTCAGTCCACCTTGAGTGGAACGGCCAGCGAAGGCACTCCATCTCCCAGCAGCCCCGTGCTCAGCCCAGGCGCCTGCCATCGGAGTCATCAGGCAGCGCCGGGGCTGCTCTTAAGCGCTGCTGGTGCCCCGCAGCGCGGGACGCGCTAAATCTTCTTTTTGCTTCTGCCACAGCCACAGCAAGACCAACACTTACCTGTCAGTCTGCCGTGAGGGGAACGGCCAGCGAAGGCATTCCATCTCCCAGCAGCCCCGTGCTCAGCCCAGGCGCCTGCCATCGGAGTAATCAGGCAGCGCCGGGGCGGCTCTTAAGCGCTGCTGGTGCCCCGCAGCGCGGGACGCGCTAAATCTTCTTTTTGCTTCTGCCACAGCCACAGCAAGACCAACACTTACCTGTCAGTCCGCCGTGAGGGGAACGGCCAGTGAAGGGACTCCATCTCCCAGCAGCCCCGTGCTCAGCCAGGCGCCTGCCATCGGAGTTATCAGGCAGCGCCAGGGCTGCTCTTAAGCGCTGCTGGTGCCCAGGGCGGGCCCGTCCTTGCCAGTCGTCGCCAGGAGGAGGCAGGGCAGGGCCATCCCTCTTTCGTTTTGGGCAACGGACCACTGGGGACTAAAGGTACTGTAATTGAAAATCAGCAGTGATAGGGGGACACGGAGCTAATCTGGATCCCATGGTGACTGTGTAAATTGAGCAGTTTACTTATTTCAAAGTGTTGTATCTGTTCATATAATTGTGACCAATGGGGAAAAGGAAATCACTGGAAGGAGGGGGCTTAGTATCATTGCTCTCTAATAAGAAAGGGAAAAAAGCAAAGAAAGTAGGCTACTCCGCTAGCAATTGTGTGCTTACAAGAATAGAAGCAATAGTCGAAGAATGCGAAGAGGTCTTGGGAGCCAACAATATTAATAATTCTGATGCCCACATAAACCCCTTAGAGGAGGCTCTAGTATATAGGGGGAAAAAAAGAGTGATTCCAACAATGTTTACTAAACAGATTCAAAGCCCCCATACTGGTACATCTCTGCCTCCCACTGCTGAGAATATTATTTTGAGGGATCATGCTGCTATTCCAAATTTAAGTTCTAGTCCCACCACTCCAAAGGCACTGCATCACTGTGAAGGCAGCAAACATCTCGTATGTTCTAACAGGTTTGCTATCTTAGATCATACTGATGATAGTATGCTGCCATTATTAGGTAATGATTCACCTTTTGTAGCCTCTGTTATAGAGCCAAAAACGGGTTGTAAATGCGCTATTTCAGTTGAACGGTTGTTACAGAAGGTCGATTTCCTCCAAACTGAGGTAACATCTCTCAAAGCATTAGTAAACGATCTATCACGTAGAACTTAGCAGCAACGATCTACTCCTGTCCCTCTCCCCATAACTACTCCTACTATGTCAGCATTAGGAGTACCATCTAGACATATTCGGGGGGAGGTGGTGAGTTCGAGCCTAGTCCCGGAAACTCAATCCCAGGGTTCTTCCATTGCTGTCATAGCCACTCTACCTAGATCTACTGGATCATACGCTGAATCCCTTAAAGTACAGAGACCTTTGGATCAAAATAGAAATCACGTAATTTCAAATAGGCCACTTTTCTATAATAAAGATCTTATCAGATCAAATTTGCAAAGAAGTGCTGTTCGTGAAGGGACCAACTTACCAACAATTTACTTGACCAAGATCCCCAAATCTAAACATAACTGTACTCACAAAAGTAGTGAATCCCTCTGCAATAAAACTATTCATTGGCTAAGACACGTGAGGGGGTGCAGGTCAATTATACGGGATGATATGCTGGCAGTAAGGAGGATCACAATGGCAAATTCCCAGACTGACTGTATAGAGATGAAAGGGATTACTGTTGAATTAGCTGAGAATTTATTGGTTTTGGAATATCGCACCTCTGCCCCAGGGCACTCTGCAATCCAGATCAGATCCTCCCCTGTATGGACATTGGCAAGCTCGGTGGGGTTGATCGAACAGGGCAAGGTGGGAATTGAGTCCGGGCTTGATGCCATAGACTGACTTGAAAAGGGTACCCAGCAAACAAAGTTCAATATAGGGTCAGATGTCAGTTGGGGTGTTTTGGGTTCCCATTCAAAAAGCCTAGATGTGAATAGAATGGAGATGGCTATACGAACTGTTGAGCTGATGGACGGGGTAGTCGAGGCTAAAGACAAGGGGACTAATAGACACACCTCAAGGGTGGCCCATGTTCTCTCGTGGAACATAGCAGGCCTTCAGACCAAACTAGCTCTTCCTGAGTGGAATGAACTTATCGAGAAGTACGATGTCTGCATGTTCCAGGAGACCTGGAGCACGGTTCCCCTATACAAATCTGGGTATACTATATTTTTTGTTCCAACTTCCTGGTCAAGGAAAGGCCGTCCATCAGGGGGCCTTCTCATATGGATTAATATTTCTCTGAATTGGTCAATTGCCAAGGGTAATCTTGATTCAGCAGACTTATTACATTTATCGATTAAAGGTTCAACCACAAATAAAAAAATGGAGCTTTTTAATATCTATGCTCGAGGGTCTCCTGGGGCCCAAGTATCCTCAACCCTTGCTGCTCTAGATCGAGAGTTATCACTTCTTTATCCTCTTGCTAATATTATTGTAGCGGGAGATTTTAACTGCACCTTCGAACCATTGAGTAGTGAGGACCTGCTGGGCACGAATGAGGCAGATAACAAATGGGATATCCCAACTCTTAATATAGCTCCTATCAAGAAGTGGTCCCAAAGGGCTATTCAAGTGAACGCCTTAACGCTCGAATATGACCTAAGAGCAGTAAATGGCCGGACACCCTCAGATCAGCATGGGGCTAATACTTTTAATAGAATCAGTTCACCATCATGCATAGATTATATCCTTCTTAGCGCCCATCTATGGGGTGATCTCATAGATATGGCAGTAAAAGACACCCTGGATAGCGATCATAATTCACTCTGTATGCAAATAAAAAATAAATGGGGACCCAATGATTCTAAAGCGAAGGAGCCCCTTAGATTGGCAACAAAAGAGTATGAGCCCTCTAATTGTAACCGTCGGCTTAAATGGCGCAAGGTTGCAAATCAGGATGACAAGCTTTTCAGCATAACTGAATTGTTAAACCACAAGATCAAGGAGCTCGACTCGATAGATGAAAATTTAGGAATAACTCATGACTCCTGTTTTCCTGATTTTTACCAAAATTTAATTATAAGGCTGGGACAGTTTTTTACCATCAAGGTCAGTAAAACAGGGAAGGGAAAACGAATATCGCCCAAGAATCCTTGGTATTCGGTTGCATGCAGGGATAAGAGGCAAGCGCTATCTATAGCCCTTAGAGGGAAAGATGTGGGCTTAATTAGAATGGCTAGGAAGGACTATGCTAGATCCCAAGTGGCAGCAAAGCGTGAGTGGGAAGAGGCCCACTGGCAGAAGCTTAAGTCAGCCTCACGACAGAAAGATCCAATGCTATTCTGGGAGATAATCAATAAGGGGACTCGTAAAGGATCTGAGCCGGTACCCAACCATATTACGGGGCAACAATGGTATGATCATTTCCATGACCTATACTCTAGTAAGGTGGATGTTTCATATATAGAAGATGAACATCACCCCTATACACTGGGAGATTCCTTATCGGTAGAACTTTTTGACCTACAGGAGGTAGCCCGGGCAATAGGAAATATAGCCCCCGGCAAAGCAGCGGATCAGGATGGCATACCTGGCAATCTCCTTTTGTATGACCAAAAATCTTGGGCACAGTTTATTTTACGGCTGATGAAACTTATAGAGTTAGAGGCCATGCAGTCCCTGAATCCTGGAAGGGGGCGGAGGTGGTTGTGATCTATAAAAAGGGGGATAGGGAGGACCCTGCCAACTACAGGCCGATCAGTCTAATAGATGTGATACAAAAGGTGGTTGGCAGGGTGCTCCTTATGAGGTTAAGGCTGTGGATGGAGTAAGGTGATATTTTGTCGCACTTCCAGGCTGGTTTTAGGGGCCGAGTGGGTATGATGGATCAGGTCTTTAGATTCTTTATGATCTATTGGAAGACCGTGGTCATAGGGAAAGGCAGTTTGTATTTGGCCTTCATTGATCTGAAGACTGCTTTTGACCTGGTCCCCCGCCCCAGGCTTTGGCAGGTGTTGCATGAGTTGGATACCCCCCCCCCATGGTTCTGGATTTTATTAGACGCCTCCATGAGGGCAACTATGCCAGGATTAGGTGGGGGACTCAGGGACAGCTAACAGAGAGGATCAAGGTGAATAGGGGGTATGCCAGGGCTGTGTATTGGCGCAGACCTTGTTCTCCCTCTTTGTGAATGGGGTGGTAGACCATTTGAGGGAGTTTCCGGCCGACGCATCAGTCCTGGCGTGTGAAAAAATCCCGACCCTCCTGTACGCTGGCGATACCCTCCTGCTGTTAAAAAGCACAAGTGGTCTCCAGAGGCTGTTAGATAGATTTGGCCTGATTTGTTCTGGGCGAGGCCTAATCATTAATACTGCTAAAACAAAATTGTTGACTATATCCCTCTCAAAACGGTTTAGAAATAACAGCACCCTTGAAGGAAAACCATTAGACCTAGTTCAGTCTTTTGACTATTTGGGTATACGGGTCACTAGTGATATGAAGTGGAGCTCCCATTTGACAAAAATACTTCTAAACCACAAGCGGGTATCTGGGGTGATCTTTAGAGAACAACAACTCTCTGCAAGCAAACCAATATCCCCGGCCCTTGTGGTTTAGGAAGGTAAAGCACTCCCCTCAGCCCTGTATGGGGCCGAACTCTGGGGTTTTGAGAACACCACTGACCTAGTGAGATCGGAGAACAAGTTTTTTAGAGGTCTGGTTTCCCTTCCAATCTCTACTCCACTAAAGCCCCTGTATTTAGATCTGGGCAGACGTTCAATCAAAGATATTGCACGCCTCCGTCCTCTACTTTTTTGGGCCCGTATCAGATCAACCCCAGAGCTGTCCTTTTATGCAGCAGCCTTTAGCGATATCATCCAAGCGGACATAGGCCAGAGGGTCAAATGGATCTCCAATTTGAGGCGTCTATTATCTGACATAGGTCTAGGGGAGGCATGGGTTAGCCAGACCCCGTCTCCCAAACAGGTTATAAAAAAAGCTTATTGGAATTGGGTGGAGGTGGTTCAAGAGACCAATGCGGACAGGGGAACCCTCACTGAGCGGTTCATGGAATACAAGCCTGTTCGGAAGTTGGAAGCATATCTTGATTTTATCCAAACTCCTAGAGATAGGTCCCTATATATGAAACTAAGAATCGGAACTCTTCCTATTAATGATTTAATAGCGAGCTGGAGGGGGATCGATCGATTGGCATTAGTAACAGCAGCAGGGCAATGCCCAGGATGTGGAGCTCGTACCGAGTCCATTGCCCACTTTATGTTTGCTTGCCCAAATTACAGACACATCAGAAGCAAGTGGTTAAGACCTGTTTGTATATTGCTGGGCTCAAGAAATTATCTGTCTGTTTTACGTGTTCTCAGGAGAGATACTACCTCCCTCACTGTGATCTGCGGGGTGGCGAAATACCTGGGATACGCATGGGTGCAACGTTCAAAGTATTAGGCCTATACGAACTGTTTTGCACTATACTGATGTATATTACTTTTATGTTACTTACATTTTAGGGGTTTTTCCCCATTTCTTTTATTTTTCGTTTTTATATAAAATGAATTTTATCTTTTAATTATTAATTTGTAAATGAATTGTTATTGCTAGTTCTATACCAAATTACTTCCATGAATTGTATAAGGATTGATTCTACATTTATGATATATTTTGTATCGAATAAAGCTTCTATCTTCTATCTATTATTTAAGGCCCTTGTTGGAAACAACCTATCCGGAAGCTCCTTAAATTTCTTTCTTCTGACAGTTGAATGGTCATATTTCTTGGTCTCAATGTTCTGTAGATTAGATGGTTCACTTTACCCTAATTTCAATGTGGCAAGTCGGTCTTCCTTTCTCACACCTTCATTCCTAACTGTAGATTTACTAAATATTTTTCAAAGTAATCTTTGTGTGCTCTTGTCAATATGGTGTTTTATCTGTTGACTTCATTCTTTACTGTTTTGACTTGGGATGTTGCTTTCTTTGTAGTAGTATCAGTGGTTGTTCTTCTTCCTCTTTTGCTGACTAGTTGACATTGTCAAAGAAGTTTAGCATCCTAGAGAATCCTTAGAACAAGGATGACAGAGTGGAAAAAAATATGTGTGGAAAAAGTATATTTCTTCTAATTGTATATATTATAAATTGATCAATAAGTAATAACATTATATAATGCTATTACAGCAACACACAGCATTCATGTTTTGTGGTGTAGATGCTCTAGAGTAATCAGAGACTACCCTTGAAACAAACACCTCAATGCACAGTGATAAATATACATTATAAGCGCTTTTAAAAATAATGGGTAATATAATGTCTGATTTACTGAAGTACACACTAGCATGTTAATACTCAGCCATGTGTACAAGGACACCTGTATGCAGAAAAGGCTTATCCTGTCACTCCATAATATACATCCTGGGAAAGTGGAGCTTTGTTTAGGAAGACTGATTCATGAAGAAGAGCCTTGACCAACATATAAATACTATGGGGCTTATTTACAAGCCTCTTGCGCCACTGGTGTGTTACTTTTAAAATGGGGAAAATGGACATAGTGGCAGAGCAAGGGGCTTGGAAATAAGCCCCTATAATGTGTTGGAGAACTGAAGTCTTCACTCTGAGCTTTTCTCATGGAGAAAGTTAAATAGAGAAGGGTTTATCCCACTAATAATTAATATTTTTTTGAGGGAGACCGGTCTGCTGATTCTCAACTTTGGTTTTGGAGACAGCTTTATATACAACAGGTGTGAGACCTAGCATCTTTGGTGTGTTTTTCCCCTGTCCTTTTTGCTTTTGACCTCCTGTTTTGACTGTGAACTCTGGGCACTTAACCACTGCTGGTCAGTGCTAAAGTGCAAGTGGTCCCATGTACATTGTGATGGGTTATCCATGATTGGCATGTAATTTTACTGGCAAGTCCCTGGTAAAGTGCAGTGTGCGTCCAAGGCCTGTAAATCAAATGCTACTAGTGGGCCTGCAGCACAGATTGTGCCACCCACATGAGCAGCCCTGCAACCATGTCTGAGACCTGCCACTGCAGTGTCTGTGAGTGCACTCTTAAACTGCCACAGTGACCTGGCAAGTGCTCCCACTCGCCAGGACCAAACCTTCCCTTTTACTACATGTAAGTCACCACTAAGGTAGGCCGAAGGTAGCCCCATGGGCAGGGTGCAGTGTATTTAAAAGATAGGACATGTACTGGTGTGTTTGACATGGCCTGATAGTGAAATACTGCTAATTTCATTTTTCACTATTGCAAGGACTATCACACCCACAGGTTATTATTGGGGATACCTTGTAGCCTGTTACAAGTTTAACTTTCGATTGGAAAGAGATAGAGATCTGGAGTTTGGGGTCCTTGACCTCACAATTTAAAAAGACATCTTTAAGTGAAGTTGGTATTCAAATTGTGTGTTTTGAAAATGACAGTTTTAGAAAGTGAGCATTTTTTTTACTTTACCATTCTGTGCCTCTGCCTGCCTGTGGCATCCAGTCTGGTTTAGACTGACAGTTGAGCTGTTTGCGCATTTTGACAGTCATACAAAGGGAGCTGAGGTGTGCCCTGCATTTCCAGATGGCCCATCACCAGGCTGATGGGTCTTCCTGAGCTAGAGTGTTGGGAGAAGTTGTCACTGACAACTGAATAGGGCTGTGCCTGTCCTCACACAAGCTGTCTCCACCCCCCTGTAGTGGGTCTGGAGCCGGGACAGGAAAAGGCAAGGTATTGTGCACTACAAAGACTTTGCTTCGAAGTCTGCCTACTTCAAAGGAAGAAACTGGTATAAGTGCTAGAGCTGGAACACCCTAACTTCAGAACCCTTCTGGACTGAGCACATTCTGCCAAGAAGAAGTGTTGAAGAAGCTTTCAGAGTGACTACCACTTTGCTGTGTGCTTTGCTGTGTTGGTCTGCTACCTGCTGCTTCTGTCTATTTTAGTGAAAGGACTGGACTTATCTTTCTATATACTGATTGCCAAGGTTCTCCAAGGACTTGTGTGTGCTTGCCTCCTGTTAAGTCTCAGGGTCATCAAAGACTTCATTTGCAGCCCCTGAACTCCTCTGCTGGGAGTTTGGACCTGCCAAGTGGTCCCAATTCCAGTTCTGGGCCCTTAGAGGTGGCTTTGCTGCAAAGAAACAATCTATGCATCAATTCTCTCATATCCCTGTTTTACCCGATGCAGCACTGCCGTGCAGCTAAAAAAACAACTCAACACCACGGTCCAGCAGAAGAATTGATGCAGCGTCCGCCGTATGGCTGGCAGATTTTCCACAGCCCTAGTTCTGAGCACCACATCACCGACATCTGTAGTGCCCATTCTGACTCTGACACAGGCATTGCTGTGTGGCTGAAGAAATCAACGCAGTGCCTGTTCGGCCGCATCGACCCAGCGCATCTGGATCTTCAATGCACCTACCCTGTGTGCCAAGTTCTTCATCAACGTGGCCCAGCAGTAAGGAACTGAGGCCGCGTGTCTGGAGATCAACACATCAATTCCCCTCTCAGTAAGGAATCAACTCCTCACTTCCTCTCACAATAAGGAATCGAGGCATCACCTCCCCTCACAGTAAGTAATCAATGCATCACCTCCCCTGCATTGCAGTAAGGAACCGACACATCACCTCCCCTGGATTAAGGTATTGACGCATCACCTCCACTGGGAGTAATAAATCAGCGCATCACCTCCCAGGAAGTAAGGAATCGATGTATCGCTTTGCTGTTCCAGGACCTCACCCCCCTTTCATCTTTGATTTTGAAGCATCCCAGGCCCTTTGTGATAATAGTGATGCACCCATAGTTTCCTATACACTGAACTGTTTTGAACCTTTTGAAGTAATATCTTTACTTGTTTATGTTGGATTTTTGCGATTTAGGTATTGTTTAATTCAGATAAATATTGGTTATTTTCCTTAACTTGCGGGATGCCCATTTGTAGTGTTTCGACTATGTTGCTGTGTGTGTATGCACAAATGCTTTGCACATTGCCTCTGAGATAAGCCTGACTACTCGTGCTGAGCTACCAAGGGGGTGAGCAGGGGTTATTTTAGCTGTGTAATCCCCTTACCCTGACTAGGATAAGGGTACCTACTTGGACAGGGTGCAAACCTCTGCCAACTAGAGACCTCCATTTTTAACTGATTGTACCAATTTTTAAAAAGGGCGACAGATCGATCCCAGCTTGCTATCGTCCGATATCGCTGTTGGACTCTACTACCAAGATTATAGGCCGGGTTTTACTTAACAGATTGCAGACCTGGGCTGATGAACAAGACATTATTAGTGACCTCCAATATGGGTTTCGCGAGGGTTTGGGCACAGTTGAACAGGGGCTGAACCTCCACATTTTGATGGAAAAATATACTAAGGCAAAAAAGAGTAGATTTTTCATGATCTTTGTCGACCTAACGGCAGCTTTCGACTGCGTCATGCATGATAAGCTGTGGTTGATTTTAGAAGGGCTCAGCGTAGATTTTTTAATTATTGCTTTTTTAAGGGAACTCTACTCCAGAGCCAGGGCTAAGGTAAGATATGGAAGAAATGGAGAATGCACGAGGCACTTTGGAATTGAGAAAGGGGTGAGGCAGGGCTGCGTCCTTGCCCCATTTCTTTTCACATTATATATAAATGGTTTAGAATCTGTTTTAATTAAAGAGTGTAGGGACCTACCCAAGGCAGCTAAGCGTTACATCCCGGCACTTATGTACGCAGATGATGCTGTTTTAATGGCCTGTACCCCACTTGCACTTCAAAAGGTAGTTAATTCTTTTACTGGCTTCATGTCAAACTTGGGACTGTCTATAAATTGCACAAAGACTTATACCATGAACTGTGGGGCAGGGACAAATAGGAGGGCTAAGACCATATTTATTAATACTAGTCCAATCGAGCAAACAAAAACATTCTCCTATCCAGGGATCTTATTTGAGAGGACAGGAAGCTGGACTGAGGCGATCAAGAGTAGACGTCTGTTGTTCGTCAGGGCATTAGCGGCCCTGTCTAACTTCAGCCGAAAATTAGGTAAGCGTCCACCGGTTGAACTGATACACATTTATAAAGCCAAATGTGTCTCCATTGCCACCTATGGAGCAGGTGTTTGGGGTTACGCTGACACAAAGATCATGCAGATTGAGGAAAACATGTTTTTTAAGTTTCTTTTAGCAGTACCCCAAAGCACCTCAACTTATATTGTACACACGGAATTGGGTATTCCATACTTGGAAGATATTATTAAAATCCAACCCATTCTTTTATGGCACAGAATCTGGATGTCAGAGGAAACAGGATTTAATCGTTACCTACTGACCGATGCACTGAAATCTGACGGTGCCAAATTCATTAGGTGGCTGGAATATGTGAAAATATTTATGTCAGATATAGGACATACTGAATACTATATAGATCCCAGTGCTATGCGCACCATCTCCAGGAAAGAGCTTAAGACCTGCTGCATGGACTATCTGGGCGAAAAAAGAACAGCTGTTGAGATGAAAAAACCCACTGCTCAAGCCCATTATTTGACCCTGTCCTCACCTACTATTCAATTATATCTATCATTAACTCATTATGATTTTGATCGTCTTTTGCTGACCCGTTTCAGATTTAATTTGATATTTAGACTCCTAAGTTTTCCTATGATGAACAACTGGTCTAGACATTTGTGTAAATGCCCCTGTGATGGTACCTCTATGCAATCCACCATCCATATTATTTTATTTTGTAAATATTATGAAGTACCAAGAAAGAGATGGATTGCACCAGTTTTAAAGTCCTTTGGTTTAAGACGTTGTCGCCCCGCCCTTTTAGCTTTGCAATTTTTAGAGAATGAATTCGTCATCGCTTCTGTTACTGTATTTCTTAAAAATGTTTTTAGATGTAGGAAAACAATGATCATGTGATCTCCAAAACATTCATGTTTGATAAGGATTTTATTGTTGTAAATTATTATTTTTTAACACTGTACTTTAATGGTTATTGTATTTTATAACCGAATAAAGTGATGATGATGATGATGAACTATAGGATTGTTGAACACACACATACTACCTGTGGGGGGGTAGGTATCTTCGGACAGAATTTCTTTCAGGGCAAACGTTGCATGTAGAATATGCTCAGTGCCATGATAGATCATCTGTGTACTGGTGGACTGGCATCTTGATGCAGACCTTTGTTTAGGGGAGAATTGTATGTAGAAGAGCCTCAACATACTAAAATGTGATATGTATCTTATAGAAGAGTGGCCTCCCTTATCTAGAGCTTTGTTTAGGGAGACAGATCTCTACTAGTACATGATATGTGCTGGGACACTCCCGGGTAGCCATGCGCTCTACAAATGTCCTTTCATTCATTCATTCATTCATTCATTCATTCATTCATTCATTCATGTGTGGTGGGGTCCTAGAGTGTTTAAGCTGACCTTTGTTGAGATAGACAATGGTAGGTATGAGAGGCTTGGCCTACTTGTAGTTGATGTGTGTAGTGGGAGGTTGGCCTTCTGTTGCAGAGATCTATTTAGCAGTACAGCTGTATGTAGAATATAGTGGGGGTCAGAAGTGTTCACGCTGACCTTTGGGGGACTAGTTTCTCAATGCAGACATTTATTTAGAGAGACAACTGTTTATACAAAAGGCTTAGCCTACTAAACATTGATGAGTCTGGATGTGGAACTGACCTCTTCATCCTACGCTTTGTTTAAGGAGACAGCTCTATGTAAAAGACACGTGGCCTACAGTAGTACATGATATGTGTTTTGGTGGTTGGAGTGTTCAGGATGAATTTTGGTCTGAGAGAAAGTTGTGGATAGAAGGGGCTTAGCCTAGTAATACGGGATGTGCTTAGTAGGGGACGTCCCACTTGATGCTGAGTTTTGTTTAGGGGGACAACTGTATATACAAGAGGCTCACACTACTAAACGTTGGTGTTTCTGATATGAGATGGCCTCTTGCAGCTGAGATTTGTTTAGGGACACAAATGTATGTAGAAGAGGATCGTCTACCAGTATGTGGTATGTATGTGGGGAACAGGAGTGTTCAGGGTGAGTTTTTGGGAAATTGTCTCCTCACACAGACATTTCTTTTGAGAGACAACTGTATATACAGAAGGCATGGTCAAATAAAAGGTAATGTATATGTTGGGGGCTAGCATCTTGATGCTCAGCTTCTTTAGGGGGACAATTCTATATACAAATGGTTCAGCCAACTAAAAATTGATGTGTGTGGCCTCTTGATGCTCAGCTTTGTTTATGGACACAGCTCTATGTAAAATATGCTTGGCCTACTAGTACATTATAAGCGTGTTGGTGCACTGGAGTCTTGAGCGTTTGGTGGTAAACTGGTGTGTAGAAGGGGCTCAGCCTAGTAATAGTTAATGTGGCAAGTGGGGGGCAGATCTCTTCATGCAGAGCTTTCTTTAGGGTAGCAACTGTATGCAAAAGAAACTTGGCCTACTCAAAGGTGTTTCTTGTAGTGGGGTTCTGGCCTTTTGATGATGACCTTTAGTTAAGGGGATAACTGTATGTAGAAGAGGTTTAGCATTCTAACAGGTGACCTATCGAGAGGGGAACAAGAGTCGTCAGTCTGAGCTTTCTTGAGGGAAGAAGTTGTTTGCAGAAGAGACTTGGCCTAGTAATGGGCAGTGTGCATGCTGGAGGACTAGTATTGTTAACATTAAATCTGCATCTTAAAACATATACATGCACTTTACTTCAAAAAGAAAGACTCACTTCATAAGTACAGAGAATGCATGAAAAAAATGAGACATGTATTTTCCATACAATTTTACAACACCAATTAAAATCAATAGTATTAACAAATGTTCATCCAAAGTGCTACACAATGTTGTAATTGTGAAGCCTCTTATACAGTGACATAAAATACAAATATATACCTCCATGCTTTCCCCTAGCATTTGTTGAGTGCATAAAACATTTCAGTCCACATTCAACAGATTGTACACTGTACAAAAGTAATCTACACATTAGCAAATGTGTAAAGAATATGTACTCAATAAAAATACCTTAAAAGAAGCTGTTGGTTCAATGTAGTTGAATGAAGAGATTTGTACCACACTTAAATAGGCACATGCCTGGAAACCATAAAAATTACCTCCTCACCAGCCAGAGACAAACTCAAGGAGAAAGTTTATGCGTAGGATATATGTGTCTGTAGCCTAGAACCCATCACCAAATCTCAAAATATCCTTTTTTTTTTTACTGGAAGCAGCTGCTATTGGTTGAACCTCAAATAACCTCCCTTTACATGTTGGACTGGATTCATGGAGCTCTTGCGAAGTTCAACCTGCAAGATTTACTAAGTGAAGCTTGTAGGCCGAGATTCACATAACGACCGCGGTGCTTAGCGTGGACCACACCCCCATGTAACTTCATGATGGGTCCTCGGGTCCTCCAAACAACATCAAAAAGAGTACACCATGTGTCCCTTTCTAGTTACAACTTGCAATGAATCGGCATTGAAGGGAGCATCAGATTTGCACTTCCGCCTCTGTTTGACAAAGACGAGGTCTCTGAACACATCGACGCTTGTCTGCATAAGGTTTCATTCTGGTCTTGTGAGATTAATCTGTTAGTCAAACTTTCGGTGCATCAATTGCTCTTTCAGTGGTTTACTGGGGCAGCTTGGTAACCATGGCTCTCCCGAGCATCAAGGTGGGCGGGCTTTCATCAGTTGTAGAATGAGGGGTTGGTCTGTAGGCACAAAGAGTAGAATGAAGAACAGACTTGAGCTCAAGTCTTCTAGTGCAGGGTGCTGTACAGCCTTCTTAAGAGTATTCATAAAACATTCAACAACACCAATAGCATGTCATAAAGGTGTGCTTTTAAGATCCTTGATATTTAAATGAGTAAGAAAGTCTTTGAATTCCCGACCATTGAATGGTGGGCCATTGTCAGATTGTAGAATGTACGAAACATCCCAAGTTGCAAATATGCCTTCTACCCTTTCAATTACCCAATCATGAGTGATTGACGAAAGGTCTTCCATCAGAGGAAACCAGGAGTATTAATCTATAATTACCATGACAGTCTTATACACTGCTTTTATTATGAGATTCTATTAATGATTTTTATTGGGATGTAAAACATGTTGCTTTGGTGTAATGGTTTTTAAAAAGACCGAACACTTGAATAAACTTGAACCTATAATTACCATGAGCTAATGACCATTTTCACGGGATTAAAAGAAGTCAACTGCAATTTTCTCCCAGACATGTCTTGGAAGATCCAACATGTTCAAAGGATGCTGTGTTATTTTGGGAGCTAGACAGTTGCACAAATTTCAAGCTTGGGGGTCTCTCTCAACTTGCTTATCAAGATGAGGGAACCAAACACAGTCTAGGAGGGCTCACTTTGTGGCGACAATACCACAATGTGCCTCATGTGCCACTTCAATGACTTGATGCAGGAATAACAATTCTGGGTCCTTGCAAGATGATCCATTCTTGTATCCTGGACAATTAATCACTCACATTCTTGAACTTCTGATCTTCATTGTGTTATCAAGAGCTCGAGCATCTGTTCTCCAGGATTGATGGATAATAATGTCTTTGAGGACGAGCATATTCCTGTCTGCATTGGTAGCAGCATTTATTAGCTCCATGGACACAGCTGCAGGAGTGCTGGATCACACAATAAAGTTAACATAGGACACCGCCATTTTGGAAGGGGTACTCTGGCACTGCATGGGCACTCAAGAAAGTAGTCGGCAGGGTTTTGATCTTTTTCCGGCTGGTTCACAATGGTGTAGTCATACTCTTGCAGACTCAACCCCCACCTCTCAATGTGAAAGGGGATCTTGACCTTTGGATTGCCAAAGATAGTAAACAATGCTTGGTGATCAGTAACAAGAGCAAAATCTTTCCCATACAGAAAGACATGAACGTGTTCGCAAGTCCATATAACAGTTAGAATTTCTTTCTCAGTTTACAAGTAAACTTGTTCAGTCTGTGACAAACTTCAGCTATCAGAAGCTACAATACACATTTTAGCATTTGCAGGTCCACTAAGTTGGGCAAGAATCACGCCCAAGCCCACTGGGCTGGCATCCACAACAATCTATATATGCCATTTCAGATCAAAGTAAGCAATTTCAGTACCATTTTAAATTGCATGCTTAATTGTCTTGAAACTCTGATTGTACTCCCCACATATATTCGTTCACATTTAAAGACAAGTCAATAAACAACAAATCTGGTGTTACAATCAATGTGTACCAAACTCATGTTCATGTAGACTGTTATACTTAAACTCTGTAATGCCATTAACTGCCAGTCTGCATACACTACAGTGTCCAAACTTATATGAGCCCCTTACCCACCTAGGTAACCAAGTTTCATGAGTTTGCCATATGGGGTAACTTGGACTGATTATGTTACGCTGTGTTCTACCTTTACAATGTATAACACTGGCTGTCTTGTTACATAAGGTTGTAGGGATTTGTCCGTCACCAACAAAGATCAATGTCTTCTCAGAATGTTATATATTTTATGGGAGAAGGGATAAAAGGACGCACACAGATCCAGATTTCACAGTTCTGGATGACATGACAATGTGGGAATGTAAGTTGAGGACACAATTGATATTTTGAGCTTTACTATGACGGATAGGTGTCTGGTGACAAATCACGGTTATTTTATTTGGAGTAATGGAGGGAT
The DNA here is from genome assembly GCF_964204655.1 of Triturus cristatus. Taxonomy (NCBI): domain Eukaryota; kingdom Metazoa; phylum Chordata; class Amphibia; order Caudata; family Salamandridae; genus Triturus; species Triturus cristatus. The sequence goes on from NC_140594.1 coordinate 662,921,282, forward strand.
AATTGTGTTTTTTTAATTTTTATTCCAGATAGTTAATCTTGAATTGGATAGGAATTGCATGTGAGGAGATATACTGACAACTGTATACCATACTGGTGACAAAACAAGGATGTAACATTTAACTCACAATGTAGAAAGTTACGTGGGATGGTGATGATAAATAAGGTGTTTTTTGTAATTTCTCTATATCGGTTTTCTTGCTAATATTTATGTTCCATACTGGTCTGAGAGGGTGGAAATTTGTACAACGTTACATGTGAGGAGGTGAGCCAAAAGGAGCTTGCATGGTGTCGGGAGAGAGTCAGTGGATTTCGGTAGCACTGTGGTGTTTTCTATTCCTATAAGAGTACTAATGGGTTATTTGCATGAAATGGGGCTTTTATGAAAAATTGGAGTGTAAGTATGATAGAATCCTTTGGGCATACATGGGTCAACTGATTAACTCTGTTAGGATTTGGGTAGCACTTAAGATGTTTGGACTGAGTCTTTGGTTTAGATGTCCACACTCATGGATGAATTACCCGCACTGGAATGTGAAGTATTGGTGCATTTGTCTTTTGTAAGTTACAAGGATTGTAATTTGTTTTTGTATCCCTGATGAAGTCAAAGGTTGATGTATCCTGAGACTAAACACGTGTTGGCTACGAGTTTTTGTTGAAAATTTTGAACACATATAAAGATAAAGGAATAAAGAGAAGAAAAAGAGCTTTTAACTGAGTTTGATTTGAAATTTGGACACAGAGTGGAGCTCAGGAGATTCTTTAATTGTTCATTTGGGAGCAGCTTTGTCATCAATACCGGGAGTATTGGGGGCCTCTTTTATCCCCAGAAGCACCCAGGAATAAGCTCAGGACTTACTAGAGGGGACAAACAGTTTGCGCAACCAATAACCTTGCCATGTATCTTTTGTGCACTGGATCTGGAGTCATTCCCCCTTCCGAGAAAATGTGCTCGAAGAACTTTAGTTTTGTTTTGTGAAATTCGCACTTTTCATCAATCAACGTAAGACCCACATCAGCAAGTAGAAGGCACACTTGTGTAAGGACTCTATCATGTTCCTTTCATGTGTCCCTAAAAACTAGTATGTCATCACTGTAATCGAAAGTATGCATGGTAGACTGTATAGTAAATTAATTACGCCACATATGGAGCTTGGTAATAAACTTCTTTATTCTCTAGAGTGTAACCATTAACGGAAAGGTACTGTGTCAGGAATTTTTATTAACCACATGGAATCACTTATGTCAGTAGGCTACCAAGTCAGTTAGGTAAAATAAAAGTCCTGCGCTCTATATAACATAGGACATTACATTACATGCATGATTCCACAAGCCCAGTTTGTATGGCAAACAATATGAAAATCCTTACAAGCAAGCTCCAGGTCAAAAGTTCGTAAAGCATTGGCTGGTCTGCATGTCTGTTTAAGAATCACATACATCAGCGAGCCACAAACATAGCAGTGATTTTTTCAAAAGTGACTTCGCTAACCATGCTTTTTGTGAACATTTCTTATTTTTCTACTAACTCCTCCTGTATCCAGCCCTTGCATACCAGATCATGCTTAGAGTGTAGGTTGTGGGCTGCAGCTTTGTCTTCCTTGCCAGATAGCATGCCAAAAATTGTGGCATTGACAGAGAGCTTGGATTTGCCCAGTGGACATAACTTGGGTTGCTCCCAAAGGTATGAAGTGGCACCAATTGTTCTCTTTGAGTGATAGCATTTCAGATTGTGAGCGCCCAAGCCTGATGGTTGTACAGTGCGATGACAAGGGCACAATCACAGGGGTTGGACTTGAAATCCAAATTAAGGACATATTTGCACAATTGGTAGCCCTTTTCTTCACACCACCTTTGTATATTCAAACACATATCAAAGGCAGCAGTGGCAGTGGTCATCTCAGTTTTGCCCAAAGATTGAGAAATCTAGGAAACAAGTGACCATAGGATGGGCTCCATTTACCACAATACTATCCGCTTTGACATGTCAGGAGTGTATCGAAAGGACTTAGACCATTTCACATAAGAAGGGTACTGGATCTTTGTTACCAACATCAAAGATTGTATCCAGCTCTACCTATAATTATGCACAACACAGTGTAAACACAAAGGCTATTTTCAGTGCAACCCAATAAACAAATGAGAATATATATTTTTTAAAGTTATGCATTTACTGGATCTGTGGGTCCACTGCCATACCCATAACTAGTGCTATAGCCGTGAGTTTGGCTAAATAAAGCACCGCAATGGATCTGCGGCTATAAAGAAACTGGAAAAAGGATTGTACCCAAATGTATCAGGAGAAGTGTGTAAGTATATGTGTGTGCAAGTGAGTGCAAAACCATGTGTGTTGTGGTATGTGTAACTTTGTACGTCAGTGTGTGTGAGAGTATTTGTGTACTTGTGTGCATCTCAGTAAAAGTGTATGTATGTGTGCATGTACGTGTGTTTATCCCTTTGTGTGAGTAGTTGCAATTGTTTATATATGTGTATGAGGGAATTTAAGTGGAGTGTGGGAGTGAGTGTGTTTGGGGGTATCAGTGTGTATGTGATTGTGTGTGTGGGGTTGTGTAGTTATGTGTAAGTATGTGTGTCAGTGTTGGGGTTGTGTGGATGTGTGTGTCTGTGTGTGGGGGATTGCGTGTGTTAGTGTGAGGGGGTTGAGAGGATGTGTGTGACTGTGTGTATGGGGGTTGTGTGTGTGTGTTTTGGATGTGTGAGTGTGTGACTGTGTGAGTGGTTTCTGTAGGTATCTGGGGGTGGTATGTGTATATGGGTGGGTGTGTATGTGTGCGCTTGTGAGACTGTGTGGGTGTGTCTATGTGTGAGATTGTGTGTGTGTGTGGTGTTGTGTGGGTGCGTGTCACTGTGGGATTGTGTGGCTATGTGTTGGATTCTGTGGGTATGTATTTGTGTGTGGGAGTGTGTGGTTGTGTGGGTGAGTGATTGTGGGATTGTGTGGCTGTGTGTGGGGGGTTGCATGAGTGTTGTTGTGGGGTTGTGTGAGCATGTCTGTGTGGGGTTTTGTGTGTGTGTGTGTGGTTTTGTGTGTGAGAGTGTGGGGTTGTCTAGGTGTGTGTGAGTATGTGTGTGAGGTTCTGTGCGTTTCTGTGTGAGTTTGTATGTGTGTTTGGGGATGTGTGCGAGTGTGTAGAATTATTTGGGTGTGTGCATGGAAGTGTTTGTGGAGTGTGTAAGTGTGTGTGTGAGTATGGAGGTGGGTGTGTGTTTGTGTGTGGGGTCGTCTGTAATTATGGTTGTGGGTGCGTTTGTGTGGGGGGTGAGTGTGTGGGGGTGCTCTGTGAGTTTATAAGTGTGTATGTGTGTGTTAGGTTCTGTGAGTGTATCTGTGTGGGTAGGGCTGTGTGCTTTTGTCTGTGACTGTGTGTGTCAGTGAGTGCCTGTGATTTTAAACAACAATATTTTGTATCAGGTGATCTGCCGAACGGCAAGAAAATCCTTACATTTACTGCTTCAACCACAGAGGGAGTCCATTTATGACCCCCCCACCCATCCAGGGGGTCAGAGTACCCCTACCATTTCCCCATTTTATCTTATTTTTTGAGGACACCAAGACCAAGTCCCGAAGTCCTAAGATGGTGGCTGCAACTTGCCCTTCAAGTTGCGGCCAGTGAAGCAGACCCCGCGGTTTGGCTTGTAGACCCACTGCGAAAGACCTGCTGTGTGAAATATCTTTATTTTTTTAACCAAAGCTGCTTGAAAACTACTGAACAGATTTACACCATACCATAAAAAGCACACTTTCTGAACCAAGATCCAACTTTCTGCCAAATTTTGTGTAAATCTGTTCAGCGACTTTGGCTGTAACTGTGTCTAGTTTTCCTATCGAAAAATGAATGGGGAAAACACAGAAAAACACGTTTTGGGGCCCCCTCTTTTTCTTGGTCCCTCTTGACGGATGACCCTGAAACTTTGCAGTTAGGAGTTGAGGTGGATGAGAAATATTTGGGGAAATGAATTAATGAATGACACTTATCCCGTTCCAACTGCCCATAGGAGTTTCATGGTGACAGTCCCCACCAACCATCACTAAGAAGTGTGATTATATCCCTTTCTTAAGGACAGACAAGGAGACAAAGAATTCCAAATGATGGGACTCTGTTCTGACAAAACTCTGCCTCCTGTGCTCTTGAGCTTTACTCCTTGGACTACCATAACAAGTTGGTCTAAGCACCCTAGATTTCTGGCTGAATTTTGCTTGGGATATGTTTTTGGCACACTTAAAAATGAAGTAGCATATAAAAAACAGATTTTTGTCTTGAACTAGTAATCAATGCAGTTGTCTGTAAGCCTTGGTTATGTTGTATCTCCTCCTCAAAGCTGAAATCGACTAAGGCTCTCTGTGCATTCTAAAAGTTGGTGAATTTGGTGACTCTCGCAAACAATCTGTTTCAACAATGAAGACATGCATTTACCACTGCACAAACCTATGAGAGAAGTCACCAATGTTAACATAGGGACACCTTTGCTTAGATGAAAGAAATGGCCTGCAGTAGCTGACCCAATATGAGAGCTAAATGGCTTATCAGTATTCAGCAGAAAGATGTTTTTACCTTTCTAACAACTAAAAGAGTATTGCTCAGGAGAACCGGGATCGGAAGAATGTGATGTTATCGAGACCTTTAGCACCGAAAAGGATAAGCTCTGTTTTGGTATTATTAAATTGTAGAAAGAAGCTCTCATCTATACTTCAACTTTAGGTAGTTCTTGGAATTCATCCATGGTGGTGCTATCTTATAACCAATTGATGTGAATGTGGGTGTCACTTGTAGATATCTGGGTACCCACCAGTGTGTCCTTAATTTGTATGCTATTATTTGTTGGGCTCTCCCTTTCCATGTCAAGATGGGTATTATTAATGTGTAGCCATTTCATGGCAAGTTGTTGCCACAGCTACCTACTGTGGCCTTTATGTAGCATCTGCCTAGGAGACAAGCCAACTGTGCATACAAAGTCAGTGCATCATAATCCTAACCTGTGTCATCCTTGCTCTCTGAGACTAGAGACCCACACACAGATGAGCCAGTGTTCATACATTCTGATCTATTTTGAGTTTTGCTAAGTGTATTATTACTGGTGAGGAAATCCTGGCACTGAACGTGATCTACAGCATCTCTTGTAGTAAAGACCTTGGGAAATTTTACTATATTACTGCATGATCCCCCCCACACTGTCTGTGCACCTTAATACTGACTTACAGCATCTCAGACTACTCAAATATTAGGACATAAGCATAGCCCTGACAATGTGCCTAGGTCATGATCAGTAGCACACTTACAATTCTAGAACAGAAGCCCACGCACTGCTCTGCCAATGCAAATCATCCATACTGTAATATTTGCCTTCTCTGTTCTGGTCATCAACCTTGCAAATACTACTGCCCCTCTATTGGTTGCATGTATTTATATTAAGGCAGCACAGTCAAAGTACAATATAGGGAAATGTGCAACTAGGCACTAAATGTGATCATTTACCTACAGAACATTGTAACAAACTACATGGTAACATGAGAACAATGGGCACAATATGTAAGGATGCTCTCTGAAGGCAAGTGTCCCTAAAACTAGATTAGTAGTCTCTAGCAAAATAGCTATGTTTCTCATGTTTGAAAGTACAAGGTCACAGCCTGGTTTTGCTAGTCTAGTTTTGTTGGCAATCCTTGAAATTCTATTTATCTGTTATGGTGGGCTGATATGTAGGACCCTGTCTAGAGCATGCCTATTTCTGCCATCCCACTATCTAGGCATCCCAAAGTAGCTGATAACAATATCAGCAAGTGGAAAGTCGTCCTACAGCTGAAATTAATTTGCTAATGTTATTTAAATATTTAATTGGTTCGTAATCTGTAAATGTATTAATTGATTAATTGCTCTGTAATCTATTAAAGTATAATGTGATTTTTACTGTTCATTTTTTAAGTGTAAATAGTAATTTAGATTTTACAAACAGGTTGTTGGGTATGTTGGGGAATAGGATGAGAAAGTAATTAAATTATATATTTTTTAAAATGTTGATTAATTGTGAATCTCATTTAAATATCTAATTTTTATTAATTATGTAATTTTTTTATTGTTTTTGTAATCATTAAAGAACAGATCGTGATTTTTTATTACATTTTTACGTTTTTTTAGTAATTTTGATTTTAATAGTTGGACGGAAGGTTTGTAGGGGAATAGGAAATATTATTACATTTTCAGTTTTGCAATGATTTTTCAAGTTCATTAACTTTTAAAATTATAATTAATTATGCAAATTTGTAATTGATAATTTGTTATATTAATTACTTTTTCAATTGAAATAATTATTAATCGAATTAAGGACCTGGTTACGAGTCTTTGTGGTCTTCAGACATCCGTTGCAGTCGCTGCTGATTTAGCTCCACCGACTAGGCAGTTTGCCTGCCATATTATGAGTTTGGCGGCTTGCTGAACGCATGACCACTAGAGCACCACAGACACTTCCAGCCATTCGACAACCGCCTTGACGTCGGTCAGGGAAAAGCAGCTGACAGAGGGCGGTACAGAGAAGTTCACCACCATCCGAATTACGAGTTGGCTTTCCAACGAGTCGACCGTGGTGGTGGGACTGCCTGCTATGAGTCAGCGAAATCAAAAGATTTGGGGTTCATACTCACCCATTTTCATTTCCTCCCTTCAGTCACTGACGTGGATATCTTCCTCCAGGGCTCCCCTTCACAGCAGCATCTTGACCCCAGTGAAAATGACCCTGTTGGCACCCGAAATACAGGTAAGTCTGTTGTGTACTATTTACCCATTGACTGAACTGGGCACATATGGTCCTGATTCCAGTAATGTGAAAGTACTGGTAATAGTTTTTTTTTCATGTATCATACATATGTGTATGATGCAGTCAAAAAATACACACCTGCATCAACATATATGAAAAAATAGACTCCGTGGTCAGAAACACCACCGCTGGCCTAACTGGAACATCGTAATATGGGAGTAGTAGACCGCCACTGCAGCGGTCATCTTGGGACCACCACTGTGGCAGTCGTGCGGTCTAACCGCCAAACTCGTAATCAGGCTCTACGTGTATTTATTAATTATATTAGTACATTTCTATGTCTTTTTAATTTCTATTTCCTAACTATAACGTCCCTGTAGCCTTTGTTTTTTTCATTAAATTTCAACATTTAAAAAAAAAAGTATTTCCTAACTGTAACCTGTAGTCTTTGAGAATGGGTGTGTGAGTGGCAGTATAGGTCTGAGTGGGTGTATGAGTGGCTGTATGAGTCTGTGAGTGGGTGTGTGAGTGGCTGTATGGGTCAGTGAGTGGATGTGAGAGTGGCTGTATGGGTCTGTAAGTGGGTGTGTGAATGCCTGTGTGGGTCTGTGAGTGGGTGTGCAGGTTCCTGTGTGGTACTGTGACTGGTGCTATGGGTCTGTGAGTGGGTGCATGAGGCTCTGAGAAGGCCTGTGAGTGTGTGCATGAGTGTGTAAGTGAGTCTGTGACTGGGTGCATGAGTGTCTGAGTGGGTCTGTGAGTGGGTGTAAGAGTGAGTGAATCTGTGAGGGAGTACATGAGTCTCTGAGTGGGTCGGTGAGTGAGTGCATGAGTCTCAGAGTAAGTCTGTGAGATGGCGTATGAGTATCTGAGTGGTTCTCTGAGTGGGTGCATGACTCTGTGGATCTCTGAGTGGGTGCATGAGTCTGAGTGGGTGAGTGAGTATCTGAGTGGTGTCTATGAGCGGGTGCATGATTGTCTGAGTGGGTTTGTGACAGTGTAGGAGGCTCTGAGTGGGTCTCTGAGTGGGTGCAAGAGTCTCTGACTGGGTCTGTGTATGAGTCTGTGAGTCAGTCTGTGAGTGGGTGCATGAGCCCCTGAGTGGGTCTGTGAGTAGGTGTATGAGTCTCTGAGTATGTCAGTGAGTGGGTGCATAACTAGGTAACATATGTATGTATGTGTGTGTGTATACATATATATATATTTTTTCAGGTGATAGCAAAAAACAATAATGTTCATACATATGGAACATATGACATTTGATATTTACATAAATTGTGCACATACACAAGTATAAAACTACATAGAGCAAACAAAGATCATTAACAAACAATTAATCGATATGTCCAGAATCCTTGTCAAACACCCTGAAAATATGGGGCTGTTTGAAACACTTTACTATCCTGTTGGTGAACTTACCCCAAATTTTACAGTAATAAGGTTATGTGTGTAATGAGGATGGGAAAAGCCTTTGAGAATGTTGGTAATTCCCACGCATTTAGTTCTCCCAACTATCTCAATGTTAGTCGACGTAGAATATCCCTTCTCACTCTTCTTTGTCACTGTTACAACTGCAGGGAATTCTGCCAATATAGAAAGGTTTGGGCCTGTATAGCTGCTGGGTGGACTCCTTAAAGTATTCTCTGGTCACTTACCATGCCTCTAGTGTGTGTCCTTTGTCATTCCAAGGTAGCAACATTTTTGAACCACAATGCTCGTCATGAAGGGTGACTTTTATTTTATGATTCAAAACACACTAAAAGGTGGACAAAAATGAGCCGGTGTGACTGCATTTATCCTCACACTCCCCAACAACTATTTATGTTTAAGCACATCAATGCCACACCACCATTTTCGGAGCATGTCTCCAAACCTCAACCAATGCCTTTGTATAATACAACCTACAACTAATATCATTTTAAATTATACATTTTGAGAGAACTGAAACCCAATGGACACCAGAGTACTTTAGGACATCATCAGACGATTGAAGCACTGTACAAATGCTACAATACAATGCAATTATATTCTGCAAATTCCACTTTTTACAGTGCCACGTTATGAATCAGGCACTGTAATGCCTGAACTGTTTGCTGAATACTTTCTTTTTATGTTCCTCGACATTAATTCCAAGAATCAAACACCCTGGAGCTGCCTTTACAGGTACAATAATCCTCAGACAAAGAAGCATTAAATAAATCATAGCGAATAAAGATATCTATCAACATAGAATTGAAAGTCTTGGTGAAGCGAAACAAACCTCGCCAAATGTCATTAAAAAATAAACAAGGTGAGCCTGCGAGAGCATATAGTTTTTTGTTTATTCCTGCAGGGGCAGCCAGCTTTCTTCTTCATAAACAATGTAATAATGAATATTTTTGAAACACTGAGTGGCTGAATTTGAGTTTTGCAGGAGGACCGCCAGCCTGCCACAGCGGCGGTTGGGAACACGGTGCCAAGCCGGTGGTATCTCGACTGCCACATTACAACATCACCGTGGGACTGGTGGTGTGTCAGCGGTGCAGCCATAGTGCCGTCATGCTTTGGCTCTAGGAGAAAACCTAAAGCTAAGGCTGGCTGCACTGCTGCGCCTCCAGCAAGTCGGATTCACTGTTTCAATGCACCATGTTGTTCATGGCAAACAGTGTGCACACCGACAGTGCAAGCATAGGGGGCAAAACATGGGCCCCGGTCACAATCCACATGGAATTATTCGCCCAGAGGCCCATTTTGTAGCCCTTTACCTGCCTTTCCACCGACCTTTTCATAGCAGCGTCCCCGTCATTCAAAGGCAGGTTACAACTCACATGGCGGTGCCCATGCCGGCACTGCCAGCATTGACCACCGCTGTACCCACCGCCGCCACAGCTGCTCAGATCTTGGTAGTGGCAGAGGCCTGGAGGAGGTCTCACCACCCGCATTGCAATCCGGCAGTCAGACCTCCCGGTATACAGGTGGTTGGACCACCCACAAATGATGGGAGTTCCCAGACTGTCAGGGTCGTAATCAGGTCCTGAGTCTCTAGCATTAATGTCTGGTAAACTAACTCCATAATCCATAAAAACATGAGTTTTAAAGCCTTCTAAGAAAAATGTGGCAGCCTATGTTGGCCTAATCCTCATACCCACCCCACTCATTGTAAACTGCTCTGGAAACAGATTCCAAAAGAAATCTAATGAGTGAGTGAAAGCACTGTGAAAGCAAAGTGTGAGGGCTTTCTCCCTGTCAAAACGCAGATCAGTCAATTAAAGGACCATTCAACTATCAGCAGCCAGCAAACCCATGTCGCTCTATGATTATTACTCCAATTACACATCAATTTGCAGGGATTGACAGAGGACAGTGCCCTGTCATTAAGTGAAATACATTTCCATCTCTTGAAGCCTCTTTACTGGAGGACCTGTGGACACTGGGCTTCCAGTTTAAGGGGACCATACAGGGCTGTACTGCTTAACCATAGTGAAGTACTGAGTCAGTTTAATGCCAGGGTCAACTTTTATTTACTTACATTTTCTCAAAATATATAATTAGGCAGTGTGCATCACTGGGTGGAAGTCAAAGTTAACGAGGGGCGTTTATACAATGGTGGGTAGTGATGGTGGTATCTCCACAGGTGAAGTATCACACCGACTGGAGTCATCACCATTCTTTCTGGTACACTGCTGAGTGTGGTGGCCTTCATTTGCATGGTTCATACTCCATGCACATGATGTCCATCTCTAGTCACAGCTGAATAAATTGGTTGTATGATGCCGGAGGTGAACCCCCACACACAGTTCACACGTAAACACAACAAATTCCAACAGTTTTGAGTCCCAGCCGAAGATGCTTCACTAGATTCGACAGTTACTTGTTAACCCCTTCGCTGCGGCGCGAATTCCGCCGCAGCGCTGGGGGGGTGAGGGGTGAGTGCGGCGCCGCCATACTCATGACGGAACCACGTCGTCATGAGTCACGGGCGAGCTGTGCTCATGACGGCGTGGTTCCGTCACGACTCCGCCCACTCTCTATTTCGCCCGCACAGGCGGGGAATTAGAGCCGCGTGGGAGGAGCGGCCGCCAACGGCCGCAGCATGACAGAACCACACCGTCATGAGCACACGCCGCCCGTGGCTCATGACGGCATGGTTCCGTCATGAGCGTACAAGGGGTTAAAGGAGAAGGGTCTGGCTGCGGAAATTCTGCTCTCTAAGAGCAGAAAGTTTAGGCAGATTATTGGCTTTATTGGCATTTGTTTATTTCCTTTTTGATGATTTGTACGCAGTACAGAGATGTCCGGATGTGATTATCTCTCCCTCTGAAGCTGTTGCAGAGTGCATGAACCAGGACATGGATAGAAACCAGATGAATAGAACCACAAGCCCTCTCTAGGCTTTGATTGTCAGAAATAAAAGCGAGCCTTCCATAAAAGATGCAGCTACAAAAAAGGATCTTTCCAGATCCCAAAATCATGCACCACAGCATTACTTGGTTCAAAGCGGCCAGTCCACCCACACTTGTCCTGAAGATATTAGACGGGCTCCCAGGAACGAGAGAGCACAATTTAAAACTGCATCTGGCACAAAAGGCAGATCACAGTTGTACACCGGGTACCTGTCCAAGATTTTCCATCCGCAATACCAGATGACTGAGACTGATAGCCCAGAACGTACTAGCCTTCTGCATTATTTATTTATGCGCAGTTTCATATGGTTTGACAAGACCCAAATGTGTGGCAGTATGTTACGTTATATTATGTTAAGGGATTTATAAAGCTCCTGGTTACTCCACGGAGTGTCCCCACGCTATAGATTGACAAGTGTAGAGGTTGTGCTGTAGGTACAGTAAGTAATCGTGCTACTTCTGTTGTCAATAGCAAGACTGTTTTCCTGGGGTTGCTGCCATGATTCTGGAGTGTGTTTGTGATGTTGTAGTATGTTTGGACTGCAGAATAGTTCTGACCATCTTTGATATGTATCACTGCCATTTTCTTGTTTGCTCGGATTCTTCTGTAGCCTGGAAATAAACGCTTGCTCCTTCTAAGGTATGAGTGTAGTCTGTAAAATATAAACTGCCCTTTCGAACTCACTTCTCTTGAAGACCCCTTGACGTACTTGTGCTCATAACCTGGGTTGAAGTACTCTTAGCTCCTCCATAAGGACCTCATGAAATGAAATTGTTGCAAACTTCAATGAGTCCTTCCAAGAGATGCCGTGAAGTAGTCTTTCTTGTTCCATCACCGCCCGTTTATTGTCCAGCAGTGAGTGATGCCGTCAGCTGAACGGCATGCAATTCTTCCTTTCTCAAAATTCAATTATGCACCTGCGGGTCTTGGCTTAGAGGGTTTACTGCAATAAGGCAGGGTTGTTAGCGTAATACTTTGAGTGGATATCGCCTTTGGAACTGCATTCTTGTTGTCTTAAGCTCTTTTCTCTTGTTTTTCTGCTATCCTGCAGACCAAGTATTCAACGTGGCAAACCTTTCAATTCTCCTCCACGAAGCGTCCCATTTAATGCGTCTTATAAAGGGCGTTCATGCTAGAATTCAGTTCTTACGTGTTTGCCGCCTGCTGCAGCTTTCATGTAGCGACACGATGTGAGGCTTTCTTAGAAACAAGGAGTACACAATTCTGGGATTTCCTTTATATTCTCAAAAGCAGACGTTGGCAAATGACGCAATTGCACGGGGGCCTTCATTTCCACTTCGTGCCTCCCAATTTTTGTTAGTTCCATAACCAACCTCTCCGTTTTCAAATGATTAATAGACATAAAAACAGGCAGGAAAGTTATGTTGTTGTCTGTATTCATTTTAAAAAAGGAGAAACCTAACCGCAGCCTCCAGACTGCACTGAGGCTGAATATGAGCAATATAGCTCTTTGATGGGGGCACAGATCAGGGAACAGAACATATTTCGTCTGTTGAGCTGCGGTAAAAAGATATAATCAATCAGGTTTTTTAAGTGCAGCTACTCACTCGAGAGGATGTCAAGGCGCGGGGAGGGGGGTGCAGCTCCTGGGCGTTCTTGGTGGTTCATCGAAGAGCCAGGTCTTGAGGTCCTTCAGGAACTCGGGAGTGTAGGTGTCTGGCAAAGGTGGAGAGGGAGGGTGTTCCATGCCTTGCCGTGAGGAAGGAGAAGGAATGGCCTCCTGTTCTGGCCTTCTTGATGCACGGCACCGTCGCCAGGGAGAGCTGGGCTGAGAGGAGGGATCTTTGGGGTGCGTGGAATGAGAGGCGGTGGTTCACGTAGGGCGTACCATTGGTGTGAAGGGCTTTGTGGGCGTGGGTGAGGAGCTTGAAGGTGATTCTCTTTTCAGTGGGGACCCAGTGTAGTGCCTGCAGGTGTTGGGTCATGTGGCAGTGGGGCGGCAGCATACTTATCGTTCTCGAGTTTCAAGTGAGGTTCTTGTTGATCCCGGCATAGAGTGTGTTGCCATAGTCCAGTCTTCTGCTGATGAGGGCGTGGGTGAGCGTGTTGCCATAGTCCAGTCTGCTGCTGATGAGGGCGTGGGTGACAGTTTTCCTGTGTTCGAGGGGAATCCAGTTGATGGTCTTTCGTAGGAGACAGAGGATGTGGAAACAGGATGAGGTGACGGCGTTGATTTGGTGGTCCATTTTGAGTTCAGAGTCCAGGATGATTCTGAGGTTGGGTGCGTGGTACTTGGGTGGGTTCCCGAGGGCGGAGGGCCACCAGGTGTCATTCCAGGCATCGGGGTGTGGGTCTATGATGAGTACTTCGGCTTTGTCTGTGTTAAGTTGTAGGCAGCTGTTCTACATCCACCTGGTGACTGCTTCCATTCCTTATTGAAAGTTGTGCTTGGAGATGTTGGGTTCGTAGGATAAGGAGAGTATGAGTTGAGTGTCATCTGCGTACGATACGATGTTGAGTCCGTGTGATCGATGGATGCGAGCAGGACCATGCAGATGTTCGACAGGGTGGAGCTGATGGAGGATCCTTGGGGGACTCCGCAGGTGGTTGGTGTGGAATCCGAGAGGAACGGAGGGAGTCTGACTCACTGTGGTCTGCCAGAGAGGAATGAGCGGATCCGGTTGAGGGCATCATGGAGTCTGTGGGCTAGGGTGCGGTGTGATAGTTTACCAATGTTGGGTGAGAGAAGAGTTGTTACAGGGCGCTCATAATAGATTACACAAAATATACAAATTAATACAGTCCTGCTGTGCATTCAAGAATGGGGGGCAATCACCCAATCCCACCCAAAATTTTCAAAACAAAGTTTGGCACAAATTTCGACAATTTCTGAAGCACACGCAACTTTATAGTACAAATAAACACAAGTATGTTTCTCTCTTGGACTTCTTCAGTTCTTTATTCGTTAAGTATTCTTCCAATCCCTTTGCACCAACGCGTTTCGTCATATATGGGTAGTATACCCTATGACTTCCTCAGGGCTGGAATTGATACAAATAGTTTTCTTTCAGAAAACAGTATTTTATTACAACAAATACTACCACCATATTCTCCACTGTGTTATAAGTGACCACACAGAGAGAATAGAGGAGTTAAGTTGTGCTCATTTTGCATGCAAAATTTCAGTGTCATCCATATTCTATTACTCTTTAAACATTTAGAAATATATATAGTTCCAAGACTTATGCATAATGCTCCAGTGTTGGTAATGGTGCAATTATTGTTTTAAAGGGAAGATATAACCCTTCGTGCACAACCCAAGTGTGTTCTATTTCTATTAGAACGATTTAGAAGTAAAAAAATTCATATATACCTGATAATATAGTATTCTCAAATTATTTCTAATGAAAAGTAAAAAGAAAATATAAAGATACTTTGTATCTAATGACCTGCAAGAATTGAAATCACAGTGGCATGAGGCAACAGCAGCTATCATAAACTAGTGTTATCAATCATGTGTTCTGTTATAGATCGCTAGTGCTTACCTAATAATATATCCACTAGTTCCGTGTAAATATGTTCTTCATCCACTTAGAGGTCCGCTCATCTTATTAAATTCTAACATCAGACCAATCTTTGCACCGATCAGTTCAAGGTCTATTACATGATATTACAGCCCATATTTCAACCTGTAATATAACATCTTCATTAAGTTGAAAATGCACTAAAAATTACAGCTTTATACTTTTTAACAACGAAGGATTAATGAGTACAGAGAATCACGGTTTCTCTCACCTAATTAGTATGCAAAAGAATCTTGACCGGTGTCTCTCTCCGATATTTTCGGTTTCCAAATTAGAGATCCCTATAGTATGGGATACCTGTAAGTGAGAGCACAAAGAGTATAGCAAAACAGCTCTCGACTCTCGATAGAATGCTGTTAAAAATAATCGCGTGTATGCACTTCAAACACACGCTTACCTCCGTGAGTGTATCTCCTCACTAACGCTTCCGTGTACGGTCAAACCCATTTCCGGTATTGGAAGGGTTTAAATAGAAAGTAAAGGGGGGACTTAAGGTTCATGATAGGCCCGCCATTTTGAAACAGTAAATCGTATATGTTATCTAAATATACAAACGCTGTATCCGCGTAATGTTTGTTCGCAAAGGTCCATAAACATAGGATTAAGTAGTGTGATCCTAGTTAATATATTTATATATATGCCACTGCCTAAAGTTAATAATTGAAAGGCGGCCAGGCGTGAGAGTAACTGAATACGCCTAAGAGAACAGCCTGGCAATGTTACGGTAGTATATAGGGTACACTATTTGAGTATATCCCTACTTCATCGAATCGCATGATATTTATCTCACTAAAGGGTTACTATTAATACTAACCCAATTATGTATTAAAATTGATATATTTCCATCTCTGACATTACATAAAGTTGATTGTGCATATGGCGACGAGGTGTAAAGGTAACAAAATATGTCTAGAAAGCAACCCGTCCCTTATGTTAGTATAGAGGGCACACTAATTAAGTATTTATCTTGTTCATCAAATCACATAATGCTTATCTCATAAAAGGGTTACAAATAATACTGCCCCATTCATATATTTAGGGGAATGCCCCTATGAACATTTTTTTGTAAGTGGCTGTATAGTATTGATAGCCCTTCAGATATTACAATATATTGTGTTATGATTACATATTAATGTGTTCTAAACATAGTAAGTGTAAGATAGAGGCAACTTGATACATTCTATGAACACTATAGCCAAGTGATCATTACTGTCATCAATTATAGAGCTAACATAGGGAATATGGGCAGGAGCGAAGGCTGAGGGGTTCAAGTCCTTATTCTCCAAGAAAATATTGCAATTCCTGATCATAATTGAGTCCCTCCTCCACCGCACGTAAGCACATTATCCACCGTGCCTCATGCCGCCGCAGTCTCAATTCCCTATTTCCCCCACGTGGATCTGACCCAATATGTTCTATACCAAAAAATCTGAAAGTTTTGTGCACTGCATGTTTGAACATGCTCCGCAATTGGGTATCTATGATCATTAATTTTTTATCGCTCGCATATGTTCCGCTACTCGTTCTTTCAAAGCCCTAATGGTACTTCCAACATAAATCTTCGCACATTTACATTCAATAATATAAATGACATATTTTGTATTACAAGTAATGTTTGACATAATGTTAAATATCCTACCAGTACAATCTTTGAATTGTTTGGTTTTGTGTTCTGCAAACCTACACATCCCACAATATCCACATTTGAAAGAACCTATAGATGCTTTTGTTAGCCATGTTTCATGTTTTGTAACCTTTGGATAGCTAGGGCTAAGTAAAGTCCCTAATGTTCTCCCTTTCCTGAATGTAATCAATGGTTTTTCTGTCACAAGCTCATGTAAAGTTGTATCTGCTTTCAAAATATGCCAATGCCTATTCATACTCTTACGTAGTATAACATTTACATGAGTAAAATCCGTGATGAGTCTAGTATGTGTTGAGGAATTACGGTCAGCAGTTCTTGGTTTCAAAGTAGTATTTCTCTTCACTTTGATAGCCCTTTCCTTTGCTTTTTCAACAATGAGAGGTGAAGAGCCTCTCTGAATAAACCGTTTCTCCATATCATTTACACAGGTTAAAAAGTGTGCATCAACACTACAGTTACGTCTGGCTCTCAACATCTCCCCATATGAGATTGCCTTTATCGGACTCTGAGGATGTGCACTTTTGGCATGCAATAATGAGTTGCAGGCAGTAGGTTTACGGTACATCTTGCTCTGGATTAATCCATCTCTAATGAATAGTTCCACATCAAGAAATATTATACTGTTGGTACTAGAGTGTGTGGTGAATCTAATGTCCATGTCATTTGCATTGAGATATTCAATAAATTCATCTAATAGTTGTTTTGTCCCAGTCCAAATCATAAGGCAGTCATCTATAAATCTGCCCAATATAAGATATGTTCATTATATTGCAATGCAGACGTGCCCCAAATTAACATTTCTTCTAACCAACCCATAAAAATATTTGCATAGGCTGGTGAGAATTTCGAACCCATAGCGACACATCTAGAGTTACTTGAATCTATTGAGTGATATCACCTGGGATCCAGGTATGACTCTAGTAACTCTAGATGTGGTATCACTTTATACCAGTATTCGTAATGATTTAGGATTGAAGGCATTGTACTACTTTTTATCTAAAAAACCGGCTTGTCATTGGGAACACTCAAAAATGATTATAACTATGGTGGAATTAATACTCACAAAGAACTTTTTTCTTTAAAAAAATCAATGGTACAAAGGCATCGCTATGGGTTCGAAATTCTCACCAGCCTATGCAAATATTTTTATGGGTTGGTTAGAAGAAATGTTAATTTGGGGCACGTCTGCATCGCAATATAATGAACATATCTTATATTGGGGCAGATTTATAGATGACTGCCTTATGATTTGGACTGGGACAAAACAACTATTAGATGATTTTATTGAATATCTCAATGCAAATGACATGGACATTAGATTCACCACACACTCTAGTACCAACAGTATAATATTTCTTGATGTGGAACTAATCATTAGAGATGGATTAATCCAGAGCAAGATGTACCGTAAACCTACTGCCTGCAACTCATTATTGCATGCCAAAAGTGCACATCCTCAGAGTCCGATAAAGGCAATCTCATATGGGGAGATGTTGAGAGCCAGACGTAACTGTAGTGTTGATGCACACTTTTTAACCTGTGTAAATGATATGGAGAAACGGTTTATTCAGAGAGGCTATTCACCTCTCATTGTTGAAAAAGCAAAGGAAAGGGCTATCAAAGTGAACAGAAATACTACTTCGAAACCAAGAACTGCTGACCGTAATTCCTCAACACATACTAGATTTATCACGGATTTTACTCATGTAAATGTTATACTACGTAAGAGTATGAATAGGCATCGGCATATTTTGAAAGCAGATAAAACTTTACATGAGCTTGTGACAGACAAACCATTGATTACATTCAGGAAAGGGAGAACATTAGGGACTTTACTTAGCCCTAGCTATCCAAAGGTTACAAAACATGAAACATGGCTAACAAAAGCATCTATAGGTTTTTTCAAATGTGGATATTGTGGGATGTGTAGGTTTGCAGAACACAAAACCAAACAATTCAAAGATTGTACTGGTAGGATATTTAACATTATGTCAAACATTACTTGTAATACAAAATATGTCATTTATATTATTGAATGTAAATGTGCGAAGATTTATGTTGGAAGTACCATTAGGGCTTTGAAAGAACGAGTAGCGGAACATATGCGAGCGATAAAAAAATAATGATCATAGATACCCAATTGCGGAGCATGTTCAAACATGCAGTGCACAAAACTTTACCAAAACTTTCAGATTTTTTGGTATAGAACATATTGGGTCAGACCCACGTGGGGGAAATAGGGAATTGAGACTGCGGCGGCATGAGGCATGGTGGATAATGCGCTTACGTGCGGTGGAGGAGGGACTCAATTATGATCAGGAATTGCAATATTTTCTTGGAGAATAAGGACTTGAACCCCTCAGCCTTCGCTCCTGCCCATATTCCCTATGTTAGCTCTATAATTGATGACAGTAATGATCACTTGGCTATAGTGTTTATAGTATGTATCAAGTTGCCTCTATCTTACACTTACTATGTTTAGAACACATTAATATGTAATGATAACACAATATATTGTAATATCTGAACGGCTATCAATAGTATATAGCCACTTACAAAAGATTGTTCACAGGGGCATTCCCCTAAATATATGAATGGGGCAGTATTATTTGTAACCCTTTTGTGAGATAAGCATTATGTGATTTGATGAACAAGATAAATACTTAATTAGTGTGCCCTCTATACTAATATAAAGGACGGGTTGCTTTCTAGACATAGTTTGTTACCTTTACGCCTAGTCGCCATATGCACAATCAACTTTATGTAATGTCAGAGATGGAAATATATCAATTTTAATACATAATTGGGTTAGTATTAATAATAACCCTTTCGTGAGATAAATATCATGCGATTCGATGAAGTAGGGATATACTCAAATAGTGTGCCCTATATATTACCGTAACATTGGCGGGCTGTTCTCTTGGGCGTATTCAGTTCCTCTCATGCCTGGCCGCCTTTCAATTATTAACTTTAGGCAGTGGCATATATATAAATATATTAACTAGGATCACACTACTTAATCCTATGTTTATGGACCTTTGCGAACAAACATTACGCGGATACAGCGTTTGTATATTTAGATAACATATACGATTTACTGTTTCAAAATGGCGGGCCTTTCATGAACCTTAAGTCCCCCCTTTACTTTCTATTTAAACCCTTTCAATACCGGAAATGGGTTTGACCGTACATGGAAGCGTTAGTGAGGAGATACACTCACGGAGGTAAGCGTGTGTTTGAAGTGCATACACGCGATTATTATAAACAGCATTCTATCGAGAGATGAGAGCGGTTTTGCTATACTCTTTGTGCTCTCACTTACAGGTATCCCATACTATAGGGATCTCTAATTTGGAAACCGAAAATATCGGAGAGAGACACCGGTCAAGATTCTTTTGCATACTAATTAGGTGAGAGAAACCGTGATTATCTGTACTCATTAATTCTTCGTTGTTAAAAAGTATAAAGCTGTAATTTTTAGTGCATCTTCAACTTAATGAAGATGTTATATTACAGGTTGAAATATGGGCTGTAATATCATTTAATAGACCTTGAACTGATCGGTGCAAATATTGGTCTGATGTTAGAATTTAATAAGATGAGCGGACCTCTAAGTGGATGAAGAACATATATACACGGAACTAGTGGATATATTATTAGGTAAGCACTAGCGATCTATAACAGAACACATGATTGATAACACTAGTTTATGATAGCTGCTGTTGCCTCATGCCACTGTGATTTCAATTCTTGAAGGTCATTAGATACAAAGTATCTTTATATTTTCTTTTTACTTTTCATTAGAAATAATTTGAGAATACTACATTATCAGGTATATATGAATTTTTTTACTTCTAAATCGTTCTAATAGAAATAGAACACACTTGGGTTGTGCACGAAGGGTTATCTCTTCCCTTTAAAACAATAATTGCACCATTACCAACACTGGAGCATTAGGCATAAGTCTTGGAACTCTATCTATTTCTAAATGTTTAAAGAGTAATAGAATATGGATGACACTGAATTTTTGCATGCAAAATGAGCACAACTTAACTCCTCTATTCTCTCTGCGTGGTCACTTATAACACAGTGGAGAATATGGTGGTAGTATTTGTTGTAATAAAATACTGTTTTCTGAATGAAAACTATTTGTATCAATTCCAGCCCTGAGGAAGTCATATGGTATACTACCCATATATGACGAAACGCGTTGGTGCAAAGGGATTGGAAGAATACTTAACGAATAAAGAACTGAAGAAGTCCAAGAGAGAAACATACTTGTGTTTATTTGTACTCTAAAGTTGCGTGTGCTTCAGAAATTGTCAAAATAGGGTGCGGTGTGAGACTGTGTCCAAGGCTGTGGAGAGGTCCAGGAGGATGAGGGCCACAGTCTCTCCTTTATCAAGAAGGGAGCGGATGTCATCTGTCACAGCAATAAGGGTGGTTTTGGTGCTGTAGTTCTTCCTGAAGCCTGATTGGGAGGAGTAGAGGATGTTGTTTTTGTCAAGGAAGGAGGCGAGTTGGCTGCTGAGAGCTTTTTCAATGACTTACACTGGGTACAGAAGTAAGGAGATCAGTCTTAAGTTCTTGAGGTCGGTGGGATCCGCTGAGGGTTTTTTCAGGAGAGGGTTCAAGGAGCGGTTGATGATTCTTTGCAGCTCAGGGCGATAATGTCTGCAGATCTCTGGTAGATGTGGTGGGGCAGGGGTCTGTGGGGCCACAGGAGTGGGTGGTCTTCATAGTCTTTAGGGTGTCTTCGATGCTGAGGGCAGTCCAGCTGTCCATTGTCGGCTGTGTGGTGCAGGAAGCGGTGGATGTGGGTTCCGTGTGGAGGTTCTTGTCATCGAAGTTGTCATAGATGGTCTTGATTTTGAGATGGAAGAAGGTGCTGAGTCTGTCGTAGAGGTCCTGGGAGGGTGAGATGTCTGTATTCTCAATGTTGGGTTGGGTGAACTCTTTGGTGATGCCAACGAGTTCTTTGCTGTTTTGTGTGTGGGTGGGGATTCTGTCCTGGAGTGCTTTTGTCCTTGAGTGTCTGATGAGTCTGTGGTGGGCGGTAGTGCCTGCTTTGTAGTTATCAAGGTCTGCTGGGGTTTTGGAGTTTCTCTATAACTTCTCGAGGTGTCTGCAGGTTTCGTCTAGATTCCGGGAGTTCAGTGGAGAACCAGCTGGCTTTCTTGGCATGAGGGTAGGAGGATTTCTTGAAAGAGGCGATGGTGTTGGCGCAGTCGGTGATCCATTTGTGTAGGGTACGGGCGACAGTGGTAGGGTCGTTATCTGTGGTGGTGGGAACTGAGCTGCTGAGGGAGGCGGCGATCTGGTCGTCGGAGATCTAGTTCCAATTCCTACACTGGAATTGGAGTGGGTGTCTGCGGTAGATGTTTGCTTTGAAGGTGAAGTGGACGCAGCGGTGGTCCATCCATGGGAGTTCAGAGGTGTGGCTGAAGGTGATGGAGTTTCCTAATGTGAATATGGGGTCAAGGGTGTGTCCTGCTATGTGTGTTGGTTATTGGTAAGATCTATTTGAGTCCGATGATGTGGAGGTTGTCAAGGAGGGAGATGGAGTTGGGGTCCTGGTGGTTGTCGAGGTGGAAGTTGAGATTTCCCAGAAAGGTGTAGTTGGTAGATGTGATGGCATGCAAGGTGATGATGTTGGTGATGGAGTCAGAGTAAGGTGCTTGGGGTCTGGGGGGTCTGCAGATGAGGGTGCCTCGGACGGTGGTGGATGGGTTAGCCTGTATCTTGAATTGTAGGTTTCCATTGAGTCTGTGGGCCCGTCAGTGTAGGTGCTCAGACGAAAGTTGTCTTTGTGGGTGATGGCGATGCCTCCCCCAGGGCGGTTTGGGCAGTCCTTCCAGGCGATTTTGTATCCTTGGGTAATGGCGACATGGTTTTCATCCAGGTTTCCGTAGGGAAGTAAACGTCTGGACAGGTGCTGTCGAGGAGGTCCCAGATTTCTGTAGCATGTCTGTGGAAGGAGCGGACATTGAGGAGGAAGCAGTGGCCGCCATTAAGTAGGGGTCAGGGAAGGGCGGGACAGCTGGGAGGCAGAAGCGGGAAAACACGGGAGGGGCCGGGCGGGAGGCAGAGGCGGGAAACAGCTGAAGGGGGAAAAGTAATAGAAATAAAGTTAAAAATAAATAAACTAATAGAGGAGAGACAAAGAAAATAAAAAAAGTAAGTGGAGGCACAGGGCCTTCAGGAGGCAGAAGAAGAGCAAAGCAGATTAAAAAAGTGACAGGAGCAGATAAGGGAAGGCACAGGGCCTCAAACCGCGGTCAGCAGGCAGAGGCACTGCCCAGGAGCGCTGTTGGTGGAGCCGCACGCTGGGAGAGCAGAACCCAAAGGGGCTTGCTGCTATAATAATACAGCACCCATAATAAAAAATAATGTGCGGTTTCGAATAGCGCAAAAACCTTTTCCAGCACTGGTGCGACATTGCTGAATGGTGTAACGACAGTGACTCTCCTGTCTGGGAAACTCCCAAAGTCTAAGCTCACCTTGGACCAAGGGGAGGTGCAGGGCTCCTCCGTTATAATGGGTGCTGGGACTTCCTGGTAACTGGTGAGTTGGCACACGTGACATTGTCGCACTAGGTTGTCAGCTGTAGCTTCAAGGTGTGGGAACTACACTTTCACCCGCACTTGTGATTTCATCAATGCTGGGACTGATGCCTGCCATGGGCTAGTGCCATCACTCAGTGTTGAAGATTTTCTGGAATTACCAGCCTGTGACCCAGCAGTATGAGGTCTTCTTGGGTGGTACTGAATTTGTCAATCAGCCTCCACAGTTTGGTAAGTCTCTCTTTATCTGGGCCGTGCCAGTCATTGGCTTCACGTAGGAAGGCCTGTCACGAGCCTTTCTGCAGTGTGCTCTTCACCTTCATCAGTACTGCATCATTATTCGCCGTGTCCTCAATTTCGCACTGAGTGTTTTCTGGCACTAGGGGTACCATACAGGCATAGGGGCATATTTACAAGGGCATTCCACCACTGGAGTCTCACTTTTTACTATGCTCCAGTGGCGCAGTGCCCTGCCTCATGTTAATAATGTGGCGCTTTGCGTTGCTTAATGCCAAATTGTACCCTTCACTCTGTTTTTCTATGTCAAAGGGGCATGCAATGGATGTTGTTGTGCGCGTTCCACAGCTACACCTATTGCGTTTTGATGCTGCCCCAGATTTGCAAGGGTCTGTAAATTTGAGGGACGCCAAAAACTAGCACCATTGAAAAGCAGCCGTTAGAGTGGTGCAACAAGGAGAAATACTTTTCTTTCGCCTTGTTTTTTGCGCTTTCTACATGTGCAGCATTCTACAGCACACATAGAAGGAGTAAATCACCTTTAATCATTGTTTATGTGCAGGAAGTTGTGCCTTCCTGCACATAAACAATCATCCCTGCACTGCAGGCACCCTTGCACTGTGGCGCAAGGGTGTCTGCGTTGGCCATGGAAGGCTTTTTTAGTGCCGGCTCAAGGGAAAACACAAGGTTGCACCAGATTCTTGTGAATAAGATGCATCCCTGCATTTTTTAAATGATGCAGCGCAGCGCTGCTAAATTGATTGCAGCACCATGCTGCATCATTTCTTTGTAAATATGCCGCATAGTCTTCTATCACCCCTGTGCGGTCATCGCTTCCTTCCATGACTTGGAGCGGGTGGCATGAGTGGAAGTCCGCTGGGTTTTTGGACCCCTGACGATAGACCACTTCCATGCAGTAGTGCTGCAGCTGGATGGCCCAGTGTTCGATTCGCATGGTAGGTGAAGAGCCGCACCTCAAAAAAATGGGAGAAGTGGTTGGTGACCACTCTGACAGGGCTTCTGCAGAGGTATAAGTGGATGTGTCCACATGCACATTTGGGGCCTCATTTATGAGGCCCCTAGTGGCACTTTTGCACTGCCACTGCCAGAGCGTCACTCTTTTGACGCTCCGGTGGTGCCATGTGCGAGAGCATAGTTTCAAGGCCACGCAAAGCCACTTTGTGTGACTTTTCTTTGCCTTTCAAATATGTGCCCCTTTCACACAGAACACTGTGTGAAAGGGGCGTTCCATGAGTGTTTCTGTGGGTGTTCCTAAGCAACACCCATGGACTCTGAAGCATTCCCATATTTATGAGAAATTGTATACTTGGGAATGCGTCAGATTCTAACACCACCTCAGGGGTGGCGCCAGTGAAGCGCAATGAGCAGAGAGGAGAAATACCCTTCCTTCTCCTAGTGATTTCCTCTTTCAAAGTGTGCTGCATCCTTCAGCACACATAGAAAGAGGAAAACACATCTTGTGATTGTTTTTGTGCTGGAAAGTGTGCCTTCAAGCACAAAAACAATCAACCCTACAACACAGACACCCTTGTGCCATGGCGCAAGGGTGCCTGCGTTGGTGCATGGCAGCCCATTGTGCACCAGCGCTGGGAAAAAGAACAGAAATGCACCGTATCTCAAAGACAGAGTGTATTCCTGCCCTTTGCTTTTGACGCAGGGTAGCACAGCAAGATTCCTTGCTCACTGCCCTGCAAAAAAACCTCGTAAATGAGGCCCTTGATAGCCAGGGCTTCCATTTTAATTTGGTTGTACCGTGCTTCAGTCTGTGTTAGGGTTTTGCTGGTGAACGCCAATGGTGCCCACCTACCTGGTTCCACTTCTTGGTTGAGCACGGCTCCTAGGCCCAAAGTGCTCGTATCTACCAGTAGCTTAGTCTTTTACTTTGGGTCAAAGTATGCCATTGTGCTTTTGCTCATGAGGGCTGGCTTTATCTTTTGGAACACTTCTTCTTTTGGGCCCCTTGCCCAGGGAGCATTGACCTTAGTTATGGCTCTCAAAGGCTTAGCGGTTGTTTCTAGATTGGGGATGAATCTGCTACAGTATGGGGCCATGCCCAGGAAGCTGCATATTTCTGATGGGGTGGTTGGTGCCTGGGCTTGTTTAATTGCTTGCGATTAATGGGAGTCAACTTGCACACCTTCCTGATTGAAGACGTATCCAAAGAATTCTATGGAAGTCTGAAAAAACAAGCACTTTTCTTTTTTATTTCAGAGTGATGCTGTGTGCCCATAGGCACTTTAGAGTGATTCACAAGTGTTTGTGGTGGTTCTAAGCAATTGCAGAATAGATCATTGTATCATCGCTTATGTTCATGATGCCCTGGAGCCCTGACAGTCTCTTGTATTACTCCTGCCGCTGAAGAGATGTCAAAGTTTAATCTTTTGTACCTGCATTGCCCAGGTTTGTAGAGAATGTAGTGATGTACCTGCTTACTACTGAGAGGAGCAGTTGATGGTACCTGTCTTTCAAATCTAGTTTTGAGAACCACCGTGATCCAATTAGATTGGCGACAATGTCGTCCATTGCGGGCATGATGTGCCTCTACCATTTTATGGCCTGATTCGAGCAGCACATGTCAATGCACAAGCATATTTTCCCTGGTTGCTTTGGTTTTTTGGCAATCACTATGGGGCTCACCAAGGGCTTTGGCCTGGATACTTCCCCTATTACGTCTTGGCTTTCGCACTTGTCGAGTTCTAGTTTGACTAGAGGTCTCAGGTGGAATAGCACACACCAATGGCATAGGGCAATGGGATTTGACTGACTTTTCAATGTGTAGTTTGACTGGTCGGGATTTCAGGCACCCTAGCCCACTGAACACTTCAGGGAATTGGTTTAGCAGTTCGTTGACATGGTATGCTTTTACTTTCCTTACAAATGACACAAGCTCCAAGTCTTCTGCAGAGTGGCTACCTAGCAGTATGGTCAGTGTGTCATTTTCAATGTCAAGCACGTGGAACATCAGTAGGATCTCTTGGTCGCTTGAGCGGATGTCATGGTCATGCACCCTTTTAGGTGTATCCGAGACTGGCTCCCGTATGTGAATATTTTGGTATTGGGTGGAAGGCATCGGTATTGCAGGATGCCCATCACGTTCACCAAGGCACCAGTATCGATGAGGGATATGACTTATGATCAGTTGATTTATACCACGCATGTGAGTTGCAAGTTATTAGTGAACAAGATAAGGAAGACTTCCTCTTTGACTTCAGGTGATGAGTCTTCGAGTTGTTGTCTGTGTTGTAGTGGATATTTAGCCGCTCCCTGGGGTTCCACTTAATCTAGAAACAGCTGTCTTACTGATCTAATGAGGGTTTGCATCCCTCTGCCACCTCTTCCTCTGAGCCCTTCTCTGCACTCTGTTGCAAAGTTATTCATTTTGCTGCAGTTCGAGCAGGTGTGGCCTTGTGCCGGGCAGTCATTTAGTGAGTGCTTGTTGAAACTGTAATACTTGTTGGTGGGGGAGAAGGCGTCCTGGGTCTGTTTGTCTTCCCTCTGGTGTGTACTGCATCGGCCCATTCCACCTTTACGGTTGGGTCCTTCTCAGGAGTGTGGGTTATGGCAATGTCCATCTCGGTGACTCTGGCAGCTGACAAAACATGGGACGTTCCCATGATAAGGATGTCATCTAGGCTAATATTCTGTTGCCTCAGGATGAGGCCCTTGAGTGTCCTATTTCAGCACCCATGTATGATCTGTGCCTTTAGTTCATTTGGTTGGTCATATGCTGTGCACATGCTAGCAAGCTCACGCAGGCATGCGTAAAAGGCGTCTATGAAATCCCCTTCTCGTCAGTGAGCTTGGTGGAGTTTGAAGCACTTGAAGTTCGTGTTTTGTTGTGAATCTAAATGTGCGCTGAAGGTCTCACTGCTGCATTGAAGTCATTTGCCGAGGAGGTATTGGGGCGGTGCTTGCATAGCTTATAGATTTCATCTCCTGAGTAATGGAGTAGAAGGGAGCACTTTACAGCCTTATCATTCTCTCAGGTGGCAACAAAGTAGTTATCCAGCCTCCCCACCACTGTTTTTCAGCGGGGTGATGCTGTTGCAGGGTCAGCTAGCTCACTAAAATGGCTGCAATACACATAATAGTGCATGTTGCAAGGTAAACTGTATTTGTGGTTGCGCTTGTGGGGGTGCTGCATTTGAGTCATCAGCCATGTTTGGATGTTGCCTGAGGTACTCACTCACTTCACTGGGTGTGGGGAGCTGCTGGGTTCAAATCTGTTGGCGCACTGTGGCGTGGGGCATTGTCCCCTGTTCTTTCTGCACCATTTTTCACTACCTCTGTCGTCCTTTGTATGCGTGCATGTCTCCCCTGTCTGATTTAGGTCTTCCTTAATTTTTGTCCTCTGTTTTTCAAAATGTTCTTTTGTTTTTATTGTTTTTCCTTCTGTTTTTCTTTTCATCACACTTAACTCATCATAAATAAGAGCCTCTCTGTTACTGCCCAGGCTCATGTCTGAACAAGCATTTGCAATGCAATAGGTCTCGCATTATTAAAGTTTGAGCTACTGGCATTGCTAATGATAATGCAATACCAATAGCAGCTCAAAGATTCAGTAATGCGAGACCTATTGCATTGCAAATGCTTGTTATTACTTCGAGTTGGTGAAATGTAAATTCTGCCTGCATAGTTTTCCTAAATGTATGTTTTCCCTTTACAAACATGAGAATGTTTTGTAAACTTAAAACTTTTTAGAGAGAGAATTTGGTTTTGCTGAGGTTCAATTTAGCAAACCCTACAGATTTGTTTCTCGCAATTAAAATGTTGCTGTGTTTAAGGAGGTTGTGAACCTTGAAAAGTTTTGAAGACATCTTCACAAAGTTTGGGAAGGAAAATCTTTGCAACCTCGTACAACCACACATTAGCTATGCATCCAGATGTGAAAATATGAAAAATGCAGTGTGATGTCTAGAACCAGCCCCATACCATCACAATGTAAATCAGTCTGCTCTAGAGCCCCTATGCCAACTATTCCATATACAACGCTCCAAGTGTACGATACTCCTGCTACAATACTATTGGTCTCAGTGATATATTCAGCTACTCCTCATTGGTAGCTCTATGGTATACTAAGTCATTTTAAAAATGTATGATTACTAGTTCCTTGCATGGAAGCAGTAGTATCACCCAAAATGCTGATGTAAGTGTGTCCTACCTGGGAAACTAATATCCGTTCTTCGTCAGTTACCTGTATCAGGGAAAAAGAAAGGGAGACAAAAGAAGGACAAATCTCATCCAAATTCAATTTGTCACTTACATGTCGGAACATCTGATCTAGTGAACCACAAGAAATAATATCTAGGCCACCTTATACTTATTAAACACCCTACCCAGCTCATGCAGCTAGTCTGGGACGCCAGTGGTTTTAGAGTGCAGGTAGTTCATACGGTGGGAAACTCCATGCATTAGGATGGGGCATCTCATCATCCATTGTATGTAAGAAATCACTATATTATTATTCTCATTTTTCAACCATAACACTTGAGACATCAATAGCTAATGTCAATCAGGTTCAGCATTGTTGACTGTACCTGATCAAAATTCAAAAGTGAAAAGACCCATTTCTTACACTATTTGTTAGGGGATACCAGAAAATCTGTCAAGGGTGGGGTGGGTCCTTCGTAGTCACACACTAGTAGAGGGAGAGATACATAAAAAGGAAGGACACACATAAGCGCGATACAGTTATGCAAGGGGGCGAAGAATCTTAGGAGGTGATGTTACCCTGATTCCCAAAACATTCAAACGCACACACATTCAGTCTTGCATAGCGGTAACAGGAGAAGATGTGACAGATTATCCCTTATTCGAAAATCGTCAGTTGAATCACATGATGGACAGTAAAGCCGTTTCGTGGACACTAAATATTGAAAAAATAATGCCAAACACATGCTAACCAAATTGAAACTAAATGGGGAAAAACATACAGATAAAGCAAGATGACGAATGGCAAGAGGCAAGAAAGTGTCAGGTAGAAACAAGAGCAATTCTTATATTCAATTAAAAAAACAACCAGTAGATGGCAGTGTTGTCCAGGTCTTCCAATATGGGGAGAGAGTGACGTAAAATCGTCACACGGCTCGAGCAGGCACTCTAATATAACTGCCGAAAACAAAGTTATAAAATCGTTCAAGAATTTAAGCCCACATAAAATGTAGAGTGAGATCAAATGAATAGTCCTCAATGGCATCATGATGAAAATATCAGGAATGTAACACAGTTGTTTCTATGCGTGCAGCCAGAGAAAATAAACAAAAACGAGAAGGGAGGGGGGAATGCCAGCAACAGAGGAGCCCGCGAAAGTGATCGTGATTACGATCGCTACGGAGGAAAGACACATGGCGCTGCGCGCGTGCACGTTCACGTGCACTGTAGCTTTAGGCCACGGCAGCACTTTGAAAAGCCCAGATATAAAATGTCTCTTCAAGCCTTTGGCTCGCGAGACCTAAAAAGGATTGATCCGCTCTTAACTGTACCTTCGGACGGCACGACTCGCCCCAAGGCAGCAGCAGGTTAGGAGGCGGTCACAGGCTTACATTGCCTGCCACAGTGAGGCCTGGAGGTGTGCAGTTGACTGGGGATGGCATGAGGCCACGAGCAGAAAGCCTAGCCATGACCAAGGAGCAGCCTTGGAAGTGGAAGTGGGCGCTGGGTGTAGAGGCACCGTGGAGCGATGCACCCGGGCTCTGTTGTGCTGATGGGTGGCAGCCTCTCCAGTGGCGCTAGGGTCTATGGCAGACTGCTTAGTAGAGCTGTTGCATAGGGGAGGGGCGGAGCAGCAGGAACAACTATTCTCAGGTGGAACACAAACCTGAAGATGCAGCCAGGATGTAGTTTCAGGAGGCGGCAGGGGCACATAATGGACCCTTGTAGCCAGTGAAGCAGGGTGACACCAGATAATACGGACACCCTATCTTGCAATCTGCTCGCGCTAACACCAATGAAGGGATACACACATTAGTTGCTGCTATGGGTGAAAGACCAGGTGCGGTTTAGGACCCATTTATTGTATAACCTCTGGTTACGCCTGGCCAGAGGTTGTACATGGTGCACATCCGGGGCAGGGTCCCATGTGGCTCACTACAACCTTTTGCTCTGCTGTGGTGTCATTCACATTTTGATTCCACCCCCACAGCATAGAGTAGAAGCACAAAGTGAGCCCTCTTCAGCCCCTGGACTACTTGACTATGAGTGATATATCAGTTTTGACTTTTAGAAAGTTATTCTAATGACGAGGTATGCCACCAGCAGCACCTCCAAAACTACAATCTTCATTCAACAAGCATTGCCAAAGCCAAATCATCTGGTTTTAAACTAAAAGTGACTCCTCTGTCAATTATGGTGTGAGTCATTCACTAATTCCTCATACATGCACTTTGTGATTCATGCATGCATCCATTCTCCAACTCACTGACTGATTCGTAAATTCATCTATGTACACAACTACAATAAACCTTTAAATTTAGCAAAACATGTAAAAAAAAAATATATAATAAGCAAATATGTGGCTGGCTAATCATGGCAGGAATACTTGGAATTATAAATCAAATTAAATGTTGAAGCCGGTGGCCACCTTGTAATAGTATACTACATTGTGGTTCGTTCTTTTGAAGTTCCAGCATGCTGCTATTCTTAGTTACAATGTGTTCACCATCTTTGAATGGTAAAACCATTAAACTATGGACAGTACCATTTTATGATAATGACCTAGTTATTATCATCAACATAGTGGCCCATTTGCACTCTGTGGGGTGCTCTAAAATATTTTTTAAAACAAGCAGAGTAAAGATATGAAAGGAGAAAATGGAAAAGTAAAGGGCTGCTCCAACTGGTCCTGGCACTGAAGTCAATTTCTTTTTAGGTGGATGTGAATGCGATCAGAAAATCTATGATACAGATTCATTTGTGCATCCAACTCATTATGGTAATGCAAAAAAAATCAAAACCAGCAAAAAAATCCCCAGTGGGCTGTGTGTCTAATATATCCCTGAATCTTTGATGCAGTTTCCATTGCGTTTCCAGCATTCCATAACATTGCTCAAAGAGCATGTATTAATCCCTAGTGGGCTAAATAATCAATGTATTCCTAGTATTTCTTCTATGCATAATTCTAAAAGAAGCAACATTTTTTTTTTAAACCAATAAAACAGGTGAAAAGAAAGGCTATATCCCATGCTTTAAAACTTAAACGCATTTGTTCTGGAAAAACAGTGGCATCAGCTGCCATACACAAAATTTACATTAAACTCACTTCAGAAAAAAGTGTGTAATTGTACATCCACATTTAAACCAAATAGCTCCTTAAAGTCTAAACCTAATATCATTTTAGCCTTCAGTCTCTTGAGCTCATGTTCTCCGTCACCTTCTCGCATATGTTTAAGGATATAGGCTGGAGGGTGGAGCAGGAAAAAGGTGGGCTAATAACATCATCCTTTGGGTTTGTTTCATTGATCATCTTTTTGTCATATGGTGAGGAAGCATGTCTGAAGCTAAGACATTTTTAGATGACATTACTGTCAATCAATAATATAGGGTCTGTGGGGCACAAAAATGGAGGTCAGGGAAGAGGGCCCTACACATGCTCCCCATCCCATATATTTAATGAAAAAAATGGCATCCATTTTGATTTTTCTCTGTCGAGTCGGCGATGCGGCAAGCACAAGGTAAGTGGTTTTATTTATTTACTATTCATTATGCTGTTGCATGTCGACTTCCACCACCTCTCACCCCACCCCGCTCCCGCCCTGCCTCACCGTGCTTACTTGTGCGAGCGACCACTGGTGGCCACAGGGCCTGCATCCCACCTATGCCCTTTCTGTGGCCATCCAAAACCCTCCTCCCCATCCACCCTTCGCAGCCATCAATTTAAATCCTAAATTTAAATCAAATGTAAATTTCAAAAATGCACACAATGCACTGTTTATTCTTATTGACTACTTAAAAAAATATCTCATAGAGTTTTTTAAGCGACGTGTCTGTGACTCGTTCTTTTTGCATAGTTTTTATTATTACATTTAGGGAGTGAAAATGTGAAAATATGAAGTCAGAGAAAATATTTTTTTCTTTAGGAAAAAAATACAACAAATATGTCGCTGAGCCTACCTTTTAACAGCTTACACCCATTAATGTAATCATAAAAATAACCCCATACAGACCTTCTATTTTTTATGATACATCTTCAGACCACATAAAGTGCAGCCTTACAACCGACCCCTAGGTGGCACTGCAGACCCAAATGTAAAGAAAAAGCTCCAGCCTGGGAAACGTTTTTAATAAATATAGTAAGCTCTCCTGGGGTCCTAGTTTCAATGACCCAGGAGACATTTCTTTCTAGTGCTGCTGGGGGGCTGCAGAATTTCCTGCAGCCCACACATACAACATTTAAAAATATTTTGTAATGTCCCTGCCTTTTCTAGGGATACAATCAAAAACAAAATCTATGTAAATACCCCTCCCACGGCAATGTGGGGCACTCATTAAAGTAGCAGTGAATAATAAATTAGCAGCTTTGGCTGCTCATCTAAAATTCACTTTTTGATTTTTAGAATTATTTTTCTGGGTGTCACGGTCCCTCCGGGAACACACAGAATTTGTATTTCTTTAGGGGAGTCGGGGGGAGACCCAGGACCCCTTCCCCACTGGCTCCCTGCTAGCAGCCATTTGGGGTTGTGCAGGAGCTGGCTTTTATTTTAATTTACCGGGGGCCCGGTGCTCACCCAGGGTACCCCAGATCATTATTCTTTTGGGAGAGAGTGGTGAACCCCATTCCTCCGCTACCGTGCCGGGACCCTTCTTTTGCAGGAGACAGCATTAATGTATATATTTTTTAATGAGCATGCCTTCATGCCCACCCAGGGTATGCCACAGTTGGTCCCACATTGTGGGCTGCCAAGGGAGGCCCAGAGCCCCTGCAGTCCAACCGTCTCCCCTGCTTGCACTCATGGCTGATGCAGCAGGAGCTGGAATTGCTTCAAACCCACTGAAGCAGTTTTCGTTTGTGCCAGTGAGTTAGTAACAATTCAATGCATTTCAATACCTGAGAGTGCGGTCAGTGAAATGTTTTTTTATCTGCAACTTTGTGGTTCAACGCAGTGGGAGCACAGTTGAACTTTCTGTTCCCACGGGCAGAGTAGAAGAGGGTACCCTTGGGTTGGGGACCCTGGGACATTGTCACCATCAGGCCCCGGGGTATGGGGTCTCCAGAGCCATTGCATGGCTCAGGGAGGTGGACCGCGTACACCTCTCCCTGTTATTTAAAACACAGCCATGGGTAATGGGATCTCCAGGGCCTCAAAGAGGATTTGGGAGGGGGTCAATGACCTCTCTGCCCGTAACATATATGCCGCACCTCTCCCAGGGCCCTCGCCCACCCCAGGGGTATTATTTTATAGACACACAGGAGCATTTCTGACGATTTGTAGATCCTCCCAAAAATTTGCAGCAAAATGCACCTCCAGGCCTAGAGGGTCAGGGTATCCTTACCCTGGCCCCATGTCTTTTTTTGCATTTTTATAGGACTCTGAACTAAGTTCCAAGGCCTAAGATAGTTGCCACCACTGCTTGGTTGATGTGGTGGCAGCAATCAGCTCTCACCATGAGATCTGCCTGTTCGCAGATCCTCCTCATCGTGAGATATACAATTATTTTAATCTTAATTTTTCTAAAACTACTGAACAGATTTACACCAAAACACAAAAAACACTTTTTCTCGACCAAGATCTAGCTTTCTGTCAGATTTGGTGTAAATCCATTCATAGGTTTGGGTTGTAGCTGTGTCTAAAGATCCAATGGGAAAATGAATGGGGAAAACGTGTTTTTCAATGCAGACACTAGTCAAAAAGTTATTAGCAACACAAAAAAGGCACTGGGTGATATATATATATATATATATATATACACATTACCTACTGGCAGTCGCCAGTAGGTAGTTATAGTTAGGACCTATTTTTCATAGGAAATCCGCAACATTCAATTTGGAATAACGTTGGCGTCGATTGATGAATCTTCGCGAAATTTTCCAAACTTTTGGCCAGCTCCGGTTCTCTCCTATCCTGAAAATTTCACGGTGATTCATCAAGCGGGGGCCGAGAAAAAAGGGGGGTCTCAAAACACATTTTCCCCATGCATTTTCCCATAGGACTTGTTGACGCAGCTAAAGCCCAAAGTGCTGAACGGAATTACACCAAATTTGGCAAAGATGTAGTCCTCAGTTCAGACTCGTGCCTTTTGCTTAAATGGTGTAAATCCGTTCAGTAGTTCCTGAGAAAATCAAAAGTAAAATCACATATATATCTGGGCGGAGCCTAATCTCATCGTGAGATCTGATTGGCTGTCAGCACTTCATCCAAGAAGTGTTGGCAGCCATCTTGGGACCAATATACATGATAGCACCTCATTAAAAAGCATTGCAGTTAATAGAAGGTTTTAAGACTTTAGTTACATTATAAATCATTTGTTGATGGTACCATACTCATTTTAGGAATTGTGGTGTGTTCTAAGGTGATTTTACCATGTGAAAAAGCCTTCTGCTGTGATATCAGGAATCATGTTTGAGAGAAAACTATTTTCTCATGCTTTTCCCACAGAGGTTTGGAAGGTGATCTATAAGCTAAACTGAGAGCATATTTTCTGTAAATTCACATTATCTTTCTCAGTCATGTGAGAATGAAGTCTGACATTCTCAGTAAAACATGTACATCCAACAAGGGCAGAGACTGTCAGTTGATTCCTTTGTGTTCTACTGCAGCTTCCCAGAGTGTTCTAAAGAACAACTAGAGCACTAACAGTCCTACTTATGACAAACGTATGGCACACCTGAAGCCATCTTGGTTGGAATAAAGTGGTAACTCTTAAAACATTTAATTTAAAAAGGAACAAAATGAGGGGGTTCATTTTGCCATAGAAAGTATGATTAGTGCTGCAGAAAGAAAAATTAGGGCACATGTTGAGTGACTTCTCAAATCCTCTTCTATTTCATTAAAATATTCTGACATGCAGACTGAAACATGCACTTTGAATACCAGCAGCAGACTTCCCTGGTGAGCAGTAGCTTTACTACAGTGGTATAATGAGCAATTAGAGTGCTAAAATTCAGAATTTATGGCAAATGTGTGACACATCTGAATGCTTTCTTGATGGAACCAAAGTAAAAAACTGAAAGTATTTACAACTGAGGAGACTGCAGTAAATGAGGAAATTAGGAAACTTCATAACAAATAAATCTCCCAAGATGGCCACCAGAGACAAAAGAGCCCAAATGTAGCCCAAATATCACTCAGATGTAGCCCGAGTATAGCCCAATGACAGAATGTCTCAGAGTGCTCTAACGAACAACTAGAGCGCTAACAGTCTTACTTATGACAAAAGTATGGCACACCTGAAGCCATCTTGATTGGAATAAAGTGGTAACACTTAAAACATTTAATTTACAACGGAACAAAATGAGGGGGTTCATTTTGCCATAGAAATTATGATTAGTTCTGCAGAAGGAAAAATTAGGGCACATTTTGACTTCTCAAATCCTCTTCTATTTCATAAAAAAATTCTGACATACAGACTGAAACATGCACTTTGAATACCAGCAGCAGACTTCCCTGGTGAGCAGTAGTTTTACTACAGTGATCTAATGAGCAACTAGAGTGCTAACATTCAGAATTTATGGCAAATGTGTAACACATCTGCATGCCTTCTTGATGGAACCAAAATAAAAAACTGAAAGTATTCCCACTGAGGAGACTGCAGTAAATGAGGAAATTAGGAAACTTCATAACAAATAAATCTCCCAAGATGGCCACCAGAGACAAAAGAGCCCAAATGTAGCCCAAATATCACCCAGATGTAGCCCACATGTAGCCCAATGATAGAAGTGTGCAAAACACTTATTTTTTTGTGTATTTGCAGTTTTATATATTGCAGACTTGTCAGGTATTGGAGTGCTTTACATGAGCATTGGTTACACCACACAAGATCAAATTCATTTTGGTTGTAGACATGGGCAGATTAAGTGATTTGACCAGAATCACAGAATGTTGAGCTGAAGCAGAAACTCCAACCTGGTTCCCCAGTTGCAAAGTCTGCAGCTCTGGAAGTAACACCACATCCTCTCCCCTAGGTGCAACATTTAATCAAGTGGTCAACTGGATAAAAAAACATAAAGATCACAAATAATTTAAAAGTTATTTGTCGCTATTTGAAAACTCAGAAAATATGTCCTCATTTTAGTTTTTTAGAGTACTAACCATAGTTTTGATGCAAATAAGACCCTCTCATATATGTAATTTCTAAAGGAAATACTCTAGGTATTACAGTTTTGATTACATCAAGATGACGTCAGGCGTTCCACACTTTTGTAATAAATATAGAATGTAAGCAATCTAGTTGTTCATTGGGATACTGTTGAGAGGCAGAGGCCAGGGGCACGGACTCTGAAAATTGAAGGCAGGTAGGAGAGTGCAGATGCAACAATTTGACCACACTGGGCAGGCAGGAAGGGCAGCACAACAGACTATGGAGGGCAGTGGAAAGGGGGGCAGGGGCAACAAACCAACAATACAGGACTGGCAAGAGAGGCTGTGGCAATATAATAGACCATTGTGGGCAGAAGGAAGAGGCAGTGGTAGTACAACCAAACATGCCAACAGACCCGTTTCAGCCAGGAAACGTCCAATGTTTTTAAGCTCAAATGGGCTTTATTTGATCTGTCTCCTATCTACAATCTCCTCTTTTTCAATGTAACTCAAAGGGGAAAATCAATACCCCAGTTTTTTTCCAAAATCTCCTTCTTACCAAGTTCAAAATGTTCGCAAGTATGGTACATTGGATCATGGTAGGCAGGAGGAATTGGGGTAGGGACATGGACTCGGATAACAGAGGACAGGAGGGACATGGAGAGGTGCACCAAAACGACCCTACAGGGCAGGCATCAGGGTTTGCAGCAGCACAATACACCACACAGCGCATGCGGGACGGGAGTGCAGCACAACAATCCATAGAAAGCAATAGGGAGGGGACAGGACCATGCACATGGACAACAGAGAACAGAGGGGAAAGAGGCAATGGTAGCTAGCTGACC
This sequence comes from Triturus cristatus, assembly GCF_964204655.1. Lineage (NCBI taxonomy): Eukaryota > Metazoa > Chordata > Amphibia > Caudata > Salamandridae > Triturus > Triturus cristatus. Next base: position 662,958,517 of record NC_140594.1, read on the forward strand.
ATAATGGACAGACAGGAGAGAAAGCTGCAGCATAACAGACCATAAAGGGCAGGAGGGACGGATCAGGGGCATTACAATGGAACAGACAAGCCAGGCGGGAGGGAATAGGGGTCTGCACATGGAAACAGAGGGCTGGGGGCAAGGGGGCAGGGCAGGAGCAGCAAGATGACCATGGAGGTCAGGCAGGATGGGCACTAGAAACAAGACACACCATGGAGAGCAACAATGAGACTATGATGGCATACACACAGACCATGGAGGGAAGGTGGGAGGGGGTCAGAGGCAGCTAGCTGACCACACAGGGAAGGTGGGAGGGGCCATGGCAGCACAGAAGACCATGCATGGCAAGCAGGAGGGTTAGTGGCAGCACAATGGCTATGATGGGCAAGAAGGAGGGTGCAGGGGCATGCACAAAGGACCATGGAGGATAGAAGGGAGGGTCAGGACCTGGGCACAGACAAGAGAGTTCAGGAGAAGGGGCCTCACAACAGACTGCGCGGGGCAGGCAGGAGGAGCAGTTGCAGCACAACAGACCAGAGAGGGCAGAAGGGTGTGGCAGTAAAAGGGACCATGTAGGACAGGAGAAAGGGGATAGGGGCATGGCATGTGGACAGGCAGGGTGGAGGTGGCAGGGACAGGTTACAGTCATCTGACAATGCTAGGCAGGTGGGAGGGGAGTGGCAGCTCAACAGAACACTCAGAGTAGATAGGAGTGGCAGGTCCATGGAACATGGTGGGCAAAAAGGATGGAGCAGGGGCATGCACAAAGACATTGGAGGGCAGGGGGAAGGAGAATAGGGGCAGCAAGCTAAGCACAGAGGCTAAGCAGGAGGTCAATGATGGGCCATAGAATTGGGCAATGGAGGGCAGGAGGAGTGGACTGGTACATCATGCTAAATGGAGGGCAGTGGCAGCACATCAGACCATGCATGGCAGGAGGGAGGAGGCTAGCCCATGGATTCAGACAACAGAGGATAGGGAGGAGGTGGATGGGGCAGCAAGCTAACTGTTCAGAGAAGGTGGGTGTTAGGAACTTTATTGTTTTTAAAATGTGTGTCTGTGCGAACTACTTAAAATATGAAAAAGTATGCAGCATAATCTCACTTTTATTCAGGAAGAAGAGGACGTTTGTGACTGTGACTCCGGGCTCACTTGGCAGAAACACCCCCTGACCCTCCACCCCCATCGCAAAATGTAATGCCCGTGAAAAGGGTAGGTGGACGCAGTGTTATATAGAACATAGTCCTGAGAGCACGATTGAAAATGAAAACTAGATATAGTGTATGGTTTAAACTATGCACCAAAAAGTGTGATATAAGATGAACTGGGGCGTGAAATATAATATACAATACATTGTGCGCAATGACAGATTCATTGGAGAGCGCGAGATAGCACAGGCACTAGCGTGTGCTATACGATATGCGCCTTGGAGTGTAATATGCACAGGGCAGTGTTGTGGAACATAACTAGTCTCTAAAGTTGTAATATAAAATATGTGCTGGGGAGTGTAACGTTGCATATGCACTGTGACAATGATACGGATCCCAGATTGTAATATGTATGGCATAGCGGTGTGCGCTATAACATAGGCATCGAGGAAGGCACGTTAGATGGGGCAATATAACCCGTGCGAAGGCAAGTGTGGCATGACATATTCATGGGGTGGTGTTACAGTGCACATGGGCTAGAGACTGTCATAGCATACGCACTAGCTGGTGGAATACAACACAGAGGTGTGAGGCACTCGGCGGGCACTGGTGGGTGTAACACAGCATTGGGCTCAGCCAGGAGCACGCTGTGACTCTCAAGTGAGGTTTGTCTCCTTTCCAGAGAGTAAAATAAAAAGTATTACACATCCGGCGGTGGATGTGTGTTTTATTAACCGTGAGGGGGGTTTCCTGCATAGTTTGGTCGAATTTTTTGTCGAATCCCCTTTGAAGGGCTTGGTGTGCGTGTATATTAAATGTGCCCGTCAATAGCTACCCATGTTTGTATAAATAAATGACAAGGGTGTCTACTTGGAGAGTACCCACCGGCGGGGGCGCCGGGATTAGGCACGGTAGGGCATCAGACACGTCAGAGCTTCACTAGCGGTGTAAATACATTCCATGTGGATTAATTCCATGCATAGTCGCCTTTTAATGAATATCACGCAAATCGTCATGGTGATAGGTACATACGGTTTGTCCAGCATGTCCTAGCTTTTTCTATAAATATATATTTTTTTTAAATAATAAAAAAACAAAGGCCGGCCCCGGGGGATGGGGTCCCCGGGGCCATAAGTGGCCTGAGGAGGGGGGCAACGCAGCCCCCTCCTAAAGAATAAAAAAAAAAAAAGGCCATGAGCCGGGGGTTGGGGTCCCCGGGGCCGATTAAGGCCTTGGGAGGGCCAAATTTATTTTTTTCAACTAAAAAAATTAGGGTGCAGGCCCTGGGGGATGTGGTCCCCAGGGCCAGTAAATTAGAAAAAGAAGGGGGTCCACACAGCCCTCCTTCTTAAAAAAATAAAATAAATAAAAGACCGGCATCGCGCCGGAGGCCACGGCCCCTCCTTGCAGCACTCTGCAAACGCGCCCCCTGGCCAGTTGTAAGTTGGGGAATTAATTCCCCTTCAATACTGAGGGTCCCTGAGGGCCAACTAGCCCAACAGGTATCTCCAGTATGCGCCAGGGTGCTGCGTTGCAGACAGGTGTTCTGAGGCCACGCCCCTTTTTACACCTCTATGCAACGCAGCTCTGTGGCGCTTACTGGAGGTACCTAGTGGGCTAGTTTGACCCTAGGGACCCTTAGGATTCAAGGGGACTTAATCTCTCAACTTAGAACGGCCACAGGACGCGTTTACACAGTGGTGAAGGGAGGGGACGGGGCCTGAGGTGACGTGTGCAAACACGCCCTGTGGCGCATTTTAAGTTGGGGAAATAATTCCCTTTCAATCCTGAGGGACCCTGGGGGCCCCGGCCAACTAGCCCGCCAGGTGCTTCCAGTAAGCGCCACTGCTCTGCGTTGCAGAGAGGTGGTGCAGGCCATGCTCCTTTTAACACCTCTCTGCAATGGCGCTTACTGGACGTACCTAGTGGGCTATTTTGCCCCTAGGGATCCTCAGGATTCAAGGGGACTTAATCTCCCAACTTAAAAAACGGCCACAGGGCGTGTTTACACAGTGGGGAAGGGAGAGGACGGGGCCTGAGGTGACGTGTGCAAACACGCCCTATGGCGTGTTTTACATTGGGGAAATAATTCCCCTTCAATCCTGAGGGCCCCTGGGGGCTAACTAGCCCATCAGGTGCTTCCAGTAAGCACCACTGAGCTGCGTTGCAGAGAGGTGGTCCAGGCCGTGCCACATTTTACACCTCTCTGCAATGCAGCTCTGTGGCGCTTACTGGAGGTACCTAGTGGGCTAGTTGGACCCTAGGGACCCTCAGGATTCAAGGGGACTTAATCTCCCAACTTAAAACGGCCACAGGGCGTGTTTACACAGTGGGGAAGTGAGGGGACGGGGCCTGAGGTGACGTGTGCAAACACGCCCTGTGGCGCGTTTTAAGAGGTAGTTTTAATCCCCTGCCCTATTATATACTAGGGGCTTACAGAGGAGGTCATGCTGATCACAGGGGGACCCCAACGCATAGTGTTCCCTAGTGTATGTAGGTGTTTTCACTGTATTCTGAGTGTCTTTTAACATAGCACTGGCTCTAGGACTGGTTAGTCAGACTCAGTTACCACCAGTATCTGTCTGAAAAAGTTGAGGGTACAGGATGATTTTGCAGCAAGGCTTCTTTCTGCTCTTATGTTTGTTCTTTCTGCACGTTATCCTTCTTCCTGCACTTTTCTTCGTCTTTGAGGACTTCTGCTGCTTCTTTCTACATTTCTTTTTCATTCTTTCTGTGCGTTTTTTCTTCTTTCTTCACATGTCCTATCTCTGTAGGCATAGTTAGAAATTAGCATTTAAAAAACCTTTGAAATTCACTGAAAAAACCATAGGTTTCAGGCACGTTATAGTTAGGAATTAGCATTTAAAAAACCTTAGAAATTCACTGAAAAAACCATAGGTTTCAGGGGCGTTATAGTTAGCTGGACTTTTCACTCGTACAAAACCATTGAAATTCCCCCGTTATAGTTAGTTTAGCTAACTATAACTCGCGCGCCCGCAATGCACTGCTGATGACGTCACATATTACATCACTCATGATATGGTCAGTGACATCACTCATGACATCACTGATGACATCTCAAATGACATCACTGATGACATCATCCTTGTGATAGAGTGGCAGACCTCCTCTCCCCCTAATATAACCTTTGATACACACATTCAAAAATAGAAACTAAAATTTTCAAAACAATGGACATACCAATATCAGTTACAACAACCTATTCAGTAATTCTAAGATCCACATACACATCCACTCATTCACCAACAGTCCTATACAGTCACTCATACATGTACCCACTCATCATATGTACTCATACACCTATACATGCTGTTACACAACACCACTCATCCATAGAGTTACTCACACACATAGTCACTCATGCTAATAAAGAATCAAACATCCATTTACTTGCATATACAGTTATACACACACCACCACACTTACTTCTACAGAAACTTACACATACTTAGTCTTTTAGACAATCACTTATAGAAACACATACTTATTCATACAGGAACTCTTTCAATCTCTCACTCTCACATATACTCACTATATACAGCAATAGTCACATATACTAGTTTAAAACATATGTAGTTACTCATAAAGACACTATTGAGACAGTCATTCACTCACTAACACACCCATGCACACACTCATCCACCCATACAGTCCTGCACACATGCTGTCTTCAACACATACAAACAGTGAGTCACTCATTCATGCACCTATGCACTACGAAATACCCCCCACCGAACCATACAGACACTCAGACACTCATACTGATACTCAAAAAACCAACTAATAACCTATATAGACACTCATGTAGCTACTCACCAACCCATGCAGCCACTTATACACAAAGTGAGAGACTGATACAGATATTTACATATATAAACATTTCTCTCTAAGCCATGTATTCACTAAGTCAGTTATACAATCAATTTTTCAAAAACAAATCATCCATTTAGACACTGATATACCCATTTATTCTTCCATCGACCTTGAGATATACATATATAAAACATATGTAATTTTCAGAAAAACACATTCACTGGATGATGTCATCAGTGATGTCATTTGAGATGTCATGAGTGATGTCACTGATCATGTCATGAGTGATGTAATATGTGACATCATCAGCAGTGCATTGCGGGCGCGCGAGTTATAGTTAGCTGAACTAACTATAACGGGGGAATTTCAATGCTTTTGTACGAGTGAAAAGTCCAGCTAACTATAACGCCCCTGAAACCTATGGTTTTTTCAGTGAATTTCTAAGGTTTTTAAAATGCTAATTCCTAACTATAAGGGGACTGAAACCTATGGTTTTTTCAGTGAATATATATATAGTTGAGCTAACTATAACTTGCGCCCCCGCAATGCACTGCTGATGACGTCACATATTACATCATTCATGACATAGTTAGTGACATCACTGATGACATCACTGATGACATCTGAAATGACATCACTGATGACATCACTGATGACATCTGAAATGACATCACTGATGACATCATCCAGTGACTGTGTTTCTGTAAAGTTTAAATTTGTTTTATATATATATATATATATATAAATATATTTATATGCGCCAAGGTGTATAGAAGAATGAGTGGGTGTATAAGTGTCTAAATGGATGATTTAGTAGGTGTGTAACTGACTGTATAAGTGAGTGATTAATCGTGTCTTACAGAATGCATGGGTTAGTGACTAAACTGTGTGAATGTGTATTAGTCTGTCAGTTGGTGTGTAAGCAGCTGCATGGGTTGGTGAGCAGCTACATGAGTGTCTATATGGGTTATTGATTGGTTGTCTGAGTATCAGTATGGATGCCTGAGTGTTTGTGTGGGTGGGTGGGGTTGTGTGACTCTGTGCACAGATGTGTGAGTAGTTGATTCACTGGGTGTATGGGTTCAAGAGTGCATCTATGAAGGGCTGTATGGGTGGGGGAGTGTGTGTGTGGGTGTGTTGGTGAGTGAATGGGTGTCTCAGTGGTACATGTGTGAGTAACTACATATGTAAAAGGCAGTATATGTGAGTCTTGGACTATATAAATGACTATATGTGAGAGTGAGTCATTGCAAGAGTGCCTGTATAGATGTGTGTGTGCTTGTATCAGTGATTGTATAAGAGAGTAAGTATGTGCTACTATCAGGATGAATAAGTGAGGTGGGCTGTGTATAAATGTATTGGTGAGTAAATGGTAGTGTGATTGATTCTTTGCATGAATGACTAGGTGTGTGAGTATGATAGTGCTGTATGGATGAGTGACTGCATGTATGAGTGACTGTATGGGTGAATGAGTGGATGTGTGTGTGTAGACCTAGGAATCAGTGAGTGGGTATGTAGTAACTGGTGTGTCTATGGTTTTGAAAATGGTAGTCTGTATTTTAGAGTGGATGTATCAAAGGTTATATTAGGGTATGAGGAGGTGCATCAGATTGTCATGTGGATGATGTCAACTGTGATGGCATCAGTGATGTCATTTGAGATGTCATCAGTGATGTCACTGACCATGACATGAATGATGTAATATGTGACGTCATCAGCAGTGCATTGCGGGGGGGCGTGAGTTATAGTTAGCTCAACTAACTATAACGGCCGAATTGCTCTGGTTTTGTATGAGTAAAATGTCCAACTAACTATAACGTCCATGAAACCTGTGTTTTTTTTAGTGAATTTCTATGGTTTTTTAAATGCTAATTTCTAACTATAACGTCCCTGAAACCTATGTTTTTTTCAGTGAATTTCAAAGGTTTCTTAAATGCTAATTTCTAACTATAACAGAGCAGTCATATTTGCAGAGTGGTGGAGAAAGGGGAGCGTGGTCTCCAAACACCTTTTAGCAATCCCACTGTGTGGGATTTACAGGAGGTAACAGGAGCGGTAGTTAGCCCCCAACGTCAACCTTGGGAGCCAACTACCCCTTTTATTACCTCCAGTATGTCCCACACAGCAGGATTGCTAACTTGTTATATCAGGCATCAGGCCTACCCCCTCCCTGCACCACTGTGCAAACGCGCCCCCTCCCTGAACCAGAAACCGCGTTTGCAGAGTGGTGTAAAAAGGGGTGTGGCCTCGGACCACCTCTCTGCAATGCAGCTCTGTGGTGCTTACTGGAGGTACCTGGTGGGCTAGTTGGCCCCGAGGGACCCTCAGGATTCAAGGGGACTTAATCCCCCAACTTACAACGTGCCAGGGGACGCGTTTGCACACTTGTTATATCAGGCCCGCCCCCTCCCTTCACCACTGTGCAAACGCGCCCCCTGGTGCGTTGTAAGTTGGGGGATTAAGTCCCCTTGAATCCTGATGGTCCCTGGGGGCAAACAGCACGGCCCCCCCTCCCTCAATTTGCATAACCCCAGAGAGGTGGTGGTCACTGGGGCTTGGGGGGCCTGCGAGGCCCCTCCTTATAATTTTTATAAGCCCCGTGAGGTGGCGGTCCCTGGGGCTTGGGGGGGCAGCAAGGCCCCTTCCACCTCATAATTAAAAATGCCCCAGGGAGGTGGTGGTCTCAGGGGCAGCATGGGGGGGTTGGGACCACCCACACATTTACTAATGCAGCCCCAGGGAGGTGGCGGTCCCCAGGGCTGTGGGGGCCGTGAGCTCACCCGCATTCAAATAACTAAGCCCCGGGGAGGTGGCGGTCCCCAGGCCTACAGGGGCCCCCGTGGTCCCCTGCAACTATAATTACTGATTGCCCCCGGGACCTGCCCACCCGGGGGCTTATAGAAAATGAAGCGTGGTCCGGATCCGCGAATCCTGCATGAATTCGGCAGTTTTAAAAAACAAATGCTCTTTTTTTGGCCTGGGGGTCCTTAGGACCCACCCTGAGCAGGCCTAGGGGGTCAGGTTGTTTCTACCCTGCCTCCTCTTTTTGTTTTCTAATGTTTTTTCCACTGTTTTCTTGTGACTTGGATACCAAGTCACAAGATGGCAGCCAATTGGAAGTCAGCTCGTGCTCTGGAGGAGTCGCGACTCCTCCTCAGTGCTCAGATATCGAAACTTTTCATTTTCTAATTTCTCAGGAACTACTGAACGCATTTACACCATTTAAAAAAAAGGTCGCTTTCTGAACCAAAAACTACCTTTTTGGCAAATTTGGTGTAATTCCGTTCAGCAGTTCGGGCTGTAGCCTGTTATAAAATTTCCCATGGAAATTAACATGGGGAAAACGGGACCCCCTTTTTTCTCAGTCCCCGCTTGACGAATCACCTTGAAACTTTAAAGACAGGAGCTGACCTGAGTGAACCTTTTTTTTTTTAATTTCGGGAAGATTCGTCAAACGGTGCCAAAGATATTGGCAAAAGAAAAAACGCTTTTTGAATAGAAACGAGATCCTAAGTATAACTACATACTGGAGAACGCCAGTAGGTTATATATATATATATATATATATATATATTATCTACTGGCGGTCGCCAGTAGATAGTTATAGTTAGGACCGTGTTTCCATAGGAAATCTCAAAATTCTATTTTGAATAACTCTGGCGCCGGTTGACGAATCCTCGCAAAATTTTCAAAACTAATGGGGCGCTCCGCTCAGCTCCTACCCTGAAAGTCTCGGGGGGATTCGTCAAGCGGGGGCCGAGAAAAAAGGGGAGTCCCAAAACGCGTTTTCCCCATGCATTTTCCCATAGGACCTTTAGTCGAAGGTACAGCCCGAACGGCTGAACAGAATTACTTGAAATTTGGCAAAGAGGTAGTCCTCAGGTCAGGGATGTGCCTTTTGCATATATGGAGTCAATCCGTTCAGTAGTTCCTGAGAAAATCAAAAGTAAAATCATATATATATCTGGGCGGAGCCTAACCACACATCTCATTGTGAGATCTGATTGGCTGTCAGCACTTCATCCAAGAAGTGTTGACAGCCATCTTGGGACCAATATACATGATAGCACCTCATTAAAAAGCATTGCAGTTAATAGAAGGTTTTAAGACTTTAGTTACATTATAAATCATTTGTTGATGGTACCATACTCATTTTAGGAATTGTGGTATGTTCTAAGGTGATTTTACTTTGTGAAAAAGCCTTCTGCTGGGATATCATGAATCATGTTTGAGAGAAAACTATTTTCACATGCTTTTCCCACAGAGGTTTGGAAGGTGATCTATAAGCTAAAGTGAGAGCATATTTTCTGTAAATTCACATTATCTTTCTTAGTCAGGTGAGAATGAAGTCTGACATTCTCAGTAAAACATTTACATCCAAAAAGGGCAGAGACTGTCAGTTGATTCCTTTGTGTTCTACTGCAGCTTCCCAGAGTGTTCCAAAGAACAACTAGAGCACTAACAGTCTTACTTATGACAAAGTTATGGCACACCTGAAGCCATCTTGATTGGAATAAAGTGGCAACATTTAAAACATTTAATTTAAAAAGGAACAAAATGAGAGGGTTCATTTTGCCATAGAATGTATGATTTGTGCTGCAGAAAGAAAAATTAGGGCACATTTTGAGTGACTTCTCAAATCCTCTTCTATTTCATTAAAGAATTCTGACATGCAGACTGAAACATGCACTTTCAATACCAGCAGCAGACTTCCCTGGTGAGCAGTAGCTTTACTACAGTGATCTAATGAGCAACTAGAGTGCTAGCATTCTGAATTTATGGCAAATGTGTGACACATCTGAATGCCTTCTTCATTGAATCAAAGTAAAAAACTGACAGTATGCCTACTGAGGAGAATGCAGTAAATGAGGAAATTAGGAATCTTCATAACAAGGTTCCCAAGATGGCCACCAGAGACAAAAGAGCCCAAATGTAGCACAAATATCACCGAGATGTAGCCCAAGTATAGCCCAATGACAGAAATCCCAGAGTGTTTTAAAGAACAACTAGAGCGCTAACAGTCTTACTTATGACAAAGGTATGGCACACCTGAAGCCATCTTGATTGGAATAAAGTGGTAACATTTAAAACATTTAATTTGCAAAGGAACAAAATGAGGGGGTTCATTTTGCCATAGAAATTATGATTAGTGCTGCAGAAAGACAATTTAGGGCACATTTTGACTTCTCAAATCCTCTTCTAATTCATTAAAAAGTTCTGACATGCAGACTGAAACATGCACTTTGAATACCAGCAGCAGACTTCCCTGGTGAGCAGTAGCTTTGCTACAGTGATCTAATGAGGAACTAGAGTGCTACCATTCAGAATTTATGTGAATGTGTCACATCTGAATGCCTTCTTGATGGAACCAAAGTAAACAAGCATTGAAAATGCAATAGGTCTCGCCCTCGTTTAAGTTAAAGCAATTCTGTTTATAATTAGGTGGCTTTTTAGCTTTGCTTTTATTAGTGTTTTTCAAAATTTCATATACATACCATGCATATGTATGCATATATGTATATGTTTGCATGAATTTATATTTATATAGATATGCAGATTATATGTTTATATATGTATATATATATATGTATATATATATATTCAATGAAAAAACCATAGGTTTCACACATGTTATAGTTAGCTGGAAATTTTACTGATAAAAAACCAATGAAATTCCCCCGTTATAGTTACTGTAGGCAACTATAACTCACGCGACCGCAATCCTCTGCTGATGCTAATACTGTATTTAGACACTTATTTGCCCATGTCTTCTTCCATTAAATTTTAGCTATACATATTTGACAATTTTTTTTTTTTCATAAAGACACATATGTCATCACCAGAGGATTACGGTCGCGTGAGTTATAGTTGCCTACAGTAACTATAACGGGGAATTTCATTGGTTTTTTATCAGTAAAATTTCCAGCTAACTATAACATGTGTGAAACCTATGGTTTTTTCATTGAATTAGCAAGGTTTTTTAAATGCTAATTCCTAACTATAACGTGTGTGAAACCTATGGTTTTTTCAGTGAATTTGTATGGTTTTTTAAATGCTAAGTTACTTTACGCCATTCGTGGCGTGCACGCCCACTTAACGCAGTTCGTTCCGTGCGCGCACGGTGCGCTTCGCGCACCGTGCGCGCACAGTGAGCACGCGGTGCGCTTCTCGCACCGCGCGCCCACTTTACGCAGTTAGTGCCGTACACGCGCACCGCGTGCCCACGTTACGCACGTGCGCACATGGAGGACGTATTATGCGCTTCCTTGTGATAGGTAATCTGTTAAATTTAATTTGTAAGTGATGACAATAATATGCCATGCACAGAGAGTGTTTTTTTTTTTTATTAAAATTTTTAGCGTAAGCGCACCGTACGCGTACGGTAAGCGTAATCGGCGAAATTTTCAAAAAATAAAAATTTACCGTTTTTGGCCTTGGGGGATCTTTGAGGACTCAACTAACATGGCTATGTGCATGGGCGCTGTCTAAACAGCCCCTTTATATGTTTTTTGCCTTTGTTTACAGCCCCCCCCTCAGAGTGCGAGAGAGAAAATGGCGGCCGCCGCGTCCTGGTTTCGGCCGATTCGAATGTTTACTAAGATCTAACAGCCAATCAGAATCGCGCTCGCGCACGCCACCGTACGCGTACTGTAAGCTTACGGTAAGCGTACCGTAAGCTGGCTCAGATATATATATTGATTTAAAGGCTATTTTCTCTGAATCTACTGAACAGATTTACACCAAACCTACAAAAGGCACTTCCTTGACCTGAGGACTACCTCTCTGCCAAATTTCTAGTAATTCTGTTCAGCCGTTCGGGCTGTAGCCCTGTCTAAAGGTCCTATGGAAAAATGCATGGGAAAAACGCGTTTTGGGACCCCCCTTTTATCTCAGCCCCCGCTTGACGAATCCCCCCGAGACTTTCAGGGTAGGAGCGTAGCGTAGCGCCCCACCTATTTTGAGAAATTCGCGAGGATTCGTCGACCGGCGCCAAAGTTATTCAAAATAGAATGTGGCGGATTTCCTATGGAAACAGGGTCCTAACTATAACTACCTACTGGCGACCGCCAGTAGGTAATATACACATACATATATATATAAATGCATATGCATATATATATGTGCATATGTATGCATGTACAGAGAGGTAGAGAGGTAGAGGTGTATAGGTAGAGGTGTAGAGGTAGAGAGGTAGAGAGTAGTAGAGAGAGAGGTAGAGAGGTAGAGAGTAGAGAGCGAGTAATAGAGAGTAGAGAGTGAGTAGTAGAGAGTAGTAGAGAGTAGTAGAGAAAGTATCAGAGAGTGAGTAGTAGAGAGTAGTAGAGTGAGTAGTAGAGAGTGAGTAGTAGAGAGTGAGTATTAGCGAGTGAGTATTAGAGAGTGAGTAGTAGAGAGTAGTAGAGAGTGAGTAGTAGAGTGAGTAGTAGAGAGTAGTAGAGAGTAGTAGAGAGTAGTAGAGAGTGAGTAGTAGAGAGTGAGTAGTAGAGAGTGAGTAGCAGAGAGTAGTAGAGAGAGTAGTAGAGAGAGAGTAGTAGAGAGTGAGTAGTAGAGAGTAGTAGAGAGTGAGTAGTAGAGAGTGGTAGAGAGAGTAGTAGAGAGTAGTGGAGAGTGAGTAGTAGAGAGTAGTAGAGAGTGAGTAGTAGAGAGTGAGTAGTAGAGAGAGAGTAGTAGAGCGTGAGTAGGAGAGAGTGAGTAGTAGAGAGTAGTGGAGTAGTAGAGAGTGAGTAGTAGAGAGTAGTAGAGAGTGAGTATTAAAGTGAATACTAGAGAGTAGTAGAGAGCGAGTAGCAGAGAGCAAGTAGTAGAGAGTGTGTAGTAGAGAGTGAGTAGTAGAGAGCGAGAAGTAGAGAGAGTAGTAGAGTAGTAGAGAGTGAGTAGTAGAGTGAGTAGTAGAGAGTAGTTGAGAGCGAGTAGTAGAGAATCAGTAGTGGAGAGTGAGCAGTAGAGAGTAGTAGAGAGTGAGTAGTACAGAGTGAGTAGTAGAGAGTAGTACAGAGTGAGTAGTATAGAGTAGTAGAGTGAGTAGTAGAGAGTGAGTAGTAGAGAGAGAGTAGTAGAGAGTGAGTAGTAGAGTAGTAGAGAGTGAGTGGTAGAGAGTAGGAGAGAGTAGTAGAGTGAGTAGTAGAGAATAGTAGAGAGTGAGTAGTAGAGCGAGTAGTAGAGAGTAGTAGAGTAGTAGAGAGTGAGTAGTAGAGAGTGAGTAGCAGAGAGGGTAGTAGAGAGTAGTAGAGAGCGAGTAGTAGAGAGTGAGTAGTGGAGAGTGAGTAGTAGAGAGCGAGTAGTAGAGAGTGAATAGTAGAGAGTGAATAGTAGAGAGTGAGTAGTAGAGAGAGAGTAGTAGAGAGTGGGTAGTAGAGAGTAGTAGAGTGAGTAGTAGAGAGTGAGTAGTAGAGAGTAGTAGAGAGTAGTATAGAGAGAGTAGTAGAGAGTGAGTAGTAGAGAGAGAGTAGTAGAGTAGTAGAGTAGTAGAGAGTGAGTGCTAGAGAGCAGCAGAGAGTAGTAGAGTGAGTAGTAGGGAGTAGTAGAGAGTGAGTAGTAGAGAGTGAATAGTAGAGAGCAGTAGTAGAGAGTAGTAGAGAGAGAGTAGTAGAGAGTGTAGTAGAGAATGAGTAGTAGAGAGTAGTAGCGAGTGAGTAGTAGAGAGTGGTAGAGAGTGAGTAGTAGAGTAGTAGAGAGTGAGTGGTAGAGAGTAGTAGAAAGTAGTAGAGTGAGTAGTAGAGAGTGAGTAGTAGAGAGTGAATAGTAGAGAGTAGTAGAGAGTGAGTAGTAGAGAGTAGTAGAGCGTGAGTAGTAGCGTGAGTAGTAGCGTGAGTAGTAGAGTGAGTAGTAGAGAGTGAGTAGTAGAGAGTAGTAGCGAGTGAGTAGTAGAGAGTGAGTAGTAGAGTAGTAGAGAGTGAGTAGTTGAGAGTAGTAGAGTAGTAGAGAGTGAGTAGTAGAGAGTAGTAGAGAGTAGTAGAGAGTGAGTAGTAGAGAGTGAGTAGTAGAGAGAGAGTAGTAGAGAGTAGTAGAGAGTCAGTAGTAGAGTAGTAGAGATTAGTCAGTCAGTGTCAGTCAATGTCAGTCAGTCAGTGTCAGTCAGTCAGTGTCAGTCAATGTCAGTCAATGTCAGTCAGTCAGTGTCAGTCAATCAGTGTCAGTCAGTGTCAGTCAATCAGTGTCAGTCAGTCAGTGTCAGTCAATCAGTGTCAGTCAATCAGTGTCAGTCAGTCAGTGTCAGTCAATCAGTGTCAGTCAGTGTCAGTCAGTGTCAGTCAGTGTCAGTCAGTCAGTGCCAGCTAGAGCAGCTCTGCTGACCTGGTTCTCTGGCTCTAAAGCAGCTCTGCTGACCTGGTTCTCTCTCTCTAAAGCAGCTCTGCTGACCTGGTTTCTCTGGCTCTACAGCAGGTCTGCTGACCTGGTTCTCTGGCTCTAGAGCAGCTCTGCTGACCTAGTTCTTATGCTACAGAGCAGCTCTGCTGATCTAGTTCTATGGCTCTACAACAGCTCTGCAGACCTGGTTCTCTGGCTCTAAAGCAGCTCCGTTGACCCAGTTCTATGGCTCTGAAGCAGTTCTGCTGACATGGTTCTCTGGCTCTATAGAAGCTCTGCTGACCTGGTTCTCTCCCTCTAAAGCAGCTCTACTGACCTGGTTTCTCTGGCTCTGCAGCAGCTCTGCTGACCTGGTTCTCTGGCTCTAGAGCAGCTCTGTTGACCTGGTTCTTAGGCTCTAGAGCAGCTCTACTGACCTGGTTCTCTGGCTCTAAAGCAGCTCTGCTGACCTGGTTCTATGGCTCTAAAGCAGCTCTGCTGATTTGGTTCTCTGGCTCTAGAGTAGCTCTGCTGACCTGGTTCTCTGGCTCTAAAGCAGCTCTGCTGACCTGGTTCTCTCCCTCTAAAGCAGCTCTGCTGACCTGGTTTCTCTGGCTCTACAGCAGCTCTGCTGACTTGGTTCTCTGACTCTAGAGCAGCTCTGCTGACCTAGTTCTTAGGCTCTAGAGCAGCTCTGCTGACCTCGTTCTCTGGCTCTACAGCAGCTCTGCTGACCTGGTTTTCTGCACTCACGAAGCACGCACCCGACTTCGCGAAAATATATTTAAAAATAATATAAGTTTCTTATAAGTACAAATATATTATTTTGATGAATATCTTACATAATCTCTTGCCTTAATATGTATATTAAAGACACATACATATCATTTTGGAACATACATTTTTTTTGTGGGAGTCGCGCACCCAGCGTGCCCCAGCACGTATATGATGTCACGCGGGACCCGCAAGCGCGCAAACATCTCGTACCGTAATGCGCATGTGTCGCGAATGCACGGGAGCAGGAGTCGCAGACTGGTCGCATACCAATCGCGCATATCACGTGATATTAAATGTATATGATGTAACTGAAAAACACGCAGCCGTCGCACACCATACGCAGATCCTTCATGACTTTTCTAAAATGGCGGCTAGAATGCGCGCACCCACCGTGATGTGCACACTTTGAGTGCGCGACTGAGAAAAAAATTGGAATTTTTTTTAAAGAAAATGATATAAATATATTAAAATAAGAAATGAAAACAAGAAAATTAATCAATATTTCAGTTTTAATTAAAAAATGTTTTTTTTGCAATTTTCAGAAAAATATATGTTATTTAATGAATAAAATATTTATAAATAAACAGTTAAAAAACTGTAGAAAATCAGTACAAAAAAAAAGATATAACTACTATCACACTTAAAAGTTAGCATTTAAAAAACCTTTGAAATTCACTGAAAAAAAACATAGGTTTCAGAGACGTTGTAGTTGGAAATTAGCATTTAAAACACCTTAGAAATTCACAGACAAAAACCATAGGTTTCAGGGGTGTTATAGTTAGCTGCCCATTTCACTCGTACAAAACCATAGAAATTCCTCCGTTATAGTTAGTTCTGCTAACTATAACTCACGCGCCCGCAATGCACTGCTGATGATGTCACATATTGCATCATTCATGACATGGTCAGTGACATCACTGATGACATCTCAAATGACATCACTGATGACATCATCCACTTGACAATCCGATACACCACATCATACACTAGTATAACCTTTCATCACTCACTGTAAAATACAGAGTACCATATTTGAAACCATTGACACACCAATACCAGTTACTACATACCCACTCACTGATTCCTAAGTCTACACACACAACTACCCATTCAACAACAGAATCATCTATACATGCAGTCATTAATTAATAGAACACTATCAAATGCACTTATACACATATATTGACACATCAGCAGTCATCTTAGTCGGTTATGCAGTCATCCTACTCACTCATGAAAAAAATGTATCGCACTTAAATTTACTCACTTACACAATTATCTAATGATACCTCATTTATTCAAACACATAGTAACTCATCGTTAATATGTTAAAAAAGCACCATTACAATTATACACTCATTCATATATTTACTCTCACAATCACTGACTCTTACACAAACTTATTTATATACACCAACTCTCACATACAATGCCTTTTATTTTTTTACTTTGTTGAAGATGTACAACTAAAACATATATTCGCTCACCAACACACAAATAAATACACTCAGTCACCCAAACAACTGTTTCCACATGCACTCTTAAACCCATATACCTAGTCAATCAACCATTCACACATCTATGCATAGAGTTACACACACCCCATCCAACCACACACAAACTCAGTGTCCCATACAAATACTCAACCAACTAATCAATAACTAATATACACACTCATGTAGTTAGTGACCAACTGAGGCAGCATGTTATACAACAACAGAGACAGTGCTGCACACATTCACATAGTTTAGTTACTAATCCATGTATTAAGTGAGACACTTTTAATCACTCACTTAAAAAGACAGTCAGACAGCTACTAAATCCTCCATCCAGACAGTTATATATCCACTCAATCTTCAATACAGATTGGTATATATATAATACATATTTAAATTTCAAACTAAACCACATTCAGTGGATGATGTCATCAGTGATGTCATTTGAGATGTCATCAGTGATGTCATCAGTGATGTCACTGACCATGTCATGAATGATGCAATATGTGACATCATCAGCAGTGCATTGCGGGCGCGTGTGTTATAGTTAGCAGAACTAACTATAACGGAGGAATTTCTATGGTTTTGTACGAGTGAAATGGGCAGCTAACTATAACACCCCTGAAACCTATGGTTTTTGTCTGTGAATTTCTAAGGTTTTTTAAATGCTAATTTCTAACTATAACGTCTCTGAAACCTATGTTTTTTTTCAGTGAATATATATAGATATAGATATAGATATAGAGAGAGAGAGAGAGAGAGAGAGATATAATCGTCAGTAGGTGGCTATAGTTACAACCTAGTTTCCATGGAAACGCGTTTTTGGACTTGTCTATATCTTAGGCGGCATTTGATGAATCTTCACCAAATTTTCCAAAAGGTGTGCCAGTGATTCTTGCTGCGCATGGAATGTTTCGGGGTGATCCATTAAGCAGGGGCTGAGAAAAAGGAAGTGGTGAAAAAACTTACGTTTCCCATGTTGATTCCCATAGAACCTTAAGACACAGCTACAGCCCGAACTGCTGAACGGAATTCCACCAAATTTGGCAGAAAGGTATGCTTTGGTGCAGGGAAGTGTCTTTATGTGATTTGGCGTAAATCTATTAAGTAATTTAGAGATAAATGAAACCCAAATTTGTATACATAGGGATTGAGACCCCTCGCAATCTACTGATGAGATCTTATTGGCTGCCAGCACTTCAAACCAAGGAGTGTTGGAAGTCATCTTGGGGCTCAGCTTGAGCTGAGTCCCAGAGAAAAGGTTGGAAAAAAGAAAATGCAGCAGGGTAGGAATACCCTTACCCTCTAGGCCTCTTGGGGGAGTGCCACCACTCTGCAAACATGCCTCCTGGCACACTACTGGTTGGGAGTTGAAGTCCCATTGGCTGCTGAGGGACCTTGAGGACCAACAACCTCTCCTGTTACCTCCAGTAAGTTTCACACATTGAGATTGCTGATAGGTCATGGAAGGCTGTGCTCCCTTTCTCCATAATTCTGCAAACCTGCCTCCTGGAGCACTAATGGTTAGGTGATGAAGTCACTTTGGATGCGGAGGGTCCTTGGATGCCAAGAAGCCCTATTGTTACCACCGTAAATTCCACACTGCAGGATTGAGGAGAGCTGGTTAGAGGCCTGCCCCCTTTCTCCATCACTCTGCAAGCGTGCCTCCTGGCTCACTACTGATTCAGTGATGAAGTCCCCTTGGATGCTGAGAATCCTTGGGGGCCAAGAACCCCTCCTATTAGCTCCAGTAAGTCACATACAACGGGGTTACTGAGAGCTGGTCGGAGGCCCTGACCCCTTTCTCCACCACAATGCAAACACACTTACTAGTTAACAAAACCATAGAAATTCACTTTAAAAAAACCAAAGGTTACAGGGACGTTATAGTTAAGAAAGAGAATTAAAAAAATTCACTTCAATTCATATATGTATATGTATATATAGTTACTGAAAAAAACCAAGCATATGGTAATGTTATAGTTAGGAGAATATGCCAGTGACAATATTAACATTTTGAACTGAAAAACACACAGAAACTCACCAGTTATAGTTAGCAGTGCTAACCATAACTTGCGCCCCACCATACCCTGCTTATGACCTCACTTATTACATTACTCATGACTTGTTCTATGACATCATTTATAACATCACTGATAACATTTCAAGTCATATCATTTATGACATTACTGATGACATCATCCAATCTTCTTTGGTATACATTACTCTATAAACTTGTATGGCATTAGCAGCCTGAAAGTAAAGACAAAATAGTATAAAGCATCATTAATGCCATCACAGATTCAACTCCCTAAGGTGTAGCAAGCATATTATGTGCAACGTTGACCCTAAACTATACAATTCAAGAGTAGTCTAGTTTACATTATCAGTCAACCACAAATATATGGGGAATTCTCAATACACACGGTGTTCAATATGTATACAACTGTTCAGAGAAAGCCAAGTTCCTCAAAATACTCAACATCTGTTTCAAAATTAATGGCCTACTATGGATAGCTTTTATCTTTATCCAACTCCTCATAATCGATGAACCTACATTGAAAAATGAAGTTGATATGAGTAGAAAAATGGGTACTGTAAACTGTTTACTCTACGGAGAGATTTTACCCTGCAAGACACTGCTTGCACACAGTGAAATTCTCATGATAAAAACACCACAGAGTATTAAAAAGGATCGACTCAGAACACTGTACATTATATGCAACACTAGTAAAAAAAGGCACTATTCATAGAAATTATCCATAGTCTGAAGCTGCTAAAGATTATACTATTTGCAGCCTTCATACTGTTGTGAAAACATTACAGATAGCCCATCTTCTGAAGTAGAAGAAGCACATGTACATAGATTAGTACCTAGTACATACAGTCTTTTATTTTGTGTTGAAATTGTCATGCTGAGATGATTCTGTCTAATAACTCAAGGCTGCTAACAATACTTAGTATCTACTACTTAGAATGTTTGCTCTGTTTGACACTTTTTACTGGACACACATTGTTAACTGTCATCTGCAGATAGAGTTACTCTTCAATACAAAGATTTATAATGTGTTCAATACCTCTACACACCTTTGATGCATTAGAAGGACATGCGGCGTGGGGTTGGCCACAGCACCTGCTTGCAGCCAGACTGTGCGTCTAACTCCCTGCAGACAGCCACTGGAGGCAGCCAACCCCACGCCGTGCACAGCCATTGCTCATGTGGCATGAGGTTAGCCACAGGGCATATGTAGCAGCCATGCTCTGCTTCCAACTCCCTACAGGCAGCCAACCCCACACTGCACACAGTCTTTGGCTGCGCACAGTGGGGGATTGATCACAAGGCTGCCAAACCCACACCAGATACAGCCTTTGCCGTGAGCAGCGTTGGGTTGTCTTTTGGGCCCCAGATACCCCATCGCTGTGACCAAAGCATATATTTTAAAGACAGGGGAAGTGCAGCCCCCCACCGTGAGCCTTATTAGGCCCCGGTGATTCCATCCCGTGGGTCAAAACCAATTAAAAAGGGGAATGGGCAAAATTACCCACCTCCCCGAGCCTCATTTGGCCCTGGGGACCCCATCCACTAGGGCCATATTTATTTTTAAAGAGAGGGAGCTGCATGGCCCTTCTCCCCGAAGCTCATTAGGCCCTGGGGACCCTCATCTCCCAGAGCTTTATGTATTTTGAGGGGGGGGGGCTTTAATTTGTCAAAAACTACTGAAACATTTACACCAAATCACAAACAGCACTATCTGCATACCAAGATCTGTCTTCCTGCCATATTGGGTGTGATTTCATTCAGCAATATTTGCTGTAGCTCAGCCCCCCTCCTGAGCATTTTTTGGCCCCGGGGACGACATCCCCTGGGGTCTCTCCTTATAATAGTGGGGTGCAATGATACCCGTCCAGGGCATGCAACATACAGTCATTGGGGGCTGCAGGGAGAACCCCAGGGCTCTTGCGGCCCCAGCTGGTTATCACCATGCTGCAGGAGCCTGCATTTCTCATGCCAAGAGTGAGCAGCTATTTATGCTGCTCCCTCCGGATGATAGCAATATCTTGATCTGTTTTGTTGCCTGCATCAATGAGCATGGGAAAAAAGATCAAAAGTCTACTCCTATCTAGCAGGAACATTTTCAAACCTAACTCTATAGTAATTATAACTCATGCCCTAAAGAAACTAGAACTCTTGCCGCTGCCATGCACAGTATTATCAACAATGACGGCATTTAGGATTTGATTTGGGATGTTATAAATGTAAGTAACAACATAGGAAGCTGCACCGACCCCCACTGACCACGCATGCAACCTGGGAGTCATCCTGGACTCCACGTTGTCAGTGACCCAGCAAGTAAATGCCGCTTCAACACCCTCCGCATGCTCTGCATGATCTACAGATGGATCCCCACCGGAACCAGAGGGACGGTCACCCAGGCCTTCGTCAGCAGCAGACTGGACTACGGCAACGCGCTACGCAGGAACCTCAGCCAAACTCCAGAAACAACTACAACGCATACAGAACGCCTCTGCACGCCTCATCCTCGACATCACCCGCCACAGCAACATCAGAGCCCACCTGAAAGACCTGCACTGGCTCCGCGTCAACAAGAGGATCATCTTAAAGCTCCTCACCCACGCTCATAAAGCACTCCACAACACCGGACCAGCGTACCTCACCATAGACTCACCTTCTACACCCCTAAGCGCTAGCTACACTCCGCTGACCTTGCCCTCGCCACCATTCCCCGCATCCACCGAGCGACTGTCGGTGGCATATCGTTCTCCCACCTCGCACAAAAACCTGGAACACCCTTCCCATCCGCCTATGACAGACCCAGGACCTGCTGGCCTTCAGGAGACTCCTCAAGATCTGGCTGTTCGAGCAGTAGCAGCACCCCAGCATCCCACCCCCCGTGCCTTGAGACCCTCACGGGTAAGTAGTGCGCTCTACAAATGAATTGATTGATTGATTGATTGATTCCAAACAAGGAAAGCTAATCTTTCAAATGAAAGCGAACATAGGAAAAAGGTATTCTTTTAAAAGGACCCTCACTCACCAATCTAGTCGATGACATGCTTCATCATAGGGTCCCCACCCGAGCGGCCGAATGCCTTTCTGGCGTGCTACAAAGCCTGATTACAGTGGAGCGGGTATTGGTGCAAAGTGAAAAGTGGTGAGATAAAATTGTCTTTATTACTCCCTAAACCTTTATAATGGATTAATAAGGCAAGATTAAAAACAAGAAGGATGTCCTATGAGGTATTAATTGGCCCGTGACATCCATGCAGTGTTTAAAGTGAACTGAATCGAGGTCTACATGTTTTAGCCTACGTTTGCCAAATTGCGAGGCTTTCTCCAGGACCAAAAGGGTGCACCCATCTCTATGCCACAAAATCAACCACAAACTTACGGTTTTCCTCTCAGCACTCTTTGAAAGGCAATTGTTTGTAATTTGGAGGAGAAAAGAATAGATTAGACTGTACAGGTAATATACACACGGAATGATGCAACTCCGCAAGGTACAACCAACCGTGCTTACATCCATGGCGTTCATGCCGTGTTGTCAGCTCACCCGACTGTGGTGACTCTATAAATATTCAGATCTCGTGCATTCATGTCGCACAACAGTGTCTCTTAATATAGGACCGTGGTGTATTCAAACCAAATTCAGTGAAGGGGTACAGTGACTTGAAGACCCCTCTATTCACACCCGCACACAGGTAATGCTACATGGGAGTGACACAGTGCCTTATCATATCCGTCAATCTACAAATAGTACTCACACTGCTATGGTGATCATGACTCTAAAACCACACACAGAGCTCGGTGGTGCCGTTGTGTGTGCTACTAGACAAACATGAAGGAGAAAATGAGAGGGAAGCTCCATGGAACCCACCAGGGGGTGTTGGCTACTGTCACACACTAGAGGTAGGTGGGGAAAGGAAGATAATGAGTAAAATATCAAGCTCATATCTAGTTGTCACGAAATGCCTACCCAAACATTGCTAGAAGAAGACGGTGTGGATCTATTCCCCTCTCACCTGTCTCATTTCCTCTGTTTCCAGTCTGACCCTGACACCGTCATTCAAGATCCGCACTGTCCCTTTAATAATACGAGTTGTCCTGACTCGGCCCCGCCCCACATGCTCTTGTCACATGCCCCAATGGGCAGATATGGCGCCGCTATGGAAGATGCAAAAATAGAACCGCCATGTGAGACAAGCGCTGCAGAGCCCCGATTGGAAAGCAGAAGAGAAGCGGCCATCGGCTGTGGTATCCAGACTGAAGGCTTGGAGGACGAACCTCTGCTGCCGCTGAGAGAAGTGTCCGACGCTGAAGACGCCACCCGACCCAGAGCAAAGAGGGAGCCGGACACACTGCGGCACTACGGAAACCACAGCCACGCTCCTGGAGGATTGTGGCTCCACAAAGTACGTGCCCGTATCACTGCCATGTGGGGTAGAGGGAACCAAGGTGGGAAGCCACCAGGGGACATACCGGGAGGGCTGTAGCGGACCGGGTGTTGCCAAAAAGCAGAAGCCTTGCACGTAAACTCCAAGTAGCATCCAACTGGCTGCGAGCGAGTCACTGGTGACGGTCTCGGGTGCATTTTTCCCACACTCCCTTCCCTCCTTAGAAGCGGACTCGCATTGGCCTCAACCTTACGGACTTTTCTTTGGTTTTTTTTCTTTTGTTATCTTCCCACCTCCACTGAGTCTCCCGGGAAGAGCGAGCACCAAGGGAGGAAGAGCAAGGCCCTCGGGAAGCCTAACAATACCCAAAGAAACAGACTAAATCACTACGCTTATGAGTTTGCCTGTGTTATGGTGTTTTTGAAATAAAGACCATTGAAAACCTAAAAGCGAATCCCCGTAATCATTCTGTACTGGCCCACATGTGGTGGAAAATGCGGGCAATTGTCGCTCCATGAACTGAACATGGAGAAGCTAGAATGGGCACTCGACAAACAAATGGCCTCCGCCCAAGTGGACAGAGACATGTTCAAAAATACGATGAACCAGCAGGTTGAGTGCATACAAAAGGTAGCTGTCGAGTAACTAAGGCTAATTTTCACAGATAGAAGCCCAACCCGGTCCCCAAACAGGCGGCCCTAATGTGGTGCTGCAAAAATACCTCCCAGGCGAAGACCCGGATGCCTTCCTGGTAAATTTTGAGAGAGCTGCGCGCGCCTGTGCCTGGCCAGACGCAAAGTGGCCTTTCTTTTTAGCGCCTCTCCTAACCGGAGAAGCCCAGGCCGCGTATCAAGTGGCCGAACCCACAGGTAATACCCCCTATGTGGAAGTGAAAAAAAGTATCCTGGATCACTTAGACCTGAATGCCGAGGCCTACCGGGTCCGTTTCAGAAAAGAAAGAGGAAACCCAGGAGATAACCCCAAGACTTTATTTTTCAAGCTTAAGACCGCTGCAGACAAGTGGCTCAACCTGGAACAATATCTTGAGGCCCTGCCATACTCCACTTAACGATGGCTGAAGCAGCACTTGCACTTAACTGTAGACCAAGCAGTAGAAATGGCTACTACCTTCTCAAGGGCGCAACCCCGATCTGTACCATGGGAAAACGTCAAACCCAATACACACTCCCCCTCCAAGAAAACAGACAGAAGACCACCCAAGTCCACCCCAGAACCGTTGAAAGCCCGAACCTACCAACCCGGTCCCCTCCCTTCCAAGGGCTCACAGTGCTTTGATTGCAGGGAATGGGGCCACGTCGCCCGATCCTGCCCCCACAAGAAGACCACAGATGAACCAATGGACGTTAGTTGCATTCCCCAGTCGGTCCTCTATACCGAGGAGAAGGGACTGTGTTTTTATGTAAGTGTACAGGTGGGTGGGAAAGATGTAAGGACATTGCTGGACTCTGGCTGTCGCCAATCAGTCATACTGAAGGCCCTAGTGGACCCGTCAGCGCTTTTGACACCGGATCATATACCGATAAGGTGCGTCCTTGGAGATGTGCGCATCTACCCGGTGGTTCAATCTCCCATCACCCTTCCAAACGGTTGTGTCCTCCATGCTAAGCTAGGCGTCTTACCCAATCTCCCAGAACATTTGTTACTGGGTTTAGGCAACCCCGAGTTTTTTCACCTTCTCAGGGTTAAGATGTGCCCCTCCACTTCCCAAAACCAACAGCAGACTACCCTGCTAGCCCAAGCTCCCTGGATCTCAGATAGGAGTTTTAAATATACCCAAACTCATGTCCCTACCTTACAAGCTGCTTGGTACCTACCCCCTTTTTCATGTAGAGAACGGCCTCCTATATAGGACAAGTAGCCCTGGGGTCTCTCCACAGCTTTTGGTGCCACAGGCCTTTCGTGAACAAGTCCTTTTATTTGCACACTCCCATTTGTTGGCAGGACACCAGGGTGCTCAGAAAACCACACAAACCCTCCTCCAACACTTTTATTGGCCTGGTATCTTTGCTCAGGTCAACAAGTATTGGCAGGAGTGCGAGGTCTGCCAGAGAAAGAACCCCTATAGACCTCCACCGTGCCCCTACAACCCCTTCCGATAATTGGGAAACCATTCGCCAGAGTAGGGATGGATCTCATAGGTCCCCTCCCATGATCCAAAATGGGAAACCAGTATACTCTAGTCATAGTCGACTACGCTACTCGGTATCCAGAGGCCTTTCCCCTACGATCTGCAACAACCACTAATATCAGCGACAAACTTCTTGAGCTATTTTTACATGTAGGTTTCCCTAAAGAAATCCTTAGGCATCAGGGGAACCCTTTTGTCTCCCGCTTGATGACAGAGATATGGAAATCTCTCAACATCACACATATTAAAACATCAGTATACCACCCAGAGACTGATGGTCTCTGTGAAAGCTATAACGCCACTCTTAAGTTGACGCTCAAAAAAATGCTTACGGTGGAAGGCAGTGAGTGGGATATGGTACATCTCCTTGCCCTCTTCGTGATCAGGAGCCAGGTCCAGACCAGTTTGGGATGTTCCCCTTTTGAGGTCTTGTACAGTAGGCAACCCCGCAGCCTCCTAGAGATAACCAAAGAGGCCTGGGAACAGGATAAACAAGAAGAGACCAGGTCTTTTCTTGACTACATTCAGGCTTTACACACCAGACTGCACAAACTAAGGGAGTTTGCCGATGCCAACTTAGAAAGGGCCCAGACTAAACAGCAGATATATTACAACAAAGGGAAGAAGAGGCGGCACTGAACGTGGGTGACTGGGTATTGGTCCTCTTACCCTCCACCGTACCTAAAGTCCGTTCCGAGTGAAAAAGCCCCTATAAAATCCCCAAAAAGGTTGGTTTAACTTCCTATCAAGTACAAGTCACACCCAAAAGAACACAGCTATACCATATCAATCTCCTAAAAAAGTGGTTAGGCCCCCTCCCTCAAAACGCTCAATTAACAATCCCCCTTAACGAAGAAACCAACACTCTGTATCAACTAATAATAAACAAAGCCCTATCTGACGACCAAAATAAGACCCTGCATTCCATCCTTTTACCTTTTTCTTCGTTGTTTTCCGACTCATCCGGAGAAACAACCTTAGTGGAACACTCCATTCCCACTCCCCCAGGAAAAACAGTAAAACTAAGACCATATTGTATACCGGCTGCCCGTAGAGAAGCCATAAAAAAGGAGATTGAGAGCATGCTAACCATGGGGGTCATAAGGCCCTCCCAAAGTTGTTGGTCTTCTCCAATTGTTTTAGTCCCAAAGCCGGACGAGTCCGTTCAGTTTTGTATAGACTTCCGGGCCGTCAACGCCATATCTAAGTTTGACTCATTGAAAAGCTCGGAGACGCCCAATACATCACCACCCTGGATCTTACCAAAGGGTATTGGCAAGTGCCACTCAGAGACCAAGACCAAGACAAGACCACTTTTTCCAATCCATAGGGTCTTCATGAGTTTACTGTCTTACCCTTTGGTCTGCATGGAGCACCTGCAACATTCCAAAGGCTTATGAACAAGCTACTCCTACCCCACATAACCGAGGGTCGTTCAGACGGAGCTCCAGGGCCGAATGGTCTCCCCCAGTCTCTGTTTAAACAGGATACAGAATTTTGGGCCAACCAATTGGCGCCTCTTTTTTCCTACTGCCAGATCAAATCGGTAATACCGGAATCGTGGCAAGGCGCCATTATTCATCCAATCTATAAAGGTGGTAAGAGAGCAGACCCAAAAAACTATAGGATGATCACCCTACTGGACGTGGAATCGAAATATTATGCTAAGCTGCTCCTTCAAGACCTGGCATCCTGGGCTGCAAAAAAACATCTTATACCTTTTAACCAGACAGGATTTGTGCAAAAATCAGGCACTATAATGAACTTGCTCGCAATTTC
Source organism: Triturus cristatus (assembly GCF_964204655.1). Classification (NCBI taxonomy): domain Eukaryota; kingdom Metazoa; phylum Chordata; class Amphibia; order Caudata; family Salamandridae; genus Triturus; species Triturus cristatus. The sequence continues at coordinate 662,985,402 of NC_140594.1, forward strand.
AGTCCTGCTAGATAAAGTGGCGGCCTCAGGAACGTTAATGCAGGGCTGCTTCGTTGATTTTAAGGCTGCATTCGACCGCGTACCCCGAAGCCGATTATGGCTCAAACTGCGGAAATGGGGGATTCCACCGGCTTTATTACAAGCCATAATCCCGTTACGCACCAACATATGGGTCCGTATAAAACTTGGGGATGGTTCATACATCTCAAGGAAAATACAAACTTCCCGCGGAGTGAAACAAGGGTGTGTGTTGGCGCCCCTTCTTTTTAACCTTTTCATCTCCGACTTCAATCACTTGACGAAGTTAATTCTCACCCCCCAAAACTCGCCGGGACAAGAGTTAGTAATCTACTGTACGCGGATGATCTGGTCCTGCTTAGTCACACCAGGGTTGGCTTGCAGAGACTACTTGATCGGTTGTCTCTATATACCATCGAAAACGATCTGGAACTGAATTTAACAAAGACAAGGGCAATCACCTTTGGGCAAAGGAAATATCAAGGTTGCGGTTGGCGATATAACGGTAAAAATGTTGACAGAGCCCCTTCTTACAAGTATCTGGGGGTTCACTTGGACAGAAGGGGAACATTTTCTAAACATAGAGACGAGGTAGAAGCCAAAGCCCTGACAATCCAGGTGGCTTTTAAGACCCTTGCAAGGCAACTATCTAGCCCTAGTCTGACCCCACTTATAACTGTCATGAAGGCAAAAATCATCAATTTCCTCACCTATAGCCAGGAGATCATGCAGGGGAAACACAACAGCCACGTAAATAAAATAATAACAAGAACATTCAAACAGGTGCTGGGTCTACCAAAATCTTCATCTCCCGCCCAAATACGTCTCGAGTTTTGGTCTTCAAGACCATCAAGCAGTAGGGCGTGGAGCATATCTCAGGCTGTGCAATAAGTTGCGTATCTCCAGAGAAGGAACCCTGGAGGCTCTTTTGTGGGTGGAAATCTCAGCCGGCCAACTTGGCAGTTCATTCCGGCGCTATCTAAAAGATTCTTTAAAACTCTTCGACATAGAAGAAATCTGGTCCTCTAATCCATCGCAGCAGGCTCTTAAAATTCACATCAAAAGAAACATCTGCCTTTGGTCCTTTCATTCGGATAGAGCCCAACTGGTGCAACGTAAGCATGCCTGGTCAATTGTATCAGGATTCAAGCCAGGGATTATGGCACCCCAGCTGTCATGTACCTACTCAGTGCTGTGGAAAAAAAGATTTTTGGCCCTCAGAATGGGTGAATGGCCATTCCTGTACCATCTGCCAGGATGGCGTTGTGCAAATCCCAACACAACGTGCAGGGGGTGTGGGAGTAGCCCAGAAACAATCGAGCACGTGGTATGTCTATGTCCTGCAGTCCATGACGATCGAAAGACCTTGTTAAAGAGCGAATGGAATAAACTTGGCATTCGTACGTGCCGGCAAGCCATCCTTGCATCAATGAATCCGGATAATCCACAGCTTAATATCCGGTTCACCAAGTTCATCACAGGAACAGCAAGAAAATGTATACATAGTGAGAGCCAGCAAGCCATTAACAGTTAATTATTAAAGGACAGATTAAGCCCCACACTGTTTCACTTGATTTGCACACTCGTCCGCACCACCCAAGAACAGTAGAACACGGCCTTCGGCGTATGGACCATCTTGCTTTCCCGTGTCATCTTGGAACCTCCAAACACTGTACGCAGGGACTTCACAATATAAATGGACTCGCACCACTAGGGCCCTTACCACAAACACGGACTCATATTACAGTGTTATTAATTATTGTCTTTTAATAACTAAAGTCTGCCTGTGGCCCTAGTAGATGATAAAATTAGAACGGACGATTATGGCCCTTAACTGTTCTTTAAGTACTCTTTTTAAAAAAGGGTCGTACCGTTTAGAGGAGTTAATACTTTTTATTTCTTACTTGTCGTGATGGTACAAATGTAGATATCTTAATAACTATTCTTGATACACGTTTTTATTATGGTAGCATGTTCACCATTGTAATGATTTTTATTACTCAAACAATAAAGTATTCTTCTACTCCTACCCCACAAGACATATGCATCTGCGTATCTGGAGGATATCGTCATCCATAGCCCAATCTAGGAACACCATCTGCAACACTGTCAGCAAGTATTTCACGCCCTGCGGTTAGCGGGTCTCCTTGTAAACGCAAAAAAATCCCGGGTGGGGTTCCAGAAAGTAAGATATTTGGGGTATCTCTTCGGAAACAGGGTTATAGAGCCTCAGCAGAAAAAAATCAAAGCCATCATAAACGCTCCATTCCCCTCCACAAAAAAAGAAGTTAGAGCTTTCCTAAGGCTGCTGGGTTATTATAGGAGATTAATTTCCCAATACTCTGCCATAGCAACACCTTTGATGGACCTTCTTAAGGCTCAGGTGAAAGAAAAAGACTTCCTGAATCCCCCCCCAGTGGCCATGCAGGCTTTTCAGGATCTAAAGAAAGCCATCACTTCCAGCCCCGTACTGAGGTCACCTGACTTTTCGAGGCCTTTCATCTTACAAACAGATGCCTCAGAAAATGGTATAGGAGCTGTGTTGTCCCAGTAAGCGGAGGATGGTTCTGAATACCCAGTGCTATTCATCAGCCGTAAGCTTTTCTCTTGTACACAGACCATGCCCCCTTGCTCTGGATGAGCCGGAACAAGGGTAATAATCCCAGGGTCTTGTGGTGGTTCCTCTCATTGCAGCCTTTTTCCTTTGAGGTTGGACACCACAAGGGCATTGATAACAGGAATGCAGACTTCCTCTCATGCATATCATTGTTTGCCGAATGGGAACATTCTGGGGAAGGGGTGTGTCACGAAATGCCTACCCAAACCTTGCTGGAAGAAGACGGCGTGGGTCCATTCCCCTCTCCTCTGTTTCCAGTCTGACCCTGACACCGTCATTAAAGATCCGCACTGTCCCTTTAATAGTACAAGTTATCCTGATTCGGCCCTGCCCCAAGTGCTCTGGTCACATTCCCCAATGGGCGGATACGGCGCCACTATGGAAGACTTGAAAATAGAACCGCCCCATGAGACAAGCTCTGCAGAGCCCTGGTTGGAAAGCGGACATCGGCTGTGGTATCCAGACCGAAGGCTTGGAGGACGAACCCCTGCTACCGCCGAGAGAAGCGTCCGACGCTGAAGATGCCCCCCGACCCAGAGCTAAGAGGGAGCTGACCCACTTCAGCACTACGCAAACCCCAGCCACGCTCCTGGAGGAACCTGGCTCCACAAGGTATGTGCCTGTATCACTGCCGTGTGGGGTAGAGTCAACCAAGGTGGGAAGCCACCAGGGAACGTACTGGGAGGGCTGTAGTGGACCAGATGTTGCCAAAAAGCAGAAGCCTGGCGTGTAAGCCCCAAGTAGCCTGCAACTGGCTGAGAGTGAGTCACTGGTGACGGTCTTGGGTGCATTTTTCCCACACTCCCATCCCTCCTTAGAAGAGGACCCGCTTTGGCCTCAACCTTACGGACTTTTCTTTGGGGTTTTTTTCTTTTGTTTTCTTCCCACCTCCACTGAGTCTCCCGGGAAGAGCGAGCTCCAAGGGAGGAAGAGCAAGGCACTCGGGAAGCCTAACAATACCTGAAGAAATGGACTAAATCACCAAGCTTCTGAGTTTGCCTGTGCTATGGTGTTTTTGAAATAAAGACCCTTGAAAACCTAAAAGCGAATCCACGCAGTCCTTCTGTACTGGCCCACACTAGTCCATCAAGGAACCAGCATTCGAAGTGAGCCGCTACAGTTACTTACTTCGCCCAGCACAATCCCCTGCGGCTAGCACCTGTGGTGTGCCCTACACGGAATCCCAAGGATGAGTGAGTCCGGGTCCGTGATGTATTTGAAACATGTGACTCAGACGCGTAACTTGTCCGCGTCAGTGCGTATAGGGTGGCGACATGTTCCACATCAATCGTTAGATGTCTCAGGGGAGTTAACAACTGGAAGGTTCAAAATTTGAGAAACTTTATAGACAACGCTATCGCATAGTTGGATATGCAATGAAGATTCACATATTGACTAAAAATGAGATGAAATACCCATCTTAACAGGTAGTTGGAGAGAGCCGAAGCAGGGTAAATTAAACAGCTATCACCATGAGAAATACCCAGGTGAATAGCGGTGTAATGGATCACTTATGCTCTCATTAATACGTGCTATGAGGTCTACCCATGGTATTGTGGTAGACTCAGAGGTGGGTACTAAGAGCAGGTGGGAATGTTCATTACACTGTTAAACACAACGAGGTCTGACCTCCGAGAGCAGTCAGTCACAAACTTTACAGACTCCTGGGAGTTACTATACCCTTTAGAGAACACCTCCCCAGTATAGTTCCGTTAAACAATCCACAAACTGATAAGTCCTTGCTGCTCCAATTTAAAAAGAAATTGTCAATAACCACATCACATATACATACCACAGTAGTAAAGAATCTTCACATCAATGTGTATGTCAAACTCAACAAATGAAAAAAAAATTAAAAATGGGAGAACGGTTAGAAGGCACCTCACGTGCGCAAACCCACAGGGCTGCTGGATGGTACTCGCCAGTGTGCCCAAGTTATCATCATTGGTTGCTTTCTTAACGTTAACAGAAAAAAAGGGAAAGGCCTTTGGCAAATGAAAGTGGCCAGATACATGCCTGCTTTTTAAACTGGGGATGCTCACAACATTGAATAATGGTTGTGCTGTATGTGAGGGATACCTCATTTTTAATCTCTTGAGAACTCTTTTCTCTTTGCATGGTTGGGGACGAATGAACAATGAGTGAACTACGGAGCCTCAGTGTTGTCAGTCACACACTTTCTTTTTTTTTTATTATAAATTCTTTATTGAAATTTTTAACCAAAACAAAGTACAGCTGTTAGACCTGGCACCTTGGCGTGAGTCTCTCTTCCACTTTTTGTCGCTGTGCCTCATGTGTTGTTATGGTGTTGGCCACTCAGAGCACTGTGCCACTGCCAACCAGTGCCACAGTGCAAGTGCTCCCTATGTAAAATGTATATGTTGGTTGGATTCCATGATTGGCTTATTTGGTTTACTATCAGACCCCAGTAAAGTGCACCAGGAGTGCCAGGGCGTGTAAATACAAATACCGCTGGTGGGCTTGCAGCAGTGGTTGTGCCACCCACAGAAGCGGCCTGGTAAAATGTATCTAAGGTCTGCCATTGCAGAGCCTGCGTGCAGTCTGGTACTGACATGCTGACTGGGCAAGTGCACACACTTGCTAGTCCCTAAAACCTTCCCTTAACTTCATATTAGTCACCCCTATGGTAGGCCCCAGGGCAGGGTGCATTGTAAGCATAAGGTAGGACAAGCCCTGATGTGTGTGGCATGTCCTAATAGTGAATTACAGCCATTTTCGTTTTTCACTATTGTAAGGCTACCCTGTTCTCATAGGCCAGAATGGGCTGTTAAGATTGTTACATCCTATGATCCTAACAGGCCCAGGGAACATGGTAGAAAATCGAGTTTAGTATGCCTGAACTCAGAATAATAAGGTACACCTTTTAGTAAGGTTTATTTTAATATTCCACGTTAGCAAATGCCGCTTTTAGAAAGTTGGCCTTTGCTTGCCTAAACCATTTCAGCCCGCCTCTGCGTGATGTGTATCTGCTGTCTGGCTTGCGTGAGTGACAGGCCTGGGGAAACCCAGATGGGCAGGGCTAGGTAGCCTGGCGGAGAATAGGACGATTGGCAGGTAGATGGGTGGGAGGAGCGCACCTGGGCTCTGAATAGGACTGTGCTCTGCCACCACAATGCCGGCTCCGCCCCCTGTGGAGCGTCTGATGACTGTGCCCTGCACCTTGAATGAAGCAGCCTGCATTGCGTAAACAAAGTGCTCCAGAACTGGACTGAACTAGGCAAGGGCCCCCCTGGCCTGGGAGAACAAAAGAAATGTAGTATAAATATAGGAGCCCTGCTCCTAAGAAATTAGATCCTGCTACAAGACGAACCTCTGCCTGAGGAGAAGGAACCAGGAAAGCTGTGGGAGGAATACTGTCCCTGACCTGGGGGATTGGCCTGCAGTGGTTGCCCTGCTACTGAAGGAGAGGAGAAAGATTGCTGATAAACTTTGCTTCAACTTGTGCTGTTTAAGATCTCCAAGGGCTTGTGCAGAGCTTGCACCCTGAACGAAGTCCCAGGACCAGTGGACTTCACCGCCGTGTGAGAGAGCAGGAAAACGGACCGTTTTCCCTGGAATCTGGAAGAGAACTGCTGCATGTGCTTCCCGAACTAAGCATACTTCCCTGAAGCTTGCACCCGTTGTCCGGCCCGAACAACGTGATTGTGGCCCCTCTACGAGCCATAGCTCGCACCGCAAAGGAGGGTCTCACCCCGCCTGAGCATCGTGACTATTGGCCCCCACGAGTCGCAACTCGCACCGTAACGGAAGGACTGTGACCATACGGCTTCACCCCCCTAACGACCCACATCTGCCTGAGTACGTGCCTTCCCTCTGCTGTGGGGAAAGTCGCGGCGCGTGTGGTGATCCCGTGCGTCTCCCCTGTGAGGAGCGTACGAGTGTTTGTGCCCCGCAGCGTGATCTTCAAGTTACCCATCACCGGCACGGCGCGAACGCCGCAACCCGCTGGAAAGTGCCCCCGGATGTCCGTCCCCTGAGCCTGCAACGCCCAAGGTTGCCGAGTACCATAGTATGCATCGCTAGGACAACCCTGCATCCGAGATCGCACTGACTGCTGCGCAGCCTTCGCGCCAACTCCCCAAAGATAAAGGTACTGTGCCCGATCGCACCTTGAGGTGCATGCTCCCCCTTTGGAGTGCCCGCAGAGCGAGTGAGTCCCGCTCCCCACCCGAACCGGTAACAAAGTGCACGGACCTTGTAACAATACGCTGAACTGAGAACTCTTTTTGCCAAGTAATATTGTGGGCCAGCTTACACATTATTGGGTCTTGTGATAATCCTGAATTCTATAAACAAAGTATATTTTTGATACACCCAGTGTGGAGTCCATTTGTGGGGGTAACATTGGATTGTTGTATGTGATCACAAATGCTTAACCATTACGCCTAAGATAACGCCTTGTCTGCTCGCGCCAAGCTACCTAGAGGGTGAGCAGGGGTTATTGTTAGAGTGTTTTCCCCTTTCCCTGACTGGAATAAGGACCCCCTGTTAGTCCCAGGTACTCACCTGTGTCACCCAGGGAATCCGGATTCTAACATTGGTGGTCAGCGGTGAGGATTCTGAATTTGCATTTGTGATTTATGTACAGCAATTTTTTGTGAAACACCACATAGTGAGTTCAGACCCATAACGTGGCCACATACTTGTTTACATTTTCGTTTTGCTGGAAATCGCCATTGTTGGAAGAAATCATGCCTGATTCAGTCGCTGTGGAGAGAGCAGAATTTGTAGTCTCTGACATTGAAGGTATTGAATGGGAAGAAGAGAGACTAGAGAGCTACACCAAGACCCAGCTGAAGGGCTTCTGCGGGAAGTTCAAAGTCCCCACTGTTGGATGTAAGCTCAAGGCAGATCTACTCAAGGCGCTGAGGGCCTGGATTGAGTCAAGGGCACCTGGAGATGTGGTAGCTGTTGAACCAGCAGAAAGCGTCCAGAGTTTTGGAAGAGGACTGTCACCAGAAGAGTTGGCAGACAAAAAAGAAACCAGGATGCATGAAATGGAGATGGCAAAACTTACATTGAGTGGGCAACTGGAGCTAGAAAGCAAAAAGCTGGCTCTGGAAGAGAGAAAAATCCAAATGGAGCATGAAATGAAGTTGAGGGAATTGGATCTGAAAGCTAAAAGTTTAGAGTCCACTCCCTCTGGTGGCAGCACACCGTCAGTGCAGGCAGAATCAAGGGTGTTCATACCCAAGGATGTGGTTAAGGAATTTTTTAAGAATGATGACATAGGGCAGTGGTTCAAGGCCTATGAGGTAGCCATGTCTTCCCACCGGGTCCCTGAGAAAGATTGGGGAGCAGGGTTGTGGGGACGGTTCCTTGGTGAGGGGCGGGACACACTGCTAGATTACCTTCAGATGTTTATAATTCTTATCCCCATATGAAGGCAGCATTGATGTCTAGGTATGGGTTGACCCCTGAGTTATATAGACAAAGGTTCTGGGGTTGCACTAAGATTCCTAACAGTACGTATGTGGAGTATGTGACTTTTTTTTGCAGAGCACTGGATGGTTGGGTGAAGGGTAGCAAGGTTGATGGTTTTCAAGGGCTTCTTGATTTAATGGCTTGGGAGCACTTGTGCAGTAATTGTTTTCCTGAGCTACGCCAACACCTGATTGATAGTGAGCTGACTAACCCTAGGAAGCTTGCTGAGGAGGCGGACCGCTGGATCAGTACCAGGGTCCACAAGGGTCACGTGGGAGATTCCGCCAAAGGTGGGCAGGGTCCCCAGCAGAAGAGTGGGGGGGACAAGGGTAACCAGAGGGAGTTTCCAAAAAGGCCCCAAAGTATTCCCCAAGGGAACCAAGGGAAAGGTTCTCAGCCTCCCCCACCACAGAAACCGACCGGGGCCCGACAGGTCCTCCTGTTCAGAAGGGGCCCGTCAAATGTTACAAGTGTGGTAACATAGGACATTATGCCTCTGATTTAAAATGTCCTTTGTTTGGTAAACCAGCACCCACTGGTGCTCCACCCCGGCAGGTGACTAGTGTAGCCTTGGGGGCAGAGATGGGTGCCAAGGTGGGTGGGGTCCCACAGAGATGTCCCTTGTCTCATTAGGAGACTGTGAAGTGGTCCCCCAAACCCAGCTGCCTGATAACACTAAGAAGTACAGGCAGTGGGTGACCATAAATGGCCATAGAGTGGAAGCTCTGAGAGATACAGGAGCCAGTGTGACAGCTGTCAAGTGTCACCTGGTGTCTCAAGAACAGGTTGTCCCAGGAGCATTCTATCCAGTTGTTGCCGCTGACAACACAGAGAGTCACTGCAAGGTGGCTCAGGTTCCCTTTGAGTGGGGGGGGGGATCTCTGGTACTCTTCGGGTAGCTGTGAGGCCCGCCATGCCTGTAGACTGTCTGTTAGGGAATGACTTGGAGAGCTCACCTTGGGCTAAGGTGGAGCGGAGTGCTCACCTGGAGATGTTGGGTATGCCGGATTGGGCGTGTGTCACCACACGGTCCATGGCAGCGAGTAGAGGTGCTCAAGAGGTCCTGGAGCCTGAGAGGGAGGCCCAGGGACCGGCCTTAGAGAGAAGGAGCAGGAGGCGAGGGAAACCCGCCCCTAAAGTTCCCACGGTCCAGGAGGAAGCAGACCTTGAGGGGGATGCCCTGGAACCTACAGGGGAACAGATAGCTGAACTGGGAGACCTTCCTGAGCTGACCCATTGGCAGCAGGAAGGGGGTCCCACCAGGGAGGACTTTTGCAAAGCACAGAAAGAATGCCCTTCTCTCGTGGGTATGCGGCAGCAGGCTGCAGACCAGGCCGCAGGTGATCAGTCTGGGTCACATTTCATTTACTGGGAGAACGACCTCTTGTATACAGAGCCTAAGGTTGCTGAGCCTGGGTCAGCCCGTGCGCTGGTGGTACCCCAGGACTTCAGAGCCTTCCTACTGGGGCTGGCTCACGATGTGCCATTAGCAGGGCATTTGGGGCAGGACAAGACCTTTGAAAGTCTTGTCACCCACTTTTATTGGCCTCAAATGCGCAGGAGTTCAGACACTCACTGCAGGACATGCCAGACTTGCCAGGCAAGTGGGAAGAGTGGAAGGAAGCAGAAGGCTCCACTCCGACCATTCCCTGTGGTCGGTACCCCATTCCAGAGAGTGGGGATTGACATTGTAGGGCCACTGGACCCCAGGACAGCGATGGGCAATAGGTTCATCCTGGTCCTGGTGGACCATGCCACCCGGTACCCGGAAGCCATCCCTCTGAGGACAGTGACGGCCCCCGTGGTGGGACGTGCACTGATGGGAATTTTCTCCTGAGTGGGATTCCCTCTAGAGGTGCTGTCTGACCGGGGTACCAATTTCATGTCCAAATACATGAAATCTCTTTGGCAATAGTGTGGTGTACCCTACAAGTTCACCACACCTTACCACCCCCAAGGAAACGGGTTGGTTGAGAGATTCAACCGAACCCTCAAAGGCATGATAATGGGCCTAGAAGGACCCATGAGGCGTAAGTGGGACGTCCTCTTACCATGCCTTCTCTTTGCTTACCGTGAGGTGTCACAGAAGTCTCTAGGGTTCAGCCCCTTTGAACTCCTGTACGGCCACCCAGTGCGAGGACCTCTAAGTCTGGTCAAGGAAGGCTGGGAGCAATCTCCCAGGAAACCTCCCCAGAATGTATATAGTTACATGCTGGCCTTCAGGAATCAGACTAGGCGATTTAGGCAACTTGCTGAGGCAAATCTGGAAGCCAGCCAGGAGGAGATGAAGCGGTGGTACGACCAGAATGCCACTCTGGTAGAGCTTCAGTCTGGACAGAAGGTGTGGGTCTTGGCCCCCGTGGAGCCATGTGCGCTCCAGGATAAGTGGACCGGTCCCCTTTGAGGTTGTGGAGCGCAGGAGTCCTGTTACCAACGTGGTGGACCTGAAGTCTCCTAGGAACCCCTTAAGGGTCCTACATGTCAACCGCCTCAAGCCCCACTTGGAGAGGTCCCAAGTGGGCATGCTCTTGGCAACAGATGCTGGGATGGAAGAGGAGACCGAACCTCTTCCTGACCTCCTGTGGGTCCAGGAGCAAGATGGGTCAGTGGATGGTGTCATCCTCTCTTCCGCCCTGACCCCTGAGCAACAGAATGATTGTCGCCAGCTGCTGGGACAATTTTCTGATCTGTTTTCCCTGGTTCCCGGTGTCACTGATTGGTGCGTCCATGATGTGGACACTGGGGATAGTACCCCGTGAGGCACAAGGCCTACAGGGTGACTGACAGGGTGAGGGCCTGCATCAAGGAGGAGGTCTCCAAGATGTTTGCCCTCGGGGTAATTGAGTCCTCAAGCAGTCCTTGGGCCAGCCCAGTTGTCTTGGTCCCAAAGGCTGCAACGCCGGGAGCCACACCCGAACTCCGGTTCTGTGTGGACTACAGAGGACTCAATTCGGTCACCAGGACTGACGCACACCCCATCCCCAGAGCTGATGAGCTCATAGATTGGCTAGGGGCTGCCAACTACCTCAGCACGTTTGATTTAACGTCTGGGTACTGGCCGATCGCCTTGACCGATGGGGCCAAAGAGAGGTCAGCATTTTCCACCCCAGATCGGCACTACCAGTTCCGGGTTATGCCCTTTGGGATGAAGAATGCCCCTGCCACCTTCCAGAGGTTGGTCAACCAGGTGTTGGTTGGAGTGGATTCGTTCAGCGCAGCCTACCTGGACGACATCGCAGTGTTCAGCTCCACTTGGGAAGAACACCTGCGCCACCTCTGGGAAGTGTTGATGGCGCTGCGCAAGGCAGGCCTCACGATCAAGGCGAGTAAGTGCCAGATCGGGCAGGGATCCGTGGTGTACTTGGGGCACCAGGTTGGGAGCGGCCAGGTGGCGCCCCTTCAACCCAAGATAGAAACCATTCTGAATTGGGAGTCGCCCAAAACCCAGACAGAGGTGAGAGCCTTCCTAGGTCTCACCGGGTACTACAGGAGGTTTGTCAAGGGGTATGGCAACATTGTTGCCCCCTTGACAGCGCTGACTTCTAGGAAGCAGCCCAGGAAAGTGATTTGGACTGACACCAGTCAGTAAGCTTTTGAGGCCCTGAAAGCTGCTATGTGCACGGCGCCCGTGCTCTTGGCTCCCGACTTCTCCAAAGAGTTTATCGTTCAGACAGACGCTTCAGAGCATGGTGTGGGGGCTGTTCTTTCACAGATTAATGAAGAGGGCCTAGATCAACCTGTAGCCTTTCTCAGCAGAAGGTTACTTCCACAGGAACAAAGATGGAGTGCTATTGAGCGTGAGGCATTTGCTGTGGTCTGGGCGCTGAAGAAGATAAGACCCTGCCTGTTTGGGTCTCACTTCCGGGTTCAGACAGACCACAGGCCCCTCAGATGGTTGATGCATATGAGGGGTGAGAATCCAAAGCTGTTGAGGTGGTCCATTTCCCTACAGGGTATGGATTTCACGGTGGAACATCGCCCTGGTACAGATCACGCCAATGCTGACGGTCTGTCCAGATTTTTCCGCCTTAGTGATGAGGAACTCCCTGGGGTAGGGTAGTTCTCCCCACTTTTCAGCTGGAGGGGACACGTGTTAGACCTGGCACCTTGGCGTGAGTCTCTCTTCCACTTTTTGTCGCTGTGCCTCATGTGTTGTTATGGTGTTGGCCGCTCAGAGCACTGTGCCACTGCCAACCAGTGCCACAGTGCAAGTGCTCCCTATGTAAAATGTATATGTTGGTTGGATTCCATGATTGGCTTATTTGGTTTACTATCAGACCCCCGTAAAGTGCACCAGGAGTGCCAGGGCGTGTAAATACAAATACCGCTGGTGGGCTCACAGCAGTGGTTGTGCCACCCACAGAAGCGGCCTGGTAAAATGTATCTAAGGTCTGCCATTGCAGAGCCTGCGTGCAGTCTGGTACTGACATGCTGACTGGGCAAGTGCACACACTTGCCAGTCCCTAAAACCTTCCCTTAACTTCATATTAGTCACCCCTATGGTAGGCCCCAGGGCAGGGTGCATTGTAAGCATAAGGTAGGACAAGCCCTGATGTGTGTGGCATGTCCTAATAGTGAATTACAGCCATTTTCGTTTTTCACTATTTTAAGGCTACCCTGTTCTCATAGGCCAGAATGGGCTGTTAAGATTGTTACATCCTATGATCCTAACAGGCCCAGAGAACATGGTGGAAAATCGAGTTTAGTATGCCTGAACTCAGAATAATAAGGTACACCTTTTAGTAAGGTTTATTTTAAAATTCCACGTTTGGACCGTTTCCCTGGAATCTGGAAGAGAACTGCTGCATGCGCTTCCCGAACGAAGCGTACTTCCCTTAAGCTTGCACCCGCTGTCCGGCCCGAACAACGTGATTGTGGCCCCTCTACGAGCCGTAGCTCGCACCGCAAAGGAGGGTCTCACCCCGCCTGAGCATCGTGACTATTGGCCCCTACGAGTCGCAACTCGCACCGTAACGGAAGGACTGTGACCGTACGGCTTCACCCCCCCTAACGACCCACATCTGCCTGCGTACGCGCCTTCCCTCTGCTGTGGGGAAAGTCGCGGCGCGTGTGGTGATCCCGTGCATCTCCCCTGTAAAGAGCGTACGAGTGTTTGTGCCCCACAGCGTGATCTTCAAGTTACCCATCACCGGCACGGCGCGAATGCCGCAACCCGCTGGAAAGTGCCCCCGGATGTCCGTCCCCTGAGCCTGCAACGCCCAAGGTCGCCGAGTACCGTAGTACGCATCGCCAGGGCGACCCTGCATCCGAGACCGCACTGACTGCTGCGCAGCCTTCGCGCCAACTCCCCAAAGATAAAGGTACTGTGCCCGATCGCACCTCGAGGTGCACGCTCCCCCTTTGGAGCGCCCGCAGAGCGAGTGAGACCCGCTCCCCACCCGAACCGGGAACGAAGTGCACGGACCTTGTAACAATACGCTAAACTGAGAACTCTTTTTGCCAAGTAATATTGTGGGCCCGCTTACACGTTATTGGGTCTTGTGATAATCCTGAATTCTATAAACAAAGTATATTTTTGATACACCCAGTGTGGAGTCCATTTGTGGGGGTAACATTGGATTGTTGTATGTGATCACAAATGCTTAACCATTACGCCTAAGATAACGCCTTGTCTGCTCGTGCCAAGCTACCTAGAGGGTGATCAGGGGTTATTGTTAGAGTCTACCCCCCTTTCACTTACTTGAAGAAGGACCCCCTGTTTGTCCCAGGTACTCACCTCTGTCACCCAGGGAATCCGGATTCTAACAACAGCAAACATAGAAGTACAAATGGATAACAATAGGCAAGGGCAGGGGGATTGCAATCCTTTATAAAGACCACCTCACCTGTCGCCTACTCAGAAATCCACTCACAGACCGTGAGAATGGGCACTTCTCGATAGAATTCACCCCTCTCCTCTCGCTCACAGGCATCTTAATCTATTGGCCCCCAGGAGCGGCAGGCACCTTCTGCAAAGCTCTGTTAGAAGCTGCCATCAACCTAGCTAGCACCGCTGCTAATGTTACTCTCCTTGGGGATTTTAATCTGCACTTTGACGATTTGGGTGCAGCAACAGCACACGAATTAGCGCAAGACCTCGTGACTTTTCAAATGTCACAAAAGGTTTTGCGAGCTACCCATGTCAAAGGACACTGCCTCGATCCCGTGTTCTCCAACTTGGAAAACCTTATAGGAATATACCCCATTCCCATTCCATGGTCCGACCACTTCCTCATCTCCCTTTCGTGGTGTCCTCGGGTCTCCGCTCCCCATGCCCAACCCTCACTGACCCTGAATTGTCCCTGGTCCAATCTCCCTCTGGACAAATGGGTCCAAGAATTGGAAAGGACCAGACCCAAGCCAGATCCCAGTCCAGTTGCAGCTAACAATGACTTCTGCAGTTGGATAGAGGACTCGCTGAATCTGGTCCTCCCAAAAACTTTGATAAGAAAAAAGAATGGTCCTTATAAATCACCCTGGTACATCTCGGAATTACACACTCTAAAACAGTACTGCAAGGTACAAGAAAGATGCTGGAGGAAAGACTTCTCTCCTAGCAGGAAGCTCGAATATAGAAGAGCCGTTGGCAAGTATAGAGCAGAAATAAAAAAGGCACAGGCCTCCTTCTATGAGGAAAAAATTCTGCTGGCCTCCAACTCCCCCAGAGAGACTTTCCTCATCATAAAACAACTCCTCAAAAGCCCGGTTCCTCCTGTTGCCCCCGATGCCTCAGGCCAATGATGTAATAAACAGGCAGAATTTTTCATCACCAAAATTCAAAACATTCTTAAATTGTTGCCCCAAGTTGATGACAAATACGACCCCTCAAATGAGCACGTAGGTCAGGGTCTTCCTCTTGCCAGGCATCTGTTGGTGTTTATCCCTCCTCTCCCCCAGGAAACTCTTCTGACTTTGATTTCCTCGGTGAAAAATGGCTCGCCTAGGGATCCCGCACCTATGAATGTACTGTGAAAGGTAGCACGCATAATTGCCCCTACCAATGCGGACTTGATTAATGCCTTATTTACCACAGGAGTAGTCCCCCCTAATTGGAAAGGGGCAATGGTTAAGAAACTGGACCCGGCGGATCTAGGCAACTATCCCGCTCCATCTCCCCTCTTCCTGGGATTGCCAAAATCGCGGAAAAATATGTCAACCACACTCTCTCAAACATTTTGGAATCCCTTAGTTTGCTACACCCCTCCCAGACAGGATTCCGCCCACGTCAAAGTACTGAAACTGCTCTGCTAGCGGTAGTAGAGGAAAGCAGAAAGATCGTGGACTCAGGAGGGGCAGCTGCCATCATCCTCCTTGACCTGAGTGCAGCATTCGATACAGTGAGCCATCGCATCCTGAGTCACCATCTCAGAAACATAGGAATAGCTGCCACTGCACTGCAATGGCTGCGCTCCTTTCTGGAGGGACATTTCTTCCAGATTTTTTAAGGAGATATGAGTTCTAAACCCCTGCCTCCGCTATGTGGTGTCCCTCAAGGTTCATCGCTTAGCTCAACTCTTTTTAATGTAAATATGGCCCCTCTGGCGGCAATCGTGGCCCCTTTCGGAATCAATATGGTGACCTACGCCGACGACACCCAATTGGTCGTAGCACTCAACCAAGCAATGCAACAGACTATTGCCCTTTACGAATGGCTAATGGAAGTCTCTAAGTGGATGGGGGCGTCCCACCTGAAGCTCAACGGTGAAAAGACCGAGATCATGATCCTGGGCAACCCCTCTAATGTGACACTAGGGACAATGTGGGCAGCATGCATGGGCCCAGCCCCGGCCCCCAAAACCGAAATAAAGAGTCTGGGCATCTGGTTAGACCAGAACCTGACATTCAAGGTGCAAGCAAGGAGGACGGTTGCCATCTGTTTTGGCCTACTTAGAATGGCCAGAAAAGTGTTTCCTCTCCTTCCTCCCCAAGCTAAGAAAGTCCTAGTCCAATCACTGATACTCTCAAGGATAGACTATGGAAATGCACTTTACTTGGGGGCATCGATTGCAGTAATCACTAAACTGCAAACGGTCCAGAACGGTGCGGCTAGACTACTGTTGGGAATACCAAACCGCGTCTCAGCCAAAACTGCCATTCTCTCCCTTCACTGGTGGCCAGTGAAAGAAAGAGTTAGCTTTAAGGCCCTCTGTATCGTCCACAAGTCCCTGTAGGGGAACAGGCCACCTTTAATTTCGACCATGATCCGCCCCTACAAAGCGAGTAGGAAACTCCGCTCGGACGAACTCCACTTAGTTGAAGTCCCTAGAATTAAGAGGTCCAGAAGCGGCGGTTGTCTCTTTTCCCTCAATGCAGCCAAACTCTGAAATGCACTGCCTCTTCACCTCCGCAGGGAACAACCACCTTGTTTTCCGAAAACAACTGAAAACACTTTTGTTTCCCTAAACCCCCATATCTGATTACTAGTCATGCTCAGCGCTGGGAGGCCTCCGGGTAGCCATACGCTATACAAGTGTCCTTTTTCATTTCATTTCATTCATAACTCCGTCATCTGAAAGATGCCCCCCTCCCCCACCCCGAAGAATCTTAGCACCCACCCACCCTGGCTGGTCCTTGTCTATAATGAGAAAACTGCAGCAAATTAAGGGAAAAAAAACTGAAAAAAGATCAGTTCTTCCACTGGTATAGGAAAGGAAAAAAAAAATAAGAAGAAGAAAAACAATGTCCAAAAAAAAGTATCAACAAACAGGATCATTGCAAGTATTACACATAACAGTAGAGCCAAACACAATAAAGCACGGGTTCAAAAAAGTTTTGTCACCCTTTGCCTCCATCGTGACTATCAACAGACCATCTAATCAGAGGCGCCCAAACTTCCTTCCCTTTACTCTTGTTCTCTGCCCCTTTCTTGCATACACTGCAGTCTCTAGCCAGTATACTACCTTAAATCTCCCTAGCTGCTGTTGATCCGTAGGTGGAACAGAATCGAGCCAATGAGTGGCTAAACAGAGTCTGAATACTATCATTGCAATAAAGAGAAAGATCTGAACCCGAGCCGGTAGCTGGGGGCTACCCACTCCCAGTACAATCAGCTGTGGTGTCAACTCTATTCGCTGCCCCAGATGGGATTCTAAAATAGTACCAACCTCCCTTTTAATTATTCCCAAATCGGGGCAGGAAGCAAACATATGAACGATGTCTGCTGCTGGATAGCCGCAGCGTGGACATGTTGATCCCGCAACTCCTCATCATTTGGAAATCTTCTCCGGTGCTATATAAAGATTAAACCAGGTTTTAAAAAATTGCAGCTGGAGGTAGGCAGCAATACATGAGGTTTGGGCCATATAAAGTGAATCTTCCACTTCCCCCACTCCAATCAATAGCCGCTCATGCCAGCGGTCACAATGTTTGGATAAATCATCCATCATCGTCTCGTTCCATTATTCATAGATCCCTTCAAGTGTACCTGCCCCTTTAAGCAAAATCTCCACCAGCGTCGTTCGGGCAAAGCCACTACTACTTCCCCCTTTTCTCGCTAAGAAATCTCTTCTCTGGAGATATTTAAAAATGTGTCTGTTGTCGACCCCAAAGGTTTCCTTAATCATGTCAAAGGAAATCACTCCTGTCTCATCCCCAACCATCCTAACACCCTTGTTCTGCCAGTTTTTCATATATCCGTCATTTAAGATGCTAGGGAACGACTTGTTGCCATACAATGGGGTATAAGCATTAATGAGACCCAAACCAAGCTTTCTTTGAACTGAAGTCCAGATTTTAAAAGCACACATCCGTCTTAAACTTCACCCATTTGTAATAATTAAAATCCGTATAGTTTAGAAGACAGCCCCTGGCCTTTGACCCCAGTAAGAAATCATAAATTGAGGCGTCCTGTATCGGATCCAGTTCAGCCCTAATTAGACTTCCTATTTTAATTAATATAGCAGCCCAGTGGTACAGCTGAAGTTTGGGGACCGCTCAGCTGCCTCTATCTCTAGGTAACATTAAAAATGTTAGCGCCCTCCGAGGCCGACAATTGGCCCAAACAAAATTTAGTGAACAACTGATTCTTAGTTT
Source organism: Triturus cristatus (assembly GCF_964204655.1). NCBI lineage: Eukaryota > Metazoa > Chordata > Amphibia > Caudata > Salamandridae > Triturus > Triturus cristatus. The sequence goes on from NC_140594.1 coordinate 663,003,514, forward strand.
TAAACCAAGTGTTGCTGATAGCCAATGGAATTGCCCTAAAGAAATACAACATTTTCGCCAAAAACACCATCTTTATAACATTGCATCTCCCAACCAATGTTAACTTGAGATTGTCTATACGGTCAAAACCTACTTTAAATTTTGTGAGTAATGGATCTAAATTAGTTTCAACTATTTTAGACTCGTCCGCCATTATTTCAACCCCAAGATATGTTGCTTTCCGTACGACCCTAGGGTCATTAATCTTAAGTCCCTTGCCAACAAAAACCAGGGTTTTGTTAGAATTTAGTTGATATCCCGAAATATGTCCAAAAATCTATGCCTTTCTTTCAATTTCAACTAATGCGCCGAGTGTGTCAGGGGTCATAATAGCCAGGTCATCGCCATACGCCAAGATCTTAGTGCTCCCCCATAGCTATGTATTGCTAAAATCTGGTTATTATCAACAATTTTCCTGACCAAATGGTCAATGTACAAGGCAAATAAAAGGGAGGAGCAAGGACACCCCTGATGAGTCCCTCTGCTAATTGGCACAGGGCCTGACAATTCCCCCATAATAGCGACTTTGGCCACCGGGTTACTATACATTATTGAAATAGCCTTAATGAAGCCAGTACCTATCCCTCTACTCTCAAGTGTTGCCCACAGGAACGGCCATGAGACCCTATCAAAGGCTTTTTCCGCATCGAGCAGGATTAGCCCGATAGGGTCTCCCGTAATCCCCACAGCATCTAAGAGAGCAATCACCTTCTAAACATGATCAATATTGCTCCTACCGGGAACAAACCCATTTTGGCTGGGTGAAACTAATTTCTTAACCACAGCCGCTAGCCGATTTGCCAAAATCTTGGAATAGACCTTTACATCATTATTAATTAACGTTACTGGTCGGTAAGACCCCAGCTCCTTAACCAATTTCCCTTTTTTGGGAAAGACCACAATGTTGGCCGAGCCCCAAGAGTCGGGTCCCCCCCAACCAGTCTGGGCTTCTAGAAAAACATCAACCATTAATTCCAGTAGGAAGGGAGCTAGTTTTTTATAGAATTCCCCCGGAACAGAATCAGTGCCAGAGGCCTTCCCATTAGCCAAGGAGCGGATAACACCCATAACTTCTTCGGCCGTAATGGGTACCTCCAGCGCCTCTCTTCCCTAGTTAGTTTTCCCCCTGGGAGCTCTGCTAGATAATCCTGAATTTCCTTCTCACTTTCCGTGGTTTCTTCAGTGTAAAGCTGTAGATAGAATCGCTGGAAGGCAGCCCGTATATCAGAAGCCTCTGAAACTAACCCAACTTGAGGATCATCAATTACGAGAATTCCCCCCTGTGTCACCCGTTGTCTAGTACGTACTGCAAGCAAGTGTCCCACTCTCTAGCTGCATTCGTACATTTTGGATCGCCAGGCTGCATATTTCCCTGCCGCTTTATATATCGAGACTTCTAAAAGTTTTGATTTAGCTAAAGCTACTCGTGTTTGTGCCTGCCCCACATCCCCCCACTCATAATAATATCTACTAATTGTGTCTCTGCCTCAACTAGCTTGCTATAGAGTTCCTGCATGCACAATTTACCCTGCTTCTGGGACCACCAGCCATACCTTGAGGTTTTCCCTCTTATCCTAGCTTTCAGATCATCCCATACAATATCCACCTGTGCACTATCCCTGTTATTAGATATAAATCTCGGAATCCATACTCTCATATGTGTGATATAATCCTCATCATAAAGGAGTGCTCTATCGAAAGTCCAGCGTGGTACCTCTCTCCTTGGGACTTGAAGTGGTATCTCGAGGACTAGCGGGTTATGGTAAGACATGACATGTGGAAATTTAGAAATTCGACAGTTTGTCGAGAGTCTCTGAGACACAAAGAAATAGTCGAGCCTAGCGTGTGACTGATGTGGAGCTGAAAAAAAAGTAAAGCCAGCATCATGGGGTTCTTGCGAGGCCCAAACGTCAATATGTCCATGAGTCATACATAAATTCCACAAAGATTTAAAGACTTTAGGTTTGCGCCCGCTATATAGATTAGGCCCCTTTTTAATAGTGTTAGCCCTCAAATTTAAATTTAAATCCCCACAAATAATTAAAGGCAACGTCCACTTAACGAGTTCCATATTTAACCAATTGAAGAGGACAGGGTCATCAAACACAGCACCATAGATCGAACAGAGCGTACAGAGCGTGAAGGAGTAATTGACCGTGTTGCATAAAGTAATAACGCATCTGCCCAAATGATCCGCTTTAGACTGTGGAAAGCTGAAGGTTTTTCTGCGGGCCATGATAGATACCCCTTTTGTGGATATACCTTGGGTTGTGAAGGAAACTAGCTCATAACCTGCTAATTCTGCCATCTTTTGTCTCTCAGCTTCGATATGTGTCTCTTGCATACTATGTCCGCATTCAGATGCTGGATATCTTCATTGACCCTGCGCTTTTTATGAGGACTGTTTAAACCACAAATGTTAACAGATGCAATTCTGAGCTTACCCCTTGCCATTTGTCAAAGTCAAGTTACCATTTGTCTTAATCCAAAGCTTACTTAAAAATCTAAATAATATCCACGCCATTCCATATAATTCTACCCATTGAACCAGCCACCCAACCAAAAGCTTGCTCCCCCCTTCCACCTCCCACCCTACCTTACGGCAAAAAAGGTCCGAGGACCCTTGTTTCCCACCACCATCCATCACACTCCCCCAAATAAACAACAGAAAGTAAGTATGATTATTGTCCGAGTACATCAGCCTTCAGGATCTTTCTGATTTGAGACTCCTGATATTTCAGGTAGAAATTCTTATACTTGCAACTCAGAAGAAAAAACCTTATATTTCCCCGGTGTATGACCTTGAGGTGAGCAGGGCTTAGCAGATACACCTTTCAGCCGATCTTCTAAAAGGGAGTGATAAGCTGACGTAGCCTCCATCTTCTTTCCACTGTAGTGTGGCAGACGTACGGCCTGACGAAAAAGGAATAACCCTCAGCTGAGCATCTTGCTTCAGGGCGCGCCTTATCAAAAATTGCTTGTCGTAAAAGAAAGTTGCCCAAACAAATTAATATAGCTCTGGGTTTATCGTTCACATCATTCTGCCCCTTCCTTTTTTTCAACATGAGAGAGAAACTATACACTTGCTGTACTTCTGTATCACAATCCCAGTGTGCAAGGTCGGGAAGCTGCCCTTCAGTAATCGCAGCACAAACCCTCTAATGTCTTCCCCTTCCGCTTTTTCCGGAATACCCAGTAGCCTTAGATTATTACACCTCTGGCGATTTTCAAAATCTTCAAGCTTCCACATGACATCCGTCATCCTGGATTCATTTGATGTAACTTGTTGGGCAATACTCTCAGCTCCGGTCTCTAAAGCCACCACTCGCTCTTCCAACATCATTGTTCTTTCAGCAATTTCTGTGCAGGTTTTGTTTATTTTCCGAATGGCCCCTTGTATCATCTTTGTTGCATGATGAGCCCTTTTATGCTCCTGTCGTGCTTCAAATTGGATCTGCTTAAGAGTGGAATATATGAGATCCATCGAAGGAGGCGCCTCAGTTGTAGCCTTGATTAAAGAAAGTATATTATTTTCCCCTTGAGCGCTGTCATCTGGTGCCAATCCATCATCAATACCAAAATGCGTAGTAGTATAATCCCATTTTAATTGTCCAGATTGGCTTTGATCGGAATCAGTTTGTCTTGCCTCCTGCATTTTGTTTTCCTTTTATTCTATTCCGCCGTGTCTGAGTGGAAGGGCGCTTTTGGTTGCTGGGGTTAGATAGTGAATTGTCTGAGTCTAACTCCGAATCCTCCAGCATGGATACTTCATTTCTGCTAGCATTAGATGGCTCAGAGTCTTCGTTAAGAGAAAAAAATGTATTGCCTCCTTCGGGGGTCCCCGCCATCATGTACTGTGTCTGAGAGAGCCTGGGTTTGACAATTAAGCTTTCATTAGTGGCCTGCTCCTGTTCCTTATTCCCAAGTTTCCCCATCAAAATGTTAGCATAAAGGCACTCTGATTCCCCTTGCAGGAGTTCCCCTGGCCTAAACATATAAATGGTAAAGGCCCCAGTCCCGTACTTACAGTACCCGGGGGTGGAAGACCATCTCTGCCTGTAACCGGCACTGCTGTGGCTTCACCATTAGCTGCCTCGACCTCCATGACCGCTTCACCTTTCTCCTGCACTCTCTTTCCGGCGGCCGGTAAACATCCCGGGAACCACTCGCTGCCTGCCGGGGGCAGAGACCGCCTCCTCTCCTGGATGCTGATCCCTTACTTTCAGTTTCCCTGGAGCTGCCTCCACGCTTCCTGTTGCCGCTGCGGGAGTAGCGCCTCCTCCTTTCTTCCCGCTCGGCGCTTTCCGATTTGCTGGGAGGCCGCGCTGGGTCCCCGCAGTGCTTGCTCCATCACCCATAGCACCATTATCCCCACGGTCCCGGGGAGGCTTGGAAGGCTTTGGTTGCATGTTGTCCAGTCGGAGCTGCCGGCCGCCACCACCCGTGCCGAGCAGAATCCCCAAAGCAGTCCGGATCAGCAGGTGAGCGAGTTTTCTTGTTTTTATTTGCGTCCTTCCGAGCAGTCGCCTAAAACAGTATAGCGGATAGTAAATGGCAATCTAATGCATAACTAATGCATAGTTAACTGCTGTTTCCTCAGGTGTTCCCTGGAGCCATAGATGGATGGTGAATCGCAGACCTCACATATCCACCATCTTGCCTCCCGCACACTTTATGTTGTTTTGACCTTTCACCTCTGTGGAATTCTAAAACACACCTCTTTTCCTTTCCCTTTTTTTCTGTTAAGGTTAAGAAAGCAACCAATGATGATAACAAGGGCACACTGGCGAGTACCATCCAGCAGCCCTGTGGGTTTGCGCACGTGAGGTACTTTTAACTGTTCTCATTTTTTTTTTTCTCATTTGTTGAGTTTGACATACTCATTGATGTGAAGATTCTTTACCACTGTGGTATGTATATGTGACATGGCTATTGACAATTTCTTTTTAAATTGGAGCAGCAAGGACTAATCAGTTTGTGGATTGTTTAACGGAACTGTACCGGGAAGGTGTTTTCTAAAGGTTATAGTAATTCCCAGGAGTCTCTAAAGTTTGTGACTGAGTGCTCTCGGAGGTCCGACCTAGTTGTGTTTATAATTGATGGAGTGGGGGGCTGTCTGACTTTTTGATCCCCCTGTTGCTCCTATTGTTGATGTCATTACACTGTTAAGACAAACATAATTATTTATCATGAAGGGTGTTTCCCCGATAAATATCAGAGTGCAAAAACCTTGTAAACAGAGTGTATTCTCACACTGCAGGGGAGAATACACTCTGTTTACAAGGTTTTTGCACTCTGATCTTTATGATGATAAATAATTTTGTTTGTCTTAACAGTGTAATGAAACTTCCCACCTGCTCTTAGTACCCACCTCTGAGTCTACCACTATGCCATGCGTAGACCCCAGAGCACGTATTAATGAGAACATAAGTGAGCCATTAAACCGCGATTCACCTGGGTATTTCTCACGGTGATAGCCATTTAATTTACCCTGTTTCGGCTCTCTCACATTAACTGTTAAGATGGGTATTTCATCTCGTTTTTAGCCAATATGTGAATCTTCATTGCATATCCAACTATGCGATAGCGTTGTCTATAAAGTTTTTCAAATTTTGAATCTCCCATTTGTGAAGGGGTTAACACCCCTGAGACCTCTAGATTGACGTGGAACATGTCACCATCCCTATACGCACCGATGCCGACACGTTACCATCTGAGTCACATGATTCAAATACATCACAAACCCGGACTCACTCATCCTCAGGATTCCGTGTAGGGCACCCCACAGGTGCTAGCAGCGGGCGATTGTGCTTGACGAAGTAAGTAACTGTAGCGGCTCACTTTGAACGCTGGTTCCTAGATGGGCTAGGTATGAGCTTGATATTTTACTCTATGTCTTCCTTTCCCCAACTACCGCTAGTGTGTGACAATAGCCAACGCCCCCTGGTGGGATCCATGGGGCATGACGAATGAACGTCACATGTAAGCCTGGAACTCCGTGTTCCCTCTCATTTTCTCGTTCATGTTTGTCTAGTAGCACACACAACGGCGCCGCTGAGCTCCGTGTGTGGTTTTAGAGTCATGATCTCCATACCAGTGTGAGTACTATTTGTAGATTGACGGATATAATAAGGCACTGTGTCACTCCCACGTAGCATTACCTGTGTGCGGATGTGAATAGAGGGGTCTTCAAGTCACTGTACTCCTTCACCAAATTTGGTTTGAATACACTACGGTTCTATATTAAGAGACGCTGTTGTGCGACACGAATGCCCGAGATCTGAATATTTATAGTCACCACAGTCGGGTGAGCTGACCACACGGTGTGAGCGCCACGGATGTAAGCACGGTTGGTTGTACCTTGCGGAGTTTCATCGTTCAGTGTGTATACTACCTGTGCATTGTAATCTATTCTTGTCTCTTACAGATTACAAACAATTGCCTTTCAGAGAGTGCTGAGAGGAAACTCGTAAGTTTGCGGTTGATTTTGTGGCACAGAGACGGGTGCACCTTAGCGTGTGCACCTGTCGTGCCATGTTTAGTCCTGAAGAAAGCCTTGCAATTTGGAAAACGTAGGCTGAAACATGTAGACCTCGATTTCGTTCACTTTAAACACTACGTGGATGTCACACGCCAATTAGTACCTCATAGGACATCAATCTTGTTTTTAATCTTGCCTTATTACTCCTTTATAAAGGTTTAGGGACTAATAAAGGCAATTTCATCTCACCACTTTTCACTTTGCACCAATACCCGCTCCGCTGTAATCAGGCATTGTAGCACACCCGAGAGGCATTCGGCTGCTCGGGTGGGGACCCTATGATGAAGCATGTCACCAACTAGGTTGGTGAGTGAGGGTCCTTTTAAAAGAATACCTTTTTCCTTTGTTCGCTTTCATTCGAAAGATTAGCTTTCCTTGTTTCGAATAACTCCTTCCTTTGCTGTTACTAGTGTTCACTAAAGGGGACTGGGAGTAGTTCCACTCTAACCTTTCTCTCTTGTTGTTTGATTATTATTGGCCACGCACAGCTGCGGGAGATTTGTTATTTTTGGAGTTCCAAGACTCATTGATAAACAATGGGGAGAACCGAGGCTTAATGTTCACACATGAAGAGGTAAATGCCATTCTGGCAGGTCCCTCTCTCTTTGCTGATCCAAATATAGCCCAGACGATTTCACAGACTACTGGCGGGTAAAAATTAACTGAACAAAAGAGAAATAGGATAAGAACAATTTTGCATGTCACAATCCTGACAGAGTATTTGAAGAACAACACAGTGCCTAAGGGCCTAATAGTCACTAATGCTCCTCACATTTTCTTAGAGGATTCTAGCTGCAGAAAAGATTGGGCCCAGATCGCGTTGCACTGCACACAAAACTGGATTGTCCTAACTACTAAGACCACCTTAAAACTCTCACAAGCTATGCTTATTGAAATACAGGTTGTGGAAAATCACTTTAAAACCACCATCACAGCTCTTAATTTTTTTTTAGATGAACTCTATAAAGAAATCAACGAATATAAAGAGAACCTAACCCAGTCAAAAATACACAAATTTCAGACAGACCTAAAACGCGTCTCCTACACCAAGACATATTCATACGCTGACCCAGAATTTGTTCCCTCAATGAGAACTGAGAGGAACTCTAATCTCTCAGATGATGAATCCTCCACCAACAGTGGGTCCAGCGGAGGAAGTAATAGATCTAGAAATAGAGGGAGGAATAGATTTCAAAACCCACAACAACCACACCAGCGATGGGAGGATTCCCAGGCCCGTTCCATCCACATCAACAATTTCCGATGTTTGGATGGAACCCAGTTTTTACACAACCTCAACCCCCCCTTTTTTCAAAACTCTTACAGACCACCTATTTTAGGGCAAGGAAGAAGGGGAAGGAGAAGGGGGACAAATCAGGTACACTGGGCGAAAGACGACCCAGTAGGGAACAACACCATGAGGAAGTCACAGAAACCACAAGCAGGGCCGAGCAACCACAGGGTCTAGTTACCAACCTTTCTTTACTCGCCCTGACACCAACAGAAGAAAGAGTTCTGAATAAAGGGTTGGGTTATGTACCAACAGCAAGACTAGATAAGTTCAACCTACATTGTGAACTTGCTAAGTTCTTTAGAAAGCTTCAAATTAAGGCTTTTTTTGAAAAACAGGGTCCTACAGAGAACACTAGTACCCCTTGTGAAACAGGATTACGCTTGACGTCCACATTCAATCCACCACCACACACTACTCCGGTGGAAGTCATGACTTTTGAACAGGCCGTGTTCAATGACGTTGCAGAAATGGAGGACAGGAACAATTTCAATAACATGAGTAAAGACAAAACCATGGCCCCTAAAAACTTAAGAACAATAACACCATTGTGATCAAACAAGCAGACAGAGGCGGTGGGGTGGTTATACAAGATAAGTTAGACTACCAAAAAGAGTGCCGCCATTTGTTGGATGGCAAAAATAATTATTCTCCTCTTAAAACTAACCCTACACAGGATTGAAAAAGAAGATCAGAGCCCTGGTAGACTCTGCTGAAACTAATGGGCACATTTTGAAACCGCTATTTTTATACATTACCAAAAATGCACAAAAACAGATTACCCCCGCCAGACCGACCAATTGTCTCGGGCATAGGGTCCTTATTGGAACCCCTATCACAATTTTGTGATTTCATTCTGAAGCCACTCTTGCAGAACTCCAAAACGTACCTCAAAGACACTAAGAGTCTGCTATATCTCTTCAAAGATATCTATGTAGACAATGACTCGATATAGAGAGCTTGTAGACAAGCCTCCCACAAGATGATACTGTGTAAGTGATCAGCAGAGCTCTGGCAGAGGCTGATTGGCAATACAGAATGCCCAAACACTTCACAATTGAATGTACCAAGTTGGCACTTAATGGGAATTTTTTAGAATTTGAAGGGAACCTGTTTCTCCAAACGAATGGTACTTCGATGGGAAGCACCTTTGCCCCTAGTGTGGCAAGGCTATATGTATATGATTTTGAACAAAAATTCATCGTCTATGAAAGCAACCCTTACAGCACTTATATTTAGTTTTGGAGAAGATATATTGATGTTGTCCTTGTCATCTGGCAAGGACCTAAACAAGTACTGTCTGAGCTCTTTACATGGATTAACAGCTGTGACAACAATCTACAGTTCACATCATCTATGGATGAAAACGTAATGGTTTTTCTAGACATAACCATCACTAAAGAGTGCAGTAGATTGGAGACTAAAACTTACCATAAACCAACCTCAAATAACAACATCCAACGATTTGATAGTTTTCACCCAAGGGCTCTTAGGGAAAACCTGCCATATGGGCAATACCCAAGTCTGAGGAGAAACTGCAGCAAACTGAATGACTACAAAACTCAATCGGCTGTGCTATCGAATAAACTGACCTTCCGGGGCTACCTGGATAGGATACTCATTAAATGACAGAAACAGGCCAGAAATCAACCACAGGAAGACTTTCTTTTTGTTTAAATGTGTTTCTTGGTTAACATCATAGTCATGTACATAAGAAGGACAATACTTTTTCGACTTACACAAATTCTGTATCTGGACGATCGGTAAACAAAATCATACATTACAAACAATCTGCACTTTCTGTTTGTTTATGCATTTATAATTCCACCATTGGGGACACTACGGGATCACCTCGATATTTATTCCAGTTTGACCATTTCCGGTCCCTTTTTTTTGGGCACCCCTTTGCTACGAAGACTTCAGTTTCCGCCAACATGCATCTGTCAAGCTCTTTCGCCCATGTGCGGACGCGTGGTGTGGTTACTCCGCCCCACCCTATCGCTATCTCCTGTTTAACTAATGTGTATCCTAGCGTTGTGAATTGTTTTTCCACTTCCGTTAGATCAGTTGCCTCCCAAATGTTCAACAATCCCAGTTGTGGCGTTAAGACTATCTCCTTATGTAAGGCCTTCTGCATGTGTTCCGAGGCCTCCTCCCATAGGACACGTATCTTTGGGCAGCTCCACAGAGTGTGGTAAAATCAGGCCACATCCTGAAGTACTGGGTATTTTAAGCCCAGCGGTGCAGGGGAACACACCCTATGACTTCGGGGTTCTTCCTGTTTCAGACCTACAGAAACACAGAGTCTTCTGGGTGAAGTCAAAGATCAGTTTATTGGCTGCAGACCAATTACAGGTATCCTAGAAGTACAACAGCATGTATGTTCTCAGGAGACAGCTAAAAATCACAGAAACGGGCTTCTCCTTAAATACAGAATTTCCTGCCTCAGGCATACATTCTTTAGTTTATGATATGGCCATTACATGTATACATTTCAAACGAAAAGGCAGAGTCATGATGACCATCCCACATTCCAGTTAAACCAGCCCGCAATTATTTACACAGCAAAGCTCAGATCCCACATCAGATATCGATAGGCCCCAATAAACATGAGCATCTCCTGTTTTGGGAAACAAGCCATAAAGCAGGAACAGTCAGGTGTGAAAGAGATTAGCTGGAGGCTTGTGTAGGATAAAAAGACTTTATGGTGTGTCAAGCCCTGATGCTAATCACAGGTGGCCAGAGGACGGGGAACTCGTGAGACCAGTTTGACCTGGGGCAGCGGAGCCAAGCTGCCCAGGTCACAGAAAAGTCAAAGAAAGCCACATGTGCTCTGAAAGGCCCGTTTTCGCTTCATGCTATATAGCCTATGTGAGGGCAACCATAAGATGGCCACCGATACAAAATGGAACCCACGCAGTGATGTCAAATAGCGTATACACAGTGCATTCATAGCTAAAACGTTACAAAAAGCACTTGTACATACCACATTAACCATTCGCTGTTCACTATTACCGAGATAGACAGGGGTAGGGCCCTGCCTCCTACGCGGTCCCAAATTCTAAAGTACGACAGACCCTCCTTTTGCCCTTACATAGGCAATAACTATACTCATTTCAATCCGAGTCTAGGTCAATATTCACGAAGTCATGGAGATGTTGCTGTAGCATCATCCTATTACTCAGCTCGTCCCTCGATACAGGTTTCCTTACACATAATGTAGCACAGAGGCCACATATCGCAGGAGCACACTGTATGCACAGACAGAACAGGAAAAGGATGGCTAAGATCATTCCAATGACCATCAGAACTTTCCAACCCCAGGCAGATATCAATTCCCAGAACCAGCCCACCAGTGACCAATCTCCTTTATCCACGTGTATGGACTCAGATATTTTATGCAGTTTGGATATGGCTTGATAAACTGTTGGAGCGTTGTCTGGTATGAAAATGCAACAACTGGATTGGATAACCTTACATACCCCACCACGGTCTGCAAGTATGACGTCTAGAACCATGCGGTTCTGCAAAGTCATGAGGCGATCCGCTTGGAGCTCAGCTGTCAAATTACCAAGGGCACCAGCCGTAACATTAACAGTGGATTCAACCACACGAGTCAGTTGTCTTAGGTTCCTACTATTAACCATAGGTCCCCAAAATGGCAGGAAACCCAAAAAGAAATCTCCCGCTTCCTGACCGGCAGTATCCTCCTTACTAATCACGCCTCTCACAACTCTGGTCTTGTGATAGTCAGAGGCGGCAGTAAATGTTGGCGGTAGCAGATTTGCAATATAACATGTGCCCGAGAAATCAGGGGGCAACCATGTATATGCTCGGTCATTGCAGATAAAATATGTACCCTTGGCAGCCAAAAACGCAGGGGAAAACTGTGACGGAAAAGTGTACGTTTCAGTACAGTCACTTCTTCCCAGTTGAGCTCTAGGATTCTGACCATTACCTTGCAAACAGAACCGACCTATGTGGGGTACGACCCAGATTGGGGATGAGATTTTCCGCTGTCTTTCACCTAGACTAATACTATACCCCGTCGCGTTCCACCCTACATAAGCTCTCAGCTCTTCTTTGGGAATGGATAAGTATGCATCGATATCTCTACTCATATCGGCAACTCCTTTCATTAAAGCTTTATTATTGGTGCTAGGTCTGATGGAACGCGGTTGTCGCGGGGAGTATACTTCTAGTGCATAGAGAAACATAGTCTGGAATGCCCATGACGATCCATTGTAACTATACGGCAGCACTAGATAAGGAATACCCTTATTAATGGTATGTGGCATTAAACCACACACCCAGCAATTGGTTGTATTCATGACTAGCTGGTGCTGGTGCAGGAGCTGAATAAACGAGTTATTCACAAACTCTGGTCGTCTAACTTGTTCATGTTCAGGCAGAGGGTGAAAAGAGTGTGAGGAGATAGTAGGAGGAGGTATAGGCTGTACAGTGGGGGCAATGGGCTCTTGAGAGGAAAAGAATACAAATCCTACAGTAAACATTATCATACTACATAATACAAACAGGCATAAAAACACAAAACATTTGCTTTTCGTTATTTTACATATTCTTGCTTTAAAATTCATTTCCTCAGTGAGTCTCTCCATCTTACAAAACTCCATCTTCTAATCGTGCTGCTCGCGGCGGGTGAGTTTCTTCTGCTAAGGGGTACGCCTGTCAGTCCAGGGAACGCCCTAGACCGACCAGAACCGTTGACCTAACATCTCCGGCCTGTACCCCAAAGTCTTGGCACCGCGACCCTGCGGCTGAACCCGGATGGTGGTTCGAAAAACAAAAATCAAGAAAGTCCTTCAGATGGGAGAGCTCTGGTTATCAAAAAAAATAGAAAGGTAAAAGGAAAAGAATATTTATTTGTCCATGGGCCTTGGCCTTAGATCGTAACGAGAACGACCAGGTACTGTCTGATCTTGAAACAAAAGTTCAGGCTCGGTAGTGTCCAATCGAATTGACGGTGGCACAGCTTCTTGCAAAATATCGTCACTTTCCTGCGCTAAAGTTGTGCCTTTTATGCGTGCATCACTGAACGGCACAAAACGAGGTACAGTGTCTGTTTCAGAGTCTGCGATACCCTCCTGGACCCACTGGTCATACGGCAGAGGCAAAGGGATCCTTTTGATGTGGGCGCCGTGGATCCAGTTTTTCTTCCCCTTCACTCGAACAGCTGATCTTGTAGACAGTAGTACGAGGTGAGGGCCAATCCAGCGGGGCTCATCGTTGGCTTTCCGCTGGAAGTTTTTCACAAGGATCCACGTGCCTGGTTCGATAGGGTGTCCAGGAGCTTCAGAAGCCGGGGGGAGAGTATCATGCACCTGTTGGTGTAAAACACGCAGTTTAGCTGTCAATTCGTGCAAGTAATCAAACAGTACTGGATGCTCGATTTCACTGAATTTCGTCGGCCTTGGCACACCCCATACATTGGCCGGGCGGCCAAAAACAACCTCGTACGGACTAAGTCCCACTCGTGAGTGTACGGTCATTCTGGTGGACAGGAGTGCTAGAGGCAGAGCGTCAGGCCATTTAAGACCTGAGCTCGCTTGGATTTTGGCCAGTTTAAGTTTTAGTGCGCCGTTGTAGCGCTCTACTAATCCAGCTGATTGGGGGTGATTTGCAGCGTGGAATTTCTGCCTTATACCTAGTCCCTCACATACATTCTTCATCACTTGGCCCACAAACTCACTCCCATTATCACTCCACACCATTCTTGGCATTCCAAACCTAGGGAAAAATTCTTTCACAAGGGCTTTGGCTGTGGACAGAGCAGTGTTATCCTTTAGAGGATAGGCCTCTACCCATTTTGAGAAAGCGCAAACAACCACTAATACATATTTCAGGTTGTTGCACCTTTCCATGTGAATAAAATCTAGCTGCAAAACTTCAAATGGATATGATGGAGGCGCAAAATGACCAGCTGGAGTTGGGGTTCCCCTACCAGGGTTGTACTTCAAGCATACCATACAATTCTTGACCACGTTCTCTGCACACTTAGGAATTCCAGCATTCTGCCATACTGGAGCTAACAACTTACAGATTCCTTTCGTACTGATGTGTGCCATTCCATGTGCCATAGTAACCACTGGAAGCACATATGCATCAGGTAACAACCATCGCCTATGTTCTGACAGATCAATCCAACAACCATTCTCATCCAACTTACCCATACTTTCTCTCCACTTGCTCAACTCTTTCTCTGTGGCTTCAGCTTGAAGGGACTTTACACTCTCTATTGTGTTTTCACACATTCCAACATCACCAACCCATCTGGCAGGGCCTGCAACATACATTCGAGTCTTTACATCTTTTGCTGTTTCTTACGCGACTTCATCAGCAAACGCATTACCACGACCAACATCATCGGTGATTTTCTTGTGCGCACTGCATTTCATAATCGCAACTTGCAACAGTAGGGTCAGTGACTCAAGGAGGTCATTCACCAACTTGCCATTCTGCATCTTAGCTCCATGCGAAGTCAGGAACCCACGTTCTTTCCACAATCGCCCAAAATTATGAGCCACGCCAAAGGCGTACTGGCTGTCTGTATATATGTTCACTTTCATTCCTTCAGACAACACGCATGCTCTGGTAAGGGCAATCAATTCTGCTGCTTGAGCCGAATTCTGTGGCACACGCGCAGTTTCAACAATCGTGTGCAAAGTCGTGATAGCATATGCAGCAGTCGTATCACCATTCGGAAGCTTGAAACACGAACCATCCACCCATAAAGTACCATCACACTCAGTTAGGGGAGTATCTTTAAGATCTACTCTCCCTTTCGTCTCTTCTTCTGTTCTGAATAGACAATCATGTTGCTCAATCTCATCTAGGTCTGCTGGAATTGGTAATAGTGTAGCTGGATTCAATGTGTTGCATCTCTTTATGTGTATATGATTTGCTAACAGTGTCAGCTCATAACCAGATAATCGCGCACTAGTTAAGTGTTGTGTCTTAGTCCTGTTTAACAATGTGTCCACAGCATGTGGAACCATAACAATCAATGTATTATCCATTACTAGGCCAGCAGACTGTCGAATAGACATAGCTGCGGCGGCTGTGGCTCTCAGACAACTTGGCAATGCCCTCGCTACAGGGTCCAAGGTTGACGAAAAGTATGCGCATGGACGCGGTTTGTCGCCAAAAGGCTGCGTTAACACTGATAATGCGCAACCATCTTTCTCATGAACATACAATGTAAAAGGCTTGCTGTAGTCAGGGGTACCCAACACAGGAGCTGAACATAACGCATTACGCAATTCCAAAAAACTCTTCTGACATTCTTCAGACCATGGAATAGGATTCGGTGTGTCTTTGCATGTCAATGCTAACAAAGGTTTTGCCAACAAGGAAAAATTAGGAATCCAATGCCTACAGTATGAAGTAATGCCCAAGAAAGCACACACTTCTCTCTGTGTTCTTGGCACACTCAACTGTGCAATGGCTTGAATTCTTCCTGGGGTCAGTTTCCTTACCTCCTTCGATAAGAGATGACCTAAGTAGGTCACTTCTTGTCGACAATATTACAATTTTGAGAGAGACACTTTGTGATGGAAGGCAGACAAATGACGCAACAATGACAAGGTAGCTTCTTTGCAAATCTTTTCAGTATCCGCGGCGATTAGTAAATCGTCGACGTACTGAATGAGGATAGCGCCACTGGGTAAAACAAGTGCATCAAGCTGCGCTTTTAAAGCTTGGCTGTATATTGATGGACTTTCACAGTAGCCCTGAGGAGCACGTTTAAAGCGGAAGCTTCGACCTCCTAAACTAAAGCCAAAAATGTCTCTGCTCTCTTCTGCAATTGGGATGCTAAAGAAAGCATTCTTTAGATCATCACTGAGAGCCATGCAGCGGAGGCTGGAATCATGGTTAACAAGGCAGTTATATCAGGGACAACTGGAAACTGTGGCACAACAATCTTATTAACCTCTCTAAGATCAATCACAAATCTGTAAACAGGTGGCTGTGAAGGGTCCGTTCGTTTTAAGACAGGTAAAACAGGACTATTGCAAACGTTGCCTCTTGTCTCTTCAATTACACCCTTTTTGATCAGATCGCTGACAATTTCTAACAACGCTTTCTGACCTTCATTAGAGATCTTATACTGGGGAATGCGTGGCAATCTAACATTGGCTTTTAAAGTGACCACATATGGCGGTATTTCCAAAAGACCCACATCATTGGGACCAGTAGCCCAAAGGACATCCGGAAGGGATGACAATTCAGGTGGCATTGCATTTTTAGACAAATACATTGGGGAAATCACTTTCTTGCCTAATGTAAGTTGTACTCCTGAGGGAGAACAATATAGTGATGCATGCAATCTTTTTAGCAAATCTAAGCCTAGCAAATTTTCACCACAACCTGTCGTTAGAATGAGGGGTGCTTTTAGCTCACAAGGTCCAACAGAAAGAGACATAGGACTAGAAATCGGGTTCCTAACTGGGGCGCCAGAAAAACCTACTGAGACATTTATTTCGCCAGACAAAGGCGCGCCAGGGAGTTTTGAATGCATGATTGAACTCTTTGCAGCACCAGTATCCAGCAGAAAGGGCTCCGTTACATTTGCTGTAGTTACCTTAACATAAGGTCCGCTCTGATCCACTGGCACTGAAACAACTCCCTCTCTCTGTCTACGGCTGTCCTAGTATTCATCATCTTCTACATTGTCATCTTCTGCATAATAATCATTATTGTAATACTGAGCTGTATTACCAGTCGCGTTGGCTTGCTGATCAAAGCGATTTATGGTATTTTGAGGCGGAAGAGGACGCGCGTTCTGGGGAGCATTTCCACGCCCTCTACCCCTAGGAGCTTGCTGACCACCTCTACCTCTTGCGCCATACGCATTACTGTTACGCTGCATTAATTTAGGGCAACTATATTTAAAATGACCTTCCTCTTTGCAATATGAACATTGGTTGGGACCTACAGGGATTCGTGGTTGATAATACCCATTCATTTGCTGATTATTCTGAAACTGTTGGGGCTGCTGATAGATACCTTGTGTTTGCCTATAATTACTCTGTCGTCCACGTGGCGGATAGGCCTGCTGTAAAAGGACCTTTGTCTTTAGTTCTTTCGTTTTCTTATCTGTTCTATCCTTCTCATCTTTGTCTCTATTCTCATAATACTGTGCAGTAGCCAGTATTTGCGCTGAAGAGGAAACAGCCCAAGAACTTTCTGAATCTTTTAATTTTTTACACAACTCGGGAAGTAGATTCTGCACAAATTTATCAACGAATAACCATTGGCCACCTTCAGTGCTCATGTCTTGGCCACTGTGGTCGATAATCGTTTCTTCAAACCTGGTGAAGGAATCAGACACTGTCTCATCTTTCTTCTGCTTGCATGCGGATAGTTTGTCCCAATTTACGCGCATCGCAGGCATTATAGTTTTCATGTAGGTAATAATTCGACCAGGGAGTTCTGCTACCAAAGGCTCAGGTTTTGCGCCACCAACTTGTCTAGCGTCTGCAGCAACGATATTAGCCCATGTGTCACCCAATTCTACAGCGTGATCTATATTACGAATGGATCCCCATAAAGGCTGCGGGACCACATTCCCAAACAGCATATCTATGTCAGCCAGATTCATTACACAAGATTCTGCAGTTTGCGACAACTCCTTATAATATCCTGCAGGGTTTTTACGGGGATCAGGCAATGTCTGTTTAAGTGCTAACACCTCAGATCGCTTCCATGGAACATGTACCCAAACACGCTGAAAATGTGCTGGCATAGCAGCAATACCATGAGCGGCATCAGCCGCAACAGCTTCCTTCCATACCGGAGGGACTTCTCTCATAGGGTATTGTCGCGCTTTTCCCTTTCTCCCCACAGGGAAATCTTGGTCAAACAATGATTGCTGACAATCGCCATTTCTGAGGGACAGTAAAGTCGCGACTGCTTTATCTACCTTGGGGCCCACAATTACACCTGTTTCGAAATCAAATCGCACTCGACACAATTCCTGTGGGTTTGGGTTTGCACCCTTATCCTCCAATTCCTCACAGAGGAATTCACACATTTTATCAAAGACATACCTCTGTTTTGGGGCATCCCTGTGGTGAAAAACGTTAACAACTGATTCCACATCATAGAGTGAAGGGAAACCAATCCACCTACGCGCCAGATGATCTAACACCTCTTTCTCGTCAGAACCAGGCAGCTGACTGCGCAATTGCTTACGCTGTAAGGCGGGAGTCGCACTAGATGATCCAAAGAGAGGCGACATTAGACTAGTAACTACATTAGCTAGTCGTTGTCGTGCTGAAGGAGAAGTTGAGGCGAAAACAGGGGGATAGACAGAGGGAAGAAAAACAGATACAGATACAGGTACCGGGGTAGTGCAGGAAGGAGCGCCAGAGGAGACCGCTGGCGTGCTAGGCAAAGTCGCAGAAAGCGCGGGGGTAACAGGTAGCAAAACTGGCGGTCCTTGAGAGGGCTGCACTGCAGGGATAGGAGCCAGCTGAAGAGGAGCTGGCAGCTGCGGGAAGGCTTGCGGCATATTTACTAGAGGCTGCGCATTTACAAGCTGTGGAGGTGCGGTGGCATTTTGCGCATATGGGGGTGGTGAACTTAACAAATGGGACATTAGGGAATCCTTCTCATTCTCTTTTGTCTCATCTTGCACAAGGGGTGACAAAACAGGGTAACATTTATCAATCCCTAGTTTGCGCTGTCTATGTAACTGTTCCTTCATTTGTTCCTCCTCATTATCTTTAAATTGCACAGCTGCTTGCATCACTGACATACCTCTCTCTCTCTTATCTCTTTTCGCTAGCTTAATTTCCTTCTGTTTGGCTTCCTTTCGCCAGAGGCGGAAAGAATCAAACATCGCCGGCCGGGCTTTCTTTTTAAACAATTTAACTTCCAAATTATCTAAGATATCTGTATCGAAACTACCATTTTGGGGCCATTTTAAAACACCGTCCTTTCTGGTGTATCGGATCCATATTTGATTATATGCAATGGGGCCCACGCCATGTTTTACATAAAGCTCATAAGTAGGAGTTCCAATTGGAGGAACCGGACATGAATCCTCCAACTGGAAATCCCTTCCACAACCCAAACAAAACAATCTACAAAATACACTAGAACCAGGCATCTTCGCTCACTAGTCTAGTTTCAAACGCCAAAGGATTATCGAATACGATAGTCTCGTGAATACACGAGTCCTCTGGCTTTGGGACTTGCAAGCACCAAATCGAAATGATCCCAAAGGATACCAAATTCAAACTGGGAGACGCTCCACTTATACTTAACTGAATATTGATGATCGATGGCGTCACCAGAAGACTCTCTCGATTGTTTCGCTCTACCAAAATCATCAAGGGTCCAAAACAGGGCGATTAATCAGGGCAGCAGTCCTTCGTAGCCGTCGGGACGCGGAGAACCTCGCAGAAAAGACTTTCGGACCACGTCGACATGCAGGGGTCGATGAAGTGGCGGCCTTCCTCCAGAATTTCCACACGAAGCTCCTCACGAACCTCTGGCTTGGACCGGTACCGCTGAAATCGTGCCGAGTTGGGCGCCAACTGAAGTACTGGGTATTTTAAGCCCAGCGGTGCAGGGGAACACACCCTATGACTTCGGGGTTCTTCCTGTTTCAGACCTACAGAAACACAGAGTCTTCTGGGTGAAGTCAAAGATCAGTTTATTTGCTGCAGACCAATTACAGGTATCCTAGAAGTACAACAGCGTGTATGTTCTCAGGAGACTGCTAAAAATCACAGAAACGGGCTTCTCCTTAAATACAGAATTTCCTGCCTCAGGCATACATTCTTTAGTTTATGATATGGCCATTACATGTATACATTTCAAACGAAAAGGCAGAGTCATGATGACCATCCCACATTCCAGTTAAACCAGCCCGCAATTATTTACACAGCAAAGCTCAGATCCCACATCAGATATCGATAGCCCCCAATAAACATGAGCATCTCCTGTTTTGGGAAACAAGCCATAAAGCAGTAACAGTCAGGTGTGAAAGAGATTAGCTGGAGGCTTGTGTAGGATAAAAAGACTTTATGGTGTGTCAAGCCCTGATGCTAATCACAGGTGGCCAGAGGACGGGGAACTCGTGAGACCAGTTTGACCTGGGGCAGCGGAGCCAAGCTGCCCAGGTCACAGAAAAGTCAAAGAAAGCCACATGTGCTCTGAAAGGCCCGTTTTCGCTTCATGCTATATAGCCTATGTGAGGGCAACCATAAAATGGCCACCGATACAAAATGGAACCCACGCAGTGATGTAAAATAGCGTATACACAGTGCATTCATAGCTAAAACGTTACAAAAAGCACTTGTACATACCGCATTAACCATTCGCGGTTCACTATTACCGAGATAGACAGGGGTAGGGCCCTGCCTCCTACGCGGTCCCAAATTCTAAAGTACGACAATCCCCTTAGGCAGAGATCGTCAGATCTGGAGCCTATTTTTACTAAGGTCTGTCCTGTCATACATGATCGGTGCAGTAACCTAAGTTGGATCAACCTAAATTTTAGTGTAATGGCTGCCTCTCGAAGGGACATGAGGGCCTCCTGCCAATCCTCGTCGCTAATCAATCCCAAATCGTCCTGCCATCGCTCCCTGAGTCTCGGAAAAGTATCCAGGAGGTTATTGCATAATTTCTTATATGTGAGAGATATTGCTTTCGAATTCAAGGGCCCATCTAACAGCCTGTCCTCAAGTGGTGAAGATTCTGGTATGTCTGTAAAGGACGAGAAGGCCGTCTTAAGAGCATGCCGAATTTGCAAATATCTATACGTTTCTCCCCGAGCCAGGTGATATTGTTTCTGGAGTTCCTCAAATGTGAGTATAGCCCCCTTTTTGACCAGATCTTTTACTGCTGAGCTACCTATGAGGTCCCACTTGTCAAACCCGGGCTGGTAGCACAGCATGCCCTGTTTCTGCATATACCAAAGTGGCGCTACCTTTGTGAGGATGCCTGCCCATCCCAGGCGAGAATGCACTGTACGCCAGATCTCAAACGTGTGTAGGGTGGGCCCAAAGAATCGCCCCTTGTTTCTCTTATCACTAGCATACAAGGCCCCCAAATAGCCAGATCGGTCAGTTTGGTATCGGTCAAGAGCGTACGCAGGGTCATCCGGAGGACGGTATATCCAATGATTGACAGTCACAAACTGTGCTGCTCAATAATAAAGTTGCAGGTCGGGAAGCGCAATGCCTCCATCATACCAACTTTTAGTCAGCTTCTTCAGTGCCACTCTTGGGGTCTTCCCATCCCACAACAACGTACGGACCTCTCCTTCCACCGCTTTGAAATATGAGTCCGGAACTTTGTGCGGGCAATTTTGAAGGATATACAGGAAGCGAGGAAGGGCCAGCATCTTAAAGAGCGCCGCCCGTCCCAGCAGCGAGAGTGGAAGGGACCTCCAGTGTTTCACGTCTGCTCGCAATCTAGCCAGCGGGGGGCCAAGTTGGAGCTGTAAAAGAGGTTTGGGTCTGACGTGACAAAGACCCCCAAGTATCAAAACCCATCCTCCGCCACCACTATGGAACAGCCTGCTGGAAGCCTGGGAACCTGCCCCCGCAACATAAACAATACGGACTTATGCCAGTTAATCGCATCGCATATCCGGAGTACTTTCTGAAGTTTATGAAGATGTCAAGCACCACCGTTATAGATTTGTATGGGGAAGCCAGGTACAGCAGTATATCATCCGCATACAGGGATATTTGATCTACTTCGTCCGCCCACCTCAGCCCTCGGACCATAACATCTCGGCGTACCCATGCCGCAAGGGGCTCCGGTAAAAGAGAGAATATCAACGGGGACAGAGGGCATCCCTGTCTGGTACCTCATTGTAGCCTAAATGCCCGGGATGTATGACCGTTTACCCTCACTTGTCCCAAAACATCTGTGTATAGCAACCGAACCCAGGCTATAAACTTGGGACCTAGACCCACCCTTTCCAAAACTTCGAACATGTATGGCCGTTCTATGGAATCAAAGACCATAGAAGCATTGAGAGACAGCAACGAGGCATCCTCCTCAATGTATTCCCTACGGGCCATCACGTTATGTAGGCGCCTTAGATTGAGGGCTGTATTCCCTCCAGGCATAAACCCAGACTGATCTGGGTGGACTAACGTTGTGATAACCGTCACCAACCTGTTGGCGAGGACCTTCGCCAAAACCTTTGCTTCTACATTAATCAGCAAAATTGGCCTATAGGAGCCACATATGTCCACCGGTTTGCCCGGCTTGTGAATCACCACTATAGTGGCTAATCTTTGATCCACTGGCAGGCGGCCCATCTCTAGGCTCTCCTCATACATGGCCTTCAAATGTGATATAGTGCGAGAGGAAGTGGCTTTTAGGAATTCAACCGGGATGCCATTGGGCCCCATCGCCTTCCCGATTTAATCTGCCCTATAGCTTTGCCAATTTTCTCATCTGAGAGATCCTCATCTTGGGTCTCCCTGTCTGCATCTGAGAGGGCCAGAACGTCACTATCTTGGAGGAGCTGGCGTGATTCCTCAGCCGTGTAATGAGTAGAGGGGGAATATACCTTTTCTAGGTGGGCAGCGAATTCCTCTTCTATTTCCCGCGGATGTGTCACGGTGTCCCCTCCCGAGGTTGTCAACTTTTGTACCCATCTCGATCCTTGTTCTCGCCTCTCTAACCACGCCAGTGTCCTGCCCGCCCTATCTCCCATTTCATATATTCTATGCTGGGTGTAGCGAAACTTAGCCATCATGTGTTCCCTGGTTTTTATCCGATACTCGTCCTGCTTCAGTGGAAGCATATGGGCGGTGTCAGGCGAGGGATTCTGTGCATGTTCCCATTCCAGGTCAAGAAGGTCCGTTTCCGCCTGTACCAAAAGCTCGCGTTTCTTAGCGATGTATCCCATCTTCAAAGATAAAGCCTGTCCTTTCAGAACTATCTTGTACGCCTACCAAATTGCTTGAGCGGATGTGACCAAACCCACATTTTCGTCGAATCAATTCTCCGTTTGTGTGCTAAGTTCCTCTCTAATGTCTGGTATGTGTAAAAGCCATGGATTAAGAACGATAGTGGTGCGTTCCTGTCTTTCCCAGTGTGTGTACTCCACCCAGACCGGGGAGTGGTCAGATATGCCCCTCGGTAGAATCTGGGAGTTGACAAAATTTCCTACTGATGACAGGTGTGTGAGGAAATAATCAATACGTGATAAACTTTGGTACTTGTTAGAGAAGAAAGTAAATAGTTTGTCCGTGGGCTGGAGCGCCCGACCTACATCCACTAATCCCAACGCCGTCGTAAAGTCAGCCATTAATGCATTGGATTTCACCTTTAACCTCAGAGGATAGCGGTCGACTGTGTCATCTAGCGTCATATTATAGTCATCTCCCATAATCAATGTACCTTCCTGGAGTCCCGTCAGCCTACCTCCAAGGTCTTCCAAAGCTCTTTTACCCAGAGCAGGCCGTAGATAAACTGAAATTATGTTGAGGTCCCTACCATCCCATTGGGCCTCCACTCCTGCGAACCTCCCTGCTGGATCCGCCCATGCCTTACGAACTATGAGGGGTATGGACTTCTTTACCAGATTTGCCGTCCCCCTTGACCCCGAAGTGTAATCAGCATGGACCAAGAGTTTATACCCCCATCTAGTGAGGGCCTTAGTCTTCTGCCCCATCAAGTGCGTCTCTTGTAGCAAGACCACGTCAGGAGAATGTCGCTTCAGATACTGTTGCACTATCCCTCTCTTGATCTTGTCCCCCATCCCGTTAACATTCCAAGTCAGTACAGAAAGTGTCCGAACTCTATCCCCCCATCCCAAGTCAGGGCTGCCCAATTAAACAGGGAACCTTCAAACACCCCTCATCACACCACCCCCCAGCCCCCAGCCCCCACCCCCCTCCCTGTCCCCCTGCCCGTAGATTTAGAACTACCCACTCCCAAACATGGCAGAGTGCCTCTCTCCCCCCCCAAAATGCTGAAAATGCACGGGGTGTTTTAATCCCCCTTCCCGCATGTACACATCACAATTAATTTGTATTTTAGCCATCCACTATTAATAGTGTCTACTCCCTTTCAGATCATAGCAGTGGAACCACCCAGTCTGCTTCATTGCAATTGGTCCCCCTTTTTAAGGAAGTCTCGTAATAATGGGCATTCACCCCCCCCCCCCCCCATTTCCCCTACTTGCGCTTGCAGTTGGGCTTGAATTCTCCCTCCTTGTAGCCCAGGTCAATCAGTCCTGCTTCTTCAGCTGACTTTCTTCCTCTGCCGAGCCGTTGTTTACCGTACGGAGACCTCTGTGTTGACCGGGTCTGCCCAGTCTGTCTCTTCTTTGGCTTCCCACCGTGCTCCAGCCTTCCATCCATTCCCATACTGCCATTGGAGAGTCAAAAAACCACGACTTGCCATCCGACTCCACTCTCAACTGTGCAGGAAAGAGCATTGTGTACTTTACTTCTCGATCTCGTAGTTCCCTCTTCACCGCTTGAAAGCTGCGATGTTGGGCCTGAACCTTAGCCGTGAAATCAGGAAAGAAAGCCACCTCATAATTATCTATCTTCAGTTGGGGATTGGAACGTGCAGTCTGTAGGATAGTGTCCCTATCTCGATAGTTGAACACCCGAGCAATAAGGGGCCTCGGGGGTGCTCCTGGTTTTGGTCTACCACCTGGTACCCTATGGGCTCTTTCAATAGAAAAATAGCTAGACAAAGTCTCAGGCTTTAGGTGCTTCGTAATGAGATCTTCCACATATAGGTCTGCTGCCGGCCCCTCCGTTCTCTCCGGGACCCCTAAAATGCGGATGTTATTGCGGCGGGCCCGGCCTTCGTAATCATCAAGCTGTTGCTTCATCCTCTTCTGCTTCTTCTGCATTTTGAGCATTTGCGTTTGGAGTTCCGACGTATCCGTCTGTAAGGCGCTAGTGACTATCTTGAGCTCTTTGACCTTCTCGTCCATCTTTCGGAGGTCGGCTCTAACTAGAGAGATCTCCACTGTGACCGAGTCCACTGAGGCACGCACCCCATTAATAGCCGCCATAACATCATGTAGAGTTGGCTCCGGGCCTTGTCTAAAGGCAGCTGCCCCACCGTCCCTCTCCGATTGTGGCGATTCCCCTCTTTCCACCGTTTTGGACCATGCAAATTTAGCCAGCTGCTTTTGGGCGTTGGCCTTCGAACCCTTCCCTCCCGTCGCCATGGCTGCGCAGCAACAGGTGATCCACTAGCTGAGGGCACAGGGCAACCCCGTATGGATAGCCACAGATGGTTGGTAGGGGTGACTGAATTTGTGTGTACTACTTCCGGAGCCGCCGCCCCTTTGACCCTGCCTCCAAGAGCTGGTTATACCGGTTGGACTTCTCATCTCGCAGCAGTGTTAGTCAATATGGCGTGGTTAGCTGCCCCAACTCCCTGCGTGAGGCGTCTCCGCCCTCTATTCGTGCCACTCGAGTGCAATAGTCTCTTGGGGGCCAGAGCTCCCAACACCTCTCCCTGACACTAGAATCCGGGCATAGAACGCTCTTATGGCTCAAACTCCAGCTCACGCAGCATCGATCTGTCTGCAATTAGTTCAGGAGGATCATGAGTCAAGGCACTGCACCTCAAGTTCAGTCCTGCAATGCACACCCAGCCACTACAGTGCCACCCATAGAAATCAGCTGTTATCCACTGCACCATCCCCTTTAAATTATAGGGAATCTTCAGGGTCAACCTCCTTTAATCTAGAGCACCTCTCATAGCCTTCAGTTGCCGCAACGTACCAGGTATCTGCTCTCAATGCGGCCCCCGAGCCTCTTCCACTGAGCAATGTCGGCCCAATCCACACGCCAGGTCTCTTCCATCGGGCCTCCTCCATGCAAACTCGGCGTTTAGAGGCCCATCCAGTCATGGTAGCAGCTTTACAGACTTGCCCAGGTGCCAACTTCATTCACTCATTCCTCATGCCTCCTGGCCCACAGGGCCTTCGGTGCGGCCAGTCTGCCGATCGTCACTCTTCAAAATGCGTCAGCCCGCACCTCTCCTCCAGGCACCAGCACTTTGTACTGACCTCTGGGCACCTCTCGTCAATTAAATGTGCAGAGGCAGCAGCAAACAGCGCCCCCACGCCAGCGTCCGTCCCGAGTCACTATCGCGTATAGGCCGCACGCCGGGGCCTCAATTTACCCCCTTGCGGCCAGGTCAATGTCCACTAGGCCTCTACACGCTCCTCTTCCGAATCCAGTCGCGGAAGCCAGAATCGCGCAAGCCTCCCAGTCGGGTCTTTCCCACAGCCCGACTCTTATCCGGCGCACCTTGGTGGGGCCTCCGCACCGCTGTCTCCAGGTCGCAGAGTCCGCGACAGCACGTCTCGTTGCCCAGGCCCTGAAGCCGGGGCCTCTGGTATTCTCGATGCTCACCTGGGCTCTCTGCCGCTGATCTCAATGCCGGGCGGTGTTCTTCCGTGTCGCTGCCTCAGGCACCCCTCATCCGCTCTCTGTGCTAGGGACACCATTCAGGTGGCTCCGGAGCCCTCTGGGTCCGATCCCCGTCACGCCTCGGGGCCACCCCTCACTCCGGGTTACACCAGGGCGCCGCCATTAGTGTTCAAGACCAATCGTCGGGAAGGACGATACAGAGCAGCATATTCTCTGCTCAAAGCTCAAAAGTTTCCCAGGGGGGCCGGGAATGAATTACGTTTGTTGCTATGCAGATTTTCTTCGTGGATGGCACAGGATAGGACAGGATAGATGTCGGGAAGGTAGGAGCTCGATTAGGCAGCGGCCATTCTCGATGGCTGCTAGCCACGCCCCCGTCATGAGAAGACTTTCTTGAGGAAAACACTCATTCCAATTCTGACATCCCACTCAAGTGTGTGACCACCTACAGCAGGGTTTCTAACCAAGTGACAAAATCCATAAATAAACATTGGAAAATCTTACATACCGGCACCTTGAAGTGGGAAAAAACACTTTTCTCCTTCAAGAGAACAAGGAGCCTAAGTGACTCTCTGGTTTCTACCCGCCCGAAGAATGTGGAGAAAGACCAGACTTCCACTTTACTGAATGCCTGGGCCTCCCCAATATCATAGGACATTTCCCCTGCGGGAATTGCAGTGTATGCAACATCAACCAAAACCCTCGAACTTGAACCTAATAAAATTTGGACACTTAAGGCACAGACTTCTATGAACGTGGTCTACCTCATCACGCGCCCTTGTGGATTAAGATATGTGGGGATGACCAGCAGGAAGGTCAAACAACGTATCTGTGAGCACTGTAGCAAAATGAGGTGCAAAAAAAGCACAACTAAAATGACTGAACATTTCCTGGTAATGAATCATACCACCAATGATTTAAGGTGGACTATTATAGAACAGTTAAAAACCAATGTTACCACACAACACCTTTTTTTAGAAAAGGAGTAACGCTGGATATATAGACTTTCCACAAACAAACTAGGGCTGAATGACAATATCCCGTGGAATTCTTTAACCCCTTCGCCGCGGCGGGAATTCCGCCGCGGCGCTGGGGGGTGCGGGGGGGAAGCGCGGTGGCGCTGTGCTCATGACGGAGCCGCTCCGTCAGGAGCCACGGTTGAGCTGTGCTCATGACGGAACGGTTCCGTCATGACTCCGCCCAGTTGCGTTGTCCCCCCGCACGGGGAAACAGCGCCGCGTGGGCGGAGCGGCCGCCTACGGTCGTGGCATGACGGAACCGTTCCGTCATGAGCACACGGCAACCGTGGCTCATGACGGAACAGTTCCGTCATGAGCGGGGAAGGGGTTAAATCACCACTAGGGCCTTTCCCACTTCCCTGTTTTACCACACTGCAGGGAAGAATACACTCTGTTTACAAGGTTTTTGCACTCTGATCTTTATCGTGAGAAACACCCTTCATGATAAATAATTTTGTTTGTCTTAACAGTGTAATGAACCTTCCCACCTGCTCTTAGTACCCACCTCTGAGTCTACCACTATACCATGAGTAGACCCCAGATCACGTATTAATGAGAGCGTAAGTGAGCCATTAAACCATGATTAACCTGAGTATTTCTCATGGTGATAGACGTTTAATTTACCCTGTTTCGGCTCTCTCGCACTAACTGTTAAGATGGGTATTTCATATAGTTTTTAGCCAATATGTGAATCTTCATTGCATATCCAACTATGCGATAGTGTTGTCTATAAAGTGTCTGAAATTTTGAATCTCCCAGTTGTGAACGGGTTAACTCCCCTGAGACATCTAGATTGACGTGGAACATGTCACCATCCTATACGCACTGACACGGACACTTTACGCGTCTGAGTCACATGATTCCAATACATCAAGGACCTGGACTCACTCAGCCTTGGGATTCCGTGTAGGGCACACCACGGGTGCTAGCAGTGGGCAATTGTGCTTGACAACGTAAGTAATTGTAGCAGCTCACTTTGAACGCTGGTTCCTAGATGGACTCGATATGAGCTTGATATTTTACTCTTTGACTTCCTTTCCCCACCTACCTCTAGTGTGTGATAATAGCCAACGCCCCCTGGAGGGATCCATGGGGCATGACGTATGAACGTCACATGTAAGTCTGGATCTACGTGTTCCCTCTCATTTTCTCCTTCATGTTTGTCTAGTAGCACACACAACGGTGCCGCCGAGCTCCGTGTGTGGTTTTTGAGTCATGATCTCCATACCAGTGTGAGTACTATTTGTAGATTGACGGATATAACAAGGCACTGTGTCACTCCCACGTAGCATTACCTGTGTGCAAAGGTGAATAGAGGGGTCTTCAAGTCACTGTACCCCTTCACCGAATTTGGTTTGAATACACTAAGGTCCTACATTAAGAGACGCTGTTGTGCGACATGAAAGTACAAGATCTGAATATTTATAGAGTCACCACAGTCGGGTGAGCTGATCGCACGGCGTGAACGCCACGGATGTAAGCACGGTTGGCTGCACCTTGCGGAGTTTCATCGTTCAGTGTGTATACTATCTGTACGGTGTAATCTATTCATTTCTCTTACAGATTACAAACGATTGCCTTTCAGAGAGTGCTGAGAGGAAAACTGTACGTTTGCGGTTGATTTGTGGCAGAGACGAGTGCACCTTAGCGTGTGCATGCTCCTCATGCCACTGTTAGTTCTGAAGAAAGCCTTGCTATTTGGCAAACGTAGGCTGAAACATGTAGACCTCAATTTCGTTCACTTTAAACACTGCGTGGATGTCACAGGCCAATTAATACCTCATAGGACATCCTTCTTGTTTTTAATATTGCCATATTACTCCATTAGAAAGGTTTATGGACTAATAAAGGCAATTTTATCTCACCACTTTTCACTTTGCACCAATACCCGCTCCGATGTAATCAGGCGTTGTAGCACACCCAAGAGGCATTCGACCGCTCGGGTGTGAACCCAATGATGAAGCAACTAGGTTGGTGAGTGAGGGGCCTTTTAAAAGAATACCTTTTTCCTTTGTTTGCTTTCATTCGAAAGATTAGCTTTCCTTGTTTGGAATAACTCCTTCCATCCGTTGTCCCCTCCCTATTGCTTTCCATGGTCCATTGTAATGCACTGTCGTCCTCCTTGCTTTGTGATGCATATTGTGCTGCTGCAAACCCTGGCGACTCCCCTGTAAGTTCAGTTTGGTTCCCCTTCCACCTCCCTCCTGCCCTCTATTGTCTGAGTCCATGAGTATATCCCATTACTGTCTGGAATAGTCCATTGTACCATATGTACCAACATTCTGAACTTGATAAGTGGAAGGTTTTGAAAAAGAATTGGGGGAATTGATTTTCCCTATTGCCTTGCATTGAAAAAAAGGAGATTTGGCTGCTGGTATTGAAAGTGCATGTTTCAGTCTGCATGTTAGAATTTTTTAATGAAATAGAAGAGGATTTGACTGACAAGAAAATTCTGGAATAGCTCGAGGCAAGATGGCGGCCGCTTAGGAGGGCCGGCAGCGGTGCTAGCAGGTTATTGCGGGTTGAGTCCATGAATCGACACCCATGTAAAGACTGAAAGAAGGAAAGACGGAATAACCACCCGATCTGATTACAGGAATCCCCCCTCCCTACCCCCCCATGCGATACCCTCGTAAAAAAATGTGGTTATGTTGCTCAAGAATCGTGCTTCGTGCAGTCGGGCAAATTATTGAGCACCTCACCTTGCTATTGCCTCAGAAGCCTAGAAGCACTCGTGCGATGGCTCCCAAGATAGCGGCAAGTTCCACTACCATTAAAGCGGCGGCGGCCGCTCGAAAAATTCGGGGCAAAACTCCGGCGGATTTAGCGGCTTTGGTGCATTCTCCCGGACGCCCACAGCAGATCTCTTCACCTGATCCGCCGGCACCGAGGCGAGGAAGAGGTGGAGCCAACAACAAGAACCGCCCGGCTGGTCCGTCCGTGGTGGAGCTCTTCCTACGCACGAAGGAAGCGCAGGCTGGAGCAGCGGCTGGAGCGGCGGCTGTAAACAATGACGGCGCCCAGGGGCAGAATAAGGAGGTGAGTCGGGAGGACGCTCGGGAGGAGATTCAGGACACCCCTGAGTCAGATGGTATTATCTCTACATATGCACAGGAAGGGGAGGTCGAGAAAGAGATTCCCCCCCTCCTCAGCTGATATCAGAGATGGGGAAGATTGCCAGAGAAATATTACGAGAGGAGAACTTTGCTGTTGGAGCAGAAAATTCGCCTCTAGCTTCCCCTGAAGGGTTGGCGGTGTCAGAGGCTGTAGAGGCAGCATGCAAAGTCAAAACAGGCAAAGGGGGGTACATGGACGGCAACGATGGTAATGATGGCAACGATGGCAGAGAGATTAAGATTAAGGTTAACAAAAAAGGCAAAGCAGGAATGGCACGGGAGCATGAGAGTCAAAAAAGAGGGCAACCGGTGACCTCTATTCTTGAACTGAATGAAGTGACTATGTCAACAGAATCATTAGATAAATCTAGAGGTGAACAAGATAAGGAACCCAGTGATTGTTTCTTCTCAGTCTCAGAAGGGGTGGAATGGTCGGACGACGCCCTGAGTACATCACCTGGGGCTAGTAGCCTAGAATCAGATTCTGTAGACAGTGATGTCGACCGCCCCTTGACAGCTAATAAAAAATCTTCCATAAAAAATACTGTACAAAGTCGGGGGAAGAAAGACTTGAAATGAGATTATTCAGCGGCTGCCCCTCTATCAGGCCCACTCCTGGGCACATCACCAGTAGAGTCTAATGGGATTAATGATACATCCCCCACATTGGATATAATTTACCAAGCTATCCTTGCGCACAGGGAGGAAACACGCCAAGATACTCAAACTCAGGCAACTTTGAGGAAAATGCAGGGGGTTGTCAGAAAGCTCTCTAAAACCTGTTTCAATATAGGAGAAAGAGTCACGAATCTGGAAGACAGAATTGTGGCAACGGAATCGGAAACACCAAGTGCTGCGGCCCTGGTGAAGGCCCAAGGATCACAAATTCAAGATATCCAGTGGAAGCTGGAAGAATTTGAAAATAGACAAAGAAGGAATAACCTTAGGGTGCTGGGGGTACAGGAGGGAATGGAGGGGTCCGACGCCAGGGCTTATATAATTGACCTCTTTAAGGCTGCCTTCCCCAAATTGTCTGAGTGGAACCGGGCAGTAGAAATACAGAGAGCGCATCACACTCCTTTTAAACCACGCGTGCCTGCAAAGGAGGGGGAGAGACCACGGGCCATATTAGTATTCTTTGGCAATTTCCTCCTCCGGCAAACAATCTCAGATAAAGCCAGACCAGATGCTAAAAGATCAAGCTGGGCGATTTCATTCTTCGTGCGGCCAGACTTCTGTCACTCAACGGTAGAAAGGCGCTGGAGGCTGAGACAGCTGATAAAACCTTTTCAGGAAAACAATCTCCAGGCCTATCTCGTCAATCCTGCACAACTTAAGGTCATTAACCAGGGGCTCACGTGGTATTTCTCATCAGAAATAAAAGCTAAAGAATATTTGGACTCCCTGGACAAATAAAGTGGGCCTGGTATATCTAATAATGGGGGTGGCCGAGTGAAGAGAAAAAATACGGAAAGGAAAGGTATTGCAGGATATAAAATGTCATTTAAAAATAAATAAATAATAATAATAATTTTTTGGGGTGTAGGGGGAAGGAGCGGGCATGGGAGCTGTCATGTTGAATTCTTATAGTACTGCATAATAGGTGGTCTTGGTTTTATGATACCTGGAATATATATGGGTGTAATGTTTAAAAACAATTGTTGCTGGGCTTCATAGGACCCTGGCCTCTAGCACGGCACGCATCATATGCACAGACTAAGGTCTGAGCGCCTCAATTGGGTGGTGGGACGATTTCAGGTTAGGGCGGGAGGGATGGAGGGAGGGGCCCTTAGGGGGTGTTTGGTTGGGGGGAAACAGGGTGAGGAAAAGGTGGAAAAAATTAAAAAGGAAAATACCTGGTGTTATGTTTTCTTATGGTTTAAGTTTCTTAGTGTAAAATATTTGATTGGGCTAAGACAAAGGAGACTGGTTAATTCAGCAAATATTAATGGGGAAGCTTAAGATCTGCTCAATTAATATTGGGGGCCTGAATGATTGGAACAAGAGACAAAGGCTCGGGCAATTCGTCAGATCAAACCAGATAGATTTAATTTGTTTACAGGAGACTCATCTTCCTTGGGCTAGGAAGCATCTGCTAAGTATAAGAGGTTTTGATTTGTTGGCTTGTTCCGCACAGACATCTACCGTTAGAGGTGTGGCAATATTGGCTAAATCAATGATGGGAGGGGCTAGACGCCAACGGGCAGATGTTTTAGGTAGGTGGGCATTGGTGGAACAAGAGCTGGGATTTACAGTATGTACAATTTATGGCTCTAACTAGGATGAGCCCGAGCTATTTGATCAATTGGAGATAGAACTGGCGAATTGGCCAGGCCCCTTGGTGTGCGGAGACTTTAATATCTCAGCAGACTTTACAGATGTTGTCAATAATGCCGGCTATACAGGTCGTAAGCCTAAGGTATTTCGAGCACTGAGCTCTCTAATTACATCACATGGGTTGTCTGATGTTTGGGGGGATAAAGTACCGAATAATCCAGAATTTACATATTTTTCATGTCCTTTCAAGAGGTATACTAAATTGGATTATTTTCTAATCTCATCAACGGAACTGAAGAGAGTCGGTATAAAAAAATTACCAAAATTGATTTCCGATCATAGTCCTCTAATTTGGAGTATGATATAGATATTTTAAATAAGGGTCATTCAAGATGGACGTTTGAGAGGAGATTATTAGCAGATCCTAAATTCGTAGAGTATATAAGGACTTGGTCTCAAAATTATTAAGATATGAATCGGTATAGCACATCTAGAAATATGGTCTGGGATTCCTTCAAAACTGCCCTGAGAGGGGAAACTATTAGTTATTCAGCTAGATTAAGGAGAGAGGCTAGGGAAGAGAATGAGAGATTAGTGGGCAGATTGACAGAAGCAGAAGAATTACATATGATGGCTATTGCTCATGGGAAGGAGGCCGTCGAAAGTCAGCAGAAGATTCTCATCATTAAAGCAGAATTACATAAGTGGATAGCTTTGAAAACTGCTGAGGAATATCAGATTTACAGGGGCAAGATCAACAATTTGGAAACCGAGCAATAGGGTTCTAAAGTAAAGTCCAAGTAATGTTGATAGTGCACAACAAAAAAGAATATTTTTCCAAATTATTTTCAGTTGTTCAAGTCTTGTCTTTTATTCTTTGAAAGAGCTTCTTCGATGTGAGCCCCCTGTCAGCCAACACGTGTTTCGTCCTGACTATATCACGTCATGGACTTCATCAGGGCTGCAGGCAAACAAAAATATATAATAACCAAAATACATAAGCATTATCACTGAACGAAATTCATACATCTGAATTAGCATGGTGAACTGTAATTTTAAAATTTCAGTTTATGGTGCCGGATAACCTAATAGGTTTAAGTGGTGATCGGAGCCAGAATTTTGATGTAATGTGTCCACCGAAAAGTAGAAATTATTCCGTGAATATAGGAAAGGAAGTGAAACACCTGAAGGGGTGTAGTTTGTAAGGAAAGAACCTAAAGACAAACCAATCGTAGTGAAGAAAGAAATAAACAAGGCTATATAAGCCATGAAGACGAAGCCGTTATCATAACTACTAATCTCCTAGGTAACGGCAAAACCCATAAGTTTATAGTGAACACCAAGTGTATTACCACTGATTAAGACAGTACCACTGTGATAAGGCGTAAACGAAGTATAAACTCACCTATATAAGATATGATCAAGGGCTTAAACTATTAGGTCCAAAACCTAATGTTGCATTTCACGAACTAAAATTAGTGAACCAAAAAATGAAAAAAGAAGATATCGTCTTAAGTTATTGTGATCCAATTGGATATCCTTGTTAGGCACTAGATTAAATATACAATAAAGGCGTACCGGTAGTATCCAGGGTGTAGACTTAACTCGAATTCTTCACGTTTTACTCATGTATAGTATTCCGCACTATTAATCGATCTATGTACCTTAAAGTAAAGAAAAATACCAAGCGATAGTATATTTGTCTGCTAAACATTAGAACATTAAATTAAAATGACTAACGTCAAATGATAAATAAATTTGAAATAATCTCGACAACAAACAGCCATGAGAGAACCTAATGTCAGTATGGTGTTTAGTATCCTGTCACCTAAACACAAAACAAATAACTTAGCCCTTTTGAGCTACTACGCCTAGTCCAATTAGACTTAACACTTCAGGCGGTAATCGAACCATGTATAATAAGTTCTTGTATGAGCAGCGCTTATCTATAAATATTTAGACCGGTCCTATATCTTCCCATTAACCGATCTATAAACCTCAACTCAAATTGAAGTAACTATCGTCATTTGTCATTAAATTGAGTTTATCTAGTCAGCAAACTGCCAAGAGAAAACCTGTTGTTGTTATTATATCCTAACCATATTGGGTATCCTATCATATAAGCGCAAAGCAAATAGTAAGCCCCGTTAGGTGCCTATGTCATGGCCAATTGCGTTTATCATTGCTAGCAATCAATATGCCATATATTATCAAATATAGTGTAACCAGCGCTTACCTAAAAGTATTCAAACCGGCCTTGTATCGCGACCGCGTCTCATTGTGTCGGCGTCTGCAACCCGCGCCATCTTAGAATGGAAATAAATAGTCCAACTAGAAAACGGACTAACACGTACTATTCTCATGTCCCCGCTGGGCGCCATCTTAGAATGGTTGATTTACAACCTGAATCTCAATAAACTGTCTTTGGCGTCAGTTACGAGCGCCTTCTTGTATTGGGATTAGTAGTCCACTTAAATGGCGACCCAAATACTATTATTATGTCTCCAACGAGCGCCATGTCATAATTGAGTAATCAAGATAATATATAAACGCGTTAAAACCTGCTAT
The DNA here is from genome assembly GCF_964204655.1 of Triturus cristatus. NCBI lineage: Eukaryota > Metazoa > Chordata > Amphibia > Caudata > Salamandridae > Triturus > Triturus cristatus. Next base: position 663,038,775 of record NC_140594.1, read on the forward strand.
GTGAAACAATCTATCATTTAATTAATCTTTTACTTTATTACTCCTAGCAGTTGCTGGCTATCTGTACATCGGTTATTATTAAATTAAAGTAATCGCGTCAACACGACAGTTTCTACGTAACGAGTCCTGTTAATGTGGTGTCAATGTATTTTGACAAAAATTGAATAGTGCTCTCTAATAGATTAACATTCACCTAAAGACAGGCTGAACAAACCATCTCAAGTTATTCTCTCAATTGGGTGGCTATAAGTAGTAGTCAGTCAGTAAAGCTACAGAAAATCAATTCTAAGTAATTCGCTAGCTAAAATTGAAGGTGAAACAGAAAGAAAAGAAAAGTACCAATTGCCACAAGACAACACCAAAGTAGAGCCCCACCATAACAGATTCCCTGTGTGGCAAGGTCAACAATAATGACCAATAAAATAATTGATATACATATTCAAATTGAATACAGTTTACAAGTAAATACATTGAGAGGCTAGAGAGAGAGGTTTACAATGAAATAACAGAGAATGATTCACAATGCTTGTATCATGTATCACAATGTTGTTACTACTGACAATATTATTTGTGGCTGACATGAATAGGAGACATATGGAAGCACATTTAGTTATGCACCCAAAAAATATTGTAATTCATTTTCCATATTTATCCCCATATTCACCGCATGTAACCTCAGAATCCAGCGTGCTTCAGTCTGCCGCAGCTTTAATTCTCGATTTCCACCTCGGATGTCACTAGGTACTGATTCTAATGCATGGAATTTGAATTTCTGAGATTTGTTCTGATCTGAACATTCTAAGGCATGATGAACTATAGGATATCTATCATCCATATTTTTTAATGCTCTAAAGTGCTCAGCGATTCGAATTTTAAGATTCCTGACCGTACTGCCCACATAGATCTTCGAGCAATTACAAATAATAACATAAATGACAAATTTGGTGTTGCAGTTGATATACTCTGTTATATGAAACTTTCTAGATCCGTTAAAAGAAAACTCCTTGACTCCTGATAAGGCGTGTTTACACATGCTACAATCACCGCATTTATGGAAACCCAAGCTTCTACTCTGTAACCAGGTAATATTTGTGTCTTTTTTCTTTGGGTAGCTTGGGCTTACCATGTTGCGAATTGTTAAACCTTTACGGTAAGTAAGGCTAGGATAATTGGTCAGGATCTTATTGAGATCTGAATCTGAAGTGAGAAGACTCCAATGCCGTTTAAGTATATTAAATACTTTATGCGACCAAGGGTGGAAATTAGTTACCATTCTTACTATTTGTTCTCTTTTGTCCTTGACAGTGTAATGTGATTTTAAAGTCTCATTTCTGTTGAGAAGACAAGCTCGTTTTTTTGCTTTCTCAATTATATTTTTGTCATAGCCCCTATCCAAGAATCTCTCTTCGATATCTATTAAACAGTTAGAAAAATCAGTATCCTTACTGCAATTTCGGCGCGCTCTGTAAAATTCTCCATAGGGAATCGAATTAACTTGTGTTTTAGGGTGAGCACTAGCTGCATGCAGAACTGAGTTACATGCTGTTTCCTTTCTGTGCATACGGCTACATTCCCCCATGTTGATAACTTAACACCTAAAGAAAGATTCACATTGAAACAATTGAGGGCAGACTCATCAATTACAATAAGAGAAGCCGACAAGGGAGGCAACATAGTAATAATGTCTACAGAATACTATGAAAAAGAGATACTGAGTCAATTAAATAACACATTGTGGTATAAAAAACTTTCTGGTAATCCGATTTCTACTATTAAGATCAGGATTAATGAACAACTTAAAGAATGGAATACTACAGGTTTACTGAGTGATGATGAATTTCGTTATCTTCTGATTGACAAACCTAGATACCCATGTATGTACACAGTACCCAAAATCCACAAAAATGCAACCTCACCTCCTGGAAGGCCAATTGTGTCGGGAATTGGTGGCCCAACAGAACGTATCTCAGAATTTGTGGACACTTACTTGCAACCTTATGTTCATAACTTACCATCCACCATTCGAGATACGAAACATATTCTTAATACACTTATGGATATACCCTGGGATGAGTCTATGACCCTAGTCACACTAGATGTGGTGTCTCTTTACACTAATATTACACACGAGCAAGGCCTACAAGCTTTACGCTATTATTTGGACAAGAAACCAGTTGAATTTCTGGAACATTCGCAAATGATAATAGATATGTCGCGAATGATTTTGGAGCACAATGTATTTCTGTTTGGGGGGGAATGGTACCAACAGACATGCGGTACTGCGATGGGTTCCAGATTTGCGCCATCTTTTGCCTGCCTCTTCATGGGGTGGTTCGAGGCGGTGCATATCTGGGGCCCATCAGGCACGAAATGGCAGGAATTTATAGTGTTCCTTGGCCGTTACATTGATGACTGCCTCCTAATATGGACTGGCAGTACTGAAGAACTCAATGCTTTCTTTGAATATTTGAATGACAACCCTTTCAATATGAAATTTACAATGGCTCAAAGTAAACAAAAAATTGTGTTCCTAGATGTGGAACTTTTTGTTGAAAATATGGGCATCTGTAGCCGTATGCACAGAAAGGAAACAGCATGTAACTCAGTTCTGCATGCAGCTAGTGCTCACCCTAAAACACAAGTTAATTCGATTCCCTATGGAGAATTTTACAGAGCGCGCCGAAATTGCAGTAAGGATACTGATTTTTCTAACTGTTTAATAGATATCGAAGAGAGATTCTTGGATAGGGGCTATGACAAAAATATAATTGAGAAAGCAAAAAAACGAGCTTGTCTTCTCAACAGAAATGAGACTTTAAAATCACATTACACTGTCAAGGACAAAAGAGAACAAATAGTAAGAATGGTAACTAATTTCCACCCTTGGTCGCATAAAGTATTTAATATACTTAAACGGCATTGGAGTCTTCTCACTTCAGATTCAGATCTCAATAAGATCCTGACCAATTATCCTAGCCTTACTTACCGTAAAGGTTTAACAATTCGCAACATGGTAAGCCCAAGCTACCCAAAGAAAAAAGACACAAATATTACCTGGTTACAGAGTAGAAGCTTGGGTTTCCATAAATGCGGTGATTGTAGCATGTGTAAACACGCCTTATCAGGAGTCAAGGAGTTTTCTTTTAACGGATCTAGAAAGTTTCATATAACAGAGTATATCAACTGCAACACCAAATTTGTCATTTATGTTATTATTTGTAATTGCTCGAAGATCTATGTGGGCAGTACGGTCAGGAATCTTAAAATTCGAATCGCTGAGCACTTTAGAGCATTAAAAAATATGGATGATAGATATCCTATAGTTCATCATGCCTTAGAATGTTCAGATCAGAACAAATCTCAGAAATTCAAATTCCATGCATTAGAATCAGTACCTAGTGACATCCGAGGTGGAAATCGAGAATTAAAGCTGCGGCAGACTGAAGCACGCTGGATTCTGAGGTTACATGCGGTGAATATGGGGATAAATATGGAAAATGAATTACAATATTTTTTGGGTGCATAACTAAATGTGCTTCCATATGTCTCCTATTCATGTCAGCCACAAATAATATTGTCAGTAGTAACAACATTGTGATACATGATACAAGCATTGTGAATCATTCTCTGTTATTTCATTGTAAACCTCTCTCTCTAGCCTCTCAATGTATTTACTTGTAAACTGTATTCAATTTGAATATGTATATCAATTATTTTATTGGTCATTATTGTTGACCTTGCCACACAGGGAATCTGTTATGGTGGGGCTCTACTTTGGTGTTGTCTTGTGGCAATTGGTACTTTTCTTTTCTTTCTGTTTCACCTTCAATTTTAGCTAGCGAATTACTTAGAATTGATTTTCTGTAGCTTTACTGACTGACTACTACTTATAGCCACCCAATTGAGAGAATAACTTGAGATGGTTTGTTCAGCCTGTCTTTAGGTGAATGTTAATCTATTAGAGAGCACTATTCAATTTTTGTCAAAATACATTGACACCACATTAACAGGACTCGTTACGTAGAAACTGTCGTGTTGACGCGATTACTTTAATTTAATAATAACCGATGTACAGATAGCCAGCAACTGCTAGGAGTAATAAAGTAAAAGATTAATTAAATGATAGATTGTTTCACATAGCAGGTTTTAACGCGTTTATATATTATCTTGATTACTCAATTATGACATGGCGCTCGTTGGAGACATAATAATAGTATTTGGGTCGCCATTTAAGTGGACTACTAATCCCAATACAAGAAGGCGCTCGTAACTGACGCCAAAGACAGTTTATTGAGATTCAGGTTGTAAATCAACCATTCTAAGATGGCGCCCAGCGGGGACATGAGAATAGTACGTGTTAGTCCGTTTTCTAGTTGGACTATTTATTTCCATTCTAAGATGGCGCGGGTTGCAGACGCCGACACAATGAGACGCGGTCGCGATACAAGGCCGGTTTGAATACTTTTAGGTAAGCGCTGGTTACACTATATTTGATAATATATGGCATATTGATTGCTAGCAATGATAAACGCAATTGGCCATGACATAGGCACCTAACGGGGCTTACTATTTGCTTTGCGCTTATATGATAGGATACCCAATATGGTTAGGATATAATAACAACAACAGGTTTTCTCTTGGCAGTTTGCTGACTAGATAAACTCAATTTAATGACAAATGACGATAGTTACTTCAATTTGAGTTGAGGTTTATAGATCGGTTAATGGGAAGATATAGGACCGGTCTAAATATTTATAGATAAGCGCTGCTCATACAAGAACTTATTATACATGGTTCGATTACCGCCTGAAGTGTTAAGTCTAATTGGACTAGGCGTAGTAGCTCAAAAGGGCTAAGTTATTTGTTTTGTGTTTAGGTGACAGGATACTAAACACCATACTGACATTAGGTTCTCTCATGGCTGTTTGTTGTCGAGATTATTTCAAATTTATTTATCATTTGACGTTAGTCATTTTAATTTAATGTTCTAATGTTTAGCAGACAAATATACTATCGCTTGGTATTTTTCTTTACTTTAAGGTACATAGATCGATTAATAGTGCGGAATACTATACATGAGTAAAACGTGAAGAATTCGAGTTAAGTCTACACCCTGGATACTACCGGTACGCCTTTATTGTATATTTAATCTAGTGCCTAACAAGGATATCCAATTGGATCACAATAACTTAAGACGATATCTTCTCTTTTCATTTTTTGGTTCACTAATTTTAGTTCGTGAAATGCAACATTAGGTTTTGGACCTAATAGTTTAAGCCCTTGATCATATCTTATATAGGTGAGTTTATACTTCGTTTACGCCTTATCACAGTGGTACTGTCTTAATCAGTGGTAATACACTTGGTGTTCACTATAAACTTATGGGTTTTGCCGTTACCTAGGAGATTAGTAGTTATGATAACGGCTTCGTCTTCATGGCTTATATAGCCTTGTTTATTTCTTTCTTCACTACGATTGGTTTGTCTTTAGGTTCTTTCCTTACAAACTACACCCCTTCAGGTGTTTCACTTCCTTTCCTATATTCACGGAATAATTTCTACTTTTCGGTGGACACATTACATCAAAATTCTGGCTCCGATCACCACTTAAACCTATTAGGTTATCCGGCACCATAAACTGAAATTTTAAAATTACAGTTCACCATGCTAATTCAGATGTATGAATTTCGTTCAGTGATAATGCTTATGTATTTTGGTTATTATATATTTTTGTTTGCCTGCAGCCCTGATGAAGTCCATGACGTGATATAGTCAGGACGAAACACGTGTTGGCTGACAGGGGGCTCACATCGAAGAAGCTCTTTCAAAGAATAAAAGACAAGACTTGAACAACTGAAAATAATTTGGAAAAATATTCTTTTTTGTTGTGCACTATCAACATTACTTGGACTTTACTTTAGAACCCTATTGCTCGGTTTCCAAATTGTTGATGTTTAGGGTAGACTTGGTTTACCGAGATTACGACATTTGTGGTTGTCGTATTGTTAACCTAGTAGCAAGGGTTCATTTTTACACTTAGAACGAATATACATTTCTCTGCGCAATTTGTCCTTACCACTGTGGCTTGTTGTTTTGTCTTATAATTGGGACTGCAGCGGGAAGTGTGCCACTAAGCATAATTAATTTGATAAACATGAGTTCTAGAAGTGATAGAAACAAAATAGCTGAGGAACTTTTCAGAAATTTACATGCAGGGATCTCAATCAATAAAGCTGTGACGCAAGGGAATGTGATAACAAATGAGGGATTGAAAGCAAAATTTACTAGACTTGAAAGACTTAAAAAAACCGAAATAGGTAAATGGTGGGATGGAGCTACACTCAAAGAATATATACGCTTGGAAAGAATTCCAAGAGGCCTGAGATCTACCATATTTCCAACATACGATGATCTCGATGAGGATTTACTTCTCCTCTGGGAAAAGGAACTCACTGGTAACTCCATGCGATTGATGAATATTTTAATAGAAAATGCTGAAAGAAAAGTTCAAAAAGCAGCGGAAGAAGCTGATATATTGGAAAAAGAAATTGTAGAACTTAATCTGCCTGAAGTAGCCAAAAAGAATTATGCTATTCTAGAAAATATTTTGAATAAATTTGAAGAAGAAACTAAAGAAAAGAAAGCGCGTAAACTAAAACGTGACGAAATAGACTACCGTAATGGTAGAGTGTTTACATTTGCCAAAAAATTTGATAACCTGGTTAAACAGGATCAACAACTGACGAGTAGTAGATCGTCACTAATCAGCACAGTGAGTTCTGCATCATCCAGTAATGTCTCAGTTCCAGGGACGGAGGGAACCACAGAAGGGGTGTCCAATGTACTCCCGAGTAATAGTTTTTTACGGGAAGTACAACGGATAAGAATAGGCAACAAAGAAAACAACAACAGAGCGAGAGAGGACCTAAGAGTAAAGCAAGGAGAGGCTGTAGGGGGGGCATCAAATCTAAATACAAGAGAGCGAGTCAATACCAGATCCTGGAGCAAGGGCAAACAATAAATCAAGATACAGAGAAAATACAGGTTATTAACCTATCTGATATTGTGTTGACAACTGATATGATTTCGGTACTGAGTAAGGGTATGGGTTTTTGCCCATCGCCAGTTTGTGACATGACAAATGTGAAAATAGATCTTTTCAAATTTTCAAGAAATCTTAAATTAAAAAAGTTTTTTGCCACTAACATAATTCCGAATAAAAGAGGTACAACAGATACTATGGTTGGTGATCTATCCATTCAAGATATTAGAGATAGAGTTTTACTTTTATCTATCACGGAAAATGAACAGGACCCTATTACAATACATCAGGTCCTGCAAGATCTTGATTGCACAACAAACTTAAGGGAGGACAGTGGTCTAAAACTAAAGTCAAAATGGGTTCCACACCTTGCCTCAGGCAACAGTATTGATTTGTTTTACAAATTGGTTGAAAAAGACTTAGATGCCCTAGAGAAAACTATCAACCATCGGAAATCATTCCCCCATGTTGATAACTTAACACCTAAAGAAAGATTCACATTGAAACAATTGAGGGCAGACTCATCAATTACAATAAGAGAAGCCGACAAGGGAGGCAACATAGTAATAATGTCTACAGAATACTATGAAAAAGAGATACTGAGTCAATTAAATAACACATTGTGGTATAAAAAACTTTCTGGTAATCCGATTTCTACTATTAAGATCAGGATTAATGAACAACTTAAAGAATGGAATACTACAGGTTTACTGAGTGATGATGAATTTCGTTATCTTCTGATTGACAAACCTAGATACCCATGTATGTACACAGTACCCAAAATCCACAAAAATGCAACCTCACCTCCTGGAAGGCCAATTGTGTCGGGAATTGGTGGCCCAACAGAACGTATCTCAGAATTTGTGGACACTTACTTGCAACCTTATGTTCATAACTTACCATCCACCATTCGAGATACGAAACATATTCTTAATACACTTATGGATATACCCTGGGATGAGTCTATGACCCTAGTCACACTAGATGTGGTGTCTCTTTACACTAATATTACACACGAGCAAGGCCTACAAGCTTTACGCTATTATTTGGACAAGAAACCAGTTGAATTTCTGGAACATTCGCAAATGATAATAGATATGTCGCGAATGATTTTGGAGCACAATGTATTTCTGTTTGGGGGGGAATGGTACCAACAGACATGCGGTACTGCGATGGGTTCCAGATTTGCGCCATCTTTTGCCTGCCTCTTCATGGGGTGGTTCGAGGCGGTGCATATCTGGGGCCCATCAGGCACGAAATGGCAGGAATTTATAGTGTTCCTTGGCCGTTACATTGATGACTGCCTCCTAATATGGACTGGCAGTACTGAAGAACTCAATGCTTTCTTTGAATATTTGAATGACAACCCTTTCAATATGAAATTTACAATGGCTCAAAGTAAACAAAAAATTGTGTTCCTAGATGTGGAACTTTTTGTTGAAAATATGGGCATCTGTAGCCGTATGCACAGAAAGGAAACAGCATGTAACTCAGTTCTGCATGCAGCTAGTGCTCACCCTAAAACACAAGTTAATTCGATTCCCTATGGAGAATTTTACAGAGCGCGCCGAAATTGCAGTAAGGATACTGATTTTTCTAACTGTTTAATAGATATCGAAGAGAGATTCTTGGATAGGGGCTATGACAAAAATATAATTGAGAAAGCAAAAAAACGAGCTTGTCTTCTCAACAGAAATGAGACTTTAAAATCACATTACACTGTCAAGGACAAAAGAGAACAAATAGTAAGAATGGTAACTAATTTCCACCCTTGGTCGCATAAAGTATTTAATATACTTAAACGGCATTGGAGTCTTCTCACTTCAGATTCAGATCTCAATAAGATCCTGACCAATTATCCTAGCCTTACTTACCGTAAAGGTTTAACAATTCGCAACATGGTAAGCCCAAGCTACCCAAAGAAAAAAGACACAAATATTACCTGGTTACAGAGTAGAAGCTTGGGTTTCCATAAATGCGGTGATTGTAGCATGTGTAAACACGCCTTATCAGGAGTCAAGGAGTTTTCTTTTAACGGATCTAGAAAGTTTCATATAACAGAGTATATCAACTGCAACACCAAATTTGTCATTTATGTTATTATTTGTAATTGCTCGAAGATCTATGTGGGCAGTACGGTCAGGAATCTTAAAATTCGAATCGCTGAGCACTTTAGAGCATTAAAAAATATGGATGATAGATATCCTATAGTTCATCATGCCTTAGAATGTTCAGATCAGAACAAATCTCAGAAATTCAAATTCCATGCATTAGAATCAGTACCTAGTGACATCCGAGGTGGAAATCGAGAATTAAAGCTGCGGCAGACTGAAGCACGCTGGATTCTGAGGTTACATGCGGTGAATATGGGGATAAATATGGAAAATGAATTACAATATTTTTTGGGTGCATAACTAAATGTGCTTCCATATGTCTCCTATTCATGTCAGCCACAAATAATATTGTCAGTAGTAACAACATTGTGATACATGATACAAGCATTGTGAATCATTCTCTGTTATTTCATTGTAAACCTCTCTCTCTAGCCTCTCAATGTATTTACTTGTAAACTGTATTCAATTTGAATATGTATATCAATTATTTTATTGGTCATTATTGTTGACCTTGCCACACAGGGAATCTGTTATGGTGGGGCTCTACTTTGGTGTTGTCTTGTGGCAATTGGTACTTTTCTTTTCTTTCTGTTTCACCTTCAATTTTAGCTAGCGAATTACTTAGAATTGATTTTCTGTAGCTTTACTGACTGACTACTACTTATAGCCACCCAATTGAGAGAATAACTTGAGATGGTTTGTTCAGCCTGTCTTTAGGTGAATGTTAATCTATTAGAGAGCACTATTCAATTTTTGTCAAAATACATTGACACCACATTAACAGGACTCGTTACGTAGAAACTGTCGTGTTGACGCGATTACTTTAATTTAATAATAACCGATGTACAGATAGCCAGCAACTGCTAGGAGTAATAAAGTAAAAGATTAATTAAATGATAGATTGTTTCACATAGCAGGTTTTAACGCGTTTATATATTATCTTGATTACTCAATTATGACATGGCGCTCGTTGGAGACATAATAATAGTATTTGGGTCGCCATTTAAGTGGACTACTAATCCCAATACAAGAAGGCGCTCGTAACTGACGCCAAAGACAGTTTATTGAGATTCAGGTTGTAAATCAACCATTCTAAGATGGCGCCCAGCGGGGACATGAGAATAGTACGTGTTAGTCCGTTTTCTAGTTGGACTATTTATTTCCATTCTAAGATGGCGCGGGTTGCAGACGCCGACACAATGAGACGCGGTCGCGATACAAGGCCGGTTTGAATACTTTTAGGTAAGCGCTGGTTACACTATATTTGATAATATATGGCATATTGATTGCTAGCAATGATAAACGCAATTGGCCATGACATAGGCACCTAACGGGGCTTACTATTTGCTTTGCGCTTATATGATAGGATACCCAATATGGTTAGGATATAATAACAACAACAGGTTTTCTCTTGGCAGTTTGCTGACTAGATAAACTCAATTTAATGACAAATGACGATAGTTACTTCAATTTGAGTTGAGGTTTATAGATCGGTTAATGGGAAGATATAGGACCGGTCTAAATATTTATAGATAAGCGCTGCTCATACAAGAACTTATTATACATGGTTCGATTACCGCCTGAAGTGTTAAGTCTAATTGGACTAGGCGTAGTAGCTCAAAAGGGCTAAGTTATTTGTTTTGTGTTTAGGTGACAGGATACTAAACACCATACTGACATTAGGTTCTCTCATGGCTGTTTGTTGTCGAGATTATTTCAAATTTATTTATCATTTGACGTTAGTCATTTTAATTTAATGTTCTAATGTTTAGCAGACAAATATACTATCGCTTGGTATTTTTCTTTACTTTAAGGTACATAGATCGATTAATAGTGCGGAATACTATACATGAGTAAAACGTGAAGAATTCGAGTTAAGTCTACACCCTGGATACTACCGGTACGCCTTTATTGTATATTTAATCTAGTGCCTAACAAGGATATCCAATTGGATCACAATAACTTAAGACGATATCTTCTTTTTTCATTTTTTGGTTCACTAATTTTAGTTCGTGAAATGCAACATTAGGTTTTGGACCTAATAGTTTAAGCCCTTGATCATATCTTATACAGGTGAGTTTATACTTCGTTTACGCCTTATCACAGTGGTACTGTCTTAATCAGTGGTAATACACTTGGTGTTCACTATAAACTTATGGGTTTTGCCGTTACCTAGGAGATTAGTAGTTATGATAACGGCTTCGTCTTCATGGCTTATATAGCCTTGTTTATTTCTTTCTTCACTACGATTGGTTTGTCTTTAGGTTCTTTCCTTACAAACTACACCCCTTCAGGTGTTTCACTTCCTTTCCTATATTCACGGAATAATTTCTACTTTTCGGTGGACACATTACATCAAAATTCTGGCTCCGATCACCACTTAAACCTATTAGGTTATCCGGCACCATAAACTGAAATTTTAAAATTACAGTTCACCATGCTAATTCAGATGTATGAATTTCGTTCAGTGATAATGCTTATGTATTTTGGTTATTATATATTTTTGTTTGCCTGCAGCCCTGATGAAGTCCATGACGTGATATAGTCAGGACGAAACACGTGTTGGCTGACAGGGGGCTCACATCGAAGAAGCTCTTTCAAAGAATAAAAGACAAGACTTGAACAACTGAAAATAATTTGGAAAAATATTCTTTTTTGTTGTGCACTATCAACATTACTTGGACTTTACTTTAGAACCCTATTGCTCGGTTTCCAAATTGTTGATGTTTAGGGTAGACTTGGTTTACCGAGATTACGACATTTGTGGTTGTCGTATTGTTAACCTAGTAGCAAGGGTTCATTTTTACACTTAGAACGAATATACATTTCTCTGCGCAATTTGTCCTTACCACTGTGGCTTGTTGTTTTGTCTTACAGGGGCAAGATGTATGAGACAGGAGAGCAGGCAGGCAAACTTCTAGCACTTAGGATCAGGCAGGGGCGGAGTAGGAACGTGATAACTAAGATTCAGGAGGGGGACCAGGATTACACCGAGCCAGAGGATATTCTTAAGGTTTTTAAGAACTTTTATCAAAAATTATATAGCGAGGAGAGTAGAGCAGATATTTCTAGTTTAGAGTTCGAGGACATAGGCCCACAGCTAGCTAATGAGGAAATAGTAATGTTGGAGAAGGATCTGGCAATAGGGGAAGTGGTGGAAGCATTGCAGGATTTATCAACAGGGAAAGCTGCGGGGCCGGATAGTATCCCGTTGGAGTTATATAAATGTTTACAGGATGCTATAGCACCTCTGCTGTTGGATTTATTTAATGACATAATCTGTTCTGGGGAAATCCCAGAATCTTGGAAAGAAACCAATATTGTGGTGTTCCATAAAAAAGGTAAGCCTAAAGAAAATACTGGGTCGTATCGACCAATATCCCTCATAAATACTGACACTAAGATTAACGCTAAGGTCCTGGCTAAAAGGCTGGGGAGGGTTATTGGCGGTCTGGTTTCCCCATGGCAACATGGGTTTATCCCAGGCCGAGAAACAACAGATCACATCAGGCGGGCCATTACTTTGTTTGATGTGCAGGCTGTCACGGGGGGACGGATGGCCATGATCCTCCTGGACGCAGAAAAGGCCTTCGATCGCGTTACATGGAAGTATTTGTGGGGGATATTGGAGCGAAGGGGCTTCGGCCCTAAAATTGTGCAAGCTATCAAAGCCATGTATTCAGACCCCAAGTCCATAAATAAGATGATGGGAGGAAGCTCAGAAAAAGTTTGTATCTCACGGGGGACTCGGCAGGGATGCCCCTGCTCACCAATCCTTTTTGCCCTGTATATTGACCCACCTGTACGTAGCATACTACGATGTGAGGATGTCAAGCCAATAATTTGTAAGGGATATGAAACTAAACTGTTGGCTTATGCTGACGATATAGCTATAATTACCCCAGAACCAGAGGTGTCCCTGATTGCTATCACAGAGATAGCCCTGGAATTTGGACGATGTTCGGGGTACCTGCTTAATGAAAATAAGACCCAGATAATATGTACTAATAATATCGGAAGGCATGATCAAAGATATTCGGATTCTGCGGTTTATCTTGGGGTTAGGATAAGTTCCGCAACCGATACAATTATTAAAGATAATTTCACTCCGCTAATTACATCAATTGCGGCAGATTTAAAAAGAATAGATGTTATACACCTGTCTTTATAGGGAGAGCTAATGTGCTTAAAATGACTATGCTACCTAAATTATTGTATCTCTTTCGCTCCATCCCGTATATGATTGGGGAGGATATGTTAAAATCTCTAGAAGGATTATTTATGAATTTTATGTGGCAATACGGCAAAACTAGGCGGTCTATCAAATATTTGTCTCTCCCATATGAAAAAGGAGGGTTGGCAATTCCTAATATTAGATTCTATCAATGGGCTTGTCTAATTAGCCAGATGGCAATATTATTTGATTCAGCCACAAATCTGGCTGATACCCCCTTTGGCAATTTGAACCCGCTGTCTATTTTTGAATTACTTCTGGGTAGTGAAGCTCTTGGGCTCCTGCTGCGTAAGACTGACAGACGCTATTACAATAAAACGCGTTATAAGGTTTTAGATAGTGTGTGGGAAGTCTGGAAATCAGTCCAAAAGATAATGGCAATTCCTAGAATTAATTATTATACACCTCTTTGGAATTTCAGTATTTTTCCGCATTTTAGTAATGATAGGATGGGAAGAATTTGGGAACAGCAAGGAGTCAGAAGAATGGGTGATTTATTTGTAGGGAACAGTTTGTTGAGTTTTGATAATATCCAACGGAAATTCGAAATCCCGGACAATCAAGGTTTTACATTTGTACAGATATATCTAACTTTGAAGGGTATAAGACCACGGCTATCTCCAGGGGGGGAAATTAACATAATTGAGTTCCTATTAGGAGGTGGAACTAAAATCAAAATGATATACAGAACTCTATTATCTAGAATTCCAGAGGATCTGGATAAATTTGAGTCCTCCTGGATGTCGAAATTACAAAACCCTGAGGTTGATCTAGATAGAGCATTGCAATTAGCTGGGAAACTGTTCCGCTCCACGAATTTGAGAGCCCAACACTAGAAAACCCTCTTTAATTTGTATTTTACACCAGCCAAATTATATGATTGGGGTAAAAGAGTCGACGATACATGCCCAAGGTGTGTGGAAGGGCCTGCTAATCTTTTGCATATGTTTTATCAATGTGATAAATTAAGTGGAATTCAGGGGGAGATAGAGAAGTTTTGGGAGGGGCTGCTAGGTGTTAAGATTAATCTATCCCCAACCCTTTTGATATTAGGAATCGATAGTAAATTGGGTCTCAGCAAGGAGGATGAAGCCTTTGTTTTCATATCTGTGGCTGTTCTCCGGATATTATTAGTGGCAGGCTGGAAGGATATTGTAGTACCTTCCTTCCAGATGTGGCTGGCCAGACTCCTGGGGATTCACAATATCGAATCCTCCCTATATACTCAGATGGGAAGGAAGATGAGTAAGCTGGGGATTAGTATCTGGGCCCCCCTTAAGAGCTGGAGAGATTCTCGTTTATAAATTCACCTAAGGTTGTATATTTAGGATTGTAATGAATTTAAGAGGTTCTGGGGTTGTCGGGAGATTCAAAATGTATGTTGTGTTTATCTCTTGTCCCCTTATTTATTTTATTTTGTTGTTGTTGTTTTTCATTTTATTTATTTATTCTTTGGCAGATATGTAATAATATTCTGTATATTAATGAAATATCCCCTAATCTTTGTAAAGAAAGCTAGGTTATAGTTGGTATTTTGTATAGATGGAAGTATAAAATGTATTGATTATTGATTGTACCAGGTATTTTTTAATAAAAAATAAAAAAATAAAAAAATAAATGAAAAAAGGGGATTTTAGGCAGGAGAGCTACAGTAAAGTTTTTTTGGGCTTCATAAAATTGGGAACCTCGAGCCTGAATCGGGTCTGTTGGCATGTATGGTTGTACTGCCACTGCCTCTCCCTTTTACCCTCATTTGTCCATTGTGTTGCTACAGTCTCTCTTGCCTGCCCTGCATGGCTGGTTTGTTGCCCCTGCCCCCCTTTCCCCTGCCCTCCATAGTCCATTGTGCAGCCATTGCCACTCCCGTCTGCCCAGCGTGGTCTACTTGCTGCCTCTGCCCCCGATCCCTGCCTTTAATTGTCTGAGTCGATGCCCTGTTCCTCTTCCTCCCCACAGTGTTCTAATTACTACTTGATCGCTATAATTCTATATTTATTATAAAAGTGTGGCTCACCTGAAGTCATCTTGATGGAATCAAACTGTAAAAACAAAAGCATTTACTTTAGAAATTACAAAAATGAGGAGGTCTGTTCAAGTAGGAATTATGTTAGTGCACTCAAAAAATTGAAATAAGAAATATTTTCTGAGCGCCCAAATAGCGAGAAAGTGCTTTAAAATTATTGCTATCTGTATATTTTTTATTCAGTTGATCACTTGATTATTTGTTGCACTTAGGGAAGAGGATATGGTGTTACGGGCAGAGCTGCCAACTTTAGAATTAGGGAACCAGGGGGCCCATTACGATGGTGTAACGATCGCCACCGCCAAGCCGTTGGTGGCGACCGTTACGCCATCGTAACAAGAAATACCCCCCGCCATATTACGATGGTGGGGGGTATCGTGGCGGACGCAAAGTCCGTCCGCCACTTTTCCGCCAGTGCTGGGCCAGTAGTATGGTGCCGGTGCCTAGCAGGCACCGCCAGCCATATTACAATGTGGGTGGTATACAGGACCTTCCATGGCGGCAATGCTGCCATGGAAGGGATGGCGGTGATTGGCTTTTGGGGCCTGTTGTGGGCCCCCAGGGGAGTGGGGGGGTTGGGAGGTGCACTTGGGGGGTACCCAAGGTACCCCCCTGCAGTTCCCTGCCCCAAGTGGAAGGCACCGTGTGGTGCCTGCCACGTGGTACAGGAAAATGACAGGCATGCAATTTTGACATTGCGGCGGGTGCTGCTGTAATCAGCACCCGCCGCAATGTCAAAATGCGGAAAGTGACCGCCAGGGTAGCGGTCGCATCCTAATTTGCGATGCGGGACAGCTGCATGTCTGGCGGCCGGTCCCAACACCATCTAATGATACTTTTTATGGTATGAAGCTCCCTAATTATCACGTTTACTGCAGTATCCTCAGTAGAAAATGCTTTCAGTTTTCGATTCTATCAAGATGGAGTTCAGATGTGCCACACTTTTGTCATATATTCAGAATGTTAGCACTGTAGCTGCTCATTAGAACACTGTAGTAAGGCTGCATTTGATCACCAGGGAGTTAAGTTTGTTGTTGGTGTTGAAAGTGCATGTTTCAATCTGCATATCAGAATGTTTTAATGAAATAGAGGAGGAATATATTTGAGAGCTCATTTAAAATGTGTTCTAATTCTGCTTTCTACAGCACTATGCACATTTCTATGACAAAACGAAAGTCCTCATTTTGTTCCTTTCTAAATGAAATGTTTTAAGTTTTACCAGTTTTATTCAATCAAGATGACTTTAGGACTGCCATACTTTTATCAGAAGTAAGACTGGTAGCGCTCTGGTTGTTCTTCAGAACACTCTGGCAGGCTGCAGTAGAATGGAAGAAAATTCTTATGACTGAGAGCAACACATCCCATTTCTTGCTAGGAGTCAGTCTATATGAGTTCCAGAGAGTCATAACAGAACGAAAACAAAAAACAGTCGAACAGACACCAACTCCTTGAGACAATCCCAAAGAAGCAAAGGAACAAAGATCCGAACAAATGGTCTGTGAGAGTGTCTCAATCCAAACAGAATCCGAGGGAAGAGGATCTCCCACACAGTTAGGTTGAGGTTGCAGTACTGGTAGAAGGCACTAGGACTACAGGCGAAGTACAGGAAGGGTTCATAAACAGGAGTGGGATAATATGCGCCTTTCTGTCTTTAATCAAATCTAGCCTTTCTGACGCCAAGGCTAGGAAAATCTCAATTTCATTAACAGACCGGAGGCTCATAGTATGCTTGTTCAAATCATAGTAATTACAGATTCAGACGGATGAGCAATTGGTTTACAGTAAAAAGTCTGGAACTTATTAACGTTTGCTCAATCTGCAGATTTGAGAATGACATTCGATCCCGCACCTGTCCAAATAGCCCTAGAGGCCATAGCCCCTCTGTCGGAATGAGCACCAAAGGAATCAGTGTTGATATCAGCTAAGGACATAACCGACTTAACCCAGCAAGCCAGGGTATGAGAGAAGAAAGGTTTGCTGAGTTTCTGGAAGGAAATGAGTAATTTGGATACGGAAGACAACCTTAGCTCTGCAGTTCATGAAAAGTATGCCTTCAGACAATTCCCAAACACTTAACTGTGGTTGCGAAGGGAAAAAGCGTTAATCAACAGACATCAAATTAGTCTTGGTACGCTTCTTAACCTGAGAATAAATGCCAAGGGCCAAGTAGCAATATGAGGACACATCAAGAGCTTTAATATCAGAAACACGTTTCAGAGAAACCAAACACGATAGCATAGTCGGTTTAGCCGATAGATGTTTGAGCCAGAGCTCCATATTATCTGGCGCAATAAACATGTTCAAAACCAAATTCATATCCCGCATGATGATATATTTTGGATGGACCAGTCTTGTCTCAAGCTCAATGGAGACAAGACTGAATTAATGATCCTAGGCAACTACCCCTGCACTTCAGTGGAATTAGTGGGACTAAGCTGGCCTAAATGTCTTGGTCTACCACCAACCCCCAAAGGTCATATCAAAAGTTTGGGAGTCTGGTTAAATAAATCTCTCAATTTTAATAGCCAAGCAATCAAGTTAGCCGCATGATGTTTTGGCATTATTAGAATGCTGTGCAAAATCCTCCCATTGTTCCCAGTTCCAGCACAAAGAGTGATAGTACAGGCATTGGTGCTCTCGCGGTTAGATTACAGGAATTCCCTCTACCTTGGCACCACAAAGGCCACTATAAGGAAACTACAGGTAGTACAGAATTGTGCAGCCAGGCTGCATTATCACACTCCCTACCCGTAATCAGTCAAGCCGGTTCCAAAAAAACTTCGCTGGCTGCCAATAAGCGAACAGATTAAGATCAAAGCATTGTGTATAGCTCATAAAACGCTTTGGGGGACAGGTCCTAAGATAAACCACTCTCTTATGGCCTTTTACCACCCCACAAGATGTCTCCGGTCAGCCAGCCAATTTCTGGCAGTGATACCAAAAATTAAGAGAGCACGATCAGGTGGTCGCGCGTTTTCCCACAACGCTGCCAAACTATGGAACACTCTCCCCGTTCAGCTGCGCTCAACCATTCACCATCTCTCTTTCCGGAGGCAGCTGAACACCTGGCTCTTCCAGAGTCTGCCGTTATCAGTTCATCCTTTTTGCTCTGTTTGTCACTGATAGCGCGGGGATGCCTAAGGGTAGCCAGACGCTCTATAAATATTCATTGATAATATTAATAATAATAATGAGGAGGATTAGCAAAACATACTCTCTTTAACAAAGGATATTCTCCAATAGGTCTTCTGTCCACTGTCAAAATAGCCGTCCTGTAAGTGTTGATGGTACAATAAGCCTTCCCTTGGAAAGCTAAAGTAGCTAGGAATTTAACCACTAAGGTTACATTTGCTGAAAAGGGATCAGAATCGCTATCCATACACCAGCAACACTAGGCTAACCAAGCAGACTTGTAAAGTTTTGCCATGCCAGGGTACCAAGACTGCTGAATGAGGCAGATGGCCTCCTCTGGAATTCCTGGTGTTCTCCAGGAAACCCCAAAATCTTCCAAGCTATGAGAGAAAGTGAGCCCTCGAGATTAAGGTTGTGATGAAACCCTTGAGGATTGAGAAGCAGATCGGGAAAGGATGGGATCCAAACAGGAAAGTCCATAGGCGGTTCTAGAAGAAATGGGTACCATGGCTGAGCTTGCCAAAAGGAGGTGAACAGAACTAGGGATGACCGCTGTCTGCCAGCTTGAGCTAGGACTCATGTAATGAAGAAAAAGGGAAGAAAATTCTGAGGCCAGGATTGAAGAAAAGCATTCGTGGCTAGCACCAAAGGATCTGGTCTCCAACCGAAAAAGGAGGGCAGCTGAGAATTTGTGTGAGAAGCAAAGAGATCTATGGAAATAGTGCAAAAGATTAAAGTAAGATGGCTGAACACAGAATGGTGCACACAGCAATCACTTAAATCTTGGAGATGTCTGGAGTACCAATCCGCTACCACATTCAGTTTGCCCGGAAGATATTCTGCCCTGACCGAGATGTTCCTTTGAAGGAAGAATTCCCATTTACTCTTGGCTGGTACTGCTAGGGGTTTGGATCCTGTCACCTTGAGACAGTTTATATTCCTGACCGCTGACAGGTGTCCATGCGTAGAAGGACAGTTCATCTTGCCCTGTCTTTTATAAAGGACTGGACGGCAAATGAACCTGCAAGCATCTATAAACAATTGATGTGCAATGAGGACTCCTGAAGAGACCATGTACCTCCAGTCGATAGTTGACCGTATTTTGTCCCCATCTTGTCCGATTGGCATCTGATTCTATGACAAGATCTGGGGCAGCAGACAAAATCTTTCTCCCGTGCCAGGCCTCTAAGTGACTCAGCCACCAGAGAAGTTCTTCTCTGGATTCTGAATCAAGGCATACAAGATCTGAGTAAGCCAGATCTTTGCGAAGACGACGAAACTTCAATTTCTGTAAGGCCCGATAATGGAGAGGACTGGGAAATATGGCTTGGATGGATGATGCTAGCAGGCCCACTAGACAAGCCAC
This sequence comes from Triturus cristatus, assembly GCF_964204655.1. Classification (NCBI taxonomy): domain Eukaryota; kingdom Metazoa; phylum Chordata; class Amphibia; order Caudata; family Salamandridae; genus Triturus; species Triturus cristatus. The sequence goes on from NC_140594.1 coordinate 663,058,685, forward strand.
TGGTCTGAGGAAACAGTGGGTTAGAGAAAGAGCATTGCATATCTCTTCTTTGATTAGATTGACCTTCTTTTAGGGTAGCTGGAGAATCGATAAGGAGGTGTCTATTACGAAGCCCAGAAATTCAAGATGTTGAGAAGGAATGAGTGAAGATTTATGAATGTTGATGATGAAACCTAGTCTTGGGAGAAGATCCTGACACAGATGTAAATGAGCAAGAAGACAAGTTTTGTCTTGTGCCATGAGCAAAAAATCGTCTAGGTAGAGAATTAGTCTGACTCCCTGAGAAAGGCCACCATGGGTTTGAGAATCTTGATAAAACAACAAGGGGCTGAAGAGAGACCGAAAGGAAGAGTTTTGAAATGGAATAATTATTGCCCCCACTGAAACTGGAGATACTTTCTGTAAGACAAATAAACTGGAACAGTCAAATAAGCATCCTGGAGATCCAGATTCACTAACCAATCGTTTTGAAGCAGTAAGTCTCTGAGATGGAGAGTAGTCTCCATTTTGAAGTGACGGTAAACTACAAAGGTGTTGAAAACCTTTAAATTAATGACTGGACAACACTTTTTGTTCTTTTTGAAAACCATGAAAATGGTGCTGAGTAAACTTGAAGGATCTAAAGAAGTTTATTTGCACCTTCTTGAACTAGGAGGAATTGTTCCTGCGAAAAACGAAGGGTAGACAGTAGACAGATGAAGTTGAACTAGAATCTGGTAAAGATCTATGCGATAGACCTGAAGGGTTTAACTTATCCAGGGATCTGATATGAGAGTCAACCAAGCATTTAGACACAGAGCCAGTCTTCCTCCTACAGGAGGAAGGCCAGAATTGAAAAGACTTACCTGACTACTGGTCTTCTTTGTTACAATAAAACCTGCTCCGGAATCCACAGGAACATCGGGGGTAGAAGTTAGGCTTGTATTCCTAATAATAATCTTGGGAGCCTTGATTGTAGGAGCCTCTGTGAAAGGATTGACCTCTTGAGGAATAGCGACCGGGAGAGGACCCCATCCTTTGCCGGCCCTGCCAAAAACCAGAGAAGAAAAAATCTTCAGCAAAAATTGAGCTTTATCGATAGTAGAGTAGGTTGACACATACTTTCCCATCTCTTTGATGAAGAAGTCATCGAAAAGAAGCCCATTGGCATGAGGACCCTCTTCCTTAGATGCTAGGCTACTCAGCTTAGGGTCAGGTTGAGTAGAAGACTTTTCCATCTGGAATATATGCCTTGGTATTACCCAACATTCAAACAGCTTGTTGAGCCCAATTAAAAAGGGTATCTGGGTCCACCTGTTCGCACTCCATTTTTGCCTCCTCTTCCAAATCCCAAATTTTGATTAGAGGACCAACCAGATCCAAAATTCTTCCTGCCAATTTGACCAGACCTCATTCAACCCCCTGCATGGAGTCCTTGTCACACATAGTAAAAAATAATAACATATTAGGGTCAATGACAGGTGTATTGGCCATGTTATTGGGAAGGGAAGAGCAAGGGCATTCTGATTTGAGTTTATTTTGGGAAGCTTTATCCAAGGCAAATAGAATGGAGACATATTCAGAAAAGTGTTCTGAAGGGGACCAATCAGTGGATTTGGGGTGGAGGATTAAAGTAGAGTTGAACATAGGTTCTCCTAAATGATAAAGCAGATCACTGGATACAGGGTGAAAACAAAACACCATCAGAAGGAGAAATTTTGCACCTTTTCTCCAGAGGCCCGTTGGTAAGGTCAGAAAAAACATTCAAACTAGACCCATCGTCATTTATGACATTGTTATCATCATTGTCAGTGTCCTGCAAATGTACAATATTTAGGGAAGAAGAGGGAAGCTCTGAAAAAGAAACCTCTGGGTAGGAAGAACAGTAAATTGCAAAACGTCTTTAGACGACACAGAGCTAGGTGCTGCACATTTCTTTCCTTTTTTAGAAGGAACATCAGCAGAACTGTGCAACATCTTAGAGATAGAAGCTTCAAGGGACTTAAAAACCTCAAGCATATTTACAGATACTACTTGTTGCACTGAATCCTTAATGAAGGATTTCAAATGATCTTTCATTGTCTGGGATTCCTCATCTTCAGACATGATTCCCCAAAAAATGGTGAAAAGGGGAAAAAATTAGAGGAGAATTATAAGAGATGAAAGGGTTACCTTTCTATCCTGACCGAGGATTCTGCTACGAGGGGGAAGGGTCTAGCAGAGGAAGCGTGTTAAAAGCGGGTCAAAGAGTTGATGAATCGCAGGCAGGAGGTGGACACGCGTCAAGCCGGGAGCTCCAGACAAGAGAACGAGGACATCTGAAAGGCACACGCTAATATAAGCTGAAAGCAGTGCCAATTTCTGAGGAAAATATCCCCACAGGTGGGAGCACAAAGCCAGGCCCGATGCTCTGATAGAAGAAAGTGCACAGAGTAGTTGCCGTATTGAAGTGGAAAACATCTGTTACGACAAACGTTCCACGGAGAGCAAGATAAGAGGATGTGTTGCTCTCAGTCATGATAAGTATCACAGTACAGAGCACTTTCCTTTGAGACAGAGGCACGCCGCACTTTAGCCCCGTAGGAGAGGCCCAAGGCACGTCGCACCTTCCCTTGCAGGGGCCCAAGTGTTTGCCGCAAAATCAACATGCCGCTGTTGCAGCCTGTGGGGAGGACTTCAATACCCACAAGGCCAGCGCCTGGAGGCCCCAGCGTCACACCTCTGTGCCCGCCCGCATCCGGGCAAGGCTTGGCCTGGTCCTTTGGCTGGATAATTGGGACAAGGAGAGCCTCGAATAGCACATTGGGAAAGTCTCCGCGCTGGCGGATGTTACATTTAAAGGCAATCTAAGGTAAGGAGATGGGGAAAAGAAAAACAGTTATGACTTCTGTGAAGGGCCGGCCATTAACCTCATCGATCACCAACTTTTTAACAACAGCAATGGGGGCCATTACAAGTGAAATAGAGTCTGTGGAAGAGAGACTGGGGGAAACCCAAAGGGCACTACAAAATGGTACCTCATTGGAGACCGCACATGAGCAGGAGAATGCACTCAAACATATTGTATCTACTAGTTTGGACCCAAGCAGAGATGAAGCTAATATTGGCACCAATCAGGAGGGGGAGTTCATCGACACTCTTTGCCCACCACCACCTAAAAAATCTAAGGCTTGTGGGAAAGCTAAGAAAGATACTTTGCCAATAGCAACACGCAAAAAAATCATGGCCCCCCCTCGAAAACCACCAATAAAGACCAGAACTTTGGACGTTGCTATGGACACTAAGAGTATTGAGCCACTGGGGGACAGTGCATTAATTAAACATCTCAAGTGCGATGGAGGTTATCCTTAAGACATTTATTGATCCCCTTTTTGGTGTGATAAACAGCATTGGTGTGTCACTAAAGATACTAATTGGCTCCAGTGATTCAAAACTATCCTCCGGTACAGAAACCAGGACTAACTCTATTCACAATATAAATTTGGATTTTCCCCCGGTACCACCTCCTCCCCTGATTCTACCAGCTGTGGACTGTATCACTAATAACACCCAGATTGCAAAACAATCAGTGAATCAGCCAGGACAAGGAGGGTTGGGTTTTACACCTGTACCCAGGGAAAATAGTGGGTTTAATCACACTGGTGGACAAATTAGTAAACACTTAGTTGGTATCTGTAAAAACAACCATAGAACACTCCATCTTCCACCAGAATCCACTCCTTATGTCATTGTCCTTAAAAATGTCCCCTCTCGGCCAACAAAGAAGACTGTATACAGCTTAAAAATAAAACAGTGCACTGGTTGGCAAAGACTATGGATTGCTTGGGAAGCGATGTTTTGCATGATAATATAAATAATGTTGAACGGGTGTCATGGGTGGGCCCACAGGCAAAAACTGAAACAGGTGACTGTATTGTTGTAAACTTTAGGGACAGGACTTTAGTGCATTGGCTTATGGATAGACTAAGAGTGTGGGGGCCTTATTAAAGCTGTACCACTAGGATACTTTTACAAGCCCGTGATAAACAGACCAGTAAAACAACATATGGCAGTCTCTTCTGGAATATTGCAGGACTGTCAAATAAATTAGAAATGGAAGTCTGGGTGGCTTTTATTGGGAAGTATAGTATAGTTTGTGTGCAGGAAACCTGGATGTGTAACATAGCTCATATAAATGTTTTTTATTCTAATCACACACCAGCCAGAGCCTCTGAAGGTGGCCACGACAAAGGAGGACTACTTACTCTTGTCTCAACTACATTAAATGGCAGAGATGTATTTAGAGTCACCGCATTTCCAGATTATTAATATCTCATTTAGGAAAAACCTGACTTTGGTGGCTGTTAATTTTTATCACAATTTTAATAACACAAATATCACCATTGCTCAAGAATTGGAAATCGCATTATTGAGACACATAGAGGATATAAAAACAGATTTTATAGTGCTCTGGGGGGCGATTTTAATTGTAAATTATGTCCCATTTCCAAATGTGCTGCATGCCATCAATTAGCCGGAGACATGATGGGTGGTTATCATTTTGAACATAGTTTATGTGGAAACATTTTTAATTCTTTATTATCGAAGCTCTCTTTATTTTTAACTCTAGATTTTATAGAATTGTTAAATCCTGATGTGGTAACATATGTTGGTAGAGACCAAGGCACTTTGATTGATTTTATTGCTCTGTCTGATTATTTTAACTCACATTCCGTGATTTTTAACATCCCTAAAATTCACTTCATTGATCATTATCCACTAACTTTAGAACTGGTGCTGCTATCCGACGATTCATTCAAACAACTCAGAATACCTCCTTTGACCTATGCCAAAAATAAGGGGTTGACACGGAAATGGTCCACTCTTAACCCCGATTTTGTTCTGGAGGAGATTATAAAAAATAACATTAGGCATGTTCTTGATTGTCTGGAAGATAATATAAATGTACAAGTCATGATCAAATCGTTCATGGCAATTAAGGCGCTTTTAACCAAGAACAATAATGATAGACTGCATAGTAGTAAAAGGTGGTTCAATAGTGAATGTTCCCACCTACACAATAAATTAAGACTTTAAAAATTAGAAAATTAAACCTCGTAATAAGGTAGAAGTGAGACAGACACGCATGGATTATAAGCGTGCGTTGGAGGCACGTAAGATGGAAATCAGGCAAAAAGCATGGGGTCAACTACATGTGGCATGCCAGAGTAAAGACTCCAGACTCTTTTGGCAGACTGTAAACCAGGACTATTTTAGTGATACAAAAAATTGCAGTATTGATGTAACAATCATGCCTGAGACCTGGGTGATACATTATGCTGGTCTCTATGGGATTAGTACTGACTCACATGGCAGTGCCAACCTCCAATATGTGGCATCTACTTTGGAACCCCCAACTCTAGATGAGGTACATAGGGCACTATCTCAGACTGTAAAGAACAAAGCGCCGGGCCGGATGGGATACCCGCGGATCTGTTTTTAGCCAACACCACCCTGTGGCTTCCGTTGTTCACTAATATCTTGAGATGCTATGCGGCCCAGGGTCCCCCGGACTCGTGGAGATCGGTTATAATAGTAACTATATTTAAAAAGGGAGACAGGTCAGACCCTAAATGTTACCGACCGATATCTTTAATCGACTGCTCTTGCGAGATTATGGGACGAGTAATATTAGAGAGGTTGGAGACCTGGATAGCAGAACATGGGAAATCCTCCAATGTTCAATATGGCTTAAGGAAAGGCTTGGGCACTATAGAACAGTGCCTTAATCTGCACCTCGTCACTGGCAAATATACCATGGCTAAGTCAGGGTCCTTATACCTTGGGTTTATGGACTTGACCTCCGCCTTTGACTGGGTGCAGAGGGGGAGATTCTGGGAGAAAATGCTGCTTATGGGTATTGAACCACCCATAGTCCACTTCTTAGCAGCAATGCACCAGGGAGTCACAGGGAGAGTGCGATATAAAGATGGACTGTGGGGTCCGCCAGGTATGTGTACCTTTTTTATTTTGTTGATATATAAATGATTGAGATAGCCACATCAGAACTGAAAACACAGATGCACCTTTAATAGGCCATAGGTCCCTTCTGGCATTATTATACGCTGATGATTGAGTTTTAATGTCGAGAACAGGGGTGGGACTGCAAAGGCTTTTAATCAGTTTTAATAATTTTATGAGCGGCCTTGGGTTAAAAACAAATGTTGCAAAATCACATGTAATGGTGGTGGGCAAACTTCCCTCAAAAACAAAAACTTTTTATATAAAGAATAAAAAATTGCTCTAGGTGCCAACCTTTTATTATCTATGTATTCTTTGTAATGAAAAAAATACCTGGTCTCACCTAGTTGACGCAAGGATTGGAGGTTTTAATAAAAAAGTGGAGGCCATTTTTAGATTTATAAAAAAAACAGGCTCTCGCCCCATAAAAACCATTATAGATATTTACAAAGCACGTATGTGCTCTGTCACCTTGTACAGTGCCGGGCCCTGGGGTTGCTGCAACACTTTAGGTCTTCAGAAAGTAGAAAACATGATTTTAAAACGTGTGTTGATAGTACCAAAAAGCACTCCTGCTATTATCTGTCACAATGAATTGGGCCTAACACCATTACCCTTTCGTATTCAACTAGCACCCTTGCTGTAATGGTATAACATCTGGGTAAAAGAGGAACCAGTTTTAAATCGAGATATAATTACGGATTGCTTGAATCTGGATCATGTAAAAAAAATACCCTGGTTGTCTTACATACAAGAACAATTGGAGAAGCTCGGACTGAAGGATTGTTTTGACACTCCCGGAAATATATCCACAATCCCAATAGCCAAGCTTAAAAGAGATTTTCTTTCCCATTTAAAGCTTACCAGAGATAGACAAGAGATGGTCAAAAAAAGGGTCGTAGAGCACTCAGTTAGTAATCTCACCAGGAATTGAATCCTACTTCTCTTTTTATTTTAACCACGCCAAAATGTTTTATCTGATTCGGTTTAGGATGGGCATTTATCATCTCTTAGTCTCATATCCACAATCAATCAATCAATCAATCAGAACATTTGTAAAGCGCACTACTTACCCGTGAGGGTTTCAAGGCGCTGGAGGGAGGAATGCTGCTACTGCTCGAATAGCCAGGTCTTGAGGAGTCTTCTGAAGGTAAGCAGGTCCTGGGTCTGTCGTAGGAGGATAGGGAGGGTGTTCCAGGTCTTGGTGGCGAGGTGGGAGCACGATCTGCCGCCGGAGGTCGCTCTTCGGATGCGGGGGACTGTGGCGAGGGCGAGGTCGGCGGAGCGGAGCTGGCAGTTGGGGGTGTAGAAGCTGAGTTGTCTGTTGAGGTATGCTGGTCTGGTGTTGTGGAGTGCCTTGTGTGTGTGGGTGAGGAGCTTGAAGGTGATCCTTTTGTTGACGGGAAGCCAGTGCAGGTCTCAGGTGGGGTGTGATGTGGCTGCGGCAAGGGATGTCGAGGATCAGGCATGCAGAGGCGTTTTGGATGCATTGAAGTCGTTTCAGAAGTTTGGCTGAGGCTCCTGCGTAGAGGGCGTTTCTGTAATCCAACCTGCTGCTGATGAGGGCCTGGGTGACCGTTCTTCTTGTTTCGGTGGGGATCCACCTGTAGATCTTGCGGAGCATGCAGAGGGTGTTGAAGCAGGAGGACGAGACGGCGTTGACCTGCTTTGTCATGGAGAGAGTAGAGTCGGGATGAACCCTAGGTTGCGTGCGTGGTCGGTGGGTGTTGGAGCTGTTCCCAGTGCGGTCGGCCACCAGGAGGCGTCCCAGGCGGAGGGGGTGGAGCCGAGGAGGAGGACTTCCGTCTTGTCCAAGTTTAGCTTCAGTCGGCTGTTCTTCATCCACTCAGCAACGGCTTTCATACCTTCATGGAGGTTGGTTTTGGCAGTGACGGGGTCCTTGGTGAGGGAGAGGATCAGCTGGGTGTTGTTGGCGTAGGAGATGATGTTGAGGTCATGCAGTCGGGCGACGTGGGCGAGCGGTGCCATGTAGATGTTGAACAATGTCGGGCTGAGGGATGAGCCCTGGGGTACGCCGCAGATGATCTCGGTGGCTTCGGAGTGGAAAGGGGGGAGGCAGACACTCTGGGTTCTGCTGGAGAGGAAGGAGGTGGTCCAGTCCAGAGCCTTGTCTTGGATCCCAGCATCATGGAGGCGTGTGCGTAGGGTGCGGTGGCAGACAGTGTCGAAGGCGGCTGATAGGTACAGGAGGATGAGGGCCGCAGTTTCTCCGTTGTCCAGCAGGGCCCTGATGTCATTGGTGGCAATGATGAGGGCAGTTTCGGTGCTTGGGTTGCTGCGAAACCCGGACTGGGATGGGTCCAGGATGCTGTTCTCCTCAATGTAGTGAATCAGTTGTCTGTTGACGGTCTTCTCAATGACCTTCGCCGGGAACGGGAGCAGGGAGATGGGCCGGAAGTTCTTGAGGTCCTTGGGGTCGGCCTTGGGTTTCTTGAGTAAGGCGTTGATCTCGGCGTGCTTCCAGCTCTCGGGGAAGGTTGCTGTCTCGAAGGAGATGTTGATGGCTTTCCGGAGATGGGGTGCGATGGTGGTGCTGGTTTTGTTGAAGATGTGGTGTGGGCATGGGTCTGACGGAGATCCGGAGTGGATGGTGTTCATGATTTTGATGGTGTCGTCGTCGTTTATGTTGGTCCAGGAGAGCAGGGGGTCATGCGGATGGTGGCCATGGGGACGGCGGTCTCAGTGGTTGTCGCGGCGGTCGTGGCGTTGAAGCGGTCGTGGATGACTGAGATCTAGCGATGGGAGAAGGTGGCAAGGGAGTCACACAGGTCTTGTGAAGGTGGGATGTCGTTGGTGTTGGAGCTCGGGTTGGAGAGTTCCTTCACGATGTTGAAGAGCTCTTTGCTGTTGTGTGCGTTGTAGTCTAGGCGGTCTTTGAAGGAGGCCCTTTTGGCAGATCTGATGAGGTGATGGTGTCTGCGGGAGGCGTTCTTGTGGGCTGCGTAGCTGTCCGGTGTCTGTTCACGGTGCCATTTCTTCTTTAGCTTTCAGCAGGTTTGCTTGGAGGCCTGGAGGTCTTCAGTGAACCAGCTGACTTTCTTGCTGGTGTGTCTGTTGGAGGGTTTCTTGATCGAGGCGAGGGTGTTGGCGCAGTCGTTGATTCATTGTCTGAGGTTGAGGGCGGTGGAGTCAGGGTCGGTGGGGTCGGCAGGTGGGTTCCGGGCAAAGGTGGTGGTTAGCTGGTCTTCAGTGACTTTGGTCCAGCAACGGCGGGGGATCTGTTGGGTGCGGTGGTGCATGGTGGGTTTCCGGAAGGTGAAGTGAATGCAGCGATGGTCAGTCCAGTGGAGTTCATGGTGTGGCTGAAGGAGACGTGGGGGCTTGTGGAAAAGATGGGGTCAAGCGTGTGGCCGGCGGAGTGGGTGGGAGTTGTGACAACTTGATTGAGTCCGAGGTTGGCGAGGTTGTTGATCAGGGTGGTGGAGTTGCGGTTGTTGTTGTTCTCGAGGTGGAAGTTCAGGTCCCCGAGAAGGATGTAGTCTGTGGAGGCGAGGGCGTGTGCGCTGACGAAGTCGGCGATGGAGTCGCTGAACATTGGTCGGGGGGTCTGTAGACGAGGGTTCCTCTGAGGGTGGTGTTGGGATCGGTGTGGATCTGGAAGTGCAGGCGGTGCTAAGGGTGTCATCATTGTTGGTCGAGACTTTGAGAGTGTTCCTGTGGACGATGGCGATTCCTCCTCCTACTCCGTTGGTGTGGTCCCTGCAGGTGATCTTGCATTTGTCCGGAATGGCTATGGCGATGTCGGGTGCCGAGGAGGGGTTCAGCCAGGTCTCCGTCAGGAAGGCGACATCTGGGGAGGTTGAGTCGATAAGGTCCCAGAGTTCAACGGCGTGTTTGCGGGTGGAGCGGGTGTTGAGAAGAATGCATCTGAGGTAGTTGCGTTCTTTCCCGGTGGGTGGATTTGCGGATCGGATGCTGGTGAAGCTGCAGTTCCGTCAGGAGAAGGGTCCTTGGGTGCGTTATGGGGCAGCCAGGAAGCAGGCGTGTGATCGTCCGATGTTGAGTGCGTGGAGGGTGCTGGCATCGTAGCGGCTTCGGGTGTCGTGGCATTCGCGGGAGCCAGGGGTTCTGGCGCTGGGCGCGGTCCAGGCGCGGATGGGCACAGACGAGCTGGTCTTAGGCGCAACAGCACAGCAGTCGGCATTTGAAGGGGAAGGGGGAGGAACAAGAAGCTGGGAGCGGGGCGGAAGGGGAGTGGTCAGAGGAAGGTAGCGGTAACGGAGGAGACACGAAGGGGAGCAAGAGCACAGCGAGGGTGAAAGGGACAGAAATGCAGAGGAAAAAACAAAATGCAGAGGCAGGCACAGTCTTGCTAAAAACACAGATGCGCTGGAATACAATCGCACTAGAAGTACCAGATGAGAAAAAGAGGCACAAGATCAGGGGAGGCTCGAACTCTGCTCCGGGTGGTAGGCTGAACGCAAGGTGGCGCGGCGCACCGCTGAGCTGCTGGGGAGAGTGATGTCCAAGGACCAAGGTCTTTGGAATCACCGTGATACATACTGCAACGCCAAACTAGAACTGTGTCCATGTGATTCGGCATCTACACAGAGCACTTTGCATTTTACGTTTTTCTGCAAACCTTATCTTAAACCAAGACCCGCTTTTTAAAAACCATTGTTAAGATTTTTAAATATAAGAAAGTGTCGGCCTGCATTAAACTATTTGCTTCTTTTAAATGATGAATTTATCTGTTTAATGATTTATAAGTACATCTCCGCTGCAGTACGGCATCGTAACATTGTTGGAATATGATTTTCTTTTTCCTTTTTCTTTCTGTGTATTGATCATGTCAGCTAAATTTCAATTGTATTGTGTTAATTGCTCTGAAACATTGTTCTGTTATGTGTTCTTTTATGGCTGGTACATGGCTGAATAAAGATTTTGACTGACTGACTATCACAGTACCAGACATTTGATGGCCCATCCTATTGTGATGTATCGGTGTATTTTTGATCCCAGTGTTTTCAGGGTAATGTAGTTTTTCTTCTTGGCTGCTGTTGAAATTAAAGAAAGAAAAGTAAGCATAATATGAGCCTACGGTCTTGTTATAAAATCAACCAACAGTCTGCTGCTGTTGTAAATGTTTTACTCAGAATGTCAGACTTTGTTCTCACATGGCTGAGGAAGGTAGTAGGACTTTAAAGAAGATATGCTCTCATTTTAGCTTCTGGAACAACTTTGTTAGAAATTGGGTTACTGGTTTACTCGGGTATAAGCAATGGGAAAGAAATAACCACGATCCTAGTCAGGGTAAGGTACAAGCAAACCTTAGGTTATCCAGTGCTCTCGCTCAGGTAGCTTGGAACAGAGCAGTCGTGCTTAACTTAGAGGCAATTTGTAAAGTATTTGTGCAACACTTCAAACAGTAAAATTGTGAAAATACAACACAAAAAGATTCTACACCAGGCAGCTAGAAAAAAAGAGTGTAAAGTAATAAATAAAACAAGACGCAAACTGCAAAAATCTAATCGGTAGCCCTGGAGATATTGAATGTCAAATGTTAAAAAATAAAATAGTGACAAGAAGCAAAAAGCTATATTGGGGATATCTGGTCGGGCTGAATGGGGACAAAGTCACAAGTTCAGGCCGATTGATATGTATCACGGGCTGGGTACAGGGACCCAGATAAGCTTACTGAACAAAGTACCTTAAATCCTGTTAGCTGAGTATTTGCGTGGATTTGTGTGGAAGATGCATTGTGCAGCAGAGGCAATGCATGAGTTCTGAGATGTGGCAAGGCTGCAGTGGGAGTTCTGATGCATCAGTGTCAAGGATCCTGTCGATAGGGCTTGCGATGCGAAGGCCGATGACAAGGATTCGAGGTGTGGCGGAGACGATGCATTAGTTTCGATAAGCAGTAAAGCTGTGATGCGGAAGTTCGACATTGTTGTCGAGTCTGCTGTTGACGAGAGATGAAAGAAGCTTGTGCAGGGAAAAGCAGCATACAGAGGTGGTTCCGAAGGTGAGGCTATGGTCCCAAAGTGCAGGATGCAGCGGTGATGCGAGTCTTTTGTGATGGGTCCAATCCACACAGCGGATATGCGTCAATTCAGCTTGAGGATGGGCTGCTCAGCAGAGGAGATGTCTCTGTTCTGTTCAGAAATGTGTTTCTCAGCAGAGAATGTGTTGGTTCTGCTGGAGAAACATCTAAGGCCCACTCCCAAGGGTCCAGGATTTCATTGGCACCACTTGGCATGGCAGAGTCTAGATGTAGAAGTTGGTTGTTTGGAAGTCTTTTATGTCCCTGAGATGTCATATTAGGAAGCCATCCAACTAACTCTTGGAGTCAGTCTGGGTTCTGGGGTCAAGTAATGCAGGTCCAGGTCTTCTTACCCAGGAAGGAGGGTGGCAGAGCAAAGCAGGAGTCCAGCAAAGCAGAAGTCTATAAGCCACACAGCAGTCCTTCTTCCTGGCAAATTATCCACGGGTCCATAAGTGTTCTTAAATTGGTAGTGTCTGAGGCCCAGTACTTATACCCAGTGGTGTCTTTGAAGTGGGGGAGACTTCAAAGAAAGGCCTTTGAAGTGAACAGAGGTCATCCTTTCCTGCCCTGGCGTCAGACTCACTCCAGGGGGATATGCTGTCCTTTGTGTGTGGACAGAACACCGCCTATTCAGGTGTGAGTGAGGCTGAACCGGCTCTTCTTCGACTGGGGGAGTGTTGGCTGGTGGCGGAAGCCTTTGTTCCGGCTTCTCATTGGGATCAGATCTTGCTTCTGGACTTCATCGAGTTTCGTGCCCTGATCCATGAGTAGCCTTGGTGATCGGTTGCGGCCATTCACAGGAGTATTGTGTATAGAGGTTACCATAGCAGAATACTGCGTGCGGCTGCCGCGTATTACCGTGTATGGTGGTTGGAGGCACTTTCCCCAGCGTGACTCTTTTGAACCTCAGCGGACGCATAGCGGAGTACAGCGGTGAAGGAACCGCGTACTTCCGTGTATGCTTTGTGACTCTTTTAAATAACTCAGTGGACACATAGCGGAGTACGGCGGTGAAAGAAGAGCGTACTTCCGTGTATGCTTTGTCGCCGCTTGTTTCCGGATTTGGTGGTACCATTGTCAAGGCAGATTAAGCACACATTTATCGTTCTGTAGGGAACTGTGTATGTTTCTTAAATATTTGTGTCTGGAATCACATAGCGGAATACCGTGGTGAATCGAACCGCATATTACCGTGCATGTGCAGGAACTGACTTAAACTTTATGTTGGAGGAAACTTTTCTTTCACCTCATCCTGGATGATGAACAATTATGGGGTACTTGGCTTCATTTAATATATTCCTGCTTTTCTGCTGCTGTGCTAGAACATGGGGTACGTAGGAGTGTGAACTAGTTGATATGATTGGATGGCATATGTGAAGTAACTTGAATGACTTTTAGTTTTTTGTTTCAGATATGCTTTTCATCTAAAGACGTTGGGTATACTCTTTAGGATTGTAGACTGCTATATCCCACACCAGGTATATATATATATTGCTTAGCGAGACCTAATGAGAGTAGATGTTCTTTGAACTCTGTTTATATCTGTGTCCTTTGTTGTTACAGGTTCTATTTCCTCTGCTGTCCCTTCCCTATCCTTTCCCTCGCCTGATCCCTCGAACACCCTGTATACACATAGGGGTGTTGGTGATATCAGGAGGTGGACCTTTTTCTGCTGCAACTGGATCCTGTGGAGCGTAACCTGACAGGGAAGTAATTTAATTATATAAAATGTATTTATTATTTCTAGTAGTTCTCATTTTATTTTTTATTAGAATTTTTCGTTTTTAGTTACGTAGCGGGTTGTGGGTTTATAGGGGAATAGGGTGGAAAGTAATTTAACTATATAACATTTATTTGAGTAATTTTTATTTATTAATATTTGTTGAATTGAGATGTTATATTATTCAATGTGTAAATTAATTTATTATTACTAATTTAATAATTAGTTAATGAATGTTAATTAATTAATTGGCAATTACTTATGTTAATTGTGTAATTCATTTTAGGTGTGTGTTGTGGTGTTTATAGGTGAAAATGGTGGGGTGGGTGGGAAGTAATGTATTTTTCATTGACGAATTAATAATTAGTTGTTAATTAATTTTAACTAATGAATTAGTAATTAATGATGGTAATTGTATAATTCATTTTAGGTATGTGTTGTGCACATTATAGTGTTAAAGAATGTGTATTCAACTAATGTTTTTTGATTAATCATATTTTTTTAATTCATTATTAAATATGTTAATTATAGAAATAAATGTAAATAAAAAATGTGACTTTTTTATACTGGTGTGGTGTTATAGGGTAGGAAATAATAGAAATACAGTTATGTTTTAAATATTTTTTCTTTGTTAATATTTGCTTCTTTTAAATAAATACTGTTTATAAATGCATGTATTTATTTGAGATAATATTTGTCCCTTTTTGTATGTAATTAATATATTTAATGTTAATGTTTAATATCTTTATTTGGATATTTTTAAAATATTGTTTATTTATTTTTAACATTATTTACATTTTTTAAATTGTTTAACTGTTATTAGTAATTTATGTTTCTCTGCTATCCAACACTTTCCCTACTGTTGCACTCACTGGAGTGGGAATAATAATTTTTACCCCTCAACTGTCCAGCATTTTCCCTAATGGCGCACACACTGGAGAGGGAATAGTAATGTTTACCCCTCTGCTATCCAGATTTTCCCTACAGTTGCACTCATTGGAGTGGGAATGGTAAATTTCACCCCTCCGCTATCCAATATTTTCCCTACTGTTGCACTCACTAGAGTGGAAATAGTAAATTTTTACCCCTCCGCTATCCAAAACCTTCCCTACTGTTGCACTCACTGGAGTGGGAATAGTAATTCTTGCTCATCTGCTATCCAGCACTTTCCCTACTGCTGCACTCACTGGAGTGGGAATAGTAATTTTTAGCCCTGCGCTATCCAGCACTTTCCCTACTGTTGCCCTCACTGGAGTGAGAATAGTCATTTTTACCCCTCCACTATCCGAAGTTTTCCTTACTGTTGCACTGTTTGGAGTGGGAATAGTAATTTTTACCCCTTCACTATTCAACACTTCCCCTACTGTTGGTGTCTTACGGGGGAAAACATGGCGGTGTCTTACGGGGGAAAACATGGCGGCCGGCTAGTAGCGGGTCGCGAGCGGCTCCTGAGGCGGACGGCGGGTTTTGTATTCTGTTTTTGGCTGAATGCTGTATTAGACTTTGGAAGTGCCTGTTCAAAAGTTGCGGTGACTTACCTGGAGCTTTTCTTCTTTTTTGAAGAGATGCCAGTACCGTTGTGATTACTCCTACGTAGAGACCTAGAGAGTTTTGCCAGTCCACTTTCGTTGTTTGGTCTCCTGCAGCGCGCGGCGCACGGCGTACGGCGGGCTCAGCGTACGGATCTCAGCGGAGCTTGGAGAGACTGCACGACATCACAGAAGAGGTTTCGGCGACCCGAAGTTGGGATAGGGCGGCACTCGAGGTCGGCAGGGGCCGCCGAGCTGCTGCCAGGATCGTCTTCCGAGGGGGAGGACGGGGGAGAGGCAGTCAGGCTGCGCTAAGGTCTGACAGGGAGAGGAGATCAGTTGAGCGGACTGCTGCGGTAAAAGCACAGGTACTTTCCTCTCGTAATTCCCCTATAGTTGTTATGCTCAGAAATCTTAGTCTGGAAATGCAAAAGAGGTTTGAGAAGTCGGAGTCAAATCAGGAGAGTATAAGGGAGGCCTGTGGCCTATTAGAAAAGAAGATTGACGAATCGAGCTCGCGTACGATTGCATTAGAGAAGGAGGTTAAAGAACTTAAAGCTGATGTAATGGTTAACCGCAAGAATTTAGATCAAATGAAGAGTAAGGAAAGGGAATATGAAGAAAGGGTAGAAAGATTGGATAATATGCAGAGGAGGAATAATTTGAAAATTCTTAAACTTCCGGAGGGGAGAGAAGGAGAGGATATAAGGAAGTTTGTAATACACTTATTGAAGACTGAGTTACAGTTGGAGGAGACTGAGGAGGAAATCTCCAAAGATATTCACAGAGTGCATCGGGATCCCTTCAGGCTGAATCCGAATCGTGCTAAACCCAGGAGAATTATGATAAATTTTATGTCATTTACTCTGAAAGAAAAGATCTTAGCAATTGCTCTTAAGAAGAAAACGCTGGAAGTGGGTGGTGTTCAAGTTGAAATTAGGTCAGATCTATCTACAGTTACAGCTAATAGACAGTGGGAGCTTGGTAAAAGAATTGAACCGTTGAGGAAATTGGGTGCGTCGGTTCAATTAAAATTTCCTGCACTATTAAAGGTGATGTGGAATAATAAGATGCATTCTTTTCGTTTTGTAGAAGATGTAGATATATTTTTGGAGCAGTGTCAATCAGGTAGCCTTTAATTCTAGAGTCTTGTGTGATATCGTGGACCTTTTTTTTTCTTCTTTTTTTGGTGACAGGTTAAGAATTTTTTTTTTCACTCTATTTACTGTGGTTTTATATCTCCTTAATCCGCCGCCCGTTAAGGGGCGCTCATATGGCTCATTTGCCATGGGTAATAGGAAAGGGTCTTCCCGGGTAATGGGGTGGGTTGTAGGGATTTGCTGGGTTTGGGAGGGAATGTTTAGGAAAATCCTCATTTGCACTTTTGCTGTTATTGGTAGGGAGGCTGGGTTGGCACTCTTGAGGAAGAATGACTGAGGGTAGTTTAAATGAATTGAGGATTTTATCATGGAACGTGAATGGGTTGCGTGTAAGGAGAAGAAGGGAGTTGATTATGCAATATTTGAAAGATTCTCCAGCACAAATTTTTATATTACAAGAGACTCATCTGACTGGCAAGGAAAGTAAATTGCTGCTCTCATCCCAACGTTGGTTGGCTCATGTAGTATATACTCCACAGACAGCTGTAACTAAAGGAGTGGCAGTTTTAGTTAAACAAGGTTTGAATATTTCAGTGCTAGTTGAAGCGACAAATGTTGGTGGGAGATGGGTGATTGTTAATCTAAAAATGTGTTGACAAGTTTTTATTTTAGTGGGTTATTATGGCCCGAACCAGGATGATGTGGGCCCTCTAGATGATTTGGCAAGGGAATTGTTGAATTTTTCTGGCCAGATTATAATGGCTGGTGATTTTAATACAGTGTTAGATCATACACTAGATAGATCACAAAGCAGTAGAGCAGTGGTGAACCCTAAAATGGCGAACAGAATTAGACTGTTGATGTCTCAGCTGGGGTTGAGGGATATTTGGAGAAGGAGGTCTGGTCACTTGTTAGGGTTTACGTTCCACAATAAAAAATACAATAAAAAATCTCGAATGTATTACTTTTTAGTAGATTATAGGTTGCTTGATTCAGTCTCATTGGTAGAGCATATCGGTGTACATCTTTCGGATCATTCTGCTATTTTGCTTAAGTTGACATTGGGTGATGCCCCTTCGGCTTCAGTCTGGAGGTTGGATCGAACGATACTCTCTGAAGTGGAGATAATGGAGAATCTGAAACAGGAGTCAAGAGAATTTTTTGAGAATAACCAGGGCTCGGCTAAGATTGAGATTGTCTGGGACACTTATAAGGCATTCTTACGGGGAAGGTTGGGAGCACTGGCAGCTAGAAAAAGAAGAGTATATTATAAGACCGTCTCAGACATTGAGGAGAAGATCCGAAAGCAAGAGGTAGCTTTGGTAAATCCAGCTAACTTGAAGGTCAGGGACAAGCCGATATATGATTTAATGAATTTAAAAACATATTTGGCAGGAATTCTTAGAACTAGAGTTAAAGAGAAGTGGGATGCTAGCCAGATTGCGCATTTTGAGTATGGTGAGGACTGCAGCAAGCTTTTAGCTTGGAAGATAAAAAGTGAGCAAGTGCGTAATGTGATTAAAGAAGTGAAATGTGATGTGACAGGATTAATAACTAGTGATAGTAAAGGCATAGCTGCAGCCTTTTATGATTATTTTGAGAAGGTTTATCAGGAGGATCTGGTGGTGGATGACCAGCAAGTTTTAGGATGGGTGGAACTCTTGGCTCCTTTATCAGATCAGCTTAAGGCTGTTCTCAACCAAGAGATTACGCAGGAAGAGGTTGAGGGGGTTATAAGACAGGGTAAGCGAGGTAAGGCTCCTGGCCCGGATGACCTTCCGGACGAAATTTATAAAGCACTGTCTCTAGTCCTAATTCCCACTTTGACACAGCTATTTAATGGGATCTTTATTAGTGACACTTCCCTCCCCCCTTCATGGAATGAGGCAAACATAACTCTTATTCTTAAACCTGGTAAATCTCCTAGGAATGTTGAATCTTATAGACCCATTTCCCTCTTAAATTCCGATTATAAGCTTTTTGCTAAAATTATGGCGGCAAGACTGAATATGGTGATTTCATATTTAGTCCATGAGGACCAAAAAGGTTTTATTACAGGGCGACAGCTTAAGGAATTGACTTTTTCTCTTATTGGTTCGATAGATCTAGCCTCGTCGTATGATTTGCCTTTGGCGGTCATCGCACTAGATGCCGCCAAGGCTTTTGACCGAGTCAATTGGGCATATTTGCATTCTTTAGTTAAACATTTAAATTTGGGTGCAAATTTCTGTAAAATTTTGTCAGCCATTTACCGGGCCCCTACAACAAGAGTGATTGTGAATGGGTCTTTGACACAGCCAGTAAGGATTCAGCGAGGCACTAGGCAGGGGTGTCCGTTGTCTCCGCTTTTGTTTGATCTATATATAGAGCCTCTGGCTTGTATAAGACTTTCTGGGAGGGTTGTGCCTTTTGAGGTAGGAGCTTGGTCGAAGAAGATCAGGCTCTACGCAGATGATATAATAATTTATACTTCTAAACTGCAACAAACCATGACTTACTGGTTGGAAATTACGAAAAAATGTGGGGCCGTTTCGGGTTATGATGTCAATAAGGAAAAAACTGAAGTAATGGCCTGGAATATGAATACTGAGGGAATAGACTGTAAAAAAGATATGAGGAACCTCAGTCTAAGAATTACCCATAACCTGCTGGATCTCCCTGAGGTCAACTTATTCAGACTTAAAAGGAAATTAGTGCCAATATAAGGGGTTGGTCGCATCTACCGCTGACTTTGTTTGGTCGTGTAAACTTGGTCAAAATGGTGATTTTGCCAAGGTTAACATTTTTGTTTGAAACAGTGCCCTTATCCTTTAAGAAGGAGTGGTTTTCAAAGCTTCAAAGCGAGATTGCTACTTTCCTCTGGGCATCTAAAGGGTTGCGTCTTTCGTGGAAGAAGCTAAGGAGACGGTTGTTGAAGGGTGGTCTGGCAGTTCCAGATTTTCAATTTTATTCATGGTCATTTTTGTTAAAAAATACGAGGATGCTCCTGAATACCCCGACAAATTCAGTAATTGGTAGAATGTATGAAGCCATGCTCAAGAAGCAGGATTATAATGAGAATGGATTTATGTATATATTTGCTGATCCGAAATTTTTTATAATGGTTAGGTTGAAGGTTTTAAGAGACATTGCTGAAACTTGGTATAAAATTAGGCGGGCGGTTAAGATTTCATATTACAGTCAGAAGGCTTCAATCTGGGATGCCCCAGGATCTCCACCGTGGTCTAAGGACTTGCTGGCTCGTCCTTTAAGGGAGAAGGGTCTTAAGAGATGGGAGCAGTTATTCCCAGAGGGATCATTAATTACTTGGGCTCACTGTGAGGAGGAGTGGGGTTCTAGATTTTCTAGATTCAAGTATTTACAGATTCAGAGTTGGTCAGTGGGAGTCTCTAATCAAATTGGTTCTCATAATGAATTGGAGGACAAGCTGTTTTCCACCCGCCCCTTCAAGAAAGAAATAGCGCTGTGGTACTGGTCGATGCTTGAAATGGAGGATAGCCGGTTCACGCTACCAGAGACCTTGTGGGGAGACTGCTTGCCGGCGTTTGCTACAGAAGATCAATGGCAAGTAAAAATGGCTATGCTTTATAAAATTGTGAAACCTGCATTTTTAAGGAGGAATCATTTCTTTACGGTACACAGGGCATACTGGACCCCTCGAAGACTCTCTAAGTTCAGTTCAGGAGGTGTGGTGGTGTGTCCCAAGTGTAAAAGCCCGAGTGAAGACGATCTGCATATGTTTTGCGATGTCCGAAGATCCAGGTTTTCTGGGAGGCTGTGGTTTCCTTTCTGGCAAGTACCCTGGGGGCCCAGATCCAGGTAAGCCCAGAGCTGGTTATATCAGGAAGAGCTGATTTGCAAGGTAAGGGCACAGACAACAATGCCAAACTCATTTTCTATGCTGTGCTTTTGGCCCGTAGAGAGATATGTAAATTATGGGTCTCCCCGGAGTCTCCAACAGAGCATGACTGGTTGTGTTCAATGAGATATATTGCAAGAATGGACATTTCGGATCAGACAAAGAAAATATATCAATTTTGGACTCCTTTTTTTGCACGTTTGGGGGAGGTGTAGGGTGTAGGGTGTTTTTGTTCTGTTAAAATTTAAAACTCCAATGATTAAGCCTGAGCCCTTCTCGGCTGGTGAGGGTTTTTTGGGCGGCGATTGGAAGGATTTGGGGAAGGGGAGACTTGGTCTTAGACCTTGGTATGGCCTTCCTCTTGTCTATCTATTCCCCTACCCTTCTTTTGTCTCCCTCTTAAACTATCTCCAGTGAAATGAGGTTGAAAAGCCCAGGGCGGTTTCGGTAGAGTTTTGGGCGGCAAATAGGCAAATGAGGGGAAAAAAACAACAACAAAAAACACTTCCCCTACTGTTGCACTTGTTGGAGTTGGAATAGTAAATTTAATTATTCCACTATCCAACATTTTCCATACTATTATATTTATTGTATTGCAAAATGTAGGTTTTCGTTTTTTTTAATAGTTACATTTTTAACTAATTATAGAATGGTTATTTTTTATTTTAAATTATTGATGTATGTATATATTTTATTTTTTATATAATTTAAAAGTTAAAAAATTATATTAAGATAATAGTTGATAAATTATTTTAAAGTAAATATATGTATATGTATAAATTATTATGTTTGTGTGTTTATATTGTTTTAAATTAAGTTTATTTTTTATATTTAGTAAAAACGTATATTACATTTAAATAATTTTGTTAAAGATTATATTAATATTTTATAAATTTAACATATATTATTTGATATTATTTATATTTTTAAATTGATATTTGTTACATCTATATTTTTAACACCGATATTTTTGTACTGTTAAGGTATTGGAGTCGATATTTTTGTAGTCGATTTTTTTATCGATATTTAGAACATCGATATTTTTAGCATTGATATTCTATCACTGAACCACACCTAAGCTCCCATTGTGTGTGGCTGTCTAAGGAAAATACACAAAGCTAATTTGTTACTCAACCCAGATTTGTGATCAAAAACAACCATAAATCATTAAATAGCTAAAGCAAGAAAAAGCTGCTTTCTAAAAGTGGCATTTTCAGAAATGTCATTTTAATCCGACTTCACTATAAGTTTCAATTTTAAATTGTGATTCCAGAGACACCAAACTTGAATCAGTTATATCTTTGGAAATTACTCTTACAAAATGTAATAAGGTAATCCCAATGATATTCTATGGCAGATATAGTCCTTGCAGGAGTGAATAATGGATTAACAGTTTTTCACTACCAGCATATGTAAAACTTAAAAGTACATGTCCTACCTTTTAAATACAGAGCATTCTGCAATCTGGGTTGTCCAGGGTGTACCTTTGGAGCTATGGCCCCTCTAGGGTGTGCGCGTGCCCACATGTGCACCCTACACTTTCACAGCACCCAACACCTCTGCTGAAGTGCGCATGGCATTTCTAAACACCAAAGACTTCCCCAGCTGCTCATTTAGAAAGAATACAACAGCATGGAAGGAAGCTTTCTCTTCGCGTGTGTGAAGCAGTAGAAGGGAATGCAGTTGAGATCCCTTAAGTATTTTGATATGGCCCCTCAGAATGGAAGTGTGACCAGGCAACTCCTTTATTTATATGCTAATGCACTTAACACCTTTACAAGTCCTTTTCTCTACCCGTTTCCTTGAAAGGTCTTGACATGGTTTTATGTGCATTAGCATGTCAACAGGCTGCAGGGGACCCACATAAGTTCAATAGTCTAGAGGGCAATAAGGCTGGTCTTTCAGGTCTTTTTTTGGCTGTTTTTCCTATTTAATGGGCTGGTGGAATGATTTTTACTGTTGATTCTCCTGATATTATCAGAAGCACTGCCTGCTGTAAACATTTATACAGCATGCCTTTCAAAACTGCCCTAATTTGTAAATGTGGCACACTTATCATCCCCTTTGTTAACAGGGACCACTTGCTACCCAGTTCGATCCAGCAGGCGCATGCATTGCTAAAGAACAAGCATTGTCAAAGTTGATAGGTTTCACTTATGTGCGATCTACTGGCTTTGTCAATGTTTTTTGTTAGACATGTTGTACAGCAGTGCGAGCTAAATGTTTTTAAAAAGTGCTATGGCACAGTCAACGTTGACCCCATCAAAGCGCTTTTTTCACTCAAAGCCATGTTGCATAGCACACCACGCTGCTGTGCAATATGTCTAAAAAAGCAACGACTCTCAGGTATGCAAGTGCTCTTTGGCTTTGTTGAATGTTTTTGTGGCAGACAGGAGGTTGGTGGGGCAATAGGACATAGTGGGGGTTTTGGGGGATATCAAAATAATGGGGAAACAACCTTTACATCGCATCACTTACCACCATGACTTTAACACCCATGCCTTTACCATGTATATGCTTTTACCATGCATGGTAAGTGAAGTTAACGAAACTATATATATATATCAATGTATATTACTGTTAGTTGTTAGTTATAGTTAGGATGTAGGTAGCGGAGGAAGAGAGTTTTTTGATTTGGCAATAAGTTTGGTGAAATTTTCAAAACTAGTTTGACGCTCTTTTCAGCTGCTGTCTGAAAAGTTTTGGGGTGATCCATCAAGGGGGGCAGAGAAAAAGGAGGGTCCCAAAAAGTGTTTTCCCCAGTTTAAACAAGGCTACATCCCGAACTGTTGAATGCAATTCCAAATTTGGCAGAAAGGTAGCTGTTGGTCCAGAAAGCAACCTTTTTTGGTAAATGTTGTAAATCCGTTCAGTAGTTTTGGAGTTACTTAAAGAGATTGCCAGTTTTATATATAGGGACGTGGTGGATCCCGACCCCTCCCGATCTTGTGCTGAAATCTGATTGGCTGCCAAAACTTCAAACCAGGACGTGTTGGCAGCCATCTTGTGACTCGGTTAAACTGAGTCATAGAAAAAAGATTTTTTTAAAAGAAAGGGGGGCTGTGGTGAAACACCCTGGCTACTTAGGCCTCTTGGGAGGGTCCCCAGGGCCAAAAAAGTATTTTTTTTAAAAAAGAATTTCAGCAGGAGTCGCACTGGATCCACAAACCCACCAAATTGTTTTTTACAAAAACAAAGTGTGGGCTCCAGCACTTTGTTAATTATAGGCTGGGTGGGCCAGGTCCTGGGGACAATTGTTATTATAGGACGGAGGGCACAAGGGACCCCCACTCCTGGGGCTCACTAATCCCCTGGGGACCACCAACGCCCCGTGGCTTCTGTTTTTTTTAAATCCGGGGAGGCCCACTTTACTCCTGAGGGACTTTGGGACCACAAAGCCCTCCTGTTACCTCCTGTAAGAGCAGGAGAGCAGGTCGAGGCCCAGCCCCCTTGCTCCACCACTCTGCTAATGCGACTACTACTTAAAAACCCTAGGAAATTCACTGAAAAAAAACAAAGGTTACATGGACATTGTAGTTTGGAATTAGCAATTAAAAAACCTTAAAGATTCACTGAAAAACCAAAGGTTACAGGGACATTATAGTTAGGTTCAGATTCAGTCGTACAAAACCAGTGAAATTCAGCAGTTATAGTTAGCTGATGTAACGGTAATAAGCTGTGTCCGGCATGGTCTGGGCCTCTCGCACCCCCGCAAGTCCACCTGCAGCTGTGGGCGATGGCGTAGGCGGTCAGGGCGCCGACGGGACTGCAACTCCCAGGAGGCAATTGGGCCTGACGTGCAACAACACGGCTCCCATACGCGGCATTCCCTACTTAAGCACCGCCTCCGTAATGGGAGGGTGCTTGACAATCCTTCCCATTAGCTGACGGCGAGGGGACGCTTCCCGTCCTCCTCGCAGTTCCCACCCTCTTTGCAGTTACCCTGTCAAGCTTGTGGCTCGCGGACGCTTGCCTTCCCGCTGGGAAATTCTGTTCCCGCAACATCAACCGCTGGGCGCCGCCGCGCGCCATTCTGGACCCTGGGAACACGAGACATCGTTATCGGAGCTCCGAGGGCGGACGCTTTCCTTCCCGCCTCAGAGTCGAAGAGTAGAGTCCCCGTCTTGCACAGGTAAAGAGTACGTTACCGAACCTCCATCCTCGGCATTTCCACGTTTGCCTTGACTCAAAGGGCAAGACGCTGAGAAACGCGGGGGCTCTTTACACTAAGTACTACATTTCCTTCTGTTTCCCTTGCAGAGGGAGCAACATTGTTTCAGTGGTGCTTTTTGTGCTTCATCATATGTGACGTGGAGAAATCTTTATTTGGGGAACGTTTGTTTACCGCTTGCTGTGGAGATAACAGCCAGGCGGCTTGATTTCACGTACAAATCCACATAGTTATGTGCATGGTCTTATGAATCTAATTCTGGCGAGGTAGCGAAAGGACACGGATAAAGACGCCAGTATCTTCAAGACACTGTGAGTGAACTAAGGGTTATGTCTATGGGGGTGATAGTCACCTAGAAACACCCTAGGTAGTTGACTATCCGTCTTTCTTTTGTCATTCTGCAGTACGTCGATAGAAGGAGCCTAGACCTGCCGCAATACCCTGAAGTGCAAGACCCCTGCACCGCCTAATCCATCTTCCCTTCCCTGTTCCCCGGAGTGCTAGTTCCCATAGATGTGTTCCCTACACTGTGGGGGGTTGTGCCCTGGAGAATAGGGAGGCCTTGCTGCTTGCTGTCGTCCCTGCTGGCTGTTGTGTTAAGGTTAGTGGCTTGTTCTTCTCTCTTGCGCTACTGACAACCCTGACAGATTGTCAAGCCCAAGTTAGACGTCCGGCCTGGACGATGTACACCAATGTGGTTTTATCTTCACTGCTGGATAGCCTTACGGCGATCCAGCAGGAAGTTCAGACCTCCCGATTAGAAAATCAGGACCTAAAAAGAGAATTGAGTACCTTGCGTAGAGAGGTGGCTGGACTCTCACGAAAGGGCACTGGGGCGGGTTCGTATATTAGAGAAGCTACTTTACCGCCTCCAGGACCTATTGCACCTCCCCTTGCTACAGCAGCCACACACGTGGGTGGGTTCTTTACCGTCCCTCCTGTTCCTGCCACGGCCTCTGATCATGCCCCCACAGTTCATGTAATCCAGAATACAGGGATCCCTCTGGCACCACCCGAGCGTTTCTATGGAGAACCGAAGAAATTCAAGACATTTCTACACCAATGTAGACTCCACTTATTGTGTAAACCTGTCGTCTTCCAGACTGAGGCTGCTAAAACCGCTTTTATGATGTCCTACATGGGGGGAAACGCGGCCAGCTGGACCATACCCCTGATGGAGAGAAATGACCCCATGCCGCATTCCTTCCCTGACTTTTGTGCAGCCATGAGGAAATTGTTTGACCAAAAGTCTAACATGTTAACTTTGGACCGAGAATTGCTGAACCTCCGTCAAGGGTCCCAAGATTTACTGACATACATAACCTCCTTTAACCGGTTAGTGGTCGAAACTGACTGGCCCCAAGAGAAACGAACAACGCTGTTTTACCAAGGGTTGTGAGGGGAGCTGAAGGACGTCCTCGCGCAAGTGGTTCAATTGCCACAAACCTGTGAAGAGATGATTGATCTCACAGTTCAATTAGAACACCGCTTGTTGGACAGAAAGGGAGACAAGGGCAGAGGAGAACCCCGGGGTTGGTACCCCAAACCGAAACAAGTCATCGAAGACCATCCCAAGACAGTGGAAGGAACAGAGCCCATGCAAATCAGGGGCATCCGAGGTCCCCTTACCACCGAAGAAAGGGAAAAGAGACGAAAAATGAAACTATGCCTATATTGCGGGAAAGGAGGGCATTTCATTAGAGAATGTGGGGTTACGCCACGGAAACAAGCCATCTTGGGAACCCAAGAGGTGGCGGAAAACTGAGCAGCTCGAGCCAGAAGGAGATCACTGGGTCGGCGGACAACATGCTAAGGTCTCTACTATCATAGCCAATACGTTACAACCGGCTGTGGCTCATTTATGTGTAGATGTATTGTTGTGGGTTACCAAGGACAACCCCAGGGAAGTAGCGGCACTATTGGATTCAGGTGCTACCGGAAACTATATGGACCAAGGGTATGCGTTAACCATCTGTGTTCCGTGAGAAATGAAGAAAAAACCCGAGTACGTGAAGGCTGTGGATGGATCAGCTCTTACCTCGGGACCAGTCACATCGCATACGCTTCCTTTATTGATGCGAGTCAACACAGAGCACTACGAATATATACAATTCGATCTTATTGATGCACCGCAATTTCGGCTCATCCTCGGCATGCTGTGGCTCACTCTACACGATCCTGTTGTTAGCTGGGCTGCTCGCACCGTGACCCTGAACTCCCAACTACTGTCGACAGACATGCAACCAACAGACAGCACCTTCAGTCATAACCATGAACTCTCAGGCCAGTCTCTTGGCCACTGCATGTTCACAACACACCTGCAGCGGTACCATCTCCTTACCTGAGGAGTATGAAGAGTACAGGCCTCTCTTTGACAAACAAAAGGCTACGCGGCTTCCTCCGCACAGCGTGTACGATTGTCGTATTGAACTCACGCCGGGAACAGACATCCCATGTAGTAGGGTTTACGCGTTAACCGAACCATAGACCTTGTACTTGAAGAACTATCTTGAGGAGAACCTGGCTTCCGGCTTTATCGCACCTTCCTCATCGCCGGCTTCGTCCCCTCTTTTCTTCATACCGAAGAAAGATTGTGACGAGCTCAGGCCCTGTATCGACTATAGAGCTATAAACAGCATCACCGTGAAGAACCGGTACCCCCTGCCATTGAGTCCAGTCCTTCTGGACCAACTTAAAGGAGCCCGTTACTTCACGAAGTTGGACCTCAGAGGCGCTTATCACCTGGTAAGGGTAAAAAGCGGGGATGAATGGAAGACCGCCTTCCGGACTAAGTTCGGACTTTTTGAATACAGGGTAATGCCCTTTGGGCGCTGCAACGCACCGGCAGCATTCCAATACTTCATGGATGAAGTACTAAGGGGTTTGCTTGACACTACCTGCATAGTGTACATAGACGACAGCCTCAGCTATTAAAAAAAAATAAAAAAATTAAAAAAAAATCCGATTGGCCGCACTCTGCTAGTCCTACCAGCGTGTTACCCCAAAGAATTGTGGTCCGTGAAGTAGCGACGGCGGGTACGCCTATGCCAAAAGTTTAAAATGAAAATAAGTGTCGCGTTAGCCATCCCTGGACACGTGTTTCGAGGTAGTTGCCTCTCGTCAGCAGGGAGTAGGTATGTGTGTAGGGTTGCTGCGTAGGCTGCCAAAAAATATTCTCAGGTAAAGTACCACTCAAGGCGCGCAGGTGCGTAGCCATGGGCTCGTCAGCCCCACCGGCTCAAGGGAGCCTGAATGTAAACAAAAATCCGATTGGCCGCACTCTGCTAGTCCTACCAGCGTGTTACCCCAAAGAATTGTGGTCCGTGAAGTAGCGTCGGCGGGTACGCCTATGCCAAAAGTTTAAAATGAAAATAAGTGTCGCGTTAGCCATCCCTGGACACGTGTTTCGAGGTAGTTGCCTCTCGTCAGCAGGGAGTAGGTATGTGTGTAGGGTTGCTGCGTAGGCTGCCAAAAAATATTCTCAGGTAAAGTACCACTCAAGGCACGCAGGTGCGTAGCCATGGGCTCGTCAGCCCCACCGGCTCAAGGGAGCCTGAATGTAAACAAAAATCCAATTGGCCGAACTCTGCTAGTCCTACCAGCGTGTTATCCCAAAGAATTGTGGTCCGTGAAGTAGCGTCGGCGGGTACGCCTATACCAAAAGTTTAAAATGAAAATAAGTCTCGCGTTAGCCATCCCTGGACACGTGTTTCGAGGTAGTTGCCTCTCGTCAGCAGGGAGTAGGTATGTGTGTAGGGTTGCTGCGTAGGCTGCCAAAAAATATTCTCAGGTAAAGTACCACTCAAGGCGCGCAGGTGCGTAGCCATGGGCTCGTCAGCCCCACCGGCTCAAGGGAGCCTGAATGTAAACAAAAATCCGATTGGCCGCACTCTGCTAGTCCTACCAGCGTGTTACCCCAAAGAATTGTGGTCCGTGAAGTAGCGTTGGCGGATACGCCTATGCCAAAAGTTTAAAATGAAAATAAGTGTCGCATTAGCCATCCCTGGACACGTGTTTCGAGGTAGTTGCCTCTTGTCAGCAGGGAGTAGGTATGTGTGTAGGGTTGCTGCGTAGGCTGCCAAAAAATATTCTCAGGTAAAGCACCACTCAAGGCGCGCAGGTGCGTAGCCATGGGCTCGTCAGCCCCACTGGCTCAAGGGAGCCTGAATGTAAACAAAAATCTGATTGGCCGCACTCTGCTAGTCCTACCAGCGTGTTACCCCAAAGAATTGTGGTCCGTGAAGTAGCGTCGGCGGGTACGCCTATGCCAAAAGTTTAAAATGAAAATAAGTGTCGCGTTAGCCATCCCTGGACACGTGTTTCGAGGTAGTTGCCTCTCGTCAGCAGGAAGTAGGTATGTGTGTAGGGTTGCTGCGTAGGCTGCCAAAAAATATTCTCAGGTAAAGTACCACTCAAGGCGCGCAGGTGCGTAGCCATGGGCTCGTCAGCCCCACCGGCTCAAGGGAGCCTGAATGTAAACAAAAATCCGATTGGCCGCACTCTGCTAGTCCTACCAGCGTGTTACCCCAAAGAATTGTGGTCCGTGAAGTAGCGTCGGCGGGTACGCCTATGCCAAAAGTTTAAAATGAAAATAAGTGTCGCGTTAGCCATCCCTGGACATGTGTTTCGAGGTAGTTGCCTCTCGTCAGCAGGGAGTAGGTATGTGTGTAGGGTTGCTGCGTAGGCTGCCAAAACATATTCTGAGGTAAAGTACCACTCAAGGCGCGCAGGTGCGTAGCCATGGGCTCGTCAGCCCCACCGGCTCAAGGGAGCCTGAATGTAAACAAAAATCTGATTGGCCGCACTCTGCTAGTCCTACCAGCGTGTTACCCCAAAGAATTGTGGTCCATGAAGTAGCGTCGGTGGGTACGCCTATGCCAAAAGTTTAAAATGAAAATAAGTGTCGCGTTAGCCATCCCTGGACACGTGTTTCGAGGTAGTTGCCTCTCGTCAGCAGGGAGTAGGTATGTGTGTAGGGTTGCTGCGTAGGCTGCCAAAAAATATTCTCAGGTAAAGTACCACTCAAGGCGCGCAGGTGCGTAGCCATGGGCTCGTCAGCCTGCTGACGAGAGGCAACTACCTCGAAACACGTGTCCAGGGATGGCTAACGCGACATTTATTTTCATTTTAAACTTTTGGCATAGGCGTACCCGCCGACGCTACTTCATGGACCACAATTCTTTGGGGCAACACGCTGATAGGACTAGCAGAGTGCGGCCAATCGGATTTTTGTTTATATTCAGGCTCCCTTGAACCGGTGGGGCTGACGAGCCCATGGCTACGCAGCTGCGCGCCTTGAGTGGTACTTTACCTGAGAATATTTTTTGGCAGCCTACGCAGCAACCCCACACACATACCTACTCCCTGCTGACGAGAGGCAACTACCTCGAAACACGTGTCCAGGGATGGCTAACGCGACACTCACTTTCATTTTAAACTTTTGGCATAGGCGTACCCGCCGACGCTACTTCATGGACCACAATTCTTTGGGGCAACACGCTGATAGGACTAGCAGAGTGCGGCCAATCGGATTTTTGTTTATATTCAGGCTCCCTTGAACCGGTGGGGCTGACGAGCCCATGGCTACGCACCTGCGCGCCTGGAGTGGTACTTTACCTGAGAATATTTTTTGGCAGCCTACGCAGCAACCCCACACACATACCTACTCCCTGCTGACGAGAGGCAACTACCTCGAAACACGTGTCCAGGGATGGCTAACGCGACACTCACTTTCATTTTAAACTTTTGGCATAGGCGTACCCGCCGACGCTACTTCATGGACCACAATTCTTTGGGGCAACACGCTGATAGGACTAGCAGAGTGCGGCCAATCGGATTTTTATCCGCATCTATTCATCCTGTCCCCGAGGACATGTGAATCACGTCAAAGAGGTCCTAAGTAGACTCCGTCAACATGAGCTGTATGCGAAACTGGAGAAATGCTTCTTCAACGTCCAGGAGGTAGCCTTTTTGGGGTATGAGATCAACGCCCAGGGCTTTCAAATGGAATCCGGAAAGGTCGAGGCCATCACTCAGTGGAAAACCCCTCCAAATGTGAAATCCATCCAGAGTTTTTTGGGTTTCGCTAACTATTATAGGAGATTTATCAAGGACTTCTCCAAGATTATACACCCCATCTCCTGTTTATTACGAAAAGGCATACCATTTGTGTGGGGAGACGAAGCTGAAAGTTCCTTCCAGTTGTTAAAGTCCAAATTCACTCAAGCTCCCATCCTTCGACATCCGGATACACACCTCCCTTTCATAGTAGAGACGGATGCCTCGCAATATGCCTTGGGAGGAGTACTGTCGCAAAGACATCCAGATACACCCCGTGGCATATTTCTCGAAAAAACGTACCCCCAGTGAAGTTAATTACTCTATTACCGATAAGGAATTGCTGGCTATAAAAAGGATTTTTATCCTCATCTATTCATCCTGTCCCCGAGGACATGTGAATCACGTCAAAGAGGTCCTAAGTAGACTCCGTCAACATGAGCTGTATGCGAAACTGGAGAAATGCTTCTTCAACGTCCAGGAGGTAGCCTTTTTGGGGTATGAGATCAACGCCCAGGGCTTTCGAATGGAATCCGGAAAGGTCGAGGCCATCACTCAGTGGAAAACCCCTCCAAATGTGAAATCCATCCAGAGTTTTTTGGGTTTCGCTAACTATTATAGGAGATTTATCAAGGACTTCTCCAAGATTATACACCCCATCTCCTGTTTATTACGAAAAGGCATACCATTTGTGTGGGGAGACGAAGCTGAAAGTTCCTTCCAGTTGTTAAAGTCCAGATTCACTCAAGCTCCCATCCTTCGACATCCGGACACACACCTCCCTTTCATAGTAGAGACGGATGCCTCGCAATATGCCTTGGGAGGAGTACTGTCGCAAAGACATCCAGATACACCCCGTGGCATATTTCTCGAAAAAACTTACCCCCAGTGAAGTTAATTACTCTATTACCGATAAGGAATTGCTGGCTATAAAAAGGGCTTGCGAAGAATGGAGACACTATCTTCTGGGAGCCCAGCATACCATTGAGATCTATACGGACCATCGCAATCTATGATTTCTAAAGACTGCTAAGGCCCTTACACCTTGCCAATTACGTTGGACCCTTTTCTTCTCGGAATACGACTTCGCGATAAAGTACCGCCCAGGACCCCAGAATGGGAAAGCGGATGCCCTCTCTCGCAGTATGACCACAGAGGAAGAAACACCGTCAGACACCCCGTTTCTTACTTAAGGAAAAAGTATTTCAATACCACTCCATCGCCCTCCTAATCCATCAAGACTTTGTGGCAGAAGTCAAGGCAGCCACGACCAGCTTGGACGGGCAGACCTGGCTAGACGAGGACCCCGACCATAGAACAGTTGAGAACGGGTTGCTATACCGTTACCAAGCGTTGTACGTGCCCCTCCCTGACCTGCAAGTACAAGTCCTTCGGTGGGCACACGATTCTTTATTGGGAGGGCACTTGGGAATCCACAAAACGATAGCCTGTGTAGAGCGCTCCTTCTGGTGGCCGTCTTTGAAGGAAGACATCCGGAACTACGTTCAGAGTTGTAGTGTGTGTGCACAAGGGAAAGCTAAACACTCCAAACCAACAGGACTGCTGCAACCGATACCTATCCCTCCTAGGCCCTGGCATACGGTGTCCATGGACTTTATTGTAGAGATGCCCCCCTGCCAAGGATTCACGACGATCCTAGTGATAGTGGACCACTTAACAAAAATGGGCCACTTTATACCAGTAATTGGGCTTCCCTCTTCCTCAGAACTAGCCCTTCTCATCCTACAACATGTAGTGAGAGCCCACGGGATACCCAGTGTTTTCATTACAGACCGGGGAACACAGTTCACCTCCCGCTTCTGGAAGGTCTTGTGCAAAACCATGGGGATAGACGCTCGCCTTTCTTCCAGCTACCACCCACAAACAAATGGAAAAACAGAAAGGCTAAACCAGACATTGGAGCAATACCTCCGGTCTTTTGCTCTCCAAAACACCACGGATTGGGTCACCTTAGTATGGATGGCAGAATTCGTATATAACAACGCAGACCATGCAACATTGCGGTGTTCCCCTTTTTTTTTGTCTAAACGGACACCATCCGAACATACTCCCTTTTGAGTGGCCAGTAGTAACCAAACTCCCGAGCATACAAGAGCACCATGCTCACCTTAGGGCAGTCCTATTGGATGCAAAGCAACACCTGATAACAGCCCAGGCAGCACAAAAACACTTCGCTGACAAAAAACGGACCAAAGAGCCCGAATATCAGGTAGGGGTAAAAGTCTGGCTAGCCACAAAACACTTACACCTAAAAGGGGTAGGCAAGTTGAAACCCAAATACATCGGTCCTTATAGCATCGAGAAGATTATCAACCCGGTCACCATGAAATTGACCTTACCCCCGGCATGGCACATACACCCTGTATTCCACGCATCCCTGCTCCAACCCTGTCCTGCACACATGAGATTACCTGACAGACTCCCTCCCATAGACGTAGATGGTCAGGAGGAATATGAGGTCCAGAAACTGTTAGATTCCAGACTAGTGCGGGGAAGGGTGCAGTACCTCGTTGAGTGGAAAGGGTATGGAGTAGAAGATAGAACATGGGAACCATTGCAGAATCTCCACTGCCCGGAATTATTAGAACTCTTTCATAAGGACAATCCAGGGAAACCAGGCCGCCCGCCGAGACGGCGGTCCTTGAGAGGGAGCTCTGTAACGGTAATAAGCTGTGTCCGGCATGGTCCGGGCCTCTCGCACCCCCGCAAGTCCACCTGCAGCTGTGGGCGATGGCGTAGGCGGTCAGGGCGCCGACGGGACTGCAACTCCCAGGAGGCAATTGGGCCTGACGTGCAACAACACGGCTCCCATACGCGGCATTCCCTACTTAAGCACCGCCTCCGTAACGGGAGGGTGCTTGACAATCCTTCCCAGTAGCTGACGGCGAGGGGACGCTTCCCGTCCTCCTCGCAGTTCCCACCCTGTTTGCAGTTACCCTGTCAAGCTTGTGGCTCGCGGACGCTTGCCTTCCCGCTGGGAAATTCTGTTCCCGCAACATCAACTGCCGGGCGCCGCCGTGCGCCATTCTGGACCCTGGGAACCGAACACGAGACATCATTATCGGAGCTCCAAGGGCGGACGCTTTCCGTCCCGCCTCGGAGTGAGTAGGGTGCTCTGAGGGCGGACGCTTTCCTACTCGCCTCAGAGTCGAAGAGTAGAGTCCCCGTCTTGCACAGGTAAAGAGTACGTTACCGAACCTCCATCCTCGGCATTTCCACGTTTGCCTTGACTCAAAGGGCAAGACGCTGAGAAACGCGAGGGCTCTTTACACTAAGTACTACATTTCCTTCTGATTCCCTTGCAGAGGGAGCAACATTGTTTCAGTGGTGCTTTTTATGCTTCATCATATGTGACGTGGAGAAATCTTTATTTGGGGAACGTTTGTTTACCGCTTGCTGTGGAGATAACAGCCAGGCGGCTTGATTTCACGTACAAATCCACATAGTTATGTGCATGGTCTTATGAATCTAATTCTGGCGAGGTAGCGAAAGGACATGGATAAAGACGCCAGTATCTTCAAGACACTGTGAGTGAACTAAGGGTTATATCTATGGGGGTGATAGTCACCTAGAAACACCCTAGGTAGTTGAATATCCGTCTGTCTTTTGTCATTCTGCAGTACGTCGATAGAAGGAGCCTAGACCTGCCACAATACCCTGAAGTGCAAGACCCCTGCACTGCCTAATCCATCTTCTCTTCCCTGTTCCCCGGAGTGCTAGTTCCCATAGATGTGTTCCCTACACTGTGGGGGGTTGTGCCCTGGAGAATAGGGAGGCCTTGCTGCTTGCCGCTGTCCCCGCTGGCTGTTGTGTTAAGGTTAGTGGCTTGTTCTTCTCTCTTGCGCTACTGACAACCCCGACAGCTGAGCCCCTTTGGGTCCTCCTCATATATTTTCTTAATTCATTTACAGGGCATCGGGACCAAGTCCCTGAGTCTTGCAATGGCTATCAAAACAAATTGTTCAGGTTGTCACTAACTAATCAGAATTCACTAGTATTCTTCAAATTGATTAATCAGAGCATATCTGGACACCAAGGGGTCTATGAGGATGGAAGTCGGAAAACCATCCTGACCGCCATGGCAATGGAAATCAAACGTCCGCTGGTACCGCGGCAAAAACGGTGGTCCGATTAGGATCAAACACCCAAAATTCCCGACCGTGGTGGAACGATGCCACGAAAGACCGCTTGTAGCGGACGGAGCTGGTGAAAATCCGTCAGCGGCGGTCGGATTCACGGCAGAAACACACAAAACCGCCGCGAGGCCAGCGGAAGGACCGCACATAAAATTAGGATTCCATCGAGGTGTCAGCGGGATAATCCGCTGTTTCCGACCGCCGCAATCGCAAACAGTGATGAATGGGAGAGCCGGTGGAAGGGCTGTTGCATAGCCACCGCCGCGGACGATCCGTGACAAATATGGCGGTCGACAAAAAAAACACACAACAAGGTCACCAAGTGCACACATCAAACTAGCTCAGGTCCCAAAAACACCTAACACACCCCAATGACACCCCCATGCCAACTTAAAAAAACAAATCCCAGAACAACCCACACAACACACCTAACAGCAATATTCCATTTTGACACACCCACATAGCTGAGAATAAAACAGCCCCTTCCCTGACCAGAATCCTTTGCACTACCCCAGCCCTGAAGGAAATAAACCCTGGAGCACATTGATTGGATTGGCAAAACACCACACATCTCACCAGCACAACAACACACACACACCACCTACACCACCCTCACAACTGCACCTCAAACCATTTGCACATCACACACCATGGCACAAATGAAAATGGCCAAATTCACTAAGAGTGAGTTGTCAGTCATGGCAGATGAGATAATCAGAGTAGAACCACAATTGTTTGATACCCTGGTCCAACAGACACCATTAGCCACCAGAGCGCAAATATGGGCAAGGATAGTTGACAAGGTCAATGCAGTAGGGACCACCCCACGCAGCAAGCAGGAAATCCTGAAGCGTTGGCATGACCTGAAGAGGACGGTGAAAGAAAAAAACAACAAGAACCATCAGCTGGCTCAGATGACTGGCGGTGGCCCTCCCATTCCACCAAGAACATTCACTGCATGGGAGGAGAAGGTGCTTGCCATACAGCATCCAGAGAGTCTCACAGGAATAGCCGGGGGAGTGCAGCCTGGTAAGTACATACAAATGTATATCATTACACTGCTATGTACTGACTTGCACAACTACAAAGCTACACCTCCTTGGCCCAATTCCATTCATCTGCACCACCATACCTAAAACAGGTCTCACAGATTTAACATACACTCCATCTGAATCACCCCAAAAATAGCCAGCAACATTCCCAGGGTTGCATGTGTACAGGCAGACAGCACTACAACAACCACCAGGCCCTCTTGTTCCACAGCTCAGCAAGATGTAGCACTCCGACCACACCCAGAAGCATGAGGTAGCCATGGTATCACAACAACCAAACTTACAGGTAGGTAGCCATCTTCCCAGGAATGGGTGTTTGGGAGTGGGAGGCCTGCACTACAACTCCCACCAGGCACCCCTGTCCCACCCCTGAGCAGGATGTAACACTCTCCCCCACCCAGCCAGAAGCATGTGGCAGCCATTGTATCACAACAACCAAACTTACAGGTAGGTAGCCATCTTCCCAGGAAGGGGTGTTTGGGGTTGGGAGGCATGCACTACAACTTCCACCAGGCACCCCTGTCCCACCCCTGAGCAGGACATAGAACTCTCCCCCACCCAGCCAGAAGCATGTGGCAGCCATTCTATTACAACAACCAAACTTACAGGTAGGTAGCCATCTTCCTGGGAAGGGGTTTTTGGGGTTGGGAGGCCTGCACTACAACTCCCACCAGGCACCCCTGACCCACCCCTTAGCAGGATGTAGTGAAGAAATAAACACCTTCTCAGGGGTTTCACTGATACACCTGGCCCTTTTAAACCAACAAAGAAGAGATTGGTACAGAAGCTGTAATATAAAAACAATGCATTTATTAACCTCAGATGAGGGAGATTGTATCACGAAGTACCCTCAAGTCACTGTTGGAGGCATTCTAAGGAGTACAGCGAACAGGGGACTTATATACCCACACAGGGGCTCAAAAGAAGGCGGTACAAGAACACATGAGAAGAGTTACACACACAGATGGTCATACAGAAAATGCACAGTCAACAAGTAGGAGGAGTAATGAGTTGCTGACATCAGTTAGAACAGCCTGACAGTTCTATACTAGGAGCAGGTGCATTCTACCAGCTAGGCCCTTCTGAGCATGTGCGAGGTTCTGGAAGACGGAGAAAGAAAATGGCTAGCACATAGCTAACTAAAATGGCTGCGAAGTACAACATGGCTTTCAGCTCATGTTAACAGATTCCTGCAATCTTTAACAGTAGCACTCCCCAGCATGTGGCAGCCATTGTATTAGAACAACCAAACTTATAGGTAGGTAGCCATCTTCCCAGGAAGGAGCGTTTGGGGTTGGAAGGCCTGCACTACAACTCCCACCAGACACCCCTGAGCAGGATATAGCACTCTCCCCCACCCAGCCAGAAGCATGTGGCAGCCATTGTATCTCACCAACCAAACTTACAGGTAGGTAGCCATCTTAACAGGGAGGGGTGTTTGGTGGTGGGAGGCATGCACTACAACTCCCACCAGGCCCCCCTGTCCCACCCCTGAGCAGGATGTAGCACTCCCCACACCCAGAAGCATGTGGCAGCCATTGTATTACAACAACCAAACTTACAGGTAGGAGGGAGCCATCTTCACAGGGAGGGGGTGTGTGGTTAGCAAGCTTGCACCACAACTCCCACCAGGCACCCTTGTCACAAAGCACACCAGGATGGAGCACCCACCCCACCCAGAAGCATGTGGCAGCCATTGCTTTGCCCACTTCAAAGTAACAGGTAGGTAGCCATCTAAACAGGGAGGGGTGTTTGTGGTGAGGAAGCCTGCACTACAACTCCCAACAGGCCCCCTTGTGCCACAGCTCAGCATGATGGAACACCCCCCCCCCCCCACCCAAGAGCCATGTGCAACCAATCACTACCTCTGATCCACAGGAAGCCAGCCATCTTAACAGGGGGGGGTATTTGTGGGTGGGAAGCCAGCACAACAACTCCCACCAGGCACCCTTGTCACAAAGCACACCAGTATGGAGCACCCACCCCATCCCACCCAGAAGCATGTGGCAGCCATTGCATTGCTCACATCAAAGTAACAGGTAGGTAGTCATCTTCTCAAGAAGGGGTGGTTGGGAGGCCTGCACAACAACTCCCACCAGGCACCCCTGTCCCATACCTGAGCAGGATGTAGCACTCCCCCACACCCAGAAGCATGTGGCAGCCATTGTATTATAACAACCAAACTTACAGGTAGGTAGCCATCTTCCCAGGAAGGGGTGTTTGGAGGTGGGAGGCCTGCACTACAACTCCCACCAGGCACCCCTGTCCCAACCCTGAGCAGGATGTAGCACTCTACCATACACCCAGAGAGATGTGTCAGAAATTCAACCCAAATGTGACAATAGAACAAGTAAGTAGACAGTGCATGCACCCCACCATTCCTCTAAAAAAGCTTGGAGCCATATGACAACACGAGCCCTCAAATCCCACCTAAATTGACACTGATCCAATAGCAGACAACTAACCGTATGTAAATGTCACAGCAACCAAAGTGTGACTCACCAAATTACATGTTCAAGAAATTCAGGTCAAAATGATGCACAGCACTGAATGCGATCTGTAAGTTCCATGGGGGCAGAGCTGGAAGGACCATATGAAAACAAAGCAAGCACGGTTTGTAGAACAAATAAAGAAATGCACATGACATGACAAAGGTATGCATGAGATAACAATGGCTAGTTCATGCTCAGATGTAACATCTGCCAGGCAGAGTAATCAACAAAGATGCTTCACATAAAATCGTTGTGCTGCTAGTCGTCAGATGACATGTGATCGTAATCACAAAATCTGCACGTGGCACATGGTATCTATTGACATGTCACACCATGGACAAGTAATGTATGCTCCTCCACATCATGTCATGATGCACAGTACTGTGCAGACATACAATGTGAGAACTACTAAACTGTGTGGTGTATAACCTGTAAATAAGATACATCTAACACCAAGCTTGAGGGGTGCACGTCAATGACCATTTCTCCTCTGTCCCACAGGTGACCAAGAACTGACAGCAGGGGATGACGACACCAACCTGCAGAGCCAATCTCTACCCCCTGAACATGGACTCTCTGATGATGACTCCCTGGATTTCGAGGACGCGGAGCAAGAAGCCTGCCCATCAGGCATGCCAGGATGCACCAGGTCCCAGGACCCCACTGTCCCCCCACCACCACATCAGCAACAACAACTACGCTGACCCCTGCTGTAATGACCTGTGCGGCCTCCACTATCACCACCACCAGTGCTGCCTGCAATACTCTCCCTGCCTCACAGGATGACCACCCCACCCCACCAACTGAGGAGGGCAGGGAGAGTAGGCGAGTGCATAGAGGTGTGACGCAACAGGTCCGTGACAGCAGGGCAGGTGGGAGGACAAATGGGAGTTAAACATAACTGGACACTGGGAACGAAGCCCTGGCCAACATCGCCAGAGTCCTTGGGGCCTATGAACGAGCCCAGGGACAAACGGGCCAGGCTCTGGAAGATTCCCATGAGCTCCGCCTGCTGCTGAGGTCCATAGACACCTGCATGTGCCTAATCGTGGACCTCTTGGGCCAGCTAGTGGCGGTTCTTAGAGACAGACCTGCGGCCCAAACAACATCTCCACCTCCCTTCAGTGGCCCGCAGGATGACAGTTCCCCAACCTCCCCTGTGGCCACTGAGAGGGGGGATACCTCAGACCCCACTGGTCCCGCAGCAGAGGCCCCCCCTGCCACATGATCAAGGTGCCGTCCAAAGAAATCCCAGGGAGGATCCCGTCGCAAAGCACCAGCCAAACACCAGTCAAGGAGCCAGCCATGATGGCACCTCTCTTCACTATTTTTTTTTTTGTCCTCATACTGCAATAATTGGTGTAAGGAGTTTTCAGGGACCCCACCTTCATCGCACCGAACCTTTCATTACCCCATATTTCTTTTTTTTTTTTGTAGTCAAGTCAAAAAACACTTTATTCGATTATTAAAAATCATAAAAGTATACTATACAAATACATAATTTTTTAAAAAAATTCCAGAGCATATCAAATACATAAAAGCCAGTAACATATACATAAAAATCAGTTCAAATATACACTAAGGTTTTATATTGACAGATATTTCATAATTCATAACCCTGGTATTTCATATAATACAGGAAAATTAATTTATATTATAGAATTAGAATTTAAAGAAGTATTTACTGTACCAACACTTACATTCATCCGGAGTCTCTTTCCTCTAGCACGGATTGAAGCAATCAGAAAATTAGCTACACCAAACATCACTAAAGGGGTCTCCAATAACTGAAGATAATACAATGCAGGTTTATACTTTACAAACCCCTTTTCCCTTAACAGTGGTTTGATGAACTTTTTCCTACTTTCCTCATAAAAAGAACAGAAAAACACAAAATGTGTCTGATCTTGATCGGAGAAATTGTCACATTCACAAGGCACATTCTCCCTTAGATTACACCATTTATCGTAAATACCCAACAGGAAATGTGCCTGGTTAAATCTGAATTTTGTTAGAAGCCACCGATGGTAAGGTCTAGTAACAATGGTCAAATAAGGTTGGATTGACAGTGTCGAAATCAACAAGTAGTGTGACCTAACTGTTGGCTTAATAATTTCCTTTGCTTCTCGATCTAATTCTCGTGTTTTCATAAAATGAGTTTTTACCCAAGTAATATCTTCCTTGGTCAGATTTTCCGGATGCAGGTATAGTTCAGGGCGACCCAGAAGTGCTGCAGATGTTTTAATAAATGTCAACCACAAAATATCTGCCACTTTGTCGCGCCCCATACAATCCTTAATAATCTTATGGTTTAATGTAAAGTTGGGGTTCAACCAAATTCTAATCCATAATAAAAGCGGTGCCATATTTAACATATCTGTAATATACCCTATCCCTATTTCCAAATGCACTGCAAAGGAAGATGTAGATTGAGGGAGCCCCAAGACAGATCGCAAGAATTTGTTTTCTTCTCTTTGTAAGGGGGCTAGGTCTTTATAGCCCCAAATTGCTGCCCCATACCTTGCTATGGCTAGAGTTTTTGATCTGTAGATCTTTAGTATGGCCTCAGCTGGTTTGCCCCCTAACCTTTTCGCAAAGCCTAATATAGCTGCCGCAGATCTTTTCACGGCTACTACTTTGTTAGCAACTTGGGGTACCCACGACCCCATATCATCGAACACTACGCCAAGATAGGTGAAAACTTTCACACTCGATATTACTTGGCCATTACAAGTGAGAGTTTTCATGTTGTTCCTGCCTTTCCCTATAGCCATGACATGCGATTTCTCTACATTTATCACAAGGTCCAGCTTTTGCATAAAGTCCCCAAAAGAATTTAACAGATGTTGTAGACCCACAGGGGTCCTTGACAGCAGCACCGTGTCGTCAGCATACAATAAAACAGGCACTGGGACTCCCCCCATGCGCGGGACATCAACAGATGCTGCCACCAAGGTAGAACCCAGTGAGTTTATGTATAAAGAAAATAACATTGGGGCCAGGATACACCCCTGGCGGACTCCCCTTCCGGACTTGAGACCATCAGTACACTTCCCGTCTTGTGATATACGAATAACCGCAGTCAGATCTCTATGGAGCTCTGCCAAGAAATTCACCAAGGCCCGATCTAAACCCAGCTCCAGGAGCATTGTCCACAGTTTCGATCTGTTAACTAGATCGAAAGCCGTGGCCAAGTCCATGAAGGCCAGGTAGATTGCCCCTTTTGTCGCAACAGTATATTTACTGACTATTAGATGTAGATTCAGGCACTGGTCTTCGGTGCCTCGACCACTTCTAAAGCCATACTGTGCATTACACAGGATGTCGTTATTAGATGCCCATGCGGAAATTTTAGACAGAATAACCTTCCCCGGTATTTTAAAGGAGGAGTCCAATAATGATATGGGCCGATAACATCTAGGGTCCCCCCTCTGGCCCTTCTTAAAAATCGGGACAATAATAGCCCGTGACCAGGATGTAGGGAATCTGCTATTGTCAATAGAAACCACATTAAAAACATTAGTAAGGACTATTGACCATATTTCAGGATGTGCTTTAAACATATCAGCAGATACCCCATCTGGGCCAGGGGCCTTATGACTAACCGTCTCCTCTATAGCCTTTTGTGTTTCTTTGATCGTGAATCTCAATGGAGGCTCCGATTCCTCGCTTACTGTAGAAACAAAAACGTCTACTGGGAGGTCACTGCCATAAATTTTCCCAAAATGCTCAAGCCAATCTCGTTCCGGTATGTTTAGTTCAAGCGGGGTATTATCCTTATCATTAAAAAGTGGAGAGTTAACAATTTCCCAGAATTTGGAACTGTCCCTCAAGCTAGCCTTGTCATACAATGAGTCCCAAGCATTTTTTTTTATATCACTCTTCCGTGCCTCAACAGTCATTTTGTAGAATGTTCTTAGCCTGGCCACTTCCTTGCTATCTCTGGGGGACTTTTTTAGTTCCACCAGTAAATTACTGTGGGCTTTGGAGCATTTTGTGTCAAACCATCCATGTGGTTTTTGCTCCTTATGTGATATCTTGCATGTCAGATCCAGGGCCACTTGTTTACAAATAGAATCAAATGAGGAGATAATATCCCCTCCCTGCCTTAGCGGGTCTAAACAAGTATTCATTTCCTTGCCCATCTTCTCGCTTAATGTGGAATAGAACACCTCTGGGATTATCTTACTCCATTTTAGACGGCTTCCCTGGTCCTGAACAAATAACTCCCGGGGGGGTACTGTATTTATATTTTCAATACGTAGATATGGGTTGTTATTGCTTAATTCCAGTAACACTGGATTATGGTCGCTAAATGTAGCTTGTATTGCATTATAGAAAATTACATTTCGCAACAAACCTGGTGAGACAAATATAAAATCTATAATTGTATTACTGTCCCTAGCACTATATGTTGCTACCCGGTCATTAATATCAGAAAATTCCGGCTCAGCTAGATCAACATCGGACAATAGTTCTTCTAGGGAAGCCCCATTTGATGAGTGTTCAAAATGTGAGTAGGGCAAGCAATCTACATCTGTTTTATCCCTATACTGGCAGTTTAACTGGCACAAGTGTATATTAAAATCCCCGAAGAGAATAAAATGAACAAAAGTGGTTTGACTTTGCTTATAATTCATTAAAAACTTTGCTAGTTCATTAATGTTTCCATTACAGTGCGTAGCATATGGGGCATTATAAAAATTAACATACAACATTTTGTGCTTATTAGGTAAAGTAAATTCCAATGCTAAAAAGTTGGGGGATGTAGGTCTTAAGATTTTCGCAGTTCCCATATGATTCACAGAAATTAGGAACATAAGCCCCCCTCTGTCTCTCCCTGAGCTTGAAGCTTGGGCAGCTTCAAAATACGATGAGTATCCATCTATCCAGAAATTACATTCCCTATCCCAGGTTTCCTGGAGTGCCACTACATCATACTCCTTAATTTGTTCCAGCCATATGTTGTCAGCCCTCTTAGAACGAAGCCCTGCAATATTCCAGCTAATAAATTTAACTGATTTCCCAGCACCCCTAACTGTGATTGGAGTACCATGTGTATGATGTGTATGAAACTTATGGGGTGCGTAGCAGGACAGTCAATCATTTTCATCTAGATGAGATAAAACTGTATATCTATTTGTTAAAGCCACAGTGGACCTATTAATAGGTCTACTAATATCAGTAAATTTTGAGGTAAAGC
This sequence comes from Triturus cristatus, assembly GCF_964204655.1. Classification (NCBI taxonomy): domain Eukaryota; kingdom Metazoa; phylum Chordata; class Amphibia; order Caudata; family Salamandridae; genus Triturus; species Triturus cristatus. Next base: position 663,102,011 of record NC_140594.1, read on the forward strand.
ATGGTGTCTGAAGGGCCCAAGTTGACAAACCAGCAGGACGTCTCGGAGCATCAAATTGACCCACCTCACCCGAAAATGATAATTGTGGGGGATTTGGGCGGGGGTAAAAATAACCTAGAGGTACCACTCGGACCTCACCTGTCTTAATGTCTGATGCATCCCAAAACAAACGAGCAACCTCATGGGGTCTATTAAAATTTACAATGATACAGTCTCCCGGTAGCTTTTTTGCCGTGTACCCCACCCAGTCGACTCGTCTCACCGTCATGATATGAGTAGATATATTTTTAGGGCCTGTACAATTTTCATCACACCATAACTTTACACTTTCTAGTAGAGAACCCTGTGGCTCTTCCTCCTCTGGGCTTAAAGGTGGTATATTTACTAGGACAGCGACAAAAGGAGTTGCCTCAGGTGGTAAATTTACACTGGGCTTCATACGCAGCCTTGTTTTCCCCTGTGGGACTCCATCTTTATTGGTAATAAATTTTGCCGATAAGGCATTGGAGTTACCCGCATCATGGCCCAGTTCGAAATTATCATTAGTCTTAGGTAATACAGTAACTGCTTTAGATGATATTGGGCATGGTTGGTTGTGTGGGAGTAAGGGCCGCTTTGAGCCTAAAGACGTGTCATTCCCTATTACTTCCATAAATGGATCATAATCAGTGGCAATCCCAGATTTTTTGGGTTGCGAGCAATCCGGCGTTATTAATGTTACCAACTTATTTATCTGATCACATTTCCCTAGTATTTCTGACACACATTCTTTCAAAGTCTCAATAATATCGTTAGCAATCTGAACAAGAATAGTTTCAAGAGGAGGAGCCTAGCGCGCATCCAAGATGGTCGCGTGAGCACAGGGCTCCCCGGACCCTTGCTGCTCCTCGGAATTTATCCTGATAATATCCTGATGTGGTTTATGGAATCTGGCAGATGAAGACCGGCTGAGCACGTATCTCTTTTCAGAACCCGAATCGGACCTGGGAATCCTGAGTTGTCGTTGTTCGAACTTTTGGGACCCACCCGACGGAGGTGCCCGGGGCGAAGGTGAACCGTGGAGCCGTGTCGTAATTGAACAACAGCGGCTGCAGTGCGGTGCCAGTAGCCGCTCTACCACTTTCGGTTTCACTTTCGGACTTCAGGGGGCTGGCCTGCGCACGCATTTGATGTGGCGGGGTGTTTCCTTGGCCTCTGCGCGAGGCCTTGTCTCCACCTGCCACTAGTGTGCCCATCGCCTTGGGTCCCCCCGCGCCGCTATATTGTGGTCCCTGGTGAGGAGCTGGTGTGCGGTGCCGGTGCCCCTACGACTCTTGATCGGCGGTCCCCTTCGGTGTCCGTGACCACATGGGGGGCAAGGGGGGCCCCGAGGGGCGTAAGACTAAGGCCTCCCTCCGCGGGGGACCGGTCCAGGCCAACAACATGGACCGCTACACTCAGGGCAGAGGGTCCCCTGGAGCGACCGCCCCCCCCCCCGGATGCCGCCGGTGGTGGCACGACCGTCTCTCCGGAGCTTTCCCTGCAGGACATCATGGGCGCCATCGATGGCATCAGGGAAACCATCGCCACGCAATACGAGGCCCTGGCCCGTAAAATCGACACGGTGGCAATCGATGTCACCTTAATTCGGGCAGATCTCTCCAAAACTAACGAGAGGGTTCAGGCTCTCGATGTGCGGACCTCCACCCTTGGTGCGGATGTGTCGGACCTGCAGGCCGCGCTTGGTGACATTAAGGCGGTCAACGATCAGATGGCCCGGCGGCTGGAGGACTTCGAGGGACGGGCCCGACGCAACAACATACGTGTCATAGGCGTACCGGAGTCCTCCGACAACCGCCCGGTTGACCTCCTGGTCGAGGAACTCATCCTCCAACAGTTGGCCCCTGCAGGCCTAAGTAAGTTCTTTGCCGTGGAGCGGGCCCATCGGGCGGTCGGCCACGGCCGGGGGCCCCCCCGAGGCCTATCGTGGCCAAACTGTTCCACTATAGAGACCGAGATGCGATTCTGCAGGCCTCACGGGTCCACGGCCCGGTTCGTCATGAGAACTCATCCATTAACTTTTATCCGGACTTTACCCAACTTGTCCAGAAACAGCGGATGGGATTCCAGGGGGTGAAGCGTCGTCTCCGTGAACTGGGCCTAAAGTACTCTATGCTCTACCCTGCAAAACTCCGAGTGGAACATGAGGATCGGACTGCCTTTTTTGACTCTCCTGTGGCCGTGAGTGACTGGCTGGACTCGCTGCCGGACAGAGGTGGCCGTCCCGGGCCCTCTGCAGGCGCCGAAGGTGACGGATCCCCTTTGGAGTGACTTTTGGTCCTTGATTTTGCCATTTTGCATTGTTCAGCGGGGTTTTACTTCTTTTGTTCATTTTGTCTCACTAGGACCTGTGTGGGGGGCGGGCGGGGACGGGTCCCTTTCCTCCTCCGGGGTCTTTTCGTAGAATGGGGTTAGTAGGGCGACAGGCACACTGCAAGTTGGGGGGGTTTTCTGGCCCGCAGGGGTGCAGGGTGGGGGGAGTTGGATTTGGGGGGGGGTTGGGGGGAGGGAGGGGTTGTTTTGCTGTGTGTTTTTTGTTCGCAGGGCGAGGTATTGATTTTTGTCCAGATTCGGGAACTGTGCTACTGACTGGGGGGCCTTTGATCTATTGGAGGGGATGGGGGGGACGGGTTGAGACTGATGTCATGGAACGTCAATGGGTTGGGGGATCGTATCAAACGGGGTGTAGTACTGCAGTATTTGCGTCGTCTGACTCCTGATGTGGTGTTTATCCAGGAGACGCATCTGGTTGGCAATGTTTGTCATGCAATGAACAGGGGGGGATACCGCCTCGTGGCCCATTCTGGTTTCACAACTGGTTCCAGGGGGGCGGGCATTCTCCTGCGATCCTCACTTCCGTTGGATATCACTAGGGTAGTCTCGGATGACAGAGGGCGCTATGTGTGTCTGACTGGGAGGTGGGAGGGGCAGCCCCTTTCCCTGGTCTCAGTTTACGTCCCCCCGGGCCTCCAGAACTCCACCTTCGCGGACTTGGGTCGAATGCTGCTTGAACTTCCGGATGGTCTTTTGCTTATGGGCGGGGACTTTAATTCGGTGGTTTCGGGTGACCTGGATCGTCACCCACCCAGGGCCCTCCCCGCTGCCCAGGCATGGCTTTGTGGACTGCTGGAGACCTTCGGCCTGGTGGATAGTTGGAGATTAATGCATCCGACCCAATGTCAGTACACCTTTCACTCTGGGGCGCATGGGAGTCTTTCTAGGTTAGACTATTTCCTTATGCCCGCGGCACAGACTGGTCGGATTCGAGAGGTTAGGCACCTGGCGCGGGGTATTTCCGATCATTCCCCGCTGTGGCTGCTCTTTGACACCGAGTCGCGGTCTGCAGGGCGGATCGCTCCCATTAACCCGTGGTACCTGCGAGACCCTACGACTCGCGACAGCCTGGTTAAGGCTATGGACCAATACTTCCTTGAAAACGAGGGGTCGGTGTCGTCCGCAATGTCCCTGTGGGAAGCCTTTAAAACCGTATTCCGCGGACACGCCCTCTCCCAGATAGTGGTGGCTAAGAAGCTCAAGAGTGAGGCAGTGGTGAAGCTGGAGACTGACATCTCGGGGCTGGAGTCGGCCTTGGAGACGGGTGTCACTCCGGACGGGCTCCATGCCCTCAGCCTGAAACAGTTTGAATACAGGTCTCTTGTCACTGACGCTGCCAAAACGATGTACAGGGAGCAGCAGGGTCGATTGTATGATGCCGGGGACAAGGCGGGAAAGTTGATTGCGTGGCTGGATAAGAAGGAGAGAGTGAATCGTGTGGTCCCGGAGCTGCGTGTCTCGGATGGAGTGTGTGTGACTGAGCCTGGTGAGATTGTGGAATGTTTCGCTGACCACCTCCGGGCCGTGTACTCCCCGGTGACTGATAGGGATGAAGAGGACTCTTGCCTTCTGCTGAGGGATATTGCTTTGCCCGGCCTGTCCGTCGAAGACCGTGAGCAGCTGGACGCCCCCTTGTCTGTAGATGAAATTGCAACTGCGATTCGGTCCCTTCGTTCGGGCAAGGCGATGGGTCCCAACGGGCTGCCTATTGAATTATATAAGTTGCGCCCGGATAAACTCGCGCCCTTCCTCCGTCGTATGTTTCAGGAGTCCCTTGAGGCAGGCTCCCTTCCTGACGACCAGCGTCTGGCTACGATAGTCGTGATCCCCAAGGACGGTAAGCCACGAGACCGCTGTGCCTCCTACAGGCCTATTTCACTGCTAAATGCAGAGCCTAAAATCCTGGCTAAAGTCCTTGCCAATCGTTTGTTGAGCGTCATCTGCGATTTGATTCATCCTGATCAATGCGGCTTCATCCCTCACCGTAACACCGCTCTTAACTTGCGGCGTCTTCACGGCGCCCTCGCCAGGGCGGAGTACCTCTCCGAACCAGCCGTGCTGGTTTCTTTAGACGCCACGATGGCCTTTGACACCATCGAGTGGCCATTCCTCTGGGCTGTCTTGACCAAATTCGGCTTTGGGGAGGGATTTCTTGGCTGGGTGAAGCTTCTTTACACGGGACCCATGGCTCAGGTGGTGGTTAATGGGCGGGTCTCTCGGCCCTTCGCTCTCGGTAGGGGTACGAGGCAGGGGTGCCCGTTGTCCCCTCTGCTCTTTGCTCTTGCCTTGGAGCCGCTCGCTGCTTGGCTCCGCTGGGAGCCCTCGATCAGAGGGATCCGGTGGGCCCCGGGCTTCGAGGATCGGGTCTCGTTGTATGCGGACGATATTCTCCTGTATCTCACCTCGCCGCGGCAGTCGCTTGATGTTCTCTTTGATGTTCTGACTTACTTTGAGAGAAATTCGGGTCTAACGATCAACTGGTCTAAATCCTGTGTCTATCCTATCTCCGGTGACCCTCCTCTCTTGCCGCCTCGGCTTCCGATCCAATTATCTCTGTCCGGCTTTAAATACTTGGGAATATACGTCTCGATGGACCCGGTGGCTCGCTATGAGCAGAATCTCCTGCTTCCACTTCGGCGTTTGAGGGAGGACACGGCTCGGTGGTGTAGGCTGCCCTTGTCCCCGCTGGGTCGGGCAGCACTGTTTAAAATGATGTCCCTTCCCAGATTCCTCTATGCACTTCAGAACTCCTTCGATGTCATTCCTGTGTCCTACTTTCGGGAGGTGGAGAGCCTGCAGAGGAGACTGGTGTGGGACGGACGGGCGCGTATCGCTCTGGCAAAGCTTACTCTCCCCTGGTACGACGGGGGCATCGCGCTTCCCGACATTCGCAGGTATTATTGGGCCTCACAGCTATCGGCCATTAACCATGCCACGTATGCGCCTGGCTTGAATCCGGCGTATGAGATGGATAAATTCCTGCTTCCCGGCGGAAACTATAACAGGGCACTTTACTCCAGCTCGGCTGGACGGACCCTCACGGGCCCTACTAAGATTGCGGTACGGATCTGGAAGGCGGCCAATGTAGCCATGGGCTGGAGTGAGCGATTAACATGTGCTACTCCTCTGTTTGCCTCCGACCGCCTGGGAAGCCTCTGGACAACGAAGGGGTTTGAACGTTGGGACACGATTGGTATTAGTAGAGTGGGAGACTTATGGATTAAGGGTGCGGTTAAAACATTCGCGGCGCTCCAGAGCGAATACGAACTTACGGAAAGGGAGTTCTTCCGCTACGCCCAGATTCGGCATGCCCTGCTCTCTGTTTTTGGGGAGGGGACCAAGATCCCGGCTTCTTCGCCCCTCGAGGACCGCATACTCGATGGTCATGTCCCCGACAGTACTATCTCTTTAATTTATAAAAACTTATCAATAGTCGGGCTGACCTCTTGGTGCGCCTCCGGGAGGCGTGGACGGGGGATGGGGTGGAACTGGACGACGAGGACTGGCAGTCCGCACTGTCGTCCCCCAAGGAAGTGGCCATTCCAGCCCGTCTACGCCTGGTCCAGCTTAAGATTCTCCACCGGGTGTATGTGACGGGTCCCCGTTTGGTCTCGATGGGATTTTCTGAAGACGGGCTCTGTAAGCGGGGATGTGGACTCAGTGCCACCTTTCTCCATATCCTTTGGGAGTGTCGCGAGGTGGCGGAATACTGGCGCCGGGTTCATGTGGTCATGGGACAAGTCACCGGGGTTGCGCTGCTGCCGGAGGTGCGTCGCTGTGTCCTGAATGTGTGGGAGCCCAATGATTATAACGCGGCTCAGACTCGGTGGGCGGCCCTGGGGAACATGATTGCCAAGAGAGAGAGAGATATAGCGCAGCTTTGGGGTTCCCAGCGGCCTCCCACCGTGTCCGTATGGAAGGAGAACATGGACTGGTGCATGTTCAGGGAGAAGACTGTGTATGTGGCTCGTGGTAAACCGGGGGCATGGGGTAGAATCTGGGGGCAATGGAACGCGTATCGTGGGGGTATCTGTATTCCCCCCCTAGTGGACACCGATATTGCTTTGTCCCCCTGACCCTTGATGGTTCCTTGCGACTTTTGGAATAACCGAATATAGACGTTCCTCTCCCGTGACCCCCCCCCGACCTATCAGTACTCCTTCCTCTTGATAGCTATTTGAAGGTCTGAAGTAGAATCCCCCGGATGTAGCCTGACCCACATTTTTTGCCCTTATGCCTCGCCTTTTGTTTTTATTTGTTATTTATGTTAAACCTATGTATCCTGCTTCCCTAGGACTATCCGGAGCCATGTACGGGGCTGGACCCCGGGAGTCGACTACTGCCTTAACATCTGTATGATCCTTTCTGAATCTAGCGGCCGGCCCTGGTGGTTGTAGGCCCATGTTTGTAATTGATTTATTGTTCAATAAAATTTTCAAAAAAAAAAAACAAAAAAAAAAAAGAATAGTTTCAATCTTGTCCGTAAGTACTTTTTCCACCATTTCTCTCATGCGAGTTTCAGAGTTACTTGTGGCTGGACGCGATTTAGGGGAATGATCCGTGATCTTCTTTAGTGGTTTCTTTATGAGCCTTTTCGCGCGCTTGGTCGCTGTACCAACAGTCTCTCGTGTGGGCTTTGATACAATGTCTGTACCCAAAGGGCTGGACTCCCCATGAGTTGTTAAAGTACACTGAGCCTGAGATAGCACATCCTTAGCAGACACAATCTGGATCACAGGTTCCAAAGGAATAACTTGTCTGCTGACCAATGGGGACACAGGGGGTTCCAAACAAGATTTTTCTAACCCAAGTACCAATTCTTTCTCTGCAATCTCTTGGTTTAGTTTCCCCACGACAGAGGTAAGGTAGGACATGATGTTATTAGATGTTACAGATATACGGGGAACTTTAGCTTTCCCAGCCCCCCCCGGAAGTTGATGGTTGTAATTTTCGCTTACCCATGATATTATCCTGTACTCAGGGGGTACGCCCGGCCCGTCCCCAGTCGTCCACGGACGGCCACAGACGGCCCGCCCTTTGCCCGGGCTTAGCCCGGCGCCGCCCGCGCGCGTCCCGCGACGCGGAGGGAGCCTCTGCAATTTAAGCGCCTCCGGGCGCGCTGCTCAGTGAAACCAGGAAGTGGCACCGGGAACTCTGGGAGCTGTAGTCTCCCCCCACAGCGGCCAGCGGTAGTGGTGGCGGCGGGGGAGACCAACAGCGTAACCGCCCCAGGAAGGATGCAGCAGGAGATGTCTGGAGATGTCCGCGGCGTCAGGTGAGTGTTTCCAAATGCCCCCGCTCCACCGAGGGAGCCTCTGCAATTTAAGCGCCTCCGGGCGCGCTGCTCAGTGGAACCAGGAAGTGGCACCGGGAACTCTGGGAGCTGTAGTCTCCCCCCACAGCGGCCAGCGGTAGTGGTGGCGGCGGGGGAGACCAACAGCATAACCGCCCCAGGAAGGATGCAGCAGGAGATGTCTGGAGATGTCCGCGGCGTCAGGTGAGTGTTTCCAAATGCCCCCAGCATGTAGACCAGCGGAGGTATTTCCCTTAGCGTGGCGGTAAGGGTCCCTTTGTTTCCATAACCAAATCCAATAAATGTTTCAGAGCTAGCCAATTGACTACTCAAACAGGCACCTTGCCTATTTATTTATTGCCATTGCATAATCCTTGGACATTGAATAACATAGGGTGAACTATCAGATGGAGAATAGTTACTTGGCAAGATCGGGTAGAGACATTTAAAGCTGTTCAAACTGTTCCCAAATTTCCCAAAAGTTATATTTTTTGCTGGATTTGCCCTTCCTATCCAGCTTATTTATTTTATGAATTGATGCCAACCAATCCCTATGTATAGGAGGTGCCGGGGTTACCCATTTGATGCATATTTCCCTTCTTGCTAATAAAATTAACAAAAAGAGTAGATTCCCTTTTTTCTTGGTTATCCTAACTAGGTGTTCAGACTGGTCAATCCCAAATATAATAAGATAAATACTTACATCAATTGGTCTTTCTAATAATGTGCTGAGCGTCTTACCCACTTCATGCCAAAATTCTTCGAGGAGTGGACATTGCCTGAACATATGCAGGTCATCAGCTTTCTCCTTACCACATTTTGGGCATTTCTTCGTTTTAGCCCCTCTAAACTTTGACAGCCTCTTCAGGGTCCAATAGGCTCTGTGGGTGGTAAACAAATGATTTCTCCTTAAGGCAGCAGGTTTCACTATGGACCAGCATTTTTCCATAGATGTTTGCCAATTTTTTTGTACATCCTGCGTTAGCAGTTCTTTTCCCCAGGTCTCATCCGGGACCGCAAAGTGTTCTTCACCAGCTGAGATGAGGGCCCAATACCATCGTAAAACTTCTTTTCTTTTGGGAGGTGAATTTTTCTGCATATCCTTCTCCATGGTTTCCTTTTTTGCTTTCTGTTAAAGTTTTTGCCCAACTTAAAAGTTGATAAAATTTATATTTTGATAAGGAACCCTTTGTTGTTAGTTCCACTTGATCCCACTCAATGATTTTGTTCTCTGACATCAGTTGACCCCACTTGAGTATTCCGGATGTTCTTAGTGGAACTGCAAGCCTATCTTTGAGGCATTCCGGGGTCCCTGGTGAGTCCCATGTAGTGGCATATTTGCTGTAATAGGGTATCCTAAGAGTACTTCTAATGTGGTACCATAACTTTGCCGCTGACTTGAGAACCTTCAGCTTCACTTTTTTTAAGAATTTCGGGTGTCCAAATTTATATAGAAAATGCCCTCCACTTCCGGTCATTGCTTGTAAATAGGCGGGATAGTACTCATACTCTTTTAGTAGTACCTTCATGTATTTAAATTGAAAAGCTCTACAGTATTCTAGCAAATCGGGACTAGCTATCCCTCCTTGTTCTTTTTTCCGCCTTAGTTTTTTCCAGGCTATTCTTGTCGCTTTTGATGACCATATAAAACTATTTAATTCCCCTTGTAGCTTCTTTATTGGTTCCCTCTTGAACTCTAATGTAATTGAGCTAAAAATGTACGTGAATCTGGGTAGGATTGACATTTTGAATATGTTCGACCTCCCCAAGAATGTCAGTGGTAGGCCCCCCATACTATAAGTAATTTCCTAGTCTCTACGAAAAGTGTTTTGAAATTTATCTGGGCTACTTTTTCCAGATCTTTAACCAGTTCTATGCCTAAATACCTTATTTTTTCTTTTACGAGGTGATTATTGCTACTGGAATTCCATTCCATTACTTCAGTTTTTGCTTGATTGATCAGGTATCCCGATACTCTCCCAAATTTTTCCAATGTTTCTTCTATAGTGTTTATTGATCCTACGAAATCTTCCGTGAAGATCATTAAATCATCTGCATAGAGAGCGACTTTTTTCTCCCATCCTTGATGTCAGAAGGGGGATATTTCCGGATTATTTCTGAGATTTTGTGCTAGGGGTTCGATGTATAAATTAAAAAGTAGGGGGGACAAGGGACATCCCTGTCTTGTACCTCTCTTGATCCTTATATCTTCTGTGAGGCTCCCGTTTATTAAGATCTTGGCCCTTGGATTACTATATAGTCTCTTTACCATTCCTTGGAAATTCTCTCCCAGTTTATATTTGACCAAAAGGCTATTCAAGAAAGACCATTTCACTCTATCGAATGCTTTAGCCGCATCAAAGGTAATTATAGATAGGGGTAACTGTTCTTGTATAGCTAGGTCGATTGGTCCAATTAGTTCATGTGTTAAGTCCTGAATCTGTCTCCCTTTCACAAACCCCTTTTGGTCGGTATTAATCAGAAGGCCGGCTACTTTCCCCAACCTCTTTGCCATGATCTGTGTAAATATTTTGTAGTCGCAGTTCAATAAAGATATTGGGCGATAAGACTCGCATTTACCTGGGATTTGCCTGGTTTTAGGAGGATATTGATTACTGCGTCATTCCAGGAGTCTGGAAATTCTCCTTTCTCTTCAAATATATTATTTAACAGATCCACAAGGGGGGGAACCAGAACTTCTCTTAAATGAATAAAGAGCTCATTAGGCAGGGCGTCCGGACCGGCAGCCTTGCCTTTCTTTAAACTTCTGAGACTTAATCTACTTCTTTATCTGTAATTTTAGCGTTTAGGTCTTCTCTTTCTTCTTGTGATAGTATTGGGAGAGCTAACCCTTCTAGATATTCTTGGAATTGTTCCTTTGCTGGCATGATGTCTTCTGTGTAGAGTTCTTCAACGAATTTAACAAACTCTGCATAATTACGGAGTCTTCAGTGCTTATTTCAGCAGAGTTCTTGGGCTGTATACCTACTATCTTATTTCTGGTTTGGTCAGTTTTTGTCTTCCATGCCAGCATTTTACTACATCCTTCTCCATATTCATAGTGGGACAGTTTACTGGCCTCCCATTTCTCTTTCACAGTACTTTCCAATATTTCCGCAAGGGCTTCTTTATTTATCGACCTTTCCAATACTATTTTTTCCTTTTCTGTGCCCACAGTTTGTGTGATTAATTGCATGGCAAGAGATTTTATTATGCCTTCAAGTTCGGTGATTTTATGTTTCATTTCTTTTTATTTGTATGCAGCTATACTGAGTAATTTTCCTCTTATTACTGCTTTATAGGCATCCCAAGCTACTTGAATAGAAGTACTATCTTTATTCATTTGAAAATAGTGTTCTGTTTCTTTCCTAAGTGCTTCTATATTCTGTGGATCCAAGAGAATTGTGCGGTCTACCGTCCATCTAACTACGGTGGTATTTTGTTTTATTTGGAGTTTTAGTAGAACTGCTGAATGGTCAGATAGGTGAGCAGGTAGATGTTCCACCTTTTGCGTACTATCTATTAGACTTCTGTCCTCCAAAAAGTATCTATTCTAGACCATTGCCCTAATTTTTTATTTTGAAATGTAAAAGCTTGCGCTTTATCTCCTTTCTCCTTCCAGATATCTGCCAAACCCAGATCTTTTATACAAATCCCCAACCAACCCCTAATTTTTAAAAGGTTTGCTTCCTTTCTTGGAGGGAGGCGGTCCACCTTAGGGTCTAAGATTATATTAAAGTCTCCCCCCATGATTATTGGGGAGGATACTGACAATAAGTGTGTATACAGCTTTTGTAACGGGTCTGGGTCTTCTGTGTTGGGCCCATAATAACCAACAATGGTGTATAGATTATTGATTATTCTTATTTTAGTTACCACCCATCTCCCTTTTTTATCTACTTCCACTGATTGTATTTTTGTTTTAAGAGATTTTTTGTATAATATTACTACTCCTTTAATACAACAGTCCTGGTTTGTACATGCATATGAATCTATCCATCTCTGAGTCCTTGCTATTTCTTCCCATTCATTTTTCAAGAGATGCGTTTCCTGTAATATTATAATTTCACTATCTACTGTTTTTAAATATTCTCTTGGTTCTAAGACCATTAACATTCCAAGAGAGTATGTTAACTACTGCTGAGTCTTTCTTCATTCTTTTATTTCTTTTTTGTTCGGGGGTCTCTCCACAGATGGGTCCCATTCTCCTTCATCTCTTTTTTCTTTTTGTGAGGACTCTTTTTTTATTTTTTCCCTAGTTTGCTCCCCACCCATGTGTTTACATTGCCTCCCTTCTTTCTTCACTGGGCAGTATTAATGGCCCTTTTGGGCTCCGTGCTCGCTTCGGTAATTTCAAATGAGTAATCTACTATTTTTCTTGCGTTTGACCTCGCATTTCTTCCAGGAAAAGCTCAACCTCCTTTGGCTCCCTAATGTTATGCATTTTATTCCTCCACATAATTCTTAGAGCCGCAGGGAACTTCATCTGGACTGTAGCCCCTAGAGATCTTAATTGCTGCATCTGTTGTCCGAGTTCCCATTGTCTGTCCTGGGTTGCCTTAGAGAAGTCCGATCTAATTCTAAAGGACCAATCATCTTTGTTGTAAGAGCCCTTTTTTAAGGTCTCATTTAGAATTTTTTCTTTGAGGGTGTAGGTTTTGAAATTTATTAAAATTTTCGGCGGGTTTTTTCTCATTTTGTTTTTACTGAAAGGGTCTCGATGCACCCTCTGTATATCTTCTGTTAAGACTTCCGCCTTTGCCCAGGGGAAGTTCTCTTCTAATAGAAGTACGATATATTTTTTTATGTCGTCCCCTTCTTGCCCCTCCGGCACGTTCAAAATTCTTAGGTTATTCCTCCTTGCTTGTAGTGGGTAGAAACGCCAATGACGGTGGAGAAGATGGCGGCCGGCTAGACTGACCGGTCGGGAGCTCCGTGCTCGCGAGGCAGTATACAGAAAACCACACATGGACATGAGCCAGGAAAACGCCTAATCGGAAAATTATGAAATAAGGAAGAAATACTAATGTCACTAGAGAAGTTTGTTGCATCCGGAAACACCGGAAAATCGGTAATTAAACTCAGACTTACCGTGCTGCACGAGAACGGCAAGGAAGCGACCCGGGTCAGCAGCGGTGCTCTCCGCCTGTTTTCCAGCTTATGGGCGGAGGCTCGGCGGCACGGCGAAACTGCCGAAGGGCGGCTGCAAGAGTCTCTTTCTTCTTCCGGGGCACTGTGAGAAGTGTAGGGCAAGGCACTGCGCAAGGCAAGCTTTCCTCCCACTCCGTGCTGAGCGGGGTAAGATCAGTGGGAAGTCGTTTGGCGGCCACAGAGCCATCCGGATTACAGGAGACATGTGCAGTGACCACTGGAGTACTTCCGGAGTCGCCCTGTATGAACCGGGTAAGCGGATCAGATAGTCTGGAGGGGGGATTCTCGCTGGAAAACACGGCGCTGGCAACTGGGGAAGGAGGGATTAGCACCTTACTACCAGGGGAGGAGCGGGGGAAATTTCCACTACCTCAGTGACAATAATAACGGGAAAAAAAGAGCTAGATAAAAGATCAAGCTATTGCCTCAGAAATAGACAGTTTGTGGAAACCACCCTGACTGCCACTATTAATCAAAACGTGCTTCGAAGCACGAAAAGGGGAAGTAAAAAACAGGCCACAATAGCAGTCCCTATCCCCCGAGCCAAAGGGAAGCAAGGAAACGGAAAAGGGCCAAGTGGAGGAGAGAGGGTCCCAGGCCCTAGAATCAAGGTTACTCCTTCCTTGAGATCATTTTTTAAAGTCCAAGTACAAGATCAAGATCAAGTGACAAAATCACTTTATCCCGGTAAAACCCAACGTGTGGATAACTCTATGAATAGTAAGGAGACTAAAAAGACTATGGATGAGTATAGAGCTCTAGCCCCTCAACAGCTGCATGGAATAAATGATACACCTAGCACGGAACATACTGAGCGGCATATAAAGCCCCCTGAGCTTACCCAAAACTCCACAGATCAAATTCTGGAGAAAATGTTGCAAGAAATGAGGGCAACATTCGCAATCTCTAAGGTTAACCAGTCTAAGATACAAGAGGCTTGTGAAATGCTAGACGCCAAGTTGAATGTATTAGGGGAGAGAGTAACAGCAGTAGAGGCAGCGGTGGAGACCCTCAGTAAAGAAGTGGAAGTAAATCAGAAGGAAATTAAGATGTTGAAAATAAATGATGAAAGCACTAGAGGTAAGCTAGAGTCCTTAGAAAATCCCTCTTTACTATTGCATTGACTTTGTTGACTGTCCATCCCCACACTGCTAGGTTAATGGCATCCGTCTGTTGGACTGGGTCACCACATCAATGAGGTGACTACTCGATTGTCTCATCTTCCATCACTGACAACTCATTGATTCACTATTCACCTTTTTGTATATATTCACTCCTCTGTCACTTATACCCATTGTAAATAAACACTCCTTACACACCTATGTATTCGTGTCTGCTCCATATTTATCACAGGATGTACAATGTTGACAATGATTACAATGTACCAGGAGCACGCATTGTTTGTAGGCAAGGAGAGGCTGAAGGGACCTAGGAAAACACAACAGAACAATATTCACTTGTCAGACGGTGGCATCACAGACATTACACAACACTTGTCATCAAGGCACTCACATCTGCACACATTACAATGAGCAACAGTACTGACAACAGACATCCTGTAGCAGTGCATAACTACCCTGTCCCAGAAACATTAGCAGCCAGCACAGAGCCAACAACAGGCAGCAGTCACAGAGCTATCCTAGGCCTTTTCACCAACAACATCAGCAGACAATGGCCCCGTTGCGTGTTTTCACTCACCTTCAAGAGAAGTAGCGATTGATGAGCTGTTGACGCAGGTCGACACCTTCCTCCTCTCCACTATCCTTGTCACTGGAAATGTGTGGGTTTGCAGGCAGGGCCCTCGGCTGCTCATCAGCGTCCAGGAGCAGGGGGATCTCCTTGCGCAAGGCCAGGTTGTGGAGCATGCAGCATGCAACTAACAATCTGACACACCTTTTCGGGCAAGTACATCAGTGCACCTCCGGTCTTGTCCAGGCAACGAAATCAGGACTTCCAGAGACCAAAAGTACGCTCCACCACACGACGAGTCCTCCAATGGGTATCATTGTAGTGGACTTCAGCCGGGGTTGTGGGATTCCACAGTGGGCTCAGCAACCAAGGCCAGTTGGGATATGCAGAGTCACCTAGGTGTGAGATACACAAACCGATTTTGTGATATAACTGAGGCAGAGGACAGCATATCACACATGCAGCATGTTACTTGACTCTACATACTCACAATCCATGCACGCTCCGGAAGCAGATTTGCCATCAGCTGTGGCACAATGCTGTTACGCAGGATGTACGAGTCATGGGCAGAGCTGGTAAATATGGCACAGACGTGTGAGATGATCATATCCGCCTGGCACACCACTTGCACATTGATGGAACGGAAATGTTTCCTGTTCCTGTAGATGTACTCACTTGCCTGTGGTGGAACCAGGACAATATGTGTGCAGTCAATGGCACCAACAACATTAGGGATGTGCCCAAGGGCATAAAAATCACCCTTCACAGCCGCCAATTCATGCTTCCTGGGGATATGGATGTATCTGTCCTTGTAGGTCATCATAGCAGACAGGACATCACGTAGCACCATGCTGAACATAGGCTGCGACATCCCACCTGTAGTGAACACTGTGTACTGGAATGAACAAGTAGCAAAGAAATGCAGGGCTGCCATCACCTTACACGTTGGTGTCAAAGCAGTCGGATACGTTCTGTGAGGCCGCAGGTGGGGCTCCAACAGAGCACATAGGCGATCCAGACGGAATTTCCGTATAACGTCCTCATCCTCCATGTCCACCAGCACAGTGAAGGGACAATGCACATTTGGTCGCCTTCTAGGTGAGATGAAAGGGGACACATGTCAATTCAATCCCCCTATGAGGTGTGTCCAACATTTTACGTTTTGACTGACACAACGCCAACAGTGACTGGCATCACAGTGCAGCTTACATCACAACTTACATGTAGGGACACCTTCAGCTACACTAGTCGTACACTTGACCACTGTTCACACAGTGAGTACCTCCAGAACAAAATCTGACTATGTGAATGCCCAAAAGTATATGTCCACATCTTGCAGAACCAGCACTGACAGTAGTTCATACACCATATGTGTGAAACAGCAACACTACTGGCTCCTACCTAGCTGCTGTACCTGCCACATCTTCTTGGGTAACTCGAACAGGGCACATATCAATAACACAGTGATCACAGTCTGTGCATTAAGATCAAGTATGTGCATGAGCCAATGAAACTAGACAGTGAAATATGCACATTGTGTAGTCAGACATTCATCACTGTGATTTGCTTAGTCACATCACACATTGACATGTGTACCCATTGGACAGTCCATCACAACACTGATCTGTGTACATGCCCAGCAATATCTCAAGTGACATGTGAGGGAGTACATGCCAATGTTTCCAATCATACACCAACATGGCATGTGTAGTCAGCAGTGGGCTAAATGTTACATTGGCATTGTGTGCACTATCTTTTGCCATGAATCAGGTGTCTACTGTGCACTGTTGAGAACTGGCCAGTGACACAGCATGATGTGTCCATAGGTGCTGTCAACGTGCTCCGCCACCCAAATCACGGTCATTGGCACCAATGTATGACAGCCATATCGCGGTAGCAACCGTCTGGCCCCTGAGGTGTGTCAACGCCAATGCCCACCGCAATCGCGGTAGTGATATACACATTGTAAAATGGCGGTTGCCATGCTCCGCCACCCAAATCACGGTCATTGGCACCAATGTATAGCAGCCATATTGCGGTAGCGACCGCCTGGCCCCTGCGGTGTGTCACTGCCAATGCCCACCGCAACTGCGGTAGTGATATACTCATTGTAAAATGGCGACTGGCATGCTCCGCCACCCAAATCACAGTCATTGGCACCAATGTATAGCAGCCATATCGCGGTAGCGACCGCCTGTCCCCTGTGGTATGTCACCGCCAATGCCAATGCCCTTACCGCCAATAGGAACAGCAATCGCGGTAGCCTAATGCATTTTTTAAAATAGCGGTAGGTGTGCTCTGCCACCGCGGTGCGGGTCATTGGATGCAATTGAAAGATGCACGATCGCGGGAGCAACCGCCTGGCCCCTGCGGTGTGTCACCGCCAATGCCCATGCCCTTACAGCCAATGGGAACCGCAATCGCAGTAGCCAAAAGCATTTTTGAAAATAGCGGTAGGCGTGCTCCGCCACCGCGGGGCTGGTCATTGGATGCATTTGAAAAAAGCAGACCTGTAACACCAATTGCAGCAGCTTAGAACCACTGAAACTACACAAGGGGTCTATATATGTGTAAGAGAGAGCCTCACATTTCCACTGCTTCCAGATATTACTGCCCGACACTCCTCACCACCAACTGCTGCTGCTCCTGTCTCCCGTCTCCAGACACTGCTGTCTGACATTCCTCACCACCAACTGCTGCTGCTCCTGTCTCCTGTCTCCAGACACTGTTGCCTGACACTCCTCACCACCAACTGCTGCTGCTCCTGTCTTCTGTCTCCTGTCTCCTGTCTCTAGACACTGCTGCCTGACACTCCTCACCACCAACTGCTGCTGCTCCTGTCTTCTGTCTCCTGTCTCCTGTCTCTAGACACTGCTGCCTGACACTCCTCACCACCAACTGCTGCTGCTCCTGTCTTCTGTCTCCTGTCTCCTGTCTCTAGACACTGCTGCCTGACACTCCTCACCACCAACTGCTGCTGCTCCTGTCTCCAGACACTGCTGCCTGACACTCTTCACCACCAACTGCTGCTGCTCCTGTCTACAGACACTGCTGCCTGACACTCCTCACCACCAACTGCTGCTGCTCCTGTCTCCTGGACCCAGTGATGGCAAGGACTGAGAACATCAGGGCCCGTCCCTTCACCACAGAGGATCTGGAGGTCCTGGTGGATGAGGTGCTCACACAGTATGGGAGGCTATATGTTGTTCCAGATGTCATGGTAAGTGTTTCAGATTGGAAGTGAGAGTGCAAGGGGTGCACACATGAAGTTGATCTGCTGCAGTATGTACCTGAGAGTGTTGCTTTGTGTGATACACTGCCTAGCATGCTGACTCCAGGGGAAAGGGGTTTGCAGCCTATTTTACACATTTCCCTAGCTGCATATTAGGATGGGAGGGACATGCATTGTTTTAGCAGCCATACAGTGACACAGCAAGTTTTGTAAGCTGGAGTCATGACAGAAATTGCCCGTGCTAATGGATGTGTGGGTCCATAAGGTTCTTCACAGGCTCATCTGTAAAATTACCAAGAGTTTCCATACAGAGGGTACTGATGAAAGTGTGTCTGACTTAATATTGCCACCATGGATATGTCATAATACAAGCAACAATCGGTTCTGTCAGGTCAAACAATTTCTTTGTAGTATTAAATATTTACATGAGAAAAAGGTGATAAATATACATGAACAACTTGAACACAAACAAAGGGACAAATGTGCCTCATTCACAAAGAAAATGATATTTTACTTCATATTTCCAAACTCATTAAATAAGGTCAAGAATTACCACGACATAAGAGGAAAGAGGCTGTCCGATAATTCAATTAACAAAGCGGCACATGTGGACGTGATTATAGTGACAAGGTGAATGAAGTGACGAAGTGACAAAGTGGCAGGAACTTTGTGTTATACAACAAGGTGAACTAATACTGTACATGTATTTACACAAGGAAATATTGAAGACAAGGTCCTATTACACATCAAACAACGGCAGTCGGCCTGACTTGATAAATGAATTACATAAATTGGTGTGCAAGGGGACCTATTGAAGCATGGACCAAAAAAACATTGACGTTTCTTCAGGACAAAGAGATAAAATGGACAGCCTGCAGAGAGAAAGTACTACAGTGAGTATGTGTTCAAGTGTGTGTAAGTCCATATCAATGCATGGGGTGCATACAAAGTACTCACCGGTATTTCAAATTGTCTTGGGGCGCACGTGGAACCCTACCCCAAAGCCTTGGGGTGAGTACACCAGGGGTTTGGTCCAATTGGTGGTGAGTGGTAGACTGACACAGTTACCTAGGGTAATCATGGGGGATGGAGTCAGAACGGATTGAGGGTGAACATCCCTTAATGTAAATGGATGGAATAATGAGTCAAGCCTACCTGATGATGAAGGATAAGACAGGTAGACGATTATTCCTGGCACTCAGAGGTCTCAGCCAAGTCAATTACTTAATTGGGAGACCATGGTGAACAATCAACCAGATGTGGCTCATAAGTAGGCCTGGGCTAAATCTCCGTTCCGCTCGCGGAAATTGCGATAATTTGACATTTTCGCGTTCCGCGGAGAGCGCGAAAATGTCAAAATTTCCGCATTCCGCAGCTTAGCGATAATTTGGTTCTTGCTTGCGCTATAAAATAATACATTCTCGCGCGCGATCGCCTTATCTGAATCCCCGTGTTCGCCGACAAGTTTTCCCGATCCGGTCGCGTTCTCCACGAGATGTTGGATTGTTGGTAGCCATTTGCGCTGTCTCGTGACAGTTCGTGCCCGCAGTAACGTCATGCGTCGCGCGATCACGTCTTTCTTCTCGCGATCATGCACCGCGAGAAGAGTGAAAACAAGATGGCCGCGCCCGCAGGCAACCGCATGGGTAAGTTAGCGAGCCGTGAACACGCAGAAAATACCGCGAACGGGCGAGAAAAAAACTTCCGCATCTTCACAATATTTCTGCGTGTTTGCGAAGATTTTAAACATTTTTGCGATAATTTGCGAAAGTCGCTTTCGCAAATTCCGCCCACCCCTACTCATAAGACTGTGGAGAAATTTAATATATCCTTAATATAGGGCTTGTAATAAAAAGCCATAACATAAAGTCACAATAGAGTTGAGGGAAAGGCATACCTGGACTTCTAAATGCTTTAAAGAGCAGAGGCGGTTGGACGTGTTGATAGCACCAAGCGCGACGTCGTGATGATTCAAGGCATCATTGTGGTTGTGAATAGGGGAAGAAAAACCGTGTCTTAATCTTAGCTGCCGAAGCAAATAGAATTACAAATGGGCTGGTAAAGGTTGTAGAGCGCACATACCTTCTGACAGCTGGCCGGTGGCAGACTTCTGTTAATTGTGCCGAAAGCCGCGGGATCGCACGTAGTTAAGTAGTGCGCTACATGCTGGATCTGGCGTGCACGCGATGCGTGCAGCAGCTACTGACCAGCATCAAAACGGGAGTTAAACTGAAATCAGACTTTCCGGTTGTGAAATGCGTGACGTGGATCACAATGTGGTTTTGGAGAATATTATTTTGGCTAAAGGCGCGAGTTGTGAAAAGGAATAAAACATGAGTATTATTGAAAGCATTGATAGTTTTAGAGAATATAGGCTAAAAGCTTGAGTTGTGAAACGGATTAAAACAAGCAATTATGTAGAGCATTGACAGTTCAAGTATGCTCAATGTTGTATTTAAAAACAAAACCGAGCCATTGTTCCACGTAGTGCCACATTGGCCCCCACATTTCTACTATGAGCGGAGTATGCAAAGTCATTTGTTTGATCTCAGCGGCATGGAGAAGGTAAACATTCTTAATTGCAAAATAAAGTAGTGATGGAGTGCATGAAGTGGTGTGTCAAGATAACATTGTGTACCTATACAGAAATCATGTGTGTGATCATCAACATATGTTTGTGCCATCTCTTAGAATCACAAAACGGTGCTCTTGGTGTTGAAGAGAATGGTGTAAGGTAAACACACATTGTCATGACTATGCTGAATAAAATGTATCAACCAATTTGCCCTTCAGGTCGGGGACAACGCATAGAAAGTATGTTGGCGGCGTCGTGTGACATTGCAAAGCTGTACCAATGGTATGTTGATAAAGGTGTGTCGACCCATAAAACCTTTCAGATCAGAGGTAGAACATAGGGGATAAACTGTATCCTTGGATTTTGAATACCTGACTATCTGACATGGGGAAAAAGACAAAGTCATCTGTTCCTAAGTTGACCCATCTGTTTGTATGTCTCCTCCATGATGTTCAGGCCAAAGGCCACTGTGTTTAATAAATTGATTCAATTACATTCCTTTAGATTAAGTGAAGTTGACAGGTTACCCCCCCCCCAGGGTGTAACTGCATTTTCACAAGCACAGTCCATCTAAGGCTTTCAGGGTGATGTGCGGAGTTGGCAAAATGGTCGACAAGTGGTGCCTCTTGTGTGTGACATCTAATCCAACTGATGTGTTGCACGATCCTGCACTTCATCTTTTGTGTCGTTTGTCCCACATATAGTTTATCACAGGGGCATTTAATGATGTAAATCAAGTTGGTGCTGTTGCAGTTTGTAAAATGTGACAGCGTGAATGTACGGTTGTTATGTGAAAAACTGTTTCCCTCGATGGTAAGGGGGCAGGTAAGTCTTGCAATGTCCACATTTGTGGTGGCCAGTCACTGGAGGTAAATTGAGTTGCGACCTTAGGTCAGGTTGTTTGGGGGTTTCCAAATATGCACAAACTACAGAGTCTCTGAAATTTGTTCCATGTTTAAAGACAAATAATGGATCTTCTGTGATCCCAATTTCTGTAGACACCAAGTTCCAATATTTTTTGATTATCCTCTTGATCTCATGGCTTTTTGGATTGTAGGTTGTGACACAGACAATCTTGTCACTTTGGTTGGTCTTGGGTTTGACTTCCAGTAGAGCCTCACGAGGGCAATACCAAGCCCTTTTCTTGGCACGGTTCAGAAGGCCCAACGGGTAGCCTCTTTCTTTCAGCCATTGTATCAACGTCTCCGACTCTTTGAAATAATCAGATCTGTGTGAGCAATTACAACGTAGGCGTAAAAATTGCCCATAAGTTAGATTGTCACTGAGACTCCTGGGATGGTTGGGGTTGTATTTGAGCAAGGTATTGCGCTCGGTGGGTTTTCTATAAAAGGTTTGTAAAGATCACACCCGCTTCAATTTGAAAAGTAAGGTCTAGGAAGCTGATAGAGGACCTACTGGACGCCATGGTGAACTGAATATCTCTGGACCTCCCATTCAGCCAGACACAAAAGTCATTCAATGTGGCTTTGCTGCCCTACCTGATCATAAAAACTTCGTTGATATACCTCTTCCACATCCTGATGATATCTATGTAGGGGTTATTGATACTGTAGAGGTGCTCTTCTTCGCAGACATCCATGAACAGGTTGGCCAGGCTTGGGGCGAAGCCTGCCCCCATAGCCACGCCCTTGCACTGCAGGTAGTATTGATTTTGAAACACAAAGTAGTTTTTTGACATTGCTATTTCAAATAGGGCTATCAAGAAATCCGTGGGGACCCAATGTGGTGCTGCACGTTTGTCAAGTACAGATCTTATTACTTCCAACGCCATTGATTGCGGGATGCTTGTGTAGAGGGAGGAGACATCAAGTGTGGCCCGAACTTGTGCAGATGTATCAAAGGGTTGATTTTCCACAGTTTGGATCATGTGCATGGTGTCTCTTATGTATGATTTGGTTTGTTCGACCCATGGCTGGAGGAAATAGTCTATATATTGATTCAGGGGTTCCAGAATGGAACCACATCCCGACACTATTGGTCTTCCTGGTGGCTTCTCAAGGTTTTTTATGCACCTTGGGAAAGGTGTATATGGTTGAAATCCTGGGATTTTTTTGGTTAAGTTAGTCAAATTCGGGCTCACTGAGGAAGCCCTCTTCCAATCCTCTTCTGGTGAAGTCCTGTATCAGTTTCCTAATGTCCAGTGTAGGGTCCTTAGAAATGCGTTGCTAACTATTGCGATCACTCAGTTGTTGTAAGATCTCTTCAATATAGTCATCCCTGTTCTGCACCACTATGGCTCCACCCTTATTCGCCGATTTAATGACTGTTTGGATTGCTTTTCAGTGATTCTAGACCTTGTTTTTCATCAAAGGTTGTGTTGTATTGAATATACTTGCGTTTTTCTAAAATCTCCATTGTCTCTTTCAATACTATTTATTCATACGCAATGATGTTTTGACTCATAAGGTATGTAGGTGGAGTGAAAGTAGAGAGAGATTTAGATGGTGTGGCTGTAGCAGGATTGGAGATTGAATCTCGTTGGGCGAAGAAATATTTAAATCTTATCTTTCTGAAGAACTGCAGGAGTTCTAACTTGGTGTTGAACAAATCAGGAGGCTTGGTAGGGATAAATGAGAGACCCTTGGAAAGGATCTGATTCCCCACCTCCGTCAATGTATAGTCTGAAAGGTTCAAAATTGGATCAAAAGGGTCAAGAGATCTTCTGTTGGATGGAATGGGATCTAATGCTCCATTGGTAGCTATGAATATGTTGTTACTGCGTGGACCAGTAGTATCTGTCATTTTTAGAATCCCTGGGGGATCACAACCATGCTGGTTTCATTCTGATTGGGATCATGGACCTCCGTATGTGTAGTGGTGATAGGCAGTGGTCGTATAGGGGTTCGAATAGGGGCATCCATGTATGTACCACCCCTTGGTTCTACCACCGGTAAGTTTGGCACCGGGTTTGTATTTCCCCGTGGTCCTCTTGGGGGTAGAAACGGACACGAGTTGCTTCTCCTGTTGGTGTACTGGGTGTTGCGCTCTCGGTTCCACCCCCGTGTAGGTCTGTCCCAGGAAGCACCCTGACCCCCTCCTCTGTTGGGTCCCCATGTGGAATCCCCTAAAAAAGACTGTGGTTCCTGATAACCTTGTGCCTGACCAGTGGTGCGACTGCTTGAGGGTCTGTCTGACTCGCTATCAGATCTGCTACCGAAAGAGGACTCGGAAAAAGTAGCAAACCTTCTCGGTCCCCGTTTCATTTTGTTAATAAAAAAACCTTGGCTTTCCAGTTGATAATACCCGTGGGTAGGTAACCTTTTGTCGTAGTTTTTGCTGTTTTTACCCAATTTATCCAATGTTTTGCTTAGTGTCACAGTGTTAAATTCAGTGATTGACTTTTGATCACGGTATAATGCTTCTTTCGCATTAGCAAGTGTTCAGTCTTCTAGAATCTCTTTCTTGAGCTTAGCTATCTCAACTGAGTTTTTCACGTATTCTAGCGCTGTTTCCACTCCATGCACCATCCATTTCCTGGAGCAATTGTTGGAAATGAAACTAAACCCTTCTCTAAATTTGGGGATGTCAATGAATATGGTGGGTTGGTTTCTCACTTGCAGTCCCTTGGGGATAATGTTCGCTTGTAAATACTTGATAAGTAGGTGCCCGTGCAAGCGAGTACGTATTAGTTTCTTTTCCAAACGTTCTAATTTGTCTAACTTACCATTCAAGGTTGAGTCTACTGATGGTATACTGGTTCCCAGGAAATTAAGCTCACCCTGGTCTGTTAGTAATCTGTTGATATAATCCTCGCTATAAGACAAGGTTTCTTTATCTGACATCCTATTCAATGGGTTGACTCCAAAGTGTTCTCAAAATGAGCACAAATGTACAACTTATTAAATCTCTTTAAACAGTATAATAAACAAATTTCAAACAAAAACCCTCGCAGGTATTTACCTGCGCAAGACAATATGCAAAGCAATGGGGTAATCCAGTGTCCCTCAGAAACGGGGCGTATATAATACAAGCAACAACCGGTTCTGTCGGGTCAAACAATTTCTTTGTAGTATTAAATATTTACATGAGAAAAAGGTGATTAACCCCTTCGCTGCCAGGCCTTTTCCCCCTCCTGTGCCACGCCCTTTTTTGGCTATTTGGGGTATTGCGCGCTGAGGCCCCTGAAACTTTTTGACCCCATAAGGTATCCACGCCAAATTTGCGTCCTTTTCTTCCAACATCATGGGGATTCTGAAGGTACTCAGGGTTTGTGGATTCCCCTGGAGGGGTCACAGAAATTAGCCAAAATACAGCATAATTTAAGTTTTTTTGGGGGAAAATGGGAAAAACGGGCTGCAAATGAAAGCATCTGGGTTTTTCCCTGCAAATGTTATCAAAAAAGGGTTTGTGGGGCTGAAATCACAATTTTCCCAGCTTTAGGGGATACAAGACTTTTGTCAGAAACCCAACATTTTTTACACAGTTTTGGCATTTTTCTGGGACATAGCCTATTTTTGCTATTTTTTGTGCTTTCAACCTCCTTCCAGTTAATGGTAGAAATGGGTACAAAAGCAATAATGGATCCTGCAAAGCTATACATTTTAGAAAAGTAGACAAAATTCTGAATTCAGCAAGGGGTCATTTGTGTAGATCCATTAAGGTTTCTTTATAGAAACTAACAGTTAAATATAGGATAAATTGACAATTTGTTGAAAAAAAAAGCCTTTTGTGTCAACATTTTCACCTGTAACTTCTTCTAATTTTGACAGCTCTTTGAAAGCAATATACCGTTACATCCGCTGGACATTACTGGTTGTGGGGATATATAGGACTTGTAGGTTCACCAAGAACCCGACGAACCCAGAGCCAAAAACTGAGCAGCAACTTGCAATGGTTTTTTATTATGTACCGGGTATATAGTAATTATTCTGTAAAAATGTGTACATGGAGAAATCGGTATGAAAGACACCTATGTATTTCTGAAATGGGAAAAAAATATAGAGTTTAGAAACCGTAGATATTTGCACAATTCCGAAATTGGGAATACTCATACTAGCATGAGAATTATCAGTCATTTTTTAGAATGACCTCTTTTTTACACAATGTCTTTCATTTGGAAGGCAGAAATGCATTGAAAGTCAATAGGTAATAACAGTTTCTTTACAAATCTGAATTACCCTAAGTCTCCCTATAAAAATGGTACCTCACTTGTAGGGGTAGGCATAGTGCCCACGACAGGAAATGGCTCAAAACCCAACGTGAACACACCACATTTTCACAATGCAAAATTACCCTTTTTTAGCAAAGTGCCTAGCTGTAGTTTTTTAACCCTAGCTCTGCCAGCACCTAGGGAATCCTAGCAAACCTATACATTTTTGAAAACTAAACACCCAGGGGAATCCAGGATGGGGTGACTTGACTGCCTCCCACCAGGTTCTGTTATCCAGAATCCCTTGCAAACCTAAAAAATTGCACACAAAAAACACTTTTTCCC
The DNA here is from genome assembly GCF_964204655.1 of Triturus cristatus. Classification (NCBI taxonomy): domain Eukaryota; kingdom Metazoa; phylum Chordata; class Amphibia; order Caudata; family Salamandridae; genus Triturus; species Triturus cristatus. The sequence goes on from NC_140594.1 coordinate 663,127,779, forward strand.
CACATTTCTCTGGTGGAAAGTTCTAGAATCTGCGTGGATCCCACCCCGCGTTCCCCAAAGTCTTCCGAGACAAATGGTACCTCACTTGTGTGGGTCAGCCTAGTGCCCGCGACAGGAAACGGCGCAAAACGTAACGTGGACACACCTCAATTTCGCAGTGAAAAATGAACGTTTTTTGGCAAAGTGCCTAGCTGTAGTTTTTGAACCCTAGCTCTGCTGGCACCTAGGGAAACCTACCAAACCCACACATTTCTGAAAACTAGACACCCGGGGGATTCCAGGGAGGTATGGCTTGCGTGGATCCCCCAACGCTTCCTTACCCAGAATGCCCTGCAAACCTCAAATTTAGCTGAAAAAAAAATCACATTTTTCACACATTTTTGTGTGGGAAAGTTGTGGCATCACCGGGCTGACACAAATTTCCTACCACCCAGCGTTCCCCTGGGTCTCCCGATAAAAACTGTGCCTCACTCGTGTGGGAGGCCCAAGTACTCGCGACAGGCAAGGGCCCACAACGTAGTGAGGCGACATGAAAATTGCCTACCTCAAAACGACCTGGTTTTGCAAGGGGGGTCACCTGGGTTTTTGGCCCGGTGCTCGGCGGCCACCTAGGGGAACCTACCAAACCCACACATTTCTGAAAACTAGACACCCGGGGGATTCCAGGGAGGGATGGCTTGCGTGGATCCCCCAACGTTTCCTTACCCAGAATGCCCTGCAAACCTCAAATTTAGCTGAAAAAATCACCTTTTTCACACATTTTTGTGTGGGAAAGTTGTGGCATCACCGGGCTGACACAAATTTCCTACCACCCAGTGTTCCCCCAGGTCTCCCGATAAAAACGGTGCCTCACCCTGGTGTCTAGTGGGCTTTTTGCGCCCCCAGGGGGCAGATGGGGGCTACTGCCACCATCTGCCCCCCAGGGGGGGCAAAAAGACTCCATGGTGCCAACATAATTAGGGGGGAGCAAAGGCCTTTGCCCAAGGGGCCGCTCCCCCCTCCCTGGTGTCTAGTGGGTAGATCCCTGCTTGGGGATCGCCCTCCTGTGGCGATCCCCAAGCAGGAATCCACTGGGGACGGGTACCATTTGAGAGGGGAGATTCTCCCCTTTCCAACGATACCTCTCCCGTCTTTCTACGTGCTCAGGGGGCTGAGATAGCACCCTGAGCACGTAGAAAGTGAAACTGAAATGAGCCTCTTGGCTCATTTCAGTTTCACTTTCAGTGTAATGACGTCGGTGCGACGTGCGCGCCGATCGTCATTGCACTGAAAGCAGGTGGGGGGGCCTCGGGAGCTGGGAAGCTCTTCCCCAGCTCCCGAGGCTATTGTCAGTGAAAGGGAATCCCTCTGGTGCCCGCACCAGAGGGATTCCCCAGGGAAGGCCCCATGATGAGCTGGACTCGTCATGGGCACAGCGCGACTGTGCTCCATGACGAGTCCAGCTCGTCATGGGCACAGAAGGGGTTAATATACACGAATAACTTGAACACAAACAAAGTGAAAAATTTGTCTCATTCATAAAGAAAATGATATTTTCCTTCATATTTCCAAACTCCTTAAATAAGGTCAAGAATTACCACGACAAAAGAGGAAAGAGGCTGTCCAATAATTCTATTAACAAAGTGGCGCATGTGGATGCTATTATAGTGACAAGGTGAGTGAAGTAACAAAGTGACAGGATCTGTGAGTTATACAACAAGGTGAACTAATACTGTACATGTATTTACACAAGGAAATATTGAAGACAAGGGCCTATTAGACATCAAACAAAGGCAGTCGGCCAGGCTTGATGAATGAATTACATAAATTGGTGTGCTGGGGACCTATTGAAGCATGGACCAAAACAACGTCGACGTTTCCACCCTGACAGACAGCATAAATTAACGATATCAACATGGGTCTTCTCAGGACAGAGAGATCAGATGGACAGCCTGCAGAGAGAAAGTACTACAGTGAGTATGTGTTCAAGCGTGTGTAAGTCCATGTCAATGCATGGGGTGCATACAAAGTACTCACCGGTACTTCAAATTGTCTCAGGCGCACATGAAACCCTACCCCAAAGCCTTGGGGTGAGTACACCAGGGGTTTGGTCCAATTGGTGGTTAGAGGTAGACTGACTCAGTTACCTAGGGAAATCAAGGGGGATTGAGTTAGAACAGATTGAGGTTGAGCATCCCTTAATGTGAATGGATGGAATAATGAGTCAAGCCTACCTGATGATGAAGGTAAAGACAGGTAGACGATTATTCCTGGCGCACAGAGGTCTCAGCCAAGTCAATTACTTAATTGGGAGACCATGGTGAACAATCAACCAGATGTGGCTCAGAAGACTGTGGAGAAATGGAATGTATCCTTAATATAGGGTTAGTAATAAAAAGCCGTAACAAAGTCACAATAGAGTTGAGGGAAAGGCATTCTTGGACTTCTAAATGCTTTAAAGAGCAGAGGCGGTTGGACGTATTAATAGTACCAAGCACGACGTTGTGATGATTCAAGGCATCATTGTGGCTGTGAATAGGGGAAGAAAAACCATCTCATAATCTAAATGCCGAAGCAAATAGAATTACAAATGGTCTGGAAAAGTTTGTAGAGCTCACATACCTTCTGACAGCTGGCGGTCGGCAGACTTCTGTGAAGTGTGAGAAGTCTGCCGAAAGCCGCGGGATCGCACGTAGTTAAGTAGTGCGCTACATGCTGGTTCTGGCGTGCACGCGATGCGTGCAGCAGCTACTGACCAGCAGCAAAACGGGAGTTAAACTGAAAACAGACTTCCCGATTGTGAAATGTGAAGCGGATTAAAACATGAACAGTTATGTAGAACATTGATAGTTCACGTATGCTCAATGTTGTATTTAAAAACAAAAACGAGCCATTGTTCCACATAGTGCAACAATGGCCCCCACATTTCTACTATGAGCGGAGTATGCAAAGTCATTTGTTTGATCTTAGCGGCATGGAGAAGGTAAACATTCTTAATTGCAAAATAAAATAGTGATGGAGTGCATGAAGTGGTCGGTCAAGATAACATTGTGTACCTATGCAGAAATCACATGTGTGATCATCAACATATGTGTGTGCCATCTCTTAGAATTACAAATCGGTGCTCTTGTTGTTGAAAAGAATGGTGTAAGGTAAACACAGATTGTCATGACTATGCTGAATAAAATGTATCAACCAATTTGCCCTTCAGGTCAGGGACAACGCATAGAAAGTATCTTGGCGGCATCGTGTGACATTGCAAAGCTGTTGATATGGTATGTTGATTAAGGTGTGTCGACCCATATTGTCGACCAATGTGCCACTCAGGACAGTTTCCCAATTAGTTATGTAATTTTCTTGCACTTGTTTGCAGTCAGGGTTGCTCATGTGCAGTGCTACTGTTTGTGCTGCACAGTCATGTTGTTTGCACCTGGGTGTTCCTGAGATGTGCATCTGTGGGTATTGGGTTAGCTGTATGTTGTTTGCTGAGGTACTGCTACCCTTCCTGAGTGTGATGTTGTCTGTGTGCTGTGATGATTTGTGTTGTGAGGGTTCATGGTGTGGCACTCAGATATGTGTGCTACTGGTTTCATTGGTGTGCACACACTGCTTGTTGTGCATGCAGTGCTGTGAGTGTATGTTGCCATGTACTTGCTTGGTGTGCATCCCCTGATGTCCAGCTGTGTTTGCATTGTGAGAGATTGGCATGTGCATCTGTTGTGTGTTTGATGTGGATGTGTGCAGTGTTTGGCCTGTGTTGGCTCTTTCAGCTGACAGATGCTCTGTGTGTGATGTTCTATTTGTTAGTTAATTGTGCAGGGGGGCACAGGAAGGGCACACAGCATGTCCCCTAATGGGTGTGGGGGGCCTAGTATGTGAAGGGTGGAGGTGTGGTGCTATGATCTTTGTGGACTGCCCATGCCTGGCGCTAGCCCTGCCTACTACATTGAGCGCATGTTTTCCCAGGTCTGCACCGCTGCAGTGACGTGACCGGGAGATTGCTGTGATTTCGCGGTTGATGGGAGACCTGGATGCGGAGGGGTTATTTTTTATGACAGTTAGGACATGTGTGGGTACACTTGTGGATGTGTTCCTGTCCCCACCAGTATGTCTGGTGTGGACAGGAACCGGGTCAGCCCATGAGTTGTGGTTGTGTGCGGAGTTGTGTGATTGCGTACCTGCGGCGTTGTCCGCGACGGTGCATTACTTGCTGGTAGTGGATCAGGTACAGCACCGGAAAGGCGTGTAAAGCTGGATCCATTGCAGTCGGGACCGGGTGGAGGAGATCGGGAGTCTGGTTTTGCTCTCGGCTGTCATGCTTCTGCAGTCTCTGGTTGGGTGGTTTCCCCGCTGCGGTGTGACGGGCTGTTTGAGGCATCCTGATTTGTATGGCGGTCAGGACGTCATTCCGCATGCCGGTGGGTCTCGATTGGCTCCCACCGCCGCGGTGGCGTGCGCATTTTTATGGCGGTTAACGTCACACTGCGGTGGACGGGAAATGGGCTATGTTTGCCCATCGTAATATGGCGGACGTGAGGACTGCTGCTGGCGTGTGGAAAATGACATTTTCCAGCAGGACCGCGGAGGTGCCTCCGCCCGCCATCCTAATGAGCCCCCAACTGTTCAGATACCTATTCATTTTTAACCTTAATTTCTCAAAAGCTACTGAATTGATAACACTAAATCACAAAAGCACTCTTTCTAGACCAAGATCTAGCTTATTTAAAAATGTGGTGTCATTTGCAGTGCTTCTTTAAAAAGTCTGTGGAAAATGCATGAGGTTTTTAAATTTTGGGACACTGCCCTTTGTCTTGGCCCCTGCTTGATAGATTATCCTAAATCTTTCCATACAAAAACTAGTCAAAATAAAACACTTTTTGAAACATTTCGTGAAGGTTTGTCAACTGGTGTCATAATTATTAGCAAAACAAAAAAGGCATTTCCTATGGAATCACTGACCTAACTATAACTGCACAGTGGCGATCGCCACTGTGTAAAATATATATTTGTGTGTGTGTGTGCGCTCATAAGACATACACACATATATATATGTTTGTATTTCAAAGGCCCAAAAGCTTCAAGGTCGCACTCAACTGCCAATTTACCATTCCGGTTTTGTTCATAAGGAATCCAGTCTCTGCATATCGGGTAAAATTACTTTATTGTTCCCAGGTTAAATGTTACATGGAATAAAGAACCACATGTCCCTGCATGCACCAAAAAGGACCCACTGAGGGCAGCATACAAAAGCGCATGCACTCTATGTCACATGTTTTTCAGCCTGCCCACGGAAGAAGAGGCTGCTGCCTCGAAACGCGTTTGGGAACAATAAAGTAATTTTACCCGATATGTAGAGTCTGGCTTCCTTGTGAACAAAACCGGAATGGTAAATTGGCAGTTGAGTGCGACCTTGAAGCTTTTGGGCCTTTGAAATACAATTAATTTGCACGGTAGTCCTGCCGTGGAGGTCTGCACCATCTTACAAAAGAAGAGGCTGCGCAAACATGAACTTTGCCGACTTGCGACATAGCGCTGCCAATTTGGAATTAATGAGCCTGTCCTGCATTACGGGGCTCACTAGAGAGCTTTTCAAAGAAATGAAGATTGCTGCAAGAAAATTAAATGTTACATGGAATAAAGAACCACATGTCCCTGCATGCACCAAAAAGGACCCACTGAGGGCAGCATACAAAAGCGCATGCACTCTATGTCACATGTTTTTCAGCCTGCCCACGGAAGAAGAGGCTGCTGCCTCGAAACGCGTTTGGGAACAATAAAGTAATTTTACCCGATATGCAGAGACTGGCTTCCTAGTGAACAAAACTGGAATGGTAAATTGGCAGTTGAGTGCGACCTTGAAGCTTTTGGGCCTTTGAAATACAACACATATATATATGTGTACATCTATGTGTGTTTGAATATACAAACATGTATATTTGTATATATACAGAGAGTCAACAATAGGATCTGGGTGTAGCTGGGAGAGAGCCATCCTGCCAGAATGGGAGGGGCGGAGCTCTTCCCTGTCCCACTTACATTTAAAAAGGAGTTGTCTTAGCAGACTCACAAAGAACTTGACACCAGGCTTTTGTCACCTCAGACATTGTGGGACCTGGGTAGGAAGAAATGAAATTCTAGAACCAACTGTGGGTGGGAAAGTCCAAATGTTTCTTCCACTTCAAAGCTGGTACTAGGTATAATTAGTGGACCCTTAGATCAACTCTTCAGCACACTCCTTGACCTATGGAAAACAACAGAAATCCAGAGAGCTGCTTTGTTTCTCGGGTGATTGCCCTGCTGCTTGGGGGACGCTTTGTTTCTCAGAGGACTGCCCTACTGAATTAGGCCTGTCTTGTTTCTCAGAGGACTGCCCTGCTGCTACCAGAGGACTGCCCTGCTGCTTGAGGCCTGCCTTGTTCTTCAGAGATATATATATATATATACAGACATATGTAGAGATAGATAGATAGATAGATAGATATATATACAGACATATGTAGAGATAGATAGGTAGATAGATAGGTAGGTAGATAGGTAGATAGGTAGATAGGTAGATAGGTAGATAGGTAGATAGGTAGATAGGTAGATAGGTAGATAGGTAGATAGGTAGATAGATAGATAGATAGATAGATAGATAGATAGATAGATAGATAGATAGATAGATAGATAGATAGATAGATAGATAGATAGATAGATAGATAGATAGATAGATAGATAGATAGATAGATAGATAGATAGATAGATAGATATACAGACATATGTAGAAATAGATAGATAGATAGATATATATATACAGACATATAGATAGACAGACAGACAGACAGATTTTTCATTTTTTTTTTTCTGGGGGGGGGGGGGGGGAACACCGACAACTCCCCACTTTTATTATTTTTTATTCGGAAGCCTCCTTTTACCTCTCCCCTCTCTTAAACTATGAAATTACCCTTATCTCCTTTTACCTCTACCCACCCATAAAGCCTAAAATCATCATTACCTCCCTTTACCTCTACGCACCCCTGAACTCTACATTCATCAGTACCTCTCTTTACCTGTTCTCATCCTTAAATCCTAAAATCACCCTTTCCTCCCCTTGCCTCTACTCACCCTAAAACCGCCCTTTACTCCCTTTACCCCTACCTATCCCTAAACACTTAATTCACCCATGCATTCTCTCTTACCTCCCTTTACCTCTATCCCTAACTAAACAGTTTTCTTGAAAAAAATAACATAAAATGCATGCTAATTAAAAAACAAAAAATACGTACCTACATGGTAAAGCACTGTGTGGTAAAGGGACAAACACTTAGCAATGTGGTACTTACTTGCATGGTAAAGACTTCATGGTAAATGCCCCGCTTGGTAAAGGCTGTGTAGTGTCCTGTGCCAGATAATTTACAATCAGTTATTAGCTGATGTATACTGTAGCTTAACAGAGCCAAGGAGACAGGTTTTCTTCTCCTTATTACTATATTTTCCAAAGACGGTAAGCTTGATTTGGGAACAGTTGCCACCAATTCTTTTACATTGGTGGTATTTATTCAATGTGTTCAATGCTCACTGGAAACGTAATTCTGTTTGATCACGAATTCTGAATCGTTATCATAATATAACTGAACCTTTTTTGGCCTGTCCTTGGGGGAAATAAACTGGGTATGGATGTAGCTTGATAAACGAAATATGGAGAGTAATTGAAAACAAAAGAGTGATTTCAGATACATGCAATGCGAATTGGAAAGTTCAATGTGAACAAGGAAACTAGTTTGCCCTCCTAAGATTGTGAAAACATTTACCAAGGATTGAGATTTGGGGGCATTCAGAACTCCAGGAGTGGGCATAAGGGAACTGTAAGATTGAGATGCTTAACCGGTGCCGTCCAGAGACCCCACTGCTGGCTGTCTTTTGGGAATTGAAAAAGAAAAGAACAGGTGAGACAATGCGTACCCTTGTTTAGGATCGCTATTCATGTCTATGTGTTCCGATGCCCTATTTAATTATTTTTTGTTTTTCCGATTTAATTTGTTTCCTTTGTAGATTATTCAAATGCCTACGAATAATGAACAAAACAAGCAAAAACTTACAGGCACATGCATCAAATAGAAAAATTGCGAGTTCCTAATTGCGATTTTTAAGGAATCGCAAATAAAGACTCGCAAAACGCGATGCACCTAAAAAATTGCGAAAAAATAAAGATTCGCTAAAAATCGCAAAAATAATAGCGCGTCCGGTAATTGCGAAGTCGCTAATAGCGATTTCGCTATTTGCGAAATCGCAATTACCGAAGTCGCATTTTGATGCATCCTGATGACATCACAACCAGGAAGTTAGCAGCTCCAGCCTCATTTCCAGTGTACAGTCTCAGGGAGAGGAGGGAGCTGGCTCTGGGAGCTGAACAGGAGTGGGACAGAGACATTAGAAAAACTACCTCAACCAAATGGAAGCCTCACAAACAGCAGAGGAGAGCCAAACAGGCAGGAAGCACAAAATAAAGTTTGCAGAAAAAGAAATTGACACCCTTATTGAGGGAGTAGTCCACAGCCATGATAAGCTGTTTGGAAAGGCATCTTTAAAAGTGGCAGAGCAGGAGAAAAGGAAAATCTGGCTCCGGATCCAAAACAGGGTCAATGCCATTGGGGTGACACACCGCACCATTGAATAGCTGAAAAAACGATGGTACGACTTGCGCAGTCGGGCTAAGGTGCGCATTGCTGACCGGCTCAAGGAGGCTAAAAAGACAGGAGGGGGAACACCAACAGACACTGGGAACACTCCCATGGAGGACTTGGTGGAATCCACCATCCAGCCAGAAGCTGTTGTAGGTGTGACCCAGCTTGACACGTCCGGAGCAGCAAACACATCTGAAGGTAAGATGAATGCATGTTACCATTATCCCAAAATTTAAAGGTAGAACATGACCACAGTACAGCCCAAGTGCACACTTTGAACATCCAGTACACAATGTATTCATTAGGGGAGGTGCATTATGGGAGATGTAGTCAGGTCAAGCAGTTACAATGACAAATCTCAGAGGAACAACCCAAAATAGTTTAATAGATTATAAATTCATTAACAAAGTCAAAAATGTATTACTGTGACATTTTGATCCCAGACATTAAATAATGCAGTTTTGCACTGTTTCACCTCACAGATGCTCAACGTGTAGAAGCTGTGGATACCGATTCCCCAGACATGCAGGACACCAGCGCAGGTGAACATATGGACACACCCGGGGTGCAAATAAATCCATCACGTGCCACAAACTCACGCAGGGCAACTGTCCCATCCCTAGTCACCATGGAGTGTGATGATGAGCCTGATGCAAAGCCAGGTGCCAGCCATGGACAGCCCACTTCCATCCAACAACCACAACCACAGGTCCCCAGAACCAATATCAGAGTCCGGCGTAGAAGAGGGAGAGCACTCAGGGCACAGCAGGAGGAGCAACCAATTGATGTCTGGGGTGGTCTTGAGGGACAGATGCTCCGTATGCAGCACCTGCAGACAAAAAACACACGTGCAGTGCAATTCCAAATAGGCAAGATGGCAAGCGACATAGCAGTACTAACTGAAAGTGTGCAGCAACTGAGCAAGGTGATGCAGGAGGGAAATGTATCCCAGAAGAGACAGCATCGTGAACTGATGCAGCACCTCAAACTGTTTGCGAAATCAAACAATAGGCTGGCCACGACAACTACACTGCTGGCACGTAGGTCTGTGACCATGCAAACTGAAATGTGCCATTGGAGCGGGGATGTGGCTAAAGCACTGGACCAGGTGACCAATGCAGTAGAATTGCTTAATACTTCCACAATTGCGGCAAACATTTCCACGCCGGAAGAGGGTAGTGAGGGTGTCTCAAGCCTAAGTAGTTTGGCAATTCCAGTCGGCACTGCAGGAAGACGCAACACAGGCAGCAGTACCACAGCCGCTTCCAACATTGGGGATGACCATGCTGGCTCTGACAGGCGTCTGGGTGTTCGTGGTAGAAAGCGCTAGACTGGCATGTACAAGTACATTCCACCATTGTTGGGATCTGACTTTTTACTGACTTACAAGTACATTTTCTTTTGCAAACCACTTATGTCCATTACACTGGTCAGATTAAAAGTGTGCTTCAACACTCATGACATTTTTATTTAATTAAAGATTACTTTGATTGCAATATAACGTTTCTGTGTCATCAGTACTCACCTCAGAAATAATTGTGTGTGATGTCCAATCTTCTCCTACGCCCTTCTGCTGCGTTTGCCCCTTGTGCTGCATGGTGGTGTGGCACTTGCTGGTTCCCATCCTCCGAATCGCTGTCAGACACCTCGATTTCCATTCCTCCCTTTGTCGCAATATTGTGCAGCATGGCACATGCTGCTACTATCTTGCAGCATTGTTCAGGGTTGTGCTGCAGTGCTCCACCGGTCTTATGTAGACATCTGAATCGGCTCTTCAGCAGGCCAAATGTGCGCTCTATGATGTTCCTTGTTGAAATATGTGCTGCATTGTACCTCTGTTGATTGGCAGTTGTGGGATTGAGGTAAGGCGTCAGGAGGTAATTACGCAAGGCGTATGTGCTGTCACCTACATGTAAGGAAGGAAAGGGTCAGTGGCAGTTTGACATTGACATACGTACAATGACAGTGAGAAACAATTACACATATTTACCAAGCAGATGTCCCTCTCCAAATTCTCCCCTGACAAGACGGGTGTGTATGCCACTTTGCCTGAAAATATAAGAATCATGTGCACTCCCGGGAAATTGCGCAACTATGTCAGTGATGATGTTTTTGGCATTGCAAACAACCTGAATATTGAGGGAATGGTAACATTTCCTATTTCTATATAAATATTCCTGTGCTGCAGGGGGACATATTGCCACGTGGGTGCAATCAATACAACCCAAAACATGTGGGAAGCGAGCTATCTGGTAGAACTCCTGTTTTGTTTTTGCAAGGTCAAGCGCGGTGGTAGGGAACTTGATGTGAGACCCGATCAAGGCCATCATGGCATCAAGGAATGCTTTAAATATTCTTGAAAGTGCGCTTTGTGACACACCTCCCGCTACAGCAATGACCCCCTGAAAACTGCCTGATGCCAGTAGGTGTAGGCAACATAGGACCTGCACATGCGTTGGGATAGCATTGGTCCTACGTGTCTGTCGTTGCAGAATGGGGTCCAATTCATTGATTAGATCATGGATCATTGCTGCATTGAGCCTATACTTGTCGTATATCTCATCCTCTTGCTGTCCTAGCAAAGTTATGCGGACTCTGAAAATGTGCTCATTTATTCGCCTCTGTCTCTGTCCGGCAGCCTGCAGCCTCATCCTCCTCGCCATCAGGTAAATCCCTGCCATTGTGAAAAGTGCTAGCTCATTCTGGCTGTGTTTCAATGGGTTTTATTTGGTTTTCAGCTGTCTCTGATTAGCACTCATGATTACCACCTGGTTGGGATCCTTCTTATTTAGCTCTCGCAAAATTGCGATTTTCATGGAAATCGCAATTTGTGATTTTTTATGCATTCATTTTGCGATTCTTTGTTTGCGAATCGCAATTTGGAAGACGCTACTACCGACTCGCAATTTTATTCGCAGATTTTTTTGCAATTCCTTATTTTTGCGAAAAGTTGGGTTTTCGCAAATATCCAGTTGATGCATTTCTACACGGTATTTTGCGATCGCAAACGGCCAATTTTTGCGATTCGCATCGTTTGCGATCGCAAAAAGGTTTGATGCATGTGCCTGATAGTTCAGTAAGGAAGTGTGAAAATATGTGCCAGGCAGTTCTAAGATAAAATGTTATCAATCGTAGAACGGTTTTGTCTAAAACCAGTCGTATAAAAAAGGATTATTATGTTTTTCCCTCTGCCCATTGTTCCAGTTCGCCTAATCATATTCTGGCTTATGGTTTTGCTTCTACATCAAGTGCTATTACATCCAGGTCCCTCCTGTCCTCGTCCCCTTCATACTTAAGAAGTGAGATAATCTATCTCACCAGCAGTAAAAAAGAAAGAAGGAATGCTGGTACCACTCCTCCCCCTCCCACTGGGAGTACATTACCGTACTCTACCCAGCATTCCTCCTGTTCTTTTTTCTGTCTACCAACAGTATGAAGGGGTCCAAGAGCATGGATGCTCCTGGGGCTTACCTTCTGCTGGTCGGCGGGTGAGTTGCTGTATTTCTTGTACTCCCTCCCTGCCGGGCTTGGGGATGTTTGCTCTGCGTTGTGGATCTATGTGGACCGTACTCGTCCTTTTAGGCAGTCCGACTCCCTGTTTGTTTGTTTCGGTGTGTCCTCTAGGGGGTGCAGGGCTTCCACTTCCTCCATTGGTCTCTGGCTGAAGCAGGTTATCATGTTGGCCTTTCGGGCTCCCCTCCTCCGGCTGGGGTTCAGGGGCGTTCTACTCGTGGGGTGGCGGCATCTTGGGTGGAAGTTCGTGGGGTGTCCCTGTCTGAGATTTGTAGGACAGCCACTTGGGCTTCTGCTAATACCTTTGTTAGGCATCACCGTATTCAGGATGTTCTGGGGGATGATGCTAACTTTGATCTGGGGGTGCTTCGGGCTGTGTGCTCCTGATTTCCCTTTCTTCTTTATGTTCTTTGTTTCAATAAATCACTGGGTTTGCTCTTGTTCTGTGTCCTGGTGGTTTGTTGTGGGATGATGGCTAGTTGCTGCTTGGGTATTCTTACTTGTAGTATGAAGGGGGCGAGGACAGGAGGGACCAAGTGATAAAATCCTATTACTTACCGGTAATCTTCATTACTCCGGGTCTCGTTGTCCTCGTCCCCTTCATAGCATCCCTCCCTCCCTCCCGGGCTTGCCGGCCCTCATCTGGGGCTTGGTGGTTCAGGAGGAATTTTGGGTAGAGTACGAGTATGTACTCTCAGTGGGAAAGGGGGAGGGGTGGTACCAGCATTCCTTCTTTCTTTTTTCTGTTGGAAGATAGATTCATCTCACTTGTTAAGTATGAAGGGGACGAGGACAACGGGACCCAGAGTAATGAAGATTACCAGTAAGTAATAAGACATACATCTATAAGTGGCGGGTCCAATCTTTCACTCTTCTTAAAGATGGGTTGCCAAATGGACCCATCGCCATGGATAGGGGACTTGTGCGTGCTGGAATAAGGCACGACATAGAGGAAATAACCAGCAGGTCTAATAATCAATTTCAATTTCAATAAAAGCTTTATTCAGAATGCGAAGCACAACCATAAAAGCAAAATACAAATACAACATAGTTAATAAGATTTATCAATATAGATATTACACTCAAGATTTTAACAAACCAACGTTTTCATAAAAACTGTTCATTCTGTGTGGAGGTTAATAGACACAGAGATAACAGAACGTGTCAAGTGCAAAATATCTTAGTTTGAGAACATAATTCATTTGAGTTTTCGTTTAAGAAAATAGTTATGACAGATTTTTTAAGAATTTGTTAAAATGCAGCTGGCAATCGTAGGATCAAAATATAATGATTATAGATTTGCTCGATGCCTTATGCAGAATTTTAAGAACTTTGCAATGTTAAAACATGTCACAGGAGAGTCCAACATTTGTAGTGCTAGCAGGGCCGGGCGGCATTGACGTAGGGGTATTTGTAGCAAAAGGGGTTTCAGCCACCGTTTTCTGGGTTAAAAATAAAACTTGCAGAAAAAAATAACATGTAGAAGGGACTGTGAGGAGATGTCGTCACAAGGGCAGGAAGAAAGCTCCCTTGACCAGTCATTAATATTGGGAAAAGTGATAAGACGATTAAAATTATTAAATCTAAATCTGGTGAGTAGAAAAACATCATAAGTTGGGAAATTTAGGGTTAAGTAGGGCTCAATTTCATAAGAAGTTTCTATTAGTAAAGAATGCTGAACAGAAAGTTTATTGGCTTCAACGGCCAGACGGAGATCGTCAAGATGTTTTAGACATTCAGCCTTTAATAGCTTACGTGGGATCGTTACCATGTCCTGGGAATATGAGTAGAAGTTAGGATGGCCCAAATCCTTAAAGAATTTCTGAACATAATGTAACCAGGGGATTTTTTGAGAGTGTTCCAGTTTTTGGCAGTCCTTGATGATTGCTTGGGTAAAAAGCAGCTTGTCTGAGATCCAAATGCGGTGCCACAACAGAATCGGTTGCAATCGGATGGAATCAGTAATGTATGGCAAACCGAGTTCTTGATGACAGGAATAGATAGATGAAGAGTGGGGGGACTGATAATAAGTATCTTAGAAAGCTGTTTTCAGTTTTTTTAATGGAATCCACTTGAGCATATCCCCATATGCCCACACCATAAGTGGCGATGGTAATACACTTTGGGTGGAAAATTTCCAGAATTTCTTTAGGGGGTCTCTTTCCGAGTCTCTGGGTGAAAGATACTAGAGCCATTGTAGCTTTCAAAAACTGGAGGTTTCTGGCCTCGATTGCCCTTTTCCAGGTCCCCCTTTCGTCTATCACCACTCCTAGGTAGGGATAAGTTTTTGTGTGGTCAATCTTTGTGTTAGTAATGTAAATACCATATCCCTTTAGTGGTTTTTTACCAGAGGTCATAATAAAGGTTTTATTTTGGTTAATCTTTAGGTCTAGGTTGGACATGAAATTATAATAGCGGTTTAGGGAGCGTTGTAATTCTAGTGGGGTACGAGCGAGGATTACCGCATCGTCCGCATATAGTAGTGCGGGGATTGGGCGGTTGTTAATCTGAGGCAGGTCCTGGCTCCCCTCCAACATAGCTGCCTCCAGGCCGTTGGTATAGATGGTAAAAAGAAAGGGAGCCAGGACACAGCCCTATCTAACTCCCCGCTCTACCCTGAACGATGAGGATAACTGGCCCCCTGTACCAAACCTTACTCTGGTAGTAGCGTTTGAGTAGAGTTCTCTAATGTAGTTGACTAAGGTCTTATCCACCCCTATATCTAGCAAGATTGACCATAATTTTACATGCGAAACGCAGTCAAACGCTGCAGAGAGGTCAACATAAGCCATGCAGAGGCTACCTCCCTTCGCGTTTACATATTTCCCTCTTAATAGGACCAAGTTTAGGACCTGCACGGTGGTACCCAGGCCCTCCCTAAAACCGTATTGAAGGTCGGAAATGATGTTATTGTGTTCCGTCCAACATTGCAACCGGTCAAGTAAAATTCGACCCACCACTTTACCCAAAGAATCAAGTAACGAGATGGGTCGGTAACAAGACGGGTTGTTGTGGTCCCCCTTTTTAAAGATTGGAACTAAAATGGAGTCCGACCAAGAGTCCATTGGTCCAGTCTCACTAGTGGCTTCCAGCACTCTGAGTAGGAGGGGGGCCCATAGATCGGTGTTAGATTTATAGAAGTCCACGGGAACCCCATCCGGCCCTGGAGCCTTCCCTCGCCGGCTAGCTTTAAGAGCTGAAGTGATGTCTGCCAGGGTGAAATCTAAAGGAGGAAAATTAGAGGCATAACTAGGGGTTAATATGGTCTGTAACAACTTGCAAGATTTCCAACTGATTGGTTTGCTGAAAGAAATCCGTTCCTTCCTCCTAGAATATCACAATCAGCCCCAAGCGAAAAATCCCATCCTAATCTGGGGAGGAGATTTCAATTTATCATTATGCGAGAAAAATTATATTACCTGTGGCGTTATGGATCATAACGAAACCCCCTCCACTCATTTCTCTCACTCTCCTAAAGGATCACTGTTGAATGAAACTATGTCCTTGCTCCAACTAACTTTCTCTAATGAGCTATTAACTCCTAACATCAGGTTAAGCCCTACATATTACGGCAGAGGAGCTTCGACCTGTATAGACTTTATATTAATGTCACTTAGTGCAGTCAATCTAATCACCAACTTTATCACCCATGATTGCGCCTACAGCGACCATTTCCCTATTTCTATTACCTTGGAACTAACCAGTTGCACTACCCACGCAAAGAATTCCCTACACCAAGAAAACCTTTCAATGAACAGACCAAATGGCTATGCCTTAAAATGGTCTTGTATGGATCCTGAAATTTTTTGGGAAGAGACCGTAAAAGGGAACATGGCAGCTTTTACAACTTGTCTGGCGGAGTCCACCTCACCTCACGAGGTCATAGCAAACTTCAAAATCATCATTATAGAGATAACAAGGCTCTGACTATTTTCCCAAAAACCAAAAGGAAAACGAAAGTCAGCTGGTTCAATTCCATTTGCTCCAAGGAATACCAAGCACTTAAATCAGTTCTAAAGAGAGTTCCCAGAGACAAAACAGAGGTTTCCCAACGGAGGAAATTTTATAACAAGACTCTTAAGATCCGCAAGAAAGAACTAAAAGAAGAACTTTGGATTGCCCTACAAAATAGCTCTAAACTAAAGGACTCCTCAGCTTTCTGCGAGGTTATTAACTCTCCTTTCCTCTCAGGCCCAAAAGATCGTGGAACCATAGAGGTCACCATAACTGAGAATGTATGGATTGATCATTTTTCGCATATGTTCGGCCTTATAGATCCATCTTTGCCACCCCCAGGCCCCCCCGAACAGACCATATTAACCCCTAGTTATGCCTCTAATAATCAATATCAGTTATAAACAAACAGCCAGCCTTACCGTTAGGTCCTGAGACACCATAGCCCTTAATTTTACTTTTAGCAGCCTTTTAGTATGGCTGAGGGTAACTGGTTCGTAGGTGCCCTGCAGGGTCGCAGGTTGCTGGCCAAGCTGACCTTATTGCTTGTGGGACTTGATCAATTAGTGCACAGAGGGTTCTTATATAGACAAACACCATTCCAGCTAATTACAGTCCTATTCTCGGTCAACAAACTGCCAGAAGGTAACCGGTTCCTAATGTGCAAACCAATAAGTGCCAGGGCTCAAGATAGTTTGCAGGAGGCCTTTGCTGCTTGCGCCACTTCAGGTCCCTGCCAGCGATGCCAACTTCCAGTGGCAAGGGCATTCACCTGCCATTATGGTCCTACAAATGTTACAATTGGGACTGTACTAGGTGACCCAAAGCTGTAGGAAGGTCCTGGGCACCCCGGTATTATTATTGTTACCATATATTTTATAATATGTTGCTCATACGCGCTTTAAAAAGACAATAGACTGACAAAGCAATCATGTGGTGAACTGTGAGCCGGCGCCACAAAACAAGTGTGGGTGCTGAGCGCTGGAAAACAAGGGCACAAGTTAAGCACTGAATTTAATAACCTCAATGTGAAGTTCACAGTGTGAAAAAAGGGTGTTACTGTAACCATATGACTCGTACGTTGTGAAATGTCCCATATCAAATGAATAATGTGACAAATACCAGGTATCTTTGAAGACTGACTGGAAGAGAGATTTCTCAATTGATTGATGGGTTATGTGTCTCGAGGGGGGTAGTACTAGTGCTAACTTCGATGACACCCTTTCGTGTGAGACTGCGAAAAATAATAAAGGCATACTTATCCCCGTGCTTCACCACCTGCAGCATTTTCATTCCGCTTTCGCTGCATTTGAGTCGTGTGGATCAATAGAATGTGGGGGAATTGAAAGTTGCAACGTCGTAGAGGTACTTGTGTGCTATTCTGCTTCTAGCCAATCACTGTTCGAGAAGTAACATTAATTAATCTTGACACCTCAGCGACTAAATGTGCAATACAAAAAAAACATTGTAGTGGCATGTGCTGAATTTCCAGAATAATATCCGGGGAAATGACACTGCTCAGCACGCACAAACACTTCATCAAAAGCTGCTCCTCTGACTGTCCAATATTTGCAGTATAAAAATATAGATACCTCAGCTCAAGATCAATCAAGCTAAAAAAATTATTAAACCTCACAAAGCTCGAAACAGCCATCTTGAACCAGGAGAACCAGCAATTATTCTCACTGACTAGGTGCTGCAAAGGAGCTTCAAGGCGCATTCTCGACACAGAGACCCTAAACAAATAACTAGTCAATGTCATCACTGTGATGGTTGGTGCATGGGCCCTAGGCCCACATGCACGCACTAGAATAGCAGACACAGTTGGTTATGGTGCAGAACTGGCCACGAGCACGTGCGCTCGGCCCCTTTTATTGTCAGGTTCACCTGACTGGTGACGCCTGTGAGGGGTGGATGTAAAGTGTGGTTGAGGCACAAATGCATAACCACTAGACCGGTGATCAGACGATCACTACAATCACAACTAACGCACACTTTCAGCTCGCTCTTACTGTCGGAGCACAAGGCCATGTTTTTGTCACTATGAAAAATACGAAAGAACACAAAACAGCTGTGACATTGACTTCTTCTGCTGTGAAGATTAGATTATCACAGCCTCTTCCTGGTGCGGCTTCCTGAATGCTGCGTCAACATTTTAGAAATGCTGCTCCCGGGAGTCGCTCCCTATCGCCTCCTATGCTAGACCCATGTTGACCTTATCTGAGGGGCCCACGCCGACTTCAGGGGGAAACCTTGTTCGGAAAATGTAAAATGCACATCAAGTAGCTGCTCTTCCTAGTTCCTGCTCAGCTGCCATTCAACTCCGACGGTGTTGTTTAGTCCTGAATCGTATATTTTAAGCAGATTAGGATGTAGCCACGTATTTCACCTTCTATTACTCTAAATCACTAGTCTTCAAATTCTGATTACCACGCCCCTTCTTGTAAAATAATTTTATCTGGGCACCCCAAAAACGACAAACATTTGCGCAAATGTATC